>NW_024543059.1:8592500-9998333 GCF_018167655.1 Microtus oregoni | reverse complement strand
CTTTACCTGGCTTCCGGGCTCTAACTTGGGTCACCTGATCTGTGTGGCAACCTTTGCAAACTTCGCTCATCTGGAATTACTTGATTACATTAAAACATATCTCAGAGCCAAAAATGCCATATATTTTATCCACCACTTGTTGAAAGTATCATCTTTATCACCAGACCCAACTAAGCACAGTGCTTGTGTTTTTCTGTGGCAAAAGGAAACATGGCCCTACTTATGGTTCTTGAAAATGGCCACCTTAGTCCACATATATAAAAAATTGCTGAGGTAAGAGCTATCTTCCTACTTAATGAGAGAATAAGCGCGTGTCTAACACCATCCAGAGGTGTGAGGCTCCGACAATCCCTGACCCAGTGGTCATTTCCATAGACATTGCCTCTTTCCGCTAGGCTGAACAACACATTTGCCTTTAAAATTAGTTCTTTGGACCTAATGTGATTAATACCCCTATGCTCTGGCAAAATATTCAACATGCCCACACTGATCTGAAAAAAAAAAAAAATTACAGCATGCTCCAACTCCTCATTCAGCTGCCAGATAGCCCCACTTTCCCTGACAAGGCTGTAGGAAATGGCCCGAGCCTATTTCTGATTACTATGCCTCTGGTAGTTAAATGGTAATCTTACCAGTTTTTCCTCCCCAGGATTTGGCAGTAGTTTTCTAAGACAAGTGGACAGATTATTTGTTCATCTATTTATAGCCCATTCCTACCTTTCCAATATTTTACTCAACTTATTTCCAAACCGAGTTCGAGTTCATTCGTTCTGTTCTTTCTTCATTTCTTAGCAAATATACTAATTATTTCCTGTGTGTCGATAAAAGATAGAGGAAGAAGAAAACCACAAAGACAGTAAATTATGGCACATATCAGGGCTGATAATGAAAACTAAGCATCTTTTTTTATGTGTGCTTTTGTTTGCTAAGCCAACAGGCAAATTTGATCTGAAGGCTAAGAACTTTGAAAGGAATGTACCTATACAAATGGTCTAAAAGCCAAATTTGATCTGAAGGCTAAAAACTTTGAAAGGTGTGTACCTATACAAATGGTCTAGAAGCTCCAGGCCCTGAACATGAGCTAGACCAGAACAGCAATAGACGTGTTAAAGTGGCCCAGGGAAAGACTATAAAGTTCAACAAAGAACTGCAGGCAACTAAAGAATTCTGAGAAGGGGAGAAAGTCTTCCTCAGGGAAGCTGATACCAAATAATGTAAAACAGACTGAGAAAGCTATACTTATATATTTAGGAACGTGTGTGTGTGTGTGTGTGTGTGTGTGTGTGTGTGTGTATACATATATACATACATACATTTATGGACATAGCAAGAAATAATGAAAATTAGAGACCATGAATTTGAAAAAGAGAAAGGAAGAGTGTATAGGAGGGTTTGGAGGGAGGAAACAGAAGGGGGAAATGATGTATATCAAAACAAACAAACAAACAAAAACCTAGGCCCATTCAAAGACACACTGAGAACTAATTCACACTGAATACACCCACCATGCAACCGAAACATGAGATTTAGATGCTGTTAGGATGGATTTTAGTGCAATGCTAGGAGATGTTCTTAAAAATAGTTAACAGCTAGTCATACTTGGGCTTGAGCTAATCAAATAGGCTCCAAGCTGACAGTTCCCAGACTGGTTCTTACTAGCTAGACAGTTACCAGAGAGAAAGTAAGCATTCTAGATCTCTTTCTTTCATTTATTTACTCTATTTATTTAAAGAGAAGTCTGCATTAAAATATTTCTGTAAGTTATTATTCCAAGAAATATGTTTGGCTCAGAAGACTATATCCTGATGATAAGTCATGTCACATGAGAAATCAAACTGCAAGGCCTATGCTGTCTGTTGCCACTTTTAAAGAATGCATTCCCCAGTTTCCCAGAAGTCTCTATAAACGCTCTCTCCTCACCAGATGCTCCAGCGGCTGCAAGGCCCCATGGAAAACTCTGTATATATATATTCCAAGTATAATGGGAAACAGCTGCTTCAGTTTCAATTTACTTGAATCCCTGAATATTAAGCCTATAGGAAAAGTTTCAACTCTTCCTAAAGAACACATGGGAGCCACAGAATCTAGAGAGCCCCACCCTTTGTACCCAGAGAGAGCTCCTACTAGAAGCAGGGCGTCTGAATACAGGCACTCACAGTGGCTCTTTACTAGTCCAAGAAATCAAACTCTTGCTCTGTCAGATAGCTTGTCTGTTGTTTTAATCAGCCCAAGGAGCATAATGACTTTTATGTATCCTCTCTCTCTCTAACCAAGTAAATTATTCACATTCGCATATGTAATACATTTTAATACTCCAATGAGTTCTTGAGGTCAGTCTCTCAAAGCCAGGAGGTCATGATTAGAAGGACAGCATCAATCCAGAAAATGAAATTCATCATCTCCTATCCTTCCTACAGGTTCACCGCAAAGCCAGTGGCTGAGGAAACATTGAAAACTAATAAAAACTTTCCCACAGTTAGATTATATGTATAAACAAAAGACTATACATTTTTAAACGTACAATCAAACTTACCCAAATTTTAATTTTGAAATGTCAATTTTACAATATCCAACTTGTCTTAGAAAACTAGCATCTATTCTGGTTCTGTTCTTGGTCTAAAAATAAGACTCCAGGAGGCCCCTAATCAGGAGACATTCTAGATAAGCAATGACTGGGAACGGTAAACTAACCTTGAAAAAGGCAAACCATTTGTAGTCATTCAGTATGATCTCGAAGCCTTGGTTGTAAATGAGGGTGAAATGCCCAGAATTGCCAAATTCATCATATGCCGTATCCAACTTCTTAAGGTGTACCACGACCTCCGTATTCTTTTCTCTTGGTTCTAAAGGAAATGAAACAGAAAACACACGGAAGTTGACTAAACACCTAGGGGAGTGCATTGCCTCAATAATTTCGAGGTTAAGGTATTTTCCTACCTTGAAACCCTAACTGGGATTCATGATCTATCTGGTTCATGAAAAAAAAATGGGCTTTGCTGGACACCCATAGCACAAACTCAGCAGTGGAGATATAGGCACAGGCAGGTTTCTAGGAGACTAGCCTGGACTACAGAGTGAGTTCTAGGCCATACAGGGTTACATAGTGAGATTCTTTCCAAAAAGACTTCTTCAAAAGTTTCAATTTTGCTTCCTCTGTATTGTGGTGGAGGGGTTTGGACAAGCCTATCAAGTGAGGCTTCCGAAGAATACAGAGCCGACCACTGTGCAACTAACTAAAGGCTGGAGAGATAGATCAACTGTTAAGGGTACTGACTGTTCTTCTGGAGGACTCAGGTTCAGTCCCCAGCATCCACATGGCAGTTCCAGAGTACCTGACACCTCATACAATCATGCATGAAGACAAAACACCAATGCACATAAGTAAACAAACAAGCAAAAAATAAGAATTGACAGGTAGGGGTGGCACAGAAGTCTTTAATCCCAGCACTCAGGAGGCAGACGCAGGCCTGGTCTACAAAGCAAGTTTCAGGGCAACCACGACCACGTAGAGAGACCCTGTCTTGAAAAACAAAAACAAAAAACAAACAACAACAAAAAGGTGTGCCTATGTGTTGTGACTCAGTAGTAGAATGTTAATCCAGCAAAGAATGGGGAGAGGGTACTGTTCAAAATTGCAGAAAGGAACAGGGGAAAGACAAAAACTACTGATTAAAAAAGGAAGACCATAGAAACAGAGCAGCTTTCAAATCCTAAGGATGAGTTCAACCTGTGAAGACAGAAAGCGATCTATTCAAGGAAATGACACGCCTCTCTCCTCAACCTCTGTAAAAAACTAACACCTCGGTCTGAATCCTTCCAAAGACTCAGAAAACACAAGGCTTATAATACGTATAACTAATTTGAACTGATAGGTAAAAAAGTTTAACTTTCATAAGAACAGGGAAGGGTGAGATTTTTGTGTGCCTTTAATTGTTGCTTAGGGGCAGAAGGAGGTTTGTAGGCAGAGAGGCTCCTAGAGAAGCATTCAGCTAAGAACATCTGCAGAGATCCACACTTTTGTTCCTTCATTCAGATCAACACCCTGGAGGAAGGCTATGCAAACTCCTTCTGTCTTATATCCACGCTTAAACTTGGAAAAGAAACAATAGTAGATACCGCTCAGGACTAGGCAAAGTCCCTAGTCACCTGGAATTAATTAAAATGAGTCTTTTTTTTTTGCTTCAGTTGGGGTGGGGACGGAGGTGGGGGTGACGGTGTGTGACAGCTTTTACTCTACTGACAAGGTGACTACAGCCCAGAGGTAACAGTTTGTGCAAGTCAAGCCTGACAGCGAAGACCAGAAGTGTCCCTTTTCTGTTCTAGTATCCTAGGGACAAGCAGTTAGTCTTGAAGCACGTGGAACGCCCCGGTGTTTTCTCACTGCAGACTCCCAGAGAGACTTCCCCGGGCGAGGCACCGTGCTTGGTTCCAGGCATATCCAAATACTGCAGGGTAAAGGTGACAAAAGAAACAGAAAGGGAAAAAAAAAAAGGTTTTGTATATCTCTTGCAGTCTTCAAACAGAACAACAACCTTAAGTATCAAGGAAAGAAGCAGGTAGCAGAGACTGAGTTTAAAATCGTTCCTTTCCCACAGTCTCGCGGTGGCGAGCGGGGGTTCCCAGATCCCCAAATAAAACAACTAACAACCCTAACAACAACGTGCTACGTTCTACCGAGTCTGAGGTCAACAGGGTTTTTAAAAACAAGAGCCTGCCAGACTGAAGTGGAAGATGAAGAAAGCAGGTCTCCACTTTCTTCTTAAGAAATCAACTGAACTCAGTTTTTTTTTTTAAATGCGAACTTTTCTCGAAAACACAAGTTGTGAGAAATTCAAGAAAGTTAAGTGCAAAGTTCTCAGCAGCTCCAATTCAACTTGGCGGCCCTGTCTCATCTGATCCCCCAAGGGACCGGTCTTCTGCTAACTTCCCAGTCACCCACAAACGCCGGACCCAAGACAGGGGACTCAGGGACAGAAAAGGACGACAAGGGGGGAATCCCGGGACGCGGCTTACCCATCACCGAGCAGTTAATGTCGCTTCGGGGACGTCTGGGGCCCACCTGGAAGACCCAGGTGCCCAGCAGGTCAGGGTAGGTGCAGTTGGCAGGTGTATCGGAGCGCACCGTGCACACTCCCAAGAGCACCAGCAACAGGGCGGTGCGCCCCAAGTAGAGCCAGGGACCCATGGCTGATGGCGCCCGGGAAGCCGAGAGCAGTGAAAGCAAGAAACGGAGCACAGAACGATGGGAGTCAGGCGACTCTAGCGGCACGCGCCTTAAAATACCCAAGAGCCCGGAAACCCTAAACTCAGGGGCGGGGTTACAGGGCACTGAGAACCGAACAAAGTTGGGGGGAGGAGCGGCGAGGCTGCGAGGACGGGGGGGGGGGGGGGGGGGGGAGCGGGGGGGGGGGGGGCTGGCGTGAGGGCGGGGTAGGGTGTGACTAGGTGAGGCCGGACTAGCTGGGAAGAGCTGGGTGGGTGGAAGGCGAGGTGGCCAGAGGAAATTAGAGATAGGGCGGGGTAGGGATGGGCACCACGTGTGTGTGTGTGTGGGGGGGGTGCGGAGGGAAGGAGGGAAGGAGAACCTCTGCCCTTCACCGGCTGAGGGCTCCGAGGGGTCTGGCCAGATTGCTGAGTTTTGTAATGCCAGTGTGATTGAAATAGAACCTAACCCGGGCTAAGACAGGGTTGACCTTAGGTCTACCGAGTGTAATTCTCTTTCCCTTGTTGTCCTTCTCTTAATCTTTGGTCCAGTTGCGTGCGGCTTTTTGTCGCCTGTGTAACAACTTTGCTTGCTAACCTCAGCCACTCGAGTTGTTTGAGAACTTCTTTTCCGTTGCCCAGCTCTACCTTTTTAAATCTTCTCGGTTTCGTTTGGTTTCCTCTCCGCCTATTTACCAGATTTCAATTGTAGTGCCTATTTGCAGTTTCGGTGCATCCGTTTTTGGTTTTCCCTCTTCTAGGACTGAACTGGGTGACAGGGTAGAGATGGTTACCAAGCGCTCAGCCGATCACGTTGCTCAAGCCCTTCTCTTTTCAGAATGAAAAGCAAGAGGTGGCTAAAGAGGAAGTAGCTAGTCCCCTATGTGCTGACAGCGGCAGTCTGAGCTCCCGTGTCAGGTTTTGACCCTCGTGACCTGATGGGAGAGTGGTTTTTGGAACCTTAGCTCCACTTTCAATCTTCTTGCCTACAACTGTTAGGTAGCAATCTTTAGAGAAGTCGCCTTCCCTTCTTGTGAGAACTGTTTCTGAGTTGCCTGGCTATAGTTGACTAGGCTCGTGTTCCTTCTGAGCTAACCTGAGGATAAGGTGGTGGACTAGGCAAACTTAATGTGCCTCTTGGACCAATTACGTTTGCTCATTTTTGTCCCATCTCACAGATCACAGATATTTGCATGTAGACTTTTTCCACTGAGGGAAGCAATATGAGGAAGCAAAGTGGTTGAAGAACAAACCGCTTCTGTCTCCAGATTCTACCTTAAAAACACGCAGGCTTGGCAGGAGCCTTTCATGGGAACTGAGGGGTGAAAGTGCTCTTTAATGTGAATTCAGCTACAAGAACTAAGTGGGGAGGGGCCAACACCGTCTACACTTCATAGGTCCTTAAAGGATTAACAATGACATTGTATAATTAAGGTAGCTTTTTTAAAGGCACCATTACATACTAACACTACTTTCCTAAATTTCTGCAAAATTTGCCATTGCTAAAACATTAAAAATTTTACTAAATGGTGCATAATCTTTTTTTTTGTTTGTTTGTTTTGGTTTTTTGAGACAGGGTTTCTCTGTGGCTTTGGAACCTGTCCTGGAACTAGCTCTGTAGACCAGGCTGGTCTCGAACTCACAGAGATCCGCCTGCCTCTGCCTCCCGAGTGCTGGGATTAAAGGCGTGCGCCACCACCGCCCGGCAATGGTGCATATCTTAGAGCTAAAAGTGAATCTGGGGATTTCTTTGAAGTGCATGATCAAATTAGAACATTTAGTTGTGAAAGAAATTTTAAGCAACTGTTCCGCAAAGACAAATAGAGATTGTGGGGGCTCTTTGGATTAATGAATTCATTCTGATATTAGAAAAAGGAGATTTAGAAAGTTGAATCACTTGTTAAATGCCATTGCAAATAAGCAGACAATGGGTATATGTTTCATGCCCCAAAGTGTAGTATATATTGAATAATGTGAGATAAAATGAGGTTCTAGGCAAAACACCCTTTGTCCCTGGGCTTCCACGATTATTGGGAGGTTTCCAGAGGCAGCCCTGCCTCGCATGGTTTTGGAAACGTAGTTCCAGGGCTAGCAAATGTTGACAATGTTGAGGTAAGTGCCAACAATGTGTGTTTTGTCAGTCTTTCAGAGGATAGGGCAGAGTTTGAGGTTTAGGGTGCATCTTCAGGGACTCTCTGAGACTCAAACCTGAAGTCTGGCTGTGACTCAGCTGTTGTAGATCTGTTATTGTCTTTTGGATTTTGTAAAATATATAATGTGTACATAATTATATCTCCTATTTCTATCTCACCCGGTTTTACAATGACTAAGTGAACCTCCAGCAGATATCTTCAGATATCCCGACGTTTATCACACTATATATTTTAAAACCATTTTTGTTGCATTTATGTATTTGTTTTGTGTAAGGAAGAAGTACACAGAAATTGGGGTAAGTTCCATCCTTTCACCTCATGGGTCCCAGGGCTCGAACTCGTGTATTCAGGCTTGTGGCAAGCGCTTTCACCCACTGAGCTGTCTCAAGAGTCTGTCACTATATATATTTTCATTAAATAACTTTTCCCTGCTCATTGGACTTCAAAATCCTAAGTATACTAAATAATTCTCGTCACACATTTAATCTCCAATTATTTGTTAAAAGAATGAATAATATAATGATATTTGGCATGATGCTTCTATATCCCCTGTCTTGTGAATAAATGTGAAAAGCATGGTACTGGACTTCACATCAAAATAAAAGACCTTAGAGGCAGAAGGAACACTGGGCATGTCAATTCTAGACATGGGATTTGATATTACAAATACTTCTGGCATTGATGATGATCATCATAACTTCTATTTAGTATGTTGTATTTTACCAAGGCAATATACCAACTTATCTAATAAATAATACCTGGGCAATAAACATATACCACCCTATTTAATAGGTATGGCATAATTTTAGAAGGTAACTATTATGTACTTTGACCTTATCTTAGTAAATTAGAGGTTCAAAAGACTTACTTGAGACTAATGTCTATAGAAGAAAAAGTGAGAAGGGAACATGTATAGAGAGAGCCAAGAAAGGTAGATAAAGAAGGAAGAACAAAGAATTAAGAAAAAGAAGCAAGGAGTTTGGGTACCCCAAATGCCCATAGAAAAAAGTAGCTAGGGCAGAAATGGTCAACCCTTAACATGAGAGCTGTACTTTCAGTGGTTGACCTGATTAAGATGCTGAGGTGGATGCTGGAGTCTTGCATAGCAGGTGCTTTGGAAAGGAAAAGAAATTAGTGGGGCCCCTCTGGTGACCCCGGTGGGTGGGAATATTTGTGTTCCAAAGTATCCTCAGAAGGAAAAGAGAGACAGTAGTTTGTGGGGTCTTATAATGTCCTGTCTGAGTTTATTCCTTTGTTTCTATATACAATGTGCTAGACAGCGGTCAAAACTCCCCTTATCCTGCTTCATTCGTGGGGTTCATCCTCGTGATGAGATTGACTTTTGTACAGGACTTCATGCTTTTCCACCATAGGACGGTACTAATTCTGTACATGAAGCTTTTTTTTTTATTTTTTATTTTTTTTTTTTTTTTTTTTTTTTTTTTTGGTTTTTCGAGACAGGGTTTCTCTGTGGTTTTGGAGCCTATCCTGGAACTAGCTCTTGTAGACCAGGCTGGTCTCGAACTCACAGAGATCCGCCTGCCTCTGCCTCCCGAGTGCTGGGATTAAAGGCGTGCGCCACCACCGCCTGGCCCTGTACATGAAGCTTTATCCCAGCCCTCAGTCAATATCCTCCCGTTCATTTCCTTAACTAAACGAGTTAAAGAAAGGAAGGCAGGAAGAGAAGCCAGAAGGAATGGTCACCTGATTCCAGGCTGTCTTCATAAAGATACCTAGTTAGCTAATTGCACTGTTACATTTTTCCCCACTGTCTTTCTTCTCACAGCTCAGAGCACCTTTGCTTGACACTTTTTGTGTGATATGATCTCACTATGGACTCTTGGGTGTCCTGGAACTCAAACTCACTGAGCAAACCAGGACAGCCCTCTATTCATACAGATTGCCTGTCTCTGCTTCCCAAGTTCAAGAATCACATGAGTGTCACCATGATCAGCTAGCTTCATGAAGGATATAAAGACTCCAAAGTGAAGTTTATCCTACTACGAAAGAAAAGTAATTTTAAAAGAAAAAGTATTTATTTAATAATATTGGTAATAAGATGGGCTAGAACTGGACGTGCAGGGCATCAATTCCCAGAATGTCCTTACTGGAGGCCAGAAGAGAGTTCTGACTTCTGGGTCTTCACTATCTTCAACATGAACACTGCTGCCTAGGGCCTGCACTAAACGACCTGACTAAGTGATACTGGCTGAAACCTAGAAAAGGCACCTGAATCCTGGTTGGGCCAACTGGACTGATCACCTCATCCCCCTCCCTAGGTCTCACCCCACTTCCTGCCATAAGCCATTGAAAAGCCCTCAAACTAGCAGCTCACTGATACTCTGTTTCCTGGGAACCACATACTTCCATCTCCCTTGCTCTCACATATGAATCTACAATAAACTCCTCTCTCAACTCCATCATTTGTGGTTCACGAATTTCATTCTTTCCATTAGCAAGACAAGAACTGGCTGAGGGCAGTTTTTATGGCCTTGGAGCTTTCAGAATCCTGGCCCCACCTGCCCCCTCCATCCTCTAAAGCAAAGATCCTCTCCAGTTCTGAGAGAAGCTGTCAGGTTTTCAAAGCCATTGTAGTATCCTCCTATAAATAACAAAACACTGAGGGTGACAGCTGACATGCCTTTTTCTAAACCAGTCTTATGCCTCCTCACAGCAGAGATAAACCCTGAGGCATGTGCACTGAGTGAGGTGGGCAAACGCCAGAGAGGATATCCATAAAAACCCAGATCATCTAGGCTGACGACTCTGAATGGTCTTTTACTACAATGAAGAGACATGGTAAATACAAGGTAGACTAGGTTGTTGCCCTGTTAACATGATTAATATAGTATGTTGCAGTAATTACTGATTTCTAATAACTAGAAGTCTCACCCTCTAAAATAATAATTAAAGAAGGAATGCAGTGTGTTGACCACAGTGTTGCAGATACAGAGAGAGTCAGAGCCCTCGAGAGGCGGAGACTAAAGGACCAAGAGACCAGAGCCACCTTGGGCGCAAATCAGACAGACCTTATCTCAGAAAGCAAAAGAAGGTAGACATTGACTGCTGCTACTAAATAGCCTGTACTATATGGTTCATTATTCACGTTGTTGTGTGATTGGCAGCAGTGGTTATTTCTTTTACACCCCCATAAACACATGAATAATATATTCTTAAGAACAACTTAGCTAGAATAACGTTCTACCTGACATCCTGTCAGGTTCAGCTGTCTCAAAAATGTGTGGCCTTGCTCACCAGATAGTAGGGATGAGCGAGCAGAGAGTGGTTGTAGGAACACAACATGAATCTGGCAGAGCCTGGAAGACTACTGAAAATGTGCTCCCCACTAGCTGTGGGCCATTGTCTTCATTTTTAAATATCAAATATGGGAATACTCTAGTTTTATTCAGATTATGAATAAAAATAATAGAACATCCTAGAATTTGATGGAATCCTGAGTTTATGACATTAGAAAGAATTACTCTTCATACTTTAATAGCTAATTGGCATGTATATAATATACCCTTGTTTCTTTCAACTTGAGGGTAAGCTCTCAGATTTTACTACTTCTGGGGATAGAAAAGGAAACAGGAGGTTAGAAAGGTTAGTGACTTTTCTGTGGGTGCCCTGATGGCAACTGTAACCCAAACAACCAAGCAAAGACTTCGGGTCTTAAATTCGAATGTTTGAATGGAGCTGATGGTGAATGCAGTCAAATACGGAAGGGAGAGAAACAGGTTTTACACGTGAACTGTCCAGACTGGAAGCCTATGAGCTGTGAATTGCCCAGCTAATCTCTGCTCTACAACCCCACTCCCACTTCATTAGCGACTTGCATTGCGTCAGGCCAGGCTTTGGGAGCAACAATTTAGAGGAGCATTTATTCCACCACAGGTGAAATTTTCTCGTAGGCCACAGAACAGGAATAGCCTTCTGGAGCAAACTTGATAACCTCAATGTCTGTACCCTCCTGGAATCAGCATCTACCCCTGCAATTTGCCCAATGTACCATCATCTCTTCTTTCTGCTACCCGCAGCAACTATCCTCTAGTTTCACATTCTTTTCTTTGGACTGATGCACAAGATAGAATCCTAGTGTCTGTCCTGCTGTGTCCGGCTCCTGTCCCTGCCTGTCAGCAGTGTATCCTAGGAATCCTCACCATTGTGCTTTCTTTCCCTTATCAAGTAACCTCCCTGCTTATCACACCTCACTCAGTGGTATTTTTATCCTTTGTGGTGAAATCCTACGAGCCCTGTGTGATTGGCCTCTTGTGTTCTTTACTCCGCAGATTGCTCACTGTTCAAGAAACATTTGACCTTCAAGCTGTCCAGATTCCTTTTCTCTTTATGGCCTTTGTGGCTTCTAACCTCTCTGCCTGAAAGACTTCAGCATTTTCTTAATGACTGCTCATTGCACGACTTGGGAAATTCTTTCTTGTAAATACTCTACCTCCTCAGAGGTTCCTCCCGAACAGTAGTGCTTAAAGAGTACTGCTGGCCAACTTTATTACTTTGTCTATTTCTAAATATTTCTTAAAGCTATATGTAATTAATCTTTCTGCTGTCCTGGAACAGAAGCACCAAGCACCCGAGGCTTGGTAGTCTCATCAATAGGAGATTTAATCAATGCGTATTATTAAATGTTGAAAAAATATCCCACTTTATTCTCCAGCGTTAAGATGAGCAAGTTTCACTGGGTGAACACTTGCATTAGTGGATGATGAACTTGGTATTTCTTACGTTGTTTTGGTCACTTTCAGACACATTCATCCAGCAGAAGAAAGAAGTTGTAAAAGTTGAACCCAACTATTTAAGAAGTAACTTAACCTGCTTGAAACAACTTAAAAACACATATTGGGCAACAGGAAGACTAAAATATGTATCATCATTTTATTTTCAGAGCTTTGCAGTTCCTTTTTTGTTATAGGCCCTGCCAGGAGGAAAAGGTAACTTCAACAAAGAGAGTTCTGAAGCAACACAACTATGTCTTGCCAAGAAGAGAGCAGAACCAAGGCAGCTGCTGCCCTAAGGTGGCAGGGGTGAAGGTCAAGACTGTCCGTATCTCCAAGAGGAGGACGTTCTGTCCTTTTCAGAATCAGACACCCTCCTCAATTAATGACAGGGTGAATTGAAGCATTTAGTGTGCATAAAAAATGAAATGACCCAGAGATTTATGTGTTCCTCCTCTACCTTCTTAAGGTGAATGGGTGGGTGGGTAGATAAGATAGATAGATAGATAGATAGATAGATAGATAGATAGATAGATAGATATGGCTTGGGCTTGGGATGTGGCTTAGGCAGTCAAGGGCTTACCATGTAAACCTAAGCTCCTGTGCTCTACCCCACACCCCTTCTCGTGGAGAAAGTCAGGAGCAGTGGTGCCTGCAGTTATTACAGCACTGGACAGGCACAGACAGGAAGTTCCCTGGGCTACATAGGCCAGTCAACCTAGTCAAATGGGTGAGCTTCAGGCTCAGTGAGAGATCCTGAGGTTTTGAATAAATTGTTATGATTGTTATGTGAAATATTTAGAACAACACCACCATAGATTATACATTGGAAGCAATATTTTTTTGATAATAAACACATACACATACATACATACATACACACACACACACACACACACACACACACACACACAGATATTTTGGGTTATGTCCATTAAATGGTAACATGCTCAACACCTTTCTCCTCAATCTTATTTTCATTCATTTTTATTAATTAATTGTTTTTCAGCCTGATCACAGTTTCCTTCACTCCCTTCTCTCCTCCCAGTCCTCCCCTCATCTTCCCTTCTCCCTCTCCATTATTTTCAGTCTTAATAGAAAGCTTTCATTCTATAAACTGTATTAAAGAGATCGTCAAGCAATTGAATTACTTACAGCCTTTACTTGCTGAGTCATCCTGTCAGCCCAAGGTACTTTTATTCCTGCAGAAAGACAGCAGGACTGATAGAGACCAACAGGATCTCTACCCAGAACAACCCTAGCAAGGCCCACTACCTCCAGTGGGTTCAGAGGTTTCTAGCAGCCTCGCCAGGCTCCTGATGAAAACCTCCTCTTTCTGAGTTGTTTTAAATGTAAATATTTTAGATTTTTAAAAATTCTTTGAGCAATTTCCGATACGTATTTATTTAATTTTAGCCTTGTGCTTCTACATCATCTGAGGTCCTGTTTATATGTGGTATAATGCAGAATTTACTTTGTTAAAAACCCTACTGTCCTTCTAAATTTAATTGCCAAATTTAAATATATTAAATTCCTCAGTACATGGGAAGCATTTAGTTTTGTTTTGTTTTGCTGTTCAAGTGAAAAGTAAGTTCATTTAATGCTTTCATAAGTTTTTCAGACATTTCCATCTTTGTGAATTTTAGGATCTCTACTTTTATTTTTTTTTCAGAATAGTTAACGTGTTCAAAATGCCACATTTTTTAGCTAACTAACTACTCTCTCTCTCTCTCTCTCTCTCTCTCTCTCTCTAATGAAGCATTCAGTACAACTCATTTTTAAATATTTAAAAAAAATCCTGGATAGGTCTACCTCCAATAACTTTGCTGGTTTTTAACTAACTAAGGCCACCTTTAATTCATAGTGATTTTTTTTTCTTTTTTACCATATTTAGCTTGTTTTAGTGTTTTTTTTTCTTTTTCATTCATATGATCTTTTAGTAATAAAGACATAGACTAGGCCTGCATTTTTTTGAGAATAACTATATCCCCTAAGTAAAAGGTAAGGTGTTATTTTTTGTAAATTTTAAAATATATGGCTTGTCGGGAGGTGGTGGCACACACCTTTAATCCCAGCACTTGGGAGGCAGAGGCAGGCGGATCTCTGTGAGTTCGAGGTTAGCCTGGTCTGCAAGAGCAGCGGAGGAAAATTTGAGTCTAAAGTGTAATGAATGAAATTTGTGCTGCGACCAAGTCCCAAACCCATGCAAGTGACTGCTTTGGCTCCCACCTCTAGGATCACTTCCAAAGCTGGTGCCACATATCTTGGACTCAAAGCGGACTCCCAGTTAAGTGGACACAGACTTTCAGATGACAGTTTCTACATCTAGGCGATTGAGGTCAGCTGACGCTAGGGTGTGGCCACCCTGATAGACTTCACTGTGGGAACTGGCTCTTCCTTATTGCTTCTGTGACGCAGACTGGGTGGAACTGATAAACTCCATTAAACCATTAAAACAGAGTGGAGCCTGTCAGGATGCTTTCAAAGTTAATCTGCTATGAACTTGCCACTTCTCTGTCCTAAGGGAATGATCAGAATTGAAATCCAGCTACTCAGATTGCCCTCTCTCAGAACCTGTGAGTTTTAGGAAATCTAGAGATGTTTCTATCATTAGATGCAGCAACTTCTCCAGCTCTAACTTTCTACTACGTGTTGCATGTGAACAACGACTGTCTAAACTCTACTTTAAACAGTACAAATAAGTGACCAAAATAATCCAATTGTCTTATTCAAAGGAACGGTGTCACCATTATATAATAGCCAATAGCAGTCTTGGAAAGATCATCAATATGATTCAATAAATAAGAATAATCAGTTGTGACCCAGACACAGAGGAAGCAAGATGTGACTTCTTCACTGAAAAGGGTACCAAGCCACATGGCTAACACAGACAAGAATTATGGGCTAATATAAGTAAGTTATAAGAGTTAATAAGAAGTCTGAGATACTAGGCCAAATAGTTTTTTTTTTTACAGCACATTTCTTTCTTTATTATACTGAAATTAGAAAAACAGTTACCAAACGTGGTTGTTCACCAGATTCATAAACTCCAGCCATAGTTAATCTTTTAATAGTTAATCCTTAGTTAATCTCTGCCCAACCATCCAGAAGACAGTTCAGTCAAATTTTTGTCAGATCCTGTTCCTTTCTTATCTATAACCTCCAGGAATTTCCAATTGCTTCATTCATAACCTGGTTCCCAGAAGTCTTCAGAAAGAACATGTTTGATGGGTGAACAAACAAGCAAAACAATGAATATTAAAAAAAAAAGCATTGGCCAGCAGGGAGACTCAGTGGGTAAAGGGATCCACACTAATACAGAGGAAATGCCATGGTCAATTTCTTCCCTTCTCGCTCTTTGCTTCCTTGCTGTCACAAGTGAGCAGCTTTCACCTTCCTTGATCATGTTCCATGCATGCATAAGATCCCGGCTTAAGTCCTCATGGCGTCAGTCTCCGGCCAGGATACATGGCTTCTCTCTCCAGTTTATTAATTAATGTAGACCTCTGTATATTTCTTTGGGGCTGAATGGTTATAGGACTTTTATCCTGTCACTTGTATCATTTTTAATAAAATGCTGATTGGCCAGTAGTCAGGTAGGAAGTATAGGTGGGGCAATGGGACTTCTGGGAAGAAGGAAGTTTCAGTCTACAATCAAGACCCAGACACAAAGGAAGCAAGATGTGACTGCCTTGCTGAAAAAGTCACGTGGCTAACACAGACAAGAGTTATAGGCTAATATAAGTTATGAGTTAATAAGAAACCTGAGATCCTAGGCCAGTTTATTAATTAAAAAATTATAATCAGAAGCTTAAACACGTAAGAGTAATTGGAGACATGTAAAGAGACTTTAATGTGAGGAGGAAATGTTAGTCTTTTAAAGAGACAAATTTTATTTGAGAGGGAAGAGATAGTATAATGGAGAGAGAGAGAAAGAGAGAGAGAGAGACAGCCAGACAGACAGAGCAATTTAAGGTAGGATGGACAGGACAGTGGCAAAATTAGAAAAGATGTGAAAGTTATTTTCTTTACTAAAGTTTCAATGTAGGAAAAATGAAATTGAATTGGAGGTCTCAACATTAGGATCTCCACTAGTTCGTCACTGATGGCATCCAAAAATTCATTTTACTCTTATGATGAATTCCTCTGAGATACTGAGGAAGTCCTCATTTTAATAGAGCACGTACACTCAAATGTTCCTGTGTGTGGCGACTTCACAGAGTTGCTCCTTCCACTGCTGCCTGAATTATGTGATTTATTTCATTCTTTATTCATCTTTTTCCCTCAGCACGCTCCTTTGGGGTGGGCATGCCCCAGAAGTGTTGTAACTTGTAACATATAGGCTTGGAATAGGGTGTAATCGATGTTTATAAATCAAGTCATCCTTGGTTAATATGCATACTTCTGATAGATATAATAAAGTGTAACTACTTCATCCCCTTTTCACTAGTAAAATAAAAGCCCTTGCGACTTCAAAGTTGGTTATGATAATTTTTCTTATTCAACCCCTCAGTAATATGGCGAAAAGGATTAAAGAGAAAGCATTATAGTAGGAGAATCCTGGGCCCTCACTGTATGGGGAAATGCAGCCCCCCCCCCCCCCCCCCGCCCTCCAGACAACTTTGACCTTCCAGTTATCTTGAGAAGAAAGGTGTAACAGGCAAAACCAGAAAATCAGGAAAATCTGCAAGTCCAAAGTTCCAAAAAGATTGCATAAAATTGTTTTAAGTAGTAGAGAAAACCAAATGTTCAGACGAGTGCAGACAGGTTATGTACCTTGTAGTTATATAGATGTTTTTACGTTTAACTTGAAAGTTAGAGATAAAAGGAGTTGCTTGTGTCAATCCTATGCCCCCCCCTCCATTTAATAAAATCAGGAAGCTATGAAGAATGTGTTCCTATGTGTAATGCTTTACATTAACTGTTGCGTAAGACAGTTCATCAAGGTCATCTTAACCACATACAATGACAAGAGTATTTCTTAACCACATACACGGAGTCTATAAAGATGTGCCAGGAACTGTCCTTTCAGCCTTAAATGGACTCCACTCTCATTTTTAATCATATGACTAAAAAGAATTGTTTCAAAACTACTGATGCAGTCTTTCCTACTTTAGTCATTTTAAAGCTTCCTCTGTGTACTTCCTTTGTCTCACTCTCTCCGAATGTGTCCCCAGTTACTGTCACCCTCATATTCTTTCTGCATTGTGCTTCTCTTTCCACATAAATATCAATATTCTTTGGAGAATCTTTCTCTGATTATTTTGTTGCGAAGACTGTAAGATTCTGTCATAAATAATACAACACAAATTAAATATATATATTTACATATATTTTTCACGAAGGGTTTTTTTTTTTTTATGTAATGCTGGCTGTCCTGGAGCTCACTCTGTAACCTAGGCTATCCTTGATCTTAGAGACCCACTTGTTTCTGCCTAAAGGTGTATATCATTACCATATATATATATATATATATATATATATAGAGAGAGAGAGAGAGAGAGAGAGCTCAAATTAAATTCTTCACCAACAAACTTTGAATTTAGTTTATAGGTTATTGATAAACACATTATTTTTAATTGCTTAAACTGATTATTTTGTATAAGGAAATGTGGAAATAATTATATATTATCTTAGAGAGGCATACGTTGGAGGTTAGAAATTATAATACATTTGCATAATTACCAAGATTTCAACAATTTGACATGTTACCATTTGTGATTCTGGATAAAAGAGAGACAATCACTTTTATTAAACATGTTCTATTTCATATACTTGGAATTGTACTAAGAAAGCACAATCTTGGCACAGCCATATTGTAGGTATATCACAGTACAATCTGCTGGTTTTGTGGATACTATTCAGTTTACAAGTGTTGGTATCAGCATGCAAATCCTGGCCTGTGTCTAATTCTAAGCACTTTCAATGTGCAATATGTCTGCTGCATCTACTTTTTATTATATAAAAGTAAAGGGGAAAGTTTCTATACCCCAAGGTCTGAATCAAATATTTTCATGGTTCTGTTTGGTCTCTGCTGGTTTTCCCTGGTGGAAGTAGGACATCTGGAAGCATTCAGACTCAACCCCTGCTTCTCACAGAATGAAGCAATCTGGCAGAGCTCATAAAGCCTCAAAGAAAGATCTGTCTCCTTGTGTAACATCTTTCATTTTGAGATAAGAACAAGTACTGCCAAAGTGCATCTTCTCACAGGGGAGGATACAGGGGTAGGCAGAAGGAGCAAGTTCATGCAGAAGGTTCAGTCATGATCTGAAGGGTTGCAAAATTGACACTGGGGTGGCCTTATAAAGAGGGGAATTGGTTTCTGCCATTTTGGATCAAACCATCACATGTCCTTTGAGAGCACATTGAAGTGGAAGAAAACTTAGCCAGAAAAGAGAAAAAATTCAAAATTCACTGGGAAATTTTGCTGTGTTAAGTGTAGTAAAATGATGTGGGATGTCCTTCTGTATATGTGTGACTTTTATTGGTTGATAAATAAAGCTGTTTTGGCCAATGACTTAGCAGAGTAGAGTCAAGTGAGAAAGCTGAACAGAAATATAGAGAGAGTATGTGGAGTTAGGGAGACACCATTTAGCTGTTGAAACCTCATGGAGGCACACAGATTAATATAAACAAATTAGTTTAAGATGTAAGACCTAGCTAGGACTATGCTAGGTCTTATATCTAGGAATAATGTTGTAATTAGTATAGTTTCTTTTTGATTATTCAGGTCTGGGTAGCCAGGAAAAAAAATGCAGTCTCTGTTTACAAACGGTGCCCACTGTCTGGCATAGATTCACATAAGACCTAAAAGAGCTTTTTTTTTTTCTTAAAGAGTGTTTCTAGACCCACAAAAACAGGAGGTCACTGCAGTTTCTTTCTTTGTAGCCACATTCTTTTCATATATGCTCTGTTTGCTGGCTGCAGGCAGAGGCACAGTTTCTTTAGGAGAAGGCTTCCTGGTTCTTTTGGAAACACAAATGGCTCTGAATCTTATGGGAGATACTGCTATGGAACACTTAAATGGGATCTGTGATCAGCCTGTTACAAATTGTTTAATAGCAACATAGACCCACTATGTCCCTGAAGCTGGGGTGGTGAGGATGACTCACAGATGTGGTGAACACACTTCTGCCATTTTGGACTGGGCAGAGCCAACAGGAAAAGCTGTAGCATTAATTCTAGTCACTTCTGATTAGCATTTCAAACAAACAAACAAATAAACAAAAACTCTCCTGGTCAGAAAATGATTACAGATACCCAGTAAGATAGATTCAGAAGAAAAAGGCATCTGAATGGGGCACAGTGTTTGATAGATGTACATGATCTTAAGAGAGAGAGAGAAGAAAGCGTACAGACAGCTAGATTAAAAGAGTAAAGATAATAAAATAAATATTGAAGGTAACAGAGTAAAAAGATGGAAAATACACAGAGTCTGGATTATGTATACTATTGTATTTTCTTTAGATTTTTTGACTGTTAATGAGTTAACTGTTGAAATACATTTGATTTTGGGGGCTGCTAAGCTAAACGAACATATATTTTAAAGGTATCTTGAATTCAAAATTTGAGTTTAAGGATATGTTTTTTGAAAAAGAGGTTCTGCTTTTGTTTCAACAGAAAATGAGAACTTGTGGATTCCTTCCAGGCCAATGTAGTTTGATGGAAAAAGACCCCCTGAAAGGTCTCTGTAAACCATAAAATTACTTTGCCCAACAAAGGGTAGGAAGCAGTTTGGAGAAAACAAAGCCCAAATTCCCCCAAATGATCACTTATAAATGTTTGTTTTCATTTAAATGGGGTTGATTATAAATGATTAATGCTCACAGTTAATTTCTAAAATAATAATAATAATAATAATAATAATAATGGGGATATGTTATAGAGATGAATATTTTGCATTGATTGGTATGGATCTTAGTCTAATGATATAAAGTTAATGTTAATTTTTTTACACTGTGAATTTGTATTTCTGCTCTTGTTTAAGGTATTATGTTTTTATATCTCATTTAAAAATGTATTATATAACTAAAATTACAAATTAATAGATAGCCCTCTATATAGTCAAACTTTTAGTTATGCTAGTTAGGTTTCCCAGATGTATAGAGATATGTTTTAATTAGATAAATAATCTTCAACACTTTGGTGACCTAGAGAATATGGCATTTAAAACGTTTTAAGAACTTATACTTTCCTTGACAATAAGACATGTCTGCTTCTGGCAGCACCAATTACTTCAGAGAAGTCGATGGGCATTGAAGAAACTGGTTATAGAATTTGCCTTCAATGTGACAAGATTAGAGCCATTTGGGCAAGAAACTGCTCTTGCCTTGACTGCTTGATGGTATGCTATATGAACTGGACATGCAGGACCCACACAAAAATGACTGCTGAACTTGCCTTAAGAAGGTGAAACAGTCCTTCAGGGTTCCTGCTTCATAGAAAAGTCTGCTAGATATTATGGGCCTGTAGGCTGTAGATGGGTGTCCCAACAAGTACACACGTATGAGGCACTAATAGAAAAAAAAAAAAGACTATCTGGTTAAAAAGAATTGCTAGCTGTTTTTACTATTGTTGCAGTTTTTTTTTTGAATGATTGCCAGAATTTATTTCTATCACACTTGCATCAATGTCTATCCATACACTGATCTATTTCCCTGATCAGCCTGTGCATCTGTGCATACCCTTCTCCCCAGGTCCATGCTTCCACCTGCCCTCATCTCTCAGCCAGCAGTGAACAAAAACTTAAGAATTGTGCTCATAATCGGAGCAGTACTCTGTTCAGGTACCTGTGTGAATGAAGATTTGTTTCCTTCACCTGAGTATCTGAAGTACTTAAGGAGGTTTGAGCCCCAGTGGAAAACGGAAAGTGCTGTCAAGTTAATTGTCAACTATGTTTTAGCTTGAATGATCATTTGCATAAATGGGGATTTCTCTGCTATTGGGGAAGGACTCAAAACACTGCTGTAATTTAATTGTCAATTTCGAATTCTTACTCTCTCTGCTCCCCTCATGGCTTTCCTTCTCTGTTGAGCTGTGAGTGATTTATTACTTCCAGGAAAAAGAATACAATTTAGAAAGGCCTTTTAGCAATTGCATTTCTGTCTTCCCTTTGAACAAATAGATGTTCTTGACTGATAATGAAGGAAAACCCAATAGAAAAATGAACTGAGGTCATAAATGGGCAGTTTAAATGAATTAGAAACATTATAATTCTGATCAATAATTCAATAAACAATAACCTTGAAAACTGATTAAAATTTAACATACTGATCACATTCAATTTGGGCGGAGACAGGGGAAATTAGAGACACTGTTCTATGTCTTAATGGGGAGAGAAATGGAGATGGCCTCTCTTGAAGAGCAATTTGGCAGAGCAAATCAGTCAGAACTGCAAGTTCATGAGGCTGCAATCCCATGGCTATTAGGCTTATTGCGTAACTACTTATGAGAGTAAGCGGGAGTCGTGTGGTTCCTACAGGACTATCAAAACAGAGCTTGGGCACAGATGGAAACATCTAATATGTATGACACAAAAACATGACCTGATGAATAAACACTTTCGTGTTTTACGTGTATATGAGAAAATAAGCACTCTTGTATAACCTGATAACTCTAAAACGTGTTTGCTTTGGGTGAGGCTCTGGAAGAAGCCACATATCAGCAAGTCAGCATTCCAAAGGAGAACTATCTCGCGTATCCCACTGTGTTACCGTTTTCATCACTTCATTTTTACACAGCAGAGGAAAAAAAAATATTTAAATAAAATTATTTATTTATTTTACATAATGGTTACATTTGCCCCTCACTCCTCTAATCCTGGTTCCTCCCCCATACCCCCTCTTTTCCCACCCCCACCCAGTCATCATCAGTTTCTGCTTAGGAAAGGGCAAGTCTCTGTAAGTATTTAACGAAACATGGCATATCAAGTTGCAGTAAGAAGCACCTCCCCATAGGCTCCTAGGGGCTTGAAAAGACTGAACTGACAACCAGGGAGCCTGCATGGGACTGACCTAGGCCCTCTGCATATGTGTTATAGTTGTCTAACTTGGTCCTCCTGTGTGGCTCCTAACTGAGGGAACTGGGTCTGTCCCCAACTCTTTTACAGGCTTTTGTGACCCTAGTCCTCGTACTGGGTTGACTTGCCCAGCTGTAGATGAAAATTTAAGATAAAAACTCCATTCTTATGTTGGTGTCCAAGGGCCACAATGCTGCGGGGGACCATGCCGCATGCCGATGTCGGTGGCCTGCATTGTCACCTGGTTCTGTGTTGACATCCGGGCCTGGACTACTGCCTAGGACTACGTCAGGTTGATCAGGATGAAGGGCCCTGTACTTTGCCTGGGCAAAACAGTAGAGTTGGTCCCGACAATGTGAGTGAGGGGGACCCGAACCTGAGTACCGTAGACCCAGAGAACAGGACCTGCTTCTTGCTATAGGCTGCACTTGGGTGAGCTAGCAAAGGCAGTGCTGGAGAGCTCATCTGGATAGTGAGGATGAGGGAAAAAGCAACTGACCCCCAGAACCAGGTCTATGAGTTGGCTCACACCAACATCCACCGAATCTACCAACTGTTGGAGCATTCGAAAGGCAGGGACCTACAAACCCAAAACAGTTGGATCTCCATCACACAGAACAATAGGACATCTCAGAGGAGCCCCGGTGAGATCCCCTTGGTGGTAGCGTAGCAGAAACCAGGGGTCTGGAGTCAGACCAATGACTTGTGGAAATGAACACTTGCAAGTAAAGATGAACGGACTAATGGGTAACTGTGCCTCAACAGGGCACTCCACAACTCCACAGCAAGACTCTCCACAGCAAGATGATTCTCCACAGCAAGATTCTCCACAGCAAGTTTCTCCACAGCAAGATTCTTTCTTTCTTTCTTTCTTTCTTTCTTTCTTTCTTTCTTTCTCTTCTTATTCTTCTTCTTCCTTCCTTCTGTTTGTTTTTGTTTTGTTTCTTTCTTTTTTTTTGTTTTTTTTTTTGGCTTTTCCTTTAAGTTTGGTTTGATTTTAGGGGGAGGTTGCCAGGGCTGAGGGCACATGTGAGAAGATGGGAAGATAAGTGAGATTGAAATACATGATGTGAAATCCACAAAGAATCAATAAAGGAAAAAAATTCAAACAAACAAACGAAATGCTTTAAGCCTGTCCAACAACCCCAGACTTTACCCCTCTTCCTGGGCTCCATATCCCGGCTTGCTACTTTAAAACAAGTCTTTATTTAGGTTTACCAGAGGCCAGGCACGATCGAAGAACTCCAGGTAGACACTGCTTACAACCAGCTAACAGTCCTTAAAACTGGCCCAATAACCCCAGACTGGGACTCAAACCTTTCTTCTTACTTTTGCTTCCTCTGTGGCAGGAAGTAAGCAGCTTTTGTTTCATCATGATAATTCTGTCTGGCCACAGGCCCAGAGTGACGGGACCAGATGACTATGGTCTGAAATTTCTGAAGCCCAAACACATCTTTCCTCTTTATAAGCTGCTTATCTCTGAGTTTTAGACACAGAAATGGGAAATGGAGTTAGAAAATATTCTTATCGCATGTTTCTACGTGTGGAAATTCAAAGAAAATAAACTTTGAGAGTCATATCACAGAGTGAAATTACATACTCTTAGTGTGGGTGTCAAGCAAAATAAAGCAGTGACCCTGTCTCATTGTGACTGTAGAGTCCATTGCTATGCATTGTTATGCGATGGACAGAGGGCCCTCTGTTGGAAGCTGATCTTGCTTGTTGCGTCTATCAAAACACTGGATGCCCATAGTCTTCTTTTGATTAAAAATAGTAACTTATCTACATATCACTTTCCTTTCCATTTGATTGACAGTAGAGGGATGAAAAGAACATGGACCAGGAACTTCCAAGCAAGGCAAAGTGAGATCAAAAGCAAAGAGGTGACAGATGGGTTTCATGAGGGAACTGAACCCAGATATTATCTTTAACATTGTGTGCTGAGGAGACCACCCCTGAACTGAAACTTGTAGTCTTCACACAAATCCAGGTCATCAAAAGCAGTCCGCAGCTGCTGCTTCATAATGTCTGTCTTTACATTTATTTCTTAAAGAACGGATTTGTCAACTATGTCCGTTGTGCCTAAGGATTTAGGTAGATCCTCAGATACTTCACTTCCTCGGGTAATGAAAATAGGGGTGAAGATTAAATGTTACCTAGCATCCCTGCCGTTTCTGTCATCATCATCATCATCATCATCATCATCATCATCATCATCATCATCATCATCTTGAGGTCTAAGAATTTTCACAAGTGGCTGAAGAGATTCTCTCAGTAGTTAGATAAGACTCTTGCAGAGGACCTGGTTTTGATTCCTACACTACAATTTGTAGCTCCAGTTCCAGGGAATCCAGTGTCCTCGTCTATCCTCTGCAGGCACCAGACACACAGGCAATGCCCTTATACACGTCAAAACACTTATAAGTATAAAATAAAAATTAATGAGTTAAAAAAATCTTCACAGTTTTTGTTGGATTATTCTACCTATTCTTTTTGATTTCTAGATTTGGACTATTTTTACACCTTACATTCTCATCTGAATATATGACCAATTCTTTGCATCTTTTTTCATCAGGTTCCATCACTTTCTAAGATGACCCTTGACATTCTGGTTTCAGTGCCGTCTTGAGCATTGTCCCAATCAACCTGGCCAATGAATCAATGGCCAAGATCAGATTCCAAGCATAATTTTTCTACCCTCTGAAACCTAAATCAACTCTATTTTTACAACACTATAGTTTTGGTCTTTTTCTAAACTTTAATTGTTTTTTAGAGTTTTTTTTTTTTTTTTGCTCTAAGAATGGTTTTTGTGAACATTCTTTTGCAAGTGCTTTGGGAGTTAAAATTTTAATTCTTTCTGCCTTTTGGCCAGTGTTTAGTAAATTCTTAGCAGTAAATTATGATTATTAAAATTAAAAGCATCAAAAACATCATTTATGTTTTGACCTTGTCTATAATTTTATATTGTGATCAGACAGAAGGCTGCTTTTACTGACAATTTGAAAGACAGGCTTTTCCCATTTGTGAAGTAGTTTCTCAACATTTGAGGGCTTATACAGTCTGTTAGTTCAGCAAAATCTCTCTAAGGAAACTTGGGTTGGTTTAGTAAGACAAAGCAGTTGCATTTGTTTCTTTATCAAGAAGGTCATTAATTAATTGTAGTTTCTAATCACAGGCTTACCCATCTAGTGATGACAATATAGGATACTTGGGAAATTATGCTAATGGACAAATAGACAATTATTAACTTACTGTGAAACATTTCTTTGAATATAATAATAATTTGTTTATTACCAGTTCAAAGTCCTGTTTTTGACTATAAGAATGCCATCATAATTCAATTTAAACGTGTTTTACTTTTATACTCATAAGTGAGTTAGGTCATTAATTATTTGTCTTAAATATTAATAATAAACTCCAAATACTTCTATAGGAAAAGAGAAAAATAGGATCACAAGAAGATAAGAAACAGTCAATAGATAGCTGATAGGGCTCACCCCTGGAATAAAAAATAAAACTATGATGAGATCATACTGTATTTGTCATATTGCCAAAATATAAATTAGACATAACATCCAGTAATAGTCATAATGTCATGTGGCAGTGTGACAGAGCACTCTCAGCCAGTGTGAAAATTCTCTGGAGTGCTGGTGTCAGCTGAGAAAGTCACTGTGTGTGGAGTTGCTCAGTTACAATATTGCCAGTGTGCCTGAATATTGAATTTTCAATTCTATTTTAAGTTAAGTACATGTGGCTAGTGACACAGCAATTTCAGAAATTAGGCAATTGATTAGCTTTCTTCTTAAATATCCCATTTGGAAAACAGTTTGAAAAAAAATCAAAACTTTTAAAGGGGTCCGTATATGACTAACAGAAACTGATGTTGGCAATAAAGAAGACAATGATACTTAAAGGTGTGTAAAAGTTCAAATTTGTAAGAGTTAATAAACATAAACCATTAAAATATCTTAAGTATCCATCAATCAAGTGAAATTAAGTCAGTTATTGAATTCTATGTAATTTATACAATTTAAAAAAACATATGTTACATCTACAGGTGCT
Organism: Microtus oregoni; assembly: GCF_018167655.1. Lineage (NCBI taxonomy): Eukaryota > Metazoa > Chordata > Mammalia > Rodentia > Cricetidae > Microtus > Microtus oregoni. The sequence continues at coordinate 9,972,168 of NW_024543059.1, read as the reverse complement.
AGCTTAAAAAGCTATCAATTATAATTTAAATTAAAATAGAATAACACATCAAATATGTGCATCATTTTCAAATGTATTTCTCAAAGGGGGTAAAGCAAGCATATGTATAGATATTTGGCTCTGCACAAAAGTATATGAAAACATGTAAGGTGTCATGGGGTTGTCACCTTAATGTGAGGTCACATACTAATCTACTTAGACAGTCTAATAGCAAATTCCAACTACCTCAGAAAGCAGGGAAAGTGTTTTTTAAAAACCATGCTAGGAAAGTATTAATTGATGTTTAATATTTAAGATTTTTGGGCTTTGTGGAATAGATAATCTGAAAATATACTTGTAAATAGCTATGAAAATTGGGACAGTAACTATACTAACTAAAGAAGATAGGGAATTTGATGTTAATGTTACCAAAGGTGAGTGCAGTTTTGCTCCAGAAATTTTATGAAGTATTATTACAGAATCTTCCACCATTCGAAGCATCCGTCCCAGGTATACACCTTGCAAACACACTCATGGTAGCTGCTAACCAAATATGGCCATTTATCTATTGGATTTTCCTCTTAAAACGTCTACTTGTCATATGCCTTATGATTTCTAAAATACAGATGAGAAACCAGTCATGTCAATCCGCAGCAGGAGAACCACAGGATGGAGGACACCCTGGGTTACACAGGAGGCCTAGCTCACAGTATGAAATAAAACAAAAGTTGAAAAGTAGTTTCGTTCTCCCTCAGTTTCTTGCTTTAAAACCCTTTAGGAGTTTACACACTTTTCCCAGAATATGGGCTCTCTTCACTGCTTACAGAATCCTGTGATGCCCAAAGGCCTAGGTTTACTTTTCCATCCTTAAACACCTCTCCATTCTCTCACTTCTTGCTTTAATCCCTATTCATTGTGGAAAAAGACTAAGACACATGCTGATGCCTTCTGACATGCTCCTCTCAAGAACAACCTGACTCTACTCCTCTGTGGAGCTTCCTGCCGAGCTGGAGGACTTTACCTAATGTCACCTCTTCAGATCCCTCCTGCATGCCCCAGGCAGAGCTAATTTCTCCCTTGCTCTGTTTTCTGAAACTCCCTATAATTGCTTCTATCCTAAATTAGTGATAATGTTTCAACATTAAATTAGAGTTAATTATTTGCATCACTCATTACCATTTTCTTCTCCATGATGACTTCCTCCGGCTGGTGTCATGCTTTATTCATCTCTGTATGAGGTAATGCATGTGTAACACACAGTAGGCCTTTGCTGCATGGAGCTGTTACCTTATTGTTTACAGTCCCACCGTTTCTTCAAATGTACAGTCTAGATGTACTGATTATGCTTCTTGCAGATTCTCTATACCACACAAAGAATGTCCCTTCTAAAAGCTGCTTAGCTACAGAGAGTATAGGGTGATATTTATCACTCTTATATTTTTTTTAAATCCTGAAAATTTTTATTTTCCTTGGTTTCATTAATCATGTTGGTAACTGTTCTTATGTATTTTATTTATTTTATTTGACACAGAAATGGTTATTGAAAAATCATTATGAACCAGAGAGTTAGGTAGGCACTGGGGATACACTAGGAATATAGCCTTCAGGAAGTTTCACATCCATCAGAGAACAAAATCATAATGCAGTGGAATATATGATTAAATTTTTACTTGATACAGAGCATGTTTTGAATAATTATAAAAATGTAGTTCTGACTTGGTAAGGTAGATTAAAGAATGCCTTCTTAAAGATGCAGTATTTCTGCTAATACCTGAAGTATGAGTAGAACTAAGTAGAATAATGGGGTCTAGGAAAGCAGGGATAGTGGAAAGATGGAGTCATGACGATGAATTTCATGTAAAAGAAACTAAGGTCAGATTAGACCCTGTTCAGTAATAAGTATTACCCTTACAGAGTAAGATGTTCAGTAAAAAATGTTTCCAGATCTCAGAAAGAAGTTAAAAAGCCTTTGCTTACAATTCCTGGTCCAACACTTATACCACAAACCTATCTTCCAATATCTTCATAGGGATATATGCCTCAGTTCTTTGAAGCATGCCCGTGTACTTGTCCACTCCCCTTTCTGTTTGGATCATCCCAGCTGCTCATCCTCGAACTCTGCCTGCCCACAAGGACTAGTTCGAATCCTGGCACGCTCTCTTGTCTGCTCAGCTGGCAGCAGTGGTTCTCTTTGTTCATCATTTCAATTATATTTTTTATTTTTCACTAACTATGCAAATTATATTTGATCATCTCTATAAAAATTATTCTTTAAAATATATTGTAGGAGGCCACTTGCTTGTTCTCAGCTGCTCAGACCCGAAATAACCACACAGAGACTGTATTAATTAAATCACTATTTGGATTATTAGCTCTAGCTTCTTATTGGCTAGCTCTTACATCTTAATTTAACCCATTTCTATTAATCTGTATATTGCCACATAGCTATGGCTTACTGGCAAGGTTCTGTCTAGCATCTGTCTTGGTTGGGGCTACATGGCTTCTCCTGACTCTGCCTTCTTTTTCCCAGCATTCAGATTAGTTTTCCTTGCCTAGCTCCATTCTGCCCTGCTATACGCTCAAAGCAGTTTCTTTATTCATTAACCAATGAAAGCAAAACATAGACAGGAGGACTTCCCACACTAAAAATATATTGAGCACTCTATTTTATACAATGTACATACTTGAAATACTTTTCTTCAACAAAATGACCTCCAATGAGTCAAACATGAGATTAAGAAATAACCAGAGAGGATTATAACAAACCACAGAGTTTAACATCACAGTTTTCAGTTTAATGAGGAGTGATAAATGGATTTACCATGTGTGTCATAAGTGGTTGTAACATAACTGATAAATGGGGAGAAGTTTCCCCTGGCTTTCAAGTCTGAGAGTAGTATATGTGCCATAGCATATGTTACAGAAACAAGCTCTTTCTTCTAAAGTCTTAATCTTAAAAAGAATTGTTGGAGAAGGGTATTAGTCCCTCTAAGGCATCAGTACTTTCTTTTTATTTATTTATTTATTTATTTATTTATTTATTAAGGATTTCTGTCTCCTCCCCGCAACCGCTTCCCATTTCCCTCCCCCTCCCCCGATCAAGTCCCCCTCCCTCATCTGCTCGAAGAGCAATCAGGGTTCCCAGACCTGTGGGGAGCCCAAGGACCGCCCACCTCTATCCAGGTCTAGTAAGGTGAGCATCCAAACTGCCTAGGCTCCCACAAAGCCAGTACGTGCAGTAGGATCAAAAACCCACTGTGATTGTTCTTGAGTTCTCAGTATTCCTCATTGTCCGCTATGTTCAGCTAGTCCGGATTTATCCCATGCTTTTTCAGACCTAGGCCAGCTGGCCTTGGTGAGTTCCCGATAGAACATCCCCATTGTCTCAGTGTGTGGGTGCACTCCTCGTGGTCCTGAGTTCCTTGCTCGTACTCCGTCTCCTTCTGCTCCTGATTTGGACCTTGAGATTTCTGTCCGGTGCTCCAATGTGGGTCTCTGTCTCTGTCTCCTTTCATCACCTGATGAAGGTTAATATTCATGAGGATGCCTATGTGATTGTCTTTGGATTCACCTTCTTATTTAGCTTCTCTAGGAACATGAATTATAAGCTCAATGTCCTTTATTTATGGCTAGAAACCAAATATGAGTGAGTACATCCCATATTCCTCTTTTTGGGTCTGCCTTACCTCACTCAGGATAGTGTTTTCTATTTCCATCCATTTGTATGCAAAATTCAAGAAGTCCTTGTTATTTACTGCTGAGTAATACTCTAATATGTATATATTCCATACTTTCTTCATTCATTCTTCCGTTGAAGGGCATCTAGGTTGTTTCCAGGTTCTGGCTATCATACACAATGCTGCCATGAACATAGTTGAGCATATACTTTTGTTGTATGATAGGGCCTCTCTTGGGTATATTCCCAAGAGTGGTATTGCTGGATCCAGGGGTAGGTTGATCCTGAATTTCCTGAGAAACCGAAACACTGCTTTCCAGAGTGGTTGCACAAGTTTGCATTCCCACCAGCAATGGGTGAGTGTACCCCTTTCTCCACAACCTCTCCAGCAAAGGCTATCATTGGTGTTTTTTATTTTAGCCATTTTGACAGGTGTAAGATGGTATCTTAAAGTTGTCTTGATTTGCATTTCCCTGATCGCTAGGGAAGTTGAGCATGACCTTAAGTGTCTTTTGGCCATTTGAAGTTCTTCTGTTGAGAATTCTCTGTTCAGCTTAGTTAGTGCCCCATTTTATAATTGGGTTGATTAGCCTTTCACGGTCTAGGTTCTTTCTTGAGTTCTTTATATATTTTGGAGATCAGACCTTTGTCAGTTGCGGAGTTGGTGAAGATCTTCTCCCAGTCAGTGGGTTTCTTTTTTGTCTTAGTGACAGTGTCCTTTGCTTTACAGAAGCTTCTCAGCCTCAGGAGGTCCCATTTATTCAATGATGTCCTTAGTGTCTGTGCTGCTGGGGTTATAGGTAGGAAGTGGTCTCCTGTGCACATGTGCTGTAGAGTACTTCCCACTTTCTCTTCTATCAGGTTCAGTGTGTTCGGACTGATATTGAGGTCTTTAATCCGTTTGGACTTGAATTTTGTGCATGGTGATAGATATGGATCTATTTTCATTCTTCTACAGGTTGACATCCAATCAGTACTTTCAAAGAAAGGGAAACTTTGCTCTTTTTAGAACAAACTGATAGACTCACCTACCTCTTGGTTTCATGATTGTGAAGATAACTAATGATTTTTTCAAGTAAAGACATAGATTTTTCTAGGACTTTTGTGACTGTAGAGGTTTCATTGGTGTACATAGAGAAAAATATGAATCTGTGGTCATAAATATGAACTACTAATCTTAGACAGCCATCTTATAAAATTGAGTCTTTGTTCTAAAAAGTGTAAAACAGGAAAATATTGTGAGTACCTTAGCGATTGTGTCTTTAAAGGAGGAGAAGGCAGAATGCTTAAAACAGGGAAGATAGCTTTCACTTTGTCCCATCCTATGGTAGGAACTACTTGTAGCCTTTCCTCTCTGGAAGTGAAAGCCATTAAAAAGTTTAGAATGAAGAAAGTTTTGGATTTAGCCAGGATGACTGAAGTATTTCCTTTTAACTCAAATTATATGGGCAGACACTGGTTAAGGAAACCAGTAATAAATGTTAACTCTTCAGAAACTCAGTTAGCTGGATTATAAGATTGCCAGAAGACAGCATTATCTCAGCCTGGAAGGATGTTTTCCTTGGTCATTAGAGGAAGAATTGTACTAAGTCTTGGGTTCAGATTGTATCAAAAGGTCTATAGCACTATCTAAACTATACCAAATTGCTTAACGTTGTTGCCTCCTAGCTCTCTATCCTTTCTCCTTCTCTACAGGATTAATCACACTTGCTATGATGATCTTGCAAGATTTTTTTTTTTTCTGAATTAGAACTTGGGATAACTTTAGTGTTAAATAAAGGAGGTGTAAGTCAGTATTATTTATTTCTATTCTATTTTGTTTTTCAAGAATTCTGTATCTTGTTAACTATGCCTGAAATATGACACTTGATTATATTTTGCTATTATGTTTTTGGTACGTAAACTCAGAGGAAGAAAGGTTTGGAGTCCATAACACTTTGAGAAGACATATTTTCATTTGTCTGTTTTTCTCTATCCCTCGCATTTAACAACATTTGTTGCTGAATTCCTAATGCTGTTCTCAAGCCAGAAACAACAGTGAATATTTAGAGAAGCAAACTTGGCAGAACAGTAAAAGATCTGTTGTAAGATCTAGAGATGTTTTTTAGGGCAGGAAGATGTTCAAAGGGAGCAAGAATGCCATGTGTTAGATTCTTAAGAGTAGACAATTGGAGAAGAAATAAGTGCCCTGGCTGTTACTACAAGTGGCAGACATCAGCCTTGAGTCAGAGTCAACTCATAGAAAATGATGTGCTCCAAACGTCCAATGCTTCTTAAAAACTATCATCAAGTCTTATATATCAACTATATCTGCTAATGTAAGTGAAATGTGTTGAGGAGGCTGAAGGAAGTTTGCATTAAGATACAATTGCTATCATTTATTTTCAGGGAGGCAAGGGAGACCACAGACTTTACAGCCCGGTGAACCTCTGTCCTCTGACTCTTCCTCTTCCTTCCTTCTTAGCTGAGATATAAGGGGATCTTGTCTAGTTCTCCCCATAGCATTGATGCCATTGACATATTTTCTTTCTGCAAGGTTAACTTCCTAAGTAGAAAAGGAATAGGGAAAGGAACTGAGTTCAGTAAATTACTGTCAGACACATTCTTAGATTCTATTTGTACATTTTCTATTTTAGTTTATTGTCAGTTTATTGTCAAGCTATTATCATAGCTTGAGAACTTGGCATGAAGCAAGGCTTGTGGAGAGATTCCCTTCTGTGATAAGGATTTATAGACGTGTAAACTGGGTGTGCACCGGGAGAAATGGTAAAAATAACTAAATAAATATTTGAATAGCAAAAAAAATTACTACAGCATAAAGAGACATCCCATCATGGGAGGAACTGGAAGTATTGTAGAGTTGCCTTTGGATAAACTTTGAAGGTATATGATGACTTTCTACGTAATTACTTATTTAACCACTTAGCTCAGAAGTAGGTGTGTGCTCCTTTCCAGGCACAAGGACATTTTACTTCCATCTCTATAGTTCTTCTATATACAATCATAAATATTCAATGAAATATTATGAAATGATGATCCAAATCTGCATGTACTCAGGGACTCCATTGTCAAGAGATTAAAATACTCTGGCATGATGGCATATTCCTTTAATCCCACCACTCAGGAGGAAGAGCCAGGAGAATCTGTATGAGTTTGAGGTCAACTTGGTACACGTAGTAGGACAACCTGAACTGTATCTCAAAAAATATATAAGACTCAAGATCAGAAATGAAATATATATATGTTATATATATATATATATATGTTATATATAGAGAGAGGAAAGGTACATTAAATTAATGATTATTATCACATTAAAATAATTAATGAATAAGGAAAGACAAGAAATTTCACCAGAGAGGTGAAAAGCATAAAACAGTTAATGGAAATTCTAAGCATAAAAAGGCAAACATGGTTTCAGATGGATATTAAAAATTTATAACAGGACCAGACAGTTAAGAGAAGCAAATTAAACCAGAACATAGATAAAATATATTAAAATCAGAACATACACATAAAATATTGATAGGTCAATAAACAGAGTCAGATAAGAATTTAGAACTTATCACCATCATTATTATTTGGTTGTAGAAGGGAGATGCTGGTACTATCAAAGTTTCACTGTTCCTCTTTACCTCTGGATTCTATTTTTTACCTACATAAATCCTCTAATCTTTGCACATTTTTCTCTTTTTTGATTGTCATTTACTCTTTATTCAGTTCACTTGTTCCTCTTGCCCTTTAAACATAAACTGTATGACGACACAAAAAGAAATAGCAATCAGAGCCCGTCTGGGAGAGTGGAAACTAGAAAAAGAATCCGAGAATGGGTCTCTACTGAGGAAGCAAGGAAAATCATGCTTTCAAAGGCCAGAACAATGAACCATTTCAAAAGAGTGGTTACGGATAGAAGCTTCTAGAGGATAAGTCAGAAGCAGGGGTCAGGACCCTATGGGCTGTGTTAACTGAAGCTGATTCAGAGTAGGGTCCTACATGGTAAAGGGAGGGTTAGTGTAGTCCTCAGAAGCTTGTTTGTATGCTTCAATACCACCAGTATTTCTGTCTCCTGAGCACAGTACTACAGCCTGTTGCCTTCTTCTTGCTCTCACTACTTCCCATCCACTTATATCTGATCACTAACCCCTTCACTAGAAAAACATCGCTGGCTGTCTAAGTTTGAATTCATTGCAAAGTAAATTGAAAAGGTTATAATAGTAATAATAATAATAATAGTAATAAAGTCAATAAAACATTAACTCAACAGAATACTAGTTTATTCCTTGTTCTATGATATCTATGAAAAAATAAACAGGAACATAAAGTTTGAACCCCCTGTCCAATTATAATAATGTTGATGGACAATTTATTTCTTCATGTTTTATACTGGATAAGTTCCAGAGAATGAAAGATCATGGAATTAGCTTGACTTCAGAAAGTGGGGGGGGGCTACATTAGCCAGAGGACTCTTTAGCAAAGGGAGGTACTATGAATGGCAAACAGAATTGCTACTCAAAGTACCTGGAAGTGCAGAAGCCCTAGCTGGTGGGCAGACCATGGGCAGGAGATCTACAACTCCTATTACAGAATGCTGAAGTGAGTAAAAGTGGAGGTGGATAGATTTATATAGAAATTTGACTTAGACAGTTCCAAATATCTTTTAAATATGTCATGATTCTAAGCATGTTGTTCAAGTTCACTCAGGATAATCATAATAATGACACTCAGATAGGATCTTCTTGTCCTAAGTGCTTAATAATTCACAGTATGGTAGCTAACCAGGTAGCAAGCCTTGGTCATGTGTTGCTCAACTCACTACACCTGCATAAATTAGAACTTGCTTGGTAATCACACTGACCCAGCCTTAACCATCTTGCTTAAAATTCCACTGTAATCTCTTCAGTGCCATCTCTAACAAACTTCTGGATCTTAGACAACACATCTCTGGCCTTATGTATATACATACACACACACACATATATATATATATATATACATGCACACACACATATACATATATATATATATTTATTGCTGGACATAGCTGAATTAACTTCTCCCTTTGTTAGAGAAAATTCCATACTTAGCATTTTGCATCACAATGACATTACGTTGTATGTCTGAGGCTGATTCCAGTACCTAGGGTTTTGCAGTATTTAAATATTACCATATCTTAATTGCATCCACTTCCTTCTGACTCATAAAAGCTTTACCACCTTCGAAGGCCCACAAATCTACACAAAACTGGGTAATAGCATCAAACCCCTATTTGCTTTCTCATCTTCACCATGATTTATTTGTACTGATAAAATGGGTTCACTTTTATGTCTGATTTTCATCATCCTAGCCAAGCTTAAAAGGAATTGCTCTGTTCAAAATAATAAAACACCCACTGATGATATAGTAATGCACCTCTTTTCTATTAGTTTGATATTAGCATTGTATTAAAATGATCTACAGTAGCATGACAAAAGGATATAAGAAATCCAACGACCTAAAAAGTTGTTTGTAAATGTAGACTTAGGACAAAAGTAAAGACCATTGGCTGAGATTAAAAAGCATTCTCTTTAGACCAGCACATCACAAACTTAGTTTGTTGATAATAGGTTTCCTTAAATAAACAGTGAATTTCCTAGTCAAATGCACTTAGAAAATGTCGCATATTGTGTGAGTTATAACTTATTAGCCACTTAAGATTGTTGATAAATTTTCTGAATTGACTGTTAATAAGCTAACTGCAGAGAGACATTTGATTGTGGGGGCTGTTAAGCTAAATCAACATAAAGGTATCTTGACTTCAAAATTTGAGTCAAAGAATATGTTACTTTGGAAAAGAGGTTCTGTTTTTGTTTCCACGGAGGATGGGAATCTGTGGATTCCTTTTAGGCTAATGTGGTTTGATGGAACAAGACCTTCCCCAAAAGGTCTCCATCTCCATGAACCCTAAAAATACTTCATCCAACAAACAACAGGAAGCAGTTTGAATAAAACTATACACAAATTTCCAAAATAGTTGTTTATAAATGTTTGCTTTTCTTTAAAAGGGTTGGGTATAAAGCCAGGTGGTGACGGCACACACCTTTAATCTCAACGCTTGGGAGGCAGAGACTGGCAGATCTCTGTGAGTTCAAGGCCAGCCTGGTCTACAAGAGCTAGCTCCAGGACAGCCTCTAAAACTACAGTGAAACCCTTTCTCAAAAAGACCAAAGAAGGGGGGGTATAAATGGTTAAATGGTCACAATCAATCTCTTTCTAAAAAAAAATGGGGGATATGATATGAAGATTAATACAAATTTAAGGTCAAGCTTTGTTACACTGTGTATATGTATTTCCTCTCTTGTTTAATGTATTATGTTAATACAGCTCATTTAAAAAGTAATGTATTATTAAAAATTATAGATTAATAGATGTCATTTATAATGGTCAAACTTGTAGTCATAATAGTTAGTATTTATAGATGTACAGAAATATATTTCAGATGGACAGATGTTATTCAAACCTTGCAAAGACCTACAAAATATGGCATTTAAAATATTTTAGGAACTTAGACATTTCTTGACAGTGAGACTTGTCTGCTCTGGCAGCACCAATTACTTCAGAGAGATTGATGGGCATTGAAGAAACTCGTTATGGAATTTGCCTTGAATGTGACAAGACTAGCCATTTGGGCAAGCAGCTGCTCTTGCCTGGACTGCTTGATGATAGGCTGTACAAACTGGACATACAGGACCCGCGGAAAACGACTGCTGAATTTGCCAAAAGAAGGTGAAATGATCCTTCTGTGTTCCTGCTTCTAAGAAGAAACTGCCAGACATTCTGCAGGACACAGAAGAGAGTGACTGACAAACTGCCAATATAGGCGAAACAGTCTTTCAAATTTCCTTCTTCACCAAAAAGTCTGTCAGATACTATGGTCCTGTGGGCTGAAGATGGATGCCCCAACATGGCAGAAGAACTTTGGGTGGCTGAGTAGGCAGCAAGATGTCTCTGTCAATTTTAGAATTTTGGAAGTTGTTTACAATTCACTTCCTGTTTACTTAGGTAGTATTATATCCTTCTGGAGTCTTTGATGGAGTTGAAGACAGATAATTATAGTTTTCCTTAGCTATTATAAGAGATAAATTGGATATGAAACTTTCCAGGTACAAATAGACTAAAAAATGTAAGTATAATTCCTGCCTGATACCTATTTTGGTATATGTAATTTTACTGTTAAAGTTAAAACCTTCCTTTTTATTTAGACAGAAAAGGGGAGATACTGTGAGATTTCCCTCTGCATTCTGTGGATATTTTCCATTACCATTGCTTAATAAAGAATCTGCTTTGGCTTATGGCAGAGCAGAATATAGTGAAGTGGGAACCATTGCTTAATAAAGAATCTGCTTTGGCTTATGGCAGAGCAGAATATAGCGAAGTGGGAAATGCAAATAAAGATAGAGGAGGAAAGAAGGTGGAGTCAGGGAGATGCTATGTAGCTGCCAAAGGAGAAAGACGCTGGAACTTTACCAGTAGGCCGCAGCCTTGTGGTGATTCATAGATTAATAGAAATAGGTTAATTTAATAAGGAAGAGCTAGCTAGGAATGCACCTAAGTTATTGGCCAAGCAATGTTTCAGTTAAAAAAAAAAAAGAAAATCTCTTATATAAATATGTATGTAGATATTTCCTAGACAGCTAATATTTTTAGGAAAATCTAAGAAATTTTAATTAAGTTATTTTAAAGCCATTTTGGATGCATTTCTACTGTTTTATTAGCAAACCTTTGAGCATATTGTCACAGAGTACTGAACCTACTCGAGCTAATAATAGTAGATAAACATTGTGAATATGAATAAAACTACAAACAGAAGTTGGAGAAGAAAACTGAAAAACAGGCATCTATGTTCAACTTCCAACAACTCAGAAGCCCACGTCATAGAACCAAGTCTCAAGAGAGATCCACAGCTTCAGCATGAAGCTGTTGACAGAGCAGCAAACCGCTGATCCAGCAAGTCCCTTACCTCTCAGATCGGATGCCCTTTTCACCAGCAAAGCATATGACTCACACCTGGCTTTCCGCCCCCACTTCATGCAATTTAAATTCAAGTTTCAGCTTGCACATATGACTGGTGAAACACAAACATATCCAGAACATTCTCTCTAAGTGAATCCGCAAAATGTGTCTTTTTAGCCTTACGGTCTTTGGGATCTGACACAACACTGATGTTTGCTCCTGATGTAAATGGCATGGAAGATGATGAGGTTCCCTAGCGACGCGATCGGATGAATTGAATACAACTAGTTTCAAAGTTTCTGGTAGTGCCATGCCCAATATCTGCAATAAAATGTCACATATTCATCAGCTGGTTTAAAATTATTTCTTTTAGTTTTTGAGAGTATAATAGAATTACATCATTTATCTCTTCTCTTTCCTCCTCCAGACTCTCTCATGTACCCTTCTTGGGTTGTTTTTTTCTCAAATTTATGTCCTCTTTTCTCACTAATTATTTTATATGTAACAACAATGTATTCCTGAATACATAAGTAGAAACTGCTCATTTATGTTTCATGGCTGATGCTTTGCTATTTATTTGTTGGTGTACTATTAATCAATGAATGCACGAGAGAGTGGGATCTCTTTGCTGTTATACGGTTTAGCTGAGAACCAAACAGAGATTCAAAAAGGAGCTATGATTTCTTCCAGTCTTCATGGTGGAATCCCACCGTGTCTGATCCTAAATTTGTGTTCCTTTTTATTTTTCCATGGTATTGATATTGTTGTTAACTAGGCTAAATGCAACATTCCTTTCTTTTCATCATAGAGGTACAGGGGAAAACCAACGTTCAATCAAAAGGATTATAATTAAGTCAGATCTTCAGACGTGGTCATCTGTTAAAATACACAGAATGCTATTCTAGCCATTGTACGGAACATAGAGGACATTACAGTCTTACCCTGCAAAGTCTCAACAAAATAAAGTCACAGTAGGGGATTTGATCTAAGCATTTTACCACAATTGTGATAAAATAATTCATTTATAATTGCAATATTTTAATGTGCATGCCACCAAACTCTCTGCCCTAGAGTTTATATTTGCATTAACTGATGTCCTTTCTCACTTCAAAGTTTTACAAATTTTATAGTCTTGGGAATCATGTCAGCCATGCATCAATTAATATTTATTCTTTGTTATTTTCTACATCATTGCCAAATAATAATTTTTTAAAAAATTGTTAAATTCATCTGTATTCCATCGATCAATATAGAGAGAGCTCCTGCAAAGTCAAATCTCAATGACTTCAGGAGATTTCTGGTGGTGTTTGTAATAGAGTGCAATAATTACATATCATAGGCTGTGTGATCAACACAATAAAAATTTCTTTCCTCATAATTCTGAAGCTGAAAAGCTCAAGGTCAAGGTTCTAGTCAGCTAGATTCTATTTCATGTTCTCCACTCTTGTCTTTCACACAGTTTCCATTTCACTGTGGCCTCATATATCACCTATATGCATGCTCAGAAGGATTGGAGGGGAAAAGCAAAGGGAGGAGGGAGAGAGAGGCAGGCAGGGAGGGAGATACCTCTATCGTAAGACCAGAACATAGAATCTTTCTCTGCAGATCTGGGTGCTAATCTCAATGCCAAGGCCCCACTCTCGAAATCTAAATTGACTGTCGTTACTTCTCAAAGGCCAATCATCAAGTCACATCATATTAGAGTCTAAGGATTCATAGTATAAATTTTGGAGAGACACAATTTAGCTCACAGCACGAAAAAAATAAACAATTCATATTTTATAAACCAGGATTCTGTCCTCTGTGTAGCCAAAAGGATGGCAGCAGGTCATTTCTGTAGGGCTCTAGGGTGCTTCCTAGCTATTGCCCAATGTTATCTCTAAGATCTCTCAGATTTATAATACACATATTTATTGATATTCATATTTGTTTTATTCTACATTACTTATATTATAACATCCTTACAATAGCATGTATATCTCTTGTAATCATTCTAACTTTTTGGTCCATTCTTTAAAAAAAATTCTTATCCTGAAGACAGATGCTGAGAATCTCAGAGTTATACTAATGAACTAACAGAAGGGATAAGATGGATCAAAATCACCCATCAGAGAACATAGAATGGTCACATAGAGAAGCAAAGTTTAATGTATATAATTCCTGCTCACTTTTTTTTTTCAGACAGGGTTTCACTGTGTAGCTCTGACTGTCCTGGAACTTTCTTTGTATAGCAGGCTGGCCTTGAACTCAGAGATTATCTTTCCTCTGTCTTCCCAGTGCTGAGATTAAGTGCGTGTGCCACCACTGCCCAGCAAGAAGCTCACTTTTGATTAAAAGACATATGTAAATTGAAGCTGACAGTGTGGATTATGGTATACCAAGGAAATAGTGATGTAATAAAGACAGAGATGGTGTTATGGTTTGCATGTGAAATGACCCTGGGAGATCATGTGTTTGGACATATGGTTCCTATTGTTTTACGACTTATGAGACCTTTAGGAGACAAAGCCCTATAGAAGCCCTTCAGTAGGTCACTGAAGCTAGCTTGACAATTCTAGCCTGCGCTCTACTTTGCCTACTCTTTGCTCCTGGATCTCAAAAATACTTTAGTCACCCACCAGATATCACTACATCCACCCCAGACACAGTGATGGACTATATTCTTGAAATTGTACCCCAACTTAAAAAACCCCTCTTAGGTTGTGTTTTAATAAGCATCTAGTCACAGCATTAATAAAAATGATTAATATAGTTGGTTATACTTCATCAAAAGCAGTTGTAAGACATGAAGAATGTAATCAAAAGAAAAGGCTTATTTAACACGAAGCTATGGAAGTGTAAATTGAAGTGTGTCATCATTGCACCTATAGACACAAAGCAGCTTTCTCAGTTCTAAAGGAAGAAGTAGTGATAGCAAAATTATGTAAGACTTCAATATCTACTTTTGACAGCAGATTAAGCATCCAGACAGAAAAATCAATGAAGAAACAGTAAATTTGAACTACACTGCAGTAAAGACCACAATAACAGACAAATTAGAACATTCCACCTAACTATAGCTGAAGCACACTCAAGTGTGCTCAGAGAACATTTTCCCAGGCCTTGTTACATATAGGATACTAAAGCAAGTTTTTAAAAAATTGACATATAGAAGCTGGAACACGGGCTGAGATGTTAGGAGCCCTTGCTGCTCTTCTTGAAGGACAAAATTCATAGTTTCTAAGTTCAGCAGCTTGGAACTACCTAAGAACATGCTCCAGGGCATCTGAACCACTCTCGTGACATCATCAACCTCCTCCTGTATGCTGGTTCACACCACACATGCATACATGTACACACACACATACATACATACACATAAATAAAAACAAATCTTTTTTAAAATTAAGGTTGGAATCATATTCGATAGCTTTTTCAATCACCATGAAGCAAAAACAGAAAACATGAACAGAAAAAAAAAACAATGGAAATTAGCAGATGTTTAGAAATTGAGTAATAGAATCTTGGGCCACCACTTGTTCAAAGATGATATCAAAAAGGAAATAGAAAATACGTTGAATCGGAGTATGGTGGTACACTTGTAATCCCAGAACTTGGGAGATAGAGCAGGATTATCGGGGTTCAAGATAATTCTCTGCTATGTAGTGAATTTGAGGCCAGCCTGGGTTATGTGCAGTCCTATATCACAATCAGACACACACACATATTTATGTGTGTCTGTGTATATTTATGCGTAGGTATTTATATACATGCATACAGGTGTATGCATATATTTTCAAACACATGCACACATATACATATATAATGCTGAGATCCTTTAAGAAAGTGCAGCTCACCAAACCAGATGTGCTGCCGTGAACGCAGCATGATACAGGGCGTCTAAAGGAAGAAATACCATAGGAGAAGGGCTTGTATGCAAACAACTTTACATTCCAGAAACTAGAAAAACTAGAAAAACCAAACTCACACGATCTGGGGAGTCTGCGTTGTCTTCAGTGTGTGATAAACTCCATCTCTTCTTGTGAGATTTCAGTACTTTGTCTTAAGGCACAATTTAGCAATTCTGGTGATTTTCTGTTTACATTTATTTTGCCTTTGCTTTCTGCCAACCTTCCATGTCATATAAGCATTTTCTCTTTAAGCTCTGGCCTGTGCTTGTTACGAGGAATGAGGCTTAGGCGAGAGTTGGGTTTGTTTTTGTTCTGTCTCTGTTCTTTCTTTGGAGCACCTGATAGCCATACATAGAATATTGCTGCTCAGAGATTAGAACGTCCCTGTAATCAGGACCCCAAGGAATAGTAAACTGTCATGTTGATATGTACCCAGCCATTGAGAATTTACTACAAGATCAGGTGTGCTTTTCTTTCTGCTTTCATGATGATTGTCTCACCCTCCTAGGTGCTAACCACTGCAGTGAAGACCATGTATCCCATGTCTGCAGACAAACCTCCAGTCTTTCAAATTCAGTTTACCTGCTTAGTTTATGACCTCAGATAGCTTTAAATAAAAATTTTAATTTGTTAGATCATTCTCCTTTTTAATCTCCCTTCTAAGTGAAATAAATACTACTTTCAGTTTTCTGTGTATCTTTTTGTTTGAGTACTCCCCCTCCCCTCCATTTTGAATTCATGCTGTATATCTGGGGCTGTGTATCTGAAGCTTATTGGAAATCCCTGGATGATCTTGAGATCTTGACAACAATGTCTCAGCCTCTTGTATTTTGAGATCTTTACATTGTCCCCATTTGGCTCTACCTTTTTGTATAATTATAAAAAATGTTCTGTATTCTATTTACTTATTTTCTGGATGTGTGTTTAAGCCCAAAGTATGTGTATTATAGATGGCATACAGAAGTTTTATCAAAGGGACCTTTAAAGATGGCTCTTTTGTCTTATTGATCCATCAACCTTTAGAAAGTTCATTCTACTATAGAAAGATGTTCAACTTGACCTGAGCTCTCTTGTTGTACTGAGAGCCAGTCATTTTTCTAGTGAACACTTTTCTCATTTTATGGAGAATGATAAAAGTAAGGTAAGTGTGGTTGCTTTTATTTTTTAAAACAAGCCCCACAAATTAGCATATAACATTAAAAACAAATTACTGACAAGGGTTAGCTAACTCATGTCTAGTCTGAACCCTGAGAGAGCATTGATGAAAGTTAACTTAATGTATAGAAACCTTTTACAAGAGTGTTTTAGTGACTTCTGTGGATTGGAAATTTATAGCTGGTGGGAAAAGGAATGTGCCTATTGGCCACATTATAATTTACACTTTAAGCCAGCCTGGTTTATTTCACAAATTGAGCTAATTTCTACAAAAAGGGTTTACTGTTTGACTCACAATGTCATGTTTCCATGACAAAAAAATTTTTAAAAAAACCTAGTGGATCCAATTATAATGTTGCCAATATACACATGAATACGGGGTCATGGACTTGGAGATGTGCCACCTACCAGTGACCAGCCCTTAAAGAAAAGTAATTCCTTTTCCCACCAGCTATAAATTTCCAGTATCTCTTAAGCTACACTTGGGGCTTTGTTGTGGAATAATCTTCTTGTACACTGTAAGATGTGTGTTTGTCAAGGCACCTTCTGATTGATTTAATGAAGAGCTGAATGGCCAATAGCTAGTCAGGAAGAAGTTAGGCAGGACCTCTGAGCAGAGATCAAAGAAGAGGAAATGAATCTAGGCAAGAGAGAGATGCCAGAAAAGGTGGAGAAGAAACAGGAGGTATAAGATGGAAGAGAGGTAAAATGCCATGAGACAAAATATATATTACTATAAATGGGTTTATTTAAATTATCAGAGCTAGAAGGACAAGCCTATACTGTAGGTTGAGCTTCCATAATTAATAATGTCTCCATATCTTTTTTTTTTGTTTTTGTAAACTGTTGGCCCAAAGAAAAATTACTCTACAGGGCTTGGGAATCGATCCCATCACACTTTCTAAATAACCTTTTCATAGACTGGTCACTTATCATTTGCAAAGAACTATACATCAGTACACGCCATACTGTGACCTGGCAGTCATCTCTTTGGACAAAATTAAAAACCTACCATCTTAATTATAGAGTATGCATTTGTAGTCAAAAAGTTTAAACATGAAGTCAGAAAGGAGACAGAGCTCTGTGAGTTTGAAGACATTCCCCCCTCTGCACCGAGTTCCATGCTAGCCAGAGCTCCACAGTGAGATCCTGTCTCAAAACAACTAATATTTATGAAACATTAAAACTGCAAAGATCTGAGATTACATGATGTTTAACTGTATGACACAAGTGGCTGGGAAGATGCCTTTCCTTTTTGCTTATTAAGGAAGCAATTATAAATGCTTATTTTTAATTGCCCAAGGTCACAGGCCAGACAATTGGTGAAGGCAGCTTTAAAATCTAAGCTCTTTAGCTTCAGTCACATACTGTCTCATACCAGGCTACCTTCTCCCAAAGAAAAGCAAAAACAAAACAATTAGTGCTCATTAAATGAGGTGTGGAGGGAGTAAACGAGGACAAGCCTCAGAACCTGGCGACTCACCCAGCTGAAGCTGAGAGACGGTGGGATGATCCCGAATGGCTGTCGGATGATCCCCAATTGTAGCTGATGCCAGAAAGGACTTCACATAGAAGAGTAACACAGAAGTGCATCTAGATCGCGCTTGCTGATGCTTTGCAAATGATTCATGGAAGCAAGCTTTTTAATTCTGTTATCTCCAGGAAGTCTTTCCTAAAATTCTCATCTGGTCAATATGTCCTTTCTCTGCGTCTCATGGGGCTCTCTCTGGTGCTGGGTGTCATCTATCACTTCTGTCCGTGCTTTTGAAAATGCCTTAACAGAATTCATTCTCTGATAACTATCCTTTATAGAGTGCTCTAAGTTTTCTAAATCCCCATCCCACCCACTCTCCTATCCTTCCTCTCTCTATTATATCCTCACTACTCCCTACAAAGACATTCTTTCTGAGGCAGAGTCTGTTCTAGGACCTTGGTCTGGGATAGGCTGGGCTCCAGCAAGTCCCAGCTATAGTCTTGTCTACCTCACGTGGAGCTGGCATTACAAGCACATTTTTAGAACAGTTGGCTTGGGGTGTGTACTGCTCCAGTTCTCATGTTTCATGATTGTGAAGCAAGTGCTCATTAATACTGAACTCTCTCCAGTGACCACACACACACACAGAGAGAGGGGGGGGGGGGAGAGAGAGAGAGAGAGAGAGAGAGAGAGAGAGAGGCAGTTTGTATTGGCTTTGATACTTTCACATTTGATATTTTCCCAATAAAATCTGTTCTCTTTCCATAGGCCCTTGATTATAGCGAAGGCCCAATAATAAAAAAGTCTCAAACTCTTGATTAGCCTTCTCTGTGTGGCTTAGGGTAGCAACTGTGCACCCAATGCTTTCACATAGTTCACAAGCAGAAAAGCCTTTTAATGAATTACAGCCAGAAAGTCAAATGCAGAAAATGTATTGATTTTACCCTGGTTGAAGTTGAGTCTCATGCCCCCTTCCCAACACACACACACACACACACACACACACACACACACACACACACAAACACACATTAAGCAATGACTGTTCTTACACAAGACTGATTGAAAACACTTGCTCGCAGAACTTGGCATTAGGAAAACTTCAAAAAAGAAAGATAAGTTAATCATTAGCCTTAGTGTTGTGTCTTAGACTTTTTTTTTGGAATAAAAATATAGTTTTATCATTTTCCCTCTTCCCTCTCCTCTCTCCAAGCCTCCCCATGTAACCCCTGCTCCCTTCTCAAATTCATTGGCTCTTTTTTTGTTGTCACGCACATGTTCACATTATCAGTACTTGGATCCCCTCCAGAATATTCTAGTATGGAGCCAGACAGGTCTAGAGACAGGCCAATTGTGTAGCCCTTGGATATTATTATGTTTATGACTTTATTTTCCATATCTATGCTTTCCTCCCCTGGCATTAGTGCCTGCATTTTTTTTCTAGTTTCTTTCTTTTTTTTCTTTTTTCTTTTTTGGTTTTTCAAGACAGGGTTTCTCTGTAGCTTGGATCCTGTCCTGGAACTAGCTCTTGTAGACCAGGCTGGTCTCTAGCTCACAAAGTTCTTCCTGTCTCTGCCTCCCACCTGCTGGGATTAAAGGCGTGCGCCACCACCGCCCGTTTTTTTTTTTTTCTAGTTTCTAATACGTCACTTCGCTTCCTTTCTCTTGTCTTCCCCATTCATTCTCTCTTTTATTTTTTTCCCTTTACTCCTGAAATAATGCAGCCCAACAATATCAGGCGAGGCCCACGGCTTGAGTCTGTGCTGGTACGGGTGGACAGTAGCAGAATTATGGGAAGAGCGGGCCAAGCGCTAGCTAGTCTTGAAGCTAAATGAAAGGGACACCCGCAAGCAGGAAACACTATGGTGCAAGTACTGGAGCCTGGATGAAGGGCTTTCACTAGCAAGTGGAGGGCAGCTCCGAGAGACACTTGCTCACATGTGTACAGAAGGGTAATTGTGTTTTCTCTGAACTGTAGCGTCTAAAAGGTGCCTCCCACTGAAACCTACTGTTTAGTCTCTCCTAAGACTCTGGTTACTGGCTTCTTCAGTTCCTCCTGTCCTCAGACCTAGTTCGACTTTTTCCATCATTTTTCAACTTTAGAGCCACCTGAAATTCTCCTCCCCCAATTTTATGTTTGGCTAACTCCTAATTATTCTTAGAGAGCTATTATCCTTAGATATCCAGACACAATTTTCTTAAATAGCCACACCCTACGCCTCCAAACTAAATTAGACTTCACCATATTCTCTTTTGTGGTTTGTTCTTCCTGACTGTACACAACAGCTTGTGTTTTCCTGTATAATTAAACAGGCTTTAAGTAACCAGTTAATTTCACCCTTCTTCTCTATTAAACTGGAACTGGTATAAGAAGAGAGTTACATTGTTTTTTATGTCACAGAGAGGCACCTGTCTGAAGGACTCAATGTATGAGTAGCTTCAAAGGTTGGGTGGACCTGTGGATGGAGAGGGAGATGGGCAGGTGGATGAGAGGAAATGACGACCTGAAAGCACATATGAGAGGGAAGCTTTTAGATTTTGTGTTAGTGAAAACAGAGTGACAGTGTCACAGATTTACTGACCCACAGCCTTTGTAAAACACAGACTCTCACACTGGGCTCCGTGTGGCGGCATGCGAAGCAGGAAAAACTTGAGTTAAAGTCCCATGGCTAATCGGGGCTGCATAAGAAATTTCCGGAGAGATAGGAGAAGAAAGGGGGAAGGGTTTGAGGTGAATGGAGGGAGAGATGTGTAAAAGGATGCCTACTGTGCCTCGGACACAGTACATGTGTAATGTGTCATCGTTGTGGCTGGAAGGTGACAGCCCACGCCTGTAAGTGTGAGCTCACTCTGTGGATTATATTCTATGCTACGTGCATTATTACTGACTGCCAGGATCTATGCTATATATAGCAGTGGAAGAGACTTGCCCATTTTGTTCCCTAAGAGTCCCTTGAGTAGATGGCAGACGTTCAGACTGCAAAAGACTATGCCTCTACCTAGCTATATGTAATTAGATGTAACCCACTTTCCATGCTCATTTAACGCTCCACACAGAGCACTGCAGAAGAGAGAGAAGTATTTTCCACTTAGGTCATAGCGTGAACTCTTTTTTTTTTTTTTTAATGAAAAGCTAACTTTTACCTTCAGGATTTCAAAAATGAGGACATGAAATATTTTTAGTTACCTCTATTTTTTTTTTTAATTTTACCTTGAGTCCTTAACTCTTCACAGTTGCTACTTTGCAGCACTCAGTTTCTTAGAAACACAAGAGCACCAACAATCTCAAGGCTGCTCATCAACTTCCGGAATAGCAAGTTGAAAACAAATGCAACAAAGAGCACAGCACAGGGTACATGAGTTCATTTTTCTTTCTTTTTTTAAATTTATTTATTTATTAAAGATTTCTGTCTCTTCCCCGCCACCGCCTCCCATTTCCCTCCCCCTCCCCCAATCAAGTCCCCCTCCCTCCCTCGTCAGCCCAAAGAGCAATCAGGATTCCCTGCCCTGTGGGAAGTCCAAGGACCACCCACCTCCATCCAGGTCTAGTAAGGTGAGCATCCAAACTGCCTAGGCTCCCACAAAGCCAGTACGTGCAGTAGGATCAAGAACCCATTGCCATTGTTCTTGAGTTCTCAGTAGTCCTCATTGTCCGCTTTGTTCGGCGAGTCCGGTTTTATCCCATGCTTTTTCAGACCCAGGCCAGCTGGCCTTGGTGAGTTCCCGATAGAACATCCCCATTGTCTCAGTGTGTGGGTGTACCCCTCGCAGTCCTTGCTCGTGCTCTCTCTCCTTCTGCTCCTGATTTGGACCTTGAGATTTCTGTCCGGTGCTCCAATGTGGGTCTCTGTCTCCTTTCATCGCCTGATGAAGGTTAATATTCAGGAGGATGCCTATATGTTTTTCTTGAGTTCATTTTTCTTTACCATTCCTTTGACCCTGGGTGCTGAGAACCCGAAGAAGGATTTGTCCTTTAGCCCTGGATCACAGCTGTCTCATAGCAAGTTATGTTTAAAGATATACTTTTGAATTGTTAAGTAGATAAATAACGTTTGAGTGAATTTACCAAGTATGAACTTTATTTTATTGTTCTATAATGTATTTTATGAAAGATATTCCAGATGAGTCTTCTCTTTATTCCTCTGTAAAATTTCCTCTTTAGGGACTTCTTTTGGAGTCTCAGGTATTTCCTGTGTGTGGTAGAGTCTTCTAGGCTCTGATAAATTTTTCTTTACCATCCTGGTATATTTCTCTCCCTCCTCCTTTGTTAATCCATACCACATTTGAGGATAGAGTTTCCAACCCATCTTCTTTTAAAAATAATACACATTAGAATGTGTATATATGTTTTGCCTGCACTTATCTGTACCTTGTGTATTCCTGGTGTCTGCAGAGACCAGAAGAGAATTTGGGATCACCTGGAACTGTCATTACAGACAGCTGTGAGCTGCCTTATAGTTCATATCATGCTAGGAATCCACCCCAAGATTTTGGAAGAGCAGCACCTATTCTTAACTGCTAAGATGCCTTTCTAATCCTTCCCAAACCATCTTTTGTATGTATAATTATAATTTTTAATCTAATTAACATTAATTACATCATTTCCCTCTCCCTTTCTTGCCATCAACCCCTCCCATGTTTTTCTGACACTCCCTTTCAAATTCATGGCCTCTTATTCTTTAATTATTATTGTTATATATATACAAGTGCAAATAAAAATATAAATAGAGCTTGATGAATCTGTTTATTGTTGCTCATATGTATACATTTTAGGGCTGAACACTTGGGATTGGATAATCATTTAGTGTCTTCATCCCTGGCAAAGACTAATTCTCTGTCTCTCAGAATGTTTGGTTTCGTCTCGTTCTCATTTAGGGGTGGCACCTTGTTAAATTCACAGTTTTTTATTCTTAAACAGGAAGAAGATCATGAGAATTTATGTAACTTAGAAAATATTGAATCCCCAAGGGGAAATTACTGGAAGGGTGCAAAAGAAAAAAAAAAGCATCACATGTATTCACTTATAAGTGGTTTTTAAACTTAAAGCAAAGAAAACCAGCCCACAAATCAAAATCCCAGAAAACTTAGACAACAATGAGGATCCTAAGAGAGACATACATAGATCTAATCTACATGGGTAGTAGAAAAAGACAAGATCCAGAGTAAATTGGGAGCATAGGGACCTTGGGAGAGGGTTGAAGGGGAGGGGAGAGGACGGAGGGATCAGACATAAACGTAGAGCTCAATAAGAACCAATTAAAAAAGAGAGAATGGGGTGGTGGCACATGCCTTTAATCCCAGCACTCGGGAGGCAGAGGCAGGCAGATCTCTGGGAGTTCGAGGCCAGCCTGGTCTACAAGAGCTAGTTCCAGGACAGGAACCAAAAGCTACAGAGAAACCCTGTCTCGAAAAACCAAAAAAAAAAAAAAAAAAAGAGGAGAGAGAGAGAAATAGAAAAAGAAAGAAAAAGTCACTATAGTTAATGAGAAGGTGACTCCTGTCAAGTTGGAGGAGGGGCTGAAAATTAAAGTGTAAATAAAAACACAAAAATCCTAAGAGAACCCTTTGGCTGAGGTAGTGTCAAAGCTATGAGCAATGGAAACAGGAAGTTCGCCATAATAAAAATGCTTTAGCAGGGTTTGCCGCTGGCTTTCCCCCAATCACATGACTTCTCTGAGCATCTACATTCTCACCAGTTGAGCAAGTGGATTGGATGAAAATCACGAGTCTAACTCCAATTATCACATGGTATAGAAGGTTCTGCTTCCTAGAAGAGCCAATTAGCTCTTGTTTTGCAATCATGTATTTTACCTCATACAGAAGCCACGTTTCAAAAATGGGGGAGGGGACGAACGATGGGGATTACTGTGACTAGTGACTAAGTGCTGAATGGTAGAGACTGTTGACTAGGTGAAGCCTTAGGTTCAGTCTCTAACACCAAGAGAAACAAACAGCCAAACAGCACGGTTCTTATCCCTGCTTTATGAGCTCGTTAGTGCTGACTTGGGCGGCTTAAAAGATGAATGGGGATTCTTTGCCTTTCTGTGCCTGCTGTGATAAACTTTAAAGATGAGAATAATTGATGCTTACTTTACTAACTGATGTGGTCAACCAGTTTGGCCGAGATGTTTTTATTTACCCCACAGTAGTTATTTGAGCTCTGGAAGATTGCTTGGTGATTTATTATTTCAAAGACTTTGGTACTGACTTGTGTCTCCCTCCCTCCCTCCCTCCCTCCCTCCCTCCCTCTCTCCTTCCTTCCCTTCTCTCTTTCCTTCCTTCTCAGTGCTGAGGACTTAGTCCAGGGCTCTGTGCACAGTCTGCCAATGCTGTGCCACTAGCTATAACTTTGCCATTCATCTGAGATTATGCAACTCAAAGAGAAGCGAGGAAGATGGAAGGGATTAGTACTGGCTGGGAAATGTGGCTCTCCTCTGGTCCTCCAGGTGAGCTGGTGGACACAAGGCAATAACCAGTGCTGTGGGTTAGTGGCTAAGCAGAAAAGTCAGAGTTCATTGAGATTTCCTCATATTCTTTCTTCCCTCACCAGTCCGCATGCTCCTTGAATATTGTCCCCCAAAGCACCACACAGGTGACATGAAGACCTAGTTTCAGACTTGGGGTGGCTAAGCAGTTTCTCCTGCACGGAGACCTTTTGATCAATGCCTGGCCCACTTTCTGACAATGCATTTTTATGAGCAAAGATGTGCACAGGTGTGTGTTCCTCCTTGCCCGAAGATGTATTTAATCTGGTCAGATGGTCAATGATTCTTGATCATGTTTGGAAAAGATGCTAAAGACTTAGAGCTTCGGGCTAACAATTTTAAAGCATGTCTTTATTATAATATACCAAAGGAAACACATATTTAATGCAGAAATGTACGCATTAAATACAACTACACAGCTGAGCATATAGACCAACACTGAGTGAGACATTAGCAACATGAAGCATCAGGTCACTTCATTGTCCTGTCTTAGGACTGCTGTCAACATAAGTCTCCTGGAGTCACCAGAATGTAAGTTATTTCACTTCTCTCCAACAAGATTCTGAAAACTGTAAGGTTTATTTTTAATTTTTTCTTATGCATATTGTCATATTATTACTATATCTCATAGTGAATTCTATGGAAAACTATTGAGTTATGAGTCAGCATTTTGTCCAAAGCCCTGCTATTAATGGAGGAATGGCAGACAACTTTCCATTTCCAAATGATTTTCGTTTTCTAAACTTACCTGCCAGACTTAACCCCTTGGATATACAATTGACCCTGGATTGTTGCGGGAAATTGGACTGTTGTTTATGTCAAAAATCTGTGGATGTTCAACTTTATTACAGAAAGTGGAATAGGGTTAGCAAATAACTTATGTCCATATTCTCACACAATCCAAATCAATTTCTATGTAAACAATTGTTGTATGCAGTATTTGAGAAATCATAAAAGTGAAAATTTCTGTTATCTTCAGCATTGACGCAGCACATTTTTAATATATTTTTGATCTGTGGTTTGTTGAATCTGTAAACCCGGATTCCACATGAACACAAACTACTGAGTGTCTGCAACTCTCAGAAGAGAGGCATATCTTACATAGAGTCCAGTTCAACAAAACTGGAGTAGAAAGGTGATCATATCTAAAGAGGTTAATTAGTTTTTATATGCAGTAGCTAATTTTCAGCCACTTCAAATTTAGTCTTCAGCTTCAGACGTCTTTTAGAAAGATACTTCATGGAAATTCCCATTAGTGTTTGCTTAAGTGGGTGATGGATCTTAGGTAAGCAATTGCAACACTCTGGGGAAGAAAAGGAGACAGAGCAAGTAGCAACAGGGAAATTCAACCGATGTGCCAAAAAGGCTTGTGAAAGTAGGGTGGGATGAGAACTTTCTGAAAAGTAGCTCCTCTGTTCTCTTGTCCTTCCTTCTCTAAATCATAGCAGAAATTCACAGAAGTGTTTAGTTTCTTGACAAAGCCTGTCTCCAGCTGTTTTATTTGCCTCCGGCCTGTTCTAATCACTCACAGGTGAGCCTGTCCTGAAACACTGCCACACACCAGCTATGAGACTTCATACACCAACACAAAGGGAATGCAGCCAAGTGGAGACTGGGAAGAGGACAGACCAGTGGAAACATCTGTTTTAATTTAGGCAACCAGAGTAAATGAAACAGAAAAATCATGGAACTCTATGAAGGCCTCTGAATGGGTGAGAGGAGGAGTGGTTGTGGATTGTCTTTTGAATAACACTGTAGTTTGATTAAACACAGTAGATCCTTCTCTTTGTGACCATGTGTTTTGGGGAGACATTCTTTGCTTTAAATTTCTTGCCTTCCTATCAAGGAAGACTAACTGCATAATAGGTTTCTGGTGTCTAAAATCTAAACTATGGAGACAGACTATTCACACTTAGAGTCTACAGTGTGATAGTGTGATTTCAAGGACACCAACTCTTCAGTCACGTGTTTCCTCAAAGTCTTGACCCTCAAACAAGACACTCCTAGTCTCACTGAAATCAATCGCTGTCTCAAATATTGTTTTAAAATATAAATTCTGGTACAAAAAGCAACAACAGAAGTTCTAGTTGAATCCCATAAGAAACAAATGAAGGGTGTGGGAAAGGCTGAGGGGGGTGTGCCTGTCAGTGTTTCTTGAGAATAGAGAATACAGCCAAAGGGAATTTCCCTGATTCTGGAAAAGAAAAGGAAAGTGTTTAAAGTCAATAGAAAGAAAGACCAAAAGGCATGAGGGTTCAGATGATGGCAGTGAATAGGGAAACATCCACTTTGAATCTTCCACTGATGACTTGGCCTTTTAGAGTCTCGGTTTCTTTATCTGTGAAGTGGAAACAATACAAATCACTTCGGAAATTCCTGGTCAATTAGATGAGATTCTTCTTTGTCAGATGAGTCAACATTTTAATTACAAAATGGTATAAGTTTGGAATCTCAGGAAATACATAACATAGCATAATCAAATGATCTTTTCAGCTAGTCACTCAATACATCTTTATATTTGCATTTTAACAGAGCCTTTGTGCCTAGGGCTGAATGCAGAAAAGCAAGGAATATTTGATAAACCAGCTTTCAGAGGTCAAGTAGCTGTCTATGTTTCCTCTGTTTCCATGCTTGCCTTTCATTGTGGGTATGTTTCTTTCTCTTTCCTTTTTTGCTTTTTCTCTGTAAGGACGAGAATGGGAAATGAGTCTTTCCAAACTCATAGCTCATGAACATGATCTGATTCATAGTTTAAAAGGCTAAGATAACCTCATGTTTTTTTTATTATCATTTTTTCTTATTACTTACTTTTATTTAACACTGAAAGGTAATTTGAGACTGTTCTTGTGATTACATTCACAAATGAGAGGTAAATAAACCTATATCCTTGCAGGAGAAGTAGGAAGGTTTTAGGTCACAGGTCAATCAGTCGTGGCTCTGATAGCCTCCAGGAACATTCCATCTCTAGAGAGAGAAGTGTGAGCATACTATTTCATAGGCAGCACCAAGCAGAGTGGAGAGGGAAATGGCTCAGCAGTTTAGAGCCCTTGCAGAGCGAGCATAAGAACTAGCCTTCAGATCCCCAGAGATCCATAGAAATGCCAGCTGGCCTACCTGTAATTGCAGCTTTGGAAAGTGTAGACAGGGCATCCCTGGAGAAAGCTGACTAGCAAGGCCTGCCATATCAGTAAGCTGTAGGTGTGGCTGGGAGACCCTGCCTTACTGAAGAACCTTTAAGAGCTATCAAAGATGACTCAAGATATCAATGTAAGGCCTCCACATACATGTATACAAGTGGGCATATGTGCTCAAACTCATGCATACTATAACATAAAAAATGAGAATAAATTGACAAGAGACAGGACAACATTCATTAGCCAGCCATTCACTGAAATTCCTATGTTAAGTAACTTTGAGGTTGGTTTGCTAACATTATTTGGCGTGGACACCTTTTATGTTACAAAAGTGATTGTCCTTTTTTTTAATATAGGTTAAACAGATAAAACTCAAACTGACGAAAAATTCAAATTTCAAATCATATTACATTTGTTTCAGTCACTACCGTGTACTGCTTAGGGCATTAAATCACTACAGTGGGTATCCATGTATTAGTGTCAAGATTATATTTCTTTGAAAAAAATAAATAGCCCAACAAATAAAACTGACCAAAGCAATTACTCAAAATAACTGAGCAGCGAAGTGATTAGAAATATTGAGTTATCTCTATTTCTTTTCTTTCAGAGTTCGCCCAAAGGCAGCTCCATGCACTAACTTATATTTTCTGACATAGTTTTCAGTCTCTGTGAATCCTCCTGAAATAAAATGTTTTGTAAGTTTACTTCTTAATGTATGAGATAAGCTGCCAACTTCCAACTTGCTTTATTTTCTGTCCACCTCTTCTTTCTGTCTCTCCTTTTCCTGGTGAAATTTACTCTTTCAAACTTTAAGCATTGTTTCTCAGCTTTAGTAAGCCGAGTTTTCTCAATTACATTCACCCATGAACACAATCATTGTGTGTGTGTGTGTGTGTGTGTGTGTGCACATGTGCACATACACATGCCTCTTCCCAATAATGCATGCAGAGGCCAGAGTTGAACATTGAACTTGCTACTCTGCCATTCTTTGCCTTGCCCCATTGAGATTGTCACTGCAACTAGAGCTTGCTAAACTTTTGGCTAGGCTTGCTTTTGCAAATTCTAGCAATCTTCCTATAGGGGTTACAGGTATGAATGGCCATGCATGCCTGGCATTTATTGGTAGTTGCTGGGGATTTACACTCAGCCTCTAGAGTTATTGCCAGCATCTTTTACACAATCAGATCTCTGTGAGCATCCTATGATCATTACTAAGTAATTCACAAATATTTCCCATTTTTCTTTTGTTTCAGAAAAAAAATGTGCTCCCATCTTATTTGCTGTTAGAAATATCAGCGGAAACAAGGAATCTGAATGTAGGTGACATGTGGCCATTTTTGAGCTGATGTTTCTAGAGCCATTCTTCTCTTGTGTCTCCTCTTTCCTTCTCAAAGGAGTTATTGAAAGTTCAATCCACAACAGCTTAGGTCTTCCAGTGAGTTTGTGACCTGCAGGACTGATCTATACAGAAAGTGGGGAGAGAGATGAGGGGAAGGAGAGAGAGGGAGAGGAAGAGAGGGAGAGAGATGGGGAGGGAGGGAGGGAGGGAGGGAAGGAGGGAAGGAGGAAGGGAACGAGAGAGAGAGAGAGAGAGAGAGAGAGAGATTTATTGATTAAATCTATCTACATTCGTTTCCCTCTTATATGAAGGGGGAAAGGGGAATAGTAGATGCTATTTGGCATACAGTACCACCTAGCTTGCTGCAGTGAGGTGGCCGCACTATACGCTCAAAGACTTTATCATTTCTGCAAATGCTTCTTTCTACTTACACTTCCAAGGTCGTGAAAGCATGTGCCATCTACTCACGGTCAGATCTCCTCCCTGAATATTGCTGATGGAATACTAGGAAGAATCTCTTTATTTTTCATCACCAATATCCTCATTTAAGTTCTTCACAGAAAATGCTATGCTATTCAGGCTTAAGGGATAAAACAAGTCATTTTTCTCACAGTCAGAAATGAGAAAACTAAGGTATTTCAAAGATAGGCTTATCCAAGATTACGGAGATGGGTTTCTTTTTAATTGCAACCCACAATCCATTTTCCAGATCCTTGCACCTTATAACTCACTCTATTTATCACAATTACATATCATCTGTCTGTCTGTCTGTGTATCTATATCTTCATCATATACCTATCTCTATACCTGTATTTATCACAATTACATATCATCTGTCTGTCTGTCTGTGTATCTATATCTTCATCATATACCTATCTCTATACCTGTATCTGTCAATCTATACACAATCATACATGTCCTCTATGATTTTTACAGATGCTACAGTGGAAATCTATGGTAAACAGTGGGACCCCCCACAGCCAATATAATAACCAGACTTTAGGACTAAATGCACCAGGGTGGGGAAATTTCCTTATTGTAAAGGTAAAAGAAAGAAATTTCCCCAGGTGAGCGGAGCCTGTTAGCTTCGTAACTTCTGCATTATCAAAATCCAGATGCTCAGACTGTCTCTACTGCTCTGCTTGATAAGAAACTTGAATGTCAACTGCACTAATTTTTCAGCATCTAAAATTCGCCAGGATGTTTTGTTCTCAGAAGAAATTGCTCCACTAGTACAACCTTCTCTTCTTAAAAAGCTCTTAGGGTTCTACATAGCAATCTTCTCCCATGTTCTATCCAACACCCTTCACATTTGAGGATGGTATACTTATTTATCAATCCTTGCTTTCTTTCCTGCCTACATTTTCTTTGGTTCTCCCCAGAGCTGGCCTGCAGGAGCCTGAGTTCTGTGACTATATAGTTATGTCTCCCTTTGAACTCCAAACACTGCTTTTTTTCTATCATGACTTTGTTAAACCTTGATACATTTAAGTATCTAAAAAAAAAGCCTACTGAAAGAAACAAGTATTATTTACCCATTATGATATGAAAATATATCTTACCATCTCCAGGCATATGAACTGTATAAACATTAATTACATACTATATATGAAATTCATCTTTGTTCTGGTCTGGAAGACTTCAGAGCCAATCAAATATGAAGAGCACACTGCTTTAAGAAAAGGTGGTGTCTTTAGAGAATATCCACTCGTAGGTGAATCTATAGGACAATCTTGTTTTAGATCTCATTTCCCAGATAATTAGTTGGAACATTAATCTTGTGCTCTGTAATTGTGCTTCATACTACATGCTTTGTCTCCTGGGATAGAGTAGCAACCACACAGTGATATCTTCTGAGAAGAAAAGTGAAAATTGTCAAGGTGTAAGATTGTACGTTCTCCTCTCTCTTTGTGACATAAAATGCCTTCTTCAGGCTTCATAGGGCTCAGGCAGGGCAGGTATTGCACTGTAATAATGCTGTCACCTGTTCCTTTTTTAAGAGATGTGTATAGATTGACAGATACAGGTATAGAGATAGGTAGATGATGAAGATATAGATACACAGACAGACAGACAGATGATATGTAATTGTGATAAATACGAGGTCAGAAAATGTGCTATTTCTCTCTTCCTTGAATCTGTTGATCACATCAGAAATTCAGCAAATATTGAATAAATGAATGAATTAGTGATAGATGTGTGCATTCCAAAGTAAATGAGTGAGAACGAGTTACGCTGTTCTTAGAATTCATTACCTGAACTTTAAGAATTTGATTTATTTTCACATTTTTAGTGAATTAGCTTTTGGATCTTAATTGTTTGTGAATGGGTTTTGTTTGCACATCTATCTGCACATCACATGTGTGCTTGGTGCCTTTGGATACCAGAAAGCTTCAGATCTGTGGACCTGGAGCCACAGATAATTGTTAGCTGCCATGTGGTGCTGGGAATCAAACCCAGGTCCTCTGGAAGAGCAGACAGGGTTCTTAAATCTCTGAGTCATCTCTGCAGCCACAAAATTGAGTATTTTAAATAACTGTATACAGGCAAGGTCCAAAATCATACTAAAGCTCTCTAGCTATCAAGAGAAATTTTGATTGCCTTCCCTTTTAGACACATTTTTTGTTTCAACACATTTGTTCTATATCTTCTTTCTCTATTTTCTGCAAGCCACCACTACTCTTCCCCAGCCTTTCTGTAAGAAACAAAAGAGGAAGTGAAATTGATTTACATATTACTGAGGTTTTGACAATGAAAGAATAGCATGGAGCCATTATGCCTTATACATAGCAGAGTCATTTTGCAGTTTCCATAGCCTACTATCTAATTACCAGTTTCAATCATGTTGAGAATAGAGCGAAATCTAAGAGCCAATCATATCCAGAGTCAGAGTTACTGGCAACAGGACCAGCATCTGGTGAGAATGGTGAGAACGTGGCTAACCCGGAAGGGGCAGGCAGTCTGTGGGTCACATAACTTTCTACTGCTTCTCTACAGAGCTGCCAGCTCACCCAGAGACAAGGGACATCATTAAAAAGATCACACAAGATTGGTAACAGAAGCCTACATGTAAACCTGGATCCTGGGAAGGGATTATTGAGAGAAAACCAGAAGCATCAATTTGCTCACTTTCCCCATCCTCCTGCAAGATGTGTTTTGAGAGCTCGCCAGCATGAGCCAACTATTGTTGCCCAGCAGTCAACCAGAATACAATTTGCTGCCTGAGAAAAAGCAGTGTGTGTGGGAGGGAACACAGCACTCTTTTGTGGGTTGTGGGTCGTTACTGCACAGCGGAGGATTCGGTTAAAGCAAGCATTGCTTCAGCGGCATTTGTAAAGAAAGAGAACACCTGACTCAAGCAACCAGAACTGTGTCTCCCTCCTTTTAATCCTCCTGTTTATTCTGTTCAGTTTGTTCCCAAGGATCTGGGGTATAATTTGATCCTGGTGGAAGATGTGATGTCATGCAAACCAAATTCAAGAGATTGAATTTAAAAATAAAAAAGGAAATAAATGTGGGCTATACAAAAACAGAGGAAATGGTTTTGTGGCTAGGAGGAGAGAGGCTGGGTTAGGCACAGGGTATGTGGCATGTAAAATCTTAAGATCCAGGGGGTGTGCTGTTTGGCCTGAGAAGACAAAGCTGTTTGCTTAAAGAGAAAGGAACAAAAAGAAAAGAAAAAGAAAAAGCAGAGGAAAGGGGGTTGATTAAAATCAAGAGTAACCCTCTGACACCAAGGTGGGGTCCACAGCCATTGCTTCATTGTTTAGATGCCTGCAGATGCGCTCATCTAATAAGAAAGCCATAGGAGAAATGCCACCCTCTGTAAGCTCTCAGCTTGTTCATAAATTGGAATTATTTTCAAATCACCAGTACTCTGACAACTTGTGAGGTCTCTGGGTGATTTTGATATGCCATAGGACACTGCTGCCACTATGATATTGTAAGCAACTCAATAGTTTTCTTTAGTTCAGCAGGCTTAATGACCCACTGCTAAATCCACCCCCAAACTCCGTGGTTTTTACATTTCTGAAGGCTAACAGATTTTTGTAGTATCTTCTAAAAGCATAAAGACAGGAAGATCTCACATGGGGCCTCTTCAGAATTTCTAAAGCTCAGTGTGGCTAGCACAGCCCCCATGAAAACCACTCATTCTTTGTTTTTGACTGTGAGGGAGTATTTAAGAGTTCAGGGTTTGGATTTAAGAAAACACCAGCATTTACCTTCTACTGGCTCATTGAATCCTGGCAGATTTGCTTACTAACCTTCCTAATGCAATTTCCCCAAAGTTCTATTAAGTGAGAAGAGATTAGATGTACAGTACTATATAATACATTGACTTCAATAGGGCTAATGGTGCAAGGTACCCAGTTATCTCTTTCTTTCTCGTCAGAGCTACTCTGATTCCCTCCACTCACTTCCTCACTTCTACTAAATCTTACAAGAATTCTGACCGTCCCAGCTCTTTCAAATTAGTGCATCTCTGTTGACTCCTTTTTCCTTTCTACCTACCTCTTCTCTAGTCCATCATGTAGACTCCAAATTTTGTCCTCATTGCATATTCATGGAGCACATTTCTGTGTGCTAGGGTAACTGATGAGTCAGTATAGTACAGTATAGTCAGTCAGTATAGACAGTGCTGGGCTTACTAGTCTTTAACGGCAGATATTAAAATGAATGTACTCAAATACATAGGTAAATGCACACATACCTTTATGTACATATTGATGTAGATGCAAACATGAGGACTTGAGTTCACGTGTGTGACACTCACGTAAAAAACCAGGTGTTGTTGCCTGTCTATGCCTGTAATCACAGCACGTTGGGTAAAGTGGGGTGTAGACAGGTAGACTTCTGGAAGCCATTGGCTAGCAACCCTAGCTGAATTGATGATCTCCAAGATTAGTGAGAAATTCTTACTCACAAAATAATGTGAGAAATGGCAAAAGACGACACCGGATGTCACTCTTTGGCTTATACACATAATAGGCATACAATATACACCCACATGAACACAAGCATACACTACACTATACGACACTACACACATGCATGCATGCACACACATAGAGACAGACACACACAGGAAGCAACAAGCCAATGTGAAGAGTGTATAGCCTCTTGCTTCCTCTTTCTTGTAAATCCAAGTGTAGACTGCTTCAACAGAATCCTGTGTTACTCTTTGCTCAATTCTTCCACATCCTTATCCACACTATGGTTGTAAGTGGTCAGTGGATATAGTTCCACTTTATCATTGCTTGACTCTTTAAAAATGATTTCTTCTATGTTTTGACATTATAATATAGTTATTTCATTTTTTCCTTCCCTTTCTTCCCTGAAAACCTTCTCATATGCTCATTCTTATTCTTTTTCAAATTCATGGCCTCTTCTTTTATATATTTGTTTATATATGTATTTATTTATTTATTATGTATACAACATCCTGTCTGTGTCTGTGCCTGCAGGCCAGAAGAGGGCACCAAACTTCATTACAGATGGTTGTGAGCCACCATGTGGTTGCTGGGAATTGAACTCAGGACCTTTGGAACAGCAGGCAATGCTCTTAACTGCTGAGCCATCAAATTCATGGCCTCTTCTTTTTTTCATGAATTGCTAATACAAACATATGTTTAACACTAAATTGATAGAACCTCCTCAGTCTGTATAAGTTTTTAACTAGTAAGATAAAGGGAAGTTGAAGTCAAAGTTGTTATTTCCTTTGTCAATGCTATAAGCTTCCTTTTTTCTGCATAAGGGATTTTCCATAATATTTCCTCATATTGTTGTATAATGATCATAGATTTGAGCTACTCTCAATTTAGTATGTGCTGTTAACACATTTATTTATCATTATTTTAATAAGTCTATGTGCTTTTTAGTTTTTGTTCTCTTGGAACAAGGTGGGGTCATCTGAGAAAATGTTTCCTTACCTTGGCCTGTTGGCGTGTCTTTGAGGGTATTTTCTTGACAACTGATTGATTTAGGAGGGCTCAGTTTACTGTGGACAGTGCCCCCCTGCCAGATGCTCTAAGAAAGAAACCCAAGCAAGCCCTGAAGAGTGAGACACTAAGCAACACTCCTCCATGGCTTCTGCTTCAGTTCCTTCCTACAGATTCCTACCCTGACTCCCCTCAGCAATGGACTGTGATTTGGAAGTGTCAATCAAATAAATCCTTTCCTAGCCAAGCTGATTATGATATGAATGTTTTACCACACAATGGAAAACAAACTGTGGCAATCTATATAGTAAATTAAACAGAAATCTGAGCAACTCGCATGTGCCGACCTCTGTGTCATAAATATAGCTACATTGGTGGGATTTAAGATACTAATGTAATAGAACAACACTGAGCACAGAATTCAGAACATATGGTTGGTCACCTCAATAAATAGTATTTCAGCCCCAGAAATACCATGAAGAGAAAAAAAACTTAAAGAGAATAGATGAAGCCATGTATAGTGCTACACACTAGTAGTCCCATCTACTTAGTAGGCTGAAATAGTAGGATTACTTGAACTCATCAGTATGAGATGAAACTGAACTAGATAGAAGGAGCATACTTAAAAACCCACAGAGAGGCAGAAAGAAAGAGAAACAATTATAGGCCAATAGATAGATAACTAGAGAATGGTATAATAAAATTATTAAAATAGCAATTAATAAGTTGTAGATTTTTTTAAAATATGGTTTATTTCATTATAAATTAATAGTCAAGCCACACTGTCAACATCTAGAGAATGCCTAAGAAATCACTGATGTTTATAACTTTTACAATTATAATAATTTGCAGCACAGCAGCAGAATCTGGTACAATTACTACTATTATTTAATGAATCAAAGAATGAGCCATACAGAAGGTGCTGGGAGAAGACTGTTCTAGTGTTTCAGTGTCACAGAGGTGTTGAATATGCCTGAGGGACAGACATAGGAGGAAGAGACACAAGGAAAGACTGAAAAGAAGCGTGCATCTTATGAAAAACCTTTTAATCCAGAAAAGTGTGGTGAATAGTTTTCAAGATCCAAGGGACTCACAAGTGTTCAGTGTGAGCAATTTGGTGTAATAAGGAAGGCATAACACTTGCATAGACTACATGGGGTAGGGAGGACAAGTACAAGACCTTTTATTTATTTATTTGTGAGGCTAAGATAAGCATGGTGAGGAAGAAAAGGGATCAAGAGGCAGATGATGGTTGCTGACCTTTGTCTATTTTTTCTTCTTTCCTTAGCTCCTCTTCCCCATTCAGTTAAGAGTTATTTAGTACAGTGTTGTCCAGGCATCCAGACCTTAGGAGGAAGTGTGTATGCTGCCTTTCACTTCCAGATGTTGTGCAAGATGGAATAATATGTACTTTTTTTTTTAAATAAAAAATAAACACAAAAAGCTAGTTTTGTCACTTTGGGGTGAAAAGACAAAATCAGGAAGAGAACTTATTGGAGAAAAGAAGTCTTCAGTGGGAAGGGAGGGGGAGGAGGAGGGAGATGAGGTGAAAGGACTAAAATTCATTATATGCACGTGTGAACAAAAAAGTAAACTAAAAACTCGTTCTTCCACTTCCAAAATACTTGACCTTGAGCAGGGTGTTTGACCTCTCTGAGTTTCACTTTCCTGATTTGTAAATAGCTACAATAGCTATTTCAGATAGCTATAGGGAGAATCAACAGCTTTCAAGGTTAAAACTGCCTTGCTAAATTGATATACTGTCTTGCTCTCCCTCTTCCACATGCTCCAGTTCATTTGCTATTCCTCCCCCTTTTCTCCCTTACTCCCTCCTTTCTTTCCCTCTTTTGTTTCCCTTAATAAATTAGTTTAACAAATAATTACCAATGATTCGCTGTATATTATTCATAAAGATTAATGTCTATATTTTGCAAGCATGACTATAGAGACACACGAACGCATGTGTGAGTGCATGCACAATTACCTGTCCACCTAGGACTTACTCTTTGAATGTTAATCATAAATAACCACATTAGTTTTTAAGTACCAAGAGAAAGTGTTACAAGAGTCATTAGATAAGGCCTGTGCTTATGTTTGTATCGGCGGTATCTGAGAGCATAAGAGAGGAAAACATAAGTAAATAGATATGGATTTACTTAGAAAACATGCCCGTCATACGTGTTTGTATGTTGTCT
Organism: Microtus oregoni; assembly: GCF_018167655.1. Classification (NCBI taxonomy): domain Eukaryota; kingdom Metazoa; phylum Chordata; class Mammalia; order Rodentia; family Cricetidae; genus Microtus; species Microtus oregoni. The sequence goes on along the minus strand of NW_024543059.1, from coordinate 9,934,913 downwards.
TGGTTGATTTTGAGTGTTCATGGTTTTCTTTCACATTTTCCAAGTTTCCTATAGTAAATAATGATTGTTAATAGAATAGCCTAGCACGTTTCAACCAAAACACAAACTGATAAGTTACATGAAAGTGTACATGCTGGAAGCTATAGGTATGCACACACCAATTTCTTTTCTTCAGAATTAAATGGTGCTGGAGTTGAACCTCTCATCTTACCCCTGAAGGACAAATGAGAGCTTTCCAAGAGAGTCTAGAGAATGCCAAGCTGGGAGGAGGACCCAGAGGAGTAAAAGTTCAGTGTGAACTCAATTAAACAAATGTTCCATGTGACAGAGATTTCTGATTTAATCACATGATGTATATGTATACCAAAATCATGTCTTAGAAACATACATCATTATATGTCAATAAAAATAAAACAAAATAAACAAAACAACAGAAAAATCCATATTTGAGTGAACTCCTGAGTGCTAGCATTATCTACCAACTGGAAGAGTCTAGAAGGGGATGGAAAAAACCCAGATCTGTTAACTCAGAAGCTATCATTGCTTGGCTTAGTTCTAACACCTGCAAACCCCGAGATGGTATTTTTGAGGTTAGAGTTTGCTGCCTTCTACCCCAGAGGCTCACGGGGAAAACAGCCAGATGAAAAAGTGCTCAGACCCCACAGGTCTCAAGAGCAGACAAGCATACATGAGCTAACACTGAGTCATGTATGCAGCCACAAACAAGACAGAGAAGAGACATCATCTGAGAAAAGGAAAAGGCAGGTTGTTTTCTTTGTTGGTTAGTTGTTTTTTTTTATTTTTAATTTTGGGGCTTTGGTCATTTTTAGTTTTTGTGACTGCAGGAATTCTTATGACCCAAAAGGACTCAGGAATTATGAGAGAAAGCACAGAGCCTGAGAAAATCAGAAGAACATGATGTCAAGACAAGTTGGCTGGCAGTTTGAAAGAACTTGGCTGCTTTTCCGTTCGTGCTAAGGAGTCATAAGGAACAGGGAGACATAAATCTCAGGCCCCTTTTGGCTGGTCGTTTGTCTCAATCAAGATCTGTGTTTTTATGCTTTGTTGAGATGAGCAAACACTTTCAAGATGAGGCTTCAAGCCTTAAACTCCCCTTCCTTCATGTAGAAAGTGGTTTACTTCTTCCAAAAAAGGGACAGATTTTTATCTTCCTCAGAGTGGAGAGTTACAAATCCGGACTCTGTGTGATTGCAGCTCTCCTGGTTGGGGCCTTGATGGACATGAAGAGTGGCGGGGCTGTATCCCAAGCACCCCGGCCGCCTGGCTAGTTTATGCCCTGAAGTAACAACACACAAATTGTATTCATTTAAACACTGCTTGGCCCTTTAGCTCTAGCCCTTACTGGCTAATTCTGATATCCCGATCAACCCATCTCTAATAATCTGTGAGCACAGGTCTTAGTGAGCACCGGTCTTATCGGGAAGATTCTAGACTATGTCCAGGAGAGCGGAGCATGGCGTCTCTCAGCGTCTCCCAAGAGGAGAGCTGTTGAGTCTGAGCTCACTTCCTCTTCCTCCCAGCATTCTGTTCTGTTTTCTCCACTCACCTGTGTTCTAACCTATGAGGGCCAGCCAAGAAGTTTGTTTATTACTTAGCCAATGAAATCAACAGATTGATATATGACACTCCCACATCAAAGATGGTGCACTGTGATGTAGCTAAAGACAAGAGAAATCCTAATCCTGGGGGAGGAAGAAGACAAAGAATAAGGGGTTGGGAGTTGTGCAGTACTGAGAACCTGGATCCAGAGACAAGTGTTGCAGCTTAGGGAGAGGCATGGTGTTATGGAGTTCATCACAACAGCATCCTTTCTCTCAAGGGACCTCTGAGGTCTGTTGCTTTCAGGCTTCAGATCTCTGTTCCCACCCCAGGGTGTTAAGTGGTTAGATTTCCCTGAAGACCCTTTCACGTTCACACTTAGGTTTCACGTTCAGGGAAACTCCACAGTTATTGTCAGCTCTTTGCAGAGTATCCGTGTTGTCTATAAAAATGAGCTTTCTGAAGAGAGATAACAGGATTTAAACTGATCCAGCCAAGAAGGCTGGGCTAAACCACAGGAAGGTCTCTCCTAAGCTTCAAAAGAGTACTGCTGGCACTAATTCCTCGGCAAAAAAAACACACACGCCCTGATAGTGTCTTTGCATATTTTACCTCAAAAAGGGAAGGTTCTGAAGCCCAAGCATGGTGAATCAGTAGGTAGGGGACAGAAAGTCACTCTTGGCTTCAAAGTCTTCTGAGTGGGCCCTGGGAAATAACCTGTCATATGACATTCAATAGCCTGAAGACTTGTGGAATCACTTTCCCAAGAAGAATTACCCAGCAGAAACCACCACCCACAGCTTCTTCTTGGCAGCTGTTTCTGATGTCTCCCATTATGCCCTTTGGTGAGGTGGAGAGAAAAACACCCAGCTGTCTCTACTATGCAAAGGCAATCTCTTTGCATGTGGGAAAACTCTAACAATCACCAGGGGACTGTCTTTCCTTTTCAAAAATCTTTTTATTGTTAATTTCTAATTCCTTGCCCCGGATATATTTTCTTTTAAAAAGAGAACTGTTGCCAATAAAATAAAACTTGGTCAGACCCATTGAAGTACAATAAAATAGTAATATTTCTCTTTCATTGAGTATTTATATGGGCTGTATTCATTTCAGTAAATTATTTTTCTGGGAGTGATTGAGACTTCCCAGGAGAGGGGCTCTGTGAGAGTAAGAAATTCCAAGAGACAAATTCAGTCTTCTGGAGTACCTACCAGCTGAAAGATGCTGTGGATATGAATACACACATTCAGTAATGTATTTATATGACTCTGACTTGGGAAAGGTAATTGTCATCTTTCCAATTACTAATTACATAGCAGGTCATTTGGTGAATTATTTTAAAACGGAATTTGATTCACTATTTGACATCTCCTTTGAGTAAAGGATTCTACACCAGTTAAAGTTCAATAAGTAAGGCTGTAACTGAACTAGAATTTCAGATTTTTTTCCAGCCCACAGTCTAGAGGCTGCTATAGTCTGTGGTTCTGGCTGATAAAGTGGATCTTTTGGCTGGAGTAGGAGACAGATTTTAAATATGTCTTTTTGTCTGTCTGTATCCAGATGCTATCTTGTAGCATGATTAATAAAAACCCAGAGACAGAAACTGGAGTTCAAACTGAAGATCAGAAAAGCAAAACAGCCAGCCACTGGCTCTTACCTCTACTTCAGTCCAAAGATGACAATCCTGCCTACAGGAATCCTCCAAATGAGGCTGAGCCTGAAACTTGTCTCCTTCTGCTTTATATCTTCTCGAGTGCTGGGATTAAAGGTGTGCACCACTACCACCTGGTTTCTATGGTAAACTAGTGTGGCTACTGGGTGTAGCCAGTAGAGTGTGTGCCACTACTGCCTGGTCTGTATAGCTGATTAGTACAGCTGTTTTACTATCTAATCTTCAGGCAAGCTTTATTTATTAAAATACAAGTGAAATCGGTGTGGGAGATCCTTCTGTCTGTGTGCTGCTTTTCTTGGTTAATGAATAAAGAAACTGCCTTGGCCTGTCGATAGGGCAGAACTTAGGTAGGTGAGGAAAATGAAAATGAATGCTGGGAGGTAGAAGGGCGGAGTGACAGATGCCATGGGTCCTCCGGCAGAGTAAGACATGCGGAAATTTTACCCAGTAAGCCACAGCCTAGTGGCAATACACAGATGAATAGAAATGGGTTAAAATAAGATGTAAGAGTTAGCAAATAAGAAGCTAGAGCTAACGGGCCAAGCAGTGATTTATTTAATACAGTTTCTGTGTTGTTATTTCAGGGCTAAGCTAACCAGGCAGCTGGGACAAACAAGTGGCCTCATCCTACATGAAATATTACTGCATTACCTTCCGTAGCTGTCCTGTGTTTAGAAAACAGACCTCCTTTTTGCTAATTGTAGAAGCAAACAGTCTATCCTTTACCAAACATCCAAAGGGCAGCGTTTCATTATTCCGTGATGAGAATTCACTGTAGCCCATGTTCGTGGTTAAGTGCTTTATAGATGCTACTGCAGCTAAGTAATTTTATTTCTCAAGGATTATGATGCTAGTTATAAAGGCCATTAGAAAATAAAGGTTGGAGCCATTTACTTCCTATATTGTGTGAGTGTTTCCCCTATATGTATATTTGTATACCATGTTCATACACAGCATACAAGAAGGTCAGAGGAGGGAGGGTGTCAGGTCTCCTGGAACTGGAGTTATAATTTTTTATTATCAATAATCAGCATTTACATATCTTTTTATTTTTCTTGCTTATTGCTTTTTAATTCTGTGAAGTAGTTATTAATGTTTTGTAATTTCATCAGTACTTTACTTTCCTTGACTTCTGCATCATAATATCACAAATGAATCATTTAAAGATTTACTCTCATAATTCTAGAAGGAGGGAAGAATAAATTCAAGGAGGGCCCAGATCCAATATCTGCTGAGGGTCAATTTCAGATTTGTAGATGGTCCTTCTAGCTGTGGAAGATAAGAGGCAAACTTCCTCACTCTGGTTTCCCCACAATGTCATGCTCTTTTATGACCTGACCTGGTGCCCACAAGTCCTTACTTCCCAATGCCATTGCATCTGTGACTGAGTTTCAAAGTATGAATTTTGCCGGACTTACCCATTCTAATTGTGCCAGTAAGTTTGCATTTCCCCCAAAGAAATAAAATTGGAACAGGCAATTTGGCTGTAGAATTTACTTCTCCATGTTGTTGAGGGCCCTAGTGTAGCCTTACGTGGGCTCACAACAAGTTCTTCATGTTTTAGTGTGGCAGAACTTTCCCTTCACTATAGCTATCTGAATGTCCCCATTCACTATACCCTCTCAAACACACAAAATTAAGAGATAGGGTAAGGACAAGGACCTTACAGTCTCAGCTTAACCTTCAAACCATCTTAAAGGAAGCTTGCTCATAATATGATATTCTGAAGTGATTGTAAAGCCAGCAGGCATCTTTGGCACAACTGTCATTCAGATCATTAGGGTCAAAGGAAGAAAGGAGCCAGAGCCATATGAAGGTGATTCAGTGTCATTTACAGGCCCTCGCCTTGGTGCTGGGTCATAAAAGGATTTGTGCTCTAACAATGGAATTTATATTCAGTGTTGTTTTGGTAATATAAACTGTTGCAGCCTAGGATGTTGTCATAAAATAACTAGATGGCTTAAACAGGAGTTTATCCATTACATCTCTAGAAGACCAACCTCCCAGCTCAGTCAGGCTCTGAAGAGGATCATCTCCATAACAAACTGTTAAGTTCGCACAGTTTTTAATGGGGCGGGCCAGGGAAGAGGAGGGAGAATTTGAGTTTTAACCCAGCACCTCCAAAGGAAACAATGATAAAATCCTTCCTTGATTGTTCCTAATTTACCCAGTGATGTGTGTTCATCCTTTCTCTGACCTTGAAAGGACATTGCTAGATGTGCACAAGGGAAGAACATGAAGGATTCTAGATAAGCCACACACTGACACAACACACAGAGGCCAACTCATTTGTTTTCTTTGACAGTGCTTTGCCATGCCGATTGAAAGAGAAAAGACCATCAGTAAAGCAAATAGCTCAAATGGGGCTATAAATCAACTCTATTCCTATCACAGTATTTACTCAAAGGAAGGCATAGCTGATTCAGGTTCTTGCAGCTCAAAAATACATTTTTTGTTATGTGAAGAAAATAACAGCTAACTCAAGGAAACAGAACACTTTTCTCCAAAGCAGCGCTTTATAATGTCATTAATTTTCAAGACAACATCAAATATTTCTGAGACTTAATAAAGCACAGTGTATTTTCTTTTATGAGACTTTCAAGAATGTGCAATCTTTATTACCCCATGTGCATCACATTTAAGATGGCGAGTATCATAATCAGACCATGTAAGCGGATCCTGATCCAAATTACAAAGCCTCTGATTAGATTGCCACACTTCACACTCACATCTTTTGACTTAAGTAATGCTACTTTATACTTACGACATTTTTCTATTCGTATACATATGCACGGTATAACATGATTTGCTGGAGGGAGGAACAGGAATGGCGAGGATTCCCAAGTTGGTCTGAAGAAAAGTGTAGCAGTAGAAGGCTGAGGAATCTTAGAAAGTCATTGAAACTGGACTTTGCAGTTTCTTAGGGCAGGTCCTAGTTCTACTTCTACTCTACACCCAGGACATAGGAAGTCCTAGCATTGGGGAACAGTCAGCTTCACGGAGGGAAGGAGGATAGTGATATATATATATATATATATATATATATATATATATATATGAACTAAAATTATGTTACAGTTAAAGATAAATTTGAGGAATGATGCTCAGTAAACACATTTACAACCATGCCTAGCAGCTTCATAGTTTTTAGTCACAGAAGGATCAAAAGGATCATTTGGTGCCAGGGAAAGAGCTAAGTGATATATCTTGTCTAATGCACCTGCACCCCAGGCTTTGAATCTCAGCAGTGAAAAGGATACTTTTCTTGGAAAGAATTATGCATTTGGCTAGGTAATAGAGCTACAGTTGGAGACCTCTATATTACAGTTGCTGTTAGAAAATAAACTTTCTTTGTATTTTAAGGTGGTTGCACATTATTTGATGTTAAAGAACTGAACTTTATATTCAGATAAAATAAAGGGTTAAAGATTAGAAGCAATGGTGAGGTTCCCAGTATGATACTGTGCACATGTCTTAAGGAGAGCAGTCGTGATGAAACCACCTTGGAGCGTGATAGAAAAGCAGATCCTTGGGTTTTCTTCCAGATTTATGGATTTTTTTGGATGCCACTAAGTCTTCATGTAAACCACCTTCCCAGATGACTTTCATGCAGGAAGAAGCCCAGTAAGCACCATCCCCCAAAATGGCGATGTTTAGTGTCGTGTTGGTTACAAAATTGGAAGACAGGCTGCCTTGTGATTATCGCGGCTGTTAAACAATTCTCTTACTGTGTGGAGTTTGAAGCGAAGGGTTCAGAGCTTTGAGGCAAGTGTGCTAAGTTTTCTCCTGAACTGAGCTAAGTCACAGTTAATTGAAACAAGGTCAAGCAGGTTTCTTCTCAAAGACAGTTATGAAACATTCTTGGCAACATTTCTTCCATGTCAGTATACTTACAACAAGGGAAGGGTTATTCTGCTGTGCCTTTTGGCCACTGGGATATCATCAGTCTCTGAGGATACTATATAAGAAAAGGACAGGAAACAAAAAGGACTCAGGGAAGTTAGTTCACAGTTAGAGGAATCAGGATAGAATGCAAGAGCAGAGGCGTGTGACCCTTCCCTATGGAGCACTAATACCAAATGAAGCAGGTACAGCTAAATTGTCCTTGTTGTCTGTGCTTCACTTAGTTTTGTTCCATGGATAAAGACAGATGCTTCTAGCATTGGATCCCAAGACCATGCATGTCTTCAGGATTCAGAAGTTCACAAGAAATACATGGCACAAGTGAGATGCATTTCTTATAAGAACATGTATACCCAGAATCGTATATCCTATATAAAAAGGAAGGAAGAAAAAGGAGCATGTGGAGTAAAAGGCAATTAATTGCAGAAAAAAATGTGTTTCATGAGAATGATATTTGAAAAATTATAACGCTAATGTAGAGTTATACATGTTCTTAATTAAAAAAGAACAAATGGAGGGAACATGTGGAAGTTACATGTTATTGGCAGATATTCATAGTTTAATATGAAGCAGTGCTTTGAAATCTTGTCACTCTTTTTATTTATTTATTTGGAGCAAGAGGTTGTCCTATGTGTTGAGAGATGTTTAGTAATATTCTTGAACACTTACCAGTAAGAGTAAACATTCCACTCCCCATTCAGGACAGTCTCCAGATTTGCTTAAGGAATTAAATGGTACTTGGTTTAGAACCAGTTATGCATAGAGTTCAGGTCTTCTAGAAGAGACCCTCGTAAGAATGATTTTGAATACCTGGGAGTAACAGAAATGTTACCCTTGATCCCAAGAGTCAGGTATGAGCTGCCATGTTTGTTAGTACCTGCCTATTCATTGATGCAGATGCAGAACAATATTAATACTTCTTTTTTTTCCAGGAAATGTTCTGTTTTTCAAAAGAAGTATCAAAGGAGAAGTTTACAAAAGCTGGCTAACCACTTCTCATTCTTGCTGGTATCACATGGCTAATTGCATTTGAAATTGCAATTCTTCTGAATGTTAGGAAAGGACGTTAAAGGAACAAAATGGCTGCAGAGATTGTGTTTTCAGTATTCCAATTAGTAAATCTTAAGAAGAAAGGTTTCAGACACAAATATCTGGATACCCTGATGGAACTGGCTTCTGGATAATTACCCAAGATAAGGAACCAATATACCTCGTATGGTAGAGTCTATCTTAGTAAAGGAATAATGATTGCTTCTCTGGAGTGGTAATTCTCACAGGGTCAATTCTAGTTCTTTGGCCTTATCATCAGTGTACATAAGTAGGACAAGAAAGGGGCAGCTTTATGTAAGTTTTGGAGGAACTTCTGATGTGTCGTGAAAATTATGTACTACAGTTGCATTATCTGATGATTAACCAGCTCAGAGTCAAGGCTGTTACCGAAACCTTCTAAGGGACAAAGTTAAAAGGTGAAAAAAAAAAAAAAACTTGAATCAAGTGCTTGGGAATTCTAAAAACAGAACTAATAATAAAAAAAAAGGAATGAAAAATGTGCTATAAAATACAAAAATGGAATATAAAATACACTGATCTACTAGAGTGAAATTTAAATTATCTTATAATAAGAATAATATTATAAAGATCACTTACACATAGAGACTGCAGTTTTGTTTTCCTGCCTTATTAACTACAACACTGGTTAATGGCTTAGGCATATTCCTAGCTAGCTCTTACATCTTAAATCAACCCATTTCTATTAATCTATGTATCACCACAAGGCTGTGGCTTACAGGTAAGGTTCCCATGTTTTTCTCCTTTGGCAGCTACATGGCATCTCCCTGACTCCTCCTTCTTTTCTCCTCTATCTCTGCTTGGATTTTTTTGCCTTGTTATATATTCTGCCCTGCCATAGGCCAAAGTAGATTGTTTATAAACCGATGGTAATAAAATATATTCTTAGCATGCTGAGGGGAATCTCACATCAATCACTAACTTTCTCTGTTGATGTGCAAGATTCAAAGAGGGGGTTTAAAGGAGAAACTTGTTTTCCTTATTCAGTTAATGTTAGCTAGCTACATTTATAAAACTTTATAGGTGTAGTATCTGACATTTTTACACAATCTCACAACAAACTCCTTCATCTCCAGCATCTTACAATCATTCTGCTCTCTCTTCTGCAGTGTTCCCTTAACCTTAGGTAGGAAATCATTTTGTAGATATAGCTATTAGAACTGGGCTCCTAATATGACATGGCATTGAAATGAAAACATCCATACAAGTGATATTGCGCAGAATGTGTAGATTATATTTTAGAAATATATGTTGCTAATGCATATATATGTAATATACATACATATATAGTGTGTGTATATATGTTTATAACAACAATTAATGAAAAAACAGGCCAGAGATGTGAAAGAGAGCAAAAAAAATGTATATGAGAGGTTTTGGAGGGATGAAAGAGAAAGGAGAAATGATACAATTTGAAAAATAAAAGATATTGTTTTTAAAATGGTGACTCATTAAAAATAAACACAACCTGGAGGTGGTGGTGCACAGTTTTAATGCAAATACTCAAGAGGCAATGGCAGGCAGATCTGAGAATTCAAGGCAGCCTGGTTTGCAGAGCAAGTTCTAAGACATCCAGAGTTGCTACACAGAAAACCCTGTCTCAAAAACAACAGCAGCAACAACAAAACATATAGTTGTATCTGAGAGCTGAAATTCTCTAAACTTTTCTAGAGTGTATGTGACAAAGGAATAAGGAAATTATAGTTTGAGTTCTATTTTCACGAAGAAGGTGCAAGGAAACAGAGCTTCTAGGAAAGCAGATCTATGTTTGGGAGTAGAATTAAGTCATCATAGAAATGAATAAGCAAAGGGTGCCAACCTGGAAAGGACAAACCAACGGCACACCAGCTGCAAAAATGTCCCTTCAGCTGAACAGCATGCATCTCAGAAAGTCTCCATGCTCCCGCCTGCTGTTGTTTTTGAAGAGACTATCAACGGGAACTGATACTTGGGTGTACCCATGGTGCAATGAAAGTCATCCATGACTGGGGAGGAAACTTCCGTATTTGTTAGCTTGTAAGAACTACAGAAAGAAAGACGCGGGGTAGTCGTCTGAAGTCTGCTTCAGCAAGCAGATTTCAAGAACCTTGGTAAGGAAATAGTCATGACACAGCAGTGCAAGACATCTGGAAGGGAAGTCTACCGGAAAGACCGCAGAGCTGTTAGAAAACAGAAAGCAGTTTGCATTGTAAAGCAGCAAGTGGCCTCAACAACAAACAAGGACATGATTTTTAAAATTACAGTGCTGTGCAGAGAGCTTGCTAGAGTGGTCAGATTCTTCCTGTTTAGCACAGCAGTCTCCCCTTGTTTATAGGAGTTGAATTCCAAGATTCTCAGGGGGAATTATGAAACCATGGACAGCTCCTAACCCAACATATACTACATTTTCTATACATATATACCTATGACCTAGTTTTATTTATAAAGCAGGTATAGCAAGATACTCTCAATAATTAATAAGAAAACAACATCTCTGTGACCTGTCATAAAAGTCACATGAATGTCGCTAATTTGAAAACTGAGGTAAGTATAATGTGACTAATTCTAGAAATTATGATCTCTGTTTTGATTTGGATATAAAATGTTCAGAGAGTCCATGTATGAAAGGCCCGTGCTCCAGCTGCTGGAGATGAGACATGACTGGATAGGAAGGATGCTCATGTCATTATTGTGTAACCCAGCAACCGTCCCTGAGTAAGGGATTTATGGAGAACTATTCGCCTCCTGCTTCTTATTCTTACAAAGTTACAAAACCACAGTTAACCTCAGCTTTCAACAGCAGGGCAATGGCTACTTCTTATGGAGTGTTCACTACAGGCCAGATCCTGAAACACTTTTCTTACAAATACATGCGATTGTACACATTTTATTTTTTATAAGAAATAATTTAGGTTGGCATTGCCAAATTCTCAAATGCATTATGAAATCATCATAATGGAACAGATTTTAATTTTATATAGAGATAAATTCAGAAGCATTTGGAAAGAAGTAATTTGAAATGGAATGGTCAAAAATGAAAAGGAATGTTCAAAAATCCAAATGACCAAATCACACAGTCTATAGCTGGGGTTTTGACAAGAATAGTTTATATTACTTGGTACCTTTCCAGTGTTTCAGTGCTTTCAAATAAAAGCTAAATCAATCATATCTCACTACGTTTCACATGATAAAGCCCCATGATTATGCTAATTGGTATAAGCTAAATTTAAAAAGCAGTAACTCTGGCTACTCTAAAAGTGTGGCCATTTAGCAAAGATGACATTTTGTTGAAGCTGTGCCAATCCATATGCGAAATACTTGTTTGGATTGTTTTATTCCAGTTTGAATCTGAGTGTGATTCATGATATGCACAAATTAATCAATGCAGGTGCCTTTAAAAATATTCTTAGGATGATGTTACTTTGGGTGATAGTACCCAGGTGTGAGAAGTGAGGCAAAATGAATTATATGTGGAATAAGAATGAAGGATTTTAATGGTTGTATGGCTAATTTATAATACATAACCTACTATATATCTTACAACTATAACTCTATTCTATCTTTAAACAACCACATACTACATATTATTATATCCTCTAGACAAATGGAGACAATAATCTTTTTAAATAGTAAGTTATGTAGCCCAGGCTTACATATATCTGTCTTAGTTATAGTACTAAGCCTGCGAAGAAACACTCCGACTAATTCTTATCAAATTGGCAATTATTATCACAGAAATCATTTAATTGGGGGCTTGTTTACTGTCTCAGAGGGTTAGACCATAATTGTCATAGTGGGGTTCAGGGTGGCAGGCAGTTATTGTGCTGGGGAGTTACTGAGGGTTTTATATCCTGATCTGTATAGGCAGCAAGCAGAGAGAGAGAGAGACTGAATCTGGTGTCAAATTTTGAAACCTCATACTCCACTCCAGTGACACATTTTCTCCAACAAAGTCACACCCACGCCAAAAAAGGCCATACTCTCTACTTCTTCTAATCCTCCTCAAACAGTTCTGCATCTGGAGCCTAATCATGTAAATACATGAGCCTGTGGAGGCCCTTCTCATTCAATGTGATTTCCATGGGATTAAGTTGGGATTCAACTAAGAAGTGCATGGGCTCTCCACTACCTTGAAATAATACTTTTGGGTTGGAAACTCTTAACATTTACTTTTAAGCTACTTTTACATGAATCTGCTTGAAATGTTTTCCTCCAAGAAATGTGGACCTTTTGTGTACTGCTGAAGCATTTTTATGGCATTCTACATTAAAAGCAGCTTGGACAAATGAGAGCATATTTTTATGAAAATTTCAACTTTGTCACAGTGCTTTCAAACAGAAATATGATTATTAAGATTATTTTTGATTTCATATTTTATAAATTGTATATTTGATTGTTTTTCTCTTAAACTCTTCAAAATTAGTTCTTGGCTCTATCACTTACTAGTTCTGTGGCCTTACATGATGTTCTAATGCTCTTGATTTCAGCCTTCTCTACTGTGTCACGTTAACCTTAGCAGTAATGACACTGTATGATGATCATTGAAATTGGGATATGTATGTAAGAGAGGTGAGCAGCTCAGCACATGTGGAGAAGAGAGGACAAGTTTCAGGACACACAAAATAATGAAAACATTAAAATAAGTTAGGGAGTTCATACCAAATGCTTGCACAGTGACTAATATATAGCTGATGGTCAAATAGATGCGGTCTAGCTGTTGTAAAACAAAATTTCATTCTACTTAGTGTCTTTGTAAAATATGAAAATAGAATATGACTGAGACTTTTAGCTGTCCTCACCAGTCTAAAGCCTTGATGTGTCAAGGCAGATGGCATTGCTTGTTTGTCTAACAGTCATTTCAAAGGCTATGCCTGCCTTCCATGGGGAAGGTACATAATGGCAGTCAGTCAATTCACCGTCTCCCTTGCAGCTAGAGAATGGGCACATGACCACTCCTGACTCCTGATGGAATCTGAAGATAAAGTTTCAGAAACCTGCATCTGAGTTTCTCTACTGGGATTTGTTTCTTCCTAAAAAAAGGAAGCAAGAGAGACGAAGTTTCTGTCTCTTAATCTTTTGGAATAGCAGGATATGCTTCCTAGAACAGTGGGACTAATCTTGTGATGACTGAAAGGACTGAGCACACAATAGAGGGATGTGTGTTGGGGGCAAAGTGCCACAAATGACCTGGGTAGAAACAACAGGAAGTTTTCCCTCACAGCTCAGGTCTAGAGATCTGAAATCAAGGTGGCAATACGGCCATATGCATTCTAAAATCTGTGGATAAAATTTTCTCCACGTACTTTATCTTGTAAATACATCCTATGCCTTGAAGTGGTCTGTTTATGTGGTCATCCCAGGTCCTCTGTTGAGCAGACTTTGTGTCTAACCTTTCTTATTATTATTACTTATTATTATTATTTTTCATGGAAGGAAGGTACTCATATTATAATAAAGGTTAATAGTTTCACTTTAGATTAGTGACTTCTGTTAAAGGTAACATGGCATACTATCCATGTTATCAAAATCAGTTTAAGTCATGAGTTTTCTTAAAAAGAAATTTCCCAGCTGAAGAGCTGCTTATGTTCAATTCCTAGCACTGACGTCAAGTGGTTCATAGTGACCCTGTAAGTCATTGTATGGACTCCGTGGGCACCTGAATTTATGCTTGCTCACACCTGTACACACACACACACACACACACACACACACACGCACACGCACACGCACACGCACACGCACATACACATACATGCACACATATAATTAAAAATACAGTAAATCTGAAAAAAGAAACTTCTAATTATTCATACTTGTTTTTTCCCTAGATTAAATTTCCAACTGAAATACGCAAAACACGATCAATTCATAGAATAAACTTTGAGAGCTGACTTTGATATCGTCTAATGCAATTTTCTCATTGACAGCATTACATTCTAAAATGGTGGAGTCAGACCTGTTTTGCTTTTTGATCCAACATTCTTTTTAAACCATAGGCACCTTATTGTCTTTTCCATTATTATTTTATTCTTGCCCCGATTCTCAATCTAATAGGACCATGTGTTCTTTTCATCCTCTTCACTCTTTTCAGGCAGCACCCAGACTTGCAGTGGTGATGAGAGTGGGACCCAGGGCATCTGCAAGTATCAGGGATGCCAGTGGCCCACCGAGGCCCATCTCAGAGCCACTAGGTTGTACAATTCTCTCCCGTGCTGTTAGGTTCTGCACTATTATCTTGCCTGCTTCCAGCCTGATGATTATGCCTCCCTTAGAAATCTCACAATGTCTGTTTGGGGTACCTTTAAGTAGAATGTCACCCCAGTGACACTTTCACGTCATTCTGTCAGTAACTTCCATTAACTACAGCCAAGTGAGTGTCTGATGGGCTGTGGGAAAGAGACAATTTCTCGATTGTGGGGAACTTTGGTTGTTTTAACAGCCCTAAATTCTGTTATAGAATCCAACTGAAGGAGGATATTGCTTTTCATCTGGTCCTAGAGTGTGTGTCTTCCATATGCAAGCTTTCTGCACGGGAACATTTACCTTTAGAAGTCTGCCTGATACTTTTATGCCAGTAGAAGTGTTATTAAATACAATTTCAAAGTCAGATAAACAATTCATTTTGTGGCACATTCAGAGCTAAAGAGTTTTGTGAATGTCACATTGCTTCATGCAGGTTCACTCCAGGGAACCTTTCTTGGTTTTTATCTGCTCTCGGCAGCTAATTCCAGAATGTAAAGCTGCCCCACACTTGTGAACCAATTTTATATCATCTATATTCTATTATTTTCCTTAGCATTTAAAAAAAATCTCACCAAACAGAAAAGGAATTCTATTCAGTGCATTCATCTTATTTCAGCGGAATGTCTCCTTTGTACAAAGTGAAACGTTTCTTCAAAAAAAGTTTTAGTAAATAGAATTTCTCTTCTGTGTAACAAGGTGCACTCAACTGTTTAGAGAGGGAGCAGGGAGCAGTGACTTTCAGCAGTCGCATGTCACATGCCAGACTGTTAGATCCCATCATCTGATAGTGTGCAAATCAAGTTAAAATCTGTCCCTGGTGTTGTCTTCTTAGTGAAATATGGCACAGGTGCAGAATGAAGGAGAACTTGGGTTATAGTCAGATGGAGGGAGAAGTAAGAAGAAAGTCTAAAAAGTGCAAGCAGTTGGCAGGACTGACTTGTGAGCCAGTGAGTGGAAAACAGAATTTACAGAGGAGCAAAATGTGTCACAGAGAGTGAAAGCTGTCTCTGTGTCACAAAGCAAGCAAGAGTTCATTACCTCTTGAGTGTCTTGCCTGTGTTTTTTTTATCACACGCACAGCTGTGATCAGGCCCATTATTATTATTATTATTATTATTATTATTATTATTATTATTATTTTTACCAGCATACCCTCTTCTTATAAGTACAGAGCCATAAAACTTGTTTTTTTCAAACGAGAACACCTGGAGACAGAGGATGGAGCTGATAGAGTTTTAATTCTTTTTTTACCCTGTGAGTTAGCATTCTAAGTTCTAGTAACTTTCCTTTAATAATGGTAACATTAAGAGTAAATATTGCTCTGCACAGTAAACATAAAGATTAAACAGAAAATGCACAAAAGAGTCCTGCTGCAGTCTGGCAATAAAAGTTGAAATTATTATTAGATTTTTTTAAAAAAAGGATGTATAATTTTATATTGATCCATGCACAAAACATGGAAGATGATAAATGACCAAGGTCTCCATAATTTCATCTTTTATTACTTCTACTCCATTCTTCAAGTCATTTTTCAAATCTTCTTATGTTTGCATTGGGAATACAAAAGGGAAATAAAGAAACCTTATCTAAAGACTCTGAAATTCTCCTGCGATGTTTTAGTAATGGAAAGCTGCCACCGTTTCTTAGCAATCAACCGTGACATCTTCTTAGAACAAATCAACTCCTCTTGCTCAAACAGTGTCAGACACGTGTATGGCGTTCTAATAATATCATTAATTTTTCTTATAATCACATTTTTATTATAACACAAGCATGATGTAAATGGCTTAAATGACAGGTAGGAGTGCTTTTATTGTCTGATTTATCTTCTTTAATCAATCAACACATTCTGCTATGTGTGTCTTCAACTTCTATTTAATCCCATTGCTACAGTTTCAGCTTAATTTTCCAGTATTTTCTCTTAAGTAATGTAGTTCTCTTCGGGAATGAGACCTAAACACAGGTAACAGACGAATCTTTTCACTTTCTTCCACTGTGGCTTCCAGGAAACAAATTCAGGTTATTAGCTTTGCATAGCAAGATTTTTTTTTTCTCAACTGAACCATCTCACTAGCTCACTGCATAAGGTTCAGGTGAACATTATCAAAATGTTTGGGTCACAGAGAGATTTGAAAGTAATATGCCCCTGGTTTTAAAGATGGAGGAAAGGGCCGTAAGCTAAAAAATGCCAATGACTTCTAGACTCTGGAAATGTAAGAAAACCAAGCTTTCTCTAGGGTTTCTAGAGTACTTGCTGGTAGCATGATTTTATAAGATAAAACCATGTAAGCTTTTTTAACTCTAAAACTAGACCATATATACTTTCAGACTTAGTAGACAGTGCCAAAATAATTTGTAATATAACTGAATCAATTTATGCTATCACCAACTGAAATATGATTATATTTTTGTTAAGCAAATTCTTGATAATACAGTGTTATTTATCTTTTCTATTTTTGCCTACTACTCTGCTTACTAAGGAAACAAATTTGTCTTGTTGTCATGTTTAAAGTATGTTCTAGCAGTCATCGGAAGCAAACATACCTACTTGGATGCAATGCCTAGCTATTCACATACTTCAAATGGAAAGGGGTCCAGGAATAGGATGGTGAGTATGGCAAAGCTTGATGCCCTTAACTGGAAAAGCCCAGATTACTCTAATACACTGTTAGTACAAACATGGGAATTTCATGCCACCCAGTGGGAACTATAAGTTTGATAGAAATAATTAAAATTTTAATGCTATTTTTCACAGAGAATAGAAGGATAACTTTTAAGTTCATATGGAAGCCTAAAACATCACAAAGAACCCAAACAATCTTGGGAAGAAAAACAAGACTGGAGGTGTCACATTGTATGACTTCATAGAACATAATACACAGTTTTAATCAACTGGTCATCATGTTGCTATGTAAATCGATGTCTTGCCCAATGGTGTAGTAGCAGGCTGCTTGTTGTTTCCTGGCTGCTCAGACCCAAAATAATCAACAGAAACTGTATTAATTAAATCACTGATTGGCCCATTAGCTCTAGTTTCTTATTGGCTAACTTACATATTAATTTAACCCATTTCTATCAGTATGTTTATGGCTGTGACTTACAGGCTAAATTGCTGGTGTCTGTCTCCGATTGGGCTACATGGCATCTCTCTTTTAGTCCAGTCCTCCTTGCCCAGGTTTGCTCCACCCTGTCCTGCTCTGCTATAGGTTCAAAGCAGTTCTTTATTCCTTAATGGTAATCACAGCATGCAGAGGGAAATGCCACATTACAATGGGACAGGACAGAAAGCCTGGACACAAGACTACACACAGTTATTGCTAGTTTGCTTTTGGCGAAACTACCACAAATACACAATGAGCCAAGGAGAGCCTACTTAGGGAGGGCCCCTGGCAAACTAGTTATTTATGTGTAGAAGCATCAAATTTGATTATTATACTGTGCACAGAGGTCACTTTAAAAGAGATTATATATTTAGATATATATTTAGATGTAAGCCACAAAATGTAAAACAACTCAAACATGCTTAGAGGGAAATCACCATGGCATTGGCATACCTGAAATATTTTTGGATCTGACTTAAAAACAAAGACACCAAAACAAAAATAAACAAATGGGACTTTCACAGACTGAAAAATGTGTTCACAGTAAAAGAAACAATGAACAGGCACATCAGAAGGCACAGCAAATGTGAGATGGATCTCATCGAAATGTGAAATATTGGAGAAAACATTTCTTTTCTTTTTTTTAAAAATTATTTATTACGTATACTACATTCTGTCTGTGTGTATGCCTGCAGACCAGAAGAGGGCACCAGACCTCATTACAGATGGTTGTGAGCCACCATGTGGTTGCTGGGAATTGAACTCAGGACCTTTGGAAGAGCAGGCAATGCTCTTAACCTCTGAGCCATCTCTGCAGCCCCGAAAACATGTATTTTCAAAGATGCTCTGGACAATTGAGATTTATAGTGAGGCACACTAAATTGAACAACTACCCAATATATGTAATAAATAAATCAACAAAGCACATTGAATAACATCATTTTGTTTTGTATTGTTTTTGAGACCATATAGCCCTGGCCTGAACTCACACTTTGTAAGAAGCTGAGACTGGCCTTGAATTCTGATCCCCAAACTCACCATCTCCATTTCTTCAGTGCTGTCATGAAAGGCATACATCAAAATCAGCTTTAAAGCACATTTATAAATAGTGGATTTTTTCTTAAGTAAATGAAGAATCAATTAATCACAAAGCAAATTACTGACATGGTAAGGAAATACACAAAAAAGGATAAAAGATATTTGTAACACATAGTTGTCAAAAGGCTTGTTTCAGAACATGTGATTATGTAGGACAAAATGAGTATAACAGAAAAAGGAAAGACAATAGAATATTTAGCAAAAGGCTTGAACTGTATTAACAAAAAATT
Source organism: Microtus oregoni (assembly GCF_018167655.1). NCBI lineage: Eukaryota > Metazoa > Chordata > Mammalia > Rodentia > Cricetidae > Microtus > Microtus oregoni. Next base: position 9,916,059 of record NW_024543059.1, on the reverse strand, counting down.
TACATGACCAATGAACATTTAAAAATATACAGTGTCTATTTTGATCAGAAGCAAAATTAAGCCCAACCACTAGAGCAAATTGGCCAGCAAAAATAGAAAATATGGCAATACTATTCTCAAGGACGTGGACTAAGTAAAACAAACCTTATTTTTATTGGTTGTTTTATATCAAATTGAGTCAATTACAGTAGAAAGTATGTTGACATTATCCAATAAAACTGAAGATTTATGGGCTCTGTGGTTTACTTATCCTGCTGTTGGAGAGTGTCCCAGAAAATCCACCTGAGTACCGATGATGCATGCCCAAGAACAGTTAAATCAGCATTATTTATAATGACCAAAGCAAAAAGTCTCTCAACAGGAAAATGAATATATAAATGTTAAGATAGCCATAAAAGGCACTTGTATACAATACCAAAATATGAACAAATTCGAGTCATATTTAAGAACATAGATGAATCTTCTAAACATCCCATTGTCAAACACAAGATATAAAATAATGAAGCTAATATGATTCAATCCCAGTTGAGGAATAACGACTGTTCCACACCCAGGATGGTGAACTATCTTTCACTGTTCTTCTATACTATCACAAAACATTTGTTTTTTAGTGCAGTATCTCACGATACATAGCCTAGCTTACCTGAAATTCACTAAGTAGTCTAGTTTGACTTTGAATTCAGATCTTCTTGCCTCGGCTTCCTGACAGTCAAACATGTGCAAACAATCTTTAGGAAATGCTTCTCACATTTTATAATTTATGGGCTCCCTTCCTTTATTGGGGGCATTTCTATCACATTTAACCTGAGAAGTATGTGCCATCTACTTAAGACATCCTACTGGTGATGATTATATTACCCAACAACAGTCACAGAAATATTTCCCATCATTCATATATTTCTTGCAATGTGGCATTTCTCTCATTAATAGTTGATATTTATGTTTTTCTGTTTCATACTGGTTAGGATGCTGCTATTCTGATGTTCTAATTTGTCCCTTATGTTGGGTCACCTTCATTCTTACTTTCTTGGGGCGATATCTCTTGGAACTTAATCACAGTACATGAAACAGTCTGAAGCATCCATATCCCAGATATATTCTGAGTTCATAAGTTGGCATGACTCCCCAGATAGCTGCAAGCAAAATCCACCAGATGTGTGAGTGAGTGAGAAAGCCTTCAGATTGTGACTCTCAGTTACTGAATCACCCAAGTTTCACTCTCTGAGGCCAAGAATCACAGAGTGGAAAGCACCTAGCCTACACTGCCCTGTCTGAATCCCTGTCCTCCAGAATCTACAAGTGTAATAAAAGGAAGTTAGATTTCTATCACTCGGCTGGAATAACTTGTGAAGCAGGCTAAGTGTGACTGGAAGATAGTCACATACAAGAAGTTGAGGGCAACCTAATCCAGAAGAGATTCCATTTACTCTGAGACAGGGAAGAATATCTAAGCCAAAGTGGGCTTCTAAGAGAGAGACAGTGACGATATGCGTTCTGAAGCTACTCGGTGAAGCTGTGCAGTAATGGCATTTTATTGGTTGCTGAAGAATGTAGATACTTGTATTGGCACTGGGAGAGTCAACAATGCTATAAGCTATGGCAGTGTGGATAACAGGAGATCAAGGTTAGCAAACTTTGAAGTAGCTGGGGAGACCACTATAAATACCACCAGAAGAAAACATCCTTCTCTCATTGCCATGACAGTGTGAGAGAAACCCAAAAGGAATAGGTGGTTAGATAGTAAGGACAAAGGATTGCATAAGTTCAAAGTTATAACAGGATCTCATTCTCATCCTCTCTAGACTTCAAAAGGGTATGAATTTTAAAAGATGGGTTTTAGTCAAAAATCACAGTTAGGGTAGGGAGATGAGATGCTTTGTTTAAAATTTCAAAGTTTCACAAGCAATGTCATTAGAGAGCCCTCTAAAGATACAAAAGTTTCCCTGAGTGGGGATGCCTTGAAAGTGTTCAACAACAGGACTTCAAAGAATTATAAAACTCAAGAGAAGTCTAATAAAGTGCCAAGGTAGAAACATTTGATCTTGATAGAATTTTTGTATGACTTTTTTAATGATGTGGCTTATAAATTTATTCATAAATGATTGGGTAGATGGCTCAATCAGGCAAGTGCTCACATCAAAAGCAAGAAGACCTGAATTTGATCCCCAGCACCTATGTAAAAAGTCAAGAACCCTCCCAATACCAGCAGTGGGGAGGCAGAAATAACTGAGTCCCTGGAGCTTCTAGACCAGAGAGCCAACTGATGAGCTCCAAGCAACTGAGATGCTGAGAGACAGTCTCAAAAGGAAGTGAATGCTATTCCTGATGATGACAACCAAGGTTTCCTCTATTTTCCACATGCACTCATAGCTGTATGCAGCCAAATTTGTGTGCACAAATGTGTGTATGTGGGCCCGCATACATATATACATACATGAATTGTAAAACAAAAAGGAAAAGAGTTTAAAAATACCAAAGATAAAGTATGGCAAATAAACCAATGCATGAGAAACTCTCAACATTATTTTAGGTTGAGTTATTCTGGTCAGAAAGGAAGAGTATAAAATGAAAAAGGGGCTTCTGGAATTCCAAATTCCAGTCAGTGTCTGAAAGCTGTGCCAAGGAAGTTCTTCAGTTACAACAGCAGCCATTTGCTATGGACACAGGCAGGACTCAGGGGTACATCTTTGAACTACAGAAAATATTTCCCAAATAGGAGTATAAAATATTGTATATTTATCTCATTTTATCATTTTTGCATATATGAATATTTTTGCCTGTTTGTATTTCTGTGCACACTCTGTGTGTCTGGTGTCCTCAGAGGTCAGAAGAAGGTAATGGATCTCCTAGAACATGAGTTACAGACTGCAGTAAGCCACCATGTGGGTGCTGGGAATGGAACCTGTGTCTTCTGGAAGATTAGCTAGTGCTATCAGCTGCTAAGCCATGTCTCTAGTCCCAGTATATATAGTTTTATTATTTTCGGTTGAAGGAAGGATGATTGAGAACTTGGAACACTGAATAAAATCTTTGTTTAGATGCTAATGAACAATCTCACGCAGAGACTGAAGTTTCTGCCAAGGTTTTGTGAGTTTCCAAATATGTTCATAGGCACTGTCTTCAAATAGAAGCTTCTCAGGATAACAACAGATAGTAAATCATTTCAATCATCTTTAAAAACGTCATATTTATATTTAGCCAACCGAAGTATTAAAGGGAAATACTAATATATCTGAGAATCTCAACGTTGCAAATTGGAAGATTGTGTATATAAGACAAATTGGCAGTCAAACTACAAAGTTGTTTTGATATTTTATCAGACCTTGGATATTCACTTTCGTCATTACAAAATGGAGGCAATTCAAAATTTGATGTGCAAAATTTTAATGAAGCCTTGTTTCTTTTCTAAGTGCTTAAAATATTGATTTTTATTGTGTTTGTGTTTTGCCTGCATTCGTGTCTGTGTACCACATGTGTGCAGTACCATGGAATTTAGAAAAAGGAATCAGATTCCCTGGAACTGGAATGTCGTGCGCTGTCATGTAGATTCTGGGAATCAAAATGTGGTCCTCTGAAAGAGAAGCCAGTGCTTTTAACTCCTAAACCATCTCTGCAGCCCTCTGCAGTGATATTTTAACAGAAGCACCCATGATTTTTATTTTCCTTTACAGGGCAGGGAAATATCAATAATAAAAGTAGTATATGGCTATAAAATAATGTTTTGTATTCAAAAGTAGAAAGATTAAAAGTATTCTCTAAGAGTAAATCAATGCATTAGAAATAAATAATACAACAACGTATTTCTCATTAATAAACATTAAGGAATGGAAGCTGATGCAGAGATCAGCAGTTAAGCACTAGTCAGAGATTCTGGAGACCAGTTGAAGACAGGGAGGAGCAATAATATGAGCAAAGGGGTCCAGATCATGATGGGGAAACCCAGAGAAACAGCTGACATGGTAAAGGTTGAGCTCTTAGAATCCTTGATTATTCACAAGAGATTAGAAAAGGTCAATCATGCCTGTGAGCTTTGGGTAATAACTATCTAATACTATGCATGGGAGTAAGAACTTATGCTAGGATGAACCTACTGGCTCACATTTGCATGTAGCTTCATGCATTCATATTTTTGATCCTATGTGACTCTTTTTTTCTCCCTCCCTCCCTTCCTTCCTTCCTTCCTTCCTTCCTCCCTTTCTTCTTCCCTTCCTTCCTTTCTTCCTACCTTCCTTTTCTCTCTTCCTTATCTGCTTCTTTTCCTAAACATATCAATATTTGTTTGCAAGAGAGTATAATGATAATGCTATCAATTTTATTCTTCCATCCTGACCACCGTTTCCCCTCTCTCCACTCTTTCAGCATGCCCCTCCCCATCTACTCCTTCTCAGTTTCCCTTCAGAAAAGAGCAGGCCTCCCACCGATATTAACCAATCCTGGCATCAAAAGTTACAATAAGACTAGACAGGGCAAGGCAAACCAGTAGGAGGAAAAGGTTCCAAAGAACAGGAAAGAGTCAGAGACACTCCCACTCCCTTTGTTAGGAGTCTCACAGAAACAACAAGCTAACAACTATAACATATTTGCAGAAGACCTAGCACAGACTTGTGCAGGCTCTGCCACTGGTGTTTTTGTCTCCGTGAGCCCTGGCAGCCTCTGGGAGCCTCTGGGAGCCCTGCTTAGTTGATTCAGTGGGTAGTATTCACCTGGTATCCTTGACCATTCTGACTCCTACTATTCTTCCTTCCCCCTCTTTTGTGGGGATGAATGGAGATCTCCAATTTGGGCTCTCTTTTTCTGCCTAATATTTGGCTGTGGGTCCCTGCATCTGCTCCCATCAGCTGCTGGAGGAAGCCTCTCTGATGAATACTGGACTAGGCACTATGAGTATAGTAAAATATAATTAGATTCCTGGTTTAATTTTATATTTTGATTTGCTTTTTCTTTGAATTTTGAAAAACTGTTTCTTTGAGATTTATTTATTTTTAGTTTTATATGTATGGATATTTCATCTGCATACATGGATGCAGGTCATGTGTGAACCTGGTGCCCACAAAGGCCAACACAGGACATAAAATACCTGGAACTGGAGTTACAGGTGGTGTAAGCTGCCGTGTGGGTGCTGGATAACTAACACAAGTCCTTTGCCCCTAAAATAACATTATTAGCATGACTCTTGTCAGGAAAATCTTCCATAAGGGGCAGAAGATAATGGAATTTCAAAGTATTCTATTTCTGTTAGATCACTTTATCTTTTTATAAATGAGAACATTGGAATTTTGTGGGACTTTTCCCTGTTATCTTTGCTTATCTGTAGGACTTTCTTCCCGAGAAATGGATGATGGGTCATCTCTGTGCTGAGCTTGCACAGAGTTGAACACACAGTTAAACAAACAAGAGTGGTGGGAAAGTCAGGAGAGTTCATGGGACTCAGGTTCACTGTCTTTGCCAAAGATGTTGGCCTACATCAGTTAGTTTCTGTGAGGTATAAGCAAGACAGAATGGAAACCTTAAGACACTCTGAAATAATTTTTACTAAAATTACTTAACTTCTAGAATATCGGTATTGTAGAGATTGCTTTACAATTTTTTTTTTAAAGACAGAACTAGAAGATGGGAGAAACAGAATGATTTCAGAAAATTCAGTCATAACATTAGTGGAGGAGCACAGACAAAATCTCACTCTATTTAAGTTCTAGCTAAGTGCCTTCTTCAGGGTTTCTCTACCATTCCACAAGAACCTGAAAACTAACCTGTGACCATGTCACACAAGAATTTTGTAGCTTTCAGAAATCTGTTCTGGAAATGAAATTGTAATTGATTTATCAAGTTCATTTAATCATCAGAGTGCAATTTGTTTATTATTTCTCTGATGATTAAATGAAAGAGAATTCTCTGATGCATTTGGGTCTCAATTGCTCTGCGGCTCATTAAGTAGAGCATTTGTCATTGTTTTATGTAGCCCAGTTGGAAAATCATCATTTGGAAATTACCATAGAGGCTGATTTACTGTCAGAAACACAGTATCATTAATGTTTTCTTGGAGATAATAACAGACCATTTTCAATTTGTGTTAAATGTTTAAGCTGTTATCTAGAGCTGAACCTATAGTCCCGTCATGCACAATTTAGAAGCTTCCAATGTATATTTATTAGCTAAATTCAAGCATTCACCCTATCACATTCTGAGCCTAAAAGTTATTTTTATAACATCAAGCTCATAATTTCAGAATCAGTACTTACACTTTGACCTCCATCTCCAATTGCATGTTGTTGGCATGTTGTTTTTTTCTATAAATTTCCCTTTGAAATCAAAATTCACCTAGCATGAGTCTTAACTCCCTCATAGTCTCCGTGTGCAATGGGATTTTAATTCTTGAGCAAAAACTTTCTTTTTGATATCTTCTTTGCCAGAGCTGCAAATGTTGGGGCCATCATTACCTCCTTTATCTCACAGCATTCAATCTGTATCTCTAGATAACCCAATGTCTCTATCTCTGAAAGGTCTTGTGAATTAATTCAGTTTCCACAATACTTTAATTAAGCAAGGGTGTATGGTGTTCACTATAGCCAAAGAATCACAAACTTAACCAAGTAACAAAGGTTTCCTATGATTGCAGGTGTTGCCTGTCATCTCCTGCCTGGTCCTCAGATGCTAATGCTGGTTCTGGTTAGAGTCTCCAATGTGCTCTTTATGTACCTGTACTTCCCTGCTTTGGAATCACTCAGAAACAATGAAGGAGGTGAAAGAGAGTATGGCAGCACATTCTCAAGTCTGTGACTTTATCCTCACCGGACTGGCAGCCTTCAAATTGTCTCATTGCCACTGCTGTCTTCCTGACTTCTAACTTCTCCGATTTGTACATTTCCTTCACATCATTTTCCTGCTTCAGTGCCTGTGTTTGGGATGCCCTTTGTTATTGAAATACCTTTTGTTAAATAAAAATCCTACAACTTGTTAAACCCTGGAAATTCTTCAAAGTCAAGTTTATTCTCTAAATCCCCCAGCACAAGGCCTCTTTTGATTCCAAAATGATGTGATGTCTGTCTGTCTCTGCCTCTATATGAATTAGTCTTTCTTGTATTTTTATGATAATTCTTTCATACTATGTAAATCATTCTAGGGTATGAGGAAAAGTGGGGCATACAAGCTTTGCAAGGAAAAGAGAGCAAAATGTTGAATGTAAAAGAAACTGGAGATGTTAGTGCTAGGAACAACGCCTTCAAATATCCCATCTTACAGGTAAGGATCTAGAACAGCTGGGAGAGAAAAGCTTTATTAATATGCTAAGAACTTACTAAAGAGATAAGAGGAAGCTTTAAATGATATACACGGAGGCCAAGTATTTACTTGGGAAATTCACTAGAGTTTCGCTACCATATTTTTCTATTATTAAAATTTTTATTGTGGTGGCATTTACTGAAAGAAGTTTTTGATCAGGTAAGAGTGAGGAGAATGGACTAGTTATCTTAAGTTTTCAGGTTCAATTCTAGACAGCTTAGCTAACATTCTTAAATTAAAGTTGCTATACTTGCTCAGTCACCATTAAAAAAGAGAGACTATGTCCAGGCAACCTGCCCCCCACCTCCAGCAGCTATTCCTTGACCCATTTTCACCATGGGTGTTTAGCATCTCTCCTAGTGTCTCTGTGATCAGTTGGAATGGCGTTTGAGGTGTTGTTTCCCGAGAGCAGATTCTGTCTAGCCTATTACTTGAAATCTGAGTGCTGGCACTACTTCAGGTTTGAACCATCAAGCCCTGTTCTTCGTGACATTTTTATAAACCATTCAAAGATACGACTGGAAGGGAAATTAATGGACTGAAGGATTACCCTTCAAGCCAAATGAATTTAAAGGTTGCATTGTGCCTTTACAGCACTTTAAACTTGGGGCACTATTCCTGACTGTCCTACTAAGAACACTTTAATTTCCGACTACTTTTTATTACACGGAAATGATGATTCTATTATAAAGTAAGTGTCTCAACATTTTGAGAGCAGGAGACTCTTTCCCCCCATAGGCACATTTTTTGATTATTTGTCCCGGTTCCCCTCAGACTGCACACACATTTCTGCCTAGCTGCTGCAGCTGCACCACCTACTTCAGAGCCCGTGCCAATCTGCTTATCATCACGGCTCTTTGTAATTTGAATTTTGGCAGCCTCTGTTATTTCACACTGTAAAGGAAGAGCCATGTGGTGCAAGAGCTTGGGTCTGGAGCCATACCAGCTTGCTCCTTGTTACTCACACTGCCAAGCAACCTGAGATAATATGCTTACCTTCTTTGACTCTTTACTTCCTCATGTGACCTTCAGCTCTCTCATTTTTCTCAATCCTGGTCCTTGTGTTGACAAATATCCTTCTAAACTGCTCAGCAGTGACTAGAATATTGTAGGTTTTCTGCAATTGGTGTCTATTGATAATATTACTATAACCTTTTCACTTTCTGTCCTAAGTGATATAACAGCGCTATTCCTCTGTGGGAACTGTGACATGAAGGTGCTTAGGGGCTCATGATCTTTCCTGTGGCAAAATGCACAGTGCAGGCTATTAAGTACTTTATTTTACATTTTCATACGCATGTAGTATGTTACCACAATGGTCCTGTGATTGGTATATATGTCATCATTTAGCAAATGAGAATCACGATGCCTAAAATGTCAAGCCTCAAAACTCTTCTTAGGCTGGAAGGAAGAAAGTATTCATATGGGAAGTCTTATTCTCTGTTTCACATCATCATAGTTAGCTACTTTACATTAGTGGATGAGAGATTTACAGTGACCGTCATGAGATTTGCTTGAGCTTGGTCATACAAGTACAACTATATTCCTAAAATATAAATGTGCCTGGATTCCTGCTACATTTCAAGCATTCTCCTAGGAAATTGTCATAAATATAACGTTGTATAATCCGCTTAGTATCTGTAGGACTTGTGTTAATTCTGCTGTGTACAAATGGACAGTCAACATGCTGTGGTACCCCAGTCAATACTTCCACCACACAACTCCTATACCTAATGTTCAAGTAACATCACAGGAGAAAAGACAGAGAGACTGTTATAGCCAGAGGATCAGGTCATCTGCTAGCAGATAATATCTTCTATATACAATAGAGCAACATCTATGAAATTTCAATAATTGCACAAGCAACAGAGTCATGACAGCACCAGTTGGCATGTCAACATGGATGGGAGAAATCCAAAGTTCTATTCCTAGATCAAGAGTGATTAGTGGTTGCTAAGAGAGGAAAATTTAGTCTTCTCCAGGGGTGAGGCCCCTGCAAGGGTTTTCCAATCCAGAGTAGTTCAGCACTAAACACTTGTACATATGTGCAACACTAAATAAAATTGCCTGGTTTTATGTATGTATATATGTATACATATATACATGTATATTGTGTGTATGTGTACATGTATTATACATATATACACACATGTATGTGTAGCAATAATTTAAAAAGGTCATAAATTTGAGAGAGAGTTGGAATGACAAAGGAATATTTGGAGGGAGGAGAATGAGGGGTGGAAATGATGTAAATATAATAATCATGCATGTACTTTAAAAAAATATAGAAAACCAAATAAAAAATGAAAAATCTATAAATGTGTTCAGAATTACTAGGCTCATTGAGCCATAAGAATTTTATATGGAAGACTCTTTTAAATTTTAAATCTAAAGCATTTTCATAATTTCAGAGACTAGAAAGCTCTGCAAATCAAGACGGTAGAAGGTCAAACATTGGCAACAATAATTGATCTATAGGAGCATCAAGAACACAGTTCAATGTTCTAAACAACATTGAATGATCGAGCCACAGACAATCTAGTGTAGGAAAGCAGAGAGCAGGGGAATTAGAGGAATCTGGGGAATCAGAGGCTGAGAGGATGTTTGAAGGACACTTTGGGGTGCTGGGCATATCCATTTTTAGTTTAGACTTAAGATAGACATTCTTGGGGCTACCGGCGGCCCTGTTTAGTTGCTGAGGAATCCCATCAGGACGGGTGAGTGTGTGCTACGCAGGGGCGGACTGTCCCGGAAGAGAGCACAAACCCCCTCCCCCAGCTCCTTCTGCAGGGCTGTCTTTCTTTCGCACGACCCAGCACCCCTCCCCAACCCTGCCCTGCTGTATGCTAGGACCAGTGCTCAACTACAGTCTTAAGCTCCTAAACTAAGGCGACCCACCCAGAGCGGTGAGTGCCTGCCAGCCAGGCAGGCCTCAGGGTCCCCTGTAAGGGAGCCAGGCACCTTCAGCTCCGGCGCCAGGCTTCCTGCGCGCTCCTGGATACCCGCCCCCCCACTTGCTCCATTCATCCTGTTGGCCCTGGATCATTGGGCTACCTGCGGCCCTGTTTAGTTGCTGAGGAATCCCATCAGGACGGTTGCGGAGGAATCCCATCTGGACGGGAACGGTTCCTGCTTCTACACTGAAGAGATATACCAGGAGAGTCAATCACAGCAAAGACTGGACCAAGAGACCAGGCCTCTCCTGGCTCCATTTGAAGGAAGAGATGGGAAGGCGCCAATACAAGAATTCCTCCAACAATCTGAAAGGCAACATGACACCACCAGAAACCAGGGATCCCGAAATAAGAAGAATTGTACACCCTACTCCTGAAGAAATAGAAGAAATCGACTCAAAAGTGAACTATATGAAAATAATAGAGGACCTTAAACAGGAGGTGAAAAACTGCCATAAACAATTAGAGATTACAAACAAAAAGGTAGAGGAAATGAATAAATCGCTCAAAGACACGCAAGAAAACCAAGAGAAACAAGAAAAAGCAATCAAACAGGTTAGGGAAGCGGTTCAAGACATGAAGAATGAAATGGAAGCAACGAAGAAAGCACAAACCGAGGGAAGAATGGAGATGGAAAATCTGGGTAAACGAACAGGAATGACAGAAACAAGTACTAACAACAGATTACAATAGATAGAAGAGAGAATATCAGACACTGAAGATACCATAGAAAAAATAAACACACTGATCAAAGAAAACAGCAAAACCAACAAATTCTCATCACAAAACATTCAGGAAATTTGGGACACAATAAAAAGACCAAACCTAAGAATAATTGGAGTAGAAGAAGGAGAAGAAGTGCAGCTCAACGGTACAGAAAATATACTTAATAAAATTATAGAAGAAAACTTTCCCAACCTGAAGAAAGAGATACCTATGAAGGTTCAAGAAGCATACAGAACACCAAATAGGCTGGATCAAAAAAAAAAAAACATCCCATCGCCATATAATAATCAAAACACAAAATATACAGAATAAAGAAAGAGTATTAAGAGCCGCAAAGGAAAAAGGCCACGTTACTTATAAAGGTAAACCTATCAGGCTTACACCTGACTTCTCTATGGAAACCATGAAAGCCAGAAGGTCCTGGATAGATGTACTGCAAAAACTAAGAGATCATGGATGCAAGCCCAGACTACTATATCCAGCCAAGCTTTCGTTCACTATAAATGGAGAAAACAAAATTTTCCAGGATAAAAACAAATTTAAACAATACATAGCCACAAATCCAGCCTTACAGAAAATTATAGAAGGAAAATCACTAACCAAGGAGTCCAACAATGCCCACAATAACTCAGTCATCTAGAGACCTTTCACCAGCGCAACTCAAAGAAGGGAAACACACAAACCCTACTACTAAAAAAGTGACCGGAGTTAACAACCACTGGTCATTAATATCACTTAATGTCAATGGGCTCAACTCACCTATAAAAAGGCACAGGCTAAGGGATTGGATACGAAAACAGGATCCAACGTTCTGCTGTCTACAAGAAACACACCTTAACCACAAAGACAGGCACCTACTCAGAGTAAAGGGCTGGGAAAAGGCTTATCAAGCAAATGGTCCTAAGAAACAAGCAGGTGTGGCCATACTAATTTCTAACAAAGTTGACTTCAAACTTAAATCAATCAGAAGAGATGGAGAGGGACATTATATACTCATAACAGGAACAATTCATCAGGATGAAGTCTCAATCCTGAATATCTATGCCCCGAATATAAAAGCGCCCACGTATGTAAAAGAAACATTACTAAAACTCAAGGCAGCCATCAAACCACACACAATAATAGTAGGAGACTTCAACACTCCTCTCTCACCAATGGACAGGTCAATCAAACAGAAACCTAACAGAGAAATTAGAGAATTAATGGAAGTAATGAAGCAAATGGACTTAACAGACATCTATAGATTATTCCACCCGAAGAGGAAAGAATATACCTTCTTCTCTGCAGCTCATGGAACCTTCTCGAAAATTGACCACATACTCGGTAACAAAGCTAACTTACACAGTTATAAAAAAATATTAGTAACCACCTGTGTCTTATCAGATCACCATGGATTAAAGTTAGAATTCAACAACAATGCTACCCCCAGAAAGCCTACAAACTCATGGAAACTGAACACTCAACTTCTGAACCATACCTGGATTAAGGAAGAAATAAAGAAAGAAATTAAAGTCTTCCTTGAATTCAATGAAAATAAAGAAACAACATACTCGAACTTATGGGACACTATGAAAGCAGTGCTAAGAGGAAAGTTCATCGCACAAAGTGCCCACTTAAAGAAAACAGAGAAAGCACATATTGAAGACTTAACAGCCCACCTGAAAGCTCTAGAAAAAAAAGAAGCAGACTCACCTAGGAGGAGTAGAAGTTTGGAAATAATCAAACTGAGGGCTGAAATCAACAAAATAGAAACACAGAAAACAATACAAAGAATCAATGAAACAAAAAGCTGGTTCCTGGAGAAAATCAACAAGATTGATAAACCCCTATCCAAACTAATCAAACGGCAGAGAGAGAATATGCAAATTAATAAGATCAGAAATGAAAAGGGGGACATAACCACAGACACAGAGGAAATTCAGAGAATCATCAGATCATATTACAAAAGCCTGTATAACACAAAACTGGAAAATGTAAAAGAAATGGACACTTTTTTAGATAAATACCATATACCAAAGTTACACCAGGACCAGGTGAACAATCTAAACAGACCTGTTGGTCGCGAAGAATTAGAAGCTGTTATCAAAAACCTCCCTACCAAAAAAAGCCCAGGACCAGATGGTTTCAATGCGGAATTCTACCAGAACTTCCAAGAAGAGCTAATACCCATACTCCTTAATGTATTCCATAATATAGAAACAGAAGGGTCATTACCTAATTCCTTTTATGAAGCTACAGTTACTCTGATACCAAAACCACACAAAGACTCACCCAGGAAAGAGAATTACAGGCCAATCTCACTCATGAACATCGAAGCAAAAATCCTCAACAAAATACTGGCAAACCGAATCCAAGAACACATTAGGAAAATTATCCATTATGATCAAGTAGGCTTCATTCCTGAGATGCAGGGCTGGTTCAACATACGAAAATCTATCAATGTAATCCAGCATATAAATAAACTGAAGGAAAATAACCATATGATCATCTCATTAGATGCTGAAAAAGCATTCGACAAAATTCAACATCCATTTATGTTAAAAGTCTTGGAGAGATTAGGGATACAAGGGTCATACCTAAATATAATAAAAGCTATATACAGCAAGCCGACAGCTAACATCAAATTAAACGGAGAGAAACTCAAAGCCATCCCGCTTAACTCAGGAACACGACAAGGATGTCCACTCTCTCCATACCTCTTCAATATAGTACTTGAAGTTCTAGCAATAGCAATAAGACAACATAATGGGATCAAGGGGATTCGAATTGGAAAGGAAGAAGTTAAACTTTCGTTATTCACAGATGATATGATAGTGTACTTAAGCGACCCCCAAAACTCCACCAAAGAACTTTTACAGCTGATAAACAGCTTTAGTAATGTGGCAGGATACAAGATCAACTCCAAAAAATCAGTCGCCCTCTTATACACAAAGGATAGGGAAGCAGAGAGGGAAATCAGAGAAGCTTCACCATTCACGATAGCCACAAACAGCATTAAATATCTTGGGGTAAATCTAACCAAGGAAGTGAAAGATCTATTTTACAAGAACTTTAAGGCATTGAAGAAAGAAATTGAAGAGGATACCAAAAAATGGATGGATCTACCTTGCTCTTGGATTGGGAGGATCAACATAGTAAAAATGGCAATTCTACCTAAGGCAATTTATAGATTCAATGCAATCCCCATCAAGATCCCATCAAAATTCCTCACAGATATGGAGAGGACAATAATCAACTTTATATGGAAAAACAAAAAAACCCAGGATAGCCAAAACAATCCTATACAATAAAGGATCTTCTGGAGGCATTACCATCCCTGACTTCAAACTCTATTACAGAGCTACAGTAATGAAAACAGTGTGGTACTGGCATAAAAACAGAGAAGTCGACCAATGGAATCGTATAGAATACCCGGATTTTAACCCACAAACCTATGAACACCTCATTTTTGATAAAGGAGCTAAAAGTATACAATGGAAGAAAGAAAGCATCTTCAACAAATGGTGCTGGCACAACTGGATGTCAACCTGTAGAAGAATGAAAATAGACCCACATCTTTCACCGTGCACAAAACTCAAGTCCAAATGGATTAAGGACCTCAATATCAGCCCGAACACACTGAAAAGGATAGAAGAGAAAGTGGGAAATACCCTACAACAGATGGGCACAGGAGATCGCTTCCTATGTATAACCCCAGAAGCACAGACATTAAGAGCAGCATTTAATAAATGGGACCTACTAAAACTGAGAAGCTTCTGCAAAGCAAAGGACACTGTCACTAAGACACAAAGGCAACCTACTGACTGGGAGAAGATCTTCACCAACCCCGCAACAGACAAAGGTCTGATCTCCAAAATATATAGAGAACTCAAGAAACTAGACTTTAAAATGCTAATTAACCCAATTAAAAAATGGGGCACTGATCTGAACAGAGAATTCTCAACAGAAGAAGTTCAAATGGCCAAAAGACACTTAAGGTCATGCTCAACTTCCTTAGCAATCAGGGAAATGCAAATCAAAACAACTTTGAGATATCATCTTACACCTGTGAGAATGGCTAAAGTCAAAAACACCAACGATAACCTTTGCTGGAGAGGTTGTGGAGGAAGGGGTACCCTCATCCATTGCTGGTGGGAATGCAATCTTTTGCAACCACTATGGAAGTCAGTGTTTCGGTTTCTTAGGAAATTCGGGATCAACCTACCCCTGGACCCAGCAATACCACTCTTGGGAATATACCCAAGAAATGCCCTATCATATGACAAAAGCATTTGTTCAACTATGTTCATAGCAGTATTATTTGTAATAGCCAGAACCTGGAAACAACCTAGATGCCCTTCAATGGAAGAATGGATGAAGAAAGTATGGAATATCTACACATTAGAGTACTACTCAGCGGTAAAAAACAATGACTTCTCGAATTTTGCATGCAAATGAATGGAAATAGAAAACACTATCCTGAGTGAGGTATCCCAGACCCAAAAAGATGAACATGGGATGTACTCACTCATAATTGGTTTCTAGCCATAAATAAGGGTCAAGGAGTCTACAATAGGTGAATCTAAAGAAGCTAAGTAAGAAGGGGAACCCAAGGAAAAGCATATAGTTATCCTCTTGGCTAAGGGAAGTAGACAAAATTGCCGGGGAGAAAATTGGGATCTTGGGTTGGGGTGGGTTGGGGGTAAGGGGAGATGGGGAGAGAAAAGTTAGAAGGGAAGGAGGTCGGGCCTTGGGAAAGCAGGAGGATTGGGATAAAGGAAGGTTGGACAGGGGAGCACGGAACCACAATTCTTAGTTAAGGGAACCACTTTAGGGTTGGCAAGAGACCTGACCCTAGAGGGGCTCCCAGGTGCCCAAGCTGAGGTCCCCAGTTAGTTCCTTGGGCAGTTGAGAATAGGGAACCTGAAATGACCCTATCCTTGAGCAATACTGACGAATATCTTGCATATCATCATAGAACCTTCATCTGGTGATGGATGGAGATAGAGACAGAGACCCACACTGGAGCACTGGACTGAGCTCCCAAAGTCCCAATGAGGAGCAGAAGGAGGGAGAACATGAGCAAAGAAGTCGGGACCACGAGGGATGCACCCACCCACTGAGACAGTGGAGCTGATCTATTGAGAGCTCACCAAGACCAGCTGGACTGTGACTGAAAAAGCATGGGATAAAACTGGACTCTCTGAACATGGCGAACTATGAGGGCTGATGAGACGCAAAAGACAATGGCACGGGGGTTTGATCCTACGTAATGTGATGGCTTTGTGGGAGCCCAGCCAGTTTGGATGTTCACCTTCCTAGATATGGACGGAGGTGGGAGGTCCTAGGTCTTACCACAGGGCAGAAAACCCTGACTGCTCTTTGGACTGGAGAGGGAGGGGGAAAGGAGTGGGGGGAGGGGGAGAAGGGTGGGAGGAGGGGGCGTAGGGGGGGAGGATGGGAAGGGAAATGGGAGGCTGGGAGGAGGTGGAAACTTGTTTTTTTTTTCCTTTTCTCAATAAAAAAAAATGAATTAAAAAAAAAAAGATAGACGTTCTTTTCTGTGTTTCTAGAAACTCAGGTGTTTGCCAGTTCGTGGGACAGATACTGATAGAGTAATATTTACCAGCAGAGTAGACAGGCTTACCTTGAGTTGCCTTTGGAAACAATGTGGTTTCAGGAAGCGGAAATGGTGGACTCCTTGGGGTACCTGAGGATAATGGAAACAAATGAACCGTTGTTAACATACAGACAGGAAATGGGGATAAGCAATAAAAACGTTTCAGCAGAGAGCCTGTGCTCATGGAATTTAGGTGGGTGTATAGGGGCACAAAGGAAATCCGAACGTGATCAGCAGCCACCTGCAGGCCCTGGAGAAAGAGTTGAGGCTGCTCCCCTGGGTGCAGGCTGAAGTCAGTCAACTACCCTGACAAAGAGCGAGAGTTCTTCCAGACAAACCATCCACCACTGTTACTGTCATTTTATTGTTACACTTATTTATTTGCACAGTAATTTACCCCAGACCACTCCGCCTCTCTTTCTGCATTCAAGGTAAATTGGGTTTTGTTGCTTCTGTTTTTGTAGTCACGTGTATGAATATATATGTATTTAATAAATAAAAACATATATGTTATCACATATGAAAAAAATGTGTCATGTAGGGAACTATGTTAATCTGACTTATAGTCTTTCAATAGGATGTCTACAAATTCTATCAATTAATATATAATATCTATGATAGAATATGATTTTGCTCTTCTTTATGGCTAAGACGATTTCTTTATCCACTCACTGATTCCCTTTCCTGTTTCCATACCTCTGCTTTTGTGATCAGGTGCTGGAATGCTGGCATTCAGTTTCCATGTTGGCTTTGGTTTTCTTTGGTAGCATAGAGGAGCGGTAGAGCTGGATCTTATAGTAGTTCTAGTTTGGTTTATAAGGAAATATTACATGGTTTCTCCTAGTAGCCAGACTGATTTATACATCTACTAACTATATATAAGGGTTCTTTTACCTCCTACACCCTCTGTTTTTATTGCTTTATATTAATAAATTAATAATGACCATTCTGAATAGGATGATACAGAATCTCAATTCATTTGAATCTGCCTTTCTCTGAAGTTTAAGGATATTGGGTTATTTTATGTTTATTCTTTTGAGAAGCATACATTAAAGATTATTTACCAATTTACTGATTGGATTTCTTGCTAAGAAGACAGGGCTCTTTATATATTCTAGATCTTGAGTATATATCAAGCAGTTGGCAAAAGTTTTCTTTCATTCTACGTGATGTTTCTTCACTCTGTTGATTGTTTCCTTTTTGGCACACACGGTTTTCAATTTGGTGCAATCTAACTTTTCAAGTTTTGCTTTTGTTTCCAGTGCTACTGGAAATTTAGGAAATTGTTGTCTGTGTCTCTATCTTGGAGTGTTTCCTCCAGTCGTTTCCAACTTTCAGGTATTTCAAATGGCCTTCGATAAATTTCAAGTTAAGCTTGTATTTGGTGAGAGATTGAAGTCTGGCCTTGGCCTTCTATGTAGTGATGCCCAGTTTCATGGCCATCATTTCTAACAAAGGCTCTAACATAAAATAATATTTATGCAATATATTTATATTATATATCTATACCATTATATATTATAACATACATCAATATGTGTCTATAGTATATTATGAATACACCCATGCTTGTATTAATATATAATAATATAAATATATCTATATAATTAAATATTTATGATGTATTTATATTTCTCTAATACACATGTACTGTAAATTTATTACCCAGTTTTTAAGGAATGATTTATTGCATAGAAAATAGTAGAATTTCAAAAGCTAATCCATGAGCAAAGATACTCCTTGTGGCACAGGACCATGATGTTGCCATAGCAACAGATGAATGCCCCAAATCCATCACTGTATTCTGTAGTCATCTGTTCCCTTTGTGTTTCTGAGGCTGAACTTTTTTGAAACTTCTGTCAAGAACAAGAAAACTGTAGTTATGTGGATTTATCTCATGGAATTTATGTCTAATTCAATTGGTTCACATGTCTATTTTTCTGCATATAGCAGACTGCTTTTGTTACTATGGCTATGTAGTTTATTTTGAAGTTAGGCATTGTGATACCTGCAGAATTGCTAATTTTGTCAGAATTGCTGGCTATGTAAGACCTGATTGATTCAATATAAGTGTGAGAATTAAACAAACTGTTTTTGAACATTCCCTTTGATGTCAGAAGACAGTTATGTAGATAATAGGCTTCATTTACATCTTTCATCAAATTTATAGATTAGTATACCAATGTTACAGTACTTTGCAGGTTAAATCGTAGCTGTATTTATGATATTAGCATGGTTCTTGGCAGTTTGTATGTTTAGTCTTCCTAGTCTTTCTCCTCTAAAGTGGAGATTTTGAAATAGTATTGACAGTAAGTTCCTGGAGTAAACAAGCGCATGTTTTCTTTGTAGGCAGAAGAACACAGAGAACTATCAGGTAGTAGAGAGGTGATACTGGTGTGTCAGAAA
The DNA here is from genome assembly GCF_018167655.1 of Microtus oregoni. Classification (NCBI taxonomy): domain Eukaryota; kingdom Metazoa; phylum Chordata; class Mammalia; order Rodentia; family Cricetidae; genus Microtus; species Microtus oregoni. Next base: position 9,897,096 of record NW_024543059.1, on the reverse strand, counting down.
AAATCAGGTGAAGTGCTAAGCCTTGTGTTGAGTTATGGTTGTGAGTATCTCCTTCAAAAGAGCTCAGACTTTATATTTCAGGCCCTGGTGAGCTATGAAGTAGTTTTCTGTTAACGATATCACTAAGGATGTATTTATTATGATTAGTGACACCTGAGGATGGAGACACTGCCAAGATGAACCTTCCTCATTTTATTAGTAAGGTTGAATATAAGTGAATATGTAAAATGAAAATGGAATTATTCTTCAAGCTACTTTGACTTTATGGGTTTTAAATCCCACTTGTGATCAATAATTTATAAACTTGGCATCATTTTTCTTTTATCTTCAGTCAGATTTATGTAGTCCCAGTCACAACTTATTTCTCATATATCAGTTATATAATAACAAGAAAAGGCCATGGGCTATTACTAGCTACTAATGCATAAGTCTTTAGTGTCCAGACACTGGTACTTTCAAAGCCTGAAAATTTGCAAATTCAGAAACCTGATTTTCTTGATAGAAAGGTAATGGATGTATCTCCTAGACCAAACTCACAGTAAATAAGCATGCAGAGGTTAATGTATAGCCATTAGGTTGTTGATTTATTAATTTACACTGAGAGATTCTTTCTAAAGGCAAGAACACCATAATGTTCTGCTTACACATCTTTTTCCTGAGAGTTATTTACATTTAAATCCCAGAGAATTAGTAAATATAATGGCAAAATAAGGAAAACAAAATGATGCTAACGTAGAAAAATGAACTTTCTAGCTAGGCTGTTTTCTGTCCTGAAGGATGCTGGAGTCATGCTTTCTACATCTTATTTTTCTTTCTTCTGTATATTTTTTCTTTATAATTTTAAGCTCCCATCTTCTTTATCTCTGTACTCAGAAGTTCAAGGTCAGCTTCAATGACATTGAGCTTGTAATCAACTTGGGTTTTTATAAGACTCGTGTCTCAAACCCAAAAATCATTGAAATTAGCAGCTAAGGCAGTTATTACAAAATATTCTGCGTGTTTAATATTACACCTAGTTGCTTGTCAAGATGCACTTGATATGAATTCCTTGGAGCTTCCAGAGATACAACATTGCAATCCCTGTATGGAAAGCATCTTCACCAAGTTTCTGCTGACATTAATATCCAGAAATTTTCCTGCGATCACTGCTTTAGTCTAAGGTCTCTGAGTTGACGAATGAATGCAACAATGCACCAAAGGGAGAGGTAGTAGGAAAGAGGTAGGGAGAAAGAAGAGTCCAGAATCTTTGCTAGGACACCTTTCCGTGAAGGAAACTGCTTTCCTTTCCTTCTCCATTCAAGCCCTAAAATTATAAAACACCCAATCTTCCTGGCTCAGAGAGTTCTTTAATTCAAGGATGGGTAAACCTGTTAGTACTTAGCAGAAAAACCCAGTTGTTTAAGATATGGGGGAAAAACCACTGAATTTGGGAGGATAATTAAATGACCCAGGAATGTGGCAACAAAGGGTTCTTCAAGCAACAGATAAGAAATTGCAGTACAGGTGAAGGGATCAATGTGTGCATAGGTACAGATGTTTTCTTATGCAAACCACTTTCTTTGCTTCTCTTGGATCAGAAACTCCCGATGCCTCCTCCCTTGAGTCATGAAGAATTCCACATAAGTTCCTATGTTGAAATATTGTTTTCTTAAAACCTCAAGTATCTGGTCTAAAGTCTTGTCTTATAAGGAGCCAAGGGGGACATCAGCAGGTAGGTAACTTGTTTGGGATTAGTATAATTCTTGTGGAAAGATATAGATGGACATAGACAGTTGGTTCATTATTAGCTTTAGAGATCAGGGCTGGCGTTGGCTCTTGCATTCTGCTTCCTTAGTGAGATAAACTTAAAAAAATCTCGACAGCAATTTTGCTAATTTAGATCTTTAATTTCTAGCATTAGAAAAAGTCATAAAAGGATTTTAGCAAATGAGTCTGGCATGATTTGATGTGGTTTTATTTATTTATTTTTTTCATTTTTGACATATATTTCTTTAATCAGTTTACTCAAGGTTTTTTTCTATGTTTTCAGTCATGTTCATATCACAAAGTCACTGTAAAAGGTGTTCAAAGTTATCAAATCACTGCCTTTCTTAACTCTAAAACATCCATAGTGGCAAGAAAAAGAGATTACATTGTGTTTTAACATCACAGTACCAGTGAATAAAATTCTAGGCCCTGTGTGGTGACTTTCAGTATCTTCTGTCCTTATGGCCCTCCTCCAGTATGCTCTAGGTCTCAGAGAAATGGGCTAACTAATTCTTGATGTGGTTTTAAAGAAAATATTCTATGTTTTGTTTTTGTTTTTTCGAGGCAGGGTTTCTTTGTGGCTTTGGAGCCTGTCCTGGACTAGCTCTGTAGACCAGGCTGGTCTCGAACTCACAGAGATCCGCCTGCCTCTGCCTTCCGAGTGCTGGGATTAAAGGCGTGTGCCACCATCGCCCAGCAAGAAAATATTCTAGAAATTGTATTTCTAGAATTCACAGGAGGGCAAGTAAATTTAGAGAAAAGAAAAAGCTGTGCTAGGCTAGGGTGATGGCTCAGTGGTTAAGAACACTTGTTGCTCTTCCAAAGAGCCTAAATTTGGCTCCAGCACTTCCATAGTGGCTCACAATCGTCTAGAACTTAACATCTCCAGTTTCTGGGGATCCAACACCTTTTTACTTCCGCAAGGATGCACATATAAACATGCAGGCAAAACACTCATGCGGATAAAATAAAGTAAATAAATTGAAAATATTTTTGAGAGAAGAAAAAAAAAAAAACTATCCCTGGATATCCATGTCAGAACATGCCTGGGATCCTGGCAATCTAGATAAAAGACTAAAAGGCAGGGGCCCTGCTCTGATTTTGAGACTAGCTACACAGTAAGATTTATGCCAATCTGAGTACGAGAACGAGACTTTGGGAGAGAAAGAAAGGAAGGAAGGTAGGAAGGAAGAAAGAAAGAATGAAAAAAAATCTTAAAACAGCCAATGCAAAAACAACAGTGGTTCAGTTTAACCGAATGAGATCAATTTGATAGCAGATTATACAGGAATGTTTTGATATTGGATGTCTAATAAAATAGATAATGACATGTTTTCGAGGTATTTTGCTTTAACAGTGGAACTTGTACACATATAAAAATGTTTTTAATCCTCTAGGGAATAGCGATATGGGATATGTGAAATTACCCTCTCCTGCCCCTCATGTAGAAAAAGGAGCACTGAGGGAAATTAAATTACTTGATCTCAGATCTCATACCTAGTTGCTGACAGAATTAGGATTTTAACTTGAGTCTGCTGTAAGTCAGGTCACTGTTGCCTTTTGATTTGCTGTCAATATAGCATTGACTCAGACAAGATTCTGTCTGTCGCCACACTATTTTCTCCTGCTCCTACCTATGTCAGCAAAGCAACTGTTGGCTGGTACTGTCTTGTGGAGACATAGACACAAGGTGAGGGGCGATAACCAGGGGTGCACGTGACAGTGTTTCTTTAAGGAATGGACAAGTTTAAGCTTAGTTATCCACATATGAAAAAGAAGCGGAACTGGGAGTCATGAATGTAGCCCCTCTATTTGGATTTAATTTAAGAGAGCCCAGTTTAAGTTTATGGATTCTAGGGTGAACACTGTTGTAGGACCACACACCTACAAAATCAAAAAGCTAATACATATTTTATTCACAGTAGAACTATAAATAGTAAGATTAATAATAAAAATCAACTCATGAGTAGGACTCACTCATCCTGCAGAGAATGGTACCTAGTGAGTGAAGATTCTGAGACTTTTAGACACCTGGGGATATGCTAAATTCCCCGTTTCTTAGGGAACTTTCCTACATAAATTTTCTAGAAAACTTGGATCACTCTATTTTAGTTTTTTTTTAACTCGAGAATTTTAGCTGGCAGTCACAAACCCTGTTCCAGTAAAAACCATGATCCAGAGATGTAAACTAGTGATCCACTGAGCCTTTCTTCCTTTTACCTGGCTGTGAGTTCTCTATCTAGGTATGGTTGTCATGGAGACGGCAAGGGGATTTTATGTTGAGTTCTCTGCCTGGGTCAGAGAGGTGCATGATTCTTAGTTCTCTCAATGAATGTCCCTTAGATGTTTTAAATATCTGTCCTTGGTAGCAAAGGATGTGATGTTAAGATTGAGTTTAAATGGGTTAATAAAAAAGACCTCTCGTGGGGAAAAATGAAGCATGATTAACAAAAACTCAGAGACAGAAATTGGGGCTCAACCTGAAGGTCAGATAAACAAAACAGCCATCCATTAGCTCTTGCATCCACCTCAGTCTGAAATGGCGACCCTGCCTCCAGGAGTCTCAGAATGAGACTGAGAATAAGACTCTCCTTCCATTTTATAATCCTCTGTAGTTCTGGGAGTAAGGACATGCACCACTACTGCCTGCTTTCTGTGGCAAACTAGTGTGGCTACTGGGATTAAATGTGTGTGTCATTGCTGCCTCGTCTGTGAGACTGGCCAGTGTTTTACTTTTCTGGTCCTCAGGCAAGCTTTATTTATTAAAATACAAATGAAATGCCACTACACTGAGAAAGTTTTAAGCATAAAAGAGAATCTTTATCTTGTAGGCAATATCCCATGAAGTCTTGCCCATCTGTTTGCCCACCTGCCATCAATTTTAAGTTTATAATCCACATGGATGAAGTCAGTAATGGCTATATTCCCATTGGTGAGTTTTCTTGGTCACAAGTGTGCCAGATTTACTTCCAGACAGTGCTGAGAGAAAAGACAAAACATACATCTCACTTCTTTCCTGAGAGCATTTCCAAAAGCAAATGATAGCATTATCTATCTATCTATCTATCTATCTATCTATCATCTATCTATCTGTCATTATCTTTCTATCTATCTATCATCTATCTATCTATCTATCTATCTATCTACCCATCCATATATCTATGTATATCTAGTACGTTAGTTAGTTTTAGTTAGCTAGTTAGTTAGTTAGTGAGAGTTCACTTGGGATCATGCTCTATTACTCTCTTCAGGGCCTAAATTGGATAGGAGAATTTTCCAGATCTAATTCTAATCTGCTAAACCATTAAGACCTGGGTGGCATGCTGTCCTTGGTCTGCTAATTGCTGTACTCTGTTTCTCCGGATTCATATCTATTTACAGTTTTGAACCACCTGTGAGGATGGTAAGCAGGACAGAGGCTACAGAATGAGGGAAAATTTGATTTGAATGTCATTGGCATTTCTCTGCCTTCAGAAGCTAGTATAATTATATAATGAACAAGCAGAGGGTTCAGACCAAAAAGAAGTAGTGTGCTGGAGTAGAAAGACCTTGAACAGAACCGAAAACTGTGTCTTGTCTAATTCGTGAGCTTTTATTTAGAATATGTGGCATTGTATAGGTTCTATGTTTAGCTGCGGGCACATATGACATGCTCAGGCCTTCCCTTTCCTATCAGTCCTGGCTCTTGCATGAATACTGCAGCACTGGGCAAGTCAGTAGGACTCCCTGAAACCTCATCTTTAATGAAAATAGAACTAAGAGAAACTATGCAGTTTAAAAACTGTATTGCCAAGTACAGTGTTAAGTGATTAATATTAATTTATATACAGCAAATGCCTTAATTTATGTCTACTTTTTTTCTGGTTCCATAGGATGTCTTTATAGTTCTAGTTGGTAAGTACATGACAGTTGAAGAAATTTTGTAATAATAGCCTTTGACAGGAGACTTGTGTGTTCTCTTTTAATTTTAGTGATATACAAGTTTAATTGATTGTGTTAGTTGTGAGGAAGATGGGGTTACAAAAATAACCAATAACTCTTTTTTTTTAAGGTGGAACAAAGCCCTTATAATTCTGTCCAAAAGGTGGAATTATTTGCCATTCTTATGGTGATAAGGGATTTTACTAGCCATAAAAAAATAACCAATAACTCTTTAATGTTTGACAGTGGGTAGTCTCCTAAGGCTGCTGCATGAGGTGCATGATTAGAGAGGTGGCTTCCCCTTCTTGCTTATTGTTTCTGTAAAGAAAACCATCATTGTTCTCAGCAGATGTGTAGGCAGCTATGAAGAAAGAGAGTGTTAACTATCTCTCAACTCCGAAGACTGTAACATCTTAATGCCTTACTTATCCTGTTAAGGAAGCACTTTGCCAGGTGTTTCCCACTGTTACAAGTCTCTGCTCATCTCCAGTTAGTGATCTAACCTTGCTATGAGCTTGTAAATACTGCTTCCACTGATACATTTTAAGTAACCTTTTCCGGTGTGAGGTTTCCCATTGAAACTAACTTTTCCCCTCTCTTGAGCCTGAAACTGATCATTCACTGCCTATTGGACACATTTGACTGGGCAGTATGTTCAGCAGTCTTCACTACGTATGGTATCTAAAGCAGAAATCATCCCAGAGCTGCTTTTCCGACAACAGCAGTGTTTTTCGATGACTGTTGCTACTCTCTGATCTGTACCAGACACCTGGGTGGCATTCTAGATCTCTCTATCTTACTTACTGTGTGGATATAACCTCTCATTTATATCAATTCCCTCTTTCAGAGCATGTCCTGAATACACAGCTTCACCATCTGTATCTTTATTGCTCTCATTATTTCTCAAGTAGATTACCATCTGCCCTGGTCTGGATGCTTCTTCCCTTTTCTTTTCTTTTCTTTTTTTTTCTTTTCTTTTCTTTTCTCATCTCATCTCTTCTCTTCTTTTTTCCTTCTTTCTTTCTTTCTTTCTTTCTTCCTTTATTTCCTTCTTTCTCTCTTTCTTTCTTTTTCCTCCTCTTCATCATCATCATTTTTACTCTGAGTCAAACTTTAATAAATAAAAGTCTGCTTGCTGTAATGTACTCTATAATCTCTACAATCACCCCTTATACCTCTAACATAAAGTCTAGACACTTTGGGATAACTAATGTTATTGGCCTTTGCTTTTGTGTTTTATCTTCCTCTTCTTTTTTTTTTTAACTTCCTTAGCCGTTTTCCTGAAACTTCCTTGTAAGAATTCTGTACTTCAATCTTCCCAACACCATGATGTTGATAGAGATGACTAAACTTCACTCTTGTGTCTTTATGTGCACTATATTCTCAGCTAAGAACATCTCAAATAATCCATTATCATCCTCTCTAGGAAACTTATCTAAGCAACCTCATAACTGATTTGAGCATCTATTAATTCTTTCTACAGTTCTTGTCCTTCATGTGATGCCATATCCAAGGCTTGGTGCTCTGAATTCTTCTGAGAGAAATACTACTATTGAGTCCTGATCTCTACCAGTCAGCACTAGTAGATAAAGTTTTCCTGTAACATCTTCATATTTTGTGACTGGTGAAACCAAGGAATGAGGCTTCAATTCAATCATGAGCTATTCTAGAAGAAAGCCTACTGGTCAGTCCTCACATATTATGGAATGCCAGAATAAGAATGATTGCTGGATCTTTGGAATATAAGAACATTTGGAATGCCAACTGCTCTGCCAACTATGCCACAACTTTGGAGAAAGACAGGTTGATAGGGTGTTGTAACAGTGAATTGCTTGCTTAACAAAGCAAGCAAAAATATTAGTAAAACTGGCTTCAGGTTTTGCTTTTGAGCCAATGTGAGGATTGTAGGTCTAAATGCAGATCTGAATATCTGATGCTACGATGGCTGTGATGCTTGAGGAGCTGTCAAGGGAGAAATGGTGTCTCCATTCAAGCACTTCCTAAGGACTACAGCTAATCAACTCATGAAATTACCAGTGAAAGCTCTAACAAAATTTAAGAGATGGTACTTATCTGAATATTCTGTGGACTTTTTAGTGTCAATGGGTGTGCAGTTTCTTGTGAATGAAAGCTTTTATTTTTATCTATTTGGTCTGCTCCTAAGAATTTGTTTGTTTCTTTGAAATTTGTTTTCTTTTTAAGAAACATTTCTGGACAGTGTTGTGAAATATTATCAGCGGTACGTGCTCCTGTGTCTTTTTCATTCATTTTTCTTTAAATTAAGGGCGTTCTTTTTCTTTTGCTCTTTTATTGAAAATGATTTCTTTCTCACACAATATATCCTGATTATGGCTTTGCCTTCCTCTACACCTTCCAGTTCCTCCCTACCTCCCCTCCCTTGTAGATCTAATCCTCTGTATCTCTCATTAGAAAACAGGATTCTAAAAGATAACAAAAATGTAATATAATAATATAAAAGATAAAACAAAAAACTAACAAAACAAACCAATAAACACAAAGGAAAAGATCCCAAGATAATACACAAGAAATAAACATATTCTTTCGCTTACTCAGGAATCCCATAAACACCCTGAGCTAGAAGCTATAATATATAAACAGAAGTCCTGGTACAGATTCATGCATGCCCTTCACATACTGTTTCTGTATCTGTGAGTTTGTGGGGATTTCATGTTGATTTAGAGGGCCTTGTTTCCTTGGTGTCCTCCATCCCCTCTGACTCTTACAATCGGTTTGCCTCTATATCATGAGGTTTCTTTGAACCCTGAGGGGAGGGATTTGATGGAGATATCCCATGTAGGACTGAGTGTTTCAAAGTCTCTCATTCTGTGTATAGTGTCTGACTCTTGTTCTTTGTGTTTGTTCCTATCTGCTTCAGGAGGAAGTTTCTCTGATGATGCCTGAGTAAGGCACTCATGAGTATGGCAGAATGTCATTATGAGTCATTTTATTGTCACTTTTTTTTTTTTTAAAGAACAGTGGTGTTTGACTTTACCCTTGGTCTCTGGACTATATAGTCTCAGGTTCTTGGTTACCCAAGCAGTGTTGGTTATAGGTTTTATCTTGTGGAGTAGATCTTAAGTCAAATCAGGTATCGGTTGGTTACTGCTTTGTTTGTACTGCCATTGCCAAATACCTTCTTGTACCAAGACTCTAGAATGTAGGGCCAACGTTCCATGTAGGTATCAGATTGACTTCTCTGTGTTTAGTGAATTGTGTAGGTGTTGTCTCCAGCAATGGGGTCTTGATGTCAGTTTCCAGAGAGCAACCTATAGTTGTGCAACCAGCCTTGGTTATTTGGGAATTCCCATGGAACCCATTGAGCCCAACTGGATGTAGCTCAATCCTGGGATAGGAAGTTTTAAATTAAGGGATTTTGTTATGTTTTACTGCATTAAAATGGCTATGTCTTTAACTTTGTCTATGGGTTCAGGAGGTGATACCAAGATTAACATGATTGCTCAAAGTCACAGGGCTATTGTTCTTTTTTTCCCTTCCTTCCTTCCTACCGTTTTTTCTTTCTTTTTGGATGTGGGTGTGTGTTTGTAACTATTAAGTTGAACATCTTTTTTTTATAGCCTCTCCTAGATTTTATGTAAATCTATAGGTAGATTTATCATAATGAAGTGTTTCATCCACTTTACTTTTAATTGTAGTTTTATCTGGAGGGCTAAACACTTCATATTAAATATTCCTTTTTTAAAATGGACTCAAGTCTTGGTTTGCTCAGAGCAGTGCAGATGTAAATAGTGGCACTTCCCTAGTGTCTCTACCACTTAACTCTAAACATGGTCTTGTTAATTAGCAGTTACAGACATCACATATGCATACGATTACCTCCTTCATTCCTGAGTTGATCAAATTCTAGCACTTTCTTACTATGATTATCTTTGTCATAGGATACAAATACTGTTTTTTCCTATCTGAAGAAAATTTCCCTCTGCTTTTGGTTTCTAATTTATTCTTTGTAATAACCATGCATTTCTGTTATTTTTGTATTGTTCTAATGTTGTCTTTCATACACATCAGGTTTTCCTTTTAACATGTCAACGATATATTTAGTGATAGGTTTTTCTAAGATTGACTATTTAAACTCCCAGGGAAAACTATACTGCTTCATGAAGTATTGCTATTTATTAAATCTCACAATTTGAAGGACAGTATGTAGGTAATGGACATGAATCATGAAAGAGGAAAATAATCTAATTCTAATTCTGTCATGGATATTTTTGTTTAATGATGGATAAATACATATGGTATAGTTGCTACTGAAAATGTAAGATTTGATGTTAAGCTCCATTATTTTTGTACTGAATACCTATTCTAACTGTATAGAAGTTCATTGAATTGCATAGATGTAGGGTCTACTTAATTTTGGAATATGACATTTTTAATTACTTGCACGCTCATGGTCATAAATCTTTTTTTTTTTGGTTTTTTTTTTCGAGACAAGGTTTCTCTGTGGTTTTGGAGCCTGTCCTGGAACTAGCTCTGTAGACCAGGCTGGTCTCGAACTCACAGAGATCCGCCTGCCTCTGCCTCCCGAGTGCTGGGATTACAGGCGTGCGCCACCACCGCCCGGCTCATGATCATAAATCTTGTTCAAAATTTTGTAAATTAATACATAAATATTTCCTCTTTAAAAATAAATCTGTGTTTATTAGACTATATTATAATTTTATTTTAATTTCATATTTGTTTTATTTTTATAGCAAAGTTATGAAAGCCTCAGGAAAATTCAGCAAATATCTTCATGTTTTCCCCACACTCTGCATTTATATGTTTGACAAATTTTACTTTTATAGGATTAGAATTGTGGTTTCTAAAAAAAAGATAATTTAAAATTGACTTTCATGAAATTCTACCATTACTATCATGTTATATCTTTCTTTTTGTTTCATTTTCATAATTTGTGTTTTTAGGCACTGTTTAAATTCAGCTCCAAGTTCTTATTCATTAGAATGAAATGTTACCTATTAGTTTTCCCCTCCCCCTTCTTCTCTCTGCTCTACCTCTTCTGTTCTTTACTAGCTTTTGTGCTTTGATTCCTTTACTTCATTAGATCCCAGGAATTCTTTTCCATTTTTTTTGTCCTTTCAAATGAAAAGACTGGTGTTAATGATACCTTTAAATGATTTCTTGCATTTTGCTTCACATTACTACTTTTTATTTAATCAACAATAATTGTATCATATTTTATGATTATGATTCATCATCTTCAATTAAATAACTTTTGTAAATACATTTAGGTAAAATCCACATTCTTTAGAAGGCTCTTCGGCTACTCTACCACGTGCAGAACCCTTGACTGAAGGTTTTATTTATTTAGCTTTCAGTTTTGAGATAGATTCTCACTAAGTTTCCTAAAATTGCCTTGACCTTCAGTTCTTCCTACTTTACCTACTTCATGATAATGGAATTACAGCTATGTGTCACTACCATGATCAGCCTGATAGTGTTCATTCCTAGTAGGTTGCGATTTTAGTAAAAAAAATATCTAAGCGAATGTATTTGTCATATATATATATATATATATATATATATAGAGAGAGAGAGAGAGAGAGAGAGAGAAGAGAGAGAGAATATATATATTCTTTCTTTTTTGTGAGATATATGAATCTTCTTTGGTTCTTGACATATTTTTTAGTAATGCATGGTAACAATTGCAATTGTATAATTCTTTTCTTTTTATTTTTAATTAATTATTTATTTATTAAAGATTTCTGTCTCTTCCCTGCCACCACCTCCCATTTCCCTCCCCCTCCCCCAATCAAGTCCCCCTCCCTCGTCAGCCCAAAGAGCAATCAGGGTTCCCTGCCCTGTGGGAAGTCCAAGCATTCTATTTTGTTTCTTTGTTTTGTGAATTTTGAAGCATAGTGATAATCACACGCAGGCTAAGGATTGTTTTATCTTCTAAGTCTTTTACCCATGAAAACATCCATATGGAGTTTTCTAATATCTTTATGCTTGAACTATTTCTTGTTAGAAGTGAATATTCCTACATCTGCCTTTGTTCATTTAATATTCGCCACTGCCAGTGCTTTTCATGTGTCATGATCATGTTGACTGATACTTGTTCTGTATGCAACATCACTCGGTGATACAATTGCATTAGTCTTTCTTTTGGATCACAATCTGCATGTTGGCTTTGTCATCATCAACATTGTTTTTAAGGTCTTGATTTTCAGTTTGTCACTTAAGAGTTTTATCCCTTTTATGTTTCTTATAAATCAAATTTGGCCTTTTTTAAATTAAAACATTGCCTATTTGCACTAACTTCTTTCATCCTGGTAAGCCAGAACTAGCTAGGATGTCCCAACAAAGTTTGTTTCTGCTTTTCCTTGGAATACTAGATTGTATACTTATACTGCAGAATAAGACATTTCTATTTGTATGCATTGAGATGGACGCAAGGTCATTTGATAGTCGGGTGATGGACCTGGACGATGATGGAATTTAAGTTGTTTGAAGACCATAACTAAGTGAAACATAGCTATCGACACCTAAAGGCTAACATCATTACCTAGATCTTTTATTTTTATAGATGTGTCTGTGCAACTTTCGTCATTTATACAATTAAGAACTTGGATATGGCTTCTAAACACAGATTCTGGGAATTTCTTGGCAGCCTATTGCTAACTTTGGGATAGACTACATTGTTAACATTGCTTCATCTCAAGCTGTGGGAGTTAAAAGAACCAACATTCCCGAATAAAATAAATAAAACGAATCAAAAGAAAAATAGTAAAACACTGGGGAAAATCCTCAGGTTGAGTCGTGAAAGTGAAATAATCGTCTGGTACCGGGATGCGAAGTCAGAAAATAGGATGAAAGTGTTCTGAGAAAGATGTCCCATAGTTCAGGATAGTGCCTAATGTGGAGCTGATGCAGCATCAATATTCTGCTCTGAGCATCTGAGAAGATCCTCACGGAATTGGAGAGCAGCAAATCATTGTGAATACTAATTGAACAAAGTGAGATATTTAGAAGTTTGTATTTACAGCGTTTGCAAAGTGTGATCTAGGAATTGGTGCTCTCTAGTGTCAAGTTTCATCTCTGTATTTGCATATTGCAGACTGGTACATTTTCAGGTGAAGAGAGTAAATTATTTGAAATTATTCTGCTTTTGAATCTTTAAAAACTGTAGAAACCTTTATGGTTCAACAGCTCAGAAAAGAAAACCAAATACTTTTGTGGGCATATTCTTCCTATAATTTACAATATAACATCTATCTTATTGCTGGGGTGCACTAATATATAAAAGTAAGTTTTTAACATTAATTCATGAGAATGTAAGCTTGTTTGTAAGTGTATAACTAGTGTATCACTCAGAAAGACTCATGCACAGGTTAAAAATGGGGGCCTTTAACCTGGAGTAAAGGGAATTTAAAAAATATTTAGCTATGTGAAAGTCTAAGTTTTCCTGTACCACTTCCATCTGGAAATGTAGGAATGACTAGAGAAGCTAATTTCCAACTTCTCCCTTGTGGATGTTATGGACTAACAACAATTAAGTAATTAAAAAGAAAACTATGGCAGCTGCTTCTGAATTTCTAAATATTCCATGAGAAAGAAAAGATGTTATGGTCATGTTTAAGGAGGTAGCTTCAATAATACATTTACATATTTAACCATCTCTCTAGCTGCCTAGTAAACATTTCGAGACTTTTTTTTCTAAAGCTGACCATTTATACATAGCATGGGAAAATATTGGCAAGCATTAAGTAGACATAAATGAAGAAAAGCATTCTTTCCAATTTTAGTATATATGCTGCCCAAATGAGGAAGAGCATTCTTTCTGTAACATTCAACATCACATAACTGCTGTCCTCAAAAGAGAACTCATTCAGTAGGTTGTCTTGAAAAAATTTCAACTTTAAAAATTATTCCAATTGAGAGAGAAGAAGTGAAGTGAGAAATCCTTGTTCACAGATGATATGATTGCCTTTGCAGAAAATTCTGAAGAATTTATTTTGAAATACTTTCCTAAAGTGACTAAGTGACTTATATATGTTAATTATATGTGATATATAGTAAATGACTAATAAATTAAGCCAAAGAATGAAAAAAAAATTACTTGTTCTACTTCCCCACAAGATTGAACACCACAAATTTAAGCTTTCTGTGGAATATTAGCTATGTGTTAAATGCTATTGGTACTAATTCTGCAAATATTGTCTATGTACCAAACATGCATTCTTGTCCCAGGAATGAGAAATGAAAGGAACATCACAGCCTCCCCTCCTTTTTTTTTGTAAAAGGAACTGAGTTGGAGAGAAATTAGGCTAGCCTATCTAAGATATGACGCTGTAGGGTGATAAATCTGGCTTTGTATTTACTGTGATTCTCTTTTTCTTCACCTGGGTATGAGTGACTTTCTACACTTCTCCTGAAACAAGTCTATCTTAAATTTTAGAAGATAAATTTTCTCTACTATTTTTCCAGGTATCTCACTTTTATGTGAATTTTGTGTGAATGGCTTGCTGAAAAATAGAACATAATGAAGGGTTGAGTGTGGTATTGTAGGAAAAAGGCTACCTTGTTTAAGATTAAATATAATTTTTACAATAATATAATTTTATGCACTCATAAATTTGTATAGATTATGCTGGAACACAAACATCACAAGGTGTGCAAACACCGAGAGGATATAATTTAAAATATACACTATCTTTTGTAAATCAATTCAAGCATATATTCTGCTTTTTATGTTTTCACTAACTGGTATTCAAAAAATTAAAGGTTTGGGGGTCAAAAGTAAAGGGTGATATGACAACTTTTTTTCTTGGAAAGTTTTATATACATAAACACACACACACACACACGCACACACACACCAGAATTGCTTACGAAAGCTTTTATGGATAGAGCCACAAGTAAACATGTAAATGTGTGTTCGAATTTCTATATACAGATGTACATGCATGTACCTTGTCAATTTTATGTGTGTAACTTTAGCAGTATCCAGACAAATAAGTTAGAAAATACTCCTATAATTTGTATGCATAGATTAGTAAAATTTTAGTCCTCATGTTATTTTTCTAATGCAAATATTTTTATCTAAGAGGTATATGTAGAGATCTTTAGGGACAATATAGCTGTTTGATTTGAGGTTGACTTGCTTTAGTTTATTACCCAATGATCATAATTCAAATGTATATTATGATTTAGAACTTAAGGCTAAATTGTAAAATGACTCTTGTCATTCTCGGGAAATACCACTATGACAATAGTCTAAGCATTTGAGGGGAATAATTTTGAAGGCATATCATAATTTATCTTTTAATATTTTTCAAAAAGTAACTGGCTTCACAAACACCAACTATAACGTGATATAGACAACTGAGAAGCAGGCAAGTATATTTTAAAATGCTAAAATAAATCACATTTATACAAGTACAAAGCGAAACAATGCTGATAAAAATGTTAAAATTTATGAAAAAATCATTTGCAATTCACATCAAAATAATTTAACATTCTCTATTATTTTAATAGTACAAGCTGCAACAACAGAAAAAGAACAGATTGTGCACACAGTTGTAAAACCAAATCAGTTCTGAGTGCAGAAAAAAAATGAAGTACAAGCACTTGTAGCCCACACAAATATTTTAGTATTGGCACCATCTCTCTAAACATCTATATTCTATATAGATTTCTAATTACAACATCACCAGCAGCTGCCATTGAGTTCTAGAAAGACACACAATATACATAGTATATTTGTTCACATCTGGAAGATCAGTGAAATCCAGCCAACTGTTTTATACATGCCCCATTCAACAACAGACATTTGAGATTCTCCCAGGCCTCAGATCCTCTTCAAGGCAAATTCTGAATCATCTTTATGCTTTCACTGATCTGTAGGTTTTTTTTTTCACAGTATAAAATTGTAAATGGTAACTATAGAGATTCAGACAGCTTGAGGGTTATTAATAAGCTGTTGCTAAATGAGAACTCATATAATAACTTTGAAGTCTCCACACCATGTACATTTTGCTGGGAGACTAGCACAGGACATTTTTTTTTCTTTTCTTTTTTTTTTTTTCTGAAAAAGAGTGTTTAATTCCTGGTTTGGAAGTCAGGCTGCAGCAAAGCCGTTATACAATGCATTTACACTCATAAATAGCTCCGAGTCCTTCTGATCACTTGCTGGTTTATCAGTCGCTGTAAAAAGAATATTACGTTCAAAGATTAGCACGTTTGGAGATTTGTTTTTCTCCTTTGCATCTGTCAATTTTCTTATGAGTTTCCTCTCCAGATTCCTTTTGAGTTCCCTATGTCTAGCCCCATCCAAACACAATCTTCTCAGGCTCACTCCACTCTTCTCAAAAGGAGAGTAAGTGGACCTTTTGGCCAATAAATTTGGTCAATCCAGGTCTCCTCTCAGTTCTCAGGACCAAAACCTCCTTTCAGGCTACTGTTCTGGTCTTCATCATTCTCTTCTTTATGTCACTTAAGTCCCAACTGCTTTATCACTAGGTACCTGGACTAGATTGTTATCAAGAAAACTCAGTAAGAATAGGTCCTCAAATGAATTGGGAAGTTCATATCCTAGCCCTAGAATAAATATTCAGTTTTCTTTATATTATATTTATTACTTGGAACCTGGTGTTATAATTGGCAAAGAGAGAGTTAGCATCATTCCAAAATCAAAGATTTCAAAGATGTATTATTGGTATGTGCAATATACAATCTATTCAATTAGATGACAATGTTTGGGTAACTTATAGAAAAATAATTTTATCTCCCTCTAATTAAATAAATTATTTTTATTATAGCTGACTATGACATCACAAGGAATTATATAAGGAAATTTCAATAAACTTGAATTTCTAATGCGATTTCTGATAAAGTAGTAAATTTTAGTTTCAAAGACATGTCATGGAAATCATAGAAAAAAAAAAGACCTCCATCACAAAAAAGTCGAAGAAGTAAAACTTACTGCACATAACAGTAAAACAGAAACCAAGGTAAAGAGTCAGTGAAACAAGAAAGTAGCGCTTATCTAGAAAGATATTAACACCTAGGAAAGCAGACTCTAACCCCAGGTGAATGCACTGTTTTTGATGGATACCAAGGGGCACTGACATTTCAAACTATTTACAAGGGATTTTCAGGGAGAGGCAGGCATTCCCTTTCAATGAAGCTATGCAAGTTAGCCAGACTTCTTTTCTCTTCCAAGAATCCCATTACTATTTGGGATTGCATTGCTCTGACAATGTTATTTTCAAATCTGACTTACAAAGCTTGATTAATTTATGAATTATTGTTAGCTTTTAATGCTTCAACATGGAAGATTCCATTTACAATTTCAAATACGAACAGGTATCAGAAAAGCAATGTCAGTAGTTACTAAAAATCTTAAAACTGGAGAATAAAAGATTATGCCAATGGGTAGACTTCCAGTTTCAATTTCTTTAAAATCAGATGGTAAATAAACAAACAAAAATAAGACCCAACAACAACAATAACAAGAAAAAAACAAAAACAACCAAAAAAGAAAAAGAAAAAGGAGAGAGAGAGAGAGAGAGAGAGAGAGAGAGCAGGTTATCAAGGATATTGAAATAAGAATTTTAAAATTCTATTTAAATTTCTCTCTGCTAAAAATATACTTCTGTCTCTTGGCAAATCTTTCTCATAAGGCTATCTTTAGTATAAGGCTGGGTCAACTGAACATTAAATTTATAGAATACCTCCTCTTATTACTATCTTTATTTAAAAATCAAGACTATTTGGTACCTGAGGATAGCTGCAATGGGACCAATAAAAAGATGCTAGTAGATTCAGGTCTTGTTGTACAGTTTCTACCTATGTGAGCCCACCAAAGCATGTATGTTTTTATTGTAACCCTAAAACTCTTTCCTGCAGTATTTAAAAAGTGACAGTATGAAGTGCACAAAACCATATTAATAACTATTTTAAAAAGTAAAGGATTTGCAATTGCTTTGCCTTTTTTTTTTGGAATGGCTGAGAAAGACTGTGGTTGATATTAAGGTTCCTCTGTTTGAGTATTCTGTATTGCTTTGAAAAAAATCTACATTTGTCATAGTTCATAGCTGCCCCATATAAGCAGCCAAGAGAAGGTAAAATCACTGCTCATTGGGCCACAGCAAATCGTTTGCTATGCTGACTTTCCTGTACTGAGATTGTGTACTATTATTATTTTTTCCATAACAGTCCCTCTGCGTGTGACATCCTCATAGGGTCTAGGGACCACTCTTTCAGAAGTGGGACTGGGGACAAAACAGCCACCACTAACAGAGGATCTCTTTGTATATCAGGTTCTTACAAGAAGGGAATGAGGAAGCTCATTGTGGATCTTACTGTTTCAACTGGCAACACTAACGGAAGGGCATTCATAAAGAGGAGTGCCTGTGTATCTTGAAAGAGAGCCAGGTTACAGCTCACGAGTTATTACAAAGAGAATTTCCAGCTACACAATGCACCCCAGTGAGGGAATTACAAAACAGTGTTCCAGAAAATATTTTTTTTTGCTACTCCAGTATTGATTGGCAACATGGTGAAATAGTCCAGAAATCTTGCACTGGTTTTCTTGGTTAATGGAAGTGAATCTAAAATAACTCGGTGGAATCCAGGATGCAGGCTTTTGGAAGAATATCTCACAGCCTGATCGGAAAGTCTCAGTTAGAAACTCTCTGTCCATCAGCAAACACTCACTACCCGTTTGTGTTATTCAGGAGAATCACAAGTCTCAGGAAATACTGGGCTCTAATCACTGTTAGCTTTTCAAGGTCTGGACCGGGGAAGGAAGGAAAAAACAGGAAGATTAACTTTTTGGTCCCAGATGTTTGAGTTTGTTAGAAAATGTACATTCAGTGTTTGGTGAATCAAAGACTCTTCTGGGAAAATGAAGTAAACAAACAAAACTGTTTACAGTTGCTTATTAACTCCACTTTTCACGGTCCAGGGTGCTGCTCACACCGTTGATGCCTCTGCTCAAAGCACTTGGTATTGTTAACTGCTTCAACCCATCCTGGTCAGCACTCTCCAAATAGAAGCAGTGTTTCTTAAAAGCCCATGTTTTTTCTAAGGCCACTAGAAGATAATCTGCCAGAAGATGTGTGGTTGGTGTCGTCATCGGTTGTTGTGAAATAGCACTATTGATCTCGTGTCTCCACCGTGTGTGCCCTTGGCATCGTCCACCTCAGGTACTCTGTTGGGGTGGCTCTAGGTGTCGCTGCGCCCATGTGTGACACCGAGGTCTTCTGCTGCTCATATCGATCCCAGGAAAGTTTTCAGTGGTTCACAACGACGAGGAACTCTGCGTGTAATCTCTGATGATGAGAGTGTCATATTTGGGAGATGAAGGGATGCAGAGGGCTGATTCGGAGACCGGAGAGTTTGGGGTGGTGCTCCCCGAGTCCACCGAGTCCCTGAAGGGCGATGGCGGAGTCAGGGCTACCAGCTCCTCCAGGTCTGGTTTGCCTGGTGCGGCCTCAGCTCCTGCAGGAGTCTCTTGGGCAGGTGATGCCCCTGTCGTCTGCTGAGCTCCTCCAGTCACCTCGATGGCCGGCAGTGGCTGGATATCCGCGAAAGTCGTCATGGTCGTGGGCAGCTGGATCTCTGTGGGGATCAGGTATGACGAGCAGATAGGGGCACCGGCTGGCCCGGGCGCCGCTGCAGTGGACAGCATCATGGAGTTGAGCTCTGTAATGTTGGCGGTGAAACGAGTCACCACGCTGCTGATCTGCTCCATGAGCGAGCCCTGGGAGGAGCTGCTGCGCGCTGCAGTTTCCGAATGCAGTGAGGGCGCGTCGTCCTCTGTGCGGCCTGCAGAGCCTGCGAGGTGGCTCAGAGTGCTGATGGGCGACGGAGAGCGCGGCCTGGCAGCTGCTGGGAAGCGTTCCTCAGTCTCCACTACGTCGTACAGTGCTTTGGGGCCTGCATCAGGAGGCTCCGGGCCACTTGCCACTGCACATCCAGCGCTGCCACCAGCGCCTGCCACCCCAGGGCCAGAGCTACCAGCCCCTGCACCCGGCCCACGGCTCTCCGTGCTCTTGGGGAAGGGTTTGATGACCGCTGTCTGATTGGGATTCTCCTTCTTGTTGATGTGGACCGACAGCCGCTGCCACAAGTGTTGCCCCCGGCTGCTTTTTTCGTTCTGGGCCCATGTAACCGATTTTCCATTGGAGCTGCAGAGAGAAGAGAGTGGAGAAGTGACTCAGCATGCGCCCTAGAAGGCTTCCACGTGGCTTCCCCAATGGTGGGAGGTGATGGGGACCTGAGCAGGAAGGACACTGTAATCTTTGAAGAGACGACCCAACAGAACACTATGGGAAGAGATGTGTTTGCATTAAAGGATGCTTTATCTGTCCTTCATTTGTACTATGCCAGCGAAGGTATTAGGATAAAGGACCATTCATTTATCAGTATTCCGCAGGCATTCATACCTCACCATGAGTGCAGCAATGCTTTATGCTGCAAATACAGATGTGGAGGTTGGCACCATGATGTTGTGTATAGAAAAGCCTGGCACAGAGCCGCAGGCTTCTTAGGGTTAGCAGCCTACAGATGGAGGCATTAATTAAACCAAGACCTCAACTCACCAGCAGTTAGGAGAGGGAGGGAAAGGGGAAAGAGTCGGGATTACCAAGAAGCAGACAGTGGCTCCAGCTCAGCATTTATTTTGCAGGTGGGCATAGATCCCTAGGAATTGCTTGCGTGAACGCTTGATTTTGAACATGGTTTTATTTAGTCTGGCTTATCTGCTGGAAAATACAAGTTTAATGAACACACATGCAATTTTCTAATTAATTAAATGTTTCTACACCACAGGAGTCCTTCTTATAAGTTTGTTTTAGACCTGCAAGTTGAATAATCATTCCGTCAGAGGAAAGCGTGGTGTTTTGCCTTGGGCACCTAGCACTGCAATCTACAATTATGGTCTTGGTGAGCATCCCCTTGCTGCCAGGAGGTTCTGAAGGTCTTTTGCAGTCTTTCCTCTCCCGGGCTGGC
Organism: Microtus oregoni; assembly: GCF_018167655.1. Lineage (NCBI taxonomy): Eukaryota > Metazoa > Chordata > Mammalia > Rodentia > Cricetidae > Microtus > Microtus oregoni. The sequence goes on along the minus strand of NW_024543059.1, from coordinate 9,876,435 downwards.
CCGGTGCTCTGAGCTACTCTGACGAAGATGGTGGCGATGATGCCTGGACTTCAGAATCTATACCCTCTTTCTGTCAAAAGGGCAGGTAGCCACCAGACTGCAGGGCATCCATCAGAAACATGTTAGTGGCCAGCAGAATTTGCATGCCTTGCAAGGATAACTCATGGGGGGGGGGTCCTTTTGTGAATCCCCATGACGGTAAATTGAACATGGGAGGACGTCTGTCACCTCTGTCCAGTATGTGTTCAGGAATGCAAATTTCTCTCTCAAGCAGTGCTTATCACTAAACTTAGTTGGAGTAACAAACTTAATTGTTTTAAGACTCATCAACGAAATATATTTCAAATACCACGTGTGCCCTCAGGAAATTCTGATATTCTGCATTGGGCCTAAGCCTCAATTCATATTAGAAGAATATTGTTCCAGGCCTTTCCTACTAAAGTGACTCTGCAATAGGTGTTTTGTAAGCTGAGACACCCTGATGGAAACCGGTTCTCGTCTTCTGGGTTCCTCTTAATTCTCAGGCCTCCTTGATGGAAGGCAAGGGTGATTTTTTTGTCGGGCACAGACACTTTGAGGTTCCCTGCTTGCTCCTGCCAGACAAACTGAGCTAAGACATTTCTCTGACACCAGACCAGCTTTTCCACAGCTTCCTCAGCAATGTTCTTCTTGGCTCTTTCTTATTCTGCTTAATACTGTTTCATCACCCCTTTGCCCTTTGCAGTTTCCCCTTCTCTGCTCCTTCATGTGAACTCACATTCCGTTTGACTATTTCAATATATTGCAAGCTAGTATTCTCTAGAGCTCAGCATGTGGTGTCCCCCACCCCACCGCTCTTCTGGTAAGAATGGGTGAGCCATTCCTGAGTTTGAAGATAGCTGTACATCGGTAGGAGCAGAAGGAGAGATGACACACGCTCGGCTTTCCTTCTAATAGCTTCGGTACTTAGAGCTCCACTTTGCATTCACCTGACTTGGAGTTCATAGCGCATTACTCTTTTCTTCCCAAGTGCCCACTAACTTCTCCAGCACAGCACAGAGTAATTGCTCAGGTTATTTATGGGATTTGATTCGGAGGATGGCTGTCAACTAGTCCTGCTTTCTGCTACCAGCAGCCTAAGAAACAGACATTTGGAGAGGGGTAATTAGACTTTCAGGTCACTGCACCCCTTTTAATAAAAAAAAACAAAAAAAAAAAACAAACAAAAAAAAAACATGGGTTGGAAACCAGAAAAGTGACTGGGCCAGTTCTTCTAAGTGTTACCCTAGGGATTCTTTGGCTTCTAGTAGGAAGGTCATATGAACATCTGCTTATAAAAGTGACTCTCTCTCTCTCTCTCTCTCTCTCTCTCCCTCCCTCCATCCCTCTCCCTTTCTCACACACACCACATACACACACATGCACACACTCTCTCCCACTCTCTTCCTCTCTCTCCTTGTCTCTGGCCTTCAGTTTACTGTGATAGACTATACCATCTATGTTAACACTGGCAGTCTTTCCTTTCACACATAGTCATGCTGGGAGATAGTATATTAGAAAAACTTTGAGTAAATGTGTAAGAAAATCGTCCTAAGGGGGGAAAGAGAATTAACAAGGCAATATGATATTTTAGAAAGTATCCAAGCAGGATAGTCCAATTATTGATAAGCCCTTCTTTCCTCTCTGAAACATGAACAACATTTTCTTTCCTAGTAAAAAGGAATTTGTTAAGAAAGAAAAGCTGCTCACATCAGTCTGTTTCTTTGTTGAATGTAGTTACCATGAAGACAACAGCCTTAACTACTCTGTTCTATGACAGAAGAATCTAAATAAGCAATTATTTAATAAGATTCTTCTGCTAACAGGTCCAGTGTTTCCAGTCATGTAAGTGCAATAAAGAAGAGATCTTAAAACCTGGATTTTAATTCTGGATCTGCCATCCGAGATGCTTGGGCTATAAAATAATCCTATACCTCATCAAGAAGCAGTTCGTTCATTTGGTAAAAGTTATCTTGAGTCTTAAACGAGCCAATGCAGGTTAAATGGTGTGGTAAAGACTTGGTGTCTCTTGTTCCATGTGAACACACCGTGTCAGAAAAGAAGTCTGTATTTCGTAAGTTTAAAGAAAAGAGAATTCCAGGGAAAGTATAAGTTTGTAACTTTATATAGTCTTCCTAGCTGTTTCCTCTTTGTCTGATTGGAGCTCCAAATTCCTGTGGCCAAACCCACACTGAAGTTTATCATCCTACACTGTTTTCTAGGGGGATCACATCATTCCACTTTCTTCCTGACAGCTCTCATTGCCTTCTCCCACTGCTGTCTTGTTCTTCCACTTTTGCTTAAGCACATCTTGTTTTCCTCCCCTGATCTGCACCCACCACAATTAATCAATTCAATTAACTTCTTCCTTCCTTCCTTCCTTCCTTCCTTCCCTCCCTCTCTCCCCCTCCCTCCCACTCTGCTTTTTTCCCTCCTTCCCTCTCTCTATCCCTTCCTCCCTCTCTCCCCCTTCCTTCCTTCCTTCCTTCCTTCCTTCCTTCCTTCCTTCTTATTTGTTTCAGCTTAATTGTCTTATAAAAAGCATCTCTCCAACCCCTACTCACTTGGATTCTCATGACCCCAGCATTTAGGCATGTAGTGACTCTGTCTTATATCTTCCTCACCTTCTGGGTGGGATGCCTTAAAGGCACAGTTTGTTCATTGTCATACTCACAACATCTAGAGACTTGTACAGAGTATGAATTATTTTAAGTTATTTTTGTAGGCAATAATTAGCCAGATCTATGCACTTCATTTAAAACATGTTTATATTTTTATCTGTTTCAACTACATTTTAAAAATTGAGTATCAGTAAAATTCAATACTTTTGTTTTTAGGTCATTTATTTTGTAGTACGTACAAAGACATTTTATTAACTAAGCATAAAAACATATCTTGATATCTATAATGAAAATCGCAATCATTTTTTAACTCATATATATGTATGAACTACATGAGCACATACACACACATGCACACACACAGATACACACACACTGGTTTTAGTGATTTATCTCAGTGGTGAAAGTTTATGGAGACAGGAGAGAGTCTGGGTAATGGAGAAGAGACAGGACTCAGGTTCTGTGATCTTGACAGACCAACCACTTAAGATCTTTCCTTACCAGCAAAGAGTAGGAGAATAAACATCTGCTCACATTACCTCTAGGAGGAACCCAGATGATCGCTTGGCATTCAACCAAATATCGCACCTCTGCAATTACAGAGGGCTATTCATTATCTACACGAAGGAACGTATATTGGTTACTTCATGAGAAGCGTTGTTTCAGTTGCAGGATTATATCTTTGGTCTAGTGGACAGAGGTAAGAAAAAGGCAAGGGGGTTTTCCTTTACTTGTCTCTAGTTTTTAACCTTTCCCCAGTACATGTACTGAATTTCAAAAGAGAAGTGAAAGAGGAAGGGGCAGGATAAGACCGTCCCTCCAGTTGGGGAGAGGGGAAAATATCACTTCTTGTTCATTCAAAGAGCATTAATCCCTTTCAAAGTATATACTATAATATTTAACATCTCCCTTTTATGGCAATTTTCTCTTTATTGTGGAAAGAAAGAAATTGTAATGTTATTTGAGAGAGAGCTATCATTGAGTGGTTGACTCCTGTTGTTTACATTACAGGACCGCCAAAATGGTACATTTTATTTGGATTTTTAACAGTTGTTCTTCGCCCCTTCTGTGTAGGACACTTACATAATTCATTCATTGCAACAGGCTCTGAGTGCCAGGTTGGTGATCTCTCCTGTCTCCCTATTCCCCCTCTCTATCTGAGGAAATAGGAGCATCTTGCCCCAGCATGTCAACATTAGGCAGCAACATCAGAGTTTGACCAACACAAGAGGCTGTAGAATATATAATGATTCTGTTACTATTAAAGGCAGCTGAACAATCTATGTGGTTTTTGTCCTTCCCCAGAGCTAATTTGGGGTTGTGGTATGATAAAAGAAAGCATATAAGCATTGTAATTTTCATTTCATTGAATTAAAATAAAACCTTAACTTTTTTTTTCATGGAAGGGTTTATTAGAGCCTTACTAACTTATGGTATTTCAGGACATAAGAATAATCAAATTTATTCCCTGAAAGATATTTCTTTAAAATGGTCTTCACTAACGAAGCTCCTTGTTTGTGTGTTTTGATTTTGAGGTTAGCCAGAAAAGAATTGTACTGCAATTATGTACTGCCTAAGATAAAAATATTTATAAAAATGTAAGAAACTTGAAATATCCTTAGCTAATGATGCCTGTAGAATTATATCAGAAAATAGTAGGCTAATGAGAGAATTAATAAATTAAGTCTAACACAAGCAGAAAATCTGCAATAGTGCTTACGCTGTTTGAAAAAAACCCACTTTTGTTAATATACTTTACTTTCTATTTTTCTTGAACTACAAAGTGCTAAAGTTTTATAAGAAAAACAAGAGGTTAACATTTTTATATTCAGACTTTTCCGAAGTAGGTAAAAAAAAAAATGAGCTTTGCTTAAACGTTGACATCCTGAGTTTTAAAATTACGTTAAGAAACACACTATAATATCATAATATATTTCATAATATAATATGAAAATGGAGGCCTGATCTATATAAGTTTCCTCAATTATAGCATAAATGTATGTAAAAACTATCTTAGTAATAGAAACAATTTGATATCTCTGGTGATGTATGCATTAGAGACATATTCACAGAAAACACTTAACTGTAAGGACCAAACCACCAAACACAGATGCCAAACTCAAATGACACCATCTTCTATGTGCATAGTGCTGTATAAAGGATGTTCAGGGGAAATCTGATTGTTAGGGTGAGTGGGATCAATGCCTTTTAAAAGATGGTAAATTCAGTGAGATTAGGTTGCTTACCCTACATATTTGGAGATAATAAATGTCCATATGAGACAAAGGCCACATCATGACTTTCACTTTCCCTATCAATGCCCATGATAACTAAACACACACACAAACATTCAAAAACAGACACACAGAGACAGACACACACAGGCACACAAACAGATCTCTCTCTCTCTCTCTCTCTCTCTCTCTCTCTCTCTCTCACACACACACACACACACACACACACACATTAATGTTTCCTTTTCTTATTTTATGGAAGAAAAACATTAGGTAGGGTTTGGAGATAGTTTGTGCTTTAAGTAGGTAAGGTTAATCATGTGATTTATATTGTTTTACCACATGTCTCAGTACTTCTTAGTCATACAGTTGCTCAGAGAAGCAAGAAAGTTCCTCCACACCATGCTGGTCATTAATTCTGATAGCATCAGTTGACCAGATACCAACCTTTGCCAGAGATAACGACTAGATGCCTTGATGAAGGCACTCAAAACCAACACCCATGCATGTTAATATTACGTGGCAGTTTTCAGTTTTTATTCATGTTTTAAAACAATAAAACCACTTTTCTGGGCTGTTATCTCTGACTAATTTTTGCAATTTCAATCAATGGTGCATATTTTAACTGTATGAGTTATCTACAGTCGGGCGATTTTAGCATTTTTGGCATGGTGGTTTGAAAGAGAATGGCCCCATAGAAGACTGTGTACTATTGTTCTGTTAAAGGAACACAGCAATAAAATGACTCCTAATGACTTATGCTACAGCCATCGATCAGTGCCTTGCTCAGCCATCACCAGCAAAACTTTTTTTGTGGCTGATGGGAACTAACACAGAGACAGACAACTGAACGATATGCAGATAGTAAGAGATTTTGGAGCACTCATTTCTAAATGAAATTTCTTCATCCAACTTCTTCAATCAGAGCTCAGGGGCTATGTGCAGAAGAAGAGACAGAAACATGAGAAGGTTCCCAGAGGATGGATGACTCAAAGGAAGCAGTGTCTTCCAGACATAAGAGGACTGATACACTTATGACTCACAGAGATGAAGGCAGAACTCACAGGGCCTGTGTAGGTTCAAATCAGATGGAATCTCAGTGCTGACAGAGGAAAGTGGACATGGTCTCTCACCCCTAAACAAGAAGCTATCTAAAATTTAGACATCCTAAAAAGGAAAAAAAATTATCCAATGGAATCTTATGTGAACGTATAAGATTCCCTCCCATCCCCTGTCCCCTTCTGCCATCTCCCATGATCCCCCATGCTCCCAATTTATTCAAAAGATCTTGTCTTTTTCTACTTTATGTAGATTAGATCTCTTGTATGTCTTTCTTAAGATCCTTTCTGCTATCTAGGTTCCCTGGAATTGTGAATTGTAGGCTGGTTTTTCTTTGCTCTATGTCTAAAAGCCACTTTTGAATGGGTACATAAGATATTTGTCTTTCTGGGTCTAGGTTACCTCATTCAATATGATGTTTTCTAGATCCATCCATTTTCCTGCAAATTTCAAGGTGTCATTATTTTTTTCTGCTGTGCAGTACTCCAATTGTGTAAATGTACTACATTTTCCTTATCCATTCTTTGGTTGAGGGGCATTTAGGTTGTTTCCAGGGTTTTGGCTATGACAGACAATTCTGCTATGAACATAGTTGAGCACATGACCTTGTGGTACAATTAAGCATTCTTTGGGTATATACCCAAAGTGGTATTGCTGGGTCTTGAGGATGGTTGTTTACTAATTTTCTGAGAAATTGCCATACTGATATCCAAAAGGGCTGTACCAGCTTGCACTCCCATCAACAATGGAGGAGGGCTTCCTTTACCCCAATGCTTTTGATTTTGTAGATGAGAATTATTAACAAGTAAGACATATTTCAAAGGTGAGAGAGAAATGAGACCAAGAGAAAATATAAATACAAAAGACGGCTATTAGTATTTAGTCACAATATTTTGTCAGAGATGAGTTGTTTTTTTCCTTTTCTTAGAACTGTTATGAGGGGGAAGATCGGAGGTTGGAGGCTGTGAAGGGCAAAGACATTGAGGCATCGTGGGGCACAAGGACAATCTTTCAATTTGCAGAGCTTTGATACGTGACACATGACAAAGAATTCAAACCTTTACAGGATGGAAAAGACATTGCCAGCAGCATTATCCAAAGGAAGCCACATTCCCACAATGGATGAAAGACATCCAGGCTTCAGTGAGTGATGGAACATAGTGAAATGTCGCGAGAGTGAAAGACGTTGCTCTTCCCTCAAGGAAGCACAATCCAAAGTTCAGAAACCCACACAGAATGTTCAAGAGATAGCCAATAGTCTTGTTTGACCATGTGGGGATGGAGTAGCAGTCAAAGCTTCAAAAGGCAGAATTTGGAACATTTTATCCACTATAAGAATTCAGTGTATCTAATGCTGTATATTAGTTCTTTTTCTAGGTTGTTTGACCGTAAGGCACCATTATCTACTTCTTGAACCTTCTCCTCTGCTTCACTCAACGGTGGTGTTTCAAATATAGCACCACGTCCATACAGGGTGATCTTAAAACCTCATTTTTTAAAAAAGTTAATTGGTCCCTTAGAGATTGAAGAACAGAGAAGTGACTCAAGCAAAACAGTGTTAAGAGGTAGCGTTGATAATATAGCATTGATATTATATTATATTACCTTAGCATCATGCTGTGCCATGATGCTAAGGTATAAACGAGTGTGAAAAGAGGGAAAATGGAATGGAATGTACTGGCGGGAAAACTAGGGGGAAGCACATTTGCTTTTTCCCATTGGGTTTTCTTCTTAACATAAGATAATTTCAGGAAAAAAAAAGTTGCTACTGAAAAAAATAAATGTTTCCAGAAATGATTTTCAAGTAAAGTGAGCATTAATGTATTCTAAAGACTAGGAACTTGGCCTGGAGGGATGGCTCAGCCATTAAAGGCTAGGCTCACAACCAAAAATATAAGACTAGGAACTTTAAGTAACATGGATAAACAAATCCACCAAGGTCCCTATTGCTTATTTGACAGAGGAATGTATTCCACCATGTATAATGCAAAAAAAATAAATAAAAATAAAAAAACCCTTTCTGTCAGTTCTGATGATGTGGATTTTTTCTTCTATCTCTACTATCGGCGGCTATATATTTCTGTGAGAATTGCCTCAAAGATTAGTTCTTCTCAGGGCTTTAATCTCTAACAAAACTCTCATAGAAGACCCACTTGGTCATCTCTTCTGTGGTTTAACGGCAAGAGAAAGTCTATTCAGAAGTTGTTAAAGTACCTTATGCTACTGCTACCACAACAGTTGTACCCACGTTCCCTTAAACAGTCAGTAACTCACAAGTAGAAAGTGCCATTGCGCTTGTACAAATGTTTGTCATCCTGTTGAGCCACTGCAGTGTTCTTACTTAAATTAATTGCTTTCTTTTGAGCCATCGCGATTCACCTACTAGCTCTGAAATCTGAAGCCTAAACTATAGATCATCATGACATATATGTTCCAAGCTTTGTGTCAAGTATTCCAACTTAGATTAGAAGGAAGTTTAGTTTTGTGTATGTTTTTTTTTTAGATTGGAAATTATTTCTTTTTCAGAATCACTACAAGATTCACATTGCAAATTATTAAAGAAAAACAAAAACAAAATACAGTTGTTTATATCTGTGGGTTGGTCTGGGAACTCAGCCGTATGATAAACCATGCATAAAACCTAGGATAGTGGTTGGCAATAGAGTCCTGAGAGAGTAATGATCCCTTTCAATAGAACTTCACTGCTTTCGAATTGTTTTTACCTGTGATGTCATATTCGACCTTCACAACAGTTGTGTGTCCTATCACTCTCCGACCTGGGCAAGTTAACTTGCAAGTTAACTCCCACACTACATCTAGAACACCCCCAGAGCAGGAGCTGTGTGCATGTCTAGTGCTTAGAATGGGACCAGGTGTCAAATTGCAGGCTGAGAGAGTTAGTGAAATTTGGCAAATTCTACAATCCTAAGTGTTCAGTATACACAGGTGTTATTACTGCAGATAGGAAAACTCAGTTGTATGAATCGTAACGAAATTGCCCAAGTCAAAGTGACTGAAAGAACATTATGCCAAATATCTGAGGCAGGCATGGCATCATGGTGAAAAGCTGTTAGGTGTGGAAAGTACATTTCACATGTTTTAGAATTTACTGTATGTATAAGGCATCCTGTTTTGTGTATAAGCAATGAGCCAACGTCTCAAAACAAAACTGTGCGGAGGAGTAAGTTTAAACTGGTTTATGAGACATGGAATTAGCTAAAATGATTAATTCAAATTTCAGAATACTCAACTTCACTGTCTAGTTTCTGCTCACTTTTCCACAGTTCCTACCTAAGAGGCACACGGCAAAGTGCAGTGTATACAATTGCCAGAGTTTATCCATAGTATAAAGGGAGAATAAAAGTAGAAAGTACTCTACAAAATCCAGCACTCACTTGACGTCATTACAGTTTTAACCTCCGGACTGTAAAGCAAGTGTCTTCTTTTTCTGCTTGACTTCTTTCATCAGAAAGTATTTTAATTTGTTTCTCCCTTACTATAGAAACTAATGAACTACAGAAGGTATTGTCTCAAAATATTTGCCTATATATTTGTATAACTAGAACGACATAAAAAATCATGAAATACGTGTAGAACTGGGCGAGGAAATTTATGTGAAGTTAGCTTTCGGGAGGATAGCATCAAAGACTCAGTAGTCCTGATCTTTCATTGACCACCCAGCTGGTCTCCGTTGCAATGAAAAGGCACACACTCTTTCTTCTGTCGACAGAATGGTGTGTCTTAGCCTTTCTACTAATTTAACAATGACTATCATATTTCCACCAGACTCTGTAAGACATTATTGAACATCTGCAACTGCTAAAATAAGATGCTATATACACTAGATGAAATCAGTTATTCAAAGAATTAGATGTTAACACTTCCTAAAACTAATGTCATGAAATACCAACAATAAAAATCCCCCCTTTTTCATAAAAAAAATCCCACACTACCCATGTTTCTTTAAATAACGATGAGGGACTGCACGTCTCTCTACTTCTCTGGACTAAAGCGGCTCTTTCTCAGAGACAGACTAACCAGGCTTCTCTTCATGGGGAAGCATAAACTCGTCAGAACACAGACTCCAGCAACTGTTCCCTATGTCCCTGTGGGGACTGGAGATAATAATATCCTTTGGTCATCCTTGAGGGTGGACCATCTGTGCGTGAACCTACATGGCAACAACAGGGCTGAGAGCGTGCCCGTGTCTACAGCACTTCCCTGACAGGGATCTTTTACTTTTGCAGCTAGAAAGATTCTGCCACACACGCTAAGACACACACTGTGAAAAGTTGCACTATATTCAGACACGTGAACGTACACAAACTGTGAATGTAAAGAGAAGATAGAACTTCATTAAGCTAGCGTGCCAATAGCGTCATGTTTTGGTCTAATTCTTTTACCAATGTTTGGGTGAAGACAAGAGACTAGAAGTGAATGAGTATGAAGATGAATTTTGATTATCAGCTTGACAGGATTTTGAATCATCATGGAAACAGTCTCCAGGCTTATCCAGGAGGCATTATCAGAACTAGGTTAACCCAGGTGATACTATTATAGGTTAGCCCACGTGATACTATTATTTAGGTGGGCGATTCTATTTTGTAAGCTCAGGAGAGTAAATAAATATTTTCCCCTAAATATAAAGGAGAAAGCAAGATGAGCACCAGCACCCATCACCTCGACTTCCTGACAGCTAATGCAATGGGACAACTGCCGAAAATCCCTGCCACCCTGACTTCCTCCAAACAATAAGCTATACCCTCAACAGGTGACCCAAATGAGCATTTCTGTGTTTATGCTCCGTTAGATCAGCTGGTTTGTCACCTGGCAATGAGAAAAGTAACTAATATGGAGAACTGCCTATGGATCTGGCAATATAGCAATGGAAGATAATGTGACAGAGTCAGCTTTGCTGTGGTTACAGTATTGTTGACTCTCTTCAGCAGCTGCCAAAGCTCTAGGGGAATAAGTGCAGATATGAATTTTCCTATCTATTCTATAATTTCCCTAAAGAAACCAAGTATGTGAAAGAAGAATGTCTCTGCTGGGTTTCTGTGGTTAATTGAGTTTCTTTTAGCTCTTTCCTGTGACTGTGTCTTCAATGAACAGCACAGGACAGGATCAAGTCTTCACAAAGGAAGGGGGGTGTGTGACTGTGTGTCACTAGTCTAGAGACTTCAGGAAGATCAGGAAAAGAATGAAGCCATGGCAGCAGGCAAGGCAAGGCCTGTAGGTATCGCATATGTATCTATTACTCTTCTGTTAAATCTTCAATTCTACATAAGCAAATTGAAACTATTCTAGTTCTTCACCTAAAAACTGCTTTCATAAAAATTGTTTCCATCTTGACCTATTTTCTCTTAATGTTCATTTAAAACTCGTTACTACAACTTATTTACTTATGTATAAAGTATAAAATTGGGGAAAAAGAATATACTCGTCTTGTTAAGTTTGGCCTTACTTTTTGTAATTTTTTAGGTCTTTTCCCCTCCTGAGTTATTCTTAGATGATCAAAGCACATCCTTTCCTTACTCTGTCCACCTTCCCGTCAGACCCTCTTTTCTTCCTCTCAATTTCTATTTGATGCCAAGGACATTAGAATAAAAGTTATAATGAAAAGATCATTTGTGCCCAAATAACTCTGCTTATCTGTGGGGCCTAGATATTATTTCAAGAAAATGCCTTTATTTATGCTTTCACTAGCCCCCCCTCTTCCTTCTAGGATATATCAGTGAAATAAGCCTTCTCATTACCTTGACCATATTCACCCAAGTGAACACAAAAACACGAATGGCATTTTGCTTTTGTAAAAAAAAATGTGGGTTCTTCTTGAAGTATATTTTAAAATGGTTACATCTTTATGTCTGAATCTGACTCAGACATACTTGGTCTATTGGGTTGGGTGTGCCCAAGCTCCACATTCTCTGCACTATTCTTTCTGTCCTATTTTTGTTATTAGTCAAGACAGCATTTATAAAATCCAATTTCTGGACTGACCAGATCTGAGAGTTTTATAAAATTTATCAAAACCCCCAAGACCAATTAATGAAATAACTGGGAACAAGTGCTTCTCTTAAATAGCTCCTCAGAATCTCCCAGATGAATAGCTTAGTACAAAATGCCAGTTTTGTGTGTGTGTGTGTGTGTGTGTGTGTGTGTATCTGCAGCTATACCGAAATGCCCTGGGAATCCTGCTATACAACAAAGTCTGGTGTTGTGTGTCCATGATGTCCTCCAGTGTGTTTGATAGTCAGTGAGTCACGTGCTGGATCTTGGAACACCAGCTATAGATTTCTTATTGCAAGTCCTTCTGAACAGAGCTTTCCAGCTCTCTTTTGATGTAATCACTGTTACCTTGTCTACTCTACTACAAAGGCGCTGGCTTGTTTCCCACGGGTAGAAGTTATACCATTTTGCATTATCTAGGTGACAGGAAGTCAGGTCTGTTGAATCACTTCCATAAACTCTCAGTTGAGACCCAAGAAGGGATTGTGGGCAGAAGTGTGGGCGTGGACATGAAAGTGCCTACACGTGTACACACTCATTGCACTGTCTCTGGGAGTCATGAACCCAGGTGGGGAAGCTCTTGGCTATAGCTTCTGGGATGTCAACCACATAGTTCCTGGAAGCATTTTCACAGACTGCTGTGACTAGACCCCAGCAGTGACACAGTGCCGTGGTCCTTGAAAGAAGGGAGCCATTATTGTGCAAATGGCAGAGATCCCACCACTGAGGAAGCAAACAGAATGTTTGGGAGGTAAAAGTTCAGCAGGAGTCAACGGTCTTATCTTTCGATCACACAGCTACACAGCTGGGCCTCAAGCTCGCAGCACATGCAAACACAAGTGGACGCACTGCTTCCTGAACTTTCTCTTTTCTCACGTATATGACAATCTGGAACCCTTTCCCTTACAGCTCTATACCACAGAAGAATTGAGAAATGACCCAAAAAGTATTTAGCAGAAGAGTTAGCCACAGTGAGTGATTTCACAGCATATGTTTTTTTTCCCCGCATTCTAGAATTGTTGAAGACAATCCTGATTGCCTATGTCTCTAGAGCCCTGTTCTTAAAACGCAGTTGCATGCAAGAAAAGCACGTTCATTCCATGCAACACAGCTCAGTTGTTGCCTCTAGTTCCAAGTACAGGGTACAACTCAGTTGGCAGCTCCTAGTACAGAGAAACATGCACAGCACAACGATAGGAAGTATTCATCACCAACACAACAAAGTCAAGGAGCTGCAAAGTTGTAGTAGCCAGAGGAGGATCAACTTTCCTTATTTCCGTTAAAGGAATGTCTCTTGCATTATCACCCACTTGTTTGCCATTGTCTTTGCTCTTGGCTCTTCCATATTACATTCGATGCAACTCAGATTAATTTCCAGGCTCAGTGTTCCCTCAGTTGCAATCCTTCCCTCAAATCCAGCCCTTATCTTTTGCATTGCTTTCATTAAAAAAAATTTGATATTCCTAAAATGTGGATTTCCTCCAATATCTTCTACTTTGCAAACTCCAGAACCGTTTTGGCCAATAAATTAAAATCCAGGGAAGAACTGACTGTTAGCTAAGGCTTCAGACATGCAAAGCGCACAACCCTAAGAAACAGCAGCATCTGGGACAGGAGGCTCCCATTAGTTGACATGAGGATGGCATAGGTTTTACAGATCAAACATACACAACAAACCAGTGGTGGCTTACTGAATGGAATGCATAATTGAGCCAGGACTCAGACTAGGGAGCCGCCTCTTCCTATAGCTAGCGTACATTTATTTCACACCACCTCAGGCCACTCACAGTTAGCTTACCTGCTCATGGTTGCTCTCCCACCATTCCCCATACTCCCTTTGGGGGTGAAACACTCTATTTCCGACTTGTGCTGGGCCAGTCTCCTGTCTTTGTACCTGGTGAGCATGAACAAGGACAGGAGCAAACAGAAAGATGTGATTGTGTGCTTCACCGCCAGGTTGAGGAAGAGCCGTGACTACAAACATGGTCACCCTGCACCAAAACAAGGATTTCTGCTTCTCACTGTAATGGAAGCTACCTTCCATTACAAGGGTTAGCCTTGATGATGCCAATAGTATATAGAAAAATTGGAAATGAGTTTGTTACTTGGGGGTTAAAACAAACACAGTATACTCTTTACATAACATATTGATCTGTAAATTCATCACATTCTTTAATCAATGGCCAAAAGAATACAATCCCTAGCATCTAGAAGAGATGATAGTCAATAGGATTTGTTTAGCGCTTACCATGCATCAGTCTTTGTACTAGAGCTTTACCTAAACTTTTTCCTGTCAGCAGTCCTGAGACAGAGGCTCTGCTGTGGTTATTTCCATGTTACTGAAGAAGAGATGTAAAATTGCAAAGATTAAGTAAATTGACAAAAGACAAACAAAAGTTGTTAATTTGGGCTTTCAATGCAAAGTCAAAGTTTGGAACCCAACTGTAGCCTTCTATCTTTAAGTTTTTGCAACTAAACTATGTCATTGTTTCACCTTACTGAGGATAGGATATCTGAATTTATTTTACATACTGGTAATATTAAAAGAAAAAGGGCCTCTTTTATATTTATGAAAGGTTCCTATAAACATTGAAAGTATGAAATTCAGCCGGACGGTGGTGGCTCACACCTTTAATCCCAACATAGAGGCTGGAGGCAGAGACTGGTGGATCTCTATGAGTTCAAGGCCAGCCTGGTTTACTAGCACTAGTTCCAGGACAGGCTCCAAAGCGATAGAGAAACCCTCTCTCACAGAAAAAAAAAAAAAAAAAAAGGTTTGAAAGTCAGCTTTGGGTGGCTCATAATTTGGACTGTGCCTCAAATCAGTTTTGTAGCAGAACCAATCACTCACCTCCCCAGGGAGCTACTGGTTGTGTTGTCAAGAATGAGTACTGCACTCCCTTTAATTCAGATGTAGAAGATGAGCCATTTTAAGGGCTCTTTTGAGATGGAATGAAAGCTTGTGTAGAAATAGTCTTACTCATTGTTTTAAATATGTGGAATAAGAAGAGAAACAGCCAGTTCTGGCTTCAAATAAGAACTGCCAGGCTGACTTAATTGACTTTGCTAAAATCACAAGCCAAACCAATAGAAAAAAACTTCCAGAATAGCTTTCAAGGCACGAGGCTTGAGCGTATGTACTTTGTTCCCTATGGGTTTGGCTTGATGTGATACCTGACATTGTTCATGCAGTGAAAAGGGAGTTGCCATGAGAAGACTCGTTTAGCCTAGTTTAGTCATGTTCTCTTTGGTATCTCTTTTTCCTGCTATTTCACTAGTAAAAGACATAAAACAAAATGGAATGTAATCAAGATGATTTGTGGCCCTGCGGGTGAAGTCTTAGGATTTTTCTACTCCAAAGTGTTAACACTGTTTTGCATTTGAATAAAAATAGATCCTGACATCAAATTCAATGGAGATAATGGATTAACTTATGAACTGGATGTTAATTGAGCAGATATAATCCATAAGCTGTGGGTTTATGTGCAACCTGTAAAGGTAATCACCAGATCTTGCCTTAGCAGGTTCACATAATGATGGGAGAAGGAAGAGAAGAATAAAGACACACCTAACTGTAGAATAAGGCCGTGCAGAAGAAGAAAAGAATTTGTTTAAAAAGTGGTGACCAGTGTGTGGGTGCACCCCTCGTGGTCCTGAGTTCCTTGCTCGTGCTCCGTCTCCTTCTGCTCCTGATTTGGACCTTGAGATTTCTGTCCAGTGCTCATCTGGCTTTGGGGGAGCCTAGGCAGTTTGGATGCTCACCTTAGGAGACCTGGATAGAGGTGGGCGGTCCTTGGGCTTCCCACAGGTCAGGGAACCCTGATTGCTCTTCCAGCAGATGAGGGAGGGGGAACTTGATCGGGGGAGGGGGAGGGAAATGGGAAGTGGTTGCGGGGAGGAGGCAGAAATCCTTAATAAATAAATAATTTTTTTTTTTAAAAAAAGAAGAAGCACTTGGGAGGCAGAGGCAGGCGGATCTCTGTGAGTTCGAGACCAGCCTGGTCTACAAGAGCTAGTTCCATGACAGGCTCCAAAACCACATAGAAACCCTGCCTCGAAACCCCCCCCCCAAAAAAAAAGAAAAAAAAAGAAGAGGAAAAAAAGAAGTGGTGACCAGGGCAAAGGCAGACAGAGGGATCTTTGTTTTATGAAAGAAGTAAGTTAGAAGGGAAGCTCATTACCTGCCATTGGACAACACTTCATATATCACTACTTAATTCTTGCTTTTTATTTGTGAATTAGATGGTACATCCAAAATGTCATTGTACAGCTCCAACTAAAATGGCATTGCTGGAGTACTAAATTTATTATGGGCTTACAATTCTTATATAGGATCCTAAATATATTTTTCAAAATTTTCTCATAGGTTAATGACCAGTTGTTTAGATTCTTCATGAACGTTTTTAAATAGCTACAATTTTATTGCTGGACATAGGTCCTGCATCTGCCTCTTTCTCCCTAGCTCTTAGGGTTTACCTTGCTCTACCTCTCCCACCTGCCTCTCGGTGTGTGCATGCATGCATTCTGGTTTGAACCGAAGGCCTTAGACATTCTAATTACTTGTTTTGCTTTTGAGATGCACCCTTGTTCATATTGAAATAATTGTATGCAGAAAAATTGGAACCTTTACTATGGAAATGGCACTAATAGAGAAGGAGAATAAGTTTAAAGAGTAAATAGATAGGAATACCCTCTTCCAGAAAACATCATTTATCATTATAAATCTATCCCAATTGTACAGCAAATTTATGTTTTCTTCAACTAACTTTTCTTTTATCAGAAAATAAGTATGGCAAACTTGGAAAGATGATAAGGGAGGAAAAATCTTTTTTAGTCAATGAAATACATATTTAGCAAGTTTTTGAGTGGGGGACATTTGATGTACTTAGAGGAGAAATCACTCAATGTCTCAGAAAAATTATAGAGGCTGTGGAGTTGGTCATTAATAAAATGCTTCAAATGCAAGCATGAAGACCTTAGTTAGATTCCAGCACCCACATGAAAAGCCATAAGTAGTGATTTATAACTATCGTTTAAATCCTGAGGAGGTGGAGTGTAGTGGCACATGCTGTACTTTCAATACTGGGAAAGCGGAGAGAGAACATGCCTTAAACTCATTTGCTCTCTACACTAGCCCCATCTGTGAGTCCAGGTCTTTGAGAAACCCTGTTGCTAAAAACAAAGTGAACAACCCCCGACGAATGATACTCTAGGTTGATTCCAGGTCTCCAACATGCAGACACACACACACACACACACACACACAAACACACACACACACACACACACACACACACACACACACACACAATCCCAGAAAATATTTCTATCTCAGTAAGTGAGGGATGATTTTAAGATTATGTAGGAATAAACCTACACACTGAGAATTCATTAGAGCGTATAAAACAAAGCTATTTTGTGTGTAACTCACTGGAACTGAAGAAGTATTCTATAAATAAATGATAAGTTAGAAATTATCAAATGTCTGTCAAGACTTTGTTGCTATTATTTGTCTTTTTTTTTTGTTTTATTTTGTGGTGCTGGACATTGGCGCTGAAGATCGACCCATGCTCAACTGAAACAATTTTATAGATATGTGTCAAGAGACAAAGGATAAGAAAAAGATGAAGATGCTTAAAGTAAGGAATAAATTTTGTATAGTTTTGAGGTAACATAAATGCAGAAAAAAGAAGGCAGAGCATGATTTTCTACTTGATAATTATCTGACTCTTTCAACATCTTTGTTCAAACGTTAGTAAATTCTGCTACATCCCCCTCATCTGAAAGAATAAGCCCCACTCCGTAGTGTTTCTGTTACTGCTTTTATCAGGAATAGGTATGCAATATAAATAATATTTTATTTAGTTCTTTAATCTACTGTGTTCTTTTCTCAGTGAAATCTCTAACAAAAAGTAGACTCTATGGCAGCATGTTTTTGAGTACTTTTAGTTACTGCTACCTTCCCTGTTCTTATGATATTGCTGAATTCATTATTTATGGGTGATAATGTTTGTTGATGGAAGGCCTGAATAAATGCATGAATAATAGGAAAACCAAGTTATGGAGACATATTTAGGCACAAAGAAGGGACGCCTATTAACTCGTGTTAAGGGCTCTTGGACTTATCAATGTAGTCAGAGTAATTATCAAAAAGAGTAGAATGGATGAAATTAGAATTGTGTGAAATTAAGAGTGAAAAAATTGTATAACAGATTTGCACAGCACTATTGTCCATATGTATATAACTCCTCCGAAGGGCATGACATCCTAGTCTACAGGGTGGCAGTGTTGTGTTGAATCTCTCATGAATGGTGTTCATGCCCTTAAAGCAGAGACTACAGAAGATCTCCCACTTCCACATGGTGAGGCCACGTACAAAAGACATTCTAAAAATTCAAAATTATGATTATTTCAAAATCTTCACAATCTGTCATTTGGATAACTAAAATTTTGCTTGAAGAATAAAATTTATCAGATGTAAGAGTACTTTCAAACAACTACAGACCTGAATTTCTATAAGAATAATATGACAGGAACTTGAAAAACACTGAAAAATTTGATTTTTTAAATCTTTTTTACTGAATGATACCATCCTAAAATATTCTTATTGAACAAAAAAAATTGGAAGGTGTGCATAAATTTGGGAAGGTGACATGGTAAAGGTATCTTGGAAGAGTTGGAGAGGGGCAGTGAGGGATGGATGAGATCAAAATAAATTGTATATATGTATGACATTTTCAAAGAATATATTAAGAAAAATAATTGACATTCACCAGATATTGGATATGGGAAAGTCTTGATCTTTTCAGTCAGTTTTTAGAACTGTGAGAATCAAATCTTGTTCATAAGCTGCTCAGTTGTGATAATATTCTGTCATAATAGTCTGTATACCTAAGATCAGCAAGTAGTTGATGGAGTATACAGGGAAACCAGAAAAAAAAAAGGGTGCTGTGGGACAATGGTCTTGTATCCACTAAAGGTTTTGTCACTTGTACTGGTTTAATAAAATGTTGATTGTCCAGTAGCCAGGCAAGAAGTATAGGCAGAGTGACCAGAACAGGAGAATTCTGGGACAATGAAAGTCTCAGTCTGTGATGGTCACCCAGACCAAGAGGAAGCAAGATGAGAATGCCTCACTGAGAAAATGTACCAAGCCACATGGCTAACACAGACAAGAATCATGGGCTAATTTAAGATGTAAGAGTTAATAAGAAGTCTGAGCTAGTAGGCCAAATATTTTATAATTAATGTAGACCTCTGTGTGTTTCTTTGGGACTGAATGGCTGCAGGGCTGGGCAGGACGAAAACCCCTGTCAACAAATGCGGCCAATATGGACAACTGCATCCACATAAAACCTGAGAGAGTTTGGGAAGTAATGCTGGACACCAAAGAACAGAGTTAAGCACAGCTTCTTGGTAGCAGCATTTTCTCAGGTGGGCTCTGTTTGATAGAGGCAAGTGCATCTCATTTAAGAGAGGCTTCCTGACTCAGCTTGCAGCTCTTAAAGAGGCCCTGCTATCAAGCACTTACATGGTGTTTATGAATAGCCAACACCCTGCTTCTTGGTGGTGGCAGGGACCTTGAAACTCCATAGAGTTGTGGCAATAAATGTGGCTCCAGACAGTACCTTTGCCTTAAAGCTAGCCTCTCAGAAAGCTAAGGAATGGGGTGGATCCAGCCTTCAAAGCCATGACTTTAATCCTTGTCATATTGCTTAGCAAATTAAAGACTCAAGTGGTCAGGAAAAAAAAAAGAGATAAACAGTAAAGATATATTCAGGTAAAAAAAAAAACCTGTAAGCAGTTTACAGTGTGTTTAAAAATATGTAGGCTTGAGAGAGAAAAGAAAAAGGATAAAGTCCTTAAAAAAAAGAAAGGAGAGTAGTTGGGTGTGGTTCCACACACCCTTAATCCCTGCACTTGGGAGGCAGAGGCAGGTTGATCTCTGTGAGTTCAAGCACATTTTGGTCTACAGAGTGAATTCCATATCAGCCAAAGATACACAGAGAAATCCTGTCTCAATAAAACAAAAATTAAAAATAAAAATAAAAGAAATAGAGTTAAAAACAAAGCCACGTAAAGAAGGAAATTACACAGTCTGAATACTGTGTTGTCTTTACATTGATTGATGGCTGAGGAAGGAGCAACAGCTGCTAGAAGAAGCCTGAGCTAATAGGCCAACCAGTTTATAATTAATGTAGATCTCTGTGTGTCTTTGGGACTGAACAGCTGCAGGACTGGGTGGGACAGAAACCTCTGTCAACAATAGTGAAACTACAAAGCTAAGAAATTCAGACAGAAGATGCTACTTCTCTTTAGGGCCTCTCTAGCTTTGCATCTAGGCAGTCAAAAGGCGAGATAAACTGTGATGTCCTGTGCCAATGAGGAACATTTGCAGTCTTCTAAGAAGCTTTTCCTGTACCATATGAGTCCTTCAGAAAGCTTCTCCTAACCTTTTCAAACCAAGTGCTTTTGGCTAAAAAAGCTTCTATTCCAGCTTTCTACCCAGGGCCTCACAGTTGGTGAGACTTAGAAATGGGGCTGGAAATAGAGCTTTTCCATCCAAATCACAGGGTCGTTGCCGACATCTTACTCTTCCCTCATTTTGTGCTGAGAAAAACTTATTTAAGTAGTCCGATAATGCATTTGAGATACGAGAAAGGTCATATATGAAGGCAGCAGTGTGGGCTTAATTGGCCTAGGTTTTGAGCACAGTATAAACTGATTTTTTTTCTAAAGGTCAAATTTGACTACATAATGGCCAAGTAGAAAAAAAGCCACTCTCCAGGCTCCCTCTTAACATACAAACAAAATGCCAGTCCATCCCCGAGGGATCGTTTAGACAAAAAAGCAAAAAATCTGCAATGTTCAAAAAAGGCATCACTGAAGAGAACTGGTAATAAGCAGTATAGGACCAGCACAGCATCCTAAGACAGACAGCGACGAGGGATACAAGACTCCAATACCTCCAAAATATTTCCAGGACTGCCAAAGGGAAGTCCAAGCCAAACTTCAAAGTAAAGTTGATGAGAGCAAAATTATAGATGAAGACACATGGAAAAGTATTAATGAGTATTAAGGGAGTAAGGACCAATTTAAAAAGCTGTCCCAAGTGAAGCATTGCTGAGTAACTCTCTGGTCCTTAAAACTGTGTGTATTGATACATGAGGAAGTACATTAGAATGACTTATCAAATATTCCACAAATTGTGTGGATTCCATACCTATTCATGTTGAGGTAAATATGAGGAAAGTAGGAGGGGGAAATGAAGCGAGGATATGACCATATTTCACTTTATAGATGTATGAAATTCTCAAGATAAAGATAAAATGAAAAAAAGAAAAATACAAACTCAGGGACATAGAAACAAAGCAAAGCAAAAACAAACAAAAAATCTTTTGCCCAGATGTAAAATGCTTAAAAACAAAAAATGAGCATGATTAATAATCTCATAAAAGAACATCAGAGGTAATCACAAACGTTGAAAATATTCAAAAGGTGTCAAGGAACATATTATTTTATGTTCTGTATAAAAACAAATGAAGGCAGAAGTTGGCTGGTGTCGAAGCAATGCAACTAAGCAATCACAGTATAAAATATTGGGTTTATTGGCCCAAAAATTCTATCCATAGATGTGTGTAATCTCTTTTCACAAATATTTTCTCTTTCAGTGTTATAAAAATGATAAAAAACATTAAACAAGGACAAAAAAAACACTAGAGAGCAGTTTAATAAATTGAACTGTTTAAATTACAGTACAAACATTATGGAAATGTATTAAATTTTATATTGAATGAAGTCTTTCATTCATTTACCTTCCAGAGAATTCCCAAAGATCAATGTTTAATCCCACTTACAATGAGAACAGTTTTCAGATAAACAACTTATCAAGTGATTGCCTTTTCATGTGTTTTTTTCCTACATCGCCATTTGACTCACAGTCAAGAGAAGTCTTTTTTTTTGGGGGGGGGGATTTTTCGAGACAGGATTTCTCCGTAGCTTTGGTTCCTGTCCTGGAACTAGCTCTTGTAGACCAGGCTGGCCTCGAACTCACAGAGATCCATCTGCCTCTGCCTCCCAAATGCTGGGATTAAAGGCGTGCGCCACCAACGCCCGGCAAGAGAAGTCTTGAAGACGTGGATTTAGAAGCTAGTCCCAAGATGCTTTATAAGTATACATCACATTCCTGGAGGGAAATGTTTCAGCCTGAAGGTAAATATTAAGTAGAGGGAAAATCTCCCCAAGAACAGGACCGGGGCAAAGAAAATTTTTAATTAAATGTTAATGGCAGTTTTGGATTTATCTCAGGTCTAAGGTATTTTTAGGACAATGTCTTATTCTAATAGAAATGAGTTGTTTTTCAGTGGGGATTTATCCTTATATTTTGTGTGTAAATAAACGAAAAGGGTTGGGAGTGAGAAGAACCTGGGGTTATAATGACCAGATGAACTATTATTTATTAAGCACCTAGAATACAACACACCCTGTTCTAAGGACATACTCAAATCTTATTTAATCCTTGTCAAACGCTATTGACTAGCTAATATTATTGTTCCTATTTTATAAATAAGAAAATCCTATGACATGGGGAAATTAAATAATTTGTTCAATATCACCAGCCTGATAAGTATGATACGTATTGCTTCCTATTGAAATGCTAGCTACATATATTACCTGGACCATCGTTTCCTCTGTAAGTAGTCTAAGGGAAACAGGAAACTGTGTTAGCTTTCAAAATGCTTTCATTATTTCTTGTAGACCTTCTTGATTGGTGTTTGTACCTTTGCTTCATCATCGTCTTTTTTCTTTTCTCATGTGTTTTAAAAAGCATTTTATTTTGATTAAAACATGGTGAGGTAGGGATTGGAGAAGAAGATTTTGGTATGTTGGGTCCATGTATGTATCTGAGGTATGAAGAGCAAGGAAAGGCGAGCTGTAGTTTCTGTTCAAGCCTGCAGAGAAGGCCATGGGAAGGAAGAGTGCCTGGTTCCCATTTGGTCTTGTGAGCTGTTAAAACAATATCCAGAAGAATCAGCTGGATGCCATGGTACCCAGAAGACAGGACAAAAGTCATAAGTCTCTGACTAGGCTTCCATGCCCTACTTCTTTCTATTCTCTTTTTCATTATTTTAAGAAAGTCATTTTAATTAAGAGAATTAGATTTTCCTGGCTTTAGGATGTTCTCTTATGGTTTATGGTGATGGCACACAATTGTAACAGTCAGATTTTCTCAATTTGTTCCCTTTAAGTGAAAACCTATTACTACAACTGAAACATATATCACATTAGGTAGAAAGCAGACAATTTAATTTCATAATTGGAGACACTCAAGGAAACGTTCACTAATGTTTAATGATTCCTTAGAATTATGTGTCTGGGACTGTGATAGCTTAAGTGTAATTGACCCTCGTGAGCTCACAGGGAGAGCTACTATTGGAGTGTGGCCTTGTTGAAGTAGGTGTGACATTGAAGTATTTGTGACTTTGTAGATGGAAGTGTGTCACAGTCTCTTCTGCTTAAGCTTTGCTCATCACGGTTGACTTCCTACTGTAAACAAGATGTAAGACTCTTAGCTACTTCTCTAGCTGTATGGGTATTTAGGAATATAGGAGTGAATCATAAATGAATGTGACTAGCACAGAGACAGTCACTGCCGTTTTTGGTACTTTGGGGATTCTTTCCATGACTCTTTGTAGATAATAAAAATTCCCAGACACTCATATCTCTTATGAATGGTGTGGTATTCAAAAAACTAAAAACAAAGAAACATAACCCCCAAACCTGCAGACATGCTTGCTTCAGATTGACTTATGGACGTGGCTGTTAGGCATTTTATTGATTTCTAGTTAATTTAGGAGTGTCCAACTCACTGTGAGTGGTGGTGTTCCCTAGACATGTCGGGCTGAGCCCTGTAAGATAGATAGCTGATCATGAGCCTGGAGCAAGCTAATGGGCAGCATTCCTTGGTGATTTCTATTATAAGGTATTGCTCTACTGAATTTCCTGTTCTGCTGTAGTTCTCGCCTTGCGTGGCCTTCCCTCAATGACATACTGTAACGTGTAAGATGAAACAATTCTTTCATTCCCAGGTTGCTGTTGGCTGAGATATTTTATCACAGCAGTGGAAAGCCAAGTGAGATAGCCGCATATTTGTACGATTTTGAACAGCATATGTCATTTTATTTCTTCTTTAAAGAATGGCAACAAAACTACTTCTCTCATAAGACTGATATTTTACAGAGATTTGAGTATTTAGTTTTGCAAGCACCTTGTAGGTTTAGTTCTATATGATTATGATTCTATAAATACAAGACAGAGTAGTATAATAACTTGCTCAATGTTGGACAACTACAGAGGACCAAGCCAGGACACGCATTTGGACTGATGAACTCGCAGGTCTGTGTTTTAGAACTTTAGATTACAGAAAGAAACTGTAATTACTAAAGACATAACTAATAGGAAAAAGAAAAACCAATTTAAAAAAAATCAAAGGCAGAGATTTCATCAAAAGAAAAAGATGAAGAAAATGAGGTCAGGCAGTATGTTAGGGTTTTCTGTACATTGTCTCAAACATCCCACAATAAAATAACTTTATTTGCATGAGAATTACAGCATATGAAACTAATAAATGTTGATGTTGGGATTCACACTAGGTGTTCCTGACCATCTACTATACATAGACAACGGCTCTGTACCTTTCATAGTAGATACCAGTTGCGTGGTTGAGGGAAGAAAATGCACTATATGACTTCTGTACTCAAGGAATTCAGAATCTAATTGAGATGAAAAACAAGTCCAACATAGATGCACAGTTATACAACACTGATTTTGTGAAGTTAGCAACACTATTTATTTGGTGTTGCTAAGACCACTCTTCTAGAATTAAAACGGAAAATGCTGCAATGGAAATAGATTCTATTCTGGCCTGAGAGGTGAGCTGTGTATAATTGTACTGATAATTATGTTAATTGTGTAAGGGGCATGAAGAACTATATTCAGTGAAAAGATTAGAACAGTCTTTTCCTAACACCTTTATTTTTCATGTGTATGAAGCATAGTAGACCCAAAGGCCCAGTTTTTTCTTCTTTCATTTCTAGAAGGAAGATGAGGTACACAGGGGAGATGATGGCAAACATACCGAGCAAGCTTACTTTCTTGCATATGACTGTAAATAAAATAAAGTTTTCTAAATCCCCTGAAGTCAGAGACATCATTGTATCCTAGTATTCACAATGATCAACATTCTGCTGGGTTTCCAAACGATTAAAAAAAAGTCCTGCATAAAAGAATAAGAGGATGAGAATCAAAATGATGGTGGAGATGGTAGATAATTTCAGGAAATGATTATAGAACAATGAAGAAAACAAAGGCCTCAGCTAGAATAGACACAACTTAGCATTCACTGACACCGTTCATGTCCCTTCTGGCATGATTCCTTTCCATTCCCCTTTTTTATATACTTTCATGTCTCCCACAAAGGTTTATATTTCCCACAACTCCTTATTGATGTTACTTACAAGTTTGGGTCTACTATAAGGAGAGCTGTCACCTGGGGAAAGGATAGTATTCTATTCATGATTCTTTCTGAAATTATGGTGGAATTCAACCTGTGTTCATGCTTTCTACACTCAGTTACACTCCTAGTGCTGGAGTTAAAAAAAAATGTTGTCTAACCTTGGCAGAAAATGTGGTAAATAATGTTCAATCAGCAAGTGGTATTTATTGCCTGGGTGGCAGCATTCACCAAGCAGAGGAGCTTGGTTTCCTTTGACAGCACCTAGCCACCCACCCTCTATTTATTCTCAATGCCTGGCCACCAATTTAAAATTGCTTCCTTTCCTCTTCATATTGCTGAACTCCTTAAATTCCTTGGCCTTTACCTGGTTCTTTATCCATAAATGTGTCTACTTTTCTCAAGAGTCTCCAACAGGGAAGGGCCCCATAACCCCCCCCCCCCCCCCACACACACACACCTGCTTTGGAAGTCTCTAATTGAACGGGACTCTGCTGCCCTCTAGGGGGCCTGTTCATCACATAGTTATCAACACCAGCCTATGTACTCAGGGTGGTGTAGTCCTGGTGTAGGAGTGTCTGTGTCCATGGGAAGGCTGCAGTGCTCTAAGATTTTTGCCTATTTCTGTACTCAGCAATTTAGAGATATGCAGTGTGATCTGGGTAGGAATATGAGACCTGCATAAACAAGCAAGCGAGTTTGCTTATGAAACCCATAACACATACATTCTTGGAAGAGACTTAGATGCTCACAGTGATGCTGATACCAATGTAATTTTCGGCTATGAGAATCTCATCAGCATTTAAGTTTGAAGATTCTATTAAAGTTTATGTTATAAAATCTAAGATCTGACAATGAAAGATGTTTGAACGAATATCATTTCTACTTCTGCCTGGACTTTGAGAAAGACCTTCCTTGAAGAGATGGGAGTAATACTGTGTTTCCTTATTCTCTTTACCAATCTGGTTTTATATTAAATGAAAGCTCTCTGCTATTTATCTTGACTTCTCTGTGACTAGATTTGCTGACCACTATTGAGCTGAACTTCCTCTTTTCCTTGCATGATATAATTTATCAATCAAGCCTCCAGCAGCTCAAGTCATATTAACACCCCACATTATTTCAGTATCTATGGTTCTTTATTCCACCAAACTAGAATTTACACCCAAACTCTCTGGTCTTTACCCATTTTTTCAGATATTTGAACTTTCCAAACCAATTCCATCTTTTTCCCCACGTGTTTGCCTGTTTACCCTTCTGACCACAGCCCATCTTTTTTCACTTTTTTTTTTTTGCAATCTTCACCATTCACTTCCCATTTCAATTCAGAGAGCACATTATTAGTGGCTCCAAGCCCAATTCTTGATTCTTCCTTTTCAAATCTTTCCTCCCACAAAGCTAAGTGACATTGCTTTAGTCCTCTTATTTACAGGGAAAACCTTGATTCTCCATTTTCTCCTTTGTATAACACATCCAATCTGTCATAAAGTTCTGTGACTGCACTAGCTAGGGGAAAGCTGCATAATATTTCACCCATTATTATAATATACACCCAACATCACTTCTCTCGCTTCTATTTTATGTCCATTCCATCTACAAACACCAGCCACTTTCTAATATATTCATCCTTTCATGTGACATCTGAAACTCTCTGGAACTTCCTGTTATAGACAGGAGAAAATATAAAATTTGGACCTCACCTAGTTGGCCACCCAGATACCATACTTGGTTACCACCATTTCCTTTTCCTGCTTTTACTTTGCCCACAATGGAGAGTTTGCTCATGTCTTAAGCTATCAGTCTTGTTCCTGCTTTAAGATAATTTCAAGTAGTCCTTCCTTGTTGTCAGGACACTTACTCTCTGTCTCTGAGAACTCCTCATATTCTGTTTCTTCCTTCACACCTCTGTTCTTTCAGCTTACTCACTGAGGAATTCATGAATCCTTCTGGAAGAGTAGACAAAGTAATTCCCAATCTACCTCACTCTACTATCTCACAGGAGATTAATGTTCTGTATTTTATTTGTTTTATTGTCTTTATTGCCGATAGTAGGTGAGAGCTGTGATTTTATTTGGTTCATGACTTTATCCTTTATGCATAGAGTGTTTCTAGGTACACGGTACATTCTCAGTATTTAGTTTTAAGATGTACTAGCGAATAAACATAAATGTCAAGTACTAAAATTTAGTTAAAGTTCGCCAAAATTATCCTATATTCAGTTACACTGATATTTGTTGATTTTCAAAAAAGAATTTGATGTGCTAATATTTTTGCTGTAATTTGACTGGAGTTTGGATAAACAGATCTTCATTACTTTTAAGAAAATAATCTGATAAAAGCCTACAGCATTCAAAAGTATGAAAGAGTGAAGGGTGCACTGGTGTCTGCCTTTAATCTGAGCACTTGGGAGGCAGAAGCAGGAGAATCTCTGGGTTCAAGGTAGGCTTGGTCTACATAGTGAGTTCCAGGACAGAACTAGAGAAACCCTGTCTCAACAAACAAAACAAAAACAAAAAGCAATAAATTGGGAAAGACTATTACTACAAAATGTACAGAGCTTAAAAATTAAACACAAAATTAAAAATGTAAATAAAACTATGACATATTATGCATAATAGCTTAAAGACTCTAATCTCTCGCAGTATATATACATGCAAGAATACATATGGACAGCACCATCTAAGTTAGTGATAGTCATTAATGTAGGCAGCATGGTTAGGCTTCTGTGTACTTCATGGTGAAGAGTGGCCTTTTCAAAGACGTAAGGAAGAACAGGTGACATGCATGAGGATGATTTCCGTGGTTAATAAATGCTTTGTAGAAATAGCCGAGCATGAGAACTGTTTGAGTTCTATATCAGCAGTCTACTTTATGAAGAAGTTTTATACTTAGGAGTGGTACAAGATGCAGTTATAAAAGGTCGGAAGAATAGGAGGGATGGCATTGTTGAAAGAGGAAGGGTGTCACTGAGGTCGGCCTTGAGGTTTCTCCTGCCAGTGATTGCTGTCTCTTTTTCTTCCATGTGTGTGTGTTTCTCTGTTGCTTGGTGGGTTTTGTTTTAATATGGAAGCTCTTACCTACTGCTACAGCACTGTGTCTGTCTGCCCGCTGTGATGTGCCCCACCATGGAGCTCATGGGCTCAGTCTCTGAACTTTAAGAAAACCCTCAAACAAATGCTTTCTTTTACTGGATGCATTGGTGTGTCTTTCACAGGAATAGAAAAGTAACCACTACAACATACCACAAGAAAGAGAGAGAAATAAAAGAAAACGGGGTAAAAATGGTTAAGAATATAATACTATAATCTTTATAATCTGGATAAATATTGGTTAAATTGAAGATAAAGAAAGCTTAAACATAGTGATGTTTTTAGAAGGAAAAGTAGAAAAAATTGTTATATTTGTCATAAACATAGAAAAAAGTCATTATAAATCCAGGCAGTGGTTGCACACACCTTTAATCCCGTACTTGAAAGATAGAGGCAGGTGGATGTCTGTGAGTTAAAGGCTAGCCTGGACTACAAAGC
The DNA here is from genome assembly GCF_018167655.1 of Microtus oregoni. Lineage (NCBI taxonomy): Eukaryota > Metazoa > Chordata > Mammalia > Rodentia > Cricetidae > Microtus > Microtus oregoni. The sequence goes on along the minus strand of NW_024543059.1, from coordinate 9,847,454 downwards.
TACACAGAGAAATCCTGTCTTTCTTTCCTTCTATCCTTCTTTGAGATACAATTTCTCTATGTATCCCTGTATGTCCTGGAACTTATTTTGTAGACTAGGCTGGCATTGAACTCAGAGATCCACCTACCTTTGTCTCCAGAGTGCCCGGATTAAAGGTGTAAAGCACACACTTAAATTTTAAATTTATTTTATAAATTATCTGTACATGAGACAAGAATTATTTCTAAAGACATTGAGTGTTTGGAGGGAAAAAAAAACTACTGACAGTTACCTTACCATTCATTTAACTTCCATCAACTGACAAAAAAAAATGTTTTAATAAAATTTAGATGGCAATGAATGAGACTAGTAATATCAAATACAAATTAAAATTCACTGTAATCACAGTATTCAGGAACACTGATTCATTTTATAAAGGGAGTGTTTTATATGAAATCCATCAAGATCAGCCAGACATTATATCTCCACAAAGATAGTTCAATTATCACAGAGCCAAACCTTTCAGTTAATCATTTCCAAGCCTTTCTCCTTCCAAAATGAAACATCTTAAGTATATTATCTGTAAGCTATAACCTATGAGGTCTAAATCTTACATTTCCTGTCACAGGTCCAGAGGCAGATGGAAATATGTTTGAACGGTGTATTGGGAGGTGGTGGTAAGCAAGAATCAGGAGACAGGGGATAGAAAATAGGAATGTAACAAAAATAAATTGTATATGTGTATGAAATTATGAAAGAGTAATTATCCACTAATTAATTTTTAAAAAGGAAGAATGACTTATTCTTTTGGAAAATGAGATACTAATGAGTACAGATTCACCATCAGGAGTTATTGCCAAGGTACAAGGAAGTCGAATCGCCGCTGGTCACTGTACACATACTGATGAGAGAAATTACTAGAAGCAGGTACTTTCTAGTTGCTGGTGATAGAGAGCAAGAAGAGTATGCTTATAACCAGCTCACAGTTTAATACAGTAGGAAAACACGTAATCCAATGCAGGATACCTCAATCATAGTATTTTCTATGTGTTGTGTTGTTATAATCTACTCAGTGAATGGGCAAAAATTATGCGCATTCTTTAAATACAGGGTCTCACTACATTGTCTAAGCATGTTTTGTCAAGAAATGTTCTTGCTTTATAGTCCATGTAGCTGACACTAGTATGGTTTCACAACAACGAAATAAAGTTAAGCTAACAATACATTAAAATCTGATGAGTTCTGCCTAAATTACATACAGATAATTTATAAAATAATTTTAGTATTTGGACTAGAAAATGGAGGATGATAGTGTGTTTTCTAGATTGAAAACTTGAAAGATAAAAAGCAGGCATTATTGATGGAAGAGGCCTGTATGTGTATGTGCTTAGGGATGATCGCTTGGGACTGGGTAAACTATCAGGAGCTAGTCCCTACAGAAGACTCATTCTCCTTCTCTCAGCAACCATGAATTGCAAAATAAAGCAGAGGTAATGAACTCAGTGGTGGGGGTGGTCAGAAGGACATGGAGTTGGAGAAGTGGGGAGGGATGGATAGAAATGATACTTTACTAACAAATAAAAAATTTAAAAACATTTAAATAGAATTGTTTTATTTTAATTGTGTTTATTATGTATGTGTGTCTGTATATGGGTATACTCATATAAGTGCAGGTGCCTTCAGAAGTCAGAGGCTTTGATACTCCTGGAACTGAAGTTATAGGATGTGGTGAGCTGCCTTCTGTGGGGGCTGAGAACTGAACTCGGTTCCCCTGGGAGACACCAGTGTGTATTCTCAACCACTGAGCCATATCTCTACCTCCTGGAGTCTTACACATTTTAAGGAACAATGTTAAAAATAGTCTCTATTGAAAAAAAGTAAATACAAGTAATTATAAAAGATGGGAGTAAAACCCATGCTTAATTGTTTGTCCTCAGGAAACATGGCCTGTCATTGCTTCTAGTCGTTTTCAAGATGGCGTTGTCTGCCTCAAATCTAACATGTCCCCCTGCTCTATATTTGCTTTCATGAACAATTTAGGTTGTTTTGAGGCATTAGCTGGATTAGGATTAGCAATGATTGTAAGAACTGTCCAACACTATTCATCTTTTTCCTTTAGTATCCACTAGCTGATTCTAGTCCTTTCTTTCTTGTATTAAGCATTTAAATATACAATGTTGCGTATCATTTTCTTTGACTAGTAATGGCTGTCTTCTCTTTTCATCATACTTTGTTCCCCTTGGGAAGTGAGGCGATGGAAAGCATGACCCAACAGATTTGCATCTTACTCTTCATTGCTAGCCTCAGAGAGAGCCTTGGCTTTTCCTGAAGATTTAAAGGTAAAACTCTTAACTTTATCACCAGAGTTCAGCCCCTAGTTTAGTCACCTACCACTCCGAGTGAGTTTCTCACCTCTCTGAAGCAGTCACCAGCAAAATGCACTGAAGCCTTCTCCTCCTAGGCTGTATATGTGATACTCAAGAGAGCAGATGCACTATCACCAGTAATTAAGAGATATTAAATAACAGCTTGATTCTGGGGAATAAACCCTTGAAGTATGACCTATTGAGTTGGAGAGAACTTTCTAACATGAAAAAGGAGAATTTAGAGGCTATTTAGGCCAGACTATCCACTGTTTAAGATTAAGATGAATATTTTTAAATACAGTATTTCATGGAAATATTGTTGACTTTTTCCACCCATAATATGTCATGCTGTTTCTACAGGTGTGGAAATGTCATGTCCACGATGATGGCAAGACCAAGAGATAAAATTCTGGTGTGTCTATTAGAAAACTTCTTTTCCAGCTATAATATGTTATGCTTTTTCCACAGGTGTGGAAATGTCATGTTATGTCTACGTTGATGGCAAAATCAAGAGGTAAAATTTTGGTGTGTCCATTAGGAACCTTCTTCAGTTGGTGCATATCTGGGAACTAACATGTTGACTATTATCATTGTTTGTGAGAAAAACTGGCTCAGTTAATATAAAACTCTGTAGAAGTTCACACTGGCAGTCTTTCGCCACTTATAGCTCTGCACAGAGCTTGAGCACAAATGCTCTCTCAAGGAAGATGCCCAGAGAATCGGCTTGCCCCCTAGTGGCCAGGAAAGGAGCGGGTGGGTTAAGGGCTGGGAGGTTGAGTTGGAAGGCAGGGAGGGAGGAGAGAAGGAGGAGAGTGAGTCTATAAACAGTTGACACATAGGGTCTGTTGCTCCGCTAGAATCACGAAGGATGGTCAGAAATGCCCTGGAGTTTAAAGGCTGTCTGCTCCTTTCAGCCCGCAACTCCCTTTATGTCTGGCACTATTCTCCCTGGAGATGCAGTCGCAAAGCAGTGTCTGCGCGGTGAATACAATTAAATGAAAGCTTCTGGAAATGTCCAAGGGGAAATTAGATAACATGTGCTTTGATGCAGGGATTTGGAGTTTGAAGGTGAAAGAAGACCAGGGAAGATATCAGAAGCCTGCGTGTGCTTTGCTCTGGTTTGTGTTAGCATTCTGCAAATGTACCTATTAAAGTTCTTCACTGAAGTCAGTTAGCTCAAGTGCCATCAGATATTTCACATACTTATAGACTAAAGCAAATCCTAAAGTTAGATTCCTCTGGCAAGAGAATGTTGAGTCATCTCATTCTTTTACATTTCATAATTCAGTGAAAGGAAAACAACTACTTTCTTGTCTTTTGGGGTAGAACAATTGGCTCTTTTGAATGTCCTGGAAAATGCAGTCTCTATGTACTGAGCAGTACAGTTTACTTTTGACCCGATCCATTCCCACCCATGGCCTTGTACCCAGTGGACAGAGATACCCTGGCAGAGGTGACCAAATCAACAAATGTCATGATTGATTTTTCTCTAGTAGAATGCACTGACTAGTGTGACTGATTCTCATCAATAGAGCAAGTTGGCCCTGCACTTCACACTCTCTTTTCAAGACCCTGCAGGGCTACAGAGTAAAAATGGTAGGATACAGAAAAGAGGAAAGTTTAGATGTGGAGTGTGGAATTGTTTCTAGAAGTTAGACCCGTGATCACATGTCTATGCAACATCTTCTTGATTAATAATAGATGTGGGAAGAGCCAGCCCACTGAGAGTAGTACCACCTCTTGGCAGGTGATCCTGGGTTGTGTAAGGAAGCAAGTTGAATAAGTCATAGGAAGCAAGCCAGCAAGCTGCATCCCTCCATGACCTCAGTGTGAGCTTCTGCCTTCAGGTCCCTTCCCTGTTTGACTTCCTGGACTCATTGCTTTGGATGGTGAACTGTTCATTATATGAAACTGTGAGTGAAATAAACCCTTTCCTCCCCAAATTGCCCATGGTCATGGTGTTTCATCGCAGCAATAATAACCCTAACTCCGATGCAGTGTGAGCAGCCAGCCTCCTGCTCCCTGCCATGCTTCCCTTATCTGAGATGTGTCTTCTCAACAAAGATGGATTGCATCTCCTGATCTATAAACCAAAATAGACCTTTCCTTCATGGTGATGCTTCTTCTCAGAAATTCTGTCAAATCAAGAAAAATACAGCTTGATTCAGGTTTAGCTTTTATGGATATATATATATATATATATATATATATATATATATATATATGTCATTTCCTCATGCCTTTTAACACCCCCTGCTAGCTAACCATGCACTTCCATATCAAACTAATGCAGTGACTTATTTGGACCTCAGTACAGAATCACGACTAGTCTCTTATATTGAAGATAAGCTCTAGTGAAACAAAAGGGTACACCCCTAAGTCAGAAAGTAGAGATAAACAGTTTTTATTCATCTCTGAAACACACTGAAACTTCTCTTAAAGGCAGAGTGGAAAATACACTGAAAAAATTCAACCAACATCAAGCCTTCCAAAATAAGTGTTATTATGTTATTCTCAGGTGGACTTGAACTTGATGTCCTAATAGAGAACAAAGGGTAGGAACAATTACCCACTTGAGAGTTCTTGATGGCTTATCTGTCATGCCACTGTAGAAAGAACACAGCATTTCGATTCAGTTGTCCTTGAGCTTGAATCCCATCTGTGCTCCTGGCAAGCTGTGTAATGTTGAGAAGATGACCCAACCTTTCTTCATTTTCAGTGTCCTCACTTTTAGTGCAGCTAATAATAACAACGTGTGTTTTTGTTCCTGGCTATGAAAGGATAGCTGGAAAATGATTCTTTTTGTTTATTTTGTGCTTGGGTTTGTTTTATTTGAGACAGGGTCTCTTTATGTAGCTCTGGCTGTCTTGCAACTCACTAGCCTTAAAATCACAGAGCTCTGCCTGCCTCTGCCTCCCTGGTGCTGGAGTTTAAAGGCATATGCCACCATGCCTGCCTACAAAATTATTCTTTTTTTTGGTATTTTTTAATTAATTAATTTATTTATTAAAGATTTCTGTCTCTTCCCCGCCACCGCCTCCCATTTCCCTCCCCCTCCCCTAATCAAGTCCCCCTCCCTCGTCAGCCCAATGAGCAATCAGGGTTCCCTGACCTGTGGGAAGTCCAAGGACCACCCACCTCCATCCAGGTCTAGTAAGGTGAGCATCCAAACTGCCTAGGCTCCCATAAAGCCAGTGCGTGCAGTAGGATCTGAAACCCATTGCCATTGTTCTTGAGTTCTCAGTAGTCCTCATTGTCCGCTATGTTCAGTGAGTCCGGTTTTATCCCAGGCTTTTTCAGACCCAGGCCAGATGGCTTTAGTGAGTTCCCAGTAGAACATCCCCATTGTCTCAGTGTGTGGGTGCACCCCTCACAGTCCTAAAATTATTCTTAAACCAGAATTCTCAGCGTTGCTTGGGAGTTCATTAGATATACAGACTTTCTGGTCCTAACTTGTCCTACTTAGATTTCGATTGCTGTGATAGACATTATGATCAAAGCAGCTTGGGAAGGAAAGAGTTTATTTGACTTGTAGGTCATAGCCTAGTAGAAAAGGCAGGAACTCAAGGCAGGAACCTAAAGGCAGGAACTGAACCAGACATGATGGAGGAGCACTGGTTGCTGAATTGCTTCCTATAGCTTGAGAAGCTTTCCTTTTCTGCAGTTTAGGCTCACCTGCCGAGAATAGCCCTGCCCACAGTGGACTAGGTTCTTTTACATCAAGCACTAATGAGGAAAATGCTCCACAGACTTTCCCACAGGCCAATGTGATAGAAGCATTTTGTGAGTTGCTTACCAAATAACACCAACGTGTGTCACATTGACACAAACCAAAAGCATACCAACAAACAGAACAACCACCAGCACTTTCCACCATCTCACCCTTACTAAATCAGAAATTTCTTGGCTTAGGGATTTGATTCCATAAAATTATGATAGGAAACAATACATGGAATAATGTCAAGAGATGAGAGGGACCTGTTTAAGAAATGCTGCTTCTAATTAATTTTTAAATTGGGAGCTTCATTATATTCATTGCACTTTGGTTTTGAGTTCTTGTTTGTTTTCGAAGAACAAGGTCAATGATGGATTCAGTGTTTGTTGGCAGCAATGGCTTTTCTCTTTCTAAGGTTTGCACTAAGAAAGGCACATGGATAAATGAAAGAAAATGGGATCACTTGCTTGCACTTTTCTCTGCGCCATTTTAACTATCAATAGGGAATCATGTTTTCTGGCAACATTTACAATCTGAAGTGGCCATTGTGACAGAAGACAATAGAAGGGGCAGCAAAAAAATCTGTGTAGAGGAGAGAAATTGTGACTGTATTCCTCAATCTCTTATTTGTTTACTTTGACTAAGCCACGATGAACAATGTGAGCATATACTTGTCTCACCAGGGAGCTTTCATGTTCTGAGAGCAAAGGGGTTCTTCCATCAAGTCATTATTTAATCCCTACACACTTAACTCACAATAATCCCACAGGTTAAAATCATACTTATTACAAAGGAATACAAGCACACCCACAGAACCACAACACAAAATTGAAAATTAGCCAAAACCTCCAAAGCACATTAAACTCTGAGGAAAGTTCACCTGCAAAAAAGAAAGCAAAAAAGCAAACAATAAACAAAGAAACAAATGAAAATAAACCCCCAGATAACACTTCTTAAACCTACCACTAAAGCATGTAAAGAAGATTTGGAGAATCATGCATCCCTAGAATTGAGCACGGATTCACCAAGCAATTTAGCCCCCTTTTAACTTAAATGTTCTTCTGGAATTGACTTCTTGAAGAATGAAGCTTTAGAACCTTCTTTTCCACCAGGTGACCTGAATTGTGTAGTGTGTGGACGTGAGCTGGGATAACCCTATGACTAAGAGGAGGAAGCCGACTGTTTGTGAATATGGAATTTGGCACATAATCAGTACCGTTGTACCCTGTGATGTAGATACTTCTGTTCTCATGTTGTAGAGTCTCAAAGACTTCAGATGTTCACTCTATGGCTCCAGATTTTAACAGCTGTAATTGGGTTAGAATATACTATTTAAGGCAGGACTCACTTCACCACAACACACCAATTCAAACTTAAAGCCTGAGATATATGTACAGGCTGAGTTGTTCTAGGACATCAACTTGACTGTTCATACAGTAGTGATCTTTATTCATTTCAGAGACCATAAGCCAGTATCTCTAAGGCAGAAATACATTCATCATGATCATATTGAATAATAATTACAGAAAAATGGGATATGTAGTTGAGAAAATGGCTATCATGAAGGTTGTATTTGAATAGTAAAGGTCTTTGAATGCTTGTGTTCCTGGGTGAATCAAAATTTTTGTTCCACTACCTATTAATTCAACAGCTAACGGCTTTCCTTTGCTTCTATTCACCTATTTGTGATTATTCTCTTATCTATGAACTGAGAATATTCATTTCTACTACTAAATATTATGCAAATTTTCTGAATGTTAATAAAAATTTAAAATCCCGTGAATATCTCATGAGATTTATATTAAATAATTTAGCATAGTAATCGTCATAAAATAATTGCTCAATCTGTGCTAGTGTACAAAAGGTGAAACAATCTATTGTAAGCACACAATAATTTCTCTGTTTTCTGGGAGAGAGAAGAGGTAGAAGACACCTATGTATTGATTGGGAATGAAAATGGACGACATGATTTTTTTTTTTTCTGAAAGTAGTCATGAGAGACTCTTTAAATAAGTAAAGTTATTGAGTGTTTGATGAAGGAAGCTATGGATAGGACAGTGTGGGAATTTGAGAACTGAAGACTCTCTGCGGCTCAGCTCTTGAGAACACAGAAGAGCTACTTCCTTCCCTGCTCATCTCACTAGAGGTCTGAAAACAAAGGCATCAGAAAGAGGTCAGGCAGAGAGTGGTCATAAGCAAAGCCATCTGAGGAGGGAAGGAGCAGCTTCTGGAGCATATCCGGACAGCCAAATTCCTTAGAGATGGTCTCACAGTACCCAGGGGAAGAGTCCTGTTTCTAATGTGCAGAACCTCCCTGCATCAAACGCACAGTCTCTTATTTGAACTTTTCCCTTAGAGACCCAATTTCTCACAAAGTTTACTTTTGCTCACCGCTGTTTAACATAGACTTCTATCCCAGCACTCCATCAAGTCACTGAATTCATTTGTTTCCAGTCTGTGTCCTTCAAGAGATTAAGATAAACCCAAAGATGCCTTTCTTGTTTCTCTGTTTGCTTTGTTTAGTTTGCTTTGATCTCTGAATCCTCAGGATGTGAAAGGATTATGGCTGCAGAGTAGGTACTCAATTGAAGTGTGATTTTTGAGATGCTTCTTACCTTTTTTAAGGACTAAGTGTTGTGAGATAAAATTTGGGCAGTGAGGCCAACCGAGTGAATAGATTTTCTTTTCTGTGCTGGAAATAAAGCTTTACTTTAAAAAATTTTCCCAACTGGAGAAGTTTGGAAATTAGGCATATTTGGTTCAGCTGCTGTCCTTTTCATGCATTAAATCACTTCCTGTGTATGTGTACATAAAGGCTGCACAGAAGCGCTGTCTGGGTTTTTTCAGATCATCCTTTTGCTTTGTTTTGTACTGATTTTTTTCATTATGAATCCTCCCGTGTGAATGCTGTGTGCTGTATGAGCCCTGACATCTGCTGCTTAATAGATTCATGATCAACCCATCCTATCTGCATACTCTTTTGAGTATTGCTATGGGTCAGGCACTGAGGAAAATATAAATGTATTCAAGACAGCATTGAATAGACGTGAAAAGATTGTGTGTATGTACTAAGCAACTTGTTTATGCCTATAGAATCTAGCTCAGATCCTGGCAATGTTTAGGTCTTAGTAAATACATGAATAAGTAAGACAAACAGATGCTAAGAACCTGTGCAAACTACATAAATATTCTAAGACTCCAGATGGGGAAAACTATGTGACATGATTTAATTGGATCGAATTTTGTAAAGGAATCTTTACCTTGGAAAATCAAAGGATCCAGAGAGACAGAACAGCCAAAGACTCTAAAGATAGAATAGCACACATATCTTTCCACACAGAGTAAGAACCCCTTAGCAGACTCTAAACAACTGGAACCATTTATGCTCTGATAATGTCTGGAGTGTAATGGAATCCCAGGCATGTTTTAATTTGGTCAATGGATAAGCATGAGATAGTAATTGGTTTAGTAGATAGCCTAAGTAAGCTCTCATAACAATGTTAATCAAAGCAAAGTTAATTAGTTAATTAAAACAAAAGTGGAAAGTGATAGTTTCTAAAATTAAGTTAGCAGCAACAATACTAATAATACTGCAACTTGATCATAATCCCTAGGGAGGGTTTTTCCCTTCTACTAATTAAGCCATGAAAGGCTCACTGAATCTTAGAACCTCAACCCTATGTCCCTGGAACTTAGGAGTCTCATAGACCTAGAACTTCAGACTTAACAGCTTTCATGATTTATTTGGATCAGAACTGTTTTTGCATTTGTTTGTCAATTTGCAGCTGAAGTGAAGGACTTAAATGGAAGCCTGGCATTATCCCCTTGACAAGGATTTGATGCTGCACCATGTCACATAAGAAATTAGTGTCTAGAAACAAAAGGTTAATCACAGGGACCTCTATACATTGATGGCATAAATAACATGTTTCTATTAAAAAATAACAACAAAAAAAAACCCACCTATAGTGACTCATCCCCATTTAAATAAGACTCTCTCTGTGCTATTTTGGTGAGTTGAATGACTGACTGAGGCCCTTTCCCTTTGGGCTCTAGGGAAAGCCAGCTTCAATTTCCAGAAAGTTCTGCACCAGTTAGAATGAGCTTTTCTCCTTCCTAGGTGCTCAGCGCTCCAAGGAATTCCCACTCTACAACCAAAGGTGCCAGCTGGTTCCCCTTGACTCCTTGTCACTGACTGTAAATAGTTTACTCATAAAAGTAAAGGACATTTAAAGATGTAAAACTGTAGTATGTCATTTGTCTTACTTTTAAACAATTTCCCAAGCTGAGAAGAAATTGGGGAATTGGCAAGTTTGGTTCAGTTGCTGTTTTTTTGCATGCACTAAATCACTTTGTGTGCATGTATACTCACAAGGTTGTTTAAATGTGCTACTAGGTTTTGTCAAATTATTCTTTAAGAAAAAAAAAACAAGAGGTTTCATTATGAATGAACTCACTGTAAATTCACTTGTGAATGCTGTGTGCTTCACTTAATATCTATTCCTTCAATTCCTTTTCTAGATCCTCCTTCCGCTTTCATTGGTTCACTCGATCAACTGTACCCTGACATCCCTTCACGTTCCATGTTTCATGTTATACAGATGTGGAAATGTTGTAAATCCTGAGCAACAGATGTGGAAATGTTGTAAATTCTGAGCATGAACAAGAACGTGCATCTGAGTAAAAAAACATGGCACTGCCTTACTGAGTTTGTTAAATTATCTCTTTATTTATTTATTTATTTAAATTATCTCTTTTTTAAAAAGTCAGTTTCATTATGACATCTTCAGGTATGAAGACCATATACTTGACTCCTATTAAGACCATCCATTTCCCTCTTCTGTTCGGCCTCCTCCTCTTAATAAGTATCTTCCTCCGCTAAGTAGTCCTCTTCCTAATTTAACTGCATTCACACTATTTAACTCCCCCCTTCTCTATTGATGTTTTGGTTAATAGTCAATGTTTTGACATAAACCACAGATACTTTGTAACCATATTCAGATATATGTGTGTGTGTGTGCATGTGCTTATACATGTCTTGTATGTTTCTTATGACTTCTTCATATGAGTGAAAATGTGATATTTGTCCCTTTGAATTTATCAAATTATCTTTTACAAGTCAGTTTTCTTTTTGACCTTCCTAGAAGAGGCTAGCAGGTTTCATGTAGAATACATTACTGCAGGTGTTTTCTCTGTGATATTTCTTATATATATTCATATATAGAAATGTTACTTCTCTCATCAAATGTGTTCCAGACACATGTTGTCTGAAAGGTCCCCCTTTTCTGCATTTTTACTAATGTGTGCCAGTTAATTTTAAGTTTACTCATCAAGATTCAAGAGCTCTCATGCATTAAAAGCAAGAAATCCCAGTGTAGGGACAAAGCATCATCTTAGATGACTTTGCCTGCGTCTTTAGCATCTGCCAGTAGTTTGCAGACAGCTGTTCCATCTTAGAACACAATGAAGATCAAACTGATTCTGTCTTGCATAGGCCTTTTGAAATGGGGTTACCTCAGAGTAAATCTATAAGATACTTTCCTTTCTCCTATCAATTTCTTTCAAAGTTAATTTTTCTCACTCTTTCTTCTAAGAAAACAGATATTTTCTTGATATAAAACAGTGTCCAGAAACTTACCCTTTTACCAAAAGTTTAACCGTTTGCTCTATCTGTCTCAGATATCACAGATACTGAGGAGGTTTCTCTTACATGACCAGCTTCATCTATCAAGTCTTGCTTATCATTCAACACTTTGACATATCAATTATAGATGGTCTACAACAATATACTGGGGAGATTTGTAAATCAAATCAAATGACTTTAAGTGTATAAGGGTTGCTTCCATAAACAGGCTCTTACAGTTCAAGTAGGAAATGATTGGGAAGAGTTAATTAATGAACAGTTGGATTTTATAGTACAATATTTGACAGCATTTGTCTCTAACCAAAGAATAGAGTTTTTTAAGCATTGTTTGATAGGCTAATAATTTGTTTTCCAAAGAAAATTTCATGAGATATTTTACAAAGACTTCACTGGGAAATGTTCAACTCTTGTGAACACAAGCTGAGACCCAAATTAAAAACCTCTCCATCACATCCAAGCTTAGAGGTGAAGGAGGAGCCTTTAAATGATGCTCAGCCTCAAGTTCCTTAATTCAAAAATTGGGAAAGATGAGTGCTGATATTTGCCCCATTTCAGGAAAACTATCAATGTTAGATGAATAATATAAAAAAAATCTGTAAAGTGGACAGAACATAGCAAATGGGTAATAGCTGAAGACTTCACTGATTTGTACATTAAATTGTCCCTGTGTTTCTTCACCACCCCTACCTTATTGTTTTATATTACTCCAACCATCGTCACTACCGTATAGTACCACTTTCTGTCTCAGACAAAATTCATCAGTCTATGCAGTGACAACAGCTACACACTTTTCCTATCCAATTCCCTTGCAGACAATAAGCTATAGGATCACTTTATGGTAGATATTTGGGTCCATTTTGTTTAATGAGACATAATTAATTTATTTTATTTAATTTATACAGGATTCTGGCAAATTTGATTTCTAACAAGTAGAACCAGTTTATGGGTACCTAAAAATGGGTTGTTGCAATCAAACCCAGTTCTAAAATGCTTTTGTATTTATTGACTGCTTTCTATGTGTTGTTACTAAACATTAATATAGAACCTCATTCTTTAAAATCAGGATTATGTTATGTACTATTTCATAGCTTATGAAGTAGACTAAAACAGCTCATCCAAGTCGATACTGCTGTATTTAAACTGAGGCATGGATCCTTGTGGGATGCTGCTGAACATATACGGTCAATGTCTCTGCTCCTTCCCCCCAGTGGGTATATCAATGGTTGGAAACAGTCATTGAAACCTTCGAATCGTTACAACATTCTTTGCTCTATGGTATGCAATTATCATTCTCTTTAAAATAGAGAGGAATTCATTGCCGTTCTGATTGGATGATGGGAGATGAAGGGATAAATGAAGAGATCACATAGAGAAACATTACTCAGACCCCAACTTTGGCTAGTAGCAGTTGATGTCTCCAGAACCAGGTGGAATGGTGCAGAGGAAGGTAGGGCCAAGATAGGAGCTGCTTATTCCTAAAGACCTGATTTTTTGGATTTTAGTAACCTACTGGAGACCTTCCTAAACCCCAACATGTGAGCTCAATAGCAGAAGGCAGAACTCAATCTCTGAAAAGTAGAAACAATAGAAATAATTTAAAAGAAAACATGAAAACATTAGAGGCACCTCCTTCCTTTGTTCTCATCTGAACTCCAGTGTGCCAGTGTGATACATACTGACCTTTTCAAAATTGGGATTTGGAGAAGAGGTAAATTTATAGAGTTGTGTTTGAGCATTTGATTCTGTATCAAAGAGGAGCAATATTTTAGTTTAGGATCAGGTGGGAAGAAAAGAGGAAAAGAATTTTAGGTCACATCCGTCGCTGAGGATTACAGTTTGAAAAGAGCAGCGGGATGGAACGCACTGCAAGAAGATGACAACTTTCTCTGACTTCTTCTCCTCCACATCCACAGCATATGCCAGCTCACATATCCTATTTGGTCACAGCAAGAAAATCGTCCTATAATCAGATCGTAGCCTATCTCAGCTATAATCACACGGACCCGGTTGTCTTTAAGGTTGCATAAAACAACAATCGCTACCAACGTCCTTTTTTATCTTTGTTTTTTGACATTGTAACACACCTAATTGTACTGACGTCTAGATTCAATTCAATGAACAAATGGAATTCAAGTTAACATATTGCCACAAAATCCTATCTCCAATCACTTAAAAAATATAAGTTGATTATAGGATAGTTAAAAATATTAGCAAAATATCATAGAGAAACAGTATCACTATATCAAGATCTGTGATTAACAATCCATCTGCTTCTTGATTTGAGACTGATGGTAACAGACTGTGAGTGACAGTTGTAACACAGAACTGTGCATGTTTAATCTCATGATCACTGCAAAATACCATGCACAGTGTAAGACAAACAGAAACTAAGCCCCAGCACCTTACTACCTTATAAATTTATTTAGGCTAATGATCTGTTCCTATGTGTGACACACCACTGTGAGTCCAGCCAGGCACTAAGGAAAGAAGGATCTACAGAGAGGTAGATGAGGTTTCCACTTGCAGGAAGTTTTCTCTAACTAAAGTATGAAACAAGATGTGCTAAAACAATCTGGCATGATGCCAAGAGGGAAACCTGGAAAGAGCAGGCTGTGTAAGCAGTGTCTTCCTAAACGTGCACTGCACTTTGGATGCTCTCTTAATTGTTGATATCATTCTATTTGTGTATATAGCTGACTTTCAAGTATTGAGGAATATGGGCAATTGAGAACCTAGTTCGTTAAAATAATGGTTCTTAAGAAGTGCTTATTGTGTAGTATACACTATGTGAGTATGTTATGTGGCCCTCAAACAGTAAACATCTGTACTTCACAATCTCCATTCATGGGGGTGGGGGACTGAGCCTCAGAGAGGCTAGGAAAAACTGGCACAGGTTGTACAACTGAACAATTTGTGCTGCTAGCATGTAGTTCCAGGGCTGTCCAACAGCCCTATTACAACAATATGTTACTTCGACTAAAGCGCCTACTATATGTATCCATTTCCTACAGTCAATGCTACAAGATCCCAGTTAGTCACTTGAAATTAATAAGGTACAGGGAGGAGATGCCAATATCAGCACTGAAATGGAGAAAAAGCTGGTTGCATAGCCATCACTCGATGATTTCTTTCTAAGGAGCCTTCCCTGTTGGATTCTTGGTACCTAGGCGAACAATTGCCTTCCCATGCCAGCTTGCCTGTCTTATAAATCATTTTTCCCTGGAAAGTTTTTATTTGTAAAAAATGACTTATGAAAGAAATGTCTGAAAAAAATAAATGTCGTAGGCAATCTGAAAAGCTGATTTTGCAGAAGTTTCAGGAGTGTTTTAATAGAGGTGTCAGGGAGGCATGGCGGAAAAATGTGAGCAGGTTAGATATATGGGAGGCCTTCTAGATAGGAACCAAGACGCTCCGGCATTTGTTGAAGAAAAAAAATGATACAACTTAGTTTGTCAAGTGTCTTACACAACCTACATGGGAAGAGATGAGAAATGGAAAGTAATGAGAAAATAATTTAGTGAGGTGGGGGTACAAGTTAATAACTCCAACAGATTAGACTTTAGGTCTAAATGTCTCCAAGGATCTTATGGGTCCATTCCAAACCTCAGCAGACATTCCATATCCGTCAACATTAGTGCTTTAAATAAGGAGGGATGACAGGAAAGGCTTCCAGCCGAGCTAGGCCACAGTATATGAAAATGGTTCAAGCAATATCATTTAGATATTTGACTTCATTTTGAAAGACACTTTTCAATTGAAAGTTATTCAGCTTACGTTTACTTATACAGTTTTAAGGAAGACTATCAAAATTCAGCAGAGATGCTTTGATCAGCTTTCTGATAGGTACATCCTAAATAGAATAAATCTTTATTTGTAATCCATAGATCTATGGAACGGTACCTCCTTATTTCCAACCATCATCAATCTGTGTAGCCCTTCACTATCTTAGAATTTGTTCTCAAGATTCATGATCTCTATTTTGAATCTATGGAAACAGTGATAAGGGTAACACCCAACTTCACTCATGCATTGGCTGTTGCACCAGATCATTTGAAGACCGCGAGTACTTATTAACTGCCGTTTACGATATTAAATCTGGGGCGGAATGGGACGCTAGGCAATAAATAACTGGGAAACTAAAGAACTTAGTAGAGTTGTATGCAGAGGCACTGGGTTGTTTTGCCCATTTAGATTATTAGAACATCTCCATACAGAGTTTAACTTGCCCATTACATCTAAAATATAGCTTACCTCTGTTCTCCTTGCTCTTCTGAACTAACGTGCCTTATGATGTAATTCTTTTATTAGTCATCTTGGTGTCTGTGCTTCTAGCCTCAGCTTATATAATTTGACAATACTCAATCAGTCCTACAATAAACACTCAGAAAAGTTTCAAACCCTAAAGCACCCTGCCTGCTGAAGCTTGAGTCATGCAGAGATCCTCTATTGAAAGACCACATAGCAAATGCAGCTGATTCCCTAGCAGCCAAGCCCTGCTACCCCCTGACAACTGTTACCTTAGGGTTTCCCCAGAGGAGCCCCTCCTCTTCCACAGGTTGACTAGGCTGCTCGATCTGCTGGCGGCGGAGGATGACTTGCCATCACCTACGTGCATGCGCACCACCGTAGATGTTGTAAAGGCGCTGCGCACGTTTCTCTCCGGTTTGGCAAGGATGATGTACACCTTCGGCACAAACATGCAGCCCAGAGCCACCGTGGCACTGAGGCTGACGGAGAAACACATGGTGATGATTTTGTAGTTGCTGCCAAAGTAGATAGGCACGAAGGCCAGCCATATGATGCAGGTTGTGTACATGGTGAAGGCAATATACTTGGCCTCATTAAAGTTGGCTGGGACATTTCTGGTCTTGAAAGCATAGAACGTGCAGCTCAAAATCAATAATCCATTGTATCCAAGAGGAGTGACCACCCCAAGATTGGTGGTGTTACAAATCAAGTAGACCTCTCGAATGCTTGGGTAGTCATGCATTATATCCGGAGGCTCCATGATAAACAGGGCCACGATAATGCCCAGCTGGATACAGATGAGAATGAAGGCGATCACTAACTGAGCACAGGCACTCATGAATCTGGGTTTTTTGGTACAGATCTTCTTCTTGCTGCCTGCTAGGATCCTTGCAATGCGGTTGGTCTTGGTTACGAGTGCTGAGTAGCTCATGGCCGGAGAGAGACCGATGCCAATTCTCTGGAGATAGCAGTAAATCTGCTTGGGCTTAGCAATGAGACAGAAAGTACATAAGTAGCCCAGGCAGATGCCCGCAAGGATAATGTAGCAGAGCTCCCGGCTGGAGGACTTGACCACCGGAGTATCCCGATAAATGACGAAGACCACAGTAACGAACAGGGTGGCCAGCAGGCCGAGGCAGGCGAACACCACAGCTGCAATGGGCTCAGGGTCACCCCAGCGAAGATACTGTACCGGGATCAAATCACAACCTGCAGACACACAGACACATATCCAAAAAGAAGGAGAGGAATAATTTGGCTTACAAGTTCCCAATTTACAAGCAACTGCTTTCGATTGCTTCAATCTGTTTCTCATTTGCCTTTCTAATTTCAGTCTCTCATATAATTTATTCCTTCAGTGATTCGTTCAGAAAAATTAATATTGTTAAGTGTATGCTGTTTGATACGAACTCTCTTGCATTCTGAAATGAAGTGATGATAATCACTTTTCCTGTTATCATAGAAAAATTGGTTGGCCTCTTTAAAATAATTGCTTTCACCCGGGATAAATCTATGGCGAAGTGCCATGGCTTTATTCTTAGCCAGGAGCAACCAAAGATTCCTACAGGAACTAGCAAGTGCTTTGTGACAGAACATGAAACAGGGTATATTTGGGGAGCATAGGTTATCTGTGAGAAAAGGGGGAAAGAGAGGATACTACAGTGCGATAGAGTGATGCACAGCCTCGGATGAGGCTGCACAGCAGGCAGGTGGGCTAACCTGCAGGTCACAGAGTCTTAAGTTGACCAGAAGTTATTATTGTAAATGGTGTAGAGGAATGGCATGGACCAATTTCAGTGACTGCATATCAAGCTTGCTTTGACTGATATATGAAATCCCCATGAAATCAGGCTGTAGACAAAGCTGCAAACTATTTCGGAGTTATCTAAGGTGTTTTGAGGCATGCAGAAATACATGAAAAGAAAGGAAGATTTTTTAATTATTTTTTAATAAACACAAACACAAAAGACAATTTAAAAAATTGAAATGATTGATTCTTCTTTCTTGTACATCTACCCTTCTTGCTTCAGGTTTCAGATAGTTAACCCTTAGTACTACAGGCTCTACAGAGTTGTATGCCTGAGGTCATCTGCACACTTTGCAAAATTGCTTCTACTGGAAAACATATTTGCATTATCAATAATCATTAACAGATTAACATATTTTTTGTGACTTCCAAAGTAAATATAAGTATGTATGTGAGCATGTATGATGATGTATATAATTGTAGTGTATGCCTTTGTAAATGCAGGAGTACCCACACTTATGTGTAAGTATATAGAGCCCAGAAGGAGACTTAAAGTGTGTTCCCTCTGCCTTATTCTCATGAGACTATTCTCTCACTGAGCTAAGCAGCTGAATCTTGCTTGGCCTTTTAATTAGGTAGTTAGGCTGGCTGTTCAGTCCTCTTCTAAATTCATTTGCCTTTGTCTACATCCTCACTGTGGGAGTTACAAGCATATGAAGTCATTCCTAGTTTCTTGAGTTTGTCCCGGGTATTTTAACTCAGGTTCTCATACATACATGGCATACCCAATGAGTCACATCCTTAGTCTAGAAGTTAGTCAATAACAAATACCATCCACTCATGCCATTTGGATCCATTCTTCCTATGAAGTCTGTTAATTGCAACACTTTAAAATATTAAACAACCTCCAAGACCCCAAGTCCTGTTCAGCAATGGCACAGTACCTCATAGATTTCAACATTATTTTAGCAGGAAGCAAAACATGCCATAATGCTGGCAAAAGGCTTAGGGGCTAGGGCAGCTTGACACAAGCCTGAGGAACTGAGGCCAGTCTTCAGGCCTGATACCACAGAAGGAGAGAAGCAATTCCCACAAGCTGTCCTTTAACCTCCATGTAACGGCTATTTCCTGCCACAAATAATAATGTTTGTATAAATGAATACTGCTAAAAAAAATGGCCCCAAATATAATTGTAATCTCTACCTAAAATGTCAGGATGATTTTATTAGTAACTACTCCAATCAGAAGGAGGATTTATTCTCTTCATGTCTGAATGAAAGCCGGAGAGAACTGACTCTGTTTTTGAGTGTCAGGAAATACCAGATCCTAGTCCCGAAATTGTATGAGGTTTTCATAATAAATAAGTCAGGTAAGTATCATTGTCTCTAGTTCACAGGAGGTGAGTGGGCATAAATAATAAGATATATTGACATGCTAGAACTGAAATCATAACCTTGATATTAGTCATTTATTTACTTGTTTACTTGTTTTAAATCCATTGAGGAGGCAACTTTATCATCTAATCCTCAAAAGGATAATCTGAGGCTACTCAGTAAAAATAAATCACAATAAATTGAGAATGTCTGCACTGTAAAAAGCAGGTGTAGTGGTGGCCACATACTTGCTTGATGGCTGTCATTTTGGCATCAACTCATGCCCCTTCTAAGGTCTCTCATTGTTCCAAGCTCTTCTGTAGGGTCTCACTATGGTGGTGTGTATCCTGAGGATGTCTGGCCAGAGATGTGGGGTAGTTAATCTTTCTTCTTTTCTCCCTAAAATTTCCCAGCATAGGACAGCTACAACACACTTGTGACACATTCCTCATGTTGCGGCAGTAGCTTCATGGTCATTCATCACTGAAGTATTTTGATGTGGGATTTCCCTCTGTATGCTGTGAATACTATTGGTTAATAAAGAAGCTGTTTTGGGCCTGTGATAGGGTAGAGCAGAACTAGGTGGGGAAGACTAAATTGAGTGCTGGGAGAAAGAAGGCGGAGACAGAGTGAAACCATGTAGCCCTGCTGGAGACAGACACTGGAACTTTACCTAGTAAGCCACAGCCTTGTGCCCATATACAGATTAGTGGAGATGGGTTAAATTAAGATATGAGTTAGCCAGGAATATGCTTAAGCTATTGGCCAAACAGTATTGTAAATAATATAGTTTTTGTGCGGTTATTTTGTGATCTGATCAGCCGGGAACAAACAAGCGGCCTCCTACAACAGAATTTCATACCCATCATAGATTATTGCACACCTTTTATTTTAGATTCCTTTAATAAAACTCTTTTGAATATCTGACAATTCAAAGAGAGTTTTGTTGATGTTTTTATTGCTGAATTTTATAGGGAGATATGAACTGTTACACTGAGATTTATTTTATAGTAAAAAACCTAAGTAATAATGTAACAGCATTGCAGAATACTGATGGGAAGGCTGATCCCAGATCACGATTTCAGGGAGCAGTTTTGAGAACTGTGCCTTGGGTCACACTGCTGTAGAAGTATGTAAAGACACAGCTTGTGGATGGAAATAATAAGTGCAGCTAAGACACTGCTCTCCCTCTCCACTTTCCTCTTAATTCTCATCACATTGTTCTTCCATTTTGTAGATCCTCTCACAGAATGACTTTTCCCTGAGCCTGAGTGTCATGTTCCTTCCATGAGATCATAGCTCTCTCTGGCCTGTGTCAATGTTTGCTGGACTGTGTCATAGGTAGGCTGAGCAATATAAGGACAGAAACAATTTCTTTGTAATTGCATTATGGGTAGTGCCAAGGACAGGGCCTTGTATAAAACTGACAACTGAATAGGTAGACCTATCAGAGAAAGGATCAAGTTAGAAATAAGAGCTGTGTTTTACATTTTCAGCTTGAGTTACAGGAGCAATTTACTCTACGTGTTTGTGCCTCCACACAGAAAGTGCGTACAATAAGGCATTTCCTTAGCTATCGTGAGCATTTGAATCTGTGGAAACCATTACAGAAATACTCACGGATAAATACGATGACCCAGAAAAGACAAAGGAAACAACTTCACAGAACTGAATCTATACAATGCTTTGAGCTATTTTAATATTTCATTAAAAGCACACATCAAAGACTTCACTTTAAAGCAGTCCCTGAATTTGACACATATCATAGCTATCAGAAGGCTTTACTGCTAATTTTTATTTATGTTTTCTAAATAAAATAACTTGGTGGTGATCAAGTTACTTTTCCTGTGTTTGCAGAGATTCTTGAGAAGCAGTTTCGTCCAGCTGGTTTTCCTTACTGGTGTTCAAAGGCTTTCTGACTTGCTTTCTAAGCCACTGTCTTCCTTGTACCCACATACCCTAAATTCTCTTCCAGTTTGAGTCATGTTGGGATTTTCTGGAGCCTCAGCTCATGCTACTTTTCTTAAGGCTGTTTGTAAAATCATACGCATGTTCTTACACAAATGTTTCCTCCTGCTTTTCTCCCCAAGACTACTGACTTCTAATTTTTAAGTAGTACAATCTTGTAAGAACTTCCCAAGTGAGCTACTGTATGATTTAACTAATTAATATGTTTGGGTTTTTATTACAGAAAGAAAATATGGGATCACCTCCCCAATACACATAAGAAAGATGCACGAGGGGAAAGATAAATTCTTTTTCCTAACCAATAAACGATGGAAAATCATTCATGCAGTGCAATTGGAGTCTTCCACTTGGTTCTGAATTCAATACGCATTACTGAGCATGAACTCCACTTACAATAGTGGGTCCACACTATGGGTTTATAGAGGAAGTCATTTGTTTCTTTAGAGGACTCTCCAAATACTCCGCTTTGTTATTACAGTGCCAGGCACTGGGCTGAGTGCTTTATGGATATTAATATGTTTGATAAAACATTATTATGAGGTATGGGGCATTGGTTTTGTTTTTTTTTAATCAATTTTTAGTTAAGGAGACAGAGATAGGATAAGAAATGCAGAGAGTTTGAAAAGAACTCCATGGGAAGAGTAGAAGGGCTGTAAACCAAACAGGCAGACTGTGGAGACAGGCAGAGGGTTCCTGCTACAGCACAGACACAGTCACCAGAGAATTAGACTGTCTCAGGGAATCACTGCCGAGAAGCTGGATGAGGGCTTTTCAGAGGAAAGATGCTAATACCTGCCTGCCTGCCTGCAATCCACGGGCTGCTGTGGGAGCTGTGCAGAACAATATGTGGCTTCAGCAATGGCAGAATAATTATGGAGCAAGGAAAAGGGAGAAAGGAGAGGTGTGCGCGTAAAACAAAAGTGACTCAGTGTCTGCTAAATGGCCTGTGTTTTATTACACTGTCCTATGCCCTACCTGGGGAAAGACAGGCTGTTATAACTTCCTGGCCTCTTCACATAGAAGTATCTTCAAGAAAATGGTATTATATTATCTTCAGTTGTCAGTACAAGGAAGCATAATATTCTGTTCATTTTTCACCCCACTTACTGCAGTCCTTAAGAGGTGTGACGATAGAAAGCATTTACCCCTTCCGTGCCACTCATATCATATGCTAATAATTGATGAAGCCTTCCCCAAGTAGGTTAAATAATGTAGGATTAAGAATTCCCTTCCAATGTTTTATGTTCTTTGGGGGAACTGTGATAATTTACTTTGGCCAAACTAGGAAATTAAGATCAGTGAAACCACATTCTTTTCTCTAGTTCGAACACATCAGAGCTGTTTGACCACAATGCCATTGTTCGGTAGAAACCACAGATTGATCACCACGAAGAACACTGTGGTCATTTCTCATTGCTGTGTTTCTGACAAGATGCAAATTTACTGATGTTTTCCTCGAGAATCAGTTCCAGGAAGTTCTGTGGGAAGTGGGGCTTTTGCCATATTTTCCCCCTCGAGTAACTGATATTTTACAGGTGTACATGGACCTTAGTTTATCAATTACTACTTTCTTGTAGGAAGCTCTTTATAAATTGATAAACGTTGAGACATTGGAAGAGTCATAAAGCGTTTTATACCTTTTACCCAAGAGAGTTGTGGCCTCTCATTAAAGCAAAACAACATGGTTTCCTATCAACATTAAGGGGAACAGTCTCATCGAGACTGCTGTTGGGAAAGAGCCAGGGTCTCCTGCACTCCTAAACCATCCACCTACCTTCAGTTATTGTTTTCAAAACTTGAGTAGAAGAATAATGACACTTAGTACGAAATATTAATATCAAAACAGATTTTAAGCTATCTGTATTATATTTCATACCGCCTCTGATCTAGTAACTACTATTTTCACCTAGCGGAAAGGCAAGCTGATAATTAAAGGTGAAGGACATGGATATTTATTTGTTTGATGTTATATTTGTGGAGTGGATTGAAACATGGCTGCCACTAACTCCAAAAGTCTATTGATTTAAATTCTGTGCTCTTGGAACTTAATAAAGATGAATTACTGGAGGCATATCTTGAATGTTGTTGAAATCTGTTGATAAAAGTTTTATTCTGTGTTTGACATAAATTTGAATTTCTTAGTTTGTTATGGTGGATGTTTATGTATCAAACTTTTATTTTATTTATTTATTTTTTTTTGGTTTTTCGAGACAGGGTTTCTCTGTGGTTTTGGAGCCTCTCCTGGAACTAGCTCTTGTAGACCAGGCTGGTCTCGAACTCACAGAGATCCGCCTGCCTCTGCCTCCCGAGTGCTGGGATTAAAGGCGTGCGCCACCACCGCCCGGCTCTGTATCAAACTTTTAAAGGGAGTCCTACATAGTGCTAGGGGCCTGGGGAATTCTATGGTTAAATAATATCTTTTACAGATATTTAGTGCTATGGTGCTTGTTTTATTCATGAAAAGGTGACTTCTGTTTTGAAGACTTTTATAAAAATGTGACTGCAAACTTGTGATACTCTTGATTCTAAAGAATTATGTTTAGTTTTAAAATATATGTTCAGGTGTATACATATTTTTTAGAAGTGACATGGTCTTTGTGCCTGAAATTGTTTTTGAAGGAGCAATGGCCCCCTGGAGCTTGTGTTTCTGGCAGGCCTTGTCCTTCTCTATAATTTCCTCTGTCTTGCTAAAAACAGATTACCTTCCTAAAGCTAGCCACTAAGGACTATTCCCTTATTCGGTCACTTCCTCCTCCTGAGGATGACTACGAAAGTCCTGGAATCAAAAGCCCTCTTTGTTTCACCTAATGAATATGCCCAATTAATATTAAACACCTCATCCTAAAACAGGTTTTCCCCTTTTATCTCTCTAAATCACCTTTTGCCTATGTGTCTGTCTCCTCTCTGTCCAGCGGCAGTCCTTATGTCCCTCCAGGACAAATATCTCTGTACCCTTTTCCCTTGTTTCCTTTCCCTTCTCCCTGGGCCCCCATCCCTTTTACTACCACATCCTAGCCCATTTCAACACAGACCTCCCCTTTTTCTCCTCTGTAGAATAACGCCTGCAAGGTCATTTGTTACTGTTTTCTGCCTGAGTCAGAAAGCAGCCCCTTTTAACTTGTCTTCCCTGCTTAATACAGGTTCTCTCTGTAAAATAGATGTTTGGGTGTAGTTTGGGCCCCCAGAGTCCCCTCTCTGTGGGAGGCCCCTTCAGCTTTTTCAGCTTAATTTCCCCTTGGTCAAGAACTCATTTCCTCTGCCTGGTGGTGGTGGTGCACACCTTTAATCCCAGCACTTGGGAGGCAGAGACAGGTGGATCTATGTGAGCTAGTTCCAAGGCAGGCTCCAAAGCTACAGAGAAACCCTGTCTCAAAAAACCAGGGGGAAAAAAAAAGAAGACCCTTTAAACTTTCAAGACTTCATTAGATATCTCTTATTGATAGTCTTTGGTGATCAATGGTTCCTCGAGTGATATTCCTCTTGGACTGTCGCTCCTTCCTTTCATTTTATATCCTCCTTTTTTTATATCCTTCTTTTATTTGACGGTAGCTAAATCAATTTCTATTGTAGAGGAGGAAAACTTGATATATTCAACGCCTCCTTATTTGCTTGAATATCTAACCAGACTCTTTACATGTCTATCTAGCCAGATTCTGGAATATTCAAGAGTAGGAAATTTGCATCCATCACCACGTGTGACAAGTACTGAGTCTGACAACTCATATATACATATTTGCTAATGGATAATTTTGTCTTCTGTGCCACTATTGCACCTGCTATGTGGCTCAATTATTGTATACATCACGTCTATAATCCCAAGGTGAATACTTAAGTCAGGCTTCTTCTGTGGACTTGTGAGTCTTCAACAAGGGAAGGTTAGTCCACCTTTTATTTTAAGGTCATAGAATTCAGCACTGTGTGAAAAACATTAGTTTGTAAACTGAATGAATGACAGGGAAGCCAGATGCTTGGTTCTGGTTAGACCGCCACAGAAACTAGAAGTCAGCAGCTAGACAGCACCATCCTAAACTCCTGTTCAATTGTTAATGCAAATGTTGCTATAGATAGACAAAGATAAACATACCTGTCTAAATTCACATAAAATTCTCAGAAACACAGATTATTTATAAATGGCAAGAATTCCCCATTTCTGCATCTAAATTTAATTATGAAAATCAAATAGCCTGCTTTAATCACATTTAGAGTGAAAAATACCAGAATATCCTGGATATAATTAATATTGTGACAAATTTGAATCTAAATTCTTTTTTCATTATGATTTCCTGGAAATATGGGACTGAAAAAAGATGCTGCAGCAGAAGGGGAGTAGCATAGCATCGCCCCCTGGGCTTGACTTTCCTTGAGGTTTGTAGTACTAAATAATGTATACAATTTTCCTGAATCTTAGATATCTCAGTTGTAAAAATAGTATCTATGTCATAGGATTGAAACAGAAAATACTTAAGATACAACTGTTAGCAGTGCCAGACAATCTCACATGCTTTTATTAAGTGAGTTTACACTTTCAACGGCATAAAAAGTCCCATAAAATAGACTAAAGGAGAAACATGTATTAAACAAACATTTGCAAAGTGTAACTCCGGTTCTGGAGTTCAGAGACCTGCCGCTGCTCACAGCCCTGGGAGCTCTTCCTCCTCTTCCTCCAGATCCCTTCTGAACTCCTTGTTTCGCTCCACCAACTTTCACTCCTTAGCTGAAAATTCTGTTTCCAAACTCTCGGGAAATTCCATCACTCAAGGAACCAGAAGACTTGTTAGCGAATGTCCCTCTTGATACCTTCATTCCATTTCCACTGCGCTGCAGGCACCTGAAGTGCTGTTCTTTGTGAGAAGCAGGAAGCCATTCCAGCTTGCCACTGCTTCCTGCATAGAAGCCAGGTTGATTTTACCTCGGACTTTCAGTGGGGTTATTGGAGGGTGCCAGCCCCTGACACGTTCAACAGGAAACAAGTTTGCAGACTTGGAAGGGAAATTGAAGATGAGACTCTTGCTACTTGCAAGTCAACTTAAATTCTTTAGCAGAATACACACACACACACACACACACACACACACACACACACACACACACGGAAGCTTTTACAGTGGCAAGAAATAGTGAAGCAGGACCCAGTTTCTGGCAAAGAGAAGCTGTAGAAAATTCTTCCCGCGGCACGCAGATTGCCACCTTTTGCCGCTTTTCCTTTCCATCTCAAAGTAGACCATTATTGCACTGACTTTTTTCTTATTAGAGAACAATTACCCAATTTTAACAATGTTAATTCTCAATCAAATTTCTTCATTGATTTTTATGCCTGCTACATTATTTTAGCCCATACACCAATAGATTAACATTGATTGCTGTAAAACCTGTTACTGCAGTTTTCTTAGCATTTATATTTCAGTCATTTATTCTTAAATTTATTTTTCAACATTATGTAAGAAAATGTTGTGGAATGTTTTCAAATAAAAAACTTAAATGTGTAGAGTATGAATACAAAATATCTTGATTTGAAAAATATTAATGTCTTGCCATGTTAATTTCAAATGATACCCTGTCCCATGAAGGCATGTTATAAATGCTACTGAACCTTTTCTATGATTCCTATGTTACTCTTTCTAGATGATATCATCACATCATCCTTCCATTTCATGCTTAAAATTAATATCCATTATCCATTATCACATTGTCACGGTGTAAATAATATTTATAATGTGGTCCTCCAGGATTGTATTTCTTTTCTTATTTGATTTTTGGATATTCCTAGAGATAATGGCCTTGTTAAAAACCAATTTTCTAGGAGAGAAGGGCAGAGTGTTTTGCCTAGTGAGTTTACAGAAATGTTTTAGCACTTAGAATATTGCCTGGGATAGGGTTCATGACATAATATACCCCAATACAGTACCTTGGCATACTGAATTTGAGAAATAGCATGGACAATAAAGGACTTCTTGCTCTTTCCTTATCATCTCCGCTGAAGCAGGTGATATAAGATGTTTTAGTGGAAGGACCGTTTCCACGGTCATACCTGTGGGACTAGAACATCCTCCTCTGCCTTGACAAGGGGTACAGAGAGGAAGTGGAACAAGCAAGTCTTGCTACACGTGGGCCATGACTTCCCTTCCATAGTTTACCATAATTCTTCTTTATTTGTATTTATTTATTTTAAACCCAGGTACATAACCACTCAGCTTCAACTATTCTCTCAGGACTAAATTGCTTTGTGGAGGTTTTTATGTCGCTCCAAAGTTAGTATTAGACTGGTATGGTAGCTTAGACCTGTACTGTCTTGATGTCCAGCTTTTCATGAAACCTACGCAAGGGAATTAGGTGAGACCAGGACTTGGAGACCAATCTGGGTAGCATGGAGAGTTCTGTCTTAAAGAGAATAAAAAACAAGCAAAACTAAGGCTCAAAAGTTACATCTTATGTCGAATCACTATAATGCTTTCTCTTGTTAATCTTTCTTTTGACACAGAGGTTTCACCCATGTGAAACCATGGTCGACAGAAAGGAAAGACATTTTCCTTCCCTTTATCTAGGTCAGAGACGGCACTAGATATGCTCTTATTGAGTGGATTACTAGATGACTGAATAAGTAAATGGTTTTAATCTTACTTAGCATGATTTAGAGAAGACTAAAAGCCTTGGTATTTGCTTAGCTGTCCTAGCTCTCTTCTCCACACTGTTTTTTTCTTGGTCCTGGCATTATAGCATCACAAATACACTTTTCTATTTTTCATGTAGGAAGCTACTCTTTTTGCTTGGATTCATATATACACGCACTTCAAGAAGGGATTTTCAGCTGCAGCTGTTAGCTATTATGTTGATCTGGATTTCCACATTGCTCTGCTCATCTCTGATATTAACATCTAACCATTTATTATATCTATCAACATTTAGAATGTCAATATTTTTAGAGCAGGGGTCTTTTTATACTTCTCACTGCTGGTACTATTAGGTAAAAAATAACTATTTGCTGTCCTCAGTGAGAATACACACACACACACACACACACACACACACACACACACACCTTAGGGTTTATAAGCCCATGTGAGGATTTGGGTGGATTTGTCAATGTCTGGCTTTCCTGTCTTCAAGCTGAAGAAGAAAGCACACTTGTAAGTTATATTCCCACATCTGAATTTCAGGAAAAGAATGAGTTCTGTAGTCCAATGGCATTGGCAAACATTTAAGGATCTAAGTAGATCACATTATGAGGGAAAATTTGTAACAGGAAACCACAGGGAGCAAACATCTAAACTGGGGAAACCTCCATGTTTAATGGCCTAGATTATATGGAACAGGCAACAGCAGCCCACATCTCCTGCCCCAAACAGGCAAAATAAAATAAAGCAATATCAGAAATGACATTTATGTGGGACAGAGAAACCTGGGTTGTAACATGTTCCAAAATGTTCAGCATCAAGCCCACTTCCTTGAACAGAAACATTTGTAAAATAAGGAATGATAAATAACCTTGTAGTTCCAAATCATGGTAGACCTAAGTCTTTGCCGGGATCTAACAGCAGGGAGAGTGGGAGAAAGTGTGTAAATGTGAGTGCATACTACTTATCCAAGAAGTTACCTGAGCAAGAAGAAAGAGGAATTAACAGTGGAGGATTTGTCTTTGCACAAGGTCATTTTTTGAAGAGTGTAATAATTGTATGTGCCTAGTATATTAGACAAGGAAGCAGTGCATTAGTCATTCCTGCATCATTTCTAGGTGATGATCTTAATGATGCTGGAGGGATCACTTAGTTCCAGAATTATCATTATCACCCTTCCTATAAATGGCGACTTATATTTCAAGCTTAAACTTTCTCCAGTTGCTCATAATACTGTTTATTCTGCACCTATAATATGAACTGCACAGTGGTGTCACCTTTTTTAAACAAACTTTTCTCTAGCCAATATTTTAAGTTTCCTGGAAACTTAATTTTATCTTTTATTTCCAGCTCATGGTACATATTCTTGCATATGTTAAAGCCAAAACCTTTTAAATTAATGACTTCTTATTTAATAATCTGAAAAGGCGTATCAAATTGCTCTGATCTAACACTAAAACCTAGATATTTATGAACAAATGCCTTTATTCCTTTAGGATTTAAGGGAGGAAATTTAACAGTCTTCTTTAATACCTTTTATGTCAATTTCTTTGTGTGTATTGTTGATTTTATACCAAATCATACCTCAGATATTCCAATGCATTGTTTAGTTAAAGAAAACCAATCACCTTGTCTGCTGCATCAATGACCGTCCAATCTGCCTACTTGATTTTTACCCATTGTCTTTCCCCAAACTGTCTGCTTGATTTTTACCTTCCATCTATCCTGAATTACTTAACCCCACAGCAATGAGAATGTTGTATAAGAACACAACATTTACCATACTGCTGCATCCACTGAAATTCTTGCAACGGTTGCTCTCTCTACTGACAATCCAACATGGAAATCGTTAGCATATTCTTCTACAAGGCATTAGATCTTGCTCCGTACTTTCCTGAAATCTGACAATATTCTGACATCTTTTACCTTCCTATGTGTGCTGCCTTCTAGGTCAGGAATGACATTCTTCCTGCCACTTGCTAGCAACTACTATTTATCACATAAGTTATTTTTCTAGAGAAATATTTTGTGATCACAATTTTAAGTTACCTTTTCTCTATTATTTCTCTAATATTTTCATTTTATCTGCTATTCTTTTGCCTATTTTGCATGATTTGTCAGTGTGTGTGTGCAATGGAGAACTGTATTCATGGACAAGGGACTAAACATGCAAGATTATTGAGTTACCAGAGTTTTAAAATTCAGCAGTAATATAATTTGAAATTAGAAAAAATAATGAATCAATGGAAAGGAAACATCACCAACTACTGTTCCATACCAAACTAACGGAAAGGTAATAATAATATGTTTTTCTTGTAGGCAATTTTAATTTTGTGTGCATGTATACACCTACTATAATTCATCTACTTAAAAAAATTCCTTTTGATTTAATGCGCAGCACTGAGTCAACTCTGGAATGCCTACGACCATCAGAAAGCTTGCCTAATGATAAAAACAGGACTCAATGCTACCACTAGGCACTTGGATGTTTTATTAAATCTTTAAGAAAGAGAAGTCATCTGTATAAATATCACTCACTAACAAAGAGTCTTAGTGTGAGCAAGCCTCAAAGGGCTCCAGATCACAGCATTTTTCTAATCAGGGCTTTGATGTAAGCTGGTACAATGGCCATGGGTAATCATTTATTCAATGAGGGAGGGACTTAACACTGATGATCTTATGACCTATCTTCTAGGAATTCTGTGCTAAAACCCCTCTTAATATTGAAGCCACTAGACATATCCCAGGTGGTTGTTCTTTCAGGAGTACTGTTTTAGGCTTAATATGGAAGACCATTTTCAAGGAAATATACAGTCTATTTTGAACATATTCCATCTCTATTTTTATTACCCCCTTTCTTCCTCCTCCCCTTCTCACTGATCCTATGTCTTTCCCTACACAGTGCTGCTTTTATGTTCATGACTTTTATACATATATGATTTTATGTTTCCATAAAGTCTAAGACCCACAAATGAGAATGTACCTGCAACCTTTGTCTTTATATTTGATTCCGTTTGTTTGATATGGTTATCTTCATTTATATTCATTGTATTAATCATGTTTGCATATTTTTCCTTTAGCACTAAATTATGAGCTTCTTTAAGACAGAGAGATAATATTAATTTCTGTGTCTTTATTTTATTTTTAGGCAAATATACACATTGATTATATTGATGATAGGTTGAAATAGGGTTGTGGGGACTTGGACTTCAGTTTACTTTTGGAAATATTGAAAATGAATGTTGAGTATGGGATGAACACTATGGCATATAGGAGTAGTTTTTGAAATAAAGATCATAAATTAAACCAAATTCAAATAAATAAACAAGGGCAGGCCTTTGCCTGCATTGTTTAAAAACAACAATGTTTACTGAGAAACTTAAGGTTTCAAAAAGAAAGAAAAAAACAAAGAAAAAGATACAATTTTTAGCTTAAAAAATCTTTTGTTCTTGGACATGTGGTGTATGTTTGTCTCTTAACAGGAAGCTCATGGTCTACTTGGGAATGTGTAAGGTGTTCTGAGAATGGGCTAAGTGTGACCAGTAGACCACCAAGAGTTCTGGTTGGGAGTCAGGTTGGAAATCAGGCAGAACTTCCTCTGAAATCTAAAGCTTTCCAGGATGAGCCTTGCTTTGGGAAGGCTTCTGTTTCCAAGGGAAGTCTTTGAACCCTAGACCATGCTCAATGAAAGCTATGTGGAGGCATGCCCCTTTCCTCTTCATGACCGCATGACTTCTGAGTTGGTTTCGGAGGAATGTGCAGACACTGTGACATAAGTACCTGTCAGGTCATCGGTGGGCCAGGACCCCAGCTGACACGCCTTGCAGGTGTACTCATCAAACACATACTCATTCTCTTTACAAGGAGTGCACGTCCAACAACAGCTCACTTCTCCCTTCCGGATCACCTGAGGGGAAGATTTGAAATTCTGATTAATGGTGCCTCAAAGAAACTAAACCAGATTCTTCTTGTTAAAATGTTTTCATTTTTTATAGAGTTTCCTTCAGATAAATTATTAGTGATTCATAAAATGTAAGGCACTAAAATATGACCTATTTTTATTAGTCACATATATATGCACATATATATTTAAGAAAGGAGAATTTCATTTTCAGGATAATTGTTAGATTATGTAACATAAGTAGTTTTATTTAAAATAATGAGACTTTTTTTTTTTAGATCTTTACAAGGGTTGGCAAATTTAAGATACTGAGTTTTTCACCCTTGAAATATGCTGACAGCCTGTGGCTCATTTTTCATTTATTATGAATGTCAATATTTTGCCCATATAAATGCATTCATTTTTCCAAGAATAATTCCCATGTAAGTCTCCTTGAATCATGACAACTTGATATATGTTCTTCAATCATTCAAAACCAATTTGGTTTAGGCGTTTTGCATGTTCTGTTTTGATTCTCATCATCACTTATGACAAGACACAGTGGCAATGTCTTTCCTAGCAGCTCCAGCTGTGAACAGATTGAAAGTAAAAGTGTTTTTACTGGCCCTGAAGGGTGCCAAGCCTCCATGGGAAATCAAGTTCATAAATCTAGGGACAATGCCAGGGGACGTTACTATGGAGGAAGGTGATCCATTACTGTTTTAAGAGATATTAAGAAAATGATATCAAATATATATTGCATAGAGTGGAAATGAGATCTACAGAGAAAACAATTTGAAAATGAGCAACCAAGCAAATGTAAATATGTAACCAATGTTAAGACTATGGTGACAGGGAACCCAGTTCTACCATTGTATCAGTAACATCCCATGCAACATGGTAGAGAAGCAGGCCAAGAAATAGCTGTTAAGCTATTTCCTGTTGTGAGGAGGCCACTTGTTGGTTTCCGGCTGCTTAGCCCTGAAATAATCACACAGAAACTTTATTAATTAAATCACTGCTTGGCTCATTAGATCTAGCTTCTTATTGGCTAACTCTTACATATTAATTTAACCCATCTCCATTAATCCGTGTAATGCCACGTGACTGTGGCTGACCATCTAAAGATCTGGCATCTGTCTCTGGCAGGGTTACATGGCTTCTCCCTGACTCTGCCTTCCTTCTCCCAGAATTCAGTTTAGTTTTCCCTGCCTAGCTAAGTTCTGCCTTGCTATATGTCCAAAGCAGTTTCTTTATTAACCAATGAAAATCCCACATCAATTTCCATGTGTTAAAATTATATTTATTTTGTTGGTCTTGTTTATCTTATGTCTAGCCTTAGTTTCCAAAATCCTTAGTGCCCCTGCCGAGTACCTTAAGATCAATGTTAAAACATTTCTGCTTTCAAATAATATCTCAAAAATATTTTAAGTTTGAGTGAATGTACTGTTGATTGAAAAGATTCAAGGAAATTTAAGTGTTCTGTATGCCTGAGATGGCAATGCTTACTTGATAAGCAATTAAACTATTTCATTATCATTTTTCTTCCCCCAATATATTATGTTTCACTAACTAACTTTCCCTGTTTTCTTAATTATTTTTTTATTTCATCTTTGTTGATGCTTTTTATTTCCTGGATTGAAAACTAGTATCCTCACAGCAAATTGTTTCTTACCTGCTTCCCCCCAAATACTCTATCACTGTATTCTGTCCATTTGGTTGTCTTTTCTCCCAGAAGATCCAGAGGAAATGATAATTTTGAATCTTCATCTCTGTTCCTCTTTCATCCTCTTCCCTAGCCTGTCTTGTGCTGTCCACCATGTTGGCTAACAGCATTTCTCCCCTATCTCCCTCTCTCTCAGAATTGGCTCGCCCCAACCACTTTCCCTTTTATATTCAAAGCATATGTTTTGAAGTTTTATTTTTGGTGTCCACTATTATTGTTACTTTTTTGAACTTTCAGGTTGAGCATTTTGAATCTACTCAAACAGTGTCAGTTTAAACTCTAATTATTTTTAAATCCAGATCATTGGCCTTATATGTATGATTTATTTTTTCTTCTTTTCTAGATCAATTTTCATTTGCTTGTTATATCAAAAATCAACAAATCTTGAAACCAACCCATTTCTTTTCCTTTCAAACCACTTTTCTTTTTGGTGTGTGTGTATGTGTGTGTGTGTGTTCATGACATACCAGAAATTACAAGAGTCTGTTCTTACTTCCATAATGCGTGTTCTGTAATTAGGAGTTCTGCTAAATAGCTTATTTGATAAACAATATCTCAGTTATTCATTTTTCTTTCATTCCGACAATGGTACATTTTGTTGCTAGTACTTGGAATTGCAGTTGATTTTATCATATTTTGCTTTTCTTTCCTGACCCAATTTTTAATCAGCATCTGGTACTGAGTGGTTGTAGCTCTGCAAAGCTTTTATCCAATGTCATTTCTACTTCTATATTGACACTTATTGTTCATTTTTCTGCCACGATAGTCAACATCCTATATTTTAACTATTATTTCTTGTTTCATCTTCCATAAATCTACTTACTGGGGCCAATACATGTCAACATTTTAGTCAGTATTAACTATTATTTTTGCCATAAAATATAGGTTATTTAGTATAATATTGAAGACTGTCCATAAAAATTGGCCTTTATCTGCTATTTAAATGTTTTCTTTCCTAATAACTACTTACAGCAACCATTTATGTACTCAGTTACTCAACGTCATTCTAGTATCCTATCTGTTACCTTGTCTATTGCTGCTTCCCATACATCTGTGATCTTTCCTTGAAATCATACCCAGTTTTATAGTCTGATGCTTGAAATTATATTCATAAAAGCTTATATTCCTATGATTTTTTTCTTTTAATGAAGCTATCATATTATCAGAATATTGCTTACCTTTCATGTACTTTTCCTCATTCATATTAAATCTACTGATGAAGACATTACATTTTCTACCATGGATATTAATGAACTATTACATTGACATTTTTTGATAGCTATTTGTTAAATATGTTTCCAGCTCTAAACTACTTATTCGCAGGAATCATTATCTTTAGAAACATTGCTATGCAGAAAGAGTAAATAGATCAAATATGACTTCTCAGCTTAATTAATGAGCTCAGATTGGCTACCTAGACTATTATGAGTTGAATGCTAGGTTTCCTAAAGAACTGATCAGAATAAAGTAAAAAATAAACTCATTTTCTGACCTTATGAGCTTGCAATATAAAATATAAAACAAGTGACAAATAAACAGAGAAATATACAATGAGAATAAATACTGTTAAATTTGAAGCAATTAAAGAAATGTAGGTTCTATATTACCTTTATCTGGCCTTTCTCACATGGTTCGCTGCACACGGATCTAATGATATTATTTTTCTTGGACCATACTTCATCATCATCCATTTTTAATTCTCCATTGTCCCAGCTTCCAACATTGATGTAATCAAAATAATCTTTTCCCATTTCCTTGAAATTCATTATTTCATACCTTAGAAACAAGAATATAATAATTATTTAGCTAAGGTCATAAATCCTCATATATGCAAAGGCAATAGTTTCATTCCCCCAATACATTTATTGTTGTGCAAATCACATTGAAATTTTATGTAATGGTATGTTTAGAGTAACAAAATTCTTTCTACTTCATTTTCATCTTGGTGACCTATTTTTAAAGTCATGCTTACACCTGAAAAAGAAAATCCTATGTAAGAAAGTTACTGGAACTCAGGAAGGATGAAAGACAGTTTTGAAAGAACTTCGGGAATTTTAAACATGAACTTTTGTTGGTTTATGAGGAAAAAAATCAGGGAGTTGTTTCACTTTGTTCAAGTGATCTGCTGAAAAGTTTCCTTATTCACTGTGAAATTTATTTATTCTTTGAACTCATTTTTGGATGTTAGAAATTCACTAGTAATTTAGGAGGAATCCTTCCGTGATATAAAGGTTTGTTTTATGAAACATTGCAGTTCCCATTCATATTTCTTTTATTCTTCCAATTGGTGCACAAACTAAAGACCTCTTGCTTTGGAAGGCTGGAAGAGCCTGGACTTTGAGAAATGTCTTAGTTTCAGTGTTTTTAGTTGTTATTTTAGTTTTTAACTAAAGTTATGGAAAGTTTGTGGATTAAACAGATTAAATTTCTTTAAAAAAATCAACAGGTTTGATTTTTGCCTTTATTTTAGGTAAATTTATTATGTAGAGATAATTTAAGGGGTATTTAAAAAAACAAACTGAAAATAGTTTCAACAGCACCTTAGCTGAAAAATACTGCCAAGTAGACAAGTTCTCGGGTTTTCTTAGCTATCATTCTCATTTTGAGTCTAGGGACAAAAAAAAAAAAAAAAAAAAAAAAAAAAATAAGGCGAGGAAAGCAATTGTCAAGACTTTTCTTCTGTTTTCAGGAGAGTATTTATGAAACAGTTTTCCAAACAGAAATCTCTCAATGAACCACTCAACAGCCTTGCATATTCCTACAGGTTGTCCTTGCTATGGGTTGCCCTCACATAATACACTATACTTCATACTTTCCAGAACTTTCAGTACAGGCAGACAGGCAGATAGGGTCGTGAATGTTTCCTCTAACTTCCCATTCTCATCATGTTTATCTATTTGAAAATGGGTACAGATTTATAGTTAAGCTGACATACTCAATCCGATGATCTTGTGAAAATACAAAGAACGAAGTGAGGAGTACATGACATGAGAAACTTCTAAAGGCATCTTCACAGAGACACACACTTTTATTTGTTTGTTTATTTTTTATTTGTCTACTTATTTATTTTATTTTTCTATTTATTCCTTTATTTATTGCATGCCTAGTGTGTCACAAATTGGCCATATTACAGTTATTAGTCATTTAAGAAAGATTCCATCTAATTTACAAGAAGTTTCTCATGTCATGTACTCCTCAAAGTTAGTAATAACTCCCCAGACAAATGTATTCAGTTTGTACTCTTTTCTAGGTAGTTATGATTTTCCCGTACAACTAACAAACATTTTCTACCCATAAGGTATCAAGACATTATTTAAAAACATTCCTTGTTAATAAATATATATAACCACTGGGATAGGAAGTAGTACCTGCTAAATACTAAGCATTATATACTTTTTTGTAGATGCTTTAAGTTCTTTGCTAATAAGAGTCAAGAGTACCATTTAGATGGAAAATATGTGCATAGGCAACCCTCCTCCAATGAAAATATTTTCTTCTCGGTAGGGAACCCTAGTTATACTCAAGTTTCATTTTGTATCTTTATTAGTCATTGTCCATTCATCAACTGCATTGATTTCACTCTACACATTCTGTTTTAGGGCCAATTAATGCAAACATATAACAAAATATCAGCATCAAGGGGAGAATGTGTTCTATACTAAACATAATATTCATTTTGTGCTAGAGTCAATGAAAGAGAATTTTTTAAATTTCAGGCTTTAGAATATACCAGTATTCTACTTTCCTGATACAGTTTTTGGATAGGTTATCATATTATTTCTTGCCCTTTTCCTATTATAATTGATTGTACATAATGTTTCCAAATAAATTCATACAGAATAAAGTTTTGTATACATTTGTGCACGAAAAAAAACAAAGAACGAAGTGGATTAACAT
This sequence comes from Microtus oregoni, assembly GCF_018167655.1. NCBI lineage: Eukaryota > Metazoa > Chordata > Mammalia > Rodentia > Cricetidae > Microtus > Microtus oregoni. Next base: position 9,810,300 of record NW_024543059.1, on the reverse strand, counting down.
ACTTAAATAGTGTTGTAAGTGATTCCATTCTCTATTTGTTGCTGATTAAAATTCATACTTGCAGTTTTATTTTCAGGGTTAACCTAGTCCAATACTCTGATGGCTATTCAGTAACTGTGGGATTCTTTTGCATTGCTTTTTATTTACCATCTTTACTTTGAGCATTTTTCTAAATCAAGATTCTAAGGCTTCTTCTTCCATGCTGTCAGAGTTGTGCAGTGGTTAAAGTTACCAAACATGCAGTGGCTCCAGGAGATAGAACAGAGAACAGTGATGGAAAAAGAATTCATGTATTATGTCACTGGCTACTTCAAACACACAGGCTTCTCAGCCTTGAAACATGACTTTTTGCAACAAAAAACCTTTGAATGACCTAGTCTGAAAGAAATGTCAGTGTCTGGAGACTTCTTGACTACTGATGATTTGAAAAGATATAAGAACTCAATTGCTACAAAAATAAGCCAAAGCACCGTTTCTTCCAATTCTCAGTCTTGGAACTGTCTAGACTTAGCTATTAATTTTATAATGCAACTGAAGCTCACTGAGATTAATTGTTATGACCAGTTTGCATAGAACACAGATGTCAGAGCCAGAACCCTAAGCAAGCATTTATATTTTAAATCTACTGCTTCTTCTTGTTAGATTAGTCATGATCTATGTCCAATTACCTTAGTTTTTGTGAAAGAGAGCCTAAAAGGTAAGGAGATACAGGGTTTGAAAACTGACGATCTCTGTGGAATGACAAATATCACATTGACAGGGAGTCACTTGAAGAAAAATTTATTTATTCTTAATTTTCTTTTAATTCATCAAACTGTTAGAATTGACCCAGAGACTGAGTCTTCCCTTTGGAAAAAAAATGAGCCTGTTTGTTTGTTTTTATACAAGATAACAACAACAACAACAAAGGTCCTATCTGCAACGCTGATCTGTGAAAATGTGCTACCACCATCGCCATTCTTCATTAGCTGTGCACCAAACTAAAGTTGAAAGAGACAGGAATAATTCTCCATGCAAAGATTCTCCAATAAGCAGTCTCTATTTCTGAATAGAAATGAGACTTTTAAACAACACTCACAAGGTGGATGTATATTTCATTCTTCCTCAAAAGTGAAAAAGAAATGAGTATCTCTAATATATCCTTATTGAAATTTTAGGTGATCATTGAAATGTTAGTGATTTCTCATTTCCCATATCTAGAAAGAATACAAATATTGCTTACTTCATATAATTAAAAAATTTAGCATTTAGTTTAGTGTGTGTTCTGAATCACACACACTTGGTAAATGTTAGTTATATTTTTGCAGATTTGGGTCTCATTGTGTTGCCCAATTTGGTTGCATGCACATTTTATGTGCATATTTATATATTATTATTATTAATCAAAGAGTTCAGTAAAAACACTGTATATATGAACTAGGTGCATTTACAAAACAAAAAGTTGCAAAGTAATTCTGCTAATTATTGTTTAATTTGATACCTAAATTTAGCAGTGCATGGCTGGACTCCAAGTGAACACTAATTAGTAAAATTTGTTTGCAATAGTATGCATTTTATTATTGAAGAAATATCTAGAATTTTATCAGTCTTGGAGAGATTTGAAAAGGGGTGAAGAAGCAGTGTTCCCAAGATAACTCTTAGGAGAACTGTCAATGAGGCAGTGACGGTTTGCCTAATTCGTGAAGGTTTCTCACAGGGTTTGAGCAGAGCCACCCGAGATATTTCCCCCTCATCTGGTTTGTGGATCAGGCCCGGACACATGACAAGGAAGCTCTTGAGATGGTGATGCTGCCATCACCAATCTATTAACAGGGTCCAGGGTAACATCAGTGCTATAGTTTACACAAGAACACTAAATCCATGCCCAGGAATCAGAGTTTAAGCTTAATACAGAGATGTACAGTACATGTGAAATTTCCTTTGGTACTTAGAAACTATTTCTGTTTCCCCACAGTGACATGCCGAAGATTCCCAAAACAGAAAACAGTAAAAAGCCAGTCACTTTTGCAAATATCTGGGCTAGTCTAAAACCCTTTAAGTCTCTAGAATACAGGAAATACCGAGATTTTCACTGGGCCGTGAGACCTGGATCTAGCTGCCTGTCACTTGGCCGTGAAGCTTGTGCAATGCTGACAGCTGTGTCCAGGGCCAGCTCCAGCTTACTTCAGGAAGTGGAAATGTGCTAGAGCAAGGCTGCTGGCAGAAGGTGTGGCCACATGGGTTTCAAGTTGCGGGGGGTACTCATGAGTCGTTCTCTTGGCAGGACTGACTGCAAACAGAGAGCACGCAGCTCTTTGAACACAGCTGCTAGCACAAACTGCTGCTGGGGAAAGAATATGGAACCAAAGGATCCTCTGCGTTTTCATTTATTTATTTATTTGCTTGGTTGGTTTTTGTAAAGCTGAGTAGTTACTTAGCTCTGCTGTAACTCATTATAAAGTCAATTAATTATCCTCCGTGTATTTAAAATACAGTATAAACAAAACAAGTCTGTAAAGTAGGGGATAGAGGTGAATTCTGGTAAGTTTTCAATGCCTAGCGATTTCTCTAAAGGTTGGCTTATAATGATGAAGTTCCATAATTTTCAGTCACCTCCACACAAATAATAGGGAAGTCAGAGTGAAAGGCAGTTTGCTAACTCAACAAGGAGAAAGCCCTTATGTTACAGATAATAAAATAAAGTAAGATGGGACTCACCAGCAGGCAGAGTAAATGGAAGAGCAAGATCTTAACCCTAGTTCTGGGCTACCAGAAATGGAATTGTTCCTGTCTGAGAACAGTGTTGCCATAAGAAGTAAGCAAAGACCAGCAATAACCTGACTGGGAGACGCTCAGGATGGATTTTCTTCGTCAATAATAAGCTGAGGGGTCTGCCTCTTAAGTTTATGCCTGTGAAATGGTGATGAATTTACAAGTGCACTGTATTAACGTCAATGCTTTACCTTGGCCACACTGGACATGAGGCTGTTCCTGTCTGCCTTGGCTCATTTTGGAATATGAGCCTTAGCCAAACCTGTCCAAGAAGCCTAAGTAACCAAAACAGAAAGACCCCAAAGTAGAAGGTGATTATTACTCAGGCATTTTTTGTTAACAAGAATTGTAACAGTACCTTCCTGGAGAGTCTCCATTTTCATCAAACAGGATCATGTCGCCAGAGACACCAGTAAAATTGGTTTTCATCAGGGAGTCCAAAAGTTTCCGCCCATCAATTGGCTTCATGGCATCACAGAGCCCTGCATAGCCTGGGCACAGGGACATCTGCATGTTGTGGAGCCCATAAGCCATAGAATAGATAGCATTGATCACAAATCCCATTTTGGAATCTTGAACGTGATGTGTTCTTAGAGTCAGAGAACCTGTTGAGAAACAAAGAAAGAGTTGACTTTGAAATACTGCCAAGCTCTGCTCCACAGCCACATCCATAGATCCCAAATATTTAGAACGAACTTGCTGCATTCACGATTGAGAACCACACTAGGAATAGGTGTAACATGTTGTTCCTAACTGTTCTCGATCACTTGTGGTTTTTGTTTCAAAACCGTGAAGCAAGATGAAACTCCTTAACTAGATCAAGACTTGCCTTATCCCATGATTTAACTTGGAATAGCACTGTATTTCCATGTTACCCATTTACTTATATGTCAAATTTATTTCCCTAGTCATCTATAATACTATACCTTCCTGATTCAAAAGTTCTTAAACAATCTTTATTTCCCCAGCTGGTAAGTCTTCCAACTGAGAGTACTAGATTCTGTCATATTTGGTCTCCACTATACTTACTTGATAATTTATAACTCACCTCCTTTAGTCTCAAAACTATGAATTCATTAATTCAATCAAAGTTTATGATGTCAAATCATACATGAAGTTGAGTTATTGGTGAGTAGTGGGGACATGGCAGTGAATTAAGTATAGATTTGAAGCCAATAAAACTTGTCCTATTGCTAATGGCCTGATTTATGTTTTCATATACAAAATATAATGACAAGGATACATTTGTTCTTTTTTATTATATTTTATTGAGCTATATATTTTTCTTCATTCCCCTTCCTTCTTCTCCCCTTCCCTTCTCCCCTCTCACATGATCCCCACACTCCCAATTTACTCAGGAAGTCTTGTCTTTTTTTACTTCCCATGTAGATTAGTTCCATGTATGTCTCTCTTGGGGTCCTTTTTGTTGTCTTGGTTCTCAGGGACTGTGAATTGTATATTATATTTGTCTTTCTGGGTTATCTCACTCAGAATGATGTTTTCTAGATCTTGTTTTTGATGAATGCTATAGATTGTACCAATGTATCTATGTCTGGTGCATTTTTAAGGATTATAAATAAATGGAAGAAGAATATGTCAGTCATGAGAAACAAACAATGGCAAAAATATATGGTTTAGGAATGTTTCCTGGTTTTCATTAAGAACTTTACCTTTCTATATGAAAAATAGAACAAAAGTGGAAGAAGTGGTTCAATTTAATGAATACTGTTACAGGGTACTGAGAGCTGTATTCTAGTTATTTTCCGAATATATCTATCTAAAGTAAAAAGTCAGGATGTCTAACAGATTGGAAGCTTCATGTGCTCCCAAGTATTTTAGAAGAAGAAGAAGAACAAAAAATTAGTCTTGCGTTAAACATGGATAGATTAAAAAATCGTTAACTGACAAGTGAGAAATGAGTTGGGTTTTGTGGAGATTAAAAGCATAAGGCTTGAGTTATTAAGCAGGGAGAAGCAGCTTTGTTTAGAATGATAGCACTTGAAAAGAGGAGGCGTGTTCAGATTCCAACACATTTTGAAATTAAAACAACGAAAATTAATAGATTGATTCTATCTTCATCAGATATCAGTCTCCTGGTTAAGTTCCTGATTCATTTCCAATACGTCAAGTGTCATATAAGTGAGGACTCTTTAAAGTCAGGGTGGTATCTTTTTCAGTATTCTACAGATATGGATTCCATTCATCCCAATTACTATGTTCTATGTTTTGACAGAACAATGAATTAGCTTCTCTACTATTTCACGGCAACTAGGCAGTAGAAACAGGGTTTGTATCTGGACAGTCTATCTGGATTTTATCCCGGTGAGATAAATGTTCTATGGCTTTTGAAACTTAAATCCTATGAAACATTCAGAGACTTCCTGGAGCATGTCAATCTTAAAGATAAAAGATGATACCATTCTGAATTCTATTCGTCATGTCACATCCTTCTCTATTCCCTTAGTGCATTTATTTTCTCCTATTCGGACTCCTATAACAGGATTTTGGAGTTTTGAAATCTCTTAATTATTTGAATAATTTCTCGATTCGAAATCATAGTGAAAAACTTAAAAGAAAATAACATGAAAACAACCTTCTTGCCCCTAGATAGTCAGCATTTCCTTCAAGTAAAAATTTCTGTATTTAAAAGGGATTAAAAAATATTCTTGTTTATTGTTTCTCTAAGACTTTATTAGTTTCATACATAAATTAGCATATAGGTGACATTCCATAAACGGTAGTGTGCACATATACTTTCCTATACCCTGTTTTTATACTGTACTGTGGATGTTGATATCCTTTCCCTGTGGGTATGTATGTGGTTATTACATTATCTAACTGTCTAAAAAAAAAATCCTGCTATGGTTATATAATGCTGAATGGAGTACTTTATATTTTTCTGCTCATGTCACTAAAACTAATTTTTTATTGATTAAATGTTTCCTCTGACAATTTCATATACATACATAATTCATTCTTATTACTGTCACATCCATCCTCATTATCGTCCTCCTTCATCTGTCAGCCCTGTCCTTTCCCACATAAAACACTACTTAGCACATTCCTGTTTTTTTTTTTTAAGTAGTTAAGTTTGTTCTTTGACAATGCCACTGTGTTTGCTATCACTCTGTCCCATCTTTGACCGCCACATCACCCTCCCTCATCAATACAGGTCCCTTTTCCACATATATGGTTGTGTCATCACACTAAACATCATAAACTAAATTGCCTGTTTGCAGTTTACCTCTACCTTGGCTTTAAGGCTAAGCTTTTTTAAAAATAGCTCTGCTGAAAGCCTTTATTTGAATTTCCTGACACTTTCGATTTCCCAAGCTTCTACATTGGTCACAGATGCTGTCGTTGTGACTTATCATAGAACCTGACATGTGATTGGCACTACTAACTAAAGATGAGTGTGTGAATTAGGCCAGATGAAAGACAGGGCACCTCCACAAGTGTCACTGTGTACCTGGTCCAGTCTTCAGTTTGTCAGGTCAGATTATTGGTGAACTCATTCTTCTGTAGGATAGAGCTCATTTAAGAAAAGATCAACACAGATTTTTTTTTTTTGCTTTTAACATTTTTATTATTATTTTTTTTATTGAGAAAAGGAAGAAAAAAAAACAAGTTTCCACCTCCTCCCAGCCTCCCATTTCCCTCCCCCTCCTCCCACCCTTCTCCCTCTCCTCCCACTCCTCTCCCCCTCCCTCTCCAGTCCAAAGAGCAGTCAGGGTTCCCTGCCCTGTGGTAAGTCCTAGGTCCTCCCCCCTCTGTCCATATCTAGGAAGGTGAACATCCAAACTGGCTAGGCTCCCACAAAGCCAGCACATTGCGTAGGATCAAAACCCCGTGCCATTGTCCTTGGCTTCTCATCAGCCCTCATTGTTCGCCATGTTCAGAGAGTCCAGTTTTAACCCATGCTTTTTCAGTCACAGTCCAGCTGGCCTTGGTGAGCTCTCAGTAGATCAGCTCCACTGTCTCAATGGGTGGGTGCACCCCTCGTGGTCCCGACTTCTTTGCTCATGTTCTCCCTCCTTCTGCTCCTCATTAGGACCTTGGGAGCTCAGTCCAGTGCTCCAGTGTGGGTCTCTGTCTCTATCTCCATCCATCACAATGATAGCCTTTGCTGGAGAGGCTGTGGAGGAAGGGGTACCCTCATCCATTGCTGGTGGGAATGCAGTCTTGTGCAACCACTTTGGAAATCAGTGTTTCGGTTTCTCAGGAAATTCCGGATCAACCTACCCCTGGACCCAGCAATACCACTCCTGGGAATATACCCAAGAGATGCCCTATCATATGACAAGAGCATTTGTTCAACCATGTTCATAGCAGTATTATTTGTAATAGCCAGAACCTGGAAACAACCTAGATGCCCCTCAATGGAAGAATGGATGAAGAAAGTATGGAATATATACACATTAGAGTACTACGCTGCGGCAAAAAACAATGACTTCTCAAATTTTGCATGCAAATGGATGGAAATAGAAAACACTATTCTGAGTGAGGTAACCCAGACCCAAAAAGATGAATATGGGATGTACTCACTCATAATTGGTTTCTAGCCATAAATAAGGGTCACGGAGTCTACAATTGGTGATCCTAAAGAAGCTAAGTAAGAAGTTGAACCAAAGGAAAAACATATAGTTATCCTCTTGGCTATGGGAAGTAGACAAAATTGCCGGGGAGAAAATTGGGATCTTGGGGGTGGAGTGGGATGGGGGTAAGGGGAGATGGGGAGAGAAAAGGGAGAAGGGGAGGATGGGGGGAACTTAGGGATAAAGGAAGATTGGGATAAAGGAAGGTAGGATAGGGGAACACGGAAGCACAATTCTTAGTTAAGGGAGCCTCCTTAGGGTTGGCAAGAGACTTGAACCTAGAGTGGCTCCCAGGAGACCAAGCCGAGGTCCCCAGTTAGTTCCTTGGGCAGCTGAGGATAGGGAACCGGAAATGACCCTAGCCTATGGCAATACTGACGAATATCTTGCATATCATCATAGAACCAACATAGAAATTTATAACAAGATCCTTTCATGTAGGATAATTCATCTATTTTTGTTTTGTTTTTCAAGATAGGGTTTCTCTGTGTGGCCCTGTCTGTCCAGGAACTTGCTCTGTACACCAGGCTGGCCTTGAATTCACAGAGATCCGCCTGCCTCTGCCTCCTGAGTACTGGGATTAAAGGTGTGCGCCACCACTTCCTGACAACTACATTATCATTTTAGTCAATGCATTTTCACTGTCTACCAACTACCTGGGGAAAATGTATGGGTCAGCCAATATAGGCTAACCTGTACCTCATTTCTTCCATGGAATGCTGTGAAAATCATTACTTAAAACCAAGACCAACCCCTTGATGGGACCCACGTGTGTTAAATACACATGACTGTAGAAGCTTTGAAAATGGAATTAGTAATAGAACCACAAGCCAGAGAAATCAAACAAGCTTATAGATTGGGAGCTAACCAGGTTAGCTGCTTTCTTCTTCTTCCTCCCCTGCACCTTTATCTTCTTCTTACCTTCTTTCTCTGTTTCTCACCTCCCCTTCTTTCTTCATCGGGCTATAAAGTCCAGGCTGGACTCAAAGCCAGGATCTTTTATACCTCAACTTTTTGACTTCTGGGATTACAGGTATGTATCACTACATTTCCACATTTTTTAAGTAAATATTGTTCATGAAATTTAAACGTCATCAACATTATATAATATCAAATTTGAAATGTCCAGAACATGGGCTGTTATTGAGTGGGAGAAAACTAAACCTTATAATCATATAGTTGTGATATAAAAGTCTCACCAGTATTTCATGATCTTCTGTTTATATTTCTAAACCATGTATTTTTGTTTGGTCTAATAGTCATTCTTCAGCTGTCTTAGTAAAATTTACAGCATTATAGTTAATGCTTTTGATGTTGCTGCTTTGGATCTAGGGGGGATTTCTTCCTTATTAATTCTTTAATTTATTGTCTCATTCAAAGATGATTAAATTGTTTATTATAAACTCGTGTATTGAAGTCTACATTGCATGCCAGAGTATTGCGTGCTGGTAATACAAAAATGAAAAAGATAAAATCTTTGTCCTCAAAAACAAAAAGAAACTCAACATCTGAGCTATAGACATAGTGATAGAAGCTTGCTAGGAGCCAAATGTTCCAATTTTGTTAGTCTAATTTCAATGGCCTGAATGCATATAATAAAAGGATTAATTTTATTCAAACTTCTTTTCTCATTCAGTAAGCTGTAGGGGGAAAAAGGCATATTAATTACCTCACATGATGGTACGCCAAAGAATTGGAGTCCTTCAGCAATGTTGACTTAGCTCAAGGCCAGACCCAGCTTAGCATGAGATTCTGTGCTAAACCAAACTCGTCAACAATTTTTTTAAATTTTTTTTTCAGTTGTTGAAAAAAATTTCTGCCTCCTCCCCGTTTCCCATTTCCCTCTGGCATGGGAAGCCTATCTAATTACTCAGTGCCAGTGAATGCATGGTTAGTCTAGGAGAATCAATATCCCCCAATTTACTAGATCAGCATAAACTTTAACAACAGTCTATAACCATTTGCCTCACACCCATAGATTAGTGTGGTCTTTCTCCTCTAAGTTTCCTTGATGAACAGATGGAGTGTGGTACAGAATGTTATCTCAGTCTCTTGAGGCAGAGTCTCTCATGGCCCTAGAGGCAGATGGCTGTTTGGTCAATAAGACATGGGGATCTGCACATTCCTGCCTCCTTAGTCCTGATATTACAAGTGTACACCACCACGATTGCTTTTGTTTTATTTTTTCCTTGTGCGGGTTGTGAGGACTGAATTCAGATCTTCATCCTTGCAAGGAAAATACCTTAGGAACTGTTTTGTCTTCCCACACACAACATGTAATACCTTATGATGTGTATTAGAATTATCCATGAACTTTCCTGCTCCCTACATAGAGTGTGATTTTTCTGAAGCCAAAGACAATGTTGCTTTTCTTGTATTTTTTACCAAGCTCTGACACTGTGGATTAAAGTGAACATATCATTCAATCCTTTAATATTTGTTGAACATTTTTTTTTTGATTTGCAAAGCCTCTAATCCTACCAAGAGATTTGAGATTAGTTCAGAATGGACAACTGGTTCTCTGTGTACTAGTGCACTTTGGTTTTATTTAGCATTATATTCTGCATATATTACAGTGCTTGGCACTGCCAATTTTATTGGTGGATCATGGGAGGTGAATGACTGTAGAGTTGTCCAATAGATTAACTGTATGAAACCTAAGATACAGTGAGCCAGGCAGAGAAATGACGTTATAATGGAGATACAGATGAGTGGGGTAGTCATTGTACCAATAGTGTGGATTATTTATTGTATAAACTACTCTAAATAAACACATTGCCACTTTTAGCCATAGTGATAATGATTTCATAGAAACCATTTGATCACAAAATGTTTCAAAGACACTTAGTTATTGAAGTCAAAGATAATCTCTCACAATTACTGTTATTGGGTTACTACACCCAATAACTCTCATAGAAATAGTGCATGAGCGTTATATTTTGCCCTTGTTTATATGAGAAACAGTTAGCTCACAGACAAGAACAGAATAGCTCATGATACAAAACTAATACATAGTGAATTAGAATTTCAAAATGTAGTTCAAAGTATCCTTCAGGCTGGCCTTACTACAACACACTTCTATTCTCTCTTAATTCTCAATAAACACCCAATAGTTACACTTATAAATGCATTTCCTATATATGAGAATGGAAATGATAATCCTGATTAACTTCTGAGAACATCTGAAGAGCAAGTGAGAGGGCATATGTAACATATTTTGACAAATAAGAAAGGGAAAAGTTTATTAAGAAAATATTACTATAGTTGTAACTTATTATCAGTTACTAAGTTTTTTATAAATAAGAAAACTGAGATGTGTATGTTCTGCCACTTTTCTAAATAATAGAAAACTTTTCAGTTGGCAAAATGTTGACACCATCCAGAGTTAAAACCTTCCAGATAGGTCAGGCCTGTGTTAAAAGAATGCGGAAGGGTATAAGAAACAGTTTCTGAAAAGATTATCTTTGAAACTTAGCCCTAGCTTAACTGTGACACGTATGTCATCAGTGCTCCAAACGAGTGACATGCCCTGTATCCTTTCCAATGGACTCCATTTGCCATCTTACATGGAAGACAAGATCTAGTAGCATGAAAACCATTAAACCAAATCTCCTTGGTGGTGTGGAAATGGGGCATGGTAGTGACAGACTCATTTTTTTTTGTCTGTTTCACATAATTCTGCAAAGGTAGAAACTGGTTTTAGTGATGAGCATTCTTCCAAACAAATGTTTTCTGTTTTATAGCAGGCAACATTTCATAAAACGTCATTTTAGAAGCTTGATTACGTTACAATACTTAGTTTATCAGTTATTTGTCTTTGTTTGACCTGCCAATTAACCTCTTTGTGCCCTACTTTGCACCAACACAACATGACAATAATAAAGCTTGAGGATGAAGAGACAATAGGTGAATAAAATAATAGAATGAACCCATAAACTATTTTATAATCTTAATGCTAGTAGTTTATAATATAGTGATTTGAAGGTTATGCTTGAAGGTTCTACAATTAGCTGCAAGCTGTCTCTTTCTGACCTAACACCTATTTTTGTGAAGCAATTAAAAATATATTCATTGCTGCCTAAGAAAAGAATTTCTGTTTTGGGGAGAAAATTCTCATTGGGGATCAGGGTGGGAATGCATCCTTATGTGGTAGCCTGTCTAAATCTCTGTAAATGTTTTTACACTCTGTCTATAATGTTACTGTTGTATAGCTACCTTCTCCAAGTTGAAACATTTCTCTGTGGATAGAGTAAGGAGCTTTTTAGGACTCAGGAAGATAACAGATCTTATAACGCACAAGAAGTTTTTGAAAGTTATGAAACCCACAGAGTCCCTCCATGGCTTAATGTAAGTAGTAGGAAATTCTTAATATAACTAGTAGGCATCTGGGGAAGGTGCTATTCTTTGACGGGTAACTGTGGTAGAACTACCTTCAAGTTTGGCAGAGAGCACAAAGAATCAAGAACAAGACTTCTAAGAGTGGAGAATATTTGCTGCAGGGAGGAATCTCAGGTTGGTCATGTTCAATGTGGTATGGGGAAACACACATTCTTAATGAGTAAGATTTCAACGTTAGTGTGAGAATGTTCTCCCAAGAGCTGATAAGCTAGAAAATGTATTGCAGTCCTTGAAAGCAGCACAGATGTTATGGGATCATAAGAGTGTTATGGCAATGTTTGTGTATAGCTTGCTGTCTTTAATAGAACATACAGCTGAGGTTCATCTGTCCGCCCTGAAAGAACTTGTTTACATAAGGGAGGATCTACAATAGAGAGTGACATGCTGATTCTTGCATCTGTATTAATATCTGAATTTGGCAGGAAAAGTGACGAGGAGGATGAGATAGAACTGTAGGCTTGCCATTTCTTACATCTGGCAGAATATAAAGGAAAGAGAACACAAATTAGATTTGTGCTAAAATGCCCTTCATGGCACTCAAAAGGTATGCATCCCATGGATAGACTCATGCCCTGAGCCAGGAGAAAGCCAGGTTAAAGTGAAGAGCTTACCTCTCAAGTCTGAACATTAATACAGAAGAAGGGAAATCACATGGTTCACCATACAGGTTGTGGCCTTACTGATTCTACAAAGTGAATTGTGATAATTAGAGAGTACATTGTATCCTAACTGTCTTAATTAGAAAAAAACCCTTTTTAAAAATTTTACTACAATTTAAGTAGTAAAGATAAGACTTTATTTTTTAGGAGAGTTAAAAGATAAAAAGAAACCAAATCAAGAAGGACATGAGGAATGACATGAAGCTTTGGGGGCTTTGTTGAGCCCCACGGTGGGAGGTAATCTTTAAGGTATAGGTAAGATTATGACAATTCTGAATTATTTAGACCAATGTATAAGTAAGGATTATAAAGTGCTCAAATATTCAGGAGGGGATGAGAAATAGGGAAAGCCATCAACGAAATGTGTCCAATTGACTTGAAGCTATGCATGGCAAGACTTGAGCCTATCTGAAATTCCTAAAGGAAATATCTTGAGAGAAAGCCAAATATTGTTCTAGTGAGCTTCTGAAATACTTGGAAAGGCTTTAGAAGGTGTTAGGTCTGTAATGTTAACTAAAGAGGTGAACAGAATAGAAGACAGTGACACAGGTGAAAAAGATTAAGCCCATTTAAAGGTGGTCAACTATCTCTCCAGAGTAGTAATCTAAGGTGTTCTTGTGTAAGTAAGCATCCTGGGTTGATACTGTTATACCCCAGCAACCTTTCAGGCGCCATGTTTGGCCATGGTTCCCAAAGGAAGCTGTAGGACTTGGAAGTAAACTTCAGTGGAAAGTGAAACATAGAATATGCCTTTTTTCTCTTTGCAGCAAAGACCAGATTTCATATTGCAAAATTGTCCAAATAAAATAGAGGTAGGAGGATACACAAAGTCTCTGAAGTAGTAGTACCCCAGAATTAGGAATCAGGATGGCTGAAGTTGAGAAGGACAATGGATTATGCTGCTGAATCATGAATTTAATTGAAGCTTGGAATAAATGGCATTGAACTTTAAAGATCCTGCCCATACTCTTTAAAAGATTTCCAAAAGTGGATGGAGCTAAAAAACATCATCTTGAGTGAGGTAACCCAGATCCAGAAAGACAGTTATCACATGGACTCACTCAGAAGTGGTTTTCACACATAAAGCAAAGAAAACCAGCCCACAAATCACAATCCCAGAGAACCTAGACAACAATGAGGACCCTACGAGAGACGTACATGGATCTAATCTAACTGGGAGCATGGGAACCTTGGGAGAGGGTTAAAAAGGGGAGGGGAGAGGCAGGGTGGGGAACAGAGAAAAATGTAGAACTTAATAAAAATCAATAAAAAGGAGTTCATTACTTTAATAGAATAATATGATTCCAACCTCTGATTATTTGATTTGGAAATCTATCTAGAATAGATAAACAAAAACACACCACACACACATAGAAAGGGGGGGATAAGGGGGATTGGAAGGGGTTAGAATGAGGGCACGAAAACATGAAAATGGGTGGGAAATTAATATAGTTATATTTGAATTCCAAAAAATATTAAAAGAAAAATATTGAATCAAGATGCCATATATGGTAGGAAATGGGTTTTTTAAGAAGCTATAAGGTAAGTAGAGATCCCTAACTAGGGATTGGCTATTTCTACATACATTGTTGAATAGCTCTAGAGGCCCCTAAAGTCCCCCAAACCTCAAAAGCTCTTTCTTTGTGTTCAGGTCTTGTTTAGAAAAAAATTTTGGTTCCTCTGGTGTTTGTACATACATCAACAATTGGAGAATGGAATGCTGTGTATTTGAAAGAGAAAAAGTCAGGGATCTGTGGGATGGTTCGGGTAGAGTGAGTGACATAATCATTATTTAATAATCTCAAAAATTATTAGTATAAAAATTAGTATAAAGCTATCTCCTATGTTGTTTGCATGCCAGAACTGAATACTAAATTCTTGTTTCTAAATGCATTTCACAGTTTGACTGTATGACATTGAGAAACAGGCTACAGCAGAACTTAACTGCAGAGGGAGAATTTTCCAGTTCAGTTCTGGACCTTGTAATTAAATGTTTTTGATTTGACATTCTAGACAAGTTGTGTCCACTGGTGTAATAGTGGGACAGTAGTTATGGGTTATACCAACCAATTTCCACTTTCATTTTCAAGTATTTATATTATATAGCAGGATAAAAAGTATATGGCTGATGTAGGTCCTATAGGGAAATCAGCTATCTCTTTCTAAATGAATATGGTGTACCCATCAAATTACCTTACAAATATCTACATTTGTGCCTAGAGATTACTGTTTCTCTCACTTAACAGTGAGATCTTAGGTCACTAGACCTTAAATCTCTGAAACATAGTTCCACTGAGAACAAATCTCATCTCCTTTCTTTATCACTACTCCTTTATCTGCTTTCAAGGATTGGCTGGTATGGTGATTTGAATGAAATGTTCCTCACGGTCTTGGCAGGTGGTGCCACTGTTTGGGGAATCTTAGGAGGTGACCTTCTTGGAGAAAGTGTGCCACTGCAGGAAGGATTGAAGAGCTTTAAGACTGCACCATTCCAAATTTGTTATCTCTGATTCCTGCTGGTGGTTTGATATGTGAGCTCTTGACTGTTCTTGCCACCATGCCTACCACCTGTTTGCACAATTCCCTGTCATGTTAGATTCTTAGCTTTCTGGAACCATAGCTCAAATAAACTCTTCCTTCTATATGCTGTTTCTGGTCATGGTGTTTTATTACAGCAATATAAATGTAATAAAGTGGTCAAGTGTATCTATTCTGTTAGGACTCCTGGAATTAGCCATACCCCCCATCCCACCTAGTATAGTAACACTAAGAAGACATTACTGATGGGGAATCAAAATATAAATCACTATTTCTCAATGTTCATTAATAAAGTAGAATTTTATAAAATAATGCCTGTATTACAAATAAGAAATTGCTTTGTTATTTAAACTATAATCAATGAAATGAATAAACAAATTCCCTTCTCCCCAGATTAAAATATTACACCAGTTATATCCGCCAGGTCTCCCAGAGGCAGATTAAATAGCTCAAATGTCCAAGGTCCAGAAAGCCACATTTTCTAACGTCTAGGCAAGTTAGTTTATTATCTTGATGTTGCTGAGAAAAGAAGGAACGAAACAGCCAAACTTGGTCTCAGATGAGAATGTGCCCTACTTTAGCACTTTTCTACAGAGAAATGCAGGGAAATAAAAGAAATGCCCATCCCTGTGTCCTCCTGTTTGAATATCAAGTATCTTTGCATTCTATCAAAGGTGTACCCCATACCCTCTTTGAGTCTAGTTCAAGTATCATTACAAAAGAGTATCTAGTGGGCTAGTGTGTCCCTTCTACTAAGATCACTATTTTAGATTACTATTAAAATTATTAAGTACTCGTACATATCTGTATTAACTTATATTGCATTCAATATGCCATGCATTTTATGCCTTATAATCTATAAGGGATGTTCTACAAGAGGTTTTAAGAAAAAGAATGGTTACAAAACACAATTCTTTCCTGGAAAAGAAGGGATGACTTTTAGCTTCAGGAAAAGAGGGATGTAATTAACTCCCCAATGCCATAGCCCAAACCAATAGAGAAAAGCCAGGTGGAATTCAGAGGCCGTGGAAGAGCGCACCAAGAGATGTCACAAAAATAGAGCTGGTGTGGAACAGATGGCTCCTTTCTAACCAGGTGTCTGCACATCAAACGTGCAGGCACACATTCCTTAGCTAGTACTTCCAACAGCTCTATAAATTGAAAGCAAATTTTACAGGTTAGAACAGAAGTGGAAATAGTTGATGGTGGTCGAGTCTACACTGCTACAAAAGGGCACAGAAGCACACCACTAAAGTCAGCTTTTATATGCTATGAGTTACTTTGCCATAACTTGGATGTTGTACTAGGCCATTAAATAGCTTGACTGCTGCTTTCTTACTTCACTTGTATTCCCTGGGAACAACATTTATCAGTTGTCTTAGTTAGGGCATCTATTGCTGCAATAAAACACCATGACCAAAAAGCAAGTTGAGGAGAAAAGAATTTCTTGGACATGTACTTTCACTTTGTATCCCATCACTGAAAGAAGCCAGAACAGAAACTCAGACGGGAATGAACCCAGAGGCAGGAAATGGTGCACAGGCCATGGGGGGGTGGTTTCTTACATGACTTATTCAGCTTATCTTCTTACATAATTCGGGACCATTAGCCCAGAGATGGCACAACTCTCAATTCACTGAATCTTCCTTATCAATCACTAGTTAAACAAAATACTCTACAGGTTTAACCACAGCCTGATCTTCTGGAGGCATTTTCTAAATCAATGTTTCCTCCTCTAAGATGACTGTAGTCTATGACAAGTTGACATAAACCTAGCAAGCACCTCAATTAAAGTGAAATATGCATAATCTCCTAACATAAAACATTTGTTGTAGCAAGTTTGCACATAGTCTGTAAGTGCAAAACATTTTTAGAATTTTTCTTCTTTGATGGAGACTTTATAATTTCTATTTATTTCTCTTTCTTTATAGAATAAAATTCTTAACTTATTTTCTTTTCAGAATTACAGCTTTTGAATATGTTCTTAAGTTTGATAATGCTTTGTGCTGTGAATTTTTTTGAGAAATGGATGATGTTAAGGAGTATTCCTAATGACGACAATTTACTGAATTGTATTAAGTATTTAAGAGGGCACGGTATGGAGTCCTCTCCCAAATTAGAGAAGCTGGTTGAGTTTGGGTGAAGCCAAGAGGACAGGGCCTTCACCAGAGGGTTAGTTATTTTAGAAGAGACATGTGGTCCTTTTCTCCTTCTCTTCTGACAAGTGAGAACTCTGAAAAACATGTCCACATGCCAGGAGATAGAACTGAGCTCCTGCTGAAACCCAGCCACACTTTATCACGGACCTCCTCTGTTCAGTACTGTGGCCAGACGTTTCTCTCCTAAGCCATCTGCTAAGATCCTATGTTAAATGCTCATGGCATGTTCTCAGGGGCTTTTTATGATGTAGAGATTTAGTGTCATCCCAAATTTGCAGCTGAAGAATCTAAGGGATGAAACTTCAAATAACTTGTCTCATATCACAGAGGTATTAATTTGAAGACCTATATAATAAATCTAGCTTTTCAAATACCAAGGCTTGTCAGAAAACACTTTGCTACCATGCTTCAGTCAATTTAATAGTATTAGTCACATTTAGTAATATGTGAGTTTACCTTATATTGGCAGAATTTATGGGTCCAATGGACTCAGTTGTTCCTGAAGTGATATCTGAAGACATACATTAGGGTTGGCTCCATTAGCCACTCTCTTTGGCTTCTCATTGCCTCCATACAGGTTTCTAGTTTTCTACTTGCAGTTGGTAATTTCACGCAGATTTTTTTTTAAATCACTGTACCACACTACAACTTTCTCTGATTTCTCCTAGTTATCTAAAAACATGCACCTTTGTAACATCAAACTTGAAATATTTTAGCAGACCTTATCTTCCTTGTAAAAATCCTTCCAATTAATTCATTTCCCTATTTTCACCTTTTCTATTAAAATGTTGTCTGTTAACTAATTTTGAAATCACAAAAGTAACCTCTGCCCACTTCATTCTTTCAACCCTGCTGTATACTTGGATGCTAGAGACCAAATTCATGCCTTCATGCTTATTTGGTGATCATTTCCTGATTGAGTTACATTACCCACCCCAATATTTCAATCACTCTCTACTTCTCATGAATCCTGTATTTAAAATATCTGTTGATGAATTATAAACATCAGAAGGAAGAGACCAACTAGCAAATGAATTTTGTCCCATTATTCTCAAAATTAGCTCGTGATCTTCTTTAACAGACTTTTAAAAAAAGGATAACTTGATAAAGAAAAAGTTAATTCCTTTCTTTATCAAATTTAAATTTAATTAACACTCTGGATTCATTTCAATAATTCATTAAACAAAAATAAATCATGCAGTTCAGGGACTGTTTAGTATCTGTTCAGATCATCGTGAAGCCTCTAACTAAACTGTACAATATTTTGGAAGAAACAGCTTAAATATCATGGATATATTCCAAAAGGAAGTAAATTGTGACTCACTGGGGAGTTGTTATGGTAACAGATGGATCCTATAATTGTAGTAGTCACTTTGTTCATTGACTGGCATTTACACATCTTGACAAAAGCATGGTAATTGTTATCTACTGGGAAAGGCAGAAAGGTAGCAAGTCCTGGTCATTAAAAGCTGTTATGACAACCATCAAACATCTTGCATCTTAACCCAATACAAGTGTATCTCTTGCTCACATAACAGTTTAAGGCCAACTGTGAAGCTCTTGAGTCTTCCAAGTGACACTTCTGTCGTATGACTTTGGCTCTCCTGAATGCTTATTTTCAGTCATCTGGATGTGGGCAGGCGTGTGAGTCTAGAATCTCTAGTGAGTTTTTAGGTATCACGTCTATAAATGGTGCACATCACTTCACAGCCCATTCTGTTGGCCAATACTAGTTAGTTACTGCAAGGTAGGCTCAAAAATGAGGCTTTCCCATGAAATCAGAAAAAAAAGAAATGAATTTATGGAGTATCTATTCTATCTAGGCCTCACCACAGCTATAATGCATGAAGGATCTGAGAGCTTTTCTTCACAAAAAAGATATTTCCATTAGTTTTAATGGTTAAAGAAAAATTCTTGAAAGATGAAATTTCTTCAAATAATGACCAGATCATTAACGGCATTCCAAAATGGCATGCTTAAAAATATTCAACATCTTTGCATTGCAATTCATTCTCAAACTCAGACATTTCAGCTAAGCATCAAACATCCATAAGGTTTCTATTTTGTCTCTGTTTCTTTGTCTTCTCTCCCACTTCAATCAATCTAATTCCTTCCCATCTCTGAACATGACAGATACACTTCCAAACCCAATGAAACGTGAGGTGGCTTGTGGACTAGAATTTCACTGTTACTAACCATGTTCAAACACAAATTCTTTCATAACAGATACTTCGATTCTAATGTCATTTTCTTTGTCTCACACTGTTGTTGTCTATCCTTTGCTTTTCCCTGAGTCTTTCACACCCACAGTCCCTTTCCATTGTTCTTAGATACTCTAAAAGGCAGTGATTACTCCTAAACAGATATCTCCAGAATTCTTCTCATGTAAGCTAGACACTGAAGTAAACGCTTTATCACCTGACAGTCTGTGAGAAGGTGAAGCATAATCAAGGTGATATCAAAATAGAATGCAAACAATAACAACAACATCAACCCTAAAACAATTGACAAGAGGTGCCTTCCTTTGCATAGATCCTGGCTTCTTAGTTCTCTGGAGTTTTATAGCAGATTCGCTATATAGCACCCACAAAACGCTAGGAGAACTCAACTTCTGTTGTCACTTTTTACTCTTTTCACACATCCGACTCTATTCCTTCCACTGGCCTCCAACTGTTGCCTAAATTATGGTGACTGCACACCTCTTTAGACTGTGATTTCTTTTTTCTGGTGGATGCCAGCATCATCCACTCATCTTCTGGAATTCATGCAAATCTGCTCTCTCAGTAAAGTCACAGTTGACTACTCTACTAAAACTGTATCCTCTCAACAGTATAAATCCTATTTCTGGGATTTATATTTGTCCTATGATAATCTAATGTAAAATGAATAAATTGCTCATTAGTTTTGTCTTGTTCTCTTCTCCCTTCACAAGAATAAATGTTTTGTGATTGCAACTGTATTAGTCTATTTTGTTTGGTGCTATGCGGCTCTGGCATCTAGGAAAAAATGAGTGGCAAATAACAGTAACTCTGTATGTATTTTCCGAGGCCATACAGAACTCTGCTTGTTTTAGTACTGCATACTTAGTTCTTGAGTAGAACTTAAATGCTTTGATGTTTAATGCCAGATCATACATTCTCTTTGGATTCCACCTTTGATTTGCATGATGTTGCAAATACTTAATTACAATTTACTAATGCAAATTATCTTTTAAACAAGTCAAGCTTTTCCCTATGATCTTCTCAGTGACCCT
This sequence comes from Microtus oregoni, assembly GCF_018167655.1. Classification (NCBI taxonomy): domain Eukaryota; kingdom Metazoa; phylum Chordata; class Mammalia; order Rodentia; family Cricetidae; genus Microtus; species Microtus oregoni. The sequence continues at coordinate 9,789,947 of NW_024543059.1, read as the reverse complement.
GCCTTTGATAGACAGTTGTCCTGTTATTCTAGTGTCATGTCACAGCTTTAGGGGACAACAGCTCCTTTATTTAGAAACCATCTGGTCTGGGAGCCATTCTCTACAATTTTTTAAAGGTTGTGGCACTGGCAATTACTAAGATGTTCAAACCGTAGGCCAGTCGTGGAGGCTGTGGAAAGGACAATCCCATGTAGTTGCCCCTGTTTTGAGGATATACACATTTATAGCAACTAGTACAAGCAAAAAAAATATTAAAATTGAGTCTGGCTCCCTCTCTGTGCTCCATGAGTGGCACTGGTTACAAGCAGTGCCCGTTACTGTATAACCTATATCACTATCAAGAACAAGTCCTTGGAAAGACTAAGGTGTGTGTGTGTGTGTGTGTGTGTGTGTGTGTGTGTGTGTGTGTTTTATTCTCAGTGGTTATAGGTTGAATTTCGCTTACGTGTCCTGAGTCTAAATCTGCTGTTTAATACAATATACCTTCTGCATCCAGCAACTGACTCAAGTCTCTGCACCCTCTGTTTCAAATACATATTGGATTCAAGTTTCAGTCCTTAGACACCTCTTTACTTGGGGGATAGCGCCTCTGTCCACATATATGGCATTCACTTGGCATTTCTGTTAACAATTTTTGACGATGGGTATTTATCAAGGAAAACCTCATGTACCAAACACCAGGATAGATAAATGGATACATAATTACTCCTATTTCTTTAACTCTGCTTTTAAACTAAGAATTCGCCCAGGTTATTTTTCTTTAAATGTTATTATCGGGGGCCTTAATGAGAAATCTATTACCTGGTATTAAGTTTGGTACTCGTTTCATTTTATTTGGCTTTTATAATTCTGTTCTTAAATTCTAGCAGCTCTTACTCTCAGATAATCACTTCCTCCCAAAAGTCTAGTTTTCATTTTCTGTCAAGTTTTCAGCTTGTGAGATACTCAAATATTCTGAACAATAGCTAAATCACTAACGAAGACTTTAGAAAGTAAATTAAAGATGAAATTGTGACCTAAACCTAGGTCATTCTTCATTGCATGCCCCTAAGTGGAAGGTGGTCAGGAGATGATACGTTAAAAACAGAGCAGGTGGGGTTGGTTGGCCTTACATAAAATCATGGCTTATGCCAAGCAAGCTTGTTATGACATACAGCACCTTATATACTATTTGCAGGAGAGAAATGAGATAAAGTTAGTAGAAAATATCATACAACGGGACAAAGTCAGCATACAGGGGGACAAAGTCAGACAGAAACTAAATCAATATTGCCCAAGGGGAACATAAGGTTTCTCAAGAACATTAAAGACCAGGCACACAGTGACCTTGGGACTAATAACCACAGTCCTGTAGGGTGGTACCAGCTGTGTTCTAAGGAACTGAAGTCCCAGTTTCCCTAAGGCTCTGACCCTAAGCCATTTACTAGTTCTGACAATCCTGTTCCTGGTTTTAGACAACCCACAGCATTCCTTCTTCATACATCAAGTTCTCAGAAAAAGCCTTGGGTCAGCTCAGCCCTCAACAGAATGGCATGTAATTCTGATAAATGAAGAACAATGGGCATAAGTAACGCACCTTAAACCCTTGGAAGACACATCTACTAGAAAGACTGCAGCTCTAGCTGGAAACTCACTGTAACATAAATGCAAACATTTCCAGCTCCTAGACATAGTTTTGAATATGTAATCCCTGATGTAGTAGATACAGTAAAGGCTTATGGGTAGATGCTACCACTTCTGTTGCTGCTGCTACTACTGTTTTCTGAGCAGTAAAAGACTCCCTGTGACAGAGTAACTGTGTCAACAGCTTTTGGGACTTTAAATGTAAAATAATCAAGGATACTATTTGTACATTTTGAATCACTGACTGGTATAGCAGCATCAAACCCTATGATTTAGGTAATTATCAACATGAACTTTTAATTTACTTGCCACATGGCTTGTGAGTGAATACATGCTAGAACGCACAAGTTCATGACTGATGCTCTATCACACTGATACTTAAAGTAAACCAGACACATCTATTAAATCAGGCTCTGGGTGTGAGGCAGTCCTCAAATGTTTTAGATTTAGACCCAGAAACCCTACAAAGAAGTTCAACCTGTTCCCCTTCAATGGCCCACTCGGTTTCAATCTCAGATTGGGAGGTTAGTGTTGGGATACATCCAGGATTTACGAGAAATAAAATGATAATTGTTTTTTATAAAGTTTATTAAATATTTGCTATAGATTCAAAGTTTCTAGGAATTTGGAAAAGTATAGATAAACAAGGAAGCATTCTTGAAAAATAAAGGCGTCTGTAGAATGGTGACTATAAAATGTTTACATGCTGATGAAAAGATGGGAATTTTTTGTATGTGTCTTTACAACACACCAGGAAAGAATTCTGGAGCCTGCAGCTGCTTCTAAGTGGATGATGATGAGGCTTTTGTTCCCCATGTAATTAACAACTTTGTGTGAAAAAGTAACTACATTAGCAACTTTCAGTTCAAGAGGTGAGTGCCCCCTAAGTGCAAATGTAACATAGGCACAACGGATGAAACAACTTATTTATGAAATGGATAGATGTTTATTTTGGTGTGAGAAAAGGCTGAGAAAGGGAAATGAGTATTTTCCTGGAAAAAGAGAACCTAGAGAGCAATTAGAAAACTCAAGAAATGGGCTCAGGAGGCGACAGTACAGCGAAGCTCCCTCTCTGCCATTCTGCCAAAGTCATCGTCATGAAAATGACAAAGCAAAACAAAGAAAATAAATAAGATTTTACACATCCAGGCAAGAAGCAGCGGGGAACTGAATAGCAGCGACGCAAACATACTCTTAGCCCACGCTTCTCTGATTTGGGGGGTTTCATTGACCAACGCTAAGTGTTACACTCCAGTTATTCTTCTGTGATGGCTAGTTTTAGGTCAGTTTCACAGAACCTAGTCATTGTGGAGGAGAGAATCTCACTTGAGGAGCTGTTCCCCACATCAGACTAGGCTGTGGTGCTTATTCTTGATTGAAGACTGATGTGGGAGCACCCAGCTCACTGTGGATGATTCTATCCCTAGGCAGGTGTTCCTGGAATATTAAGCAATCAGGCTGAGAAGCCAGTAAGCAGAATTCTTGTATGGTCTTTGTATCAGTTGCTGTTACTGGTTTCCTGACTTGAGTTCCTACCCTGGTATCCTTTGATGAAAGACTTTGATATCTTATTGCACAATGTGGGATATCCAAGTATATGCTAAATAAACTTTTTCCTCCCCGAATTTCTTATGGTTCTTGTGTTCTATCGCAGCAATAGAAATGTTAGGTAACACACCTTCCCTTTTCTCATTACCCGAATAAGGATCAATACAAGGTGACTATGTTCGTGTTTTGTCAAATAATGATAAAGTAAGCACAAACCATCACTATGAACTCCATCACTTCATGAAAAGAATAAAATGATAGCAAACTCAGGATGGATGTTCTCTAAATGAGAGCCTGCTTAATGCGCTCACCATTTTCCTTATTTTGATCCAGGGATATGGCAACCTGTCTGTGGGCTTTAACTGTCTTGAGTTCCAGTGGCAAAAGCTGACACAAACTATGGTTCTCACAAGATGGATGAAAGTAGCCCAGCAACTGAGACATTCAGTCTCTTTGCAAATTTATGCCTGGTTCTTATTGCAACATGTGGGATAAGTCATTCTCCTCAAATTCATTATCAGTTTTAACAAAGCTTTGGTAAAGTTGATTTGCATATTAATTTCAGCTCTGCCTGGCTATCTTAGGGTGTGCTACATATAATCAGTTCCTTTGCCTAAACTATATATCACTCACCACATTGGCGGCATGGAATTGCAGTTTTTCTCAGCAGTGTTCCCTCGCTTATAATATGCTAAAATTTGAAGACAGGAACAAGCCTTCCATATCTTATTACCCTTTTAACTAAAGTAATGGTTTGTCACATTGTTGAGCTCTTGTAAATACTCGCTTAATGACTGAATAATGGCTTCGGTGGGGTTATGGTTCTTAAAACATTATAATTATACACTGCAAACTTCCTGTTACTATTTCTGGTCTAGTTTTAGAAGTAGGAAGTAGTCCTTCTCTTTGACCTCATTCTTTAGGATTATGTGCCATAACCTTGCTAACTGTTCAAGGTGATAGAAATGCATAGAACAGCTTCCCTGCCTTCAGAGATGTCGACTCACTTCACTTTGTGGCTAATTTATGTGATGCTTCCAGCACAATGCTGTACAGAAACACATTCAATTTTTTGAATGCTATAAATAGTGGTAATTTAATTATTTTAAATCTCAACAGAGTAAACGCTTGTTCAGATATGTTTTTGTTAGTGAGAATAAAACCTGTTTGTCGCTATTAAGTGGCAATACCCACTCTATTTATGGTAGAGTTCTCCTCACTAATAAATGATAGTCAGTATCCCCATGACACAGTTCACACAAATTGGAGCCTTAGCCTTATCCACTTCAAATGAAACAATAAATCGCCTTACTGTTGCAAGTCTTGTTGTACTTGCTGTTCTCCTGCGCAAACCCTTCCAGCCGGCACTGAAAGCGATGCTGCCAAAATTCTTGAAACCAAGGGTTTCTGAGGTTTGTTTCTGGCCGGAGTTTCAGATAATAATCATCAAACCACTTGACATCGGGGGACTGGAGCTTGATTGTAATTCCTCCAACAGCTTCTCGCTGGTACCCATCTGTCACGTCATACCTGTCAGCCCAGCCGTCACTGGGGAAACACACAAACAGAAACAAGCCTGTCAGCTTAAAGAAAAACTATCCCAGGGAAACAAATCTTTCTGGTTTGAGATACCACTTTGTAAAGTGGCTACTGCAGGACTCACGAAGATGCTGTACTCTCTGCCAGAGATGACTGTCACCTACCAGCCTGTTAGGAGTAGAAAGCAAGGCAATAAAATGATGGAAATTCTAGAATTTAGATGCCAGAAGGCAATAATCTTACCTTGAATTATAGACAAAAAGCTAGCATTTTTAATGGAATTTTACAGATTTCGAAAAAACACTGTAAGTTTCACAATTTTACCATGCATAATTTCCCTGTAATTTTAACAACTTAATCAAATCAGCCTTAAATACACATTTCATTTACATTACAGCAATCATTAAAAGAAAAATAAAATAAGATTGAGAAATATTTCCAAAATATACATAATATTCATTAAAACACACCATTGTATGATACTATTGTTATTTACATACAAAAATAATAAGGGTTAAAATATCTTCCAGATAGCCATCTTATTAAACATTGATTTTTGATAGTCTGATGCTGAAAGATTTATAGACTGCAGTGCTTACACTCCTTGTCAGCCCATGGAACTTTTCAAATGCATTTAAGCATATGTTAGAAATTTTCTATTTGCATGACTTCAGGAAATTAAAAGGTAGGCTATTGATGACAATGAGAAGGAACACAGCCCGTGAACTCACAATTCCACCTGGACTCTCACCTTAGGAGAACAGAACTAAAGGAGGAAAAATAGTCTAAGGTTATTTAGAAAACAAAGGGAACAGAGTATTGAAATAAAACAGAAGAAGAGACATTTAATTTAAAAAGTATTTCTTGTAGCAGCTACATGTGCTTGATTTGTCTTTCCTCTTGTCTGCTGGAGCGCCCAGCTGGTAATGGCTATTTTCTGCACCAAGAGATGCTATCTTTTCTGGAAGACATCGACGTTCTCTTTAAGGAAATATATCCTCCAGGAAATTATGACAATTCAAAAGACCAACACCAAAGAAGCAAAGAAGCAATGTGGAGAGAGCCGAGAGTTAGCGCATTACGGTGCCTGCTGGCTGCACATGAGGAAGATGTCTGAATTTGAGAAGCTGGTGGAGAACACAGATTTAGATTCAAATCCACTGTTTACATTATCTCTATTATTTTAACTGATACAAATTAATTTATTAATTTAATAATTAAAACATTATTAATTGGATAATGTTTGTATCCAATATAATTTAGCTACAAAATCAGTTCTGAGAAAACAACATAACAAAGAATATTTTAAAGTATGATATGCCATATCTCTTCTGATTTAAACACTGATAACTCGGAGCTGCTGGAGAGGTCATAGATTATCATTAGTGGATTACGGAGGTTACCCATGATGAGTTGAGCTTTTTCCCAAGGCAAAAGAACAGAGAGGGAAAAAAAGAAATAAGGAAAAAAAGAGCCAACTCTTCTCCTAATGCTCCTTAGACAAGATAGCTTATTAAAGTTATCTATGGAGTAATTTTAAGAAACTTTTGTAGCAGATTAGGGAACGCGAAGGAAAACAGTGAATCTGTCCCAATGTTGAATTTGAATACTTCACACAATTATCTTCTCTCAAGTTTCTCATTTTCAGCTCCAGAAGATTTTATTTAAAGCTGACAAGTTGAAGTGAAGGGGGCTTGTTTATCTCAATTCCTCCCTCTGTGGTTGCTGAGAAGAGAGTGTGGAGCTCTCTGGCACCCAGGAGATGCATGGGCGAGCTGCAGACAGGACAGGAAGCTCGTCTGTCAGCCTGGGTCCCCTTCTCCATGGATATGTGAATTCAAATTGTTCCTTGGTTAATGTTAGCTCGCTCTTATGTAACACTGTGATTATGAATGTTATATAAAAATGTGAGAAGACAATGGGCTCAGTTTGCGCTTCACAACTCATTCATTGAATTTAATGGAGTTTGCAAAAAGCTGGTCTTGATAAACTCTCTTGGGGATAGTGTTTCCATAGATGAAAAGTATCTGGAATTCTGGCCTGCAGGCATACACACAGACAGAATATTGTATACATAATAAATAAATAAATAAATAAATAAATAAATAAATGGGGCTGGAGAGATGGCTCAGTGGTTAAGAGCATTGCCTGCTCTTCCAAAGGTCCTGAGTTCAATTCCTGGCAACTGCATGGTGGCTCACAACCATCTGTAATGAGGTCTGGTGCCCTCTTCTGGCCTGCAGACGTACACACAGATAGAATATATTGTATACATAATAATAAATAAATAAATAATGTTTATTTGCTCATCTTTAACTTTGTTCTTTCATTCTTTGTCTAGGATACAAATTGCTTTATAACAATTTAGAAGAAGATGATGCTTTGTTAGCTCCTGTTGGAAGTTTAAAATCAGTATGATCCAGATATTTCCAATGTATAGTAAAAACACAAATCAACAAGGAGCTAGTGAAGAAACAGCAAATTCTCAATAACCACAAGCCCAAATAGGTTCGTTCATTTTGAACTAATCAAGAATGTCTAGCAAGAATGTCTTTTCAAGAATATTTTACAGTGGAAAGGTGCTTTATGCACTGGTCATCGGTTCTTGTGATTGGTGCAAACAATCAGATCTGTCTAAAACTACAGAGCATCTCCAACACAAAATAAAAAGAATCTAAAAGTAGTAAAATACGTGGTAAGGAAAAGTGAAACTTACCTTCCTACCACCCAGTGCTTTCCATTGCTTTGATAAGATTGTGTTCAACATTCTGGGGCCACATTAATGCTTGCAGTGATACATGTTTTACCATAGCAAGAGGAAAAGGAAAGAAAGCTAAGGAACTGCCGCACGTTGGGTTCTTCTCCAGACTTACAGCATGTCCGTCCATCCATCTGTCCAACTAATTTGTTTTTCTTCTCACTAGTGAGCATTTTGCCCATGACTTACAATCTATTCCAGTTTTCTTTCCCCATTTTTTTAAAAATATATATGAGACTGTTGATTTTCATTATCCATATTTACAAACTCTGGTCTGAGGTATAGCTCAGCATCAGAACACTTGCCTAGTGTTCACAAAGCCCAGGGTTTAAGTCTCAGCCATCCCCATTACATGTTTGCAAATTCAACTACTTTCTGCACTTTAATTACAAAACCGTTTTGATGTTGGTTTAGTTTTGAGACATCCACAAATATGCAGAGAAGGAAAATCAGTGTTCTGATATGATTTTCCCATGAGAGCTTAAATGAGATGTCAGTTTGCACAGAGGAAAGCCTCTTTCTCATACTGGGTTTACTCTCAGAATTACCACATTTGTATAGGTTTTGTTGGTGATTTTGCCCTCTCACATGGCCCCAAGAATAGAACTTGTATGTGATCTGGTGTTCTTAAGAACAGGGAAACTGTGATTTACATAGGAAATACATGCATCATATGACTTGCATTTAGCAATTGATAAAATGCTCTACTCTGGGAATTTTATAATAGTGATCAACTTGGTATCAAGAAAGAATATACTTAAGCAGGAACACACATTAAACAAGTTGATAAAAATTATTAGTTGATAAAAATATTGTGACCCGAAATTTAGAGCAACTTAAACAAGTGTTTTCCCTAGAAAAATGTTTACTAATTTAGAATTTTCAGCATGTTTGTAGAACATTGTAGTAAAAAGGAGACTTCATGGCCACTTTTAATTGATTTTTGTTCTAGTGCTGCTTCTAGCTTTGTTTTGGCTGAATAGCAGAGTGACTTGGTTATTAGAAGGAAGAAAAGCTTTCTTAACTCACACACCAAGGTTTACCCAAAAGGAAAATATCCATATATTCTCAAAGAACCTTCTCAAGAGACATTTAAAATCCTTTGTCATCCTAAGATACATTTTATTTGTAATTGTGCACGAACAAGTGCACTTGCATGTGTGTGTGAGAGAGAGAAAAAGAGTGTGTGTGTGTGTGTGTGTGTGTGTGAGAGAGAGAGAGAGAGAGAGAGAGAGAGAGAGAGAGAGAGAGAAAGAGAGAGAGGAGAGTGTTTGTGGGTGTGTGTGTGTCTGGAGTAATAGGTAGTTTGTGAATTGTGTGATGTGGAACTGGGAACCAAAGTCAGATGCTCTGAAAGCAGCATGTGATATTAACTGGTGAACTCAACTCTCTCACCAACTTCTTATATTACTTTATTTCTTTCCTGAAAACAACTTAAAAACATAGTCTACAATATTTCACTTTCATTCTCTTCCCAAGATTATATTCTGAAAATTATACACTTTTCTCATGAGAATACTCAGCCATTCGCCCTTCTTTCTTCCTCTCAAATCTTTTTCATTATTTTTCTCATAATTCACAATTCATGGTAGTCTGTTTTCTTTTAAAGATTATTTTAAAAATTTCTATAATTCAGACTAACAAATTTAGTTGCTTTAATAACACACAAGAAAAGGTTCATGTATTTAGAAATGCCATTATATAATTCAGCCATATAAGTACCCCAACATTAGAATTATTCTATCATTAATTGCATTAAATTATTTGTAATTATTATATGTCATATTTAATTATGTTTATAAATTTACATATATGCATAACACAGTAATCATATTACATATATATGCATACATACATAACATCTGACAAATTTTATAAAATCACTGCAGGCCTTATAATAATTAGATTTGCCATCACATTTATTTAGCAAAACCATGGAGAATTTTTTTTTTTTTTGGTTTTTCGAGACAGGGTTTCTCTGTGGTTTTGGAGCCTGTCCTGGAACTAGCTCTTGTAGACCAGGCTGGTCTCGAACTCACAGAGATCCGCCTGCCTCTGCCTCCCGATTGCTGGGATTAAAGGCGTGTGCCACCACCGCCTGGCTCCATGGAGAATTTTTAAGGGATACATACTTACCAGAATAATTAAAACTAAAGAATAAAAATAATTGCAAATTATCTAGTGTTTTATAAAAGAGCTAAACAATTTTATTTTTTTGCTCAAAATATAATTCCTTCCTTTTCTCATTTTTAGAATCAATATTTGTTTTAAATTATTGCTATTATTTCCCTCAAAAATAGAAAAACAAATACAGCACTAAACTAATGGACTGGTGTGTATTAGTGATAGAATTAATGTTGTACTAGTTACAAAGCATTAATTCTCTATGAGTTTTGAGTGCCTCTTCTGTGTTAGTCATTAAAAACAGGCCACACCCAAGGAAGTCATGAGCTCATTATGTGTGACCTCCCAGAATGGGCATCACCATCAGTGATCCACTGGTATTTATTCATTTTTCCTTCAGAATCAGCATCCCCTTTGCTTTTTATCCTATTGACTCATAAACAGGCAACTCATTAGATTTCAAGTCTCTTTATCATTAATCATGAAAATTACATTTTGTCCTGCCTTCCCAACATTTTTCCTTGATCAATTTGTATTCTAAATGTTTCCAAACTCCTAGACATTATATTTGCAGTCTCTTAATGTATTTGTGCCGAAGGCTAATCACACATAATGCCTCAGCAGCTGAACACTCAAACTACAACTTATTTCTTCCCTATAAGTCAATAGAGTTCTCGAGAGTCCTCTCCCTATGCTGTCATGGGAAACAGCATAAACAAATCATCTCAAATACTGTTCTAAGAGACAGAATGCCAGAATAAAAATGCAGACCCCATAGAGACGATTTTCAGAAGAAACAGTCTCTAAAATCTGACCAAATTTCCAAACTTGGGACACGGGGAAGGGTAAGGTAAAATTCTAGACATAAGGTGATTCTTGCTCACTGGAATCAGTGATCTGCTTGTGGGGGTGATAGTAGCTCTTATGAGACTGAGCACACACATCCTGCCTACTGATAAAGCACACTTGTTCTAGTTTCTCATATACTTTGCCCTATTACGCTTCTAATATTTTGAGTGTGGAGTTCCCACCACATGAAATGCCATTCACTCAATTCCTCACATATTTCCTGATTGAATAAACCCAATTTATCCATCAAAGAGGCAGACTTGGCTTGAATTCAGTTTACTAAAACTTTGCTTGATTTCTCCTGGAGTTATCAGTTACTTCCTTCCCATTTCCAAAGTACTACATTCACTTATTTCCCAAACAATTATTATGCAAATAATATATCAAATCTGGAGAAAGAATGAAGAGTCAGGAAGGTAGACTTCTCTTTCACACTGGCGACATTACCATTCTAATAGTGTTGAAATTCTCACATTAGACATACCTATATTTATGTATAATTTTTTAAGCCACCTACATATTTTTGGGATTTTTTTTGTATCAATTTTAATGGTTGATGCATATAAACATTCAATAAATGTTTATCTGCAACTTATCATTGGGTTGGGAGATAGGTTATAAACCACATACTATTATTTGCTATGCTCTGGGTTCAAATGTTCGCGCCCTCCTCCCCTCCCCCTGTAAGATTAATGTAACTCATTAGGAATAAGGCTTTAAATTATAAACGTCTAGCATGTCGATTTCATTTCAGGTGTCAGATCCACTTACTATTCAGTTGATAAGACAGTAACACGGTATATGTCTTATGGTATGATTGAAAGAGTGAGTGATACCCATCCACCTGGCCTGTTAGAGTTAATGAATACATTCATTAGGCGGCAACTCAACTTTAGTTCTCAGAATCTTTCACAACCCACATAATTACCATAGAAGCTGGTATGCTACCCACATGTAATAATCATCCTGCCAAATCTTTTGCAAATAGCCTTCAAAAAGATATTTTGGAGATTTTATTCTAATAGTGGGAGTCTACTGGCGGTTGGGTATTCTTCTCACAATATTCCTGTTTCCCCCCACTTGCAGGGTTGAGAAAGTTTAAAACTTCTAAACAAAAGGAGAAAGCAAGGAATGGTATAGAAATTTTAAATAAAAGTCTTAGAAATACACACTAAATAGTAATGAATCATTTATTTGTAACAAGAAGCTAAGTGTTGGATTGTTGAGAAAAAGGTGAAGTTATCTACCAAAAGTCAAGTCATCTCTGAGTTTTGGGAGTCTCAGACACTCCCATTTCATAGGATATATAATGGATGGGAGAAAAAGATTTTAACGTCTATACCACAACAATCTGTAGCACAACAATCAAGAAGTAAAGTAGTGAAACTTGCCAAGTCTCTCAGTTAGACAATTTCTATGGTGACTTTGCCCATTTCTCTGTGGGATCTACAGACAATATGTACTAAATTTTCCTTATAGCTGAAGCAACTGAGGGTCTGAAGCACTGAGTTATCCTAATTTTATCTACTTTTCTCACAGCTGTGAGAAAATAGCTGAAGATATTTGCTCCAGAAGTTAAGGAAGGAAAATTGACTTTGGTTCATCGTTTGAAGGTGTCAAGGCAGGGCATGAGGCATCTGGTCACATTGAGTCTATTATCAGTAGGCAGCAAGAAATGAATTCTGATGCTCAGTTCATGTTCTCTCTTTTGTTCACTCTGAGATTCTTGCTCAGGGAATGCTACTACCACATAGGATTTCCTCCCTCCCCCATGTTCAACCCAACCTGGAAGCTTTATGAAGAATCTGCTAGAGAACATTCTAGACTGGCCTGAACTCACTTCCTTTTGGATGAGAGCTGGAGTTTATGCTTCTTTTCTGGTTATTAGCCAGAGATGTTCTCAAATCTTGGAAAACATTGGTATTTTCTTACATGAACGTCTCTTTCTCATCAAAACTTCCAGTAGGAATGCAACTTGTCTATTTCTGTAGATGGAAACTGCTTTTTTTGTTCCCAGACACCCAGACCCAAATAATCACACAGAAACTATATTAATTACAAGATTGTTTCTTCAATAGCTTAGGTCTATTCTTACCTAGCTCTTACATTTTAAGTTAACCCATTTCTATTAATCTGTGTGTCATCAAAAGGCTGTAAAGTTGGCATCCTTCTTCAGCAGCTACCTGGTGTCTCTCTGACTCTGCCCACTCTCTCTATCTCTTCCTGCCTGGCTATATTCTGCCCTGTCACAGGCCAAAGTAGCTTTATTCATTAACCTAAAAAGCAACAACTATACAGAAGGATATCACACATCAGATTTCAGCCTTTTAAAAAATATCTTATCCCAAATGAAGGATGTAATGCTCCATCCCTTCAGATTCCTAACCTTCAGTCGATGAAACATCATAGAATAATAGTCCTTATACTAAAAATTTATGTCAGTTGAAACAGTAGCAGAAAGTTACTTTTTATCTCCTATATCTATCTGCTTTCACTTTGTTGAAAGACTGCAATCCTGTAGATACTGTAAGAGATCCAACCTTGGGAGATCTGAATAATTCTGGTTGTTTAGTGTGGCCTGCCTTCAAATACAGGAAAATATAGATATAACAGAAAAGTAAATAGACCTATTGAAATGATTGGAATACCACTCTGCTTTGATTTTTTTTTACTCCAGTTTGGCATAAATTCTCTCTTTTGATTGTCATCTTATTTCCCCAGAAATGTTTTTTCACTATGCACTTTCTTACTGTGAAGAAGCTGAGGAGAATACTTTAAAAAGATTACTTTGTATATTACATAATCTTTGTGTATTACTCCCGTCAAATTATAACACTCTGGAGAAATGCAAAATTGAGACTATTGTGTAAAGTAGGTATCAATTTAGCAAACAGATGAATTCTATAAAGTAGAAACATGTTTTGAAAGAAAAGCTATTGTATTTGCACACACACACACACACAATCATTTCTTCTTCAGTGGAAATGACAGTTTTCTTAAATCATTTATTTCTCTTCATATAGAACACCATATCTAAGATGTTTGAAGACACTGGTAAAGTTTTTATAAATCTCTCTAATTATAAAAAGAATAGCCATTAGAAAATCATCAAGACACTTTGATTTCTGTGTCAAGTGCAAGTGGACTTTTTTTTCAATTTATGATAGACTCTGAGGCAATTTTCCATTGGTAAATTTTACTCATAACATATGCTAAAGCCAAGTTACTACTTCCATATATTAATGTGATATGGTTCACAAAGCAACAAATATGTACTAGATTTGAGCCTATCTTTCAGAAATAGTCCTTGTCCAAATAGCCAGAAAAGGTCAAGATCTATGCCAATAAATTGAGATGTCAAATATCCAATTATTAATCCAAGTAGACTGAAAATGTAAGTCACATACTAGAAACTGGACAGCTATTTTCATTTATATCGTTGATAAATTAAATAAATCCTCTTTAGAAGACATCTAGGCTGGATAGGGGAATCATTTTAAATCTTTAAGTTTTCAGAATCTATCTAGTTATCCAGAACAACAGGTGGAGAGAAAGAGACTGTACCAAAGTCAGAGTATTTCCTCTGAGATATGTTCAACAGGACTGATTTCATTGGGTGCCTAAGAAGCTGGTACAAAAAAGCATCCCCAGAGGACCTAGACAGCAAAGAGGACCCTAAGAGAGACACACATGGATCTATATAAGAAGGAGAAAAAGGTAAGGTTTCCTGAGTGAATCTGGAGTATGGAGGACATGAGAGAGGGTAGACAGGGAGAGGAGAAGCAGAGAAAAGAGGAGAAAAAAATGTAGAGCATAATAAAAAAGAAGTATATTCCATAAACAAACCACAATTGATTCTTCTTCCTATTGGTGGCAAGCTTTTTTGTTGTCTTTATTTTAGTTAAAATGGCTCAGTTGAATATTCTGTATATAATTCAGTTTGGATCCAATGTCATGTCTGTTCAGAACATATTGAGAAGGCTTTGGTAGGCCATAATGTTTGCTTGAGCTCTATCTTGGTGATAATGTTAAATGGCTTTCCAAAATAACCTAGCAAATTGTGATCTTGACATTAATGATTAAGAGAATTGAGATCTTCTTCATTTTATCCTTCATGTTGTCATTTGTTTTCTTTTTACTAAAACACTCTAGTTGGAGTGTAGTGCTATTTAGTTGGCTATAGCTTTACTCATCTAGTGATTAAAGTCAGTTAGTAAAATTGTCACTTGAAATCATATTTTAAAGAATAAAAGTGTTTAATATTTATGATTTTTGTGAGCTTTCTTTTTGCATATTAATTTGTAAGATTTCATTATGTATTTATTTTAAATGAGTATTTTAAAGATTCTATTTTTTACCATTATGTCTGTCATTTCTATATACTCTTATACCTAAAACAAATATACATTTCTTCTAATTATGTTCTCTTTTCCATTCAGTTAATGCAGATGTTTATAAAAATGAATTTTTAATTTTTATACACAAATTTTAAAACATGTCTTCTATGCTTACTTATTTCTACACTATGAATGAAAACAATATGCTTTATGCTATAACATGTCTCTTGTTTGCTATCATCACCATTTCAAAATTTATACTCCACTAAAACTTTATTTTAGTGATTCAGGATTTTCCCCTGCTGATATGCAATTTACCTAGAGCCACTTATTAATAGAATGACATTTTCCTGCCTTTCTGCAAAATCCAGGTTTCAATACACATAGAAGACTGCTCGCGTGGCTGATCTGTTTACCTCTACAAAGAAGAAATAAATAGCAACAATTATCATGAGTGTTAATATCTAACAGTACATTTCCCCCACTTTATTTCAAGTTTGTCTCATTACTCTTAGACCTTAACACTTGCATATAAATTGTAGAATGTATATATTAGACATCATCTTTGCTACTCTCTAAGAAAAATAACCTAGAGCATTGTTTTCACGATAAGGCAAGAAAAATTGAACTTGTTTTTTGAGAGAAAACTGTTTTTTTTTTAGATGACATATGGTCTGAAATCTAAAGTGACAATGTGATGACAATTAGCTAAATGCATAAAAAAGCAGAGAAAGTTGAGAAAATTCTGATGAACATCATAGAAAATCCCTTGTTAAATCCAGTAGAAAGTTGGTCATAGTAACATATGCCTCTGTTCCCAGCAGTGAGGAAACTAAAGGTGGAGGGACTTCCATGATTTCAAGGCTATCCTGGGCTTTATAGCAAGTTCTGTGCTAGCCTGGGCTGTAGTGTAAGATTGTGTCTTAACCTCACACCTCCAGTCCAAGAGAAGCACACATTATAATTCTGAAAAATATGAAAATAGCAATGCAAATATAAATGAAATTCACTAAAGCACTACAGAGTCACTATTACAAAAATAAATTGTCCATAACCTGAAAATAGAGGGTCTAAAAAATTAAATAAATATGCTTCAGTAAGAATAAATCAACAAGCATATTAATCTATAGAAGCACTGACTAGGGATCTGAGATACAATGGTAAAAAGGTGGAGAAGCATTTGTATTTGGTCTTTGACTTTTGCAGAAATAGTCAGTGAACAGATTGGAGATGGCATAGGAAACACCAAAAATGCCACAGGCAAAAGCAAAACAGTGAAAGAGAGATCTTGATAGAAAGAACCACTATAGGGTTAGGGAAAAATCTGGTGCCACGGAAACTCTCTAAGACCCCAATTATTATCATAGACTTTCTTCCAGCAACTGATAGAACCAAATATAGAGATCCACATCCAGGCACCAGGCCAAGGTCCAGGAAGCCAATCATAGAGAGGGAGGAGGGAATATATGAGCAAAGGAGGTCAAGTTCATGATGGAGAAATCTACAGAGATAGCTGAACCAAGCTCGTGGAAGCTCAAGGACTCTAGACTGACAGCTGTGGAGCCTCCATGGGACTGAACTAGGCCCTCCAAGTGGGAGACAGTGATAAAGCTTAGACTATCTGTGAGGCACCTGGCAGTAGGACCAGGATCTGTCCTTGGTGCTGAAGTTAACTTTTTGGTGCCCATTCCCTATGGTCAGATGACAATGTTCAGCCTTAATGCAGGGGGGAGGGGCTTGGTCCTGCCTCAACTTAAAGTGACAGACTCTGTTGACTTCCCACGTGAGCCCTTACCCTTTGAGAGGAGTAGATTGGGGTGGGCCAAGGGGAGTTGGGGGTTGGGTGGAGATGGAGGGTGGTGGGAGGCAGGGTGGGGGAACTATGAATAAAATGTAAAATGAAGCTTTAAAACTTTAAAAATATGAATCTAAAACCTTAAACACAGGTGTTTAATTTTCACTAAAATTTCTAAAATTTAAAACATGAATGGACATGGCTCTAGGTTTGTTTGTTTTTCAAACTTCTCAAAGCCACGTGCAAAGTTTTGCTTGTTTTCCAGTTTCTAGGTTGCTCCTTTAGACAAGTCTCATGCATAAGAAGACAACCAGGGAAGTGATGGCAGAGAGTGATGTCAGAGGCAGCAGGGATAACTTGTACTGAAGAAGTCAAGGACACAGCATCTGGCTGCTGACATTCTAAAATAAACTGAAGGAAAACACGGATACAAAGCTTCAACTTTTCTTATCTGTTTGGTCAATACTGTTTACTAAGGAGGGACAATTAGTTCAATTTGACTCTGAAGTGCTTGGGAGACATTCATGCTAGAAGTGCAGGGATGCATATAATCAGAAGACAGGCAGAGTCTAGACAGACATTCTATTTACAAGTTACCAATACATCATTATTTAGTGTCATTGTTAAATTAAAAATCCAGTAAAAGTATTTTGCATGGTGTAGGTAATGTTGAATGGGGTACAGTTCAGATCATAACGGTATGTAAGAGATAGGGAAAACATATGATATTTTTTTAGAAAACTGAAAAATAAATCATGTGTGACAGGATATTCTTCCATAATTATTTATAATGTGTTATCCCCCTTTTCCTATTCCTCATTTATTTTCTTCTGAGTTAAAATATTAAAAATATCTAATCAACAAAAGTTTTTGTTCATGGTGTAGACCATGATTGTTTTGTCTGGTATAAAGAGCTGGGGCAGTGTGAAAATCTATGATTTCAATATTATCATCTGTGAGACAAACAGGTTTCAGTCACAGCTCAGTGCAGAGAATCACCAAACAAAACAGTCAATATTCTGAATGTAGACAGAGAATTTCAGCAATTCTGCTTTGAACTAGTTATTAAATTCAGCCCAGAGGCACCTGGAGGGTTAAGGATAATTTATTTCTAAGAAGGTGACTCTTACTTTCCCTCCTTTCATCACATCCATTTCATTATATATATATATATATATATATATATATATATATATATATTATTCTGAAAAATCCCATTAGTGTTTCTTTCATTCTCTCTAACTGGTCCAATGTGCTAGCTGTTCATGCCCAGGTGCCCACTTAAAGCAAAAGTCTTGTTTCAGAGGCAGAAAGGGAATCAGGGGCGATTATAGAGATGTATTTTGCTCTTCCAAGAAAACATAAAACTAGACTACGAGACAATAGAGAAGAAGGGCACTGCCAAATTGTTTATAGTTTACTATCAATCTGTTTTCAGACCAGTGAACACCATAGAGTTTTGAAAAACAAGTAGAGCACTTTCGTTTTGTAGGTTGTGGGGTTGTTTGGAACATGCAGACTTAACTTCAAGGGTATGGCTTACAGAATGATAGAAGCATTAGGAACACTCCAAGTAACACAAGAGGACCAGCACATCATACTCATGGGCTGCCCCTAAGGAATGTCTGCAAGGCATAGGTATTCACTCATGTCTCTTTGGGTACCAGAAGCAGTGCTGAGAGTCCCTGGCCTCTGCTGACCTGTACATGGCTTCTTGGACGCCTCTTAGCCCATGACCTTTGAAGAATAAGACTTTCAAAACCCCATCCTTGCAATCAGTTTGTGTTTCGTCCTACAGAAGGAACTCAAGTGTGTTTCTATGAGTCTTACCTTCTGTATTTTTTCACCTGTTCCCTAGACAGTCTCTCATTTGATTTCATCCTATGATTCTAATTACTGTTTTCTTCTAATTACTGATAAATCTCTCTTTCTCTTTAGCCTCATTACTTTTCTAGAATTTCAATAGCTGGAAGTCAGCTTTACCAAAGGGCATCTTCATAATAACAGTACTTAGTTAGCCCTTTTTGGAACCACTGCCCCATCTGCTGACTCCATCGTCAAGAGGGAACTTTATTCCCCTCTGTGATCAGCTAGAATTGGGTTGTGGTTGGGGAAAGCAAGGGTGGTAGGGTAATGTCACTCTCCATTTCAGAGTCAGACCACAGTGCTTCCATTAACTTCCTATCTGAGGAACATGTGTGACCAACTCAGCAACGACTGCATTCTTCATTGTTCACTTTGACCAGGTGCTTGCTTTTAGCCTCCCTTTGCATTGTCAGTGAGAGATGTTCAAACTGATCTCACAATTTTACATTTTGGCTGAAGAAGGAATTTTTGGCTGTGTTGTTCTCTAAGTAAAGTACGTACTTTTTTGTATGTGTATGTGGAGGGTATGTGAATATATGTAGAGGTCAAAGGTCGACACTGGCTGTCTTTCTTGTTTGCTTTTCATCTTTTATTTTTGATAATTAAGTTCATTCTTTAGCAATTTTATACATATATAATACATCCTGATTGATTTTAACCCCTTATCTTATTACTCTTCGAGTTTAGTCAAGTCTCCTCCTCCCTATTAGCCCCTTTCATAGATTCTTGTCATTTTGCTCTGTTTTGTAACCCACAGCGTTTAGCTAGAGCTGCCCCTGCAACTGAAGTTTGAATTATCTAATGGAGCCTTTTGGGCTCCCCAGTTTCAACGAGGAGGGCTAGGAACCCAAATGAATCTGCCTGACAGTTAACAGGCTCAGTGTAGCACCTGAGTCCATAATTGTTATGGCTGTGGCACAGCCAGAATATAGCATTTTATGGTCTTCCCTCTATCTTCTTATGCTGTATAAAGGCCGCTGGTTTGTTTCCAGCTGCCCAGATTGGAAATAATCACTCAGAAACTATATTATTTGCAATACTGTTTGGCTAATAGCTTAAGCATATTTTTAGCTTGCTCTTATATCCTAAACTAACCCATCTCCATTAATCTGTGTATTACCACATGGCTATGGCTTACCCGTTAGAGTTCTATCCAGCATGCATCTATCTCTGGCAGGGCTACATGGTGTCTCCCTGACTTTGCCTTCTTTCTCCCGGCATTCAGTTTAGTTTTCCTGCCTAGCTCTATTCTGCTAAGTCATTGGCCAAAAAAGATTCTTTCTTAAGCAATGGTATTCACAGCATACAGCGGAGAATCCCACATCATTCTGATATTTACATTATTTATACCTATTGTTCCATTATGTTCCCTTATCCTTCAGGTGAGGGCAGAGCCAAAATGCTCCAAATCACCCTTTACTCTTTGCAACTTGAGTTGCCAAATGGCTCTGTATTCACTTCCATTCACTGTATATATAAGCTTCTTTAATCAAGGCTTAGAGTTGTGTTTGTCTACAGATATTAATGTTCCACTTCATTTCAGATACAGTGTCTAACTCACCTGACTTTTTACATTGGTGCTAAGGCTCTAAACTCAAGCCTTTATGCTTGCATGGTAAGCACTTTATTCTTCCTCCCCAGACTTCCTAAGAGGACATATAAGGCCATTCCCTTACCATTTCCCTATTCTTTCTTTATGTCTGAGCACTTTCTATGCCTAGAAGATACATATTTTTATTATTTCTCTATACTTGATCAGGAATGCACTCTTACTTGGCATTTTATTGTCTTCCTTCTTTCTGTTCTTTGAATCTAATTTTAGATATATTCTCTTCAAGGTTTAGGTGTGATCCTAGCAGATAAAAAAGGAAAAACATTCATGGATCATGAGCACCACCTGCTTAGTTCTACCTTAACACATGCTAAATTGTTCCACCTGCTTATATACTTCTGTTTGTCATGAAATTGCTTTAGTTCTATGGCTCAGTAATTAACTCTCTGTCTATAAGACATGTGTTCTTTAATATTAAATGGAATAAAGGAATAAGACAATCACACAAGGGAAAGGACTTTACTATGAGAAAGGTGCTGGCTGACGATCTGATTGTAAAAAAAGATATTTGTAGTCGTTGCTGAAGCTTTGGACTTGTGGAAGATTTGAGAGCAAAGACAATATTTTATGTGTTCAGGGAGATTAAAGTCAAATTTGTCAAGCTGTTATACATGAGCTAATCAGAAAGACTTGAAGCTATGTAGAAACAAGTAGTAAGAAATGGAAAGAGGATGATTTTCAGGAATGAAGATGGCCAGAACAGACTTTTAAGAAAAAGGGGTTATGGGAATTTCTTTTTTTCCATCTTTAATCTTTATATGCTTAGTACTGACTCACAAAGCTCCGTTTTCCAGATAGAGAGACATCAGACACAAGTTGAGGTTGGGTGGAGTATGAAAGCGATACTAAAATTGCATCTGAACTGCTTCCTTTATGTAGATCCAAACTCCCCCAGAGATTTAACCATCTGATAATTACAACTGTTTGTCCCATGGTTCTATCTGGGTTATTTTCCATCTAAATTAATTCATTGCTTAATTAATTAACTCTGTGCCTAAAATAAAACCCATTTTGTTTCCTTCCGAGCCACCCGAATCATCATGTCTTCTGTTACATCATTCAGACTTAAAAGTTTGAATGCATCCTCTGACATCTGTCACACAGAATAAAGTAAAGTTCTCGGAATACAGTTGGCATTCTGCAAATGTTCGCTGAATTAACAAAAAGGAATATTTAGCAGTCTAGTGTAATCACAGGCAAGTTTAAACAATCTGAAATAAAAAAAATGAAATAGGTTCCTATGCTTGAAGTTATAGGCATCTTCATATGGGAAGAAATCAAATATTAAATTTGTAGACTAAAATGAGCACCTTCAGTCCCACGAATTGATTGTATCAGGGACGTCAGCAACAGGCACCATTTAGAATGCCAAACTATTTAATCATTTACAAAGTTCTCAGCACTGCATAACATGTAATTTAATGTCTTGAATATTATTATAGTACTCTAATAAAATTCAATCTGTCTAATTCAATGTTTCATTCTTTTAATTGATTGACGTTATAAGCATGATTGACTAGAGTTCTATTCCCAGCCCTTTCAGAAGACTGAGCAGGCTGCTAAAGTTTCTAAAGGGCATCATGCACTTAGTCTATGATGCATTGTTTATCAACTTAAATATTTAATAGATGCATACTAAAAGCTTATGATATGTCATATAAAATGGAATTTTTTCTGTATCCACTCTTACCTCACACACAGTTGGGGGCATTTTCATCTTTATTATATTTATACTTCAGTACTTATAAAATAATAATCACTGAATAAACTGAACTAATGTATAAGAAATTAAAAATTATGAGTGTTATGCTTCAGATATGCACATTTTGTCATATATAAAGAAGCATGAAAGAGTAAAGAAAATTTCATGTCACCTGAACCACTGTCTTTCAAAGACGAGTTTTCATATGTACTGGTAACTTTGGAAAAAGTAAGTGACTGAGGCTTGATGAAACACTTTAAGTACTGCAGTAATTGGAATCTTATTTATAAAGAAAAATTATGGCTTTAAAATTGACATTCCCTCCGAATTTAAAGTTATCCCACTTAATCAAATTTGGTTGTCTAGTATCTACTGTGCAGCAGGTGCAACTCTTGTTAAATTTGACTGGCATATTCTTTTAAAAAATCAGTAATTATTTATCTGAAGCTGTATAAAAGCTATTTATTTGCATTTGAGAAATGAAAATAATTATTTCTGACTAACAACTTGAAAAACAGTAAAAAACTGTAAAAGTATAATTAATTGATAATTTGTCCTATCATTTAACTAAAGATGCTTTAAATTCCTTCTCGTTGGGTCTCATTAGGTCATACATTTGAATTTCTGTTAATAGTAATTGGTGCTAATTTACTATATGAATTTCTATAACTTGATTCTCTCTCTCTCTCTCTCTCTCTCTCTCTCTCTCTCTCTCTCTGTGTGTGTGTGTGTGTGTGTGTGTGTGTGTGAGAGAGAGAGAGAGAGAGAGAGAGAGAGAGAGAGAGAGAGAGAGAATTTTGCAGCTTTATCTACACATCCTGAATGGAAATACAGTGGTAGTGGGTAGTTTTGTCCATCCCATTCTCAATCTTGTCTCCTCTCATAGTAAATACATTTTTTTTTACCTCTGGAGATGCACAGTGGGTCTCAGTCAACCAGAATATTTCTCCCCTTGGCCACGGTTTTGGGGGTCTCATAACCTGAGCTAATATGTTTGACCACAGAGTTTTCGTGGCCTAGACTCAATATTTGCTGAATGATGTGGCCACTTAAATTCCTTTTCTGTTTTTGGATTGTAATCCAAAAGTTTCTAAAGATGGTATTAACTAGTGATTCTTTCCGAGGGGAAGATTCGCCTGGAGGGCAGACTGAATATGTAGTACTGTTTTTATTCCCAGAAGATCTGTCACTAGAATTTCTGCTGTGGATAGCTCAAAATATTGGAATTGATAGTTATTATTGATAATGAGCTTAGCATCCTTAATAAATTTACAATTATACAAAAGAATGTGAATTTAGGATTAGCAAATATGTTAAATTTGTTGTCTACCTGAATCTCCAATATTTATCCGTTTCGGAGCTATGACATCTAAATAACAACTTTTTTATTCTGCCAATTATCAGAGTCCATGTCTGTACAGCACTAACTGGACCTGTACTTAGGATCCCACGGTCATAGCTTCTAGATCATTGGGACCACACAGCCATGGCTGCTTCAAGGCTTTAACACAGTTCAGCTTCCTTTAGCTTCAGTTTCCTTCTCCTCTATAATATTCTCATCTATTGTTTATTCATTTATTGGTAGACATTTACTTTGCATTTTCTTGCCTCCAGATACTGATCTTTTGTACAGAACCCCAAGGGAGCAATAATGTAAACAGTTATATTTGATGCCATAAAAATTAAGATAATCATTGATACCAAGGTTGCCAAGCAAATTCCAATAAGGGAAAAATAAAACAAGGCTAGAATAGGACTCAAATATAATCTAGTTTATGAAAATATATATGTGCATGTATGGAAATATATTTATACCTATGTCTGCGTCTTTATCTAGGAATACATTTATTCAGTCTGAACTTTGTTGCACATTGAGAAATTGAGAGACTGAACAATCCAAAAACTGAGATGAATAAAATCAACACCTGTGCCATCCTTCTCTGGCAGATCTCTGTTGATAGCATTTAACGTCAGCAGTTGACAAGTTTAGTGTGGACCTAATTTGACTGAATGTTGAATAGATACTTATTAAATGGGAAACCATTTTATTTGTGAGGTGTTGAATCTGAGACTTATTGCTGCAAACCTGCATCTGTGACACCATCTTCACACTTTTCTCTTTCCATATTGTGGTGGTTTGAATGAGAAATGATCCTCATAGGCTCCCATATTTGAATACTTGGTTCCCTGCTTATGTGGTTGCTAAAAGAGACTATGGAACATGTTGGCTCCTTGTTTATATTGTTATTAAAAGAGACATTGGATGTTTACGAGGTGGAACCTTACTGTATATTACTAGTGGAAGTATATTACTAGTGGAAGGCTTTGCAAGTATATAGCCTTAATCTACTTGAAGTTTTCTAGTTCTGCTTCACGTTTGTGGTTGAAGATTTGATCTCTCGGCTTCACGTTAATGTTTCCTGCTGCCATTCCTCTCCTGATGGACACACAGACTCTCCCTATGAAGCCACAAACTTTGTCTGGCCCATATTTTATTACAACAATAAAAAAGTAATTAATACACACATGTTTAAAAGAAAAAAGAACATGTGATTCAATCTGCTACAATGTCCTTTACTAAATCACACATTTCCTTACACTGAGCTTAGACTAGAATCGTCTCTGGACATTGGGCTAGCTGTCAATGAGTAGTAACATACTGCTATCCATATCAAACTAAAACCATATATCTATTTTTCACTTTCTATCATATAATTCTTACCATTTTTCTAAGCCTTTTCTAGGAATCTGAAAGGAAAAAAATGATTGAACATTGAAAATATGGGATTTACTCTGTAGAGAATAATCAAATAATCAATTGAAAATATGTAATATTCCATCTTGAATGTCAACAGATTCTTGAAATGATGAGTTCCTTTGTGTATGAGTTATAGGGTAGATGTGTAAAAAATCATATTGTGAAATAAAATGGGAGGTTTAACTGAACATGGTCGATGTGAATAATGTAACATACTGTAACCAGTAAAATATTTGCATGAGTGATTCTACATCTCAGAGTTAATGTCTTTAGTTGTTTGTTGATCTAGATTTTCACTCTTCAGTTTGTATTCATGATTTGTTCTTATAATCCTCGAAGTGATTTCAGTTCTTTTTCTTTGAAACCATTCTTTTTCTATCTTTTCACATGTGAACCATCTCAAAACCGCAGACTTTTAGTACCCATTGTTTGTAGTGTTTTGGGGCAGAGGTGGGACTCAATGAGTTCATGCTTCCCATAAGGGCCAAAGACCATCTCACAAGCATGAGTGTGTCTCTCTGAGCTGTTGGTAAGGTAGTCCATCTGACTTCTAAGATCTTTTTAAAAGAGAAACAAATAGAAAAACAACAAAAAAGAAGTAGGAATCAAGTTTGTTAATCATCCTTTCTTGAGTTGTATCCTCATGCTCCCTTTCTGTCCACTTTCAAGCGTCCATTAGTGAAGTACACTATACACTCCCAGTTTTCCCACCAGTTCCTGAAAACTATCTACCTTAGGAACTTACTAGAGATAGTGTGCTGTCAAAGGAAATGCTGTGTGTCTCTTTGACTCTTTGAATCCGTTCTTATAATTCTATCCTTTTTCATGAACTAGAGATCTTCATTTATGGACTAAGATCCCTCCTTAAATGTCTTGTTTTCATTTTCATTTCTAGATGATAGTTTTTCTGCTGTCCACAAAGAATTCAAGAACCCGAGTTCTACTTCGTTCTTCATTAATATTGTATGTGTTTTCCTTGAGAAATCTGAACATTCTTATGGTGATTGTTTACCTACTTGTTAAATGATACAAATTGTAACCAATGTATCTATTATTACATATGAAAAATCAAGTCTTCCTGACAATTGCAGAATTAACACTCTTGTTAGACTAATTTAAATTGTTATTACCTGCCACTTTTGGCTTTTTGCTTCTTTCTGATTTAAATCCTATTCATATTTAAAGGATGAGTTCTGGAATCAAATGCCTCATGATACTTAGTAAATTTTCCTCTGCCAATAATTAATACATCACTCCTGCCTCTGATGCTTGGTTTTGGGGTCTTTAAACATATTTCACTCCAATCATAATCATACCTACTGCCATCATAACCTTACCTGTGTACACTACCACTAATATGCTATCTCTAAAAATTAGAGGAATTTGCATTTTGCCTCTATTCTGCCCTCCCTCTTTCCATCCTTCCTTTTACTTCTCTTATGGTTTGAACACAAAAGCACCGTCTGGTAGCAATGCTTTAAGAGGGTGTGGAGGCTTCAGGAGATAGGGATGTTGCTTGAGGAAGTAGGCCACTGGGAAATGGACTTTGAAGTTGTGTGGCCTCACCCTTTTCCTATCCTGACTCTCCTCCCTGGCTGCCTAATCAATGCAACTATCTGTCTCACACATCTGCCACTGTGAGGTCTGCCACACATGCCTCGTCTGACACTGTGAACAGCAGCCCCTCAAACCATGAGTCAAGATACATTTTTCCTTAGTTCCTTATTTACCACTGTGACTAGAAAGGCAGCTATGACCTTGCCTCTCTATCTTACTCTCTCACTTTCTCTTTCTTTTCCTCTTTTCCTCTCTCCTTTTGTTTCTGTCTCCTTTCCTTCTTGATTGCTTTGTCCTCTTTTTACTTCTATCTTTCTCCATTTGGCTTTTTCCCTTCCCTTTCTCCCCTTCACCCTTTGTCTCCCTCACTCCTCCTCTCTCTTTAGTGTGATTTTCTTCTTTCTCCTGTCACAGTGCTGGCTCACTATAGTAGTCAGCAGTAAATATGCACAAAGTATTTGGCTCCTGTTTTATAGTGAATGTTTTCCGCGTTAATATTATTACCTTAAATGGTTAAGTCACACATAACTCAAAAAAGCTCTCAAATTAAAAAAAATGCTTCCTAGCACATATGAGAATTTATGTTACAAGAAGCTTCCATCCTGACTTCAAAGAACTTGTCTTTGTAACAGTTGCTGACGAATACTTAGTCCACTTATACCACGGTGACTCTCAGGGGATTATTTTCTCCACAAGGCAGTACATTAATTTCACACTGTGGTTCATTAATGGTATTGTCATTCTCTCAGGGCTAGGTATGAATGTTTGGGAATTCCTAATTTTTTGGATCATTTGGCTTGCATTCTGTTCTTTTAACAAAAAGTCATTCCCAGTTGGGAAAATGGTGCCTATTGGCACATCATGAAACTGCACACAGCTAGCTACCTGTTGTAACTCTTGCTTTTTATTTTGAGCATACTAAATTTTTATTTATTTGCATTTTATTCCACTAGCTATGTGTATATCAATTATTCTCTATGTGTAATTAATAATATATGTATGAAATTATCAAATGAGCTGGTCTGATAGCACTGCTCTTAAACCCTAATACAAAGAACTTCTTGAAAAATCTATTTGTCTTAAATAATTTTCTATTGCTATTACAAAATGCCACGACCAAGGAAAGTTATAAAAATGGACTTAATTGGGCACAGACAGAGCAGAGGCTTGGATTCCATGACAGAAGATCAAAGGCATAGCAAGAGGAACAGCTGAGAGCTCACATTATATCTGCAAGCACCAGAAGAGAGAAACACACTGGGAATGAAATGAGTCTTTGGAAAACCTCCAAGCCCACTCCCAGTATCACTCCTCCTCCAACAAGGCCATATCTTCTATCCTTCTTAAATAGCTCCACCAACTGGAGAATAAGTATGCAAACACACGAGCCTACAGATGCTCTCATTATTCAAATAACCATACCTAGAATTAGAAAATTACTGTCTAAATCAACTAGTAGTTAACAATTTAAAGGTAATCCTTTCTTCTGTTTAAGATTCAACATCTGCTTTTGGGGAAATGAAAACTGATTAAGGCAAAGTCATTCCGCAACATGAACCACTTAATAAACACTACAATGTACCCCACATACAATCTAGGTATTAGAAATATAGCAGAGACAGGAAATAACAGGGTATTGACCTTCATGTGACTTTATTCAGAAGAGTTGGCTAGAAAAACAGACAGGAAGATCTGGTAGATGCAGATACCAATATATGCTGAATAGAAATAAAAGACACCACATAGCATCAGGCAATGATTGCGGAGGGTACCATGTAATTGCAGCTTGAATGCAGAAGTCTGATGCACTTTTCTGGCTTTGAGGACATTGTATGCCGTTAGTGTGCAGACACACCTACCAGTAAAGCACTCATACACATAACAAGAAAAACACATATGTAAGTCTGTACAGGTCTTGTGTGTGATGTGACAGTCTATGTGAGTTCATGTGTATTTCATTCCTATTGCATCTGGATGATGCTATTTCCTTGACGTCACCTCTGACTCTTAAAATCATTACCATCTCCCTCTTCAACCCTCTCCCAAGGTCCCCATGCTTCCAATTTACTCAGGAGATCTTGTCTTTTTCTACTTCCCATGTAGATTAGATAAGGGGGGAGGGGATAAATAGGGAGGGGAGCAGAGAAAAATGTAAAGCTCAATAAAAAGGAAAAAAATCATTACCATCTCCTCTTCTGGATAGATCATTCATAGTAAGCACTCAAAAATCACGGGTAATTTTTTTAAATTTTGCAATCTTTCTAAAATTATATTTATTTATTTAACATTTATGTGTAATATATCACAGACAAATGTGTGAAGTTCAGGAAAGAAATTGAGGGAGTGGTTCCCTCCTTCTACCATGTGGACCCTAGGCACTAACCTCAGGATCTCACACTTCGTCTCAAGTGCCTTAACCAGCTGAGCCATCTTGCTAGCCCTTAGCATGAATAATGTCTAAAAATCTTGTATGCTACCAGAGCAGTGTAATAGGTATGATAACAACCTACATAAAGAAACTGTATTTTTTTCCTGCAGTGTTGAATTTAAGTAATAAAGAACTCCACTCTTAGATAGTTTCTAAGATTCTAATATAAAAGAAAGCTTTCACTTCGGCTTCTGTTTGCCATTATTCTTGCAGTATTTGATGGTATTTTAATTTTAAATAGTTTTCTCCTTAGCACTGAAGTATCTTAATATGTAAATACCTGTCACTAAGGCACATCTGGACCATGGCCAGTTTATTTTCTGATGCTTTTTCTTTAACACCAGGAGGTCTGAACAATAACTCAGAAAAATACCTTGCTCATTTTAGTGGAAAACGGAAACTCAATAGCATGCATTAAATATTGATCAAAGCTTAAACTTAGAGTTTAGTAAACTCTATTTGAGCTCATAAGAGTAGCCTAGTGAAAATCAATTATTAATACACAGAAATATAGCTAGAAAATTTCATTTATCCTAAGAAAATTTTAGCTTTCTAAACAAATTCCGAATACGTCATGCACAAATTTGAAAGGCATCAACAATGAACCCAATATATAACTCATTCGCTTGCCAAGTAAGAACAAGATCAATCTTAACATTCATAGATGCATATCTTAAAAAGAATTGTTTTTGACTCTGACAGGCCTGGGCTTGATTCTAGCTTATTAGAAGATCAGACCTTAAGCAGGTAATTCATATCTATGACACCTCATCTGATAAAACGCAGCAACTCTATGAAGTTATTGTTAAAATATATGTATCTCATTTAGAACCGATATCGCATAACAAGATCGTTGTAAAGACAGCAAAGGATGCAGTGATCATCACAGTATCCAGGAGTACCCGGCACTTGAGAGACATTTGATACACCTTTGCAGATTGAAAGATTAGTAGGAACTGCTAATGATGATAATAGAAAACATTACTTAGCATTTCAATAACTTCCTCCTCTATAAAGTTTAAACATCGGTCATAATTTTATTTCACAAATATACTTTCCACAAGACTTATATTAGGTACTGAGGACTGGGATCAAACATCAGGTTTTAGGCAAATTAGTAAACCATATATTGCTGTGAGGCTGACTGCACAAACAACAAGAACAGCTTTGCTAGGGAAGAGATCTTTTCTACTTTAGAGGGCTTTGACATCAAAACTGGCCTAAGAACTAACGTGGTGTGAGTCTATTGTAAGTGGAAGGACCAGTGTGAATATGGGCCTTTAAAGTCAAGCTTGGATTTACTTGGCTGTAGGCTACGGGTTTGTCAGACTGCCAGTGGGCTCATGCGTGTTCGTGTTCTTCAATTTGTCACTCCCTAGCTTCTCTTGATGCTGATCCTAGAAAGTCCCCCGGGCATTATACTTTGGACTTTCATCACGATTCCACATTAACAGTCTGCTTCCTGATCTCCAGCATTATTCTTCTGTCTAGTGAGCTCCGAGGTCTTGGTTCTGCCTCCTGGTACCTGACTTCAGTTCATTACCTAGCCTGGCATCTCTTCCTTGGCATGGTTTTTGGCTTGGAGTTAAAAGCTGGGCCAGCATCACAGTGACTGAAGAAGTGAATAGATACCATCTAAGATGGTTTGCAGATGGAAGAATAGTTCTGAACTCATTAATAATTGTCACAGTTTGGTATTAGTGGGAAAAATAACTAATCCAGAAAACTTTGGAGGCGAGAGCAGACCTCAGAAGGCTCTTGTCTAGAGGCATAACCTGAGCTGAGTTTTGAAAACAAGCTTTCTACAATTAATTTCCCACTTTGTTTGACTCTGCTCACACTTTATTTTCAACCGGGCTGGTTTTACAGAAGGTACGTAGATATGTAGGTTTTGAAAGAGAATCAGCCTAAAACCAACCTGTAGGCCAATTTCCTTAACCACAAAATTAAGTTTGGGGGGCACACAAGAACCTTTTGCAGGTTTTTGTAATATCATTAGCAGTGACCCTTGAAGAAAGGATGAGAAGGACAGTGCACTACATCAGTTGCGCAGGGAATGAAACAAGCAGAATAGCATGGGATTCATTAGAGTAGAAAATGACTTCTAAGACCGTGAAATAATAACTTGGCCTAAACGTCTTTAAAAATAATGTAAGACATTTTACATTTTAGTATATTTTATTATTGTGCTTATACATGTGATTCTATTTCCATATTCTTTTCCTTTTTGGGGGGGGGGGGAGATAAGCCCTCACTATGTACTCCTGGCTATCCTGAAATTTCCTACATAGACCAGACTGACCTTGAATTCATAAAGATAGTTCAGCCCCTGCCTCTAGAGAGAGTGCTGGGATAAAAGGTGTATCCTACCAAGCCCATTTTATTTCTATATTCTGGAGAGCAATGTGTAGCTATCTTTGCCATAATTTTGGTGGGTGCTATATTGTATTATAATTGTTACTTTGCTTAATCATATGTCAAGACCTCATGTGACTTTATTCTGATAACTAAACACCTTAACTACAATTGATAGTGTATATCTGCAGTCCTAACATTCCTGAGGCTGAGGCAAGATTGTGAGTTTGAAGATTTTCTTATTATATATTGTGAGATTTTTGCCTTAAAATATCTGAAAATGTGGAAAAAAAAGTTACCAGATACTATCTCTATAGTTTCATCCAATCATGTATCTAAGGAGGATGATAAATATTAGATATTTTATGGCTAGGATCCTTACCTGCTTTTTGCTGTTTTGCTGTAGCAATCTGGATATCATCGGACATTTAAATTGCCGTTTGATTTTATTGTTTATCTCCCTAAACATAGCTCTCTTCAATTTCTTAACACTTGTAATAGATACTCCAATCCTTTCAGATATATCCTGAGTTTCAATGATTTTATTTTGTATTTTCTTTTCTAGGACCTCATATTCAATCCAGACATAGCCATTTAATCAAGATCATATTCTGTGATTCAATCATAATTATCATTTACACAAGTCTTTTCTCCCTCATTGATTTTTCTACCAGGAATACTGCAACAATGTATCATATATTACCTTATTTCTACAGTGAATTTTTTATTATGCAAATTTACCCAGGCAAGAATCTACCTAGGAAAGGAAGAATAACGTGCAAATTGTTTAGTTTCCATGGAATACAGAAATACATCATTCTTCACACTCTGGGCCTAGCTCCAATATATGCCTTCTTATCTACTTGTGTTCTTCCAAAAAAACACTTTTCTGTGGATACAAAGGAAGCCAATGTTTTTTTCATCTTGAGTAACTGACACTGATGTCTCATTTATTTTTACTTAGTGTCCTGACCTTACAGCCTTGATTACCAGTATGATGATCAAATTTGAACTAAACTAAGACCATCCCTTTTATGCCCTCTCCACAACCCCAAATTCACCCAAGTTCCCCAAACCGGTTGATCTCCACCCTGGGTACTACTGATGAGGGTGTGATTGATGGCCGCCACTAACCACAGCTAGCAGCCAAGTGGCACCACCATGGCAGACATATTTTAACTATTTTACTCTTCAATTCTGTACTTCCCTTCACCATAACCAATCAGGTTAAATGTCAGCCACCCCAAGACCCTCTGACAAGGCTGTGAGCCATTTGTGGTTTTCCTCTATATAAATGCTAATCTGTAAATGGTCAGGGCAGCTCTCCTCCATCCTCTGAGCCGGAAGGTTGGTCAGTGAACCAAACTCGGGCTTGTTATAAACCCCTTTGTGTTTGTATTGGATTATTGGCTCTCTGGTGGTCTTGTTTGGGGGTCTCGTGACACGGGCACAGCCCCAGCTACTCTGATTACTTGTTTTCTGACCTGCCATTCCCTACAAGCTCCTTAAGGATAGGAGGACTGATCTGTTGATTCCAGTTTCTAGCACTTTCTTTTGGGTTTGCATTGCATGCATCCTCAATACAAGCTTCTTAAACGTAGTAAGGCACTGATGCACCATGATCAACGAGTACAAACTGGTCTTTGTTATTAGCTAAAGAATGTGCTTCAACTAAAAGCTCTTATTAGTGAATGGAAACTTATCTTCAAGCAGGTCTTTATGACATTCAGAAGCCCTGTCTATCTCTTACTCTCTGTCATCTCCAATGAGTCACTTGTCTCTCATCTGTAACTTAGGGCTTCATCAATAGAATAAGGTTTTAAAAACATGATGTGTTAAATTAATTGCTCTAGAAACATTGTCATACCTGTAATAATTTGAAATAAAATTGTAAAATCTAAAACAATATTCTATTTTCAACTAAAAATGCTGGGTTTCCACTTGCCTAAACTAAACTGAGTGCCAATTATCTCCCAGCTTCCTCAGAAGATATCTCAGCTTCACACAAGTGTGTATAATGACTGTAAGACTCAAAGTGCCTTCTTCTCTTTAAGGGCATCCCTCCAGAATACCTACAGCCTTGGGGCCAGCCAAGGATGAATTATCAGAGTGAATGACTGGAGAAATCGAACATGTAATTTTCCCATTGGGATCAGTTAACTGGCTCACTGTCAGAAGGCTGGAGAAGGTAGGCTTCCCCACTGGGACTCAGTCACTTCGCTGGCTTATGTGCTTCAGAGAAGAAAAAAAAATGGAGTTTTGATTTTCTATCCTTTTAAACCCACACAGAGTTAAGAAAAATGCAAATGAAGGAGAAGGTGGTTTAAACATACACTGAAACACAAAATAGAATAGAAATTACAGTGCAATCCAACAAACACGTTTTGAGGTCTTTCTGGAAGAAAATCATGGTGTTAGACTGGGCGTGAAGCACATTGACAAGTGGCTGAGAAACAGGCTTGGGATTCTGTGCCTTCATATAGACAGCAACACATTTTGCCACTACTATAAGTGAACTTCCATACATATTAGTCTAGAAACACAAAGATTTGTAAGGATCAGAAACGAAAAGTGATTTCTGACTTGAGGTTTGGACAAGCTTTTCAAAAGACTTAGAATTTGGGTTATGTATAAGCTCCAGAGTTGCTACTTTCAACACTGCACGTTACAAATTTAGATAATTGAAAATGAAGGTGGAGAGTTACAATGTCATAATACTATCAGGGGGGCTTAATGAAACTGATGCCAAGTCTAGGACCTAGGTGGACTAGCCTAGCCTGATAAGCTCAAATTTCCACCCTTCTCTGGCCCGCCTGGATGAGCTCCTCAAGTAGAGTCTGGAAACCAGATCAACTCTCATTCCAAGAAAAACATCATTTCCCAAAGGCAAAGGCATTTTTGCCCAAGTGAAGCAAAAACTCTGAATTTCAAGACCAGCAGGGATTCACAGCAGATTTCTAGCCAGCCTGAACTAAGAAGAGACTTTATCTTAAACAAACAACCAAAAAAGTAAAGATGAAGCTGAGCAGTGGTGGTGCACACCTTTAATCCCAGCACTTAGGAGGCAGAGGCAGGTGGATCTCTTTGAGTTCCAAGCCAGCCTGATCTACAAAGCTCCAGGACAGGATTCTGACAGAGAATCCCTGTCTTGAGAAACAAAAGTAAAGCTGAACACAAGGGCGCAGAAATTTGTTAAGTGATAAGGTGTGAATCCCAGTGAAGACGCGAAGACTGCTGAAGAAAATACGGAAGGAATAGCGGGTAGAGTTACAGTTCTGTCTCTAGTTCTGCCCTTCATAGGACATTTAACTATTTTGACCGATCAAAGCTGAAGATTCTGAACAAACTTTAGTCTGATGCAGCAAATGTTTTATGCCCTGCTTTGGGCTAGATGTCTTAAATGCACAAATAAATAATGAGAAGATTGCCAGTAACACATAGCTAAAGATTATTCCGATTATTCAGGGTATCCTTTGTTGCTCATTTAGAAAGCGGTGTCATAAATATTTAAAATATTTATTATATAGATAAGAGTACTTATGACTGCTTTGCAGTCTTACGTATAAATTAATGTGACTAAAAGGAAATGAACTGATTTTCTTTAAAATTATTATTATTATTATTATTAATAGCGGTGTGTTATATCTTTATACCAGAGAGTATGTAGGGACAGGACATCAGGGACAACCTTATGGAGTGGATGCTCTTCTTCCTTGCACGTTTATTGGATTCTAAGACTGAACCCAAATCACCAGGTTTGCATAGTGAGTGACTTGACAAGCTGAGCCAGCTTGCCTCACAGACCTAGAATTGCCTCTCCTATATGTGCATATTTCAGAATATTAATGAGCATCCATCACACCAAAATTGTTGAATAATTTGTTGACTAAATCACCAACTGGGTCTTCAGAAGAAAGTGTTTTGCTGTGGTTTGCTTTTGGTTCTTGGAAGAAACACTTACTTTTACTTGAGTTCTATATATAGGCACATGAAACTTGACCTGTGTCAGCTTCATGGTAGCACTGAAAAGGATAACTTATGTGTCTAAGTGAGAGGCTATGGAATAATTGGAAGGGGTGGTTTGAAGCCATCTGGGTGGGCCGTGTGATCAGGCAAGAGAAAGGTGTTAGGAAAGAGTCTTCACTTCAGTGAGTTAATTTGATCTGGAGTTCAAAAAATATGTTATTTGAGTTGTAGTTTAACAGTCTCTGAAAATGATTACATAGGTCCAACAAGACCCAATTGTTTAAACCACTTGCCACCAAGGCTCATTATCTGAGTTCCATCCTTGGAATTGTTGAAAGAGAAGAACTGACTACAGCAAGTTGTCTTCTGACATACCCTCTCCCTCCCTCCCCCTGTATACACATACACATGCACACACACAAATGCACACACGTGCACACACATTTAAGTAAATGCATGTAGAAAGCAAATTATTTCATATCATGTAGGACTTAGCAGTAACTTATTTATACTTGTTGGATATTTTAAAAGTATTGTTGATACTACCTTGCCTGAGTCCTAATCTTTCTATGCATTTTCATTATTTCTGTACTGTAGCTATTGACTTGCTCAGAAAAATTACTGAGATTCACCATGAAGAGACTATTTTTTACATAATGATATTTCCTATTCTGTATAATACTGTTGTTTTGTTTTTTTCTTTGTTGTTCTTTTGTTGTTGTTGTTATCGTTGTTGAAAATATATTTTTTATACAGTATATTCTGATTTTCGTTTCCCTCCTGTTTTGAGGGATAGTGGTTTAATATTTTTAGGGAGTAATTATGCCATTTTCTGGAGGGATATCTGTAGATCCCAATAATTATTTCTTGCCTCACCAAAGAAATAATCCTGTGATTCTGCGTTGATGACTTATGCTAAATTAGCTCTTATTGTTGATTATTCCCTGTTTTCTCTACCCCAAAATGCAGCTGTATTTGAATCATAGTTTTACTTGAGCAATAAATTAATATATATCTTTGCTGGTTGTATTGCAATAATGTGTAAAAATGACCAATTGATTTGAATATCATGCGTACAGTGTTATTGTCACTTTGAAGATGAGTATAGTTTAGGGGAACTGTCATTTACAAAATCACACTCAGGCTGGTCAAGTCAAACATAATTGGATTTTATCATATCATCAAAAGTAGGAAATCTCAGCCATGTGAAAAAAAAAACAAGTAACTTATTTTAGGAGAACGGGCTTTATGATGGTCTCTATCTCCTAAAACAAAGTCAGATGACGTATTACTGTCTTTGCCATGTAGTCTGTGCTTATGGTATGTCTTTGGTATCCTTATGACTTCTTATATGAGAATCTGAAATCCTCAAAACAAAACAAAAAAAATTGTCAGAAAATTCTACTTAAATGGCATACTAGAAAATTGTGTGAATTGAGATGCATACTGAAAACGGGATGTTCTGTCTTCCTTGTATGGTTTTTTTAAAAAAATATTTTTTTCTCAACCTTCCAGCTACAATTTAATTAGTTCTTTTAAGTTATTATTTTTATTTTTTTCTGGATTGTCAGATGAGCTTATTTCATATATAATTCATTTCATGTGTGTACAGTATGCAGTGAATGGTAAATGCTATACATAGCATTTTTATAAAAAGCTCATGGTAGATTCAGATCCTAAATCAGCAATTCCTTTTCAAATGCAACTGCACCCAAATGGCTCTTTCCCTGGGGAAGGAAATACTTTATTTTCTCCAAAGGCCACATGAAGAGATAAGCGTGAAGAACAGCTGACAGAGGCAATTCCGCTCTGAGGGAGAGCTGCATTCATTCCCTGACACTAGCGGCCCTGGTGCTCATTTCTGTCATTAGAATGGATGCAGTATGTGGGGTTTCCCTAGAGGAGCATCTACAGCTGTGATTGCCTGTGAGGATGAGCATAATCTTTTGCAAATAAACACAGAACACTCATTTGCTAACCAATAGTAACAGGTGATATAAAGATACCCGAGGCAGGTATAGGATCTTCCTTTCCAATGTTAAGCAGAGCAGTATGCAAGTGAGACACAAGATATGCATTGCTAACTAGATTTTTTTTAAAAAAACTTCTTAACTTCAGTTTCAAAGGTTACATAAATGTTGTATAATATGAAACCTGAATACCGTGACCCACAAAATACATGCAAAATTATTAATAGGTGAAAGGTGTTTTGGTCAGGGCAGAAGGTTTCTAACAACTGTCGCACTCTTGAAAGGACCCACAACTTAAAATATCAAGAACATATAGATGACTAAAACCCTAGATCCATTGATTTAATTACAATGTGCTTCATAATGTTTACAGATGCGTATCTTGGTGCAATTTCCATTCAGGTGTGCTACAAATACTCTACCATGTCATATTAGACAGCTCGCTGTATGTAATCCAGCACCAGGTAGTATCAGTTTTGCTGGCTAAATACTGTTTAAATCCCCATCTCTCCGACTCTTCTAATCTACCCTAATTCATGCTGTTATTGTCTTTACTCAGGACAGCTGCAACAAATTCACAATTCTGTGCTGCCATTCAGGCTTGTCCTCCATTAATTCATTCCCCCAAAGGACAGGCAGGGACCTTTTAAAAATGCAAATCTGATTATAACCTTCCCTGAATAAAGCAATTCAGCGATTTCCCATCCAAATATGATTTTTCCATGAGCTGTCATTTGCCGAACTCTGCTGTTCCACTGTGCTCCACCCTCTTTTTTTTTTACTGTCTTCACTCCAGTCAGAACACTTTAGATCCTCTGTTCGAAGGTCTTTGTGTGCTGACCTCCGTGCTTTCTTTTCTGTCTCCACTGAGTTAACAGTATTAATACCGCCTAAGTCCATGTTGAACACTGTAGCAAAGCTCTTTCCAGCTCTCCGGCCAGTTCCACTCTAACGCACATTCCTGGATGGTTTTAACTGTTGAATTCCCAGCCTGACATAGTTCTTGGTACAGAAGGAGAAGTCATATGTACCTGCTGATTGATTTAACAACTGATCTCTCTCTCCTTTTTTTTTTTTTGTGTGTGTGTGTGAAGTATAGGTTTTTAGAAGTTGAAATTGTGGATGCATAATGGATTGACAATAAAGCATTTTATTTAAAGTCCTCGTCACTTATTTTCCATTTAACTATGTGGTCATAGCTTTGACACCTGTGCGTAGAAATGATTATTTATTCAAGTTTATAGATATATGAAATAAAATGGAAATGTAAGTACAAGAAATAAAGCATTCTTCCTTATGAATTTCTTACTATGGCAATAAAAAGAGTTGGGTTAATTATTTTCCAATTATCTCCGTCGTTTGTGATATCTGAAATGTTTTAGGGTGCTGGTTCACTTTAAGCTTTCTATATCTGCATTATTATGTCAGCTGTGAAGGACATTAGGCTTTTGACAAGACATAACTGAATCCCTATATAATAATCTCCAACACCTAAAATGAGCTAGGAATTTGTTTCAGAGAAGTGACAGTTTTCCCACAGGGGACTGTTCAAAGATTATGGTTTATTGACATAGAAAGGCTAGCTATTTTACTTTACATGAAGACAACTCTGGTGATATAATAGCATTCTATTATCAGATGAAATAGTATGTTTTAGATGGAGCATGATAAAAGCTAACAATCGTCAGTGTGCATAAACCCTGATTCCATAACACCCTCGTTAAATCAGTAGTTGTTAAATCAGTAAGTATTCCACAAGTAATTTCTATGCCAACACAAGAAGTCTTTTGTCAATTAACTACAGAGAAGGAAAAAAAATTAAACATTATTCTTGAATGCACCAGTCCAATGCATGATAAACAATAACAATAAAACATTTTGCTCAAACCTTCTCAGAGTGGCTCTGTAAGACACAAGATAGAAAATATACTTCTAAAAGTCAGAAATTTGGTGGATGATATTGGAAAATTACACATAAACATGCACACACATATTTATCTTTCCATGAGATATTGGGTAATACAGGATAGCGTGGTTGATCATGAGAGGATTTATAAGGAAAAAAGTATATCAACAAAAAAGTAGTATTTCTGATCCATGGGAATAGACAGCTACAATGTAAAAACAAACTGTATTGTGCACTGAAGTACACAGGGAGCTAATGCACAGGAGACTTCCAAGTTGATATTAAGTGTTCTCTGTTATCAAACATCCTTCTGCTCAAAATAGGCCTAACATTCTACTGGTTTTATGAGGAGGTAATAAGTACTTGAGGGTAATTAAGGATAGCCAACAAATATGTTTTAAGGACACTTAATAGTGCTGTGACCACATAATCCATTAAATAAAGACCCGCCATAAAATTTTATGATAGGCAATCTTGTTTTCTCTTCCAAGAAACCTTTGCAACTAAAAACATGATTATATTGAAGATAAAATATTTAAAGTGATGACTTAAATGAGGTTATGAACATTATTCCCATATTACTAACATTTTTTATAAGAATGTGCGTGGCAGCATACAGAGAAGCGTGTTTATTCAAAGCATCAGCAAGAGGGCAGCCGTTAACAATCCGAAGAGTGGGGACTCTGCCTGATGAAAGCCGGTCTCCTGGTACCTTTGTCTCAGGTTTCCAGCCCTCAGAACTGTGAAGACATATTGTGCAGCTAGATGGCAATTCCTAAGAGCATTTTAAAATAAGAAAATGTAATCTGTGTCTTCTTTCACTTAGCCACCAAATATTCTCTTAAGAAGACAAATTTAATGCAAATATTCTGGTCCAAAATATGAATTCTTGCTTTATATGGTTTGTATGAAACTCAGTTTTTCTGTTTATTCTTTCTTTATATATTTTTTAAATTTTCATTTGTGTGTGTGTGTGTGTGTGTGTGTACCATATGTGTGTTAGTGTACTTAGAGACTAGAATATGGCAAAAGAGTTATAGGCGGTTATGAGTTATAGGACTTGGTTTCTGAGAACTTAACTTGGAATGTAACTACAGAGTCATTTCCCCAGGCTCTGTTTTTATTTTGTAGCATCGGCCTTTTTGTTTGTCTGTTTGTTTGGCTTACCAGTTTTATTAGCATAAGCTTACAGCATACAATTTTAAGCCAAGTGCTCAAGTGATTCTAATCTTGTTATCAGTGCATAAGTGCTGAAAAATTTTAGGTGGACAAGCAGCACTATTACCTTCAATCCTAAAGTCAACAGAGAACCTTCCATTTGTGTCCAGTGTGGCACACTAAGGAACCTTTGAAGATCACCAGAAACCATATCAGGAGATTATCAAGCAAAGAGAAAAAAGGATATGTCCCAGGGTTATATAATTTTCCAGGGCAGAGGGGCAGGGGCTAATAATAGCCAGTGAAGGGGACCACTGGGATGAGTTTTTTTTCTTTATTTTTATCTTTAACTTTCATTCATAGAAGTTCTACAGCATAGATGCTAAAGATATCACTGTTTCAAAGGCTCCCATTTCACTTTCTCATCTATTTTAGTAATTGAATGTTGTGGTGAGGATGATGAAGGTTTTGCTATGATAAGTGAGGTGGTGCTACCTACAAACCCCAATAAGCTGTGGTCCTTCCTAACTCTAGAGTCCCTGTTGTTTTGCAGCATAATTTCTGAGTCGACATCTCGGTTTTGACAGTTATTGTACTGCAATGTCATTTTCTTTCCCTGTATTTCCCTCCAAGTGGGAAATACCTTTGAAATCTCTGAGAGTAAAGAATGTGTTTTTTTCCTCGGTATTCCCACACTCCACTGTAGTGACTGGGTGAAGTCCCTGCCGTAACTTCCCACTATTTCTGTAGCATTGCCATCTAATTTACTGCCCAATGCAAGGAATTTTCACGAGGGAAATCAGGTACTTTTTATCATGATATTGGGAAAACAGGTGTAAGTCTAGATATGTAGTCATGTTATTTTTAAATAGCATGAACTCTGAAGGTTATTGTCCCATACCACGATAATCAAATGTTTTGTGAAAGAAAACGGAATTTGAACCACCTTTAAGTAAAAACCTTTGTTTTCTGAATTAGGTTGTAGAAATACTGTAAGGTAGAAATCGTTGCTTGCAGTTCTATGACATCAATCTTACACTTGTTTAAGAATTGGTAAGAGTGTATAGAGTAGGAGAGACATTAAAGGAGGTCGTGTTTTAAGTAATTATGACAAATCATCGGTGCCATTTACAGTAGGTCATGAAGCTGGTCAACTTTGAACAAGGTTTATTGCCAATTGATATTGTCTACATTCTTTTAGTCTTCCTGTATATGGTTCAATGAATGGGGTTTATATTTTTGGGTTTTCTGAAACCCTCTGATGAAAGCTAGTAGGTAATGAAATGAATCCTGGGTCAGTGATTTAGAGTGTAATCTTCAGTACTTAATTTTTTTGGGGGGTCCTCTTCCTTTAGGTGTATTTCCTCATCTATGAACCATTAAAATGAAATCCTTTGTATGGATTAAAATTGACAAATAGCAGTGTTGGGTTGTAGGGCATAGAAAACTCAGTCTTGAACTTTACTGTAATTCTCCCACTAGCAAGGTCTACATTGGAAGGTGCTACTCAGGCTGGTGCAGAAGAAAATAGATGGTCATCCACAGTTCTAGATTTATCTATAGAATACCAACCTACCAGGAAAGATATGCTCACTGGGGCAATAATGAAACAATTGCTCATGGAGAGCAATCAGCTGCCTCCTTGGTTACATCTAAGATCTGATTCACAGGAGTGAATTCATACCAGGTACTATAAGCATGGTAAAGATCCATGGCTAGTGAGATCATAGGCCCTTGGGAGAACTGATTGATGGTATTTTCAAAGTGGTTATGCTGTTAACTGCCTTTTCAATATTTATGTTTATATTTATCTATATATATTCTCTTAATTTTTTTCAATTTTTAAACTTTTTGTTTTACACTCCAACCACAGTTCTCTTTCCCTTCCCTTTCCTACCCCACACAGTACCCCCCATCCACTCCTTCCAAAGGGTAAGGCCTTCCATGGGGAATCAACAAAGCCTGGCATATTAAGTCGAGGCAGGGCCAACTCCCTTCCTGCTGCATCAAGGCTGAGCAAGGCATTCCATCAGAGGAAATAGGCTCTAAAAAGCCAGCTCAAGCACCATGATAGATCCAGGTCCCATTGCCCTAGGCCCCTCAAATAGACAAGGCTAGAAATCAAGCTAGACATCAAAATACCAAATAATACAATTAAAAATGGGGTACAGGTTTAAACAGAGAATTCTCAACAGAAGAATTTCAAATGGCTGAAACACATTTAAGAAACTGTTCAACATCCTTAGTCACCAGAGAAATGCAAATCAATGTGACTCTGAGATACCATTTTATAGCAGTCAGAATGGCAAAGATCAAAAACACTTAGGACAGCTTATGTTGGAGAGGATGCCTTCACTGCTTGTGGGAGCACAAACTTGTACAGCCACTTTGGAAAACAGTATGATGACTTCTCAGAAAATTGGGAATCAATTTATATCTACATATTTCTAATAACCCAACTTTGGTGAGAGGAACTTCTTGTTGCAGTAGGCGGTGGGGAAAGCACAGATACGTTACTACTCAAAGTCCTGAGAAAAATCAACTGAGAGCGAAGCTGTGGACAGGCCGTCTGTAGCAAACCCCTTCAAGGCTAAGCATAAGATCCAGAGGATAAGGGCATTGCTCTGAATGTTTTCCTTTAGACACAACATATTTGTTGTACACATGAGCTCATAGTAGTTGTGAAACTGACAAAAAGCTTGAAGAAGATCAACTAACTAAATGTTTTGTCATAGAACAGAGAGGGTTTGCTGTCGCCCTACCTCTAACTGAGGATCTACTAGGAGTTTATGGATCCTGGGGGAGGAACACTCCTTTCTCTTTGTTGATGTGGCCAGTGTTAAGTACCCACAACCTGGTGGATGACCCCATATCAATGTACACCAGGGCAGCACTAACTGAGCCGAACCTACTGGGATAAAACAAACAAAAAAAATAAACAAATAAACAAATAAATAAATTATACATTTAAAACAAAAATATATTTGCCAGCATGTAATTCAGGAGTATTTAGTGTTTTAGTATTATTATTATTATTTTTACTACCAATCTTTTATATAGATGTCTCATTTAATAGGGAAAATGAAGACAGAGGAGGCAAAAAAGCAAAGTGTCAGAAGCTGAGATGATTGACTATATTAGAATTGCTAAGGATCACATTGGAAACTAAAGGCATCCTCTAGTTCACCACCCATGAAAGAAAAGAAAATTTGTAAAGACCCCAGTATGACCTAGGTAAGTGATGGTAACTGAGTTACAGAAAGGCAAGATGGAATAACTTTCTCATGAGTTATATCAAGGGAGACAAGTAAATAGAAGGCTAAGATGTCCTGTTTCTTCACTTCCATCATGCACAGATTTTTTTTTAATTTTTATACTTCTGCAAAATATGTCTAACATTGGATGGCATGTGACACATTATGAAAGTTGCTTGTGTCATTTACCAGGACAGCAGAAGAGAAGAGTCCTCAGACAAACATTGCCAAGGGAAATGTGTTTAGAGACCTGAAGCATTCAGTGGGCAGGCCAAGGGAGGAAGGAAGTGGCAGGGAAGTGAGTCACCTGTGAAGAATATATTAATATGGGCAACGAGTTCTGGGTGCACCCATAATTGTTATATCAGCATCGAGGGAAAAATAAAAAAGGGACGGCTAATGCAAATGAAAGGTTGAAAGTCTGGTCATATAGACCCAGGAAAACAGCTTAGAATTATTCATAAGCATCAAGAATCTTTTAAAACAGGATTTGAACAACTGATTGTGTAACATTGATACGTTTCTCTAGGTCACTATCAC
Organism: Microtus oregoni; assembly: GCF_018167655.1. Taxonomy (NCBI): domain Eukaryota; kingdom Metazoa; phylum Chordata; class Mammalia; order Rodentia; family Cricetidae; genus Microtus; species Microtus oregoni. Next base: position 9,746,302 of record NW_024543059.1, on the reverse strand, counting down.
AGGAAAAAAATAAAGGGGTATAGCTGTGAAGCCTAATGAGGAAGAAACTTCTGGAAAGTTCAATCAGAACCTTCCTGCCAGGAATTAAGTAACCAAGGTGATGTCCCAGAGATGAGAACACTTGGTATCACCCTGAATGGTAAGAACAAAAATCTGCACGCTCTTGGCTTGAAGCTGTCTCCCGGGTAGCTAGGCTATTTGCTTGCATTCAACTTAAGTCAACAGAGTCTACTTCCCTGATCATTTCCGGGCAAGTCTGTGCTGCTGGCATCCTCTCTATGGTACCCTAGGGGCAAATTTAGCTGGGTTTCAAATGTGTGAATACCCCATTATATCTGAGTGTCTGAAAATGCCTTTCTTCACAGACATGCACGGAACAAGCAGAATCTGTTCTCAGCAGGAAACAACTGTGCTGCTGGAGTTGGCACACAGAGTTGGAAAGCAAGCAGGCTGTGCTCCTCCGCTGCCCACCAAGCAGCTTCCCCCAGCTCCCTCCCAAGGCCCCTTCGGTTCTCTCTCCTCCTCCTCCTCAGAGAAAAACACTGGGGATTCACATTCACCACACATTCACCATCCTAATCGCTTCAAATTAAACTTCCCCAGGAGTTGAATTACCTTAGTGAATGCTTCTCAGTATTGAAACACTTTGAATTCTAAGAGTTGTCAAGTAAGAGTCCCTAAAGATAGGCATTGTTCTTCATCTGTTCAAAAGAAAAATGTCTGTGAGTTGGGATCCTCTTCACCAGAGAGTATTGTTTTGTTTGGTTTCCTGAAAGCCATGAGTAGGAGTGACTCACTGGGAGCAAAATGGAAAGAAAAAGTTTTGAACAACACAAAATCTTTTTTCTGGCAGCTCCCCAAGAGTATTTTACTGAATCCCCTTGAATCCGAGGGGCATGGCAGGAAGTGATTGCTAAGTAAACTGTGAGACTAGTGAGTGTGGTACTGGGAGGTTATACATTCCTACAACAAGACTGAGTTCTTTTCTGTCATTTACAATTGGTGACATCCTTAGTTCTCCACTGAAATTCCTCAAGCTCATCTTTTCTACCCTCACAGAATGATTGTGAATGAAAATAGAACACATTAGTGTGTATTACTATACATAGTAGTGTGTATTAGTGCTTCATGAAAAATAACACTCTCAGAGATCAAAGGTGACTAGGAATTTTTGAAGAAATCAGAAATTTTGGGGGATCCTATTTCCATTAATTATTTAAAAAATATAATTGAAATTTACTAATATGATGACAAGTTTTCAGGTGTGTGTGTGTGTGTGTGTGTGTGTTGTTTTTCTTTTGGCATCAAGATAAGGGAAGGAATAACCATACCTGGTGATTTTCAAGGTGAAAGCATATATGGAAAAATTTGAAGTTTCCTATAAATTTACTGATGTAAAAATAAACATTTTAATTGATTTTTCTTAAGGTAAGATATGTAGATCTAGTTTCATTCTTCTATATATGGAAAGTCAGTTTTTTTTTTTGGTCCACATTATTTGTTAAAGAAGCTATCTTTTCTACAAGTGTTTTTTTACACTTTGTCAACAACTAGCTATCTCTAGCTGGATTGATTAATTTCTGGGTGCTTTATTCTGGACCACTGGTTTACATGACTGTTTCTTATTATGTTTGTGTGACTATGGCCCTGTAATAGAATTTGGTATTAGACGTGATGATGCCTCCAGCATTGCTTTTTCTACTTTGGATTAACTTGGTTACTTGAAGTTTTTTAAGCTTCCACAGAAATTTAAGGGTTGCTTTCCCTATCCCTGTGAAGAGTTACATTCACTCTAATCCAAATAACTATCATAAAAAAAAAAAAACCAAGTGACCAAAGAAGTAAAAGACCTCTTCTATAAGAACTTACTATAAATTTTTGAAGAAAAAAGTTGAGGAAGATACCAAAAAGTGAAAATCTCTCCCATGCTCTTGGATAGGTAGGATCAACATAATAAAAAATGGCAATCCTACCAAAAGCAATCTATAGATTCAATGCAATCCCCATCACATTCCAACAAATTCATCACCGACATGGATTAGGAAGGTACAGTAAATCAGTAGTTCTCAACTTGTGGGTTGCAACCTCTTTGGGAGGTCTCATATCAGATATCCTAAATATTGGATATCTACATTAGGAGACATAACTAGCAACATTTAAGTGAAGTAGCAATGAAATAATCTTATAGTTGGGGATCACCCCAACATGAGGAACTCTATGAAATGATTGAAGTATTAGGAAGCTCAAGAACCACTGTTGTAAAGGGATATACTTTTATCTTAATAACACAACACAGTAATTTTCCAGTCTATGCTTCCTGCATAATGCTGCTCATGCGACAGGTATTACTCTGGGTTACAGATACTTCAGTTACAGCAGCCTGCTTGCTTGGCCTCGCAATCTGAACATGCCATTTGCTGGCTGAATGACCTCAAAACAAGTAATTTTATCTTTCTGTTTCTCAGAGTCTTCATCTATAGCACACATTTTCAGGCAGTACAATGCAATTATTACAAGATGGAGATAGTTTCCCGATAGACTGAAATCTCTCTCCAATCCAGTATGGAGAATTCTATAAATAAGAATGGTAAACTTTGCTTCTTCCTAAAATTTCATAATAAATTGCAGACAATTGACATGTTATATGATTGCTCTGAGGCCCATCACTCTGGTTTGATTATTTGACTCATTCTTCAAAGTCCCCTGCTCATAATATCCTTAGAAACAGAAGGGAAACAAAAACCCAAGAACAAAATAAATCACCCAACAAACACAAGAGCAGCTATCAATACTCAGAATTACATTTTTTTCAAGCCTAGATGCCTAGACACCAGGGTGAAAACACGATCAATAACAGACAGGACAGTGTGTGTTCTGATAGGAGCCAGCAACCCTACCATAGGAGACCATGTGGGCTTTTGCGTGTGTCTGGTGTAGACACACGTGGTTCATGCATATGAAAACACAGATTTTCTCACTGGTTCAGGCCAGAGATGGATGTGGATATTTTCCTGTATTACTTTCTAAATTACAGGCTTGAAATAGTCTCTCAACTAACTTGAAATTTGCTGTTATAACTCAAATGGCTGGACAGGGAGGTCTCAGAATCCACCTGTTTCTGTCTCCCTCTGCTATCGGGTACACAGATATCCCTGGCTTTTTACATGGGTGCTCAGGATTCAAATACGACCTTCATGCTTAGAAGGCAACCCTCATTTCCATTTAGCCATTCATCAATTCAGTGTTGTCAATTTTATAATTGAGAAAAACATCTATGATTTTTTTTAAAAAATAATAAAATAGTGGTAATAATTTTATCTGTCACTGAGGTTGGCATGAAGATGAAACAGGCTGATAATTATAAAGCTTTTAGCACAATGTCTCCCACATAAATGTTCAGCATATAAGGGTTATTTAATTATCACTTGGAACTGTGCACACTGTAAGAGATCTTGCTAGGCTCCATTTTACAAAGAGATGAAGTGGATGTTTGGAAGATATCTGCTATCTTCTCTTACTCTCTTGGGATATAAATCCTCAGTGCACACACATAGATATGTGTGGTAGACATGATGGTAACAGACACTTCATGAGAAATTGAGAAATCATTCTTTTCTCTAATAAAACAGAACTTATGTTTTCCTTGGCCTTACAGTCATGAACTACTTGGCTCACATAATCTCCAAAAAAATGTATATTTTGGGAAAGTTAGATTTACTTTGGAATTTCAATGACTAAAAGTTGCTGAAAAAATAAACTTCCAATTATCTCAAAAACTCCTCAAAATTTTTTGACAGTTCTCTTTGAAACTTAAGAAAATAGTACATTTTTTCAATCTATTGAAGGCAAAAGTGTTTTAAAAATTAAATTCTAGAACAAGATTGACACTGTGCCTTTTTAAGACTTATGAATCCTGTGAGCTATAATTAACCTATCAAAGATGTTTTAAAAAGGTTTCAAATAGGTATACTTCCTGTGCACAGAACATGGACCTCAGTTTTCACGTCTTTCAGTCACGCTTTACAATTTGACACGTACTTAATAATTTCATTTTTAAGCATTTAAGCAGTGGCAAAGCTGCATAGAGAATACATGAAAGAAAGATTTAGCATGTAAGACATTGTGATGGACTACGAAAGTTCTTAAAGTGTTTCTAAAGAATATTAAGGACTCAAGAAAGCACTGGGAGATAACAAGGGTGGGATTCAAATGTACCTCAGAGTAAAAGGATTCCCGTAGTTTGAGAAATACAAAAAACTGGGATAGGTTTGAGATGGAATGATTAGCAAGCAGACCAATACCAAAAGAAAGTATCAACATTTCTGTCTCTTTTGAGATTGATGAATTTACACTTCTTCCTCCATAGTTTCTCCTCCAAACTCTCCTTATAATCCTCCCCACTCTGCTTCCCTCCTTCAGATTCATCACCTCTTCTTTCACAAATTGTTGGCTTTGAACTGCTGTGTTCATTAAGGATTAACTGAGGGAAAAATTACTGTAAATGAGACATTCTGGAAAATATCTTAGAAAATATCTCACAGTTTACAGTTGTGATCATACAGTATTAATGATCTGGATAGTTTTATATACAAATTACTCTGCTTCCTTCTTTCAAATATAGTTGTAGTTTGATCATTATCTAGATGGCAATAAATCTGCCTCTGTTTCTCAGTAAGGTTTCTTGTTAGTTCTTATAGCCCCTAGAAAAACTTGTGAAACAGAGCATCTTGCTCATCAGAACAAATCTGGACTCACACGTTCTCTGTTGCATAGTAAGATAATTTATCATCCAGTTTTATCCACTGTTCTGCAGCGACAAAGTTTGCTTTTTCCTCAGCACTAGTAAATGTTAAAACTTCCAAATGAGGTTTGGCATTTCTTTCACCGGTGCTTGGCTGGAAGAAACATTCAGTGAACTATTCTGCTCTTCAGCATTTGTTTGGTTTTTCATCAGACTCCTGAGGTTTTAAAAACAGGACAACTGAAAGGATTCTTTTTGTAGAGGTATTTTGAGGCTTATGCAACATAAAAAGAACCAAACATAAAGACGGGGGCTATTGAATGCTTGCAAGTGCACGAAACAAGGATGGTTGCTTCAGCTTCATAATAATTCTCCGGAATAGGTATTGTCATTCATTGGATAATGAAAACATAATGGGAGGAATGGTTGCTACATGTTTTAACCTCCTAGTGCTTAAAACAGTACTTCTCATATTTATGAAAATAAATTTATTTATGAAATACAACATAAGTGAAAAACCTGTAGATGAAATAATCGCACTGAAGAATAAATAAATACATTTTTCCATGGACTGCCCAGCTATTTTGAGCAAAGCATAATGAATGTATAAGAAATGGCAGGATTCAGATTAGAACTCAGATATAGTTGTATGTGATTGCAAGACATGATTTTTTAAAGTATAGCATAATATCTTGCTAGAATGGTAATTTTCGTGCATGAATTTTTAAAAAACTAGAGAATTCTCAGTAAGGTGGTTACTGCTGATTTATGCTCAGAAATGAGCTAGGAACCAGACAAAGGTGTTGATTTTCCACCGATTATTCTACAACCAAATCATCTTTTAAACAGTAAAATAGAGAGAAATTTTCTTTGTACCTTATAAGCGGCTATGAATCGTGTTTTGGGAACAGGGATAAGTAAAACTTAGAAGCGACGCTAAACAGTGCTGAGAATACTCTTTGATTTCATTTTAATTTCAACAGATAATTGCTGAATACCATCTCTAATTTTCTGCCTTGAATATGCAATATCAAGGGTTGAGGATACAACAGGAAAGAGCATCTTCTGCTTGAATTCGCTCACAATTTTATTTTAGGTGGAAAGACATCAACTCTATGAATTCTAAATCTGGTTTATCTATAAGAATAACCTATCATGTGTTTTAAAAATATAGAGCAAGATTACCTAGCCTTTGTTCTGCAAAAGTGTTTTATCAAGACTCTCACATCAATCTGGTAAAAAGCCACACTAAGTCATCACTGGGTCAGTTACTTGTTGGCCTTTTTTGCCATTGTGGAATCTACCAATAAAACTGTTTTACAAGTACAGTAAAGAACAAAGAACTGTGTATTTCTGTCAAGAGAACATTTCTTTTAGAGGGAACATGGAAAAGAAAGGGAGACATGGTAAACAGTCTGTTTGGAAAGTCACAGACAATCTAGGTTAACAGTAGCTCAAATTAGGATTGCCTTTAAGTGATGCAGATACTCTAGGCTGTTTTTTTTAGATGGCAGGTGAGGACCATAAAGAGTGGGCCCTGAAAGCTTTAAACAGACAGCACATTTGGTGCCTTATATCCAGTGAACCGCTGGTGTTTGCATGAAGCTTAACTATTGCAAGGGTAGTTGCTAGTGGAGGTGGGCAACCAGGCTCAGGACGAAGAGAAAATGCATCACACTTTAGCAGTAGTGAAAAATTGGCTCTTAAAAGGATAATTAGAGGAAGTTCCCAGTGAGACAAATAATGCCACCTTTCCTAGACTTTCTACAGCACTGTGGAGAAATGGTGTGAACTGTTGGACATATTCAGAGCATTGGCTAGTCACTTTAAAATACAGTGACAACTTAGAAAAATGGTAAGAAAAGGTGCAGTGTGGTTTAAACATTTATAGCTATCTTCCTTTCTGACTCCTTAAACTAACACCACCTCCTCTTTGCTCAGATCCCCACTTTTAGCTTGTTAGTCTTGCATGGCAGCACATGGTCTGCAATAAGAGACCACTGATTCTTTTCATTTAATGCCCATAATAAAGTTACCTTATTCACACTGAAGTCAGTACCTTTAGAAAGTACAAAAAGTACTATTGCTGAGTGCCTTTCTGTAGAAACTCTAAGAAATTTATAAGTTCCCTCTATAAAATCCACATCTGTGAATTTATGTTCCCACAAGCTCCATAGAAGAATTATTATCAAATGTGTTTGCATGTAGATCTCTGTTGAGTTATTATGTATGGCGTATAACCGATTCCTAAGGAAAATTAATTTCCAGTTATATTCACATAGCCTTAGTTATGATCTTCCATATAGTAAAAACAAACACTTAACTGTTAAGAAAGAATAAACATAGTAAAACAGTTTGAAGCATGGGTTCAAATCCTGGATCTCCCATCATTTAACCAAATGTATTTTTTATGAAGGATATTAATTTTTTCCCTATTTTTGAGAATTTCACATGAGTAGACATACATAAAACATGATCATATTTGCCTCAATCCCTCCTTCTTTGCTCCCGAACATGACCACTTCAAAACTTTATGTCACTTTTTCGATGAAGCATTAGGTCCAGTTGTCGCCCATATGCGCACCACTGTGGGGTCATACACTGGAGCATGGAGAACATACCAGTAGCCACATCCTAAAAAGAAAGTTATTCCTCCTTCAGTTATTATCCATTGCCAACAAATACTCAGTAAGGGGTGGGACTGGAGGTCCATTACCACATGATATTGGCATGATATTTACAGTGGATGCTCCTGCCTCCACAAGCACAGGTAAGTTCAAGTCCAACCACGATTGGAAGGAAGCTCATGCTATACAACCCCTGGGTTAAGGATTATTGGAAATTGATGTCTTTTAGGGTAGAGAGAGCTCTTTTTCTTGCTAGATCTGTCCCCATCCTCTGGTAGGTAGACGCCTCTACACCAGCAGTTTTCAAACTGTGGGTCACAAACTGTGGCATGTCATTATGACTCATAACCAACAAAATCATAGTTATCAAGTAGCAATGAAATAACTTTGGTTTGGTTCAGCAAACCATGAGGAACTGTACTGAGGGATTGCAGTGTTGGGAAGATTGCGAACCACTGATCTAAACTCTTCCACATGTTGGCAGTTCTCAGCTGGTTGTAGAAAGCAAAAGCAAAGATAAAAGAAGAAGAAAAAGGAGCACATGAAATTTTGCAGAAGGCAGGGAAAAGAAGAAAAATTAGGGAAAAGAAAATAGATAATAAATGTAAAATTCTCAAATAATAGAAATGTAAACCATTAGTACAGAAGTGTTTTTATTCTGGGAAAAGGTTTCCCTTAAGTTACACTTCCAAAACAGTCTGAACTGTCAAAAATTACAGAATTTTGTATCCTTTTCTTTATCACAGATGCTATCCACTTATCCAGTCTTTATATTATTTTCCTACAGAGCATGCTATGGCAAGTACAAAATAAAGGCAGCAAATTTTATAGTTATTAAGATTCCATTAGGCACAACGAGTGTGGAAAATGTATTCTAATGACAGAACCTACACTGTGAGTTGAGTGACCAGGGGAAGAATAGAGAAGGAACCTCAGTTTGCTAAATTGATAACTAATTAAATGGTAATATCAATGAGTTCCATAATTGATTAATGAGCCAATCAGATCTTATTTAAGTTCTATTTTTGATGCGGCCACAGCTGTTTTTGTATTACTTAGTCATTCCTTCTCTTTGCCCTTTGGGACAGTGTCCCAGAAGCAAAGACTGTCATGGAACTCCCTGTATATCTAGGCTTGCCTCATTGAAATTCTTGTCCTTCAACCTCCCAGGTCCTGGGATTGTAGGTGAATACCAGTATAATCAGCACCAATCGTTCTCGATAAAATTATTTTATTATATGACCCCAAGAGATACAAGAAATTGATTTACTTTTTAAATCTTGACATGCCATATTGATATTCTTTTCCCCTCATTTTCCTGAATGTAACTGTTTCCTAACAGTGAAATGAGATGTCTGCTTCCCAGGCACTCTGTGGTCAGTAGACTATTTAAGAACACAGTTTCATTAAAATTCATTTTGCTGTAAGATGAAATCAAGGTAGTAATCAGGAAAAACTTTGCTGCATCCATTACCTTGTTGCTTGCTTTCACACTTTTAAAATCCTCAGTATGCTCCAGTTGCTGCCATCTTTGTCCAATTTATATACACAGCAGTCTGCACTATTAACCTGTGCAGGACAAACTCAGGTCCATAGACACCAAGTTACAGAAAACCTGGGAAAGTATGGGTCTCCTTTCCCTCTGACTAGTAAAAATGGTTGGGGATAATTCAAGTGCCTCCACATCCAACCACCTTGACATGGAGGCAACCCCAGTGAACCTGAGGACATTGGACTGTATCTGCATAGCTGCACAGGCAGAAGATGTGAGATCTGTCTTTTTACTTACATGAGCTGTAAAATAAACACCCTTTTATCAGATTCTCCAATCTGGAAGCCATCATGGCAAAGCATCTGATGGCTCAGGAATCCACCAGACCAATTCTGTTCTCCACACTAATGCTCTGTCGCATGAACTTCCAACCTCTGCTTTTGTTTCATTTGTTTGTTTATGTGTTCTGTGTCTAGAGAACTGTGCTCATGAAATAGTTTGGTAATCAAATTTACAATTTTGAATTACTTTGTGTAGCATTACAACCTGGACGGTTTCCTGGTGTTCTTTCCTTTTATGTTCTTTACCAGAGAAATAATACCCTCAGGCTTTTAGATCATACTGACTTAGACAAGTGATTATGTTCCTCCTACTTATGACCTTAGATAAATCTTTTCACTTATTTTATCTTTGTGGAAGAGGCTGAACAGTGAACACCGTGCTTTCTAAATGCTCTAAAAACTAATTCTAGGAAAGACCTGCATTCAGAAAATATTCAGAAAAAATAAACATAACAATATCAAATGAGAACAAGAAAATAAAAATGTTTCTTAACTGTGTTTGATTTAAACATGGCATCTGAGCGCACAGACTGACTTTCTATATGGATTTTGGTGTACAAATTGATTACCCATGTTCAAATCTTGCACAGGTAAAGAAAAATATGTTGAGATTGCCTGCCCCCAAGCCTTATATTCTTGTTAATTTCAGTGTCACTTTGCTTAAGGATAAATGTGCTGGTCTGAGTTGGCTTAAAAACCAACAGCTGAATGCTAGACACACCTTTCTAAAGAGTTCTTTGCTGTTCTCATGATATGATGTTTTACTATGACATAATGGACCGGACCCATGCCTTTCTTTCCCACTTTGTTACAAATATGTGAGCATGAAGTGTGTGGGTTCCAGCACTTTCTACATTGCCTCCAGCTGGCACACTCAGGCGTATTTTCCAGCATGGTGGGAAGACAGTAGAATTCACTGATTATTTTCCATTGCATCACTTCATACAGCAAAAGTGTTTCACACCTTGAAAAAATTAAGCTATCTCCTCTATGGACAAAATAGCCACTTTACCAGAAATACAAAAAATATAAATCCTTAGAGAAAGCTGCTGAGTTCATACAGAAAACTGTGCAGTATCTATGACAGTTCTGTTCTCCCATGCCAGCTCCATGCATTTCTGTCGTGTGGCTACCGCACGTATCACTCAGCTAGGAAGTAAATTTTGGACAGAGCAAATAAATAAGCTATGGACATAATTTCGTATTGAAGCTGGCTTTTTCAAAAAGGCCAGAAGTGAAAAGAGTGGAGTCTGATTTATTGATACAGTGCTGTAGATGAAATTCAACTTCAAAATATGAAAAATTCCATAAGGAGTCTGCATCTCATGAAGTGCAGCATCTCCTCTCAAACACAGATCTTGTTACTGATGGCTCTTTCAAAGAGTCCAATGCCAGCAGAGTGCATAATTGGATGTTAACCCTTTCACAACCATCCTGAAGAAAAGAGTTGGTTCTTCATGCTTGCCTCCCAAAACACAGCTAAAGTCTTTGAGTAGTATCTTTTAAGGGGATTCCCAGTGCCTACTATCCAGTATGACTTCAACAACCCTGATGTTAAATGCTGATAAAAAGTAAAGACTTATGCGTACCAAACATATTGTAGTGAGACGTGATGCTTTTAAGTTTTTAGTTGACCTTTGCCTGTAATTCCAGCACTCAGAAGGTTGATGCAGGTGGACCAACGTGAGTTTGAGGACAGTGTATATTACATAGTGAGTTCCAAAGCAGCTTAGGCTACAGAATGATTCTCTAGCTCCCCAATACCTTACTAACTAACCTATAACAGGCATATTTTGTCATTTTTACATACTAAGGCTTTTCATACCCCTTCTTGTTTCATAAATATGTAAACAACTGGTGTAAAAAGAATAGATGCTTTGGATCTTCAAATACAGTGCCCAACTTCCACTGACACTCCAGTGCTGCTGGTCGTGGCAGAAGAGCATGACTGTTCTGTTGAAATATAGCCCAATCTTTGGGAATAAAATATGGAGATAGAATCTTACTATGATGTTAGTTAGGCTCATCCTGATCCAAGTACATAGCTTGTATCGAATCTTCTTTCCCACTTAGCTATATTACAAGATATATGATCTTTTAAAAACAGATTGTAAGAGACTAATGAAATTCAGTACAAAAATGTCTTTTAAAATGTCATCCAGTTATATTTGGGAACTTTATAAATGGGAGCAACAGTTATATAACCCCATGGTTAATTATCACATTCCTGAACCTTCCAGTTAATGTAACTATATTTATCAAGGAACTACTCCCAAGCATCCCCAAAGTTTGATTCACAGATAATGTCTAGTGCTTGCTTATTATCAAGAAGTATCTTATTATATTTTCGTGTTTCTTCATATCAGTGAAAATATAATTCAGAGTTTTTAAACTGATGTCAAAATATTAGGATCTCTATAGAGTTGGTATTTTCAATCTGTTGTACTAACATGATTATTAATAGCACTTTTAGAGATATAAATGGTCACTTTGACCAAGCTATGCCAGGCTTTTCTGGACATTTACTTAAACATTATCTTATGAAAATATTATTTTTTCTATGTGTGCCATAGTAATTATATGATTGTGGTTCTTCCTGGAAAATACAAAGATAGACAATGTGAAAATTTTTACAATTAAAGAAATGTACTGAGGGAGATTACTATTATTATTAACTGCCCAGAAAGACTACAGGGAAGTTAGAATCTTGATCAAGGAAAACTATTTACATATATGAAGATGTCATACTTAGTGTGATTAACACATGAAATCACTGTTTTATATATATATATATACATATATATACGGATTTTAAAAGAAAAACAAAGACTTAGTTAAAGGAATTATGTAAAATAATCAATAATGATATTTTTCAATGATAAATGAATATTTGGAGTTCTGAATCAGGATTGATTATTTGTAATGAATATTCTTCTTGAAAATTTACTTCCCCAGTATCCTTAAACACATTGGCAACAGAGACCACTTTCTAAATATAACACCAGTTGCACAGACACTGAGAGCAATAATAATAAATGGAACCTCCTGAAACTTAGAGGCTTCTGTAAAGCAAAGGATACTGTCAACAAGACAAAATCGCTGCCTGTAGAATGGGAAAAGATCTTCACCAACCCCACATCTGATAAACAGTAGATCTCAAAAATATACAAGAACTCAATAAACTAGACATCAAACTACCAAATAATTCAATAAAAATTGGATGCAGATCTACACAGAGAATTCCCAACAGAAAAATCTCAAATGGCCAAAAGACATTTAAGGAAATGCTTAACATCCTTAGCCATCAGGGAAATGCAAATCAAAATGATTCTGAGATACCATTTTATATGTGTCAGAATTGCTAAGATCAAAAACACTGATGACAGGTTATACTGGAGAGGATGTGGGGTAAAGGGAACACTCTTCCATTGCTGATGGGAGTGCAAACATGTACAGCCACTGTAGAAATTACTATGGTGATTTCTCAGAAAATTAGAACTCGATCTACCTCAAGACCCAACAATATAACTTTTGGACATATAACCAAAAGAGGCACAATCACACCACAAGAACATTTGCTCAACTATGTTCATAGCAGCATTATTCACAGTAGACAGAACCTGGAAACAACCTAAATGCCCCTCAACCAAAAAATGGATAAAGAAAATGTGGTACATTTATACAATGCAGTACAATTCAGTGGGAAAATACAGTGACATCTTTAAATTTGCAGACAAATGGCTGGAACTAGGAAAAAAAAAAAAAACCATCGTGAGTGAGGTAACCCGGACCTAGAAAGACAAAGATAGTACGTACTCACTCATAAGTGGATACCAGACATAAAGCAAAGGATAACCAGCCTACTGTCTACAATCTCAGAGAAGCTAGAACTCTCTTCCAAGAAACAGATGGAAGCAGATGCAGAGATCCACAACTAACCACTGAGCCAAGCTCCAGGCAAAAACAGGGAAAAGTGACATACCAACAACGGGGTCAAGACCAAGATGAGGAACCCACAGAATCAGCTTACTCGAACTAGTGGAAGGTCACTGATACCTCATTGACAGCTGGGAAACCTGTTTAGGACTTAACTAGGCCCCCTGAATACAGGTGATAATGGTGTGGCTTGGGCAGTATATGGCACCACTGGCAGTGGGACCAGAATCAAACTTTAATGCATGAACTAACTTTGCAGACACACTCTATGGAGCGATATCTTGTTCAGCCTAGGCACGGGGTGGGGTGGAAGACTTTGGTCCTGCCTCAAGTTGGTGATAGAACACACTTAGTTGACTTTCCAGGGGAGGCCTTAGTCTTTCTGAGGAAGGGATGGAAAGTGGGGTGGGGAAAGTGGGAGGAAATGGAGGAGAGGAGGAAGAGGGAACTAGGATTGGTATGTAAAAAATAAAAACAAATTTAAAAAAGAGAAAAAAGGGAAAATTTACTTCCTTTTACTAATTTTTGGCCTTCTTATTTACTAAATAGACATTTTATTAGCATTTTTAAAAACTTGTCAAAATGATAATGAATCCTCAAATTGATATCAATAAACACTATACCTACAAAACGTTTATAGAAGGGTTAAGGGCATAGATCAGTTAGAGTGCCGGTCTAACACACATGAGGCTCTGGGTTCAATTCCTAGCACGTCATACATGGATTTGTAGTTTACAGCTGAAATCCAAGTACATGACAGACAGAGGCAGAAGGGTGCAAAATTCAAGCACACACAAGAAAGTCAAGCTTTGCTCATGCTCTCTCTTCTGCTCCTGATTTGGAGCTTGGGGTTTCAGTCCGGTGCTCCAGTGTGGAACTCTGTCTCTGTCTCCTTTCATCTCCTGATGAAGGTTAATATCCAGGAGGATGACTATATGTTTTTCTTTGGGTTCACCTTTTTATTTAGCTTCTCTAGGATCACGATATAGGCTCAATGTCCTTTATTTATGGCTAGAAACCAGTTATGAGTGAGAACATCCCATGTTCCTCTTTTTGGGTCTGGCTTACCTCACTCAGGATAGTGCTTTCTATTTCCGTCCATTTGCATGCAAAATTCAAGAAGGTTTTGATCCTACTGCACCTACTGGCTTTGTGGGAGCCTAGGCTGTTTGGATGTTCACCTTACTAGACCTGGAAGGAGGTGGGAGGTCCTTGGACTCCCCACAGGGCAGGGAACCCTGACTGCTCTTTGGGGTGATGAGAGAGGGGGAGTTGATTGGGGGAGGGGGAGGAAAATGGGGGGCGGTGGCGGGGAGGAGACAGAAATCTTTAATAAGTAAGTAAGTAAATAAATGAATGAATGAATGAATGAATGAAAGTCAAGCTTTGACTGCAGCCCTAACGCGAGGCAGAAGGTGTGTGTTGGGAAGTGCCAAGCTCTCGCTTGACCTGTCTGGTCCAGCACATTGCCAGAAATAAATCTAAAAGCTATAGGTCTTCCAGAAGTTTGTGCAGACAGAATCAGAGGTGCTTCTGGTGAAGAGTTTAATGTTAACTTACCAATAACATAATAAATATAATATTTTAAATCAAAAGCATAAATAAAATACAATTACATGTAGAAAACACAAAATAAAACTTATGATTAAAGTATTTTGAATAATGCATGCATATAAAATAAATAAGTAATAATGAAGAAAGTTGTGGTGCATAATCTAATAAAAATAGATTTTAAAAGTTGGGCTATTAGATGGACATTTTCAAAGCGACACATTTTAAGTCTCAGCAATTCATTTGAAACTCAGAAACTTTGAATACTTAAGTTCACTTTTCTGTGTTTATCATTTTATCATTGTCAGGGTCCAACCACAATATAAATTATCTCTTTGGACTGGCATGAAGGCACGGGAATAATTGAGATACAGTTCACACAGCAATATCGGACGGGAGTCTCAGGGTACATTCAAATCCTGAAGATCACCTGCATTTATTCTCAAAACTGCTTTTATCTCCCAAGGTAAACTGAGGGGAAAATTCGTTAGCATTCTGTTTCCAGGGAAGTAGGACTAAAGTCATGTCGGCAAGCATGGCTGCTGTCACTAGCTAGGATTAACATCTCTTCCAGGACGATCTCCATGATTACAAAGAAGGGAGCAGAACAACATTAATATATCTTGACCCAGGTGACAGCCAGTCTGTAAATATTCTGTACTGCAAAGGTGGGTAGCAAATACTTGGTGTGGGAAGTCCTTCTGTCTATGTGTTGCTTTTATTGGTGAATGAATAAAGAACTGTCTTGGCCTATAGCATGGGAGGAGGTAGGCAGACTCAGACAGAAGCCATGGAGCTGCTGGAGACAGACGTGATGAAATTTTGCAGGTAGGCCATGGCCTCATAGAGATGCACAGATTAATGGAGGTGAGTTAAATTAAGACGTAAGAGTTAGCCAATAGGAAGTTAGAGTTAATGGGCCAAGCATTGATTTAATTAATATAGTTTCTGTGTGGTTATTTCAGGTCTAAGCTAGCTGAGTGGCCGGGACAAACAAACGACTCCCTCCAACAAATACTGGCATAATAAAGGCATAATTATAAAATGGTGGGAATAAATGAATGGTCACAATCTCAATAAAATGGAACCTACAGACCATAAGTTTCACATGACCTACTATCTTCTGTGAAGTTTCATACACACACACACACACACACACACACACACACACATATATGAAAATACAGTTTGAAGAAACATTTCAGGCTCTGTTTCTGATGAAATGGTTATTCCTTATGTCCCACATTCTAAAACATCAATTTCTGATTCAGCAGAGGTACCACAGATTTAAGCAAAAAAACTAAGACACCATCTAATTCCCACCCCCCCCCCCCCACACACACCTTTAACATTTTAGAGACATATTATGCTCTGAGGAAATTGTAATAGGAAATATCCATGTAGGCTGTCACACCCTGCACAAGATTAGGCAAAAAAAATATTCCCATACTCTCCTTACATTTCCTAGAAGAAGAAGCTTGGCAGGGAAAGGGGAGTGAAGAGCATAACGATAATTAGATAATCAGAATGAATTTGACCTTTATCCCCACTTCAATTTCTTCTGAAGTATACAGACATTGTCTTCTGTGTCATATAACTTGCCTTCCCTTGCCTGGCTACGCTTGGAGAAACTAGAAGAAAAAAAAGAAAAAAACAGAGCCGAGGACTTTTTTCTGAGAATACTCTCAGAGGCGACCTCCTCTTAGAGAGCATCCTTTATTTTATTTTGTGGCCTCCTGCAGGTCAAGTGGGTTTTCAGGATTCAGTGCTAGTGAAAGAGATATGATTAAAAAGCTCGAAGATCAGCCTCAGGCCATGTTACCCAGATCAAATCACCAGCGAACTAACAGCCTGCCTGGATGAGATTCGAGGCAAATAAAATCACATTGGATCATATCATAAGTGTAACAATATTTTTTTTTCACAATTAATCGCTAACCAAAAATGGCAGATTGTAGCCCTAGGAGCAGCAGATACTCCTAATTAGTTCTAGATGATTGACCATACATGCCAGATTTGGCCATACATGCTAGAATGAATTGCACTTAACTGCCAATGGTAATGAAGCTTATATCGACTAGTTAGGCAAACATCAAAAGCAAAAATCAAAGCTGTTTCAAGAAAATGCTTAAAGGATATTGAAGGCTGGTAAACAAGACAGCTGTTCATAGGTTTGTCTAATGAATATTCATGCTGGTATAATTATTTTCTATAGTGTAATTTTACAAAAAGATTAAGCGTGGACCTTTCATTTCCTGGGGTCTGAATTTTTAAATTTAAGGTCATGGTTAGATTAATAAATGTGTACCTTATCCTGGCATAAAGCCAAATGAGGGCAATTTGGTTCGTATTAAATATTTTGGAGTGAATAATATTAATATTAATGTTAACATTTATATAATCACATTCATAATGCTAATGAAAACCCAGAGAAGAAAATTCAACTTGAAAAATCTAATGATGAGCCTTACAGTAATGAATTATAAACAGACGGAGAGACATCAAACTCCAGATCTACAGTGCAGAAAATTGCAGTTTATGACATGGTCACCCTTGTTATAAGAAGATACGCAGGCTGGTAAAGATCTGAGAAATTACAAAATCCATCTCCTTCATTTTAAAGCTTTGAAACCGATGTCTAGGAACTTGGAATAGAAAAAAATATTTAAATGAACTAATAACAAAGAACCAGTTATGACAAAAAGTACATTCCTGTCCCATCTACACCGTTCAACTATCCAAATCCTTTCATGGATTTTGAAGGTTGTATTTTCCTGGTCCGAGGACATGCAGGAGGAAGCAAAGGCTTCAGAGATGAAACAGGGCCACCTGCCTGGTAGATTATGTTGCCTTTCTGGCAAGGAAGCATGACCAGCTGATTTGGTGAATACATGGATTCCTACCCTGAAGATTATTCTTTTCTTTTATTTCTTTTATTTCTTTCTTTCTTTATTTATTTATTTATTTATTTATTTATTTATTTATTTTTGGAGAAAGGTTTTTTCTGTATGGCTCTGGCTGTTCTGGAACTCTCTCTTCAGACCAGAATGGCCTCAAAATCAGAGCCACCTGTCTTTGCTTCCTAAGGGTGTGTCATCACCACCTGACTGGACTTCATTCTTAATTCAGGAAGCAGCTCCTTGAAATTGTTTTTAGCATGACTCAACAGACATTTAACTCTGCCTCTGGTTCCTTCAGATAGTGTATCTCTTTCCAACCTGCTTGAACAGCTTTCTTCACCCACCTCCCTAATATGTGACAACCAGGTGATCTGTAAACTATATTCAAACATATTATTCACTGTTACTGGCAAAATTGAATAAATTATTCGACTTCCTTAAGCCTCAATTTCTTACTGGTGAAACTGGAAAAACATTAACAGCTATCTTAGTTTAGTATTAAAATGATTAAATAATATAAGTGGTGAGATTAAGTCCTCTATAAATGCCAGCATTGGATGCTCGTGGGAACTAGAAGAGAGAGTTTATCTCTTTGAGACAGGTTGGATTTAGAGTCACTGCATCAGGACAAATACTTTACAATAAAATAATTCTACGTCTTTAATGAAATTGTGAGTTAGTGATTTTCACCTGTATATTTTTATCTAGTTTATCATAGACTAATAGGTATTTTAAAGATCCATTTATTTTAATTCATGTTCTAGTATTTTTCATGCATGTACACCATATTCTCTTCCAATTTTTTTTCTTCTCTCTAACCTACTGAGTCTATTTAGTTTGTTCATGCACAAACTGCAAAACCATCTACAGGAGCATGAATAGGTTACTGTGTCATCATTTTCCTTATAATTTTTTTACAAAAAATGACAGTGAATCAATATATTGAAAGTGTTAATAGCAAAGCAGACCCAAACAAAAATCTTTCTTCAAAAAGGATAGGAGATAAAGAACTTTCAGATATATAAAAACTAAAAAGATCCATCCCAGAAAGACTTGCCCAACAAATATGCTTAAGAAAGTCCTGTGATATTTACAAATGATATCAGTTAATCTCAGTAAAGTTTAATAAGTGGGTGATTTTAAAAGCAATTGTCATGGAAACAGGAATTTTAAGTTCTCCTGTTTGTTTCTATGTGATTTAATCACATTGGTCAATTGTTAAAAACTTAGTGTGAAAACTGGTAACATTGTAATTTTAGCTACCAATGCTCTATTTTCTTTGACAAGAGAGCAACATATCAAACGATGACATATCAACATATGGTGACTAAACATGAGGAACACATGAGGACACACTCAGTTTTAGGGCATTCTATAAAATATCAGCACTATACTTATAAAACAGATCAAGGTAATAAAACACTATTAAGTATAGAAATTGTCATAGGCAAGTGGAGCCTAAAGAAATTTGATCACTCAATGTAACATGGTAACATGTAGTGGATCGAGAACTTAAAAAGGACATTACATAAAATCCAAGTAGAGCTCAATAAACTGTTATTTCTCTTAATATTTACATCAATATTGCTATTGATTTAAGAAATAAATTTAACAAATATACTATCAAACATGAGTAGAATAATAACAGAGCTCTGAACTGTCTACCAAATCTTTCATCAAATATAACACCATTCAAAAACATAAATGATATTTACAAAATCAATGGAAAAATTTAATATTGGTCTTTAATTACTTGGTATAACTGATAACATCTGTTTGTCAATAGCTGATATTGTGTATACTGGGTTCTATACTTTTTTATTAACTTTTTTTGATGATATACATTACCAAAACTCAACAGAATTTTCCAAAGGAAAAAATATGGAGGAGTAAGGGGGGACGAAGTTCCACCACTAGACAAGAAGTTATTCACAATTAATAGCTTTTAGGAATGGACAAGCAGTAAACTATCAGTGGGTATATCAGCCACAATCCAGAGCATGCCCCATGTTTTGGAGTCTCTGACCAACACAAATTTTTGTGTTGTTAAGAGAGAAGAAGCCGGGCAGTGGTGGCGCACGCCTTTAATCCCAGCACTCGGGAGGCAGAGGCAGGCGGATCTCTGTGAGTTCGAGACCAGCCTGGTCTACAAGTCCTAGTTCCAGGACAGGCTCCAAAACCACAGAGAAACCCTGTCTCGAAAAACCAAAAAAAAAAAAAAAAAAAGAGAGAAGAACAGCATGAGGAAGATGTGGAAGTAAAAAAATAAAGAAAGCTCTAAGGGGAGTTAGGAGACTGTGGTGACACTTTGTGTCAATAAAAATATATTTTGTGAAATTCTCAAAATATAAATAAAAATAGTACAAAAAACAAATGAATAAATTTTATCAAAGATGCTTGGATGCAGAGAAAGATTAAATTTCAATAAACTCACAGAGATTCACTTTTCACATTGGAAATTACTAGATAATCACATGGCATAATTAGATGTTTTCAGAAACCAAACAAAATGTGTGGATGGAGTGTTTTAAAAAATAGAAAAGAAAAAAGAAAAGCATACTTCTTATAAAAAATGTGCTGTTGTGCTGGGCGATAGTGGCACACACCTTTAATCCCAGCACTCTGTAGGCAGAGGCAGTTGAATCTCTGTGGGTTCGAGGCCAGCATGATCTACAAGAGCTAGTACCAGGACAGGAACCAAAGCTACAGAGAAACCCTGTCTCGAAAAGTCACACACAAAAAAGTGTTGTTGGTAGAATTTAGTATGTTTTATAATTTGGGCATTCAATAATTTAAATCTTTTATGACATGTTTTAGAATTTGTCAGTATGTTGTTTAAAACATAATCATGCTGTAGTCTATTAAGTTCTGTGAGAATAACAAAGGTCATTTGACTTAAGGTCAGTGTGAATTGCAGTAAGATACGAGTATAAAATACACTCATGATTTTTAACTTTAATTCCAAAAAATGAAAAAAACAAAAAAATTCCATTTGTCACATATTGAACAGCTTATATTTCATATATAGATGCACACACACATATTGATAAAATATAACATGCCTCGCTTGTTTTTATTTTGTAATGTTAGTAGCAATGCAAAAGTGAAATGTGATTGTCATTCTTTATTTCTCCCTTTATTTTCCAATTAGTTAGTATTGGCCAATTCCAGTTCTCTGTGTAGAGGAAGAAGCTGTAACATGGAAAATTATATGAGCAAGCAAGATCTTATTTTTAGGGGACACTGATATTTTTTTCTTCTACACTTAGGAGAAGAGCTGTTTCAAGTTATGTATCACTAAAGGTATGATCATATTTTCTGCATGATCTCATGACATTCAGATGTGTTTTGCACAATGGTTTCCTGCAGTGTATTGACGTCTGCACCCATGATTAATAAAAGGAGCTTCCCTTTAGCCAATGCTTTCATAACCTAGATGATGGTTATAAAATGTATCATAAACAAAACACAAAATCCATTATTTAATTGCTACAGAGATCTTTTACAGATTAAAAATAAACTGTCTAGAGAGAAACTTGTTTAAATAACTGCCCAAGTCAGAAAGTCTTGGAATTCCCATGGAGTGTAAGTCTGAATTCCCTGCTCTCCACCGCTTCCTGAATTCATGAGGAGAGTTAATCTAAGCTAAGGAACTATGAAGACTGGAATTAGCATTTCGTATTTATTAGGTCATGCTGGCCATATAACCCTCTTCAGTTCTTCACGAACCCTACCATGGACACACACATTATTTCTATGATGTTTGAAATGCGTGGGGTTCCACTCTCTAAAGAATACAATTGCCATAGGACTAAGGAGAAAGATTAGCATTTTGAATCTGGAGAAGTATTCTGTTTTCCAGCTTCTTAGCAACTCGATATTACACAAAGATTTCATAACAAGATTTTATTTTGTGTGCTTTCAGGAGGAAAAGGAAATGACATCAAGGTTTTCTAATTTCAGGATTAGAGAAACGAATCTCCTTGCATCTACACCCTCATACCCTCCCACTCACAGAGTGCCTGTAGATGCAGCACTCTTGAAACTGCTTCCTCCCATTTACATTTCAGCTAATTTTGTTTTCTACATTCTTAGTCACCAAACAGCAAGCAACACATAGCATATGAGTCAAACATTTTGTGCTAGGAAAAATATTAATGGGGAAATAGAAAGCAACCAAGCTATGGTTATATATTTACCTTTTGTGCAGAGGTGCATCTTAAATAGCATGGGGAGATAAAACAGGTACTTGGAAATAAGAAATTGAAGATCTTTATAATTTAGTTCCTCTCTTGTTATGAACTTTCATGTTTCACTTTAAATAGACTACCAGTAACTGAACATCAGCATCACAGAGTAGAACTAGGTAGGAAGAAAGATGGGTCTCCCAAGGTGCATACAAGAATCTTCACTATGGATAATAACAATGATTTTCTCCTAGACCTATGCTAGGTGTCATTTATTCCTTTTAGATTTCTGTGCCCAAATTATCCTTGGATGCATTGTTAAGTGTTAAACGGGGCTGGTGCAGCACTTCATTCAGAATTTCCAAGCAGACTAGAACTTCTTGGCTATGATTTTAGATATCATATCTACATTTGATCTTCACAGCTGGTCCCCTTATTGCTTCTTGGTCTATTTTTCAGTTAAGTAATGAGCATGTCCTGAGATTCTGTGACTCTTAGGAGGGCTCCAATGTTCCTGTTAAGCATGATTCAAAGGAAGCCCTGTAAAACACTGGACACCACTTTTCAGCCATGGTTTTCACCACCACAGAGGAACCGGTAGAGGATCTTACATATCATCATCTCTAATTGGAGTTGACAAGTCAATGGAAGTGAGAAACCATGCTGAACAGAGCCAGAAGGAATACCCACATGTGGTTAGGACATAGCTGTCACAGGAGACAGATTCACACTAGCATGTTATTGTTTTTAAAGAATTGATCTCCAAATGCTCCTCATGTACTAACCTTCATAGACAAAACTTTTGCTTTTATTCATTCAAAAATTGTATACTTCTCAAAAGTACGAAAATGATCATGTCAGGAATTTATACTTTTCCTCTTGTATAAAATGTGTTTATTGAAGTCTATGAAATTGGATTTCACTTTAAGAAAAAAGTGAATTTCTAAACAAAGGGAGAAGTCTTAAACTGAAAGTAATAATAATACCACCAGTCATAAATACTTTTTATTAATTGCAAAATTTTTATTGATTACTCCATGCAGTGAATTATCAGTATCATTTCTCAGTGAAGCTGGGTACCTGATTATGCTCTAAAAGGTATAAAGCTTTAGGTTTAGGTTACAGAGAAAGAAATGGTCTTCCTTCATACAATGCTCAAATAGTTCAAACTCTAATTCACAAAGTACAAGAATGAGCAGCCACAGTTTCAACACAGTTCATAGGAACAACTTCAATTGTGTAAATGGCTGTGCCCATTCTTAGAACATTCACTGTGTCGAGCACCTGGCAGACTCTAATAGTTTTTAACTTCACAATAGACTCATCACTCAAAGATAATGGTTTCTATATGACAGATAACAATTGAAATTTGGAGATTAAGCCATTTCTTAGAATCACCATGTTGGAGTGAATTGCTAAAATAGAAACAAAAGTCAGTCTGACTCCAAAAGCTGAACTCTAAATCTCAACCCTAACTATTGATATGTGAATTGATTTAGTTGAGCTATGTAGTGATAATAACTTTATACATAATTGGAATTAGGAATACCATCTGTCTGAATGTCTTTGAGGTTGAACTATGCCTTCTGAAAGTAGTCTGAGGATGTCTGAAAATTAAACTCACCTTGAGTTAATAAATTTCTTCATTGAAAGGAACTTTGATCTGTTAGAATCCTATAAGTATCTCAGCATTAAGTGCTTTCTTCATTCTTCATATGCATTTTAACTGACACAGTGTTTGAGCAGCACAGGTTTGTCTCATTTTCACACTGAAGTCAACTACTTAAATTTTGCAAGGAGAAAACAGAATAGGTAGGCAAGTTGGCTTTCAGGCAGTGAATGGGCTTGAAACGAAGATAAGGTTGAGCAGCAGGTGTGTTTCACAATAATATCTATTAAACCATAACCACATTTTTCAAATATTTGATTTTTAAGACTTAATCTTTCACTGTTTTCTTCTCTTCATGTCCATACTCCATTCAGATAATTTTCCTCATTTACAAAACATCTTAGCATTACTTCTTTCCTGTCCAAAATGAATAAAAGTAATCAACTTGCAGGATTTTTGGAGCTTGATGTTTGCCAGTGCTTACAAGACAGTTTACACATTGGCACACAGGAAATATTACTAATTATTTTTTTATGTTCTATCTTTTGAGCCAGTGAATTTTCCAGACAGAATTAAACCATCCTCTTTACAAATTATATATATACACAAATATATACAACACACATTCCTTTTAGTGAAGTATTAGTGGTAGCTTGAAGTCAGCTTACAGGTGTCAATTATGCAAACTCTTTCCCAGTTTCTCATAATGATGCCTATCAACATCGCCATGCCCTTATTTCCTCACAGAAAAATGAGAGAGATAATTTCCTAAGACAGCTCTGAGGCTGTCATTTACTATTTGTATTCTTATTTCCAGAAAATCTTACAGTTGTCCACGGCAGGGTGGAAGGAAATCACTGGAAATAAGTATGTACCCTGTTTGCCCCAGCTGTAAACTCATGCACTGTCATGTGGAGGTAATATGCTATACCACCCAATCTGCTGACACAGGGTACAGACAGCACATCTTATTGTAAATATTTGTCATTTCAGAGCTCTCCGTCCAAAGAGTACTTCTTCTATTTGTCTCTGTCATACTCAATATAGGACTAACTAATTTATTTATTCTTTCACTTACACACTGAACCCACATAGGTGATAGAAATGCTATTATATCTTTTATTACAAAACAGATTTGTTTTTGGAGTGATTTTCTGCGGTGGGCATCATATGCTTGGCAGTACAGAAGAATATATGAGAATAAGTTCATGACCTAGTGTGAGAGTTGAAGGGTTAGGGCTTGGGGATTTGCAATAGCCCCAAAGAGTGTGTACTGGAGTGTTCTCACGGATGAAAACAACAGCAGTAGAAAAATACCTTTTATTATTCTTTAAGTGCATACATAATTTCATTTCTTCTTATAGAATGATCAAACATCCTAATACAATTACAAATACAAAGGCAAATTTGTAGATAAAGAGCTATCCATTTTGTGAAATGCTAAGCCCAAGATACATGTTGCAGATGCTTAACCATTATTTCTATGGTGTAATCTTTGCTTGCAAAGTTATCCTGGGGTGTGTTTACCAGAGTCTCTATGACATATAGTTTAATTCAACTTTTTATAATCATCCTCAAGATCTGGAGATGTGAAATTTTATGTTCAGCTTAGCAAGTGTTGATAGCTAAACACACTAAAAAAAGCAGGACACTTAGATTACTAGAATTAAACTATGCTTTTAAAAGCTTCCAACTGTATTCATCAGAGGATTGTCAGTGGAGGTGGAGGGTACGGGATTATCTTTCTATCTCAACTGAAATGATGCCATGGTAAGCATTGGTTACTTAGTAACATTAAAATTGCAATTATGTCCCCTTATAATTAAAGATCTTCAAATAAATAGTTTTGTGAACAAATTACATACTTCACCAGAATTTTATTCCTTTTTGTCTTAGTAATTATTTCACTCAATTCTAAATGCAGGGGCACGATCTTCCTCTCCAAATGCTTTTCTAGCCTTGAAAGAATAAAGTTACCTTATTCTAAAGCACAATCCAGAGACAATAGTGAGAAAGAGAAGAGAAACAAGGTCTTAAATAATAAATCCAGAATGAAGGGATGAAATTATTTAGTGACATTCTTCGTGATTCTAAGATATTTATATTTAAAGTTAGAAAATGAGGCAAGTAAAAAACCTGACAATGTTTGTATAGTTATGGGTTTCAGACATTATGGTGAATGATAGATACTCTTGGGCACACAACAATTGAGGAGCAAATATATTCAACCCAGTCACATTTCCTATAGGTGTTTGAAAACAAATTTTCAGTGAAAGCTTGATATACCTGTTGAAGTAACAACTCAAATTTTTATTGCAAATTCTAGTATTTTAGGAATTAGCAAGGAAAATTATCCCTCCTATTCTGGCATTTCTGACATGACTTGATTGTGACTGTAATCAGGAATATACTATAGACAGACTCAAAAGTAACTATCATGTCAGAAATAAAGTCATGCCTGGGTTAGCAGCATGCTCAACTTTGCTCTCATACTGGTAAGGGTGAGAGAGAAAAGAGTCCACACACTGCCGCAGGAAAGCTGCAAGTTCCTTTAAGGAAGCCTTTGTTGCAGAGCCTACATTGACACATGCTGTGAGCTACCAAAGGTAGCTCACAAGATGTAATGCAGGGCTCTGCTGGGAATTGATATTAGCAAACGGCAGCAAAAATTTCCCTAATGGTGCTCAGTCTTACCTCAAGTAAAATCTAAAATGTTCATAGTTCCTATTTAACTCACTCCATGTCCTCTGACAATTTAGATTCATTGTCCACTCTCCTCCTTTTGAATGCTGTGACAAGCCCTGGAGAGTCTGATTCTCACGAAATGTCTTCTGTTTCTAGGCTTTTGTTTTTATGTGTCTTCAGCATGCAAAGGCACCAGTATGATTCATTCCCTCCCATTTTCTGACTATTCTCAAATATCATCATCTCTGTCAAGGTCTTCTGATGGTTTTATGAAATACACCACCTCATACTCTCACAGCCATTTCCTGTTTTCTTTTTCTTTACACTTCATACATTCCTTGACAAGATCATTGCTCTTTCATTTTCTCTTCCCATATAAGTAGAACGTCTGGGAAAACCTGGACTTCAATTGATCCGTATTCACAGTACCAAATTCAACTCCTGACACATAGAAAACACACTAGAAATGTCTGTGGCATAGATTCAAGTTGAAATAATAGAGTTATTTACTCAAAATACATATTAAGCTTCTACAGTGTTTCAGATAGCCTTTGGAGACATATTTATTTTTTTTTTTTTTTTTTTTTTTTTTTTTTTTTAAATAATTTTTTTTTATTAAGAAAAGAAGAAAAAAAAAACATAAACAAAAAACAAGTTTCCACCTCCTCCCAGCCTCCCATTTCCCTCCCCCTCCTCCCACCCTTCTCCCCCTCCTCCCACCCTTCTACCCCTCCCCCCACTCCTCTCCCCCTCCCTCTCCAGTCCACAGAGCAGTCCAGGTTCCCTGCCCTGTGGTAAGTCCTAGGTCCTCCCCCCTCCGTCCATATCTAGGAAGGTGAACATCCAAACTGGCTAGGCTTCCACAAAGCCAGCACATTAAGTAGGATCAAAGAACTCCAAATATACAAACAATAAGTAAATTAAACCACAAAGTAAAGATAAAAATTAACTCAATGAAGGAAATAAACAGATTTTATTGAAAAATACATTACATGTTTGTACATATGTGTTTTAATCAGAGAAGTCTGGATGCAATTTTACTGGGAACCCGCTATCAAGAAGCACTTTATTTATTTATTTATTTATTTATTTATTTATTTAAGATTTCTGCCTCCTCCCCGCCGCCGCCTTTCATTTCCCTCCCCCTCCCCCATCAACTCCCTCTCCCTCATCAGCCTGAAGAGCAGTCATGGTTCCCTGGAGTGTGGGAAGTCCAAGGACCTCCCACCTCCTTCCAGGTCTAGTAAGCACATTTTTATAACTCACGAGAGAGGAGCAGTAAACAGTGAGGGTGAAGCAAATACTGAAGAATGTTCAGGAACAAGTTTTGTTATTTATGATTTTTTTCGAGTGTGTGTGTGTTTGTGTGTGTTTATGATAGTACCACTAGAAAAGTGAATGTATAGAGTCCAGCGAGTGGGATCTTATTAGCCAAATCTCTTATTAGAGCTTGCTTCATACTGGGCTTAAAACATTATAAGGCAGTTAGATTTATTTAAAGAAAGGTTAGATGGTGTGAACTGCTTTCGAATAGAGAAATGATATATGTCTTATTGAGTCTGAAATGTATGCTGACTCTTGATCTTGGGTGGATGGACTGTAGAAAGGATACAGTAGGATCACAGATAGAAACCTTGAGATGCTTGACATAGGATTAGAAAGTTAAGGGAGAGGACCGAGAAAAGCAATGATAGACTTGCTCCATCAGGTGATTTAGATGGATTGAATTTGGGACATGAAGAAAAAGAAGAGAAGAGAGACGATGTTCCAGTTATTAGCTTTAGTCCTTAAATAATATGATTCACCAAGAAGAAGAATCCTAAAACAACCTCATGAAGAGAAGAGGGTAGAAATCAAGTTTCCTTCTTGACAATTTAAAGTTCAGAGACCTGTGATGTCAAAGTGGAGGTTCTAATAGGCATTTAGATTTGTTAGTTGAACCTATGCCTTTCTTAACCATTACATTAAAATTAATAAAAGAAGATATTTTATTCATCTTATTCTAGAATTCACAAGTGTAGGCGTTTATTAAGTTGACTAATCTTTATATCCTAATAGCTTACCACCTAGATATTCTTAGCATTATAGGATATGAAGAAACAATGTATTGCTGTTTATATTCCTTATACCAGAATAGGACACTATCTGCTAGTGGTTGATATTTAAAATAATATATTTATTTTAAAATATGTTTAGTATCTTGGATGCAAATAGCAGCCTGATACCATGCATTTAGCAGAAACAAAATATGTCAAATGTAACAGTAACTTTTCAGGTATAAATAAGAAATTTAGGATGGGAAGTCCCATAATAAACAGGAAAAGAGTGAGAAAAGAAATTAGGAAAAGCTAGAACATGTGAGGTTCTAAATAGAGGTTGAGGAATCTGCTGATAAAGCAGGAGGGTTTTTATGTATAAATTATTGTCATTCAACAACTTATCAAAATGTTGAAATTATGGTTTCATATCATAACCTACAGAGTCTGTATTTTACGTTGTAGCATTTCAAAGTGAACAGTAAGAAACATGATCGGATATGAATTCAAAAGCAGTTATACCCAATCACTAAAAATGTATGAGTTTCTTTGGAGAGCTCCAGAAACGTGACTGTGTTCCAATGTGTGCAACAGGAATTGATGATTTTTTTGAAAAGGAAATTCTCATGAAGTTCCAGTTATGTTTAAAGCAACTATGCAGTTTTTGAAATTTTGTCAGCTTCTAAGGAAATTGGAAAGGAGGAAAACTATATAGGGAAAAACTCCATGGCAAAATACACCAAATGGAAGATTATAGCAGTTAGCTCATAGAAGAAAGAAAATGTGTGAAAGCCTTAGTAAGGGCTGACAGCTTCCAGTGGCATTTTAATGCTGATCCTGAAAATGAATTCTCCATGAAAACTCTTCTGGGCACTCGTTTGCTGTGTTCTTATGAGATTTGGGGCGAACACATTATGGACAGAAGGTGGATTTTTAGGAAAAACAAAGATCTGCCTGGATCAGTCATATAACTGGAAATCACAAAACTAAGAAACAAAATAGAGCCAAACTACAGAACAGGTCCAGATGTGACCTTAGAAAAGTGGTCTCTGGGTCCAACATCTGGATAGTGGAGAATATGGGGCAACCAATTGCTAGAGTTCCTTGTAACTATAATAATATGAGTGAGCAACGAATGACAAGTCTAGAAGTGGAGGCAGGTTGTAATTTAATGAGAAGAAAATTGTGAGTAAACAAGATAAATTGTCAAGCTTTAGAGATCTCGATCAATTGATGTTAAAAAATATGAAATAGTGTATATATACATACATATATTTAAATGATATATGTGCATATTTTTGTGGTTTTTACAAGAAAATATATGAATGAATTATTCAGTTGAATTCTATTATTTAAGCTATAAGTGGCAATAAATGCTTGCTTCTCATAAATTGATAGATTTTATTAAGTTCACTCCACACACAGACATATATATGTACACACTTGTATGTGTATATATGTGTGTATATATATATATGTGTGTGTGTGTGTGTGTGTGTGTGTGTGTGTGTGTGTGTGTGTGACATTCCTCATTATGGATTTTAACATTAGGAACAAGAGAAATTTCTCAGTACACTATCACCTTGTGATGTTACACGAAAAATTCACCAGAAATTTCATTTGCTACAGACATTATAGTGTTATTCCATAGTATACATTATAGTTACTAAAGAATAAAACTAATGTATTCTTATAGCAATAACATGTAGTAACAATACCACTGTATTTCTTGCTTTCCAGACAAAATCATCTTCTCCCTTCACATGTTTACATATATCACTACATTTGCCTGTAACTAATCTTCTCATTTTATATTTAAATTTAATCTTTATACATACCTCAAGATTAATCTAGTGCCATATACTAATGAAGTCTCCTTTGAATCTACAGATTCAAATAACTATTGTGGGAAATTTATTTATTCAACAAATATTCATTAGTTTCGACAGTGTGTCAGATTTGAAAGTATTCTTCCAGACTGCTGATATTTATTATATTTCCATCTATTTAGTGAATTATAGTACTATTTAATTTATAATACATGATTTCTATTATTGAAATATAGAATAACCATGTGCCTCTATATCCTTTGTTGTTATTTTCCTATCAAACCCAGAATTCCTTGAGTTCATAATTTTTTATATAGAATAAGGAAATCAACTGAATTTTTAAGACTCCATGATACATCTCTTTATAGATTTTTACCTAAGAAAATGTATTTGTCAAGAAATAGTGGATCCTTGATGAAGAGATAGCAGGAAGCACAAAAATACCTTTTTAAAACCTAAAATTTAACTAAAAGAGTAGAAATAAATCATTATATGTGTGCATACAGAGAGAGACACAAAGACAGGAGGCTGTATGGATGTGGAATGTAAGCTGACTTTTGGAATTGTGGGGTAGGGACAGAGATACCTAGAATAGGACTGGGGAGGGCCATGGAGTCAATCAAGGTATGAAGACAAAAATAACATGATAACCTTTTAAGTTCAGAAATAACAGAGGATACTTCTAAAAGCTCAACCCAGGCATGATTAGAAGGAAGAACCCGGTGAAAGCTCATTTAAGAAGAAGGTCAAAGACCTGCATGTGGAGAGCTTTAAACACAATGAGAAAGAATTTGAGCTTTTTTTAAGCAATTAGTTAGACTTAAATTTAACAAGAACTCCCCTGACTTGTTTTGAACTCACAATTCTCCGGCTGAAAAAGATGAAGGAAGATACAAATAGGAATGGAAGAAGTCAAAGTATCTTTATTTGTAGATGGCATGGTAATATGTATTTTTGATAATACGTAATATTAAATTCCACAAGCAAACTCTTATAGCTGATAAATATTCTCTGCCTAGGAGATAGATACAAAACCAACACACAGAAATCAGTAGCCTTCCTACATATAAATGATAAATGGACTAAGACAGAGATAAGGATAGCAGCACCTTTCATAATAGCCTGAAATAAATAAAATATATAATGTATATTTCCTTCCTTCCTTCCTTCCTTTCTTTCTTTCTTTCTTTCTATTTTTGTTGGTTTGGTTTGGTTTTTCGAGACAGGATTTCTCTGTAGCTTTCAAATCTTTCCTGGAACTAGCTCTTATAAACCAGGTTGGCCTCAAACTCACAGAAATGTGCCTGCCTCTGTCCCCCGAATGCTGGAATTAAAGGCATGCACCACCACCACCAGGCAATGTAATGTATCTTATGGTAACTCTAATCAAGCCAGTGAAAAGATTTTTTTGTTAAAATTTTAATTGTCTTATAGCTCTAAGATTTCATGTATTATACTGAATAGGTATGGAGAGAGAACAGCAACCTTTTCCTGTTCCTGATTTTAGGGAACATGCTTTGCACTCCTTTCCATTTAAGTTAGTGTTGGCTATGGACTTGTCTTAAATTACCATTAGTCGGGCTGGAGAGATGGCTCAATGGTTAAGAGCATTGCCTGCTCTTCCAAAGGTCCTGAGTTCAATTCCCAGCAACCACATGGTGGCTCACAACCATCTGTAAAGAGGTCTGGCACCCTCTTCTGGCCTTCAGGCATACAGACAGAATATTGTATACATAATAAATAAATAAATTATAAAAAAAAATTACCATTAGTCTGTTGCGGTATATCCCTTGCATACCTGATCTCTCTACAACTTTCCTCATGAACGGGTGTTGGCTATTTGTGGATTAAAAGAGTGCACCACCACTCCTGGCTTTAACCTTTACTTTAATTCCTTTTCATAAATTGGAAGCTTAGCTGGGTGAGGTCCTGCTTCTGGTCATCACTCCCTTTGTTCCACTAAGCATCAGAATTGTCTTTGTTTATACTTCCTGGAACTCCTTTTCTTCTCCAACTGCACATTTTGCATTTTTTCTTTGCTCAACTTGCTCGTTTT
The DNA here is from genome assembly GCF_018167655.1 of Microtus oregoni. Classification (NCBI taxonomy): domain Eukaryota; kingdom Metazoa; phylum Chordata; class Mammalia; order Rodentia; family Cricetidae; genus Microtus; species Microtus oregoni. Next base: position 9,714,312 of record NW_024543059.1, on the reverse strand, counting down.
CATTGTAGATCTGCATAAGACAGGTCACTAATAACCAGGAAACTTAGTCAAGGCTAGATTGTTTTGAAACATCCTCTGCTAAAGCTGTCAATCCTGAATTTTTCAATTCTGCCTCAGGCAGCTTTTTTTTGACCAGGTCAAAAAGCAACCACATTCTTTGCCAAAGTATCATAAGAACAGTCTCTAGGTCAAATACTAAAATTCTTCTCCTCTGAAAACTTTTTGGCCTGGCCTCCACAGTCATCCTAGGATGACTCCACTTAAAATGTTCAATTGCTATTATAGCCCAGAGTATTCTATATTTCTCAAAAAAAAAAAGAAAAGAAAAAAACAAAGAAAACATGGCCCACCCTATCACAGTTATACTGCAATCACTCATACCAACTTCAGTCTTAGTTAGGGTTTCTATTGCTGTGATGAGACACCATAGCTTTGGTAGCTCAAATGAAGGAAACCATTTAATTGGGGCCAACATACAGTTCAGATAATTAGTCTATTGGCATCATAGCAAGAAGCGTAGCAGCATAGAGGCAGACATGGTACTGAAGAATGAGCAGAGACTTCTATATCTGAACTGTCAGGCAACAGACACTAGGCTTGGCTTGAGCATCTAAAACCTCAAAGCCTACCAATATTGACACACTTGCTCCAACAAAACCACAGCTACTCCAGCAAGCCACACACCTTAATAGTGCCACTCACTATGAGTCTCTGAGGGCCATTTTCATTCAAGCTGCCACAGAGACAATGGAATACTCAGACCTAAGTGTTAAGTCTCTGGTCTCAATCAATAACCCTCTGGGCTCAGGAGCTGTGCAAAAAAGGAGTTGGAAAGAGTGTAAGAGTCAAAAGCAATGCAGAACACCAAGCCACCAAGGCCTCCTAGACATAAAAGGGCAGGTACACATATAATCTTACAGAGATTGCAGCAACATGCACAAGACTGCATGGGTCTGTAATAGATAGGTCATTGACTTAAAGGTGAGGTGGAAACAAAACCCATCTCTAACTCAAAAGTTATTTCCAATCGATAACTATTTGCAAATGAAAATTTAGTTTTCTCTAAGGGAGTCTTACTGGGGAAACAGCTACTTAAAAGTAGACTGCTCAGAGTTCAAGATCTTTACCCCTGTTGCTTATATAATCCCTCCTCCCTCTCTTTAACTGGGCTCCAGAAGCTGGGTCCAGTGTTTGTGGATCTCTGCATCTGCTTCTATAAGTCCTCCTTTGAGAACTAAACAAGCCTGGCACATCAAGTTGAGGCAGCACTAAGCCCCTCCCCACTGCACAAGATTGAGCAAAGCATCCCACCATAGAGAATGGGCTCCAACATGCTAGTTCATGCAATGGGCATAGATCCTAGTCTACTGCCAGGGGCCCCACAAACAAAAAAAGACACAGCTGTCACCCACAAGCCGAGGGCCTACTTAGCTCCCATGCAGGCTACCCAACTATAGGTCTAGAGTCCACGAGGCCTTACCCTTTCTCTTTCTGGGAAGTGGAAGTGGGTGGGGTGGGAAAGGCAGGTGGGAGGAGTGGGAGAGGGGAAGGAAGGAGAAGTGTGGTTGGTATGTAAAATGAATAAAAAATTAAAATTTAACAAATAACCAAAAGGAAAAAACAATACAAACAAACAACAATAGCAACAATAACAACAACAAGACAGACTGCATGCCCAGCAGTAGATTGTCACACAGGAAAGAAGTTCAAAGACATCCTTGGAGGCATTTTTGCTTCATAATGTTAAGTCAAGTATGTTTATTTTTGTTCTGTTTTGCTTTACTACCTTATAAGTCCTTTGCATAAATAGTAAGGCTTCTGGTTTTAGCTTTTTATTTGATTCTTGAGTGTAAAAATGCATGTCTCTGCATGTATAAATATTTCTTGTGCTTTTTCTTAGTTTTTTTTTCTTGCTTGGTTACTTTGTCATATTCCAATTTCTTTGTTTTTTACTTATTTTATTATCATTCTTTAGATGTGTGTTTTCTAAAGAGAGATAAAAACAGTGTGCAATCAGATGGGAAGAGATATGTGGAGAAACTAAGAGGAGTGGGGGAATGGATGTTGAAAAAAATTAATCACCGTGTGTCAGGAGCCAATTTCCTCCTTGTAGTAATAAGAGTGGCGGGGCTGTGTCCCCAACACCCCAGCCGCCTGCCCGGCTAGCTTATGCCCCGAAATAATTACATGGACACTGTATTCTTTTAAACACTGCTTGGCCCATTCTCTTCTAGGCTAATTCTCACATATTAATTTAGCCCATTTCTAATCATCTGTGTATGGCACCCCAAGGTGCGCTTACCAGGAAGATTCTAGCCTATGTCCATCCTGGGTCGGAGCTTCATCTTGGGAGCGGGGCATGGCGTCTCTCTCAGGCGTCTGCTCCCGAGAGGACAGCGGTCGAGTCTGAGCTCACTTCCTCTTCCTCCCAGCGTTCTGTTCTGTTTACTCCTCCCACCTATCCTCTAACCAATAAAATGGGCCAGGGCAGTTCCTTTATTAGCCAATGACCTTCCTCCATCATTTCCCCTTTTTTGGTTTAAACAAAAAAAAAGCTTTAACTTTAACATAGCAAAATTACATATAACAAAACAGTTATCAAGTAAAAGTTACAATAATCTGTATCATAACTAAGGAAAACTATAACTAACTATTCTTAACTCCATCAAAGACTCCAGAAAGATACAATACTACCTAAGCAAACAGGAAAATAGCAACTTTTAAAACTCTAGAAATGACAGAGACATCTCGCTGCCTGGACAGTCACCCAAAGTTCCTCTGTACCGTTGGGGTATCCATCTTCAGCCTTCAGGCCCATGGTATCCAGCAGACATTTCCATAAAGCAGGAAAATTCAATGTCAGTTCAGTTACTATCTGTTGTGTCCTGCAGAATGTCTCGCAGACTCTTTCATGAATCAGGAACCCCGAAAGATCATCTCACCTTAGGCAAGTTCAGTAGTCCTCTCTCTGCGGGTTCTCTGTGTCCAGTTTATGCAATAGTCCAGGCAAGAGCAGTTTCTTGCCCAAATGGCTATCAAACTCCATAAGGTGCCTCTTTGATGTCCATCTTCCTCTTGAAGTAGATTGGTGCTGCCAGGAGCAGAGTGTCTCATTGTCATGAAAAGTCCTCAGTTATTAAAACATTAAATGTCCTATTCTGTAATCTTTGAAAGACATGAAGAATGTCTATCTAAAATATATCTCTATATATCTAGAAAATCTAACATGACTACAAGCTTTACTATTATCGATGATTATCCATTAACAACCTATATTTCTTAATTATACAGTACATATTTAAATGAACTACACAATCACAATACCTTAATCAAAATCAGAAACACTTATACATATAACAAAATTGACCTTAAATCTCTATCAATAAAGCAAAATCAATACTAATGCAAATTATTCATACCTATATCATATCCCCCTTAAAATGTAAAAGAACGTTTATAAACCATATTTGGGAATATGGGCACAGTTTTTTTCTCTCCAAACTGCTTCCTGCTGAATGGGGGCATCGTTAATTAGGTCTTTCATGGTATAACCTGTGTGCTAGCTTCATCACAGTTGGCAGTTGAGCGAAGCAATTTTTTGAAGATGTTCACAACAACCCTTCAGGAGGGCGTGGTCCATCATACCATATCCGGATAAATGCAATCCACAAGGTCTGATCCTCTGTGAAAACAAAATAAGAAACTCCTTTCCAAAGCATCATGTCCTTAGATCCAAATTTCAAAGTCAAGGCATTTTCAAAATATCTATGTTGGATTAGTTCAGCAGCATTTATAAATAAATATCTTTTAGTAGCTTTTGCTCTTTCCTCAGCATTCAAACAATTCAAAGAGAGCACAATAGCATACAGTATCAAAATTCTTTGTGTATTTTCCATCTTTGTACAGCTTTGTTTCAACCTCTATTTCGTTTATTTTTACTTTTCACTTTTTGCTTTCTGAGACAGGTTCTCTGTATCTTTGACCTGAAGTAACTCTGTAGACCAGGCTGTCTTTGAACTCTTAGAGATCCGCCTGTCTCTGCCTCCCAGGCATTCGGGATTAAAGGTGTACACTACTACACCTTGAACTCACAGATATCTGTTTGTCTCTGCCTTCTAGGCACTGGAATTAAAGGCGTGTGCTACCACACACAACTCTCTTCCTTTTTTATTGTTTTTTACTTTAAGAACTTCAACATTTAGTCTGCATATATTTTTAACACACTTTAAACCATTCAGAAATTTTCTCTGTCTTTGAATCTCTCTTTACTGTATATCTCTCTTTTTCTGACCACATGAATCTTTAATTTACCAAGCAATTTCAGTAGGACTAAAGGCGTGGCTTTGCCAGCTAGATTCAGTCCATTCCTTAGCTTTCCAGCCTCATGGCGGATATACAGGCTGTAGCCATGTTTACTGCAATAACTGTATGGCATTTCAAGGTCCCTGCCAGCAAGTGAGCTACAACAGACAACACTCAAGTCCTCTCTCGGTAGCCGGCCCTCCTGCCTCAAACAGTCAGAGTTTGCCCTGGCAGGATGGCCCAGAAAGCCGGCAAAGCGCAGCTTTTTTCCTGCTACGGCTGAAAACCGAAAAGCATGCGTTCAGCTTTTCGTCAACACCGTTTAAGTGTTTCGCGGCAGGACCTCTTAATGAGCTGCAGGCTTTGCAGCTAAAGCTGAGTCAGGAAGCCTCTCTTAGATGAGGCGCTTGCTTGCCTCTGGCAAGCAGAGTAGACCCGAGAAATTGCTGCTACCAAGAAACCAGGCACAATGCTTTCATTTTGTTCTAGAATTACTTCCCAAGCTGTCTCAGGCTTAATGTGGAAGCAGTTGTCCACGTGGGCGCCATATGTAGTAATAAGAGTGGCGAGGCTGCGTCCCCAACACCCCAGCCGCCTGCCCGGCTAGCTCCTCCTAAAATCATTGCAGGAACCATCACCCTGGGGAGTCTGCAGAGAACCCCACACCCCTAATTGTGGTAGGAATCGTTCTATTGACAGAGCCTACCCCACACCCAAATTGGCTGTTAATGGAGAGCTATCTGTTAGCGGAACCCACCCCACATTCCAAACTATCTAGAGAACTAGGTGTGTCAACTCGTGACTTCCTGGCCTAGGTGACCTGACCAAAGGTAACCTCTGGACCAAGTGACCAACGTGAACCACACAGCAAGAGCCCAGGCCCCTCTGCCCATCCCCCAACTCCTTACCCTATATAAGCTGTACCCCATCTCTAATAAACGGAGGCTCTGACAAACCTAGCATGGCCTCCTTCCTCTCTCTCAGCTCATATCTTCCAGATAGTGCCTCTCCGGGACTCTGGAATAACTGGACTGCAGGGTGGGTTACAACCCCTAGACTGAGTAGCCCACCCAAAAGCGGTTTACAGCCGTGGTAGCAATGTGATATATTGTAAGGGTAGAAGTAGGAAGGAGAGGGGAAGAACAAATTACAAACTCATGGCAAGAACTAACCAAGTCCTGGAAGATGACACTCATAAAAATAGAAAGCCATCAGAGGCCACAAGACTTAGTCACCAGGTAGATTTTAAGTATTGAGGTTTAAAGAAGTTTCTGTAATGGTTTTTCCTTTTCAAGACTAAAACCAATGGAAGACCAGGAGGAGCATTTAGATAAGATCATGATCTCAGGGTGTCTGTTTGAAGTACTTATAAAAAGTTCATATAAGTATCTAAACATATGGATGAAGATGTTAGGGTGGGAACCATGTTTAGGTTATTCAAGATGCTTGAGAAGAAAACAATTGCTTCAGGAATTTTCATTTTGATGCTAAACTTGGACTCCTCAATAAATACTAACCAGCTGTTGCTACCAACATTCTAGGATGCTTGATTAGGAAATGAGTAGGGGATAATCTTCTGTCATATAGTTGGCATGCAATAATGGGAAATACCATCATTAATTTGCATAGATAAAGTAGTAATAGTTTTTAAAAGTAGATGCAAAAGAATTATAAAATATTAACACATATTAAACACCTAATATTACAATCTATCTGAAACTACATGGGTCACAGAACAAATGAAATAGATTTAAAGTATTTTCAGAAATTGTTTTAATTTATTTAAAGCTCAAATTTTTTTAGCATAGTTAGAATTAAAACAGCAACTATGCTAAGTTGTGTTTAACCTGTGCCAGGGTTTGAAGTCTCTTGCTTAGTCCATGTGTACTTGGTGCTCTGCAACCTCACTTGTTTCCTGCAAGGCTTTGTCATTTATTTCTACTAGATTATTTATAAAAAATTTTACAGTTAGGTGAAAAAGACAGCAAAGGGCATTTTACAGTGTCGATCAGTGCCCTGTCGAGCCAATGTGAAGAAAAGCAAGCAGTACATCTTAGAATCAGGCACATTGAGGAACACGTCTCACTGGATGTAGAATGCCGCTATCAAGGCTTCCAGTGTTTAAGTTGATTCTTTTCAATGCTAAATTTTATGTGACACACACACACACACACACACACACACACACATCTGCAATTACTTGGTGAATTTACTTTAATGCTTTCTCCATGTTCAGGGGTATGAGGCATTCTACTGCAATCTTGGTAATTTCTCAGGCCCAATACCATGAATGAGTATTGACTTTCTGACTCCCAGCTGTCACCAATCGCCAAAACATCCTCAGGGAAGGATGAAGACTTCAGGAAAGCCTCTCCCATCCAGTTTGAGATGTCAGCTGGCTTGTATTGTCCAAGTCTTCTCCCTATATATGCTGCTATCAGTCTATATTTGTAACTGCACTGTCACATCTGGCAAATACTGTTTCTCTGAAGATGTTTATATCCTCTAGCTCTTATAATCTTTCCGTAGCCTCTTCCATTATGATTCCAGAGCCTTGGAGAAGAAGGGTGCAATTGAAATGTCCACTCCTGCATTGCTGGTGAGAGTGCAAGCTCATATAGCCCCTTTGGATATCAATACAGTGACTTCTCAGAAAATTAGAAAACATCCTTTCTCAAGACCTAGAAAAACCACTTTTGTGTATATATCCAAAGGATACTCAATCGTACCACAGAAACACATGCTCAACTATGTTCATAGAAGCATTGTTTATCATGGCCAGAATATGGAAAGAACCTAAATGCTCCAAAAAACAAAGACTGGATAAGAAAAACGTGGCACATTTACACAATGGAGTACTACACAACAGAGAAAAATAATGACAATTATTATCTTGAAAGTTACAGGCAAATGGATGAAGCTAGAAAACATCATATTCAGTGAGGTAACCCAGACCCAGAGAGACAATTGTCATATAAACTCACTCATAGTGGTTTGTCACATAAAGCAAAGAAAACCAGCTCACAAATCACAATCCCAGAGAACCTAAGCAACAATGAGGACCCTAAGAGAGATATACATGTATCTAATCTACATGAGAAATAGTAAAGGACAAGATCTCTTGAGTAAATTGGGAGCATGGGGTCCATGGGTGAAAGTTGAAGGGGAGGGGAGAGACAGGGAAGGCAGCAAAGAAAAATGTACAGATCAATAAAATCAACAAAAAGAAGCCTGAAAAAATAAACACACCTTTTTAAATTAAAAAAAATAAGAAGAAATATGGCCCATTTGAACTCTGACCTCTACAGTCCCTTACTGTCTGTCTATTGACTGGTTTGGGGTCTCTGTATTAATCTTTATCTATTTCAAAAAGAAGGTTCTCTAAGAGGGGGTGAAGATGATTAGTCTATGGGTATAACTAAGATAACTACTTAGGAGGCAGTTTGCTACCATGTAAATTTAATTAAATAATAACAACCTCTCATTTTTTCTTTTTCTTTTTTGTCTTGATTTTATAGAGCTCTACATTTTTCTCTGCTCCTTTCCCATGTTCCCATGTTCCCAATTTATTCAGGAGTACTGTGCAGTACTCCATTGTGTAAATGTGCCACAATTTCCTATCCACTCTTTGGTCGAGGGGCATTTAGGTTGTTTCCAGGTTCTGGCTATGACAAACAATGCTGCTATGAATAGTTTAGCACAGCTGAGCATCCTTTGGATATATACCCCAAACTGGTTTTGCTGGGTCTTAAGGAAGGTTGTTTCCTAAATGCTGTAATAGGGCGCGGCACCCGAAATTATTACACGGAAACTGCATTCATTTAAACACTGCCTGGCCCATTATATCTAGCCTCTTCTTGGCTAACTCTCACATCTTGCTTTAACCCATATCTAGTAATCTGTGTATCACCATGGGGTCATGGCTTACCGAGAAGTTTCTAACTTACGTCCATCTCAGGCCAGAGAATCATGGCATCTGCCTGACTCTGCTTTCTTTATCCTAGCATTCTGTTCTGTCTTCCCCACCTACCTGTGTTCTGACCTAACAGGCCAAGCAGTTTTCTTTATTAATTAACCAATGAAAGCAACAGATAGATAGAAGGCCCACCTACTCCACCTAATTGTCTAAGAATTCACCACACTGACATCTAAAGGGGCTGTATGAGCTTGCACTCCCACCAGCAATGCAGGAGTGTTCCCTTTACCCCACAAATTCTCCAGCATAAGTTGTCATCTGGTATTGATCTTGGCCATTAGTATAGGTGTAAGATGGAATCTCAGAGTTTTGATTTGCATTTCTCTGATGAATAAGGATGTTGAGTATTTACTGAAGTGTCTTTCAGTCATTTTAAAGTCCTCTGTTGGGAGTTCTTTGATTAGGTCTGTACTCCATTTATTTATTGGATTACTTATTCTTCTGATGATCAATTTTTTGAGTCTTTATATATATTGGAGATCAGATCTCCGTTTGATGTGGGGTTGATGAAGATCTTTTCTCATTCTGAAGGCTGTCGTTTTCTCTTGTTGACTATGTCCTCTGCTTTACAGAAGCTTTTCCGTTTCAGGAGGTCCCATTTATTGCTTGTTTCTCTCAGTGTCTGTGCTATTGTTGTTATATTTAGGAAGTGGTCTCCTGTGCCAATCAATGAATTGAGGTGTACTTCCCACTTTCTGTTCTATGAGGTTTAGTGTGGCTGGCTTTATGTTGAGTTCTTTTATCAATTTGGACTTGAGTTTTGTGCATGGTGATAGATATGGATCTTTTTTCATTGTACTACATGTTGATATCTAGTCATGCCAACATCATTTGTTAAATACGCTTTCTTTTTTCTTTTCATTTGATATTTTTTGCTTTGTCAAAAATCAGGTGTTCGAAAGTATGTGGATTATTACCCACATCTTTGATTCCATTCCATTGGTTCTTCTGTCTGTTTTTATGCCAATACCAGGCTGTTTTCAGTACTGTAGCTCTGTGGTAGAGTTTGAAGTCAGAAATTGTGATGCCTTCAGAAGTTCTTTTAATGTACAGGTTTGTTTTGGCTACCCTGGATTTTTTGCTTTTCCATATGAAGTTGAGTACCATTTTTTTTATGTCTGTGAAAAATTTTGTTGGTATTTTGATGGGCATTGCATTGAATCTGTAGATTGCTTTTGGTAAGATTGACATTTTTACTATATTAATTCTTCCTAGCCAAGAGCATGGGAGATCTTTTCACTTTCTGGTGTCTTCAATTTCCTTTTTCAAAGACTTAAAAGTTTTGTCGTACAAGTCTTTCATTTGTTTGGTTAGAATTACTCTGAGATATTTTATGTTATCTGTGGCTATTGTGAAAGGGTGATGTTTCTTTGATTTCTTTCTCACCCCACTTATTGTCTGAGTAAAGGAAGGCTACTGATTTTTTTTTAGTTAATCTTGTATCCTGATACATTACTGAAAGTGTTTATGAGTTATAGAAATTCCTTGGTATATTTTTTGGGGTCGCTTATGTAAACTGTTATATCATCAGCAAATAATCAGAGTCTGACTTTTTCTTTACCAATTTGTATTCCCTTGATCCCCTTTTGTTGTCTTATTGCTTTAGCTAGGACCTCAAGAACTATACTGAATAGATATGGGGAGCATGGACAACTTATCTTGTTCCTGATTTCATTGGGATTGCTGTGAGTTTCTCTCCATTTAGCTTGAACAACCTTTCTCTTACATACATCACAAGAGTGGTTACCCAAGTTCAATCATCAGAATTGCGGTCACCTCAGTGATGCCACAGAGAACAGGTCTATACTTGAATATACAGAAAGAAAACAAGGTTGACCTTGAACATTCTAAGAATAGACTAAGTAATAACGACAATTAAAGAATTGTTTCTCATTTGAAAGCAACCATGAAGTCATTAGGTGTAGCTAATTACTTCTAATCAAAATAATAACTATAGTATTTAACAGCTAATTTGTGCAAGGTTCTCTAATAGGTACTAAACTCGGATGCTACTGTTTCTATAATCAACCTATTAATTTTATAGCTTAGTTTCTCCAGATTTTATAAGTGAGTAAACCTAAGTCTCAAAGGGGTATAGAATTTGTCCATAGTCAGTTTTCTAGTAAATGTAAGAACTAGGACCTAGAACTTGACTATATTCTCCATTATGTTGTTATATTGAACATATGGCTATTGTAGTAGAGCTCTTAGCCTGAGTAGAGCTTGGATTTGATAACTAAACAAAACAAAACAAAAAACCAATAATAAAACAAGTAAACAACCAAAAAAAAAACAATTAGCTAATCTCCTGGATTGTTACTTATTTAATGAAATGTATTAGTAGTTTGAAATGGACTAAATGAATTACTTAGAGAAAATGGATTCAACTAATGGGTCCAGAAAATCATCTCAAGGATGTAATTAAATTGTCTAGCATACTATTATTGCAAGCATAAACACTATCACCAATCTTCAGTGCTGCTTTCATTTTCAGCATAATTAAAATAAATGGTGGGAAAGACAAGAGCCTTGAACACAGTGTGGCTCGAAGAAATCAGTCATGTGGTTAGATAATGAGGCCGAGAAAGGCTGGGATTGAGAGTCTCGCATCACCCTCTCTCATTTCATGCTGAACCATCTCAATTACAAATAGAAAGTCTGCAGTACTTGTTCTGCTTTTAAAATTTTAGAATCTTCAATTTAAAAAATAGATAAATTTGTTTATAGGAAAGTTGTCATGCTTTATAAGTTCATATTTCTGGATTCTTGTAAGTTATTTTAAACAATGTTGCTGAGGTGATAATAAGGCCATTAACAGAGTTAATTATTATAGTAAAATAAATCAATATAAGATTTGTTTAAAAACTAACATTTTCTTCCAAATTTTATTATGAAACCTTTTTAATCACAAAAGATACATTCTAAATGGACTTATGCAATTTTATGTTAATGTCAGAATTATTATCACAAAATGAGTGTCACCCATTTCTCTAATTCAGCATTGCCTTGTCTATAGAAATTTATGTCATTGAGAAAGAACAAGCAAATAGTAAGAGCTTTAATTATTACTAATTGCCATGCCTTTTATATGACTAAGTTTTAGTACTCATGAGAAATCACAAAAGTAGGACTGCTCATACATACCAAGGGTTCATGTATTGTTTATGCCTTAGTCATAGCTTAAAGAAAGAAAACAACCAGAATTTGGCAACTAAATGATAAAGTTCTTGAAACTGAAGTTAAGTGGCCCACCTATTTTCCTTTGCCAGAAAATAATTTTGCAAATATGTAGAACACTAGAACACATTTCATGCTTCTGTGGTTTTTAAATAATATTATAAAATCGTATGAAGGGCAAACCAGAAGAATCTCAGAAAGGGTCAACAGAATAGCTAAGCATCTGTTCAAACTCTACATGTATATTTATTTTGAGAGTATAAACATAAAGAAATACGTTGGCTTTATATGCTTAATCTCTTGGTTTTTGGCAAAAAAATATAAAGAATACCCCCTTTCCAGTGTGTGTGTGAGTGTGCGTGCGTGCGTGCGTGTGTGTGTGTGTGTTTGAGAGTGTGCTTATGTGCATGTGTATGCATGTGTGCAGAACTGCAGAAAGCATGAACATGTCTAGAAAGTGCATGGTCTTGAAGTCAGGAAATTTGCTTTTGTAAGTTGCTGTTAATGTTAGGAAGGAAAGGGAAGCATCAAAGTAAGAGCATTGAATGCATTCCTGTTTATCACAGTACAATTTTCCTTAGCTTAAATTTTCACTATTGATTTTATAAATAATTCATGGTTTACCCGTAAGATGAATATTAAAATCATTATAATTAAAGACATAGTTTTTTAATATGGAAATTCACCAGCAATGATTAACTTAGAGACTACAAAATGCTCTATATATTATTTTTTCATTTTTAATAGTCTGTAGGAACAAGAGTTATGATTGTCAATGCATATTTTAAGCACACACATGCACACACACACATATATAGATAGATGTAGGAACTGTTGAAAATGTGTACTAAATTATCAGTCTTGCTTATGGTGAGAACAATAAAGTTATAGGAAGGAAAATTAAGATTAAAAAACAAAAATTGACTGTATATATTAAAGCCATTTAAAGCAAAAAAACACATTAAATATCTGTAGTAAAAAGACTATATATTTCTAGCCTTAGTTTGCACATATATTAACAATTTACTCTCTTGGGTATCTTGAAGTAATGTTAGATTTTTGTGTATTGAAGATCACAAAATTATTGTCAAAAGTACTTCCATCTCCTTTTTCATCACTTACAGAAATGAGTGAAAGGAATGATTTTAAAAGTACTTAGCTCAAAATAAATAATGGATATGTCAGCGAAGCACATATCAATATCAAGTTGAAACAGGCTGGGCTCTAGTCCAGCTTTGTTGACAATAATGAATTCTGAATAGGCTGTTGGACAACAGCATCTACAACGAACTCTCCAATAAAAAAAGAAATTGAGGGCTTAACATAAGAAAAGTCTAAGAAAATGTCTGAAACAGCATATTTCTAATCTCATGAACATCTGTAAGAAAAGCAAAATTTACAGAAATGTGTTTAAAATTTACCTTTTGTTTTAAAATTGAAAAAGCACATGTGCAAAGTTGAAAATAAGCTGTTTGAGATCAAATGGCCTAGGCCAAAGAGATGACTTTGGTTAGAATGTTCTTTCACTGTTCTTTCAGATGAATGAAATTCTGTTTCCAGCACACACATCTGTCTTCTCATAACATCCTGTAGCTACAGCTCTACGGAATCCAGTGCCATCTTCTACAGGGACATTCATATGCCCATACCAATACCCAGACATATACATGAACACCTCATTTTTGATAAAGGAGCCAAAAGTATACAATGGAAGAAAGAAAGCATTTTTAACAAATGGTGCTGGCATAACTGGATGTCAACCTGTAGAAGAATGAAAATAGACCCATATCTATCACCATGCACAAAACTCAAGTCCAAATGGATTAAAGACCTCACTATCAGTCAGAACACAGTGAACCTGATAGAAGAGAAAGTGGGAAGTACCCTACAGGAGATGGGCACAGGAGATCGCTTCCTATGTGTAACCCCAACAGCACAGACTTTAAGGGCAACATTGAATAAATGGGACCTACTAAAACTGAGAAGCTTCTGTAAAGCAAAGGACACTGTCACCAAGACAAATAGGCAACCTACTGACTGGGAGAAGATCTTCACCAACCCCGCAACAGACAAAGGTCTGATCTCCAAAATATATAGAGAACTCAGGAAACTAGACCTTAAAATGCTAATTAACCCAATTAAAAAATGGGGCACTGAACTGAACAGAGAATTCTCAGCAGAGGAAGTTCAAATGGCCAAAAGACACTTAAGGTCATGCTCAACCTCCTTAGCAATCAGGGAAATGCAAATCAAAACAGCTTTGAGATATCATCTTACACCTGTCAGAATGGCTAAAATAAAAAACTCCAATGATAGCCTTTGCTGGAGAGGCTGTGGAGGAAGGGGAACACTCATCCATTGCTGGTGGGAATGCAATCTTGTGCAACCACTTTGGAAATCGGTGTTTCGGTTTCTCAGGAAATTCGGGATCAACTTACCCCTGGACCCAGCAATACCACTCCTGGGAATATACCCAAGAGATGCCCTATCACATGACAAGAGCATTTGTTCAACTATGTTCATAGCAGTATTATTTGTAATAGCCAGAACCTGGAAACAACCTAGATGCCCTTCAATGGAAGAATGGATGAAGAAAGTGTGGAATATCTACACATTAGAGTACTATGCTGCGGTAAAAAACAATGACTTCTCGAATTTTGCAGGCAAATGGATGGAAATAGAAAACACTATCCTGAGTGAGGTATCCCAGAGCCAAAAAGATGAACATGGGATGTACTCACTCATAATTGGTTTCTAGCCATAAACAAGGGTCACGGAGTCTACACTTGGTGATCCCAAAGAAGCTAAGTAAGAAGGTGAACCAAAGGAAAAGCATATAGTTGTCCTCTTGGCTATGGGAAGTAGACAAAATTGCCGGGGAGAAAATTGAAATCTTGGGGGTGGGCTGGGATGGGGGTAAGGGGAGATGGGGAGAGAGGGGGAGAGGGGGAGAATGGGGGGAAGCTTGGGAAAGGGGGAGGATTGGGATGAAGGAAGGTTGGATGGGGGAGCACAGAAGCACGGTTCTTAGTTAAGGGAGCCACCTTAGGGTTGGCAAGAGACTTGAACCTAGAGTGGCTCCCAGATACCCAAGCCGAGGTCCCCAGTTAGTTCCTTGGGCAGCTGAGGATGGGGAACCTGAAATGACCCTATCCTAGAGCAATACTGACGAATATCTTACATACCATCATAGAATCTTCATCTGGTGATGGATAGAGATAGAGACAGAGACCCACACAGGAGCACTGGACTGAGCTCCCAAGGTCCCAAGGAGGAGCAGAAGGAGGGAGAACATGAACAAAGAAGTCGGGACCACGAGGGGAGCACCCACCCACTGAGACAGTGGAGCTGATCTATTGGGAGCTCACCAAGGCCAGCTGGACTGTGACTGAAAAAGCATGGGATAAAACTGGACTCTCTGAGCATGGCCAACAATGAGGGCTGATGAGAACCCAAGGACAATGGCACGGGATTTTGAACCTACGTAATGTGCTGGCTTTGTGGGAGCCTAGCCAGTTTGGATGTTCACCTTCCTAGAAATGCACGGAGGGGGGAGGACCTAGGACTTACCACAGGGCAGGGAAATCTGACTGCTCTTTGGGCTGGAGAGGGAGGGGGAGAGGAGTGGGGGGAGGGGGAGAAGGGTGGGAGGAGGGGGAGGGAAATGGGAAGCTGGGAGGAGGAGGAAATTTGTTTTTTTTTTCTCTTTTCTCAATAAAAAAAAGTTTAAAAAAAATAAAAAAATAAAAATAAATTTCATAAATGTCTTGATTCTCAACACCATTCTTCTACCATTTCTAAGACCAAACACTAGCGCCATTTTTAACTTTATCATTTTCTTGATGAAAAATATATTGTTACATAAACCCTTTTCTGACTAAACAACTCATTTTATAATGTTTGTGTGATTCAATAACATTCTTTTTTAATGTTGACTAATTACTTGCCAAACAAGTATAATATAAAGTATCACATAATATAAAGCTTTTGCTTCTTTGTCTCCTATGGGTAATGGTGATGCTGAAAGAAAAAAAATAATATTTGGTTCACCTTTAGTCCTAAATATTAATACATTGCTCAGAACAGAGCGGGAACTAAGCAAATATAAAATAAATGAATTAAAGCAGCCCCTTTACATGCTGTAAATGATTTTGAGACAACAGGACACAGAAATGATTTCATAGAGTGAAAAGATCTAGAAAAAGCAGGTAAAGACTTGGATTTGGGGCTTAGCAAGATGGCTCAGGAGGTAAGGGTTCCTGAAGAAAACCCAAGTTTGATTCCTAGCGCCCATATTGGGTGGTTTCCAACCTCTTGTAGCTCCAATTCCAGGGAGTCTGACACATCTGGTTCTCACGGGCATTTACATCCATGCGTGCATATTCACCCACTAAACTCTCCCCCGAATCAAACTAAAATAAATTTAAATAAAAAACTTCAAGAATGCTGACATTCAGTTTCACTTCCCTAAGTCCCTGACTCCATGGACAAGATCCTTATTTGCTTTGGGAAACAAACTCTTTTCCACAAGTCAGAAACACAACTGCCAGCATATTTTCCAGCATCCCTGTCAGGACCAAGTGTAATATATATGAAAGTAAAACCAATCATATCATTACAAAAATAGAGAAACATTTCTCATGGCTTTTAACTATAGTCTGTCTTTTCTCAAGGCATTCTATTCAAGTAGAATGTTCACTACAATTAAATAAAATTTATACAGCTATTTTTACTGGCAAATGAAATCCAAAATAAATGGCCACACAGTGTATCAATAATTTTTTTCACTCTTGAAAGCCATGTATTCATACATACATATGCATGTATGTACACAAAATACATGACTCATGGACTTGTGAAAATGTTAAATTGCTGTAATTTTTATCCTACTGTGCTATAGAACATTAGAGGTTATTTCTTCAATTTAACCATGTCTCTGTGACTTTTGACCATACTCTTTCCATTTCTACCTCGTTCATTCTTCAAAGTTTCTGGAAACCACCTCTCTACTCTTTTCTGTGGAATCAGTATTTCTATCCAGTCTTCACAGGGCCATGTACTTTGGTTTTTCTGTGACTCGATTAAATATTTTTATCTCCATTTTTCTGTAATATCTTCTATAATCATTCCTGTTGCCTAATAAGATATAATTTTTTAAATGGCAAAACAATTTTCTACTACTGTATTTTAATCCATTTATATGTCATCATTTGTCGCCTTCATTGATTCCCTATTTTGGTTCATGTGAATATAGCTTTTTTTTTTGTGTGTGTGTGTGTGTGTGTGTTTTTATTGGGGTTAATCATGGGTAGGAACTGTCACCTTCAAGGTATGCCCCTCCCACCAAGCATGTCCATTTTAATCCTCTTGGGATGCTTTCTGGGACTTTTTCTTGCCTCCATTTCTTAATCAGGCCAAGACAGTTCATCACTTCCATGAATATAGCTTTAATAAATATGAGAATGTAATCATTTATTCTTTAGTCACTCACTATTTTCAGGGATATCTTTTGAAAATCTTCTCATAACAAAGATTAGTAAATTTATAGTTTATTTTTCTTCGAGAAATATGTCGTTGGGACTGGTGAGACGGCTCGTTATGTAAAGTGCTTTCTCTATTAGTGCTAGGGTTTGAGTTTGACTCTCCAGAACTCATGTAATACTTGATGTGATGGTGTTTGTCTTTAATTCCAGTACAGTATGGCAAGATGGGAGGAGGGATTTAGAAATAGGAGAAACTCTTTTGATAGCTACCTTGGCATATGTATTGGAGAATGATAGAATGATCTTAGGTCAAAAAAAGGTAGAAAATAAGGACTGAAATCCAAAGATGTGATTTCACATGTCCATGGTGGCAAAAATATGCCTCCCTACAGATGTGTACATAAACACAAGAAAACACACACACTCACACAAGCACTCCAAAATTTATATCAACAGATAACTATTCTTTGTAGTAAAAGATGTGGCAGCAATTCAGCTTAGCTTGTGTTTATCTAGGAAGACTAATCTTTCAGGCAAGCTATGTCTGCAGTACCAGTCATTCCTGTGAAAAACTGATAAAATCAGACGGAGAAATGATTCTGAAGTCCATCTGCTTTCAGCAAATAGACATTGTAATACGAATTGTATATCACAGAGATCAATACTGTCAATACGGCACTAAAGTTCGGATGTAAGGAAGTCTGTATGAGAATAGAAGAAAGTGGAAGTGAGCTACAGGAAGACTTTGAATTGGATTTTGAAACAAACAAAGAAAGTACCTGAATATAGAGAGAATTGGAAGGGTCACTTCAAACATGACAAATACATACAGAGTCAGGATGTGAGGAAATCATGCAGAGGACATAGACAATTGAGTCATTGAGAGAAAAGCCGAAAAGGGTACACATGATGCAGGCAACATAAACAACTTTGAATAGTGTGTTTTATTTTAGAAAAATTGTCTTGTCTTCTGTGAGGATGCAATTTAAAAAAAACTGAAGATGAGTAAATGAAACAGCAGGAGTTTTGTTTAAGGAAGACGTGTGAATAGAGACTGGTCCAATGAGGGGGCAAAGAGCCCTGCATTCCACAGTGCCTGCTGACTTGGGAACTCACAGAATATACCTATCTGTGCATTTCCCACAGGTCCCTGCTGCATGGCCAGTAATTAAAATTCCGCTGCTCTACTTTACTCATGGGAAGCTTCTCTCTCTTTAATTAAGAGCCAAAGTGTCATTTACTACTGCCTGCTTTTATACCCAGGCGTACCACAATGCCTAACTCTTCACTTCTGGGCTCTATGTGACAGGAGCAAAGTACTGTAATAATTTTTAGAAACTTAAAAACTATAAATCCTTATTATCTACCAGATGATTAAACAAGTTTGTCACCAAAAGAGAGATCTAATACATAAATCATATTTAATATTTTTCAAAGTAGACAATTGTGTGTGTGTTGTCTGTGTATGTGGTTGTGTTTGTGCATGTGTGGATGAGTGTACATGTATGTGTGTGTATGTCATTTCTTAGGCATTTAACAAACTCCTTGTTTGTTAAAAATTTAGCCTAGAAATCACTTAGGGTAGAAAGGCTGAACAAAAAGTGCCAAGGCCCTCCTGTCTCTGATAGTCCAAATGGATGTTGGGTAGATGCCACAATGCCTGACACATGGCTTTTTAGGATTGTACCTAGGTTGCTATGCAACATAGCAAGCATTTTAACAACTTAACAACAATATATATAGTTAAGAAGGTTGCGTTTGTGGCAAAACAACTTTTGTGAGCTGAAACAGTAGGTTTTCACAGATGTTTTAAGAGGTGGCTAGTCACAGACCTCTTTCTTCTCTCTCTCTCTCTCTCTCTCTCTCTCTCTCTCACACACACACACACACACACACACACACACACAATTTTGCATGATAATCATGACAGAAGACACGTGTAGGCATTGACATGGGGTATTGGAATACAAAATATCATTGCCAAGAAACCAATAAGAACAATGATAAGGGCAATGCATATTTGAGACACTGTTTCATACTGCAGGGAGCTACTCTCTTATATCTTAATCCTGGCTTTCTTCCTTTTTTTTTTTTTGGTTTTTTTTTTTTTTTTTTCGAGACAGGGTTTCTCTGTGGTTTTGGAGCCTGTCCTGGAACTAGCTCTTGTAGACCAGGCTGGTCTCGAACTCACAGAGATCCACCTGCCTCTGCCTCCCGAGTGCTGGGATTAAAGGCGTGCGCCACCACCGCCCGGCCTTTTTTTTTTTTTAAAAAAAAAAAAAGAAATATAATGAATCCAACACCTAATCAGTGAGTTTAAGATGGCCTCATTTTCAGTTTCCCACTCTTCTCAAACAGACTGCTGGCTTGGAGGAACTCTGATTCTATATTCATGAATATTAATCAGGCACCTTGAAATATGATCTCTGAATATAAATTCAATATGCTCAGAAAACTTATTTTGATTTATCACATTTCAAAGATTTTTTTCTTTTTAATAGACTGCCCTCTGCCATCCACGTCACCTTTGTTTCACTAAGTAATCCCTCACATACACATATGGGAGCAGAGTATAATCTCCACAACCATTTCCTTAATCTCTGGATAGAACATTTTACTTCTTTTGTGTTGTTGTTGTTGTTGTTTTGTTTTGCTTTCTCGAGACAGGGCTTCCCTGTGTAACAGCCCTAGTTGTCCTGAAATTAGCTCTGTAGGACCACACTGGCCTGGATCTTGCAGAGATCCACCTGCCTTTGCCTCCCAATTGCTGACATTAAAGGTGTGCTCCTACACCACCGGGAGAGCATTTTATTTCTACGTGGAAACCAATGATTAGCTTATCAGAACACCTGAAACCCATATATTCTTATTTTAAATTTTTGAAATCATTTTACATACCAGCTACAGGTTTCCCCCACACACACTTTTCCACCCAATTTCCCCCACCTCCTCTCCTCACCCCCATCTACTCCTCAGAAAGGGTAAGGCCTCCCATGTAGAATTAATAAATCCTGACACACCAAGTTGAGGCAGGTGCAATCTCCTCCCCTGGTGCATCAAGGTTGAACAAGGCATCCCATCAAAGATAAGGAGCTCTAAAAATCCAGCTCATGTACCAGGGATAGATCCTGGTTCCACTTCCAGGGTCCGCACAAATGGACCAAGCCACATGCTCCTACGGGCAGACTGTCAGTTACATGTAGAATACTAGTCCCATGCCGGCTCACCTTGCTTATATAATCCCTCTTCCTCCCTCTCTTGAACTGGACTTGGTTGTGAATCTCTGCTTTTGCTTCCCAAATTTTTGTATTTAGATTTTATCACATGAGGGGATAAATAAAACTGAATTCAATCTAGGAAAATTATAAATTTATGTGTTTATTCCCCAAGCATCTCTGAACCTTAATCTTCCTGTACAACCCTGGGTAGCTTAGAATTTTCTGTATAAACAGGGTTGGACTCAAATTCAAAGAAATCCATTTGCCTCTGTCTCTCAAGTGTTGGGATTAAATGTGTAATAGCATATCTGGCACCGTGTAGTTCTTTTAACTGAAGAACAAGATGGAAAATATTCTCATTGTGATCATAGACTATCCAACTAAAAATGGAGAGTTGAAATTGTTGCATTTTCATAATTTTATGTCAGACTTCCTCTCTGAAGGCATATTTACAAATGTCTTTAACTGTAACTAACAGATTAAAAGTTAAGACCTGACCTTAGCGTGTCTTAACCTGACAACCAGTGTGATAGCAAGCGGTGTAGATGTTATATTATCACCTCTAATCATTTATTTTAATTTGTGTCATCCACATACATTGCTATATGTGGTTCCTCATTTAATTTTTGCAAAAGTGTGGAAGGGGGGAGAATGTGACTTCACCAAATGCAGTTTGATGAATTGATTGATTTAAGTAGACGAATTCTGAACTCCATGGCACGGAAGATAAAGAAAACTCCTGCTCCCAGTAAATTTGAACTGCCTATAAAGCCTCAGAGAGAAACAGTGCCATGTGGCCCTCTCCTCCATTATGGAATTTGAATGACTTATCTGTGTGTTTTCACAGGCTGCTAGGAGTCAAGATGGTCACGGCCAGTCATGGCCAGATCAGTGTCCAACAATTTATCCATTACTATTTAAACACTTAAAATGAAGTTCATTGTCAAGCATAAATATAAATGTTAATATAAGAATGATTAATCTTAATCAGGTTCATTGAATGTGGGAAATCATTAAGATTAAATCAGATACTGTTTGGACATAAATGATCTCATTTCTAATACTCTAGGCTCTTTGTTTTGGAAGAGCCGTTAATCTGGGAACTGCATTGTCGTTTGCATTCTCAAGGTACAGAGGCTCTATCAGAGACTGGACATAGAGAAAACAATTAAATTACACACATGATGTCTCCCACATGCCCCTGACAGAGGGGATAACATTAGGGACAGAAAACAGAAAATCTTTTCTGGACAATATTCTTAAAATATTATACCATGCAGTATAAGACTGGACAAAGAGAATGGCAAGCACAAAACCATCTAACATTAACTGAGTACCCTAGTTGGTTATCCAACACAAAGTCATCAGCCCTGAAATCATATGCATAGCAACAACAAAAACGGATTCAGCAGCTTGTATTTATGTATTTTTATATATATTCAACAACAATAGTAAAAGAGGCCTTCAATTCGAAAGCATGAACTTGTATGGGTGAAGTTTAGAGGAAGAAAAACAAAGGAAGAAATGATGTAACTGTATTTTAATTAAAATAAATTTTTAAAAATTTAAAGACACCAGGATATTGAAAACAAATACACATTGTTAATCAGGATAAATACTTTGTAGAGACCTCTGGTAGGATCTATTGTACTTCCTGGTATTCTGTAACTGCAACATAGTCTCTTCTCCCCCAGACATATAAAGAAAGGATTTCAGGAACCTGCTTCAGGAGTAAATAAGGTTCTTTCTGAAGGTAGCCCGGAGTGTCTTTCCTGGCCTCCTCTGGGTTCATTCATAAAAGCAGGAGGGATTTTGAGATTAATGGGAATGTGTCTTTCTAATCTCACATTTTCCAGACTAACTACATGCTTGATAAGCTGGAAGTAAAGAAACAAAACAGGCATTTTACCATCTGTATCAAATGTGCTATCAGACATAACAGCTGTCACAGGCATATTGTCAATGGTGGCTCCTCTCTTCAAATGTCAGATCTGTCCTATGAGGCCCAGTGGCTGCTTCCTTACAGGGTCTAACATGTAAAAAGATGCAGAGCCTAGCAAAACAAATTTATATTTCATATCCAGGATAATGTCCAGAAATGGTGTAATATTTTCCCTGAATAAAATTTTGTCTTTAGAGTGTAAAGGAAAGAAACAGGTCAGTTATATAAGACACACATTAACTGAGTACACTATGGGCCACTCTGCTGATATTGGTAATGTTATTGACTTCAAGCGGTAACAAGAGAAAGGTAAAGTTAATTTCCCTTGCTTCAGGTTATATGTTTTAGAAGTCTAAAGGGTATAATATAATCATAGCCCACATATAATTTTAGCCATTTTTCTGCCAAAAGTAATGCTGTACTTCAATAGTAATTCCATAAATATCCAACAGAAATCATTCTAATATCCATATGTGTAGTAGTTAGCTCAGCAGGAAATGCCATCAGTGATGAGGCTCTGAAGAGGCCCCCACAAGCTTGAGATAATTACATGTGATACATCAACCCCCAAAACCACATTCATGAGAGCTGCTCCATTATGTATGAGTAAGACGCTCACAGAGTGGGTTCAGCTGGAGAAGCTCTTTCCTATTCTGCAGCCATTGTGAGATAGAGCAACTGAGGCCTGGAGATGCCACGTTGCCTGCTTTCTGTTGCCCCGTAAATCAAGGCAACGGTTCCAAAACAGGACTTTTGTTCCATCAGAAAATCTTTACTGTCACAAATAAGGCTCACCCTGGGTCTCTGTTTCAAAGTTCCTTATAAAGAATACAAAAGGCCTATAAAAACTCTCAGTAAGGTGATAAAAAAATACATTATTTCTAACCTTGGGGTTTAAAGGGAAAGAAAAAGAACAGTGGGAATTACGATACTTTTGGTTTGTAATAGAATAGCTGACATGTAGTTTGAAGCATAGGGAAACTGAAAACCTAACGGGACAAAAGTTTTGGGCAACTTTATCAGAGCCAGAAAAAGTGCTAGATCTGAAATCCTGAACTCTGATCATGGTTTCTCTTTTCATTCTTTCCATTCTCTCTTACCATAAGGTGGGCACATCCTGCCTCTCCTATTTAAAATAAAAACTTCTCTGTGTATTCTATGTATTTTTATTGAGGATTTTTAAAAAATCGGTCTTGATTCTAGTACACAAATCTGCATTTTCTCATCTTCATGCTGCTCTATTTTCTTGCTTTGATACGTTGTTTTAACATTTTAATGTATTTCAAGTTCCTGAATATTTTGCTCATGAAATAATGATTTTTATAAGATTTGTATTGCAAAAAGTATATTTGTGACACACTGTCATTTAATCTTTCAGCATACTGTTGACAATTTATGCTTGTTCATAACCCAATGAGTTATAAGGGGTTAGGGGTATTAAACACGGTTTGCTAAGTGCTTGGATGATTAATTATGGCAGCAAGGACAACACTCCAAGCTGGGCATTTTTGAAATCCTCAACAGAAAAGGTATTGCCACTTTGAAATTTAATTGAGTTGTCAACTGTATCTAAATAGAGCCTTTTACACAATTATCAGGAAACTGAGAATATTTATGCTTGCACACCCAACACACACACACACACACACACACACACACACACACACTCACACGGCCATTTGTTCCAGCTGTTCTAAGGCCTGTAATTTTTCTGATGTCAAAGACCATTATTTCACTCAGACAGTTAGTTTGTTAGTTAACTATTTTAAAGGTAGAGCTGTTGATGCCTTTGAAAGATCAACAGCTGTTGTGCCCTATTTATGTACAAACTGAATGGTCTGTGACCATTCTTTATAATGCCTTCTACGATTTTCTCCAGAAACATTCGTTAGTTTATGACTTGTTCTGAGATTGGAGGAATGTTAATCTGTGTATTCCATTGCTGTAACAAATCATGTTCCCTTAAACTTATTGCTATCTTAGCCATATATGGCTTTAATTTTTCTCTCTATTTTTCTGGCCCTATACATTCGACCCATCTTGCACTTTATCTTATCTGCAATAAAGTTTCAGTCCCTGAAAGCTGAACATTTATTTCCTGAAGAGGCCAATATGGATGCCACGATTCTATGCAATTATTGTTACAAGACAGAAAGGGGAGGTATCCCGATAGGAGGGGCGGTGGAGAGAAACTGGTGGTAGTAGAGGGAGGGAAAACCATAATAAATATATATTATATTTTTAAAAGTCTATTTTAAATAAAAGGAAAGAAAGAAAAGTGAAGAAAAATGGTATTTTAGCTACTGGCTAAGCATCTGTGGCAGTTTTGTTTCAGTGATCCTGAATTCTAGGAACAAGTATGTTTGGTTTTTGGCACTAACAGGCATCACTCACGCTCTTCAGACACAGGTTACATAAAAGCACAGAAAAATCAACCTATGAGATTCAGCAGGGGCTGCTGGGTCCTGTACCTGAACAGTCTATTCTTTGGAAGTATATATGATTTATTATCTATTGTACCTCTGAAAATAAGGAAATGGATTTCTTCAAAGCACTTAGAAGACAAGAATAATAAACATAATCTCCTATGAGAAGAAACATGCCCTTTCTGGCAATAAAAGTTACCATAAAATGTAAGGTTTTTGGAAATTACATAAAATTATGTAATTTCCTTATTGTTTTATAATAATCATGCAAGAAAAATTGTTTCTTGAGTTGAAAATAATATATTCATTCCACATTGATATAAAAGATTCATCCAAACTAGTTTTTATCTTTCTGTTAAATAGATTACATGAGGTTGGAAAACATTATGACGTTGACAGGGGCACTATGTTCTCAATTTTGTGATTCAAGGACATGGTATAAACTTGTCATTTTCTCAAGAATGATTCTCAATATACATGATAGAAATATGGGAATGAATAACCACATGGAGTAAGAGGAACCCAGAAGGAGGGAAAGGGAGGTTGCAATAACAATCTTTCTGCTGAACTACTGCAAGATCCACAAAAAGTAAATCAATTACTTCCTAGGGCATTTACTAGCATAACCATCGCCTACCAGGACCTGCCTCTTAAAGGTCACCTGTCTCATATTCTCTCAGCAGTAGATATCAAGGTTGCTACACATGACATTCTGGCTAGCAGATGAAGATATAGCCAAGTCATGTCAAGCTCTAATTGTGCATAAGCTTCTCAAATTATCTTGTTCTAAATATTTTTTTTAAAAAGCCACTTCAGTTGAAGAACAAAAATGAGAAATAATGGTAACATATCACTCAATCAGCAGTTCCCACAGAAACCAGTACAAGCTATCTACATCACACACAGACCTACATTCTTTTTAAGGGCAAGGAAGAAAACAAAGCAAAGCAAAACAAAAAAGCTTTGGGTTCAGAAAGGTTTTATGGTTGGACAGCAACTTTCAAGTCATCAACCCTCTAGTTAAGCCTGTTAGCAGAGTTTATACTTACTTGTACAAAATTTTAGCTTTCCAGCTTATATTCAACTTTTTCAGCCAGAAAGAATTATTTGTTTTTAGCTTTTGTATTCTATTAGCAGTCGTATGAACTGAAACTTCCACTTCTGAGTGAAGGACAAACATAGTGAGTAATACTTTCAGGAGTATATATTCAATACTGGCATAAATGTCCTTAAGGTCACAGAGGGAGTCCTAGTGAGG
This sequence comes from Microtus oregoni, assembly GCF_018167655.1. Lineage (NCBI taxonomy): Eukaryota > Metazoa > Chordata > Mammalia > Rodentia > Cricetidae > Microtus > Microtus oregoni. The sequence goes on along the minus strand of NW_024543059.1, from coordinate 9,688,530 downwards.
TGGATAGAGTAGAGATATTGGGATCAAAATAACTATCTTTGATGCTCCATGCCATCATTTCTAAGCCTGTGACCTTGGATAAGCATCATAGCATTGTGAGTCCTAGTTTTCTTGGATGGAGGAGAGCTAATACATCAAAATATGAAAATAATTTTGCAGCTACAGAAAACTGTGTATGTTTTAAAATGTGCTTAAACTGTCTAGTAAATGTAACTTGACTTGTAATTCAAATTTTTATTTATGTAGTAAGAGTTCTTAGGTAAAAATAAATTTTCATTTAGCTGAAAATTTATTTAAGCTCATTATTTTTATCACCCTAAAGGAGAACTGCATATGTTTTTGCAGGATATGATGCTGAGGTTATATTAGTAGCTGTTTTATGAATAAAATGATTCACTTTGTTGTGACATTTGGTGATTTGCCATTCATTTCTATGAAAAGTAGAAAGACTGTAGATGGCAAGATAGCTCAGTAGGTGAAAGTGCTTGCCACCAAGCCTGGTGTCTTTAAGCCCCCAGAACCAATACAGTGGAAGAAGGGAATCAGTTCCATATCTACTCTTCTAACCCCTACACAGACACTATGCCTCAAAAGCTTACATACATACTAATTAATATGGTATCAAAATAAACTATATTTATTGAAAATAAAAACAATGGGGAAATTGCTTATTATGTTATTCTATCTAAATATACATGGATTCTGTTGGATAACAGAATTCATTGTTAGTAGACATCCCCCCAAATCAACTTGAAATCTTTGTGTGAACAATCATCAAGATTTATTTCCCTGTTGTTTGCATACTTCTCTCTCTAATCCTGCATATGTTAAAAAGAATGGTTTGACTGCCCAATTTATTTCCTTGTGCAAAAATGCCATAGAAAAAATTAGAGCATGAGAAACTGATTTATTTCTGCTTCTAAGTGTTCCTAACCACAGGAATAGAACAAGAAGCCTGGTCTTAATGAGCACTGACTGGCTTACTATAAAAATGCACAAAATGCTCTGTGATTTGTTGTAAAAATTAAAGGAAACATGCATCACATTTAGTCATTGTCTGATAAACACAAAGTATTATCCTACGATATTCTGTACTCTTACCATCTTGTTTTCCTCTTTCAAGAAGTATGAAGTATTTCTAGTTGGCCATGGACCTCTAAATATATACTCGACTGGAAAGGCATGAATGTTGAGAGATAGGGGGTTTGTGGTCCTGAGGTGGTACTTTTCTTGTCATCCTGAACAATACAGCTTCATGCAAAGGAGGCAATATTTTTTGCTTTCATATGCATAGGAATCATTTTTAGGAATAAACAGAAACAGTAAAGACTTTCTGCAGATACTGATTATTGTATACAGAGAGTTTCTCATCAGAGGTAATGATCTGATGACCTCAGCTATGTTCCCAAAAGGTCTATCACATCAGTGTTAAAATGGCCATAAATACCAAGACAATTAAGCGTCTATCTTAAGAACTCACTGGGAAAGAGATGTCCTAAGTTTCTGAAAGCAACTCATGAAACAGAAAGAGAGCAACGGTGAGAGCGAGCAAGAGAGAGAGAGAGAGAGAGAGAGAGAGAGAGAGAGAGAACATAAAGTGTAGATGTGTACATTTTGGGCTTCATTAACTCGCTGGCTTGTTCTCTATTCAAGAGGATATGCATAATTTTGACATTTTTCATCTTTAGTAATGACCTGAGAAGCCAAAAGGAAAGAAAATATTGCAGGAGAAAACAGCTTGGTGGTTAACTCTTTACTTGACTGTTTCCTGGAACCAGTTCAGGCAAGGAATACTGAGTTTTCAGCCTAATGTCCTCTACAGTGTGGAAATGACATCCTGAGTTACTATGCTCCTTCCCCAGCAGTACCAAGAATTTTAGATGCTCTTACCTGAGCTAAGGCAACGATAGCCCATGTGGTCTCCTCAAGATCCACTCATTTTACTTCCTAGAGTAAACATTTATTTAAGAGTTATGCTACTGGTCCCTTTCTTGGTGTCCCCATTATCCTGTTTCCTTCAGTCTAAAATTTAGCTTGTAAAACAAATGGCTTCAATTTTTTAATTCATGCAAGGTGAGTCTTCTAAAAACCAGAGAATCTGACTATAAAGTGTCCTAACAGTTGTACCATAGATGGTCCTGAAGAAGTTAGTGTTGCCCATGAAAACAATAACCGAAAGAACAGTGATTCACACATTTTAAGAGACAGTGGGTAAGCATGAAAGACCCTGTCCTTTGGGAGACGATTAATGACTAGAGGGATAAATTTATTAAAATGGTCAATGGGGAAATTTAAGAACAGAACAAACAAGAGACTGGGGCAACAAGAAACAGGTACATTCTGCATGAGATCTCTACAATTTTTCTGCGCTATGAATTTCTTTCTTACACCTGGAGACAAGGATTTGGTGAGAGATTGGTTAGTGAACCACTAATTCCCTAATAGCTGCAGACATATTGTTATAGAACAACTTGTGAGGGTTTCCTCACAGAAATTTGTTTATCTTTTTGATGATTATTTCATGAAATATCATTTCAGCAACTATTATTTCCTATTTTTGAAGTGATAAAAAAATGTGCCCTCTCTCAGACTTGGTAAGTAACCTCATATAATATACATTGTGAGCAACTACAGACTGCTGGACATTGAGAAGAAAAGACTTAAAATATAGGCAAAATCAATGCTTCCAGAAATTTTATGTTAGAAATTATTTTATAAAGAATAGGATCTACCTTTAGAGATTGGTGACTGTTTTGTAGATGTTGCTGTATAAAGTTGAGTTTAAGATCTCATGTCAATAAAATAGGCAGCTAATATTAAATTCAAACCTTGCAAATAAAATAATTAACATATAGGAGAACACAACAGTGCCGGAATGATTCTGATGACTAAGGAACACTTCCCAGAGATGTGGCATCTGCATGGTTTCTCACGGATAAGCAGGGGATTGCTGAGCTTAAACCTGTAAGAAGTCATTCACATTGAAAGATTTTATGCACAAACACTGAGACAGCAAATGGTAACATATATATATATATATATATATATATATATATATATATATTTTATTGAGAAAAGGAAAAAAATTTTTTCAGTGATCTGGCCTCCCCATCTCTCTTCTGTTTTCCTTTTCCTCACTATCTTTTTTCTGTTCTCTTTCTGTTCACCTTATAACTTGATATAACTTTATTGAGTTATTTTTTTGATTTGATAAAAATGTGCTTCCAAAGAAATATGAATGAATAAATTTTTAAAAATGCCTCTCTGGATGTTGTCCTTGTCAAAAAATGATTTCAATAAGCTTTATTATATTACTTTATGGTTTATTTTCTGATGTTTTAAATGATGTATCATCTTCTATACTTTGGAAGAAATTGCCATTAGTACTTCATTGATGTTTTGATGTTTTCATCTACCTGAAGCATCCCTGTGTCTTCAGTAGCCTTCAATGCTGACTGACATTTGTTCTGTCTTTTATGCCAGAGGCCTCCTCAGATACGTAATGAGAGAAACAGTCCTGATTTCTAGACAAGTTTATGACTGGTAATAGAACATCAACAGACTGCTGTATTTGTTTTCATCCTGCTAATACTTGAAGTGTTTGTCGCTTCTGAGTATTTTTAGTGGGGTATTTGGTGTCATTCACGTACAGGATGTCACCTACACATAATGTGATGTCGTACCTTCCTGTTAGTATCTGATTTATTTTCTTCTGCTAGACCTCTAGTTAAGAAGTGGGCTCGATGCCAATAAAGAGTGGAGGAAGTGGCTGCTGGCTGTCTCCAGATTTTAGAGGAAATTCTCTTTTCCCCATTTAGTTAAATGTTAAGTGTATTTCATGAGCTTTTTATAATGTTGAGAAGTGTTACTTCTGTTGCCACTTTTATCAGCACTTTGATGATCAAGGGATGTGGAACACTATAACAGATCTTTGTTCTATCTATTGAGATCACCCTGCGATTTCTGTTGTTAAGTCCACTTTAGATACTCCATTACACTAAACCATTTTTATGTATTGTTCCACCCTCAAATCCCTGAAATGAAAATAATTATATACTTTCTTTACTGTTTTCTTTGGTTTGGTTTGTAGGAATCTCGTTGAGAATGTATGCATCTGTTCACACCATAAACATTATTTTTGCAGTTTCCTTTTGTTGAGTCCTTATCCAATTTTGCTATCAAAAATTTTACTGGTTTATAGATTGAATCAATAGTGTGCCATTTCTTCCTATGATAATGAACAGTTGAGTTTTTGCTCTATCTTCAAGGTTTATTAGAATTCGACAATGAATCTTCCTGCACTAGACTTTTATGTTGGGAAGACACTAACTTATGTTTCAGGTTTAGTATCATTTTATAAATCTCTTTAAATTATTCATATCTTATTGATTCACTTTTCTAGGTACTATATATTTAGGAATTGGTTAGTTTCTTTTAAAGATTTTAAGTCTCTTTTTGTTTGTTTGTTTTCCACAACAGGGTTTCCTCTGTAGCTTTGGAGCCTGTCCTGGAACTAGCTCTTGTAAACCAGGCTGGCCATGAACTCACAGAGATCCACCAGCCTCTGCCTCCTGAGTGACTGCTGGGATTAAAGGCTTGCGCCACCACTGCATGACTTAGATTTTGAGTTCTTAAGAACATCAGTTTTTAAAGAACCATTTCCTAGGGATCCCCTGGATTTCATTACAATCCACTGTAGTACACACGTTCTCGTATCTAATTTCATTGGTTAGTATTTTTTTCTCCTTATTTTTCTTAGTTTAAGCAAAGATTTACAATATTACTTATTTTTCAAAGAAACCACTTTGATTGAGTTTATTATACTGTTCTTTAAGTTTTTAATTTATTGCTTTGTGTTTGTATCTATATTAATTTGTTGTTTCGTATTGAATTTCCTTTAAAATGGTCAGTAGATTATTAGGTTATTTATTTTATATTTCTATGATTGTTTTAGTTTAAACATTCAGGGTTGTAAACTCTTCCCTTAGAACTGCTATTCTGTTCTGGTTCTGGTAGGTTATGCTTTAATTTCCATTTGCTTCTAAAATTTATTTTCATTCCTACCTAATCTCTTCTGGAACTCACAGTTCACATGATAGTATATTAGTCTCTCTCCATGTATTTACTTAGTTTCTTTTCATATGTACTTCTAGTTTTAGTTTACTAAGATCCAATATATGTGATATTACTTTTGTTTTTTTTATCTATGAAGACTATCTTGGCAAAATACAACATTATGTGTTTTAGAGAAGTTTCTATGAACTTCACAGCAGAAAAGCATTGGATTAGAAGTTCTGTATAGAATTATTAAGGCTATTTCATCTATGGTGTACTTTTTCACTATTTTAATGTATTTATTTATTATTGTCCATGTAGTTTATGTGTGTTTGTTGGGGGGTACACATGCCATGGAGCTTAGGTGGAGATCAGAGGACAGTTTTGTAGAATATGTTTTCCTTCCACCTTTGCTCAGTTTCTGGAGATTGAACTCAGGTCCCAAGGCTTATATGGCAATGGCCTTTACCAAATCCGCCATCTCATTAGCCCAACTATTACTAATTCAACTCTACATTAATGATGAAAAGTGTATGATTTTGCATGATGTCAAATCAGTATATTTTTTCATTAGTAACCAGTTTTCTTAGTATTTATTATGTTGAATCTCACTTCCTTTTTTCTAACTGGGCAATGACACCAACAGGTATTTTATAAAACTAGACAACTGACTGAATAACACAAAAATCCACTGGGAAGGAAGCGAGGCATGATTTGTGACTGGAATTTGCAGAAGGGTTTATCTGCAGTGCAAGCTCATGCCAAATCAGGCCAATGGTTCAGCAAAATTGCCTTTCAAGCACTCCGGATGAACTGTATGAAGCTTTCTACACGAGTCAGTTCGCTTCCTGTCTTCTGTCTGGTTGGTTGGTTGCAGTATTGAGGATAGAACCCTGGGCACTCTACCACTGAGAAATTCCCTTAGTCCCAAACATTGTCTTTCAGTATCCTCAAAAACACATACACGTCTACACTTGAAAATTAAGTAGCATCCAGGTGATGGTGGCACACACCCTTTATCCCATCAAACAGGAAAGCAGAGGCAGGTAAATCTCTGTGAATTCAAGACCAGCTTACTGGTCTACAGAGTATGTTCCAGGACAGCCAGAGATACACAGAGAAACCCTGTCTCACAAAAACAAATTAAGTATCTTCATAAAAGGATACAATAAAGTAATGGCAATAGGACAGAATTAAACAACAGTTGTATAATGTGTCCATAGAACAAATTACATTATATCTTAGTAACATGACTACAATCAACAAGGAAATGGCTGCCAAAAGAAAAGGTGTTAGCCGGGGGACTATTGGCAGCTAATGGCAGCTGGATGGCAGTAACTTTTCCTCAGTGGGGTGAACACTGGCGGATTTCCAGGGCACCATCCATGCCCGTGCATATGACAGCTGCACTAATTGGACTCAGTGGGTTAAATAAATAACTACAAAAGAAGGATGTTAAGCTGTGAGGGAGATGTGATGAGGGCCCAGCAGGGAATTGGGAATGGGGTGAGGGGCATATGGAGTACTTTAGCTATGAAGCTTCATTGGTGAATTTCAGTTGAGATGATCTATCTAAATAGAAGCATGGAATAAGTAGAATCGTAAGCCATTCACTATTATTGTAGCACAACTTCATTTACGATTATTTGCATTTATTTTTATTAAATTATACCTATATAAATATATTTCACCAATGTGATAAACCTATCATTAAGTGCATATACATTTTCAGTAGTTCTACCTCTTGATGACTTAATCCCTTTTAATATATAGTAGCTTTATGTTTTTGATTAACTTAAATGTGAATCTGGTTCATCAGATAGGAAAATAGCTTTATATCCTTACTTTTGGTTTATGTTTGCTCAATATACTGACATATTTTTTTTTGTTTCTCAGTAACTGGTTTTTACTGGTTATGGTGGGATTCATTTAGATCCATCAAAAAATAAGTTGTTTTCTTATTCCTCTATGTTTGCTACTTCTTGGTTGGTACATTATTTTTTATTTTCTATTTCCTCCTTTGTTAGTATTTGAAATATACTTGTTTTCTGATATAAACATGAATTATTCCTTCCTATCTTTGTTTATTTAGTTCTTTTATGAAACTTACTAATTTTGGTGCTCTTTTGGCTAAGACAGACTTTCTAAACTCTGTGTGTACTTTTCCTATAAATACTTTCCTTCAGATATATTTTTTCTATTAATTTTTATTTTACTTTGAAATTTTATTTATCTTTACCTTATGTGTATAAGCACTTTGCCTGCACATATCTGTATGCTATACACATACCAAGCACATAGAGGCAGAAGAAGGAAGTGGACCTGCTGGTACTTGAGCCACAGATGATTGGGAAGTTTCCTGCTACAATCTCAAAGAATTCACCTCCCATGTTTTTATATTTCATCTCACTTCTACCCCACTTATTCTTTAGTTTTGGTAACACCCTGTAGTTCACAGACAATTGGATAAGGCTCATCTCTCTATTTTCTTCCTGGATATTTAAATGTAACATTTTCTTGATTTTGTATCCCATCCCCTTATTCTGAGTCCCTTCCTCATAGTTTCCACTGCTTGTTGGTTTTGTTTTGTTTTCCTTTAGTTTTAGTTCAGTGAAATTTTATTTCAAGCATTTCAATTTTTTTTTTCAAAATGGCAATTTCTTTTCTGACTTTTTTAATCATTGCTCAAATATCTCATCTGTGGTGGTGACCTTCTCCTCTTACATGGTTGATTTTCTTCTCTAGGTCCTTGATTGATTTCCTTACTTTAAGTGCTTGCTTGTATCTTCTTTCAATCATTTATCAATTTGGGTTAATAAGATTTACAGTTCTTCACCTGGACATGAGTCCATTCCAGTATCCTGGAGTTTATTAGTGCCTGGTGTGATGTTTTGGAAATATCATATAGTCTGGAGTTTCATTTATTTCATTTTTGTGGTTTGAACATCTGCTGTTTTGGTTGTATCTTCTTGTTTTTCGTGTGTATCATTCTAATAATTAACATAATTTTTAAGGTTCAATCCCAAGTATCAGTGAGAAAAGAGACCGCTGAAACAACAACAAACTATATAAGACATAAATATACTGAAAATCCATGAAGTTCCACTCATATTTAACTGATAATTACAAAACAGAAACAGACAAAATTAATCTGGATTGTTAATGAAGTTTAAAATTATTTAGGGCAAACGTGGGGATCACTTAAATGAATGAGTTCAAGAAAAGGGGTAGTGAAAGGAATGAGAGAGGAAGCCAGCGTTATATAAGGGACGGGAACTGAAGGAGGAAAGTGGAAGAAATTTCTGATACAAAAAGCTGGACAAACTTCTGAGCACTGGGTAGGCTCTCCTAAAACACCCTTAAGGCCCCCAGATTGCACTCACTGGAGTAGTGAGTCATCTATCTGTGAGTCTCTAGAGTGTGTTTGAACTATGAGAAGTAGCTATGGCATGGATATCTCCACAGAAAGGCTGGTTCTTGTGCTTTCAATAGCACTAAGCGTTAATCCTCCAGCAGGTTGGAGGGATGTGATTGTGGATGTAAAGCAGTATAGGGGGGCTTCAGAGATCTTGGAGTCTAGAGTAATGAACTTCAGGAAGAGAAGAGGTCCTAGAGGCAGTGACCCTAGGTTTCCTGCTTTCAAGGTCCAGAATTATTCTCCACTGATGAGGTCTGCTCCCCAGCACTGACTGCAGGGGCTTTCTTTCCCTGTATACTCCACTGCCTGGGCTGAATCGCTTGCCAACTGTCAGTCCCTGTTTGTCAGTGTCCTGTTCCCTGGCGTTCCACAGCTGCCTCCCAGGGTTTCCTCACACTTTGGGGCTTGAGAAGATTATATTTAAACTCTATGACTTGTGATTATTCCCTGTTATCAGCTCCTAAGGGTAGCTCAATTTTAAGCAGCAGGTTCTCTCTCGAAATGATGTTCAGATGTAACCTTCTGAGTCACATGAACTGTCTGCTCTGTTCAAGTGTCTCTCTGGATGGCCCTGTATTAGCCAGACCTACAGCTGACTGTAAGGCTTCTGAAAGCTGTGTGCTTGTACAGTGGGCAGAGTTGCCAGCCTCTTATCATCAGGGATACTTGACTTACCTTTTTTGCTGGCTAGTTTGATGTCATCTTGATACAAACTAGAGTCCTAAGAAAGGAGGGAGCCTCAACTGAGAAAATGGGTTGTAGGCAAGCCTGTATGACATTTTCTTAATTAATGGTTGTTGTGAGAGGATCTACTCCATTGTGGGTGGAGCCACACCAGGGCTAGTGGTTCTGGGTTCTATAAAAAAGGAAAATGAGAGAAACATGGAGGGCAAACCAATAAGCAGCAATCCTCCATGTCCTCTGCATTTACTCCTGCCTCCAGGGTCCTGCCTTTTTTGAGTTCCTGTACTGACTTCCTTTATTGATCCACTAAAATGTGGAAGGATAAGCCAAGTGAACCATTTCCACAAGTTGTTTTTGCTTATGGTGTTTCATAGCATCAATGAGAAACCAGGGACAGTCTTTAAATGAGGCTGTGTTCCCTCTCTTCCCCAGAGAGCCACAGTTGGAGCTGGGTTCAGTCTGGCTTTCTTCTATTATTTTTATAATTTTACTTCTTTATATTGTTCTAATTGTGATACTTATTCACCAGTTGTCAAGAAAGAACCTTTGATACTTGGATACTAACGTCTTATTTATATCATGAAGCACAATTCATAAAAACTCCGAGAGAGAAATTGGGGTTCAACTTGAAGGTCAGAAAAGCAAAATAGTCAGCCACTGGCTCTTATCTATACACTGGCTCTTAGTCTGAAATGGCGAGTCTGCCCCCAAGAATCTCAGAATGAGACTGAGAGCTGTCTCCTCCCGTTTTATAATCCTCTCTAGGGTTGGGATTAAAGGCATGCACCACTAGGATTAAAGGCATGCACCACCCAGTTCCTATGGCAACTAGTGTGGCTACTGGGATTAAAAGTGTGTGTTACCACTGTCTGGTATGTACGGCTGACCGATGGAACTGTTTTACTTTCTGATCTCCAGGTAAGCTTTATTTATTAAAATACGATGAAATGCCACTACAATATTATGTATTGGCTGATAATGAAGCAGATAAAGGCGAAAAATAACTGACAAGACTTTTATAAATATTTTTACTCTGTTGTTGTGAAGTATTCATTTATACTGTGTGAATAATTGTTGCTGTGATTGGTTTAATAAACAAACAAACTAGACAGTAACTGAACAGGACATGGCAGGGGGAGAGCCAAACACAGAATGCTAGGAAGAATGCTGGAGTCTCAGGGGTCGACAGCAGATTCGGATTGAAACAAGATGGGCATGCCATACTGAGAAAAGGTATCAAGCCTTGTGGCAAAGCATAGATAAAAAATATGGGTTGATTTAAAATGTAAGAATTTTCTAGTAACAAGTCTGAACTATTGGCTGAACATTTGCAATTAATATTAAGACTCCATGTCAGTTATTTGAAAAAAATATTGACCGCTTTCTTATTTGTCTTAATGGTACAAATTTGGAGTCAGATATTAGGGGGTAAAAGCTGAAAGATCAGAGAAGGAGCAGTCAGCCAACTAGTTCTTACCTCGACAAAATCCTCGGATCAAATGGGGTATCCTATCTCTGTAAATCTTCACACTGAATGCCCTACACTCCTGTGTCCTCCTGCCTTATACTCCTCTCTCCACCCAGCCATATCCCTTTCCATCTCCACTTTCCTAGTCCTGGGATTTAAGGTGTGTGACTCCTAAGTACTGGGATTAAAGGTGTGAGCATCACCACCTGACTCTGTTCCTCTTTTAAACTGAACCAATCTCATGTAGCCTAGGGTCACCTTGAGTTTACAAAGATCTGTCTGTCTCTGCTTCCCTAGTGTTGGGACTAGAGGTATGTGCCAACTGTCTGAATTCTTTGTCTAACTAGTGGCTAGCTCAACACTCTTATCACGAGGCAAGATTTATTTGTTAAAACACAGACAAATTTCACCACACATACACCTACATGTTATATTAATTATAAAAACTGAGACATGAGTTGTGTCTTAAACAAACAAACCCATGCTTTCTATGACATTTATCAAGATGATGCAATAGCTATCACTCACACACAACTCTAGGCATCCCAGAATACTCAATGGGAGTGTAAATCAGATCAACACAGTAAGTCACAAGTTGGGTAGTATGAACACTATTTGAGAAATCTGCCTTGTGCTTTAAAAATGTAATTTACCAAAGAGAAAAAAAAAGCTTGAACATATGCTTATTGTTTTTGGAATTAACAACTCATCATTAATTTTTGAAGGAACACTGAAATAAATTAAGATAATTCAGGATATAGTGCAAGCAAGAGTTGATATTGCCCTGGGTATCCTCAGAAACCTTTACATCTTGTCTTAATTGTGGTATGGTCTACATTCTGAATTAAAGACCAAGCATATTATAATGGGGGATATTTAGTAGGAAAGACCATTTAGTTTTGTATTTTAGTTTGGAAGTGCCTTGTATTTGGTTCCTTGTGATCCTGTCTCATCCAATTTAGATTCTCTGATTTCCTCGCCTCCACTTGAAAAGAAAGACATGTCCACTGCCCATGTCCACCTGGCTTTCAAAGTCCTCACGTCTCAGTCTGCACGATTTCCTGAGACTATGAACACTTATATAACAATCTAGGCCCATTAGAGCACTAGTAACTCAGTCTAACGTACTCTTCCAGCTTCTAAGCGTTTACCATAAAGCACTGTCATTTCATATCGGAAGGGCTGTTTACTTCTGCAATACAAAGGACTTATTAAAACAAAGGACTTATTAAAGCTTTATAATTAGATAAAGTCTATTTATCAATTTATAAAATTAAGATTAAAGGGAAAGGGAGGTGAACAACTGATGAAATGGTGTCTCATATTCCAGAACAGACTGGTCCAGCACAAATATCTTGCCTCTAATAGATAAACATAATAGGATAAGAATAAGAATAGAACATAACTTACTTTATATGAAATAACAGAGGTATTACAGTTAAAGCTACTTACTCTGACTATAACAAGATGATTGATATTACATAATCTGCATGTAGTACACTGGTCATTTTTTTACTGTATTATATTTGATAGTAAGTGGCAAACAAATTGGTACTTATTGAAGATATAAGTCAATAAAACGAAATATAAAAAAGAAAGACGTCAGGCAGAAACTCACAGGTCAGACTTATTACATGCACAGTCAACTGAATTTATTTTTTCTGCTTTAGTTTAAATTAGACCTTGCAGAATTCACGCATGTTTTTCAAGGCCTATGGACTTGCAAGACTAGGCAGTAGTTAGTGTGTTTAATGTGTTTGAATGCCCAGTGTCTGTTTCCAACTCTCTGGCCATATTGTCACTGAACTGTTATGCGTGCTGTCACTGGATAAACAGGATTAAATGGCACAATGTGCACCAAGCCATTTTGTAATTTTTAACATTTTAATGTAGTGCAAATTATTAATATGTTATGGCAACGGCAATGCCTCAGAATTCAGAGTACTAAATTCTAAATTAAGCCAAACTGAAAAAATAATACACATACAGCCTTTCTTATTTTAGAACCACAAGATTATATAAATTTAGAAATAAAGTTTCTCCCAGCCTGGTATACAGAGCAATTTCCAGGACAGGCTCCAAAGCTACAAAGAAACTCTTTCTCAGAAAACCAAAAATAAAATAAAATAAAATACAATTTCCCAGAAAAGTGCTAAATGTTGACTTTTAATCTTTTTTATTTGTTACATCATTAAACCTAATCCTGAAGGTAGAAAGGCAGAATGAGAGTGTCAGACTATAGCTGTTTCTTGAGAATCCTCTGTTAAAAGTTGATACATTTAATATTTTTGAACTATAATTAGAGCTGACTGCAGGAAGTAAAACGTTTACTTGTAATAGATTTTTTTTAAAAAATGTACTTTTGTCTTAGGCTAAATCAATGACTGGTACAAATAATTCTTTGTGTTTTTGAGACATGCAAATGCATGATCAGTGAAAACACTGAAACATTTATGTAAATTCAAATTTAACATTAACACTAGTGGTAATAGTTTAGCCAAGTTGTTGCTGAGAACATCAGTTACCTCTACTTTACTTCCACCACCCTTGGCGTGGCCACGTTTTGGGCAGATTTGCCCTGCTCCACCTTAGGCCTGGCATCCCGCCACACCCCGAACGTCAAGCGTGGATTCAAATGACTCATCTTTATGGCTGTGTTCATGTTTACGGACAGCTCTGGAAGTTTCAGCATTATTTTTCCTTCAAATATGTTTGGAGAATGAAGAGTCAGCTGTTTAAGTGTCAGAAGTTGAGGACAGTGAGAGGACAGACCTGTCCCTGTGAAATCCTGAAGCTCCTCCCTTGACTGTTGAGGCAGAAGCTGGGCTTCTCCCAAACCTCTTTTCTCTCTTCTCAAATGATTCTGACTTCTAACCAAGAAACTCTAACACTATTTGCCACAGTGGGGGTTAAGAGTTCTATATAGTACCATTGTCCGAGGGAGGGGGAATGGAGGGGGAGGGGAGTAGGGGAAGGGAGCGATGTGTGCGAGGAGGGGGAGGGAAATGGGAAATGGGGAGGAGGCGGAAATTTTTTTTTTTTGCAACAACTAAAAAAAATAAAATAAACAAAAAAAAAAGGAGTTCTATCGTAGCAGGTCACTTCTCTCAAAAGGCATCACTCTTCTCAGGACACATAAATGTGATGTTTGAAAGAACATATCAGATGTGAATATTTGGTAATATCTTTGTATTAACTTGCTGTTGTTGGAGAGATGGCCATTAGTTAGTTATTTTGTTCAGGGTGTTTTCTCATGTACTGTGGATAGGATAGTAAATAGAATAGGGAGAGAACTGTAATTGGGGTAGTTATTTATATCACAGATGAGAAAGATAGCATGCAAAATCCATAAGAAATTATAAAATGCATGAGAAAGCGGCAAGTACTGCTGGCAAAAGTAAAGTTGATAGAAGGTGGATTTGTGTGAAGGAGCGAATGCTTTAGACACACGTGAGGAAGTTGGGGAAGTTTATAAAAGCAGATGTCAGATGAGAAAGCCAATAGTGAAGATATCTAGAGAAATGTTAATCAGACTAATAAGAGTTAGGATCCTGGGCAGAAATACTTAAATGGGGGAATTGGCGAAGTATATTGAGAAGGTGATGTTTGATAGAACATATCAGACGAGCACTCTAATAATAAGGATATTTGAGGAAAGATTTGCTAGACAAACCAAACTATTGCCAAGGTCCTTAGGTGGGAACATGTCAAGAAGATTATGGTTGGACTAGAACAGGTGAAGGGCAGAAGAACATGGGTGAAAAAAAGGGGCAAGGAGTTTATAACGTTGTCAAAGCTAGATTACTTGTCTATGAAATAGCAGTTCAGTTCATGGACATTTAAACAGTAAGGATCAACTTGTGTGTTTGTTACAATCTTGTACTAGGACGCAAATATAAACTCTTAAATTTTTAAATGAGATGGAATTAATCGTACATCAATCTTTAGGTTCCAAATTCCATTCTCATTCTTATCTATGGAAAACGCTTCTCTCTCTCTCTCTCTCTCTCTCTCTCTCTCTCTCTCTCTCTCTCTGACTAATTTGAACACAAAGATTTGGGGTGACCTTTAGCTTAATGGGGGAATAAGTAAATTTGATAAACATAAACCATAAAGATATTTTAATAAAACTAAAACTGCAATCCAAGCTTATCAGTTCAAGTGTAGAAATGGATACTTAGTGTCACCATTATTATACAAGGTAACAAAGATTTTAGAGACTGCAGGCAGTTGAGAAATCAAAGAGTTAGGGGGTTGGAATGACTCAGCTATCTTATGTTTATATAGTTATGATTCCAACATAAAATACAAAGCTTCTGTAGAAAATTATGAATATTTTAAAAAGTATGTGAATCATAAAAATACCCAGTGGATTTTTACAATATAATAATTAAAAAGAAAAACTTACTAACAAAAACTTTGAAGTACTGTATTAATTGAAAACAATACATTTTTCATAAGACAGAATATGATTATGGAACAATATAAAAGTGTGTGAAAACCATCCTTTCTTTTTTAAAACATTTAATATCACTGAAGCTTTCAGCCTTCAATATTTAGTATGCAACACCCTAATTTTGAAACTTACAATCTTCAAAAATTAGGGCAGAACAGTTTTTACAATGTCAAGAATATTAAGAAAGTAATATTACATACCTTATTGGTTTTACCCATACTCTGAAACGGTGTCAAAACAAAACACTACATCACCACACAATTAGTAGCAATGACTAAACATGAATCATCTATGAATATATTAGAAAAAGATATATAGTAGTGTTATATCAACACAGAACCTGTAGTGTTAAACATAGATTTTAATGAAGGAAGCATTATTGTTCTTTAGGTGAGGAAAGATTAAGTGGGTACATCTTCCCTAAAGAAAATATTTCTAGGCTTCCTAGTATTGTTATTTAAAAAAAAATGGTTGAAGTAATTGAGTAAAAGTAGGTAAAAATGATCAAGAAAATCTGGTTTTCAGCTAAGCCTGAATCAATGAATAAACTGCAGAAGGAACCAGAAAAAGTAACTTTATCTGATAGTGTATATGAAAACCAGTCAAGCCTTAAAGGGAAAACAATGCAGCAGTGGCCCTCAGGTGACAGAAGAGCTAGACTGTTGAGAGGAACACATATGATCATGTAGGACATGAGAGGGGAGGAGAAAGGGAAAGAGAAAAACAGAGGAAAGGAGGGAATCAGCAGTAATGAGAAACCAGAAGAGCAAGACTGTTGAGAGGAACACATATGATCATGTAGGACATGAGAGGGGAGGAGAAAGGGAAAGAGAAAAACAGAGGAAAGGAGGGAATCAGCAGTAATGAGAAACCAGAAGAGCAAGACTGTTGAGAGGAACACATATGATCATGTAGGACATGAGAGGGGAGGAGAAAGGGAAAGAGAAAAATAGAGGAAAGGAGGGAATCAGCAGTAATGAGAAACCAGAAGAGCTAGACTGTTGAGAGGAACACATATGATCATGTAGGACATGAGAGGGGAGGAGAAAGGGAAAGAGAAAAACAGAGGAAAGGAGGGAATCAGCAGTAATGAGAAACCAGAAAACATGTGTTCATAGCCATACAACAAGATGCAGGGGAGATGAAAGGGCTTGCCTTGCAAGTGTAAGGGATTGAGTGTGAGTCCCAGAATCTACATTTGAAAAAGAAGAAGGAAAGAAATGCCTGGCATGATGCCATATGCTTATATCTGAGCACTGGGGTGATGGAAACAGGTACATCATTGACACTCACTCACAAGCCCTCTACCGACTTGGTGAGTTCAAGACCAGTGAGTGGAGCTATCTGAAGATAAGACAAAACAAAACAATGTAGCCAGCACCTTCTGAAATACAAACTATGCTTGTCCTCTTGCTTCAACGTATATTTGTGTAAATGTGAACACACACACACAAACTCTCTTGTGTATGTGGACATGCACATACACACAGATAAAGACAGACATAAATATACACACATACATACATACAGAGAGGTAAAATTCTACTAGGCTTTCTTATGTAATAGCACAATTATGATCCAAGGATATCTACACGCATCTTTGTCTGAACATTTTGTTAGGAAATTGACTTTCCCATTGGGAAAGTTCATTAGCAGAGTGCATGGATACGTAACATAGAGAAGTTGTCTTCACTGGTGTTTGGTCAAAGCCAAAGAAAAATGGATGAAAAGTAAAATAAAGGAAACACTTACTCTGTGTCACTAACTCAGTTTGACAAATGAATGTTATAAAAATACTTTCATTAGAGAGAAAAATATGTGTACAACCCAATGTGTAATCCTTATTGTACTTAGCACACGTAAAAATTTTTAGAAAAAATCTTATTCTTGTTGTTTTCAACAATATATTCCAGGAAGATGAAGAAAAAAATTCTAAGCTCCTTTGTTCTTGACCTGACTAGGGAGAAACACAACGTCGAACATTACAACCTGTCCCTAATTCTCCAACAAGCGGTCCTATGGTGGTCCTACTGTTGTCAGCAAGTCCCTAAACTTCTGAGAGAAGAGAAATTTAAAAGCAGAATTTACTTACAAAGCACTACAGCTTCTAAGTGAATGCTGAAGGCCTAAGTCTTAATAGTGTTGTGTAAGTGCTTTACTTTTCTGACACCAGATCAGAGTCTCCAAATCTTTACATAGACAGACACACAGACAATATGTTAGGTTTCATAGACCACATGTTTTCTTTCACAACTATTTATTACTTCATTATAATCATATAGCCAAAGACATTATGCAAATCAATGTGACTATACGTCAGTAAAGCTCTACCATATAGATTTTCTAGGAAACCAAGAGCACATGGCTTTGATCTGCTTTTACCAAATCATAGTATTCTGCACTTGCTTGGTTATCAATGGTTTTTTTTCCAATTTAAAAGATATATTAATTTTTTTCTCACTTACTGAAACCCACATATTTTTACAGTGATTTTCTTTAAAATAGTTTGGCTCAAGTGTTCCATGCGGTTACTGATTTTGTTTGTTGTCTTGTATAGTTTGTTTTGTTTCCTTTAAAGAAAGGTACACTGGATTTCTTTTTACATTAAGAAAATCCTTTTATGAAGAAATGATTTTAATTACTCTACTTTTCTTTGTCCTAGTTTTTTTATATTGACCAAAGAGAAAAATCATTGATGTTTCATACCAGTAAGATGAAATTCTTGCTGAAGGTGAGCATCATCAAAGACCTGCAGATGGCTAGCCATTATGGTTAAGGACATAGCCTTCCTCCCACTGTCCTCTGTGGTACTGGCTGTATGATCTTTAACAAGTAGGTTTTCTTTCTGTTTCCTCATCTATAACATGAGGAAAATGATAACTTCCAAATAGACTTGTTAAAAAGAGTCAGTAAAATAATACACAAGAATAACCATACATATAAGTATTTGTTAAGCACAACACTCTATAGATAGGTACTATTAATATTCTACTATCAAAGTATCCTAAATGTTTTTATAAGTACAATCATTTCCCAAACTAGCAGAACTCTGAGACATAAATGCACTGACTAGTCCTGAAGGAGACTTGAAAATTATGGGTCATTTTTACTCTACTCAATTTTTCTCCATTCTAGGTCCCCTTGTCTCCTTTCTGAACCTTTCTGACTTTCAGAAGCAGAACACCTGTCTAGGTCACCAGCAACACCCAAATTTTTGTTGCAAATCTACTGACCTTGGTAGCTATAGACAAATTACAGCTCTGAATTTCAGATTTTCACTTTGCAAAGCCAAGTTAATAAGATCAACATCAGAGTGTGCTTTAGAGAGATATAAGAATATCTTAGTTTTCAAATTTTGAGTGTATGGGAGAATTATCCCCTGCTTGGTGATAAAGGGGTGGAGATATGAAAGTTTCAATTCTTATTCCCTCCCTTTCTTACCCGGGGATCAACTCACCTATCCAATGAGTTTGGAAGAATATTGCATGCATGCATCATTTGGCCTTTTGTTTTTCAAAAAAATATGGAACAATACCCACAGTTACAATGATTTCCCTGTGACTTTGGAGTGTAAACACGGTGGTGGAATGCCCATTTAGTCATAGATCAAAGATGTCATCTCTAATTAGTTAGCACGCATTAATCTCCATGACTCACTCCAGTTGGTTTAATTGAAAACTGGGCTATTGTTTAATATACCTTTAAAACACTCACAGCGTTAAATCTCACAATACTTTATGTGACAGCATAAGAACAAATACTAAAATTGGAGTTATTTTAAGAGCTTTTTTGTTACAGTATAGCTAAACTGCCCTCTCCTCATTATGCCTTTTTGATTATAGTGTAGGTGAATCTTTTCTTCTCATTGTAACAGATGATGTAATATTTTTAAAGGTAGTGTAGGAAACCGCTTATTAATCATGTCTTTCTTTCAGTTTTTTACACTTCAATGACATCTTCTTAACCCAATGCCAACCACCTACACAAACATGTGCACAGTCACACAAACACACACACACATACACCCTCTTGACTTATTATTGACAATTAGAATGTGGGAATATCAAGGGATTTTTCTGTTTTCAAACCTTGTAAGCCTACCCATACTAATGATTTTTCCTTCTGTTCCAGTTCAAGAGTAGATCTGCCCTGGTTATTGCTTATTTCCGTGCTTTAAGTGATCCCTGTTCCCATATGATCAAACTTGATGCTGTTAGATGACGCCTTTGTTTAATCTTCTGATTTTCATAGAATCCAAAATTAAATGACTAACAAAACATATATCTTTGCCTGGCCTTTGAAGGGAATATTCAGATCTTATAGTACTTAAAGATGATAGTGAAAAATAATATTTTTGTCTAAAATTATAGTTGTCTAAAATGCCACATACTGGTTAAAATTAAATGACTGGCATAAAAATATTTTCAAGGTTAGTAACTTATTTTCCTGATGTTAAAATGAGCCATTCAAATCAGTCAATAACAATACACAAATAAAACGCACTACAAGCATAACTACATGAGATTGGCTACAGAAAATAGAGCAGTATATCCGTTATAGGCATAGAAAAATATGGACATTGTCACTCTCACTTTAAAGCCACCGCTTAAAACATTATGATGACATTTAATGTTAAAAGTTTAACAATTAGAAAATATTTTACTAACACCCAGTGTTGAAGAAATAGAAATCTATCCATTCTCTATTTCATTGCACATATGTTTCCATATATATATATATATATATATATATATATATATATATATATATAATTTAATATCCAAATGATCAGAAATTACATATTCGCAAGCTAAAACACTGCTGTAAAATGTCCTCAACTTTTTTTCATTTTCTGTACAAGAGGCAGAAAAGTAACATGTGTCATACTCTTTTACAAACTCCTTTTACATGTATTCTCTCTACTAGCTGTGCTTAATCCACATGTTCTAGACAGTTTGATGTACATACAACTAACCAGCTGGTTGTTTATATACAGAACTTCCTGTGATTGTTCTGGTCTTGCTAAATCAATGCACACAAGCACAACATAAGACAGCAAAGATGGGTACAGTTTTGCTGGCCTAATTTACATTATAAATGTATTATATTTATGTCTACATTGTTCTTAATTTTTTACTAGTTTATTTTTATATTTACAAAATATGAACTCACACAACAAAACTAAACATAAGACAAAATGAAAGTGAGAATTTCCAGGTGTTGAAACATCTATTTGCTAGGTTTCTTATGTCTTTTCATTATTTAGGATTGTGTTAGGTGAGTTATCCTGTTTGTTGAATAAACCTACTGAAATCTTTTATGTGCTCCCCTATACAAGAGTGAAATTATTAAAATCATAAGTATATAAATTTTGACTTGTGTGATACTGTTTAGAGTTTCTATAGGTTAAAATATCAGAAAGAACTTTCTGTATATACTATATCTAGAATAAACATTAAAATATCAAAGTTCAAATTTTGCTTTTGTGGTATAGCAAGCAATATAGTCACATGTAGAACATTGTAGGCATCATAATTTGTGTTTAGTGAATAATGCCTATATTCGGCCATCTAACGATATAAAAAGAATCAAATAGGATTTAGGAAATCTTATCTCCTGATAGAAAAATGTCAGACTGTTTAATGTTCTGCTGTTTTGATTTTTTTTTTTGGCGGGGGGGGGGGTTCTCTCAACTATTAACACCAAACTTTGGTATATAAAGAGTATCAATAGACATGTTCTTGAGCTCTACAAACTATGACTTGAATTTTAAAAGATACTTTAGACAAAATATATAACACAAATTTAAAAGAAATAATGTCTAATCTAGTTATTATGAATGAGGTGTGGCCTCATGTAAAAATCATTGCACCCATTTGCTGCTCTCATTTCAGACAAAAGAGTTAGGTAAATAAAGTGACTGCCAGAAAATATAACAATGCAGGAGCTAAATGTGAAAACAGAAGTTCCATTAAACACTTTGAAAATAAATGAAATGTAGCTCATTTTTAAAAGCTGTCAAAAGATAACAACAACTAAGAAGACTTCTTGTTGTGGAAAGGACTACTAAGAAAGGCGGTAGTTTTTGAGCTCATCTTTTTTTTCAATTTTTCATATTGGTTATATGATACATGACAAATTGTCAAGTTATTCAGAAGGGATGTATGATACATGACATCTTAAGGGTAAATGGAAAAAGCCCACACAACACTGAGCAATCACAATTTTTCATCTTTAGAGAGAATTCCATTACAAAGTATGGCATCTGTCTAGTGATTATGATGGTATACTTTATACATTTATTTGCATGAGATGTGCTCAAACATTTAAGCAGACATTAAGGATATTTTTGTGATGCTGTTTTCGGATAATATCACTTGAAATGAGCAGAATTGAATAAAGCACTGGCCCTTCTCCCTGCTCCCCCATACAGTCTGAGAGAACTTTACATAACCAGTTGAAGACTTAATAAAACAAGCTGGACAATAGGTGAGACCTAAGCATGAGTACATGGCACATTACATTGGTGTTGCCCATCTTTTAGATGTAGACTACACATTAGCGTTTCTTAGTAGTCAGGTTCCTCACCTACAGAGAAGTTAACACAGTCATCTTCCATGCATCTAAAGTTTGAATTGAGACAAGAACAGATATGGGCTCTCTTTGTTTTCCAAATGTAGGTTGTGTTAATACACATCCTTGTTTATCAAATGAATTAGTTCCTTATAATAAATTTCACAATGCACACATATATCTCAATACATGTTCATTACATGCATTTTTATATAATACATAGTCACATTTTATTGTTTTTATTATTTCTTTGAAAATACTAATAGGTATGTAGCTATATCCACATGGAATCAGTAAAATTGTATCAATCACATGAAATATCTGGATAATTAAAAATCAATCTTTGTAGAAGCTAATGTTGCAGCATCTTCTCTAGTGTCAATGGGATGTTAGATATATTGAAAAATAATGCCTCACTTTAAAACCAAACTCTACAATTCTATATTCTAAAGCAAAATATATATTTAAAATCATTTTAAAATTAGCACCAATGAGTTATATATATATATATATATATATATATATATATATATATTTCTTGATACCACAAAACATCTAAGAAACCACTTGATTCCTTGTCATGATTTTTAAGGTTGCAAAGATTTCTGCATCTTTACAGAATTCTGCTTTCCTCATGAGTCTGCACACACAGTAGCTACTCACTTTCCATCTTTCTCCCTGATCTTTATGCTGTTTTACGATAGTTACGTTCTTCTGACACAGAAATTGGAATTCTAACACCGTGGTCCTTATGCATCAAGGGAAAGGAGATGAAGGCAAAGTTTTGCTATTATTGTTTGCTGTCACTCACCTGCCCAGAAGCAGAAACTCTCCGGCTAGCCCCAAGCGCCTCATGGCCATCAGCAGACCTCTCACAGTCATGCCTTCGCAGAAGCAGGCTACCACCCTGGCCTTGGGCAAATGACTTCTGAGCTTTTTCAACAGCTTGTCAAAGCTCTGCTCGCCAGCATTGCTGTAGATTTTGTAAGAGTGGGCGATGCAAATCCCTTCCTTGGCTGACATATCTTTGAAAGCCTCCATCCCACTTTCTCCATAGTTGCCTGTATGAAAACAAACATACAAAAAGGGATATTGGGTTGGTAGGAATGCATTTATTAGATACAACAAGAATCTTTTCTCTTAACTGAAATGTAGAACAACCTGTTTCAGCACATACATACGTATGTGGTATGTACATTGCAGAGCTTAACTTATTCACATGATGTATTGTTGCCCATCTCCCTCCATGTTGTCACTATAGCAGGGTTTTATTCTTTCTTACGGCTGAATAGTATTTGATTGTGTAGGAACCAAGTGTTCATCAATAAAAGAACATTTAAGATGTTTTCATTTATTAACAACATCAAGTACAGCCTTGATGATCAGGAATGTGCAGTTGTCTCTTCAGCATTCAAATTTGTCTGCTGTTTAATGTATACTCCTACCTTAATATAAAATTATAGAAAGCAGCCGCTGGCTGTTTTTATTCTATGCTCTCTTTTTCTCTTTGGTTGTCATTGGATAATCATTGCATCCCACTGCTGGAGTTTGAATATGGTTAATACTCCAAGGATCCTGTTTTGGGGGTCTGGTCTGCAATGTGCACACCCTGATGTGGTGGAAATTTTAAGTGGGCTGAAGAAAAGGTGACCAGATCATCAGCATTCATTCTCAGATGACTTCTGCTAGTCATGAAAAGGGAAAGTTTGGCTCTTTCACAACATCTTGCCTTTTTGCGTGTACACATTCTTTTTCTACCTGAAACTGATTTCCTTTATTTCTCCCCATAATTTAATAATAAAACCAAACATTGCCACTATGCTATTTAGACTTCCAACCTAACCAAAGTACTGACCCAAATAAGCCTCTTTGTTACATACATAATCCAGCATTAAGTATTCTGTTGTGGTAACACAAAATGTATCACAATTGGCCCTTTAGCCAAAGTATGTATATGAGGTTTATTCACAGTATACATATGCATATATTTAGATACGCAGTGTGTACATACGAGCATATACAAAATACATACTATATAAATGATATCGATGTGATAGAAATATTATAGAGCATCTTAGTATAAAAAATATTGGGGGTACAGAAGTCCTTGTACTCCCCTTGTCCTCACAGAGAAGCACTAAGAGAACCACCGATGTTAATCTCACAGAGGTGTCTCCTCAAGAGAGGAGATAAAATCAAATACCTGCACTCCATCTAGAAATCTGAAAGTGGAGGGAATTGACAGCTTGATGACCTTTTTGCTATATGAAAGGACAGACTGCATCCTAATTCCCCAGAATGATCATTCCAGACTCTTTCCACCCTAGTCATTACCCATCCTTGGATGTCACAAGTACTTATGGCTGCTGATGACACTAGATTCTAGGCCTTTTAGCTATAGAAACAAACCTCGTGGTCACGTGTACTTTATAACAGAGTCATTGTGTGGTCACACCTTATGCTTTATTGTGTTCCTGGAACTGGACAGACTGGACTGATTAGTACCTAGAAACTTTTCCCAATCATACTGTGTTTTAAATATACTGATAATGAATTGTCTGGCATTAGACCTCCTGAAGTCTGATCCAAGTTGATAAAGTCCAGGTTCACATTCTTGTCTCTCTATGTGTTTTATTTACCTCTGGGAAATATCCCCAATAAAAATGTGTATTTTATGTAATATATTAATTGTCATGAATTTATTACTTGGTGTTCTAAAATGCAAAGGACCCAATATATTCTCAACTAAGATCAATCCTGTCATGAAAATGTATAAACTAATTTAAAAACATCCAATTTTCATTCTATATAATCAAAGAGCAGTTAATGATATGGATAATTCCAAAATCCACTTTCATCCAAAATACAATTTTAGAGGTGAGAATATGTTCATCTTTTTCTTCTTCCTGCTTTTTGTTTATTTTTGAGACTTTATTATTTACAATTTTCTCTTCCGTTTTCCCCTCCAAATTTCTTCATAACACAACTTTCTTCAAATTTATGATTTCATTCCATCAATTTTCATTGCCTATATATGTGTATTTTTTATTTCTGTATATTCCCAAATATAAACTACTGAGTCCATGTAATATTACTTGTATACATGTTTTCAGGGCTGACTGTTTAGCACGGGACAACCAATTGATATTCTCTTTCCTGTGGAGTGCTACCGCTTCTGCTCACAGATTTGCTCAGTGTCCTGGAGTTCTTTGTGTCTGGTTGAGGCTTTGTAGGCTTTTCCATGTGACATTTGGCATTTTTTACAGTTGTTAAGAGGCTCTGCTGATCAGAGGCTGTGGTCTACCATAGCCTAGCAACTTTCTTTAAGCTCTGCAACATGGAAAACTTATTGCCCTCAGAAAAAAAGCTTCCTGCTCTCTACCTAACTTTATCTGGAAGATGTCTCCTTGCCTAGCTAGGATGCCTGACTTGTATCAAGGGTGACCCTTGACACAATTCCCTGCAAATAGTCTTTCCCTGATGATTCACGTGTTATTTAAGGAAGTGATATAGCGATTTTGATAGGGTCATGATTCCACTAATCCAGATATTTGATAGGAGTGTGCCACCTAATTCAAATTAAGGTTTGTCCCCAGGGTCCCCAATTCTATATATATATATATATATATATATATATATATATATATATATATATGATATATTCCAAGATAAAGTTAAGGTGATTTACCCAAGTCTGTCTCCCTGAGTGTTATTTCCTTTGTACCCATGGCCATCTGAACCCTGTTTTCTGCCTCTGTTCTCTCTACCCTTCTGGACCAATGCAACCAACAATCCTGAAAATCGCTGAGGAAGTTGAGCTGCATAAAGTCAAAGGAAAAAGAAGATTAAGACTGTCAGTCATCTGTGAGAAGAATCACACCAGGGTTATTATATAAGTTATCCCATTGAATTCCGATAATATTTTTGAGTTATGTGTTATTACTGGCATCCCATACACAACACAGTCAGTGCCGTCAAAGATCAGAGTTATAAATATGACTAGTATGTAAAGGCTGAGTTCCATGCAGCTCCAAAAGTAAAGATTCCTCTCACTTTGTTCTTCTATAATTGACCCCCAAGAACCTTAAAAGTCCAATTATATAGGACAGATAGATTGGCACGAAGAACACACGGGTATTATTACACAGCTGGGTTGTAGAATATAAAAGTATAACTAGCCTAA
Source organism: Microtus oregoni (assembly GCF_018167655.1). Lineage (NCBI taxonomy): Eukaryota > Metazoa > Chordata > Mammalia > Rodentia > Cricetidae > Microtus > Microtus oregoni. The sequence goes on along the minus strand of NW_024543059.1, from coordinate 9,662,693 downwards.
AATCAGGTAGACATAGGAGGTGGTATCTATCAAGAACAGCAAATATCAAGTAAATGAGAGCTATGAGTCACCCATTTACAGAGCCCTGGGCTACACAAAGATGAAAGCCAGCAAACAGGTAGGTGGATAAGCCTGTGCTGGAGCACATATCTCAGTTTTGCTACTGTGCTTTCCCAACACACACGTGCCTTACTCAGATGAGCCCCTCTGATTTTCAGGATGCAATATTGTGTAGTTCTATCCATACACAGCATACAGGAGAACATGCTAGCTTGGCTCGCAGCCCAAACACTGATTTGCAAACTGTGTGGATTTCTGTTTATCTCTAGAATTAGAAGCAATGAGAAACCTCTGTGATAGTGGCAGGTGGACGATCCGTTTATTTCATAATTAACAAAGTTTAAAGGGTGCTTTCTGGAAAATGTGTCAAGAGGCCTAAATTATTGATTTACACTAATCTGAGTAATCTACTATTCTTTTTATTTTTAGACAGTTCTGTTTCTCAGCTATTTTGCTAGCAACACTTTGATTTAAGATGGAGTCAGTCATATAAAAAGTTTGAAATTAGGTATGATGGGTATGATATAAATAATAAAAGCCAGTAATTTCATAAAAACAAGAAAATGTATCTGAAAATGTTAGGATCTTTAACTTGTTACCTAACAATTTCACTTTAACACTGTCTTTACTTATTATGCAACATGTTACATAAAGCAAGTGAAATAGAGGAGAAATATTTGTATTGAAGAAACTTAATTTAGCTTCAATTTGGAAACTATATTCTCAGCCTTTTCACCTGAAACAAAAACAACACACTTAAATATTTGCAGTGCATGTATTTCACACATTTAAAGTATCTGGTAATTAGCTTGGACTCAATTTCACCTACTGGAGTATCTCTACTTGAACATCCCACAACATATTGAAGCTAATAGCATTATCCATGTACTTTAGACACAATATTAAGCTAAAAGCAGAAGAAGAAAAAGTGATTTCTCAGAGGCACACCTAAACTGTCCTAGATGAAAGAAAGATGACATAGGGACATCCTTCTACTCTCCACTCTGTTTTGTTTCAAACTTACAACCCCTCTAAACAGTTTAGACATAGATTTGATATAAAATGTTTATAAAATCACAACTTGGATTTATTTTCAAGAGTCCAGTGTAATCTGATAATTTAAAAAAGAGGCTACAGAACTGGCTAAGTAACTCAGTGGCTAAAGGTGCTTCCCGCTGAGACTGAAGACTTGTGCTTAATCTACAGAACCCTCAGTACAGAAAGAGAGAACAGACCCCTGCAAATGTTCCTCTGACAAAACACATGGACTCTGTATCATGTGTATGCACAGGTTTTCACACTGTCTCTTTCAAATACACACAGATAAGTAAATAAATGCAAAAATATAAAAAATAAACATGAGCGTATGTATTTGAATAAATGGGAATTTTAAAGTAAAGCTGTGTCCAAGAATTTATATAGACTCTGTATTCTGTATACATTTGGAAACAATGGGAACATTGGAAAAATGTCTGCAAATTTCGTAAAGAGAGAAATAGATTTTAAGTAGCATATATATAGAAGAAAAAGTTTAGAAAAAAGCTGAGTTTCCAATGTGGAATCTAGTCATTAAAGAAAGCTGTCCCGTAAATTAGGACTCTAAGATGTGGCTTCACTTCAATAAAAGGAATCTACAGAAAATTATTTTCAGGTAGCAGAGGAATTATGAAGAGAAATTTTATTTTTATAAAATAATGTATGGCCATGTACCAAAGAAAAAGGAATCAAGCAAAGGAAAGATTGCAAAGCTTTGAACCTGTGATGCATGTCCAAGTCAACAAGTTTGAATGACTTTTTTTAACCTTAACTTTAGTCTCAATACTTGTGGTTGTGATAGATATCTTCTCCCAATCCAAAAAAAAAAAATCTATAGTTCATATATTGGAACTGGTGAACTGGCACAGACATAGTGGAGAAGAATAAAATTTAGAAATGATTATTTTTTTAAAAAAAATCTTTTGTATTTTAAATGGATTACAGAAAAAGAATGTAGTAGTTTGACTAAAAATGGCCCCCATTAACTCATAGATTTGAGTGCTTAGTCATCATAGGAAGTAACATCGCTTTATGAGGATCAGGAGGTGTGGCCTTATGAAGGAAGTGTGTGTAAAACTCTTAACTACTTCTCCAGCATTGCCTGCATGCAGCCGGAAATTCCACCATGATGGTAATGAACTAAACTTCTGAAACTGTAAATAAATCTCAATTAAATGTTTTCTTTTATAAGAATTACTATGGACATTGAGCCTATAATTAGTGATCCTAGAGAAGCTAAATAGGAGAACCCAAAGAAAAACATATAGGCACCCTCCTGAATATTAACCTTCAGCAAGCGATGAAAGGAGACAGAGACAGAGACCCACATTGGAGCACCAGACATAAATCTCAAGGTCCAAATCAGGAGCAGAAGGAGAGAGAGCATGAGCAAGGAACTCAGGACCACAAGGGGAGCACCCACACACTGAGACAATGGGGATGTTCTACTGGGAACTCACCAAGGCCAGCTGGCCTGGGTCTGGAAAAGCCTGGGATAAAACCGGACTCTCTGAACATAGCGAACAGTGAGGACTACTGATAACTCAAGAACAATGGCAATGGGTTTCTGATCCTACTGCACGCACTGGCTTTGTGGGAGCCTAGGCAGTTTGGATGCTCAACTTACTAGACCTGGATGGAGGTGGGTGGTCCTTGGACTTCCCACAGGACAGGGAACCCTGATTGCTTTTCAGGCTGGGGGGGGGAGGGAAATGGGAGGCGGTGGCTGGGAAGAGACAGAAATCTTTAATAAATAAATAAATTAAAAAAATAAAATTAAATTAAAAAAAAGAATTACTATGGTCATGGTATCTCTTCACAGCAATAGTCACTGACTAAGACAAGGATGATTTTTTTTTTCCTAAATTTTGTGAAATGGCCAAGTAAGAGTGGCGGTTAGGAAACCCAATAAGGGTATTCTGATTCAGAAACGAGAAGTATGTGTTTTGAGTACTTGTCAGTCTTTGCAATGAATAGCACTGTGGGTAGCAACAGTGCTGTGTGAAAGTATAAGGTGTGATAAAAAAAAAAAAAAAACAGTCCTGCATGGTACCCTCAAAGTGACAAACATACATGTGTTACTTGAAAAAAATGTTGACGTTTACTTCTGAAACTAAACATGCAATAAATATGTTCAATGATTCAGGTTAACACTGAACTCCTTCAGGGTAGGTTGTATAGATGGAGTTTAAAAGTGCAGAACACGCATTTATGCCACTCCTTGGTCTGAGGCACTTGCACGTGAAAAGGAAGAAGAAAATACAGTGGCAATAAGTATTAGGTATGGAAATCTAGAGAGAGGTTTTGTCCATTGAGTTTCAGAAGGGAACTTCTTCACAAAGAGCTTCATACAGGGGAGAAGTATAGAACACAAACTCAGTAGATGATTTTATAGCCCGTACCATCACCATCACTATAATTGCCATAAAGAAAGGTGGAATTTACCTAGTTTATGTAATTATGTAAATACCAAGTCCTATACTTGCAAATTCAGGTACTTTAATATGAAAACTAATTAACTTGAAGAAGTTAACATGATACAGGGCAATATTTCACAGATTTATGAATAAGGTGTAGGTGATAAGAAAATTTGCCAAATAATTGCTAGTTAAGAGAAAGAGCTGGAATTTCAGCCTCTGTATTTCAAATGTCCACACCTGTATTCTTCCATGTGCTATTGCTACTCTCGAGCCAGACATTAGGATTACAATTAGTTCAGCTGCATATTTCTTCCAAACACACTTCTATGCACCAGTATATGTTTCCTTTGCAACTTATTTCTCAACCTATATATTATTTATCAAATAACTGCTGTGCCTAATTTCCAAATAAAGTAGAATCATGGATGATTTGGCACTTAATGATTCAAACCATATCACTTTTAATAATCAACATTTAATTCTAATTACATTCCTATAAAATATTCAGTGCTGAATTATAGCTTTATATAGACAATGGTATGTATAATAAGAGGGGGACTTTGGAAAGAGTTGCTCCATCATCTAAAGTTACCTTCTTAATGATGTCATTGATAGGCACAAAAAGACATGTGGGTTTTGACATTAGGACTTTCAGTGCATTTATATTTTAATTGAATTGTTAATGCAGTTTGAGTTTATATCTGCAGTGTGGAAAATACTACCCTTTTTAAAAAAAAAATATTCTGGAGACTTTTCCTCATTTCTATCTCTGGATACTCTTCCCAGAGGCAAATGAAATGTTGAGACAGACACTTGACCCAAATTCTCATTCTATAGAATTCAACTTCCTTAGGCTTTCTTTGTAGGCTGTCAGGTTTGCAGCTGAAGCCTGTTGTGCCCAGCTCATTAAGAGTGATTCTATTTGAATAAAAGGGAAAATCTTCATGTGCGACAGTGTGTCAATGGGTCGAGGGGTCTGGAAGGTATTTTGCCTCTTTTTTTAAGCTCACTAGTTACCTCTAGTCCTTAATTCTAACTAGATCTAATGACATGCAGAAATTGTCCTATCTTAGCTGAATGTGGAAAATCCTTCACAGCATAGCGAAATCATCTTTTGATTGACAACCTTTGCTGAAAAGAAGTCCGTTCTTTGACAGCAGCTCCCTAGTCTGACACCTTCTTCGGTTTAGACTTGCTTTGTGTAGATTTGTGATTTTCAGATTTCCTCAGGACTCAACTTTTCCTCATAACATGGAGAACAGGGACTCACTTTGGGTTTAGGAATGAGCAAAATACATCGAAGTTGGTGGCATAGTTGTGTACTTGTTATCAGACTGAATTTTATTTAGGAATGAGTAGCTATGCTATGTTAGAGCCATGGCTTTAGGCTTCACATCTATTGTTCAAACCTGACCTGTCTCCTATGTGCTACTACTAGGTTAGCCTCTGAGAACATGTGACCACTGAACATTTGACTTATGTCTAATCTAAAAAGCATAGTTCTTTCAGTTTAAAACACTACTTTTCAAACATATATAAAAAAAATACAGGTATCACATCAATATTTTATAATGTTGGTGACATATCAAAATGATAAAAATTATAACAATGATTAAATAAGATATACTCTTAAAATTAATTTTATACTATAAATTTATCTTTATTGTCTTAAGCTATTTATGTGGGTAGTAATCTATTTCTATCACAGGATATATATATATATATATATATATATATATATAGTATGTATATATATTACACACACACAAATATATCCTAATTTTTCCGAGCAGAATCTAAATTTCTGATAACACTAGATCATGTATTAATTTCCCTAAGATCAAGTGTCTAGTCTTTTTCATTAGTCTATCATTGTCTTATAGGGCACAATAAAGCCATAATGACAGCAGTAAACAAGTCAACAAATGCACATTCTTTCCCTAAAATAATTTATTATTCTGACTAAAATATGAGTGATCATGGCCCACAGGCACACACAACTCTAGTTTTCCCTGAATGACACAGATTACCATGGAGAATATTTATATTCATAGAAAAGAAAGGCATGGCATCGATGTATTTACAGGACAATGAACTGTGTATGGCATGTTTTCAGGTATCCCAGATTGTACACAGTTATCTTTCTCTTAGATATTTTTGTAGATACTTATTCCCTCTGCACTCTTCAAAACACAGCTGCTATGGTTACAATTCTCTAATTTTGTATTTCTAAACTAGTCTGCTTCCTTTCCCTCATTTCAGGTATGTAAGCTTGTTTATGGTCATGCTCTTATTTATTTGACTGTGTTTAAAGGGTATACAATTGGTTGAGGGGTTTATCTCAGTTACACCTTTATCTACAGAGCTTCTATTTGTGAATGCTTGTTTAAGTAAATGGATTTTAATATCAATTTTTCTTCAGCCAATTGATGTTTACTAGTAACCATGATCCAAAATGATAGAGCCTAGGTAAGACATGTTGGACAACACAGTTTAATCATAAGTGACATTGGACAGAGTAAAAAGATATTTGAATTTCGTTAACTTAAAATCTTATGTTTTCTAACTGTCATGGAAAGCTCTCTCTTTCTGTGTGTGTGTGTGTGTGTGTGTGTGTGTGTCTGTGTGTGTGTATGAATGACATGTACTTAAAAGAGCCACAGAGTGAAATTTTATATTTCCATTTTGTAATAAACACTAAGCACATTGCCACCCTTTTCCATTTGTTTTCCAGTTTAACTCCAACATCTAGTTTCTAATTCTGAGAATATACACAACAAGGGGGTGAACAATTCCTAAGTTAAGTTCATCTTGTTGAGGCCCTTATGTAAATATTCTCCACTGATTTTACTTGAAAAATATCTAGTAACATAAAATAAGAAGACATTCTTCACTGAATTTGCGCAGCTTTGAAATTTGCGTAACTACTGTTCAGCTGCCTGTTCCATTAGTTACTGCTTTCTTGCACTTTAAATAGCAAGTAGTAGCTGTTCTCCTGCCATATTTTGCTCCTATAAAAACTTCTGGATTTGGGTTTCTTAATCTACATCAATTTGTAAAAATATCTCAAAGCCACAATTACTTTCACCTCATGAATAACATTCATTTACCCCATATGTATTAAACCCAGGCTTGATCAGAACTTAAAACTCAGATGTACCAGCATTTCAGTATTTTTCCTTCTTTATTACATAAATTGCCCAGAATCCACTCTCACTCTGTTTTATATTTTAATGCTAGAATCAAATCAAGGGTATTCCTATTCAAATACTCTACCAATGAGCTGCATTCCCAGCAAGGCATTCATGCTAAGACAAGGGAAATAGCTTCCGACTAGTGCCTGAACAATTGCGACTTTAACACTCCTCTTGAAGGAGTCTCATTTTCAAGAATTAATGCCTTCCCTCCTGTTTTCATTACTCATAAATGTCACTAAATTTTTCACCAAGCAAGAAAATGGGAAGAGGTGGGTGGAAGAAAGCTGATTCACTCAACCACTTCCCTAACTTGGGTAATTCCATAAACCCTGGATGCAATACAACTGGGCTTTATTACAGTCAGCGCATAAGCATTTAGTTAAATTGATGATAGTATAAGGAAAAAGTAAAGATAAAGAATCTCACAGGATCAGAAGGAATATACAATACTAATCTCTGACCTTGGAATTCTAGGAGCTCCAGAGAAATACATTTTCATCGTTTAAAGTATCCAGATTATATTTTGTTTTGATTTGATTTTGGTTTTGTCATGATAGTACAAGCTAACTAATATAACCTTCTGTCTGTAAGCCAAAAAATCTTTAGGTCAAATAATCTTTAGGCAAGATGGAATTAGTGAACTTATAATGTCATAAGGCTCATCAAATACAGGAAAGAAAAACTTTTGTAATATATAGACTAAATTTGATTCTTGCATTTGTAATTCTCTAGATGTTTATCCCTTAAGAATGAATTTAAAAGCTTCTGAGTTCCAGTTTATTTAATTGAGTAAGAAATAGAAGGATAACACCTGTTTAATGTCTGGTGCATAATAACTTCTCGACAAAAGTTAGTTTATGTAGTATTTCCTTTTTTTTTCATTTCTTCTTTACAATTTATTCTTGTAAAGCAAGACTTTAGAGATTGACTCCCAAGTTAGAATAGGTTTTACTATCACTTGAATTAATCAAATCTATATTCAAACTGTTGATCAGCTACCAACTAATTTGGGTGTTTAGGAAAGTTATCTAATCTCCTAAGCATATTCTTCCTTATCATAAAATGTTACTGTATTTTTCATGAGGATTAAATACAATTTTATATGGGGTATGCTTCGAATAGATATGACAGATTGTTTTAAAAAGATTTAAAAATAGTTTTTACTTTAGTTGAAGCATTTATATATTTTCCATTATAATCTATTTAGACATTGGTGGTTATAGATAGGTGTGCTCCACTCCTTCTAATAAAACTCTTTTCTGTGTTGTTGTCCATTTCCTCAAGACCTCAGCTCACATCTGGCAAATTCTCATTTAATTGTAGCTATTCTTCTCAGAAATTTAAAACTAAAACTGCTCTTTAGTGATGGTGTGTTGTCTGTGTATTCCCTCAGGTTGTTACAAAGTAACAACTTTTTTTAATTATTTAAAAACACAACCCTTAGTTCTATTGCCATTTTGGAATTCTGTAAAGCAAATTAGAACAAGGATAACCTCTGTCATCAGGGAACATAATAGTTAAAACACTTTGATTGGATTCACCCAGTGTTTTAATAAAATCACTCATGGCCTAATTCCCCTGTCCTCATTTTGTTGCTGATGAAATCCCTGGATAGTACCATAATGTTGGTTTTACCACTCTGTTGAACTAATGTCTGCTGTTTCCCACACTCCATTCCTTTAATCACACCTCTGGGATACTAGAATGTATTAAAGCCCTTGAGATTACCTAACACACAGGAATAGCAAGTGAATCTCTGAAGCATGTTGAGGTTGTCACAGTGGCTTATTTTCTCTTTAACTCAAATATCATTAAGTCTCCCCACGACTCCTGGGGGCACTTCTCAATGAAAGGAATCCTTCAAATGGAATTGCTAGTTACTCCTAACTTGAAAATACATAGGAAATACAAGTTTTCAGAAACATCCCAAGGATTTGGGACTGTGTTGGGTTGTGAGCTCCAAGAACATAAGGAAATAGCCAGAGTTGTGCTGAGTTTAATAGTTCATTCTTATTCCTACAAGCATGATAATTACCCAGTTTTGGTGAAGTCTTTTAGTTAGCTCCACTTCTGTGCATAGCTGCTTCTCATGTTTGTAGAGGGCTATCTTTGTATTCATTTGATTTGTAAGGTATTAATGTTTTATTTATTTTTTTTAATGTTTTATTTTTTATTGATTTTTATTGAGCTCTACATTTTTCTCTGCTTCCCTCCCTGCCTCTCCTCTCCCCCCTTCAATCCTCCCTCAAGGTCCCCATGCTCCCTATGTATTAATGTTTAAAAAGCATTCTATATATATATAATAATCAGTTTGTACTTGATACTATATATATTTCCTTTATACTTGGACTCCTTCTGGCCTTGGTGATTATTTTCTTAAAGGTTCCAACAGTTTTTTTATCCTCAAGGAAATAAAGATTTTTCTCTTGTCTCTGTAAAATTCTCAACAAAACTTTGAGCCTAAGTGGTTATCACTGTTGTTCTTGCCTCATGATGAAAAGAAGAAAAATAACAGAAATTGAGAGATAGAGCTGAAGACTCTGACATTATCAGGCTACTTATATTTCTAGTTGCACAACTACATCTTAGACACTCATAATTATGTAAAAATTCACCCTGCCTTGACTTTTCTTTCTATACTTCATTGATTTTAACTTTTTACTCCATAGAAGAGACAAGATAGAAGAAATGACAATTCCCAGACACACTGGACTTCAATTAGGCCACAAAAGACAAAAAAGAACGAATTTTTTCCAATAGATGAGATGACCTCAAGACAAAGCACAGCATCTTCTGTTGAACAAAGGGGAGGTATAATGGGTGTGGATTATAGGGTCATGTGAGTGACCAGTTGCAAAAACAACTAAACCACAGAAAAGTTTCAAAACACAAGACAGAGTTGGAAGTTACTCTTAATATCAGATAAGATAGTAAAGTCATTTTATTTTTAAAGCAGAATGTTACAAAATGGAAATATTACTTCATTTAAAAATATTTTTGACTGGCCATGATGCTTCACACATTTCACACCAGCACTTAGGAAGCAAACGCAGACAGAACTCTGTGAGCAAAAGACCAACTTTGTCTACATAGAAAGTTCCAGGCCACACAGGGCTGTCTCGTGAGACCTTGTATCAAACAAATAAATTCACTAAAACAACAAACCCACTGAAACAATGGGGATGTTCTATCCGGAACTCACCAAGGCCAGCTGGACTGGGTCTGAAAAAGCATGGGCTAAAACCGGACTCACTGAACATAGTGGACAATGAGGACTGCTGAGAAGTCAAGAACAATGGCACTGGGTTTCTGATCCTACTGCACGTACTGGCTTTGTAGGAGCCTAGGCTGTTTGGATGTTCACCTTACTAGACCTGGAAGGAAGTGGGAGGTCCTTGGACTCCCCACAGGGCAGGGAATCCTGACTACTCTTTGGGCTGACAAGAGAGGGGGAGTTGATTGGGGGAGGGGGAGGGAAATGGGAGGCGGTGGCGGAGAGGAGACAGAAATCTTTAATTAATAATAATAATAATAATAATAATAATAATAATAATAATAATAATAATAATAAAAGAATGTAGTGGGCCTGGGGATGTGGTTCAGTGGTCCAGCATTTGCTACTGACAGTATGGGCTTCAATTCAACTCAGAGCACAGGAAACCAGGCAATGGTCTTAAAATGACAAGAGACGAGAATGCAGTGAGAGAGATCATGGAAGAAGCCACTCAAGAAATTTAATTCTGAACTAACAAGGCTCATTCTCTTTCTCCCCTGTCTCTCTCTCCCTCTCAGTTTCTCTTCCTCTCTATACCTCCCACTTGTGGTATTAGAATTTTTATACAAAAATTCTTCTTCTGATGTGCACTTTCAGTGAAACAGATCTTTAAATAGAACACAGATCACATAAATAGAGAAGAGATAACAAGTTAAAGCTGTCTCCATAGTTTCCAGTTTGACAGACCAACTAACAGATGGTATGGTTGGGCAGTGAAGCTGGTGTTTGGCAGGAAAGATGGGTGTTTCACCATGGACACATGGCTTAACACTAGGAATCTGCATAAAGATGTTTTAGATTCAAATGCTAATCTAATACCAGAACTCTAAACAGCCTGAGCAGCAGAGAGTTGTCAGAGAGATTAAAAAAAAATGAATCCATGAAACTGAGTAGAAACAAGGCTAGGAAGCTAGGTTAAAGTGTCTCTTAGAGAAACAAATGATTAAACCCCTGAGAGTTGATAATAATTAGAGTAAAATAATAATAGATTTCATAGAAATATTTATAATACCTAAAATTATTAGAAATTATATTTTTTCTAAATTATATATTTATGTGCATCCATGTACAAATATATGCACATGTGCCTTGGTACACATATATATGAATCTAGAGAACGACTTTCAGGAGTTGATACTCAATTTTTCCTTCTCAAGTTGGGGTCTTTCTTGTTTCTGTCACTATGCTACATCCTCCAAGCTAGGAATCTTTCAAGCTTCCCCATGAATCCCCAGGCTCTGTTTCTCATCTTGCTTCTAGGAGTTCTGATATTACATCTACATGTCACAACATCTGTTTGTTTTTTTGTTTGTTTGTTTGCTTGTTTGTTTTTATGTGGGAATCTAAGGTTCCAACTGTGATTTTTCAGACTTGTGTGACTAAGATTTTTACCCAGACAAAATCTCCATCCTTGGTTTGTTATAAGAATGCAATCTCCATAAATACTAAAACCAACCCAGTGATAGTGACATCAAGGGCTTTCTTATTGAGCAAACTGAAGTAAGAAGCTTATATAACTTTCCCAGTTCTAATACACCACATTGAAAAAGTAGTAGTCTGTGGTAGCTAATAAATGGGTGAAGGTTACAATGAATGAGATATCCAGAAACATCTTTGACATGTATCTAGGAGATAGAAAACAGTTTAGATGGAAAGGTTCCCTATACAATAAAAGTTTATATGAAAAAAAAAAAGATGAGTGGAACTGAGGGAAGGCCACCAAGCATGGTGATGTGTGTCCTCATCAGAGACATACTAATAAACTCCGCATAGACCTTAGATCCCACAGGTATGGTAAAAATGAGAAGGTCAATAAAAGGTTAAAGGAAGTTCTAGAAGACAGATGTGGAAGGAAACAGCAGTAGGTCTGCATCAGGCCAATCAAGATTATAAAGTTATTAAAAGGCATCAGTAATTAAATCAAGTTTAGGAATCTATATGTTAGAATTAAAAGCTATATTACTGAACAATTCAAGCATTCTTTTTATTAGGTCACCTGAAGACTTATAAATCCAATTGTCAATGTAATTTAAAGAACGATTACATGGTTTGTACTCACTCATAGGTAGATACTAGGTGTAAAGCAAAGGAAAACAAGCCTATAGTCCACGAGCCTAAAGAAGTGATATAACAAGATCCATCTGGAAATAGACAAGATCACCTGACAAAATTGGGAGCATGGGGGTGGGGGGAGAAGGGGAGGGGTAAGGAGAACTTGAGGGAATGAGTGGAGGAAGAACAGAGATGAGAGCAAGGAAAGAGGTATCTTGATTGAGGGAGCCATCATGGGGCTAACAAGAAATCTGGCACTTGAGATATTCCCAGGAATCCACAAGGATGATCCCAGCTAAGACCCTAAGCAAAAGTGGAGAGGGTGCCTGAACTGACCTTGTCCTGTAATCATATAGATGAATATCTTAATTTTCATCATAGAACCTTCATCCAGCAACTGATGGAAACAGAGGTAGAGACCCGCAGCAGAGCATTGGGCCAAGCTTCCAAAGTCCAGTTAAAGAGTGGGAGGAGTAAGAATATGAGCAAAGTGGTCAATACCATGATGGGCACACCCACTGAAACATTTTACCTGAGCTACTGGGAGCTCACCAACTCCAGCAGAACAGGGAAGGAACCAGCATGAGAGAAACTAGTCCCTCTGAATGTAGGTGACAGTTGTATGGCTGAGGCATATGGCAGGGCCACTGGCTGTGACACCAGGATTTATCAGCTTGTACTGGCTTTCTAGAACCCATTCTCTTTGGATGACACCTTGCTCAGCCTAGATATAGTAGGATGGGATGGGGCAAAAGGTGGAAACAATGGGAGGAGAGTAAGGAGTGGGAATTGGGATTGGTATATAAAATGAAAGAAGTTAGTTTGTTTTCTTTTCTAAAAAAGGAAGAAAAAAGGAAGATTACATCTCCACTTAGCACAAAAATGAGACTGACAGAAGGGGCAATGAGCACTGCTTAACATCCTTAGAAGTCTTTGTCTTCCAGAAGACTCCATAAGAACATATTATACCCAAACTAATCAGAAATAAAATTAATACTTAAGAAAGGAAAAATACTAAAACAAAGAAGAGAGTCCAAATATAATAAGTACATCATAATGAGATAAATTTAGTCATTCAAGAATTTTAATACTGAGATATGATACAACTCAAGGACTTAAAATGTTATATTTTATTGGATTGGATCTTCAAATGAATTGCGTTCACAATAGCATAAGGTTATGCAGCATTTTATTCCTCTCCTAAGCCTTCTATAATTTAAATCAAAGATCCTTTCAGCATAGATCAAAATAATTTCACATTTTAATTATATTATTAATATTAATGAAAGTAAAGTAGATAATGTAAAATATTTTAAGCAAATCAGGTTTATCTTGATGAGAGATGCATGCTATTAATGATGATTTCTTACTCACATATGCAAAGGTCTAATGAAGGACAGAAATATTTTTCTAGAATGTTAAAATAGGAAAAGAAAATAAAGGAACACATTCCAGAATTTATTGGAATTCTTTAATAGTTTTCTCATTAACTTTGTTTGGGAAGTCCTTCTGTATATTCTTTTGTTGCTTTTATTGGTTAATGAATAAAGTTGCTTTTTGCCAATGGCTTAAAAAAGTAAAGCCAGGCAGGAAATCCAAACAGAGATGTAGAGAGAGAGTAGGTGGTGTCAGGTGGTATAGAAGGTCATGACAAACAAAGGGTCCCCTCTCTCAACAGTCAGGGAGATGCCATGTGGCTGCTACAGGAAACAGATGCTGGAGTGAATATTACATGTAGGCCACAACCACGTGGCAATACACAGATTAATATAAATGGGTTAATTTAAGATGTAAGAGCTAGCTAGATATATGCCTGAGCTAATAGGCCAACCAGTGTTGCAATTAATAGTTTCAGTGTGCTTATTTTGGGTTTCAGTGGCTGGGAAACAAACAAGCAGCCTCTGACTACATTAACTCTTTAAAAATATTTGAACTTAGAAATCTTAATTCAAATATATAGGATTAAGAATATGTTGATATGCAAGATATAATAATAATAAAAGAAGAAAACAAACAAATAGAATATGTTGAGATATGTTTAGCAAAATAGTCTTAAAAACAAACTTGCTATATATTGATATACGTTTTAACTAGGTTCTTCCATATGTGAAGACAGTAATAAATAGACTAAAATATAGGTCATGGTAAATACAAGGAAATTTTCAAGGTGTCAGTAACTGAAGTAAGTTAATATAAAATACGATTTTACCTAGTGGCAAATTCAGAGTTTCTGTAAAAATGATGATAGTTTTCTAACTATATTTACAAAAATATAATATGTAATAAATTTCATGACTTTCATTAATTCTATACAGAGATTCTTGAAAGCCAGGGAGCCCACAGGAACTCTTAAGTGGTCGTTGGCTGACACATTAACAAATGATCAAATAAAAACACCTTTCTTCTCCTTTACATGAATCTTGAAAAAATAAGTGGCGGACAACTATCAGGGGAAAGGATGCTGAGATGTCACTTTTTTTTGCTATGGGACAAGGATCTTTTATCCTGTCATTTGTATTATTTTTAATAAAATGCTGATTGGCCAGTAGTCAGGAAGGAAGTATAGGCAGGGCAACAAAAACGTGTGAGTCTGTAGTAGAGACACAGCCTCAGAGGAAGCAAGATGTGACTGCCTCGCCAAAAAAGGTACCAAGCCACGTGGCTAATAGACAAAAATAATGGGCTAATATAAGTTATAGGAATTGGTTAATAAGAAGCCTGACCTACTGGGACAACCAGTTTATAATTAATGTAGACCTCTGTGGGATTCTTTGAAACTTAAAGACTGCAGGACCAGGTGGGAAAGAAAACCGCGGTCAACAACTTTTGTGATTCTCACACATTCAGCAATATTTCTTGCTGGGCTTCTCTTAATGGACAGGTTTACTCCTCTCCAAGCAGTGCTACAGCATACATGTTAACAAAAAATGAGTTGGCCCTTTTGAATCTCTGGGTCTTTCTCCCTTATAATCAAATGTTGTTATTTTTCAACTTCAACTCTTGCCAAATTTATCTAAATTCTTGTTTTCTTTCTTTGTATATTATACACATTCTTGAAATCTTTTAGATTTTGTGTGTATTCTCAGGCATGAGCGTATGCGTGCACTCATTTATGCATGCACGCGTGAAGGCCTGACACTGATGTTGGTTGTCTCTCTCTGTTACTCTCAGAAATATCTTTTGAGAACGTTGTCTCACATTGAACTTGGGCTTGTGGGTTTTGCTAGACTCTCTGAGAAAGAAAAAGAATACCCAGTACTCAGAGTGTGTGAAAGCAATCCTTGTTATGGGGTTACACTCATCCAGACAATATTTATGAAAGTGCAGAAAACAAAAATCAATGAAAATGTGAGTGAAGAATTGACACAAAATATTCAATTGGTTTTGATATAGCTTCTAATAAAATTAAGTTTGGGTTTGGTTTTGTAAGCGGTTCTGTAGCAAGTAAGCATCTACATGCCACAAATGGTCAGCTCTGAAACCACACACACCCCAAAAATTTATTGAACAAGTTGTATTTATATATTTGTATATGCATAGTTTTACATACACACACAGACACATATATATCATAATCAAAGGAAAGGAGGCTATCAATTTGAGAGTAGGGAACATGAGAGGTGTTGGAGGGAGGATACCTGAGAGGGGCTGAAGGAATAAAAGGGAAGGTAGAAAGTGATATAATTCTATTTTACTTAAAAAATATATAAATTAACTATGTAGAAAAAGAAGTCAAACTAAACACAAATTTCACAAATTATTGAAATTATCAATAAGTGTGAACTATACAATAAATATAAATATAAAATATATTATGAGTGCAAACTCTAAAATATATAAGTGCAAACCATAAATATTAGTAAAGAAAGAGTATTTTTGTGACTCCAGAGTGAAAAAAAACACATCTTACATGTTAAACCAAGACATAATTCACCAAATTAAAATTTGTATACCAAACTTTATAAAAATAAAACAACTGTGTTCCCAGACTATACTCTTAGAATTTTAATGACTTTTTTAAATAAAAAAGTTTTGTTAACTTAAGTAACCTTAAAATATTTGTCTCATATATTTGGACACTGAAACGTCTGGCTCGCACCAAAGGTAAATGAACATGTAAAAGTATGCTCAACACTGTTAGCTACTAAATATATTATTAAGTTTTTCTATTTTAGATTGAAAACCTAGGTGTAACTTGTTACTTTGATTCTCTCAATAATGACAAACAGGAGAAGGATCCGAGAAATACAATATCTGCAGAAGTTACATGGTAAACTGCAGAAGAAGAGTATCTCTTCCATTGTGGTATATTTAATATTCTACCAAATTTCCTGGACATTTAAAAACAGAGGTGTTTTCCTGTGGATATAATTAATAACATCTACACAAATGTGACATATTCTCTGTACTATAGTAAAGACATATCTCTCAAGACATGAGAACCAATTTCTTAGTTCACTTAGAAATAGACTAGAGCAATAGATTTGGAAGCTGGGTTCTAACTCTTATGTAAAGACTTGAAATATATTTTGTTCTTACAAACCTGAGCTACGAAGCCTTTTCAGGATGTGTGAAACAGAAAAGAAAGCAATTCTTATTGTACTATAAAATCTACAAGAAAATTATTTTAATAATGTTTTAAATACAAATCGGATGCCATCCATAATTGAACCAAATATCAGAAAAACATTAATGAGAAATTTTGCTTGAGGCTATTCAGAGTTCTTGGAAACTGGTCATAGCACACATGTGAGCAGGCACACACACACACACACACACACACACACACACACACACACAATTGTATTAATAGAATGAACTCTGTCTTTTATTTCGTCTCTCTGTTTTTACACAATCATGAGAAGATTCTATTTATTGTAATAATAAATATAAGGACTTATGAATTTCTAAAGTTGTAACAAAAGCTACAGTTGTCATATCAATTCCCCATCAACCAGCTGGTGTGATGCTTATTGCAGACATGTTTCATTTTGTCATGTTTCATTTTCTTGGGCTTTATGTATATTGCATTGTTTACACATTAAAGGTTGATGACAAACCGGAATCGACTGGGACTTAGACTATCATTGTCAAATAGCCTGTGTTCACTAATGTCTTAGTACACTTTGGTTATTCTTACCTTTCAAACATTTTCTTATAATTCTTCTGTTTGATGTTGAAAAATGATCATGGCTCTTTACTGAGACTAATATAATTTAGGAAATTTATGAACCATGTCTACATAAGATCATACCTTGATTACTAAATACTTGCATTCTATCTTTCTTTCTTTGGATGTTCCCTCTTTTCTCAGATAAATCAGCAGTGAAATTAGTTCAATTAATAACCCTACATGTTCTGTAAGTGGTCAAGTCAAAAAGATAAATGTCACTCATTTTAAATACTAAACTGGAAATGAATACCATTTGAAGAGGGTAAGTTGAAATTTATACAGGGTGAAAGGATTAGATAGATCTCTTGAAATAGAGAACTTGTGAATAAAAAGAAAAAAAATTTCTTGATGAAATTAATATTGCCTCTCTATTAATGTTCCATTACCAGTGAAAAGAAAATAAAAGAGCCTTATTGCTAATATAGAGGAAGTTCTAGTGGTCTACACTGAAGAACAAACTAGCCCAGACATTCCTTTAAACCTCTATCTAATCCACAGTGAGTCGCTTAGTCTTCAACTCTATGAAAGCTTTAAAGAGGGTTAGGAGCTACCGAACGACAGTGTAAGCCTGGCTTAGATTGATTCACATGGCTTACGGCTAACTCTGAAGAGGAATTCATTTCCATAAAGTGAAAGCAGAAGATGAGGAAGAGAGTACTGACAAAGACGCTGGCGCAGGCTATTTGGAAAGTCTAGCACAGAGGGAGCATGATGGATGAAAGTAGCTATACCACACGACTGGTTTTTAATCTTCATTAATAGCCTTATATTCCAAGATACCAATAGGACTGACTATCCAGAGGAGAGGAGAAGCCATTGTCTGGCTTTCACATTTACAAAGCAAAGGCTGGCTCTTTCTCAGATGCTGGATCTAATGCAGCTGGGGATGCTGAATTGAAACCAGTGCTCACTTTTCCCCTTAAAAAAGCCTGAAAATCCTTGGAAATTGAGCTAAACCTGCTCTTCTGGTTCTGCCAATAGAAAGACACACATCTGTTTGCAGCATGGTTTGATAAATATTTTAACCCACTGTTGAGACCAAGTGCTCAAAAAGACAAGATTCTTTTCAAAGTACAATGGCTCGTTGGCTATTCAAATGGTGGCTGGCTGTTCATATTTCTGATGAGATTCACATAGTTAATGTTAATGTTCTTATGCTAATATATTGCCTATTCTGCAGCCCTTTGATTGTGGGTAATTTGAATTGAAGTCTTATTATTTAAGAAATTCTTGTAAAAGAGTACTCCTGGAAATGAATCCAGAGAATAAATGAAGAAATCTTCAGGAAAGAATTAATTTTGTAATTTTACTAAGAACATTATAACACAGATGTGGTGGTAAAGTATCCATAATGACAGGAGTTTGACAGGAGTTGATGACTTTTAGGGACACAACTTGTTAGTGAGGGAAGCAAGTGAAATATAAGAGACCTAGCAGTGGAGATTAAAGAAGTGCTTAAGTTGTTGAAACTTCATAGTAAAACTTCAAAAATTAAGAAACTACATGTTTCAGCAAAGCAAAGAAGAGATTGCTTAAGAAGGGACCTATTCTAAGTGAAGATAATAGGGTCATTGCTAAAAGACAACAAATAAGTTAGAAAATGACACAAAGTTTACTGACAAAGCAGCAGATTTGAGAAGCTTGACTCCAATTTGTAAGAAAATATTTAAGGTAAATCAACATCGAACAGTGTTGCATTCTAGAGAGACATCTTTTATAAGACAGCCAATCAGCATAGCAAGCTACCTTGTATTGTTTCCTGATATTCCTGTACCCTCCTCAGTTTTTAGCAACCATTACCTGACGAGTCAACAGCATCTGGTCAAGACTCTACTAGCTAAAGGATTATGACTCACTGGAATCTAACATGATGATTAGCATTGTTCAGCAACAAAATACTTTCTAGTGTTAATTTATTTTCACAGATTTGATATCATACACTTCTTATAGGACTTCCTAGAATAACCAATAATTTTTATGCACATGGAAGTAAGAGAAAAATTATGTGACTAGCTTCAGTGTGGCATACTTTTTACTGAAGTGGTTTGGAATTAAACCTTCAATATCATGAACGTCGTCTAATGTTTTTCTGTTAATAATTTTCTAGCTGTATATTGGTCCTTACTTGATTATATTTCTACATTTCAAAATGTTCACATTATGTTATTAGCTGTAGTAAATAAATTAACCCTATGCTCTGTAAACAGTTTAGCCTTAAAATGTCACTGTATTTATAAAAGGCTTTTCAAATGTTCCTGGAATGATCCAAATTTCTACCCTTTATGACATCAGTCACTGAATTAGGACCTATATTAGTAAACTAATTTCAACTTTATGAATCTTTAAAGATCTTGCTTCAAATAACCCCAGATTCTCTTGAACTGTGTGCCAGGCAGGGCCTCAAAAATTAGGAGGAAATTGCAAACAAAAACTCACTGACTTAATCTTCCTAAGCTTCTGTTTCTTCATCTGTGAAGCAGAAATAACACCTTCTGATGTTTAATTGAGAAGACAAGAAACAACCATCTATAGCAAACCAGTTTGAGCAGCAGCTGGCATACGACAGATGCTCAAATATATATTTATATACAACTCTTCCTTACATTTATATTCCCCAAGTATTTCTATCTCCTTAATGGTCATGTAAAAAGAAAGCAGTTTTCACTTCAGTATCTAGATTACTTGTAAACTGCATGACCATTTATTTTTCTGATTTTTGAAATCTTCTTTGAATCAGAGACTCTTGCAGTAATTTGAGGTGACCAAACTAATTTAGTTTATTCATTATTAATTTTCCACTAAAGCGGATGATTAATGGATAAAGCAATGGGTGAATGCTAATTTGTTTTAGTGAGCAGGTTGACGCACTATCCAAAGTAAATTGCAATGTATGAATGTCTTTTATTTGTGTCTATTTTCATCTTTTTGTGTAAGTGTATGTGTTTGGGTATATGTGTGCTTGTATTTGTGTCTAGGTGTACACATGCACTAGTGTGTGTGTGTGTGTGTGTGTGTGTGTGTGTGTGTGTGTGTGAAGACCAGATGTTTAAAAGTTTACATTGAGTATTTGCCTCAATAGCTCTCACTTACATATTGAGATAAGGTCTTTCCCTTAAATCCAAAGCTCACTGAATCAGCTAGTCTAGTTACCCATATTGCTCATGCACACCCTGTCTCAACCTACAGATAACTTGGAAGAGAGGTGGGCTGTCGCCTTTATTCTACATTTACTTTTCTGTGTTCTGAGGATCCAAATTCCAGTTGTCACACTTACAGGGCAGTGCTTTACCCACTGAGACTCCTAGACATTGTTATTGTTCAAGGTTGCTAGTTACCTGCTTCCGATATTTAGAATAGTTCCACAGCATTGTAGATTGGATTTTCTAAAAACCTTAATGGCATCGACTATAATTCTCTAGACATTTTCCTTTAAAACTTCTTCTCAAGTAATTCACTGTCCTCTCAGGTTTTCTTTTTCTTCATATAACTCAAATTTCTGCCAGGGATGGGTGTGAGAGAAACACCATCAGTAAAAAAAAATGCCGGAATTCAGACATCCATCAATCATTAATGTTTTTCACGCTCTTTCTGAGATTATGGAGATACAGAATAGATTTATATTTTGCAATTAAAATTATGTTTTTCATTTTTTCTGTCACTGGAAGGAAAAATTCTAGCACATCCACTATTGATAAGAAAAAGAGTTGAGAGCAGTGTTCTAATAGAATTTTAAAAAACGTTCATATCCTTGAATACTTCACTCTCAAGTGATTACAGAGGAAATGGGCTGACTTCTAGCCTTAGATTGCTTTATAATAATGACTTGCAGTTCTAAACCCATGCTCTATTTAGGGACCTGAACTAATTATTAATAATACTGGAATAGCCCAATATTATCATTCATAATTCTGAATATAAATCAAAGTAAAGAAGGAATGTGCTCCCTCCTTCACCGTGTGCTTAAAATAATCCCAGCTTTACATCTTCCAGATAAATCTTAATAACTGAATTTCACATCCCTTTACCTGAAAAACTAAAGTAAAAACAAAACAAAGCAGACGTTCTACCAGCCATTTAACATTACCTGCATTTTTACTGACAACATTTTTCCTGGTTCTGTGGTGATTTTATTTTTAACCACCTTACTGAACTTTGAGGTTGATCCACTCCCAAGACTGACTTTTACAATTTCTGCTTAATCAAAACCAAGGAAAATTTACAGGTTATGTGACCTTCTTTCAAGGAAAACCTGATTCGCATTGTGTCTTAATTTCAACAGCATAAACACAAGGTTTTCAATGTCAAGTTTCCCATGCGAAGTCACTGAACATGGATTTGGGGGAAATGAACAGTATTTCACAAATCAGTGTGACAAAATGCAACACAACAGACCTAGACCTGAATACATTACGTGAATGGCTATTTTAGCATGTATAACATTAAATCACCTATGTGGGATTTATTTAATGTACACTGCCCTATTTGCCCCAACTATGTTGGTCACATTGCCGTTCTGAAAATATAAGTTGCAGTCCTTCTAGTCATCTTTATGTTATTGAAATAAGTGACAGAAAAAATCTACGATGCATTTCATTACTATGCATATGAGCATTCATAGTAGATTAATTTTCTGCCTCCCCTTTGTATAAATCATTTTCTCTGTTATGAAAAAGGGATGCAGAAATGATTAAAGCAAAGGCTCCCACTTCACATTCTGAAGCAGAGAACTTAAAAGATAGAGTATAAATTTAAAAAAAAAAATAATTAAATTGGCTTCAGCATCTGTCCAGCAATCCTGGTAACATTTCACCCTGATTGATTCAGGGTGGTTTTCTGGGATAACAATGCTCCTAGAATCACTTTACTAAACACGAGGTGTTATCTTGTAATCATTCTTATAATGACTACAATTTGGGCTCCATATTTTATTGAATTTATTTATAGTCAGACCTATAAGCTCTTCATTCAAAGATCAAAAGGTTGGTCCTTTAAAACACAACCTGAGTTGAACATACAGGAATTTCATGACATTGTTCAAAAATGAAAGAGTCTTACTTGTAGGCTGGTAGATCAGTTTATGAGACCCATGTGTGAACTTAATCTAGTTCCCCCATCCCAGAAGTTTTAGTGCCTTATTGGTGAAATGAATTACATATAATAGATAATGATATCAAAATAATAGCTTCTGTTAAGTACGTGACTTTATTGACCTTAAGTCCTGCAGAAACACAGCTCACTTAATTCTCACAACCCATTTGAGAGTGGATCTCTTTCTCATTTACATATGAGCACTCTAAAAATCATAAGCTCCATAAACCATAAGACAATGAGGAAGGCACAGATTAAGACCTGGAACCTTGTTTACCTTTTCCTTTTTCTAATACCTTAGGCACTTCTCGAAGTTAGCAAGTTTCATAATCTGTGATCTCAGGGAAATGTTATCAATGCAGTGATGGCTATGCAGTAGAGCTGTGGCACACAGGATCCAGGCTATTCCCCTCCATGAATAGGCACCCTTGTAAATGAGCCCAGAAGTGCCAGGGAGATTTGCCACCAAGTCTTTCCATTAACTTCAGTAACATTCCCCTGTTTACTAATTAGGAGGAGGGCCCATCTTCTCCCTGGCCTTTGAAAACTGATCATTTTCTTGATTGCTCTCGTTGGAAAATTTCCCATTCCTCTGATACTTTCTTTTCATCTTGTCTGGGTTGTTTATTTTTAATTACTTAACATTTTTTGCAGCCGCCTCTTTTGAAAGCTTCTCAAACTTAGGGCTAAAAAGCCAAATGATTCAATTCTGTTCCATTGCTTCATATACAAAAGAGCAAAAGGAATTCGATAATGTACCACATTTTATTTCACTACAGCTCTAGATTTATGCATTCATGATCCACACATCTGAGAATATTGTTCAATATGCAATCACTTTCTATAATGTTTTAATTAAAGAGCAAATCCTCCATATCATTTATGACTGAGAGAAACTTCTAGAAAGGTACCAAACTGTCTTCTACATCATCTTGTCTTCACTTAATAGGACTATTTTTTTCTTTATTATAAAGGTGTAGACTACCAAAGACAGAGATATTTGTATAATTCAATTTATCACCCACACTTGGTACGATGAAGATAAATGTTAGTGTAGAAAAAGTTGTGGCACACAGAATAGCTAGAATCATATCTTACATCAGTCACTTTCTTACATCGTCACAGATATTAAAAACTTCACCTAGTTGAAGGACAGTCTAGTTTACATAGTGCATCTGTTAAGGTTACACAGTGAGAATCTG
The DNA here is from genome assembly GCF_018167655.1 of Microtus oregoni. Classification (NCBI taxonomy): domain Eukaryota; kingdom Metazoa; phylum Chordata; class Mammalia; order Rodentia; family Cricetidae; genus Microtus; species Microtus oregoni. Next base: position 9,639,192 of record NW_024543059.1, on the reverse strand, counting down.
TTTGAAAAACAACAAGAATAAAACAAAACAAGAAGAAGTAAATAAGAAAATGTTTCCTTTAGACTCAGAAATATGTAAATACCCTCATTAAATATTTTTTGTGTGAAGTAAAAAGTAGTCTGTGTATATAGTGTTTGGCAGAGTTTTGCTTATGTTTGTGATTAAACAAATCTTAATAATAAATGAAATATTCATTGCAGGGTATTTGTTGATGTATGCTAGGTATTGTGTGTACCTAGGCTTTGGATGACACTGAACACATTAAAATTATTCCCTATAGTGGACTCATATTTTCATGCTTGGTCACTAATAGTACCGTTGAGTACTGCCTGCTTTGCCGCTAATTTGCACAGACTACGTAATACTACTCTCTCGTCTAGCTGCTGTAGGAAGCATGACTCTCCAAATGCCAGTGATTGAATAGAGGGGTTTCAAATTTATTTTGTATTTTATTTAAGCATTTTTTTGGAATTATGTATTTGTATAGAATGTGTTGTCATCACTTTTGCTGCTGTTGTCTTCCTCTTTTCCTCCCCCACTCTCACGGACATCCTTTTGCTCAGCTAGCCTCCCCTTTTTTCTTTTCTCTCTTTTTATTTTCTGGGGTGAAGTTCTATTGTGCAAGGAGGTTTTTTTTTTAAATAACAGTCATGAGTCATCACAGTTTTTAAATGAGGTAATGATATTATAATCTTAAAAATAAGCAAATAATATTTTAAAGAAATTATTAGTCTATTTTCTAGTATTAAGATTAATATGAGTGTCTTCAGTCTGGTCAGTAGTTCTAGAAACTTTGTTATCCTATTAGGTAGGTGCCTCTTTCCTCTGTAACAAATATATCATGTGTAGCCCCTGGAGTGTATCACTATAAGGTCAGATAAGAAAACTATCACCTTTTAATATCAGAATAAGCACCCAACGCACAATGATAATTATTTTTAAAATACTTTGTGACACTTTAGGGTGGGCAAGAGACTTGACCCTAGAAAGGCTCCCAAGTGCCCAAGATGAGGTTCCCAGTTAGTTCCTTGGGCAGCTGAGGATTGGGAACCTGAAATGACCCTATCCTAGAGCAATACTGACGAATATCTTGCATATCATCAAAGAACCTTCATCTGGTGATGGATAGAGATAGAGACAGAGACCCACACAGGAGCACTGGACTGAGCTCCCAAGGTCCCAAGGAGGAGCAGAAGGATGGAGAACATGAGCAAAGAATTCGGGACCACGAGGCGTGCATCCACCCACTGAGACAGTGGAGCTGATCTACGGGGAGCTCACCAAGGCCAGCTGGACTGTGACCGAAAAAGCATGGGATAAAACCGGACTCTCTGAACATGGCGAACAATAAGGGCCAATGAGACACCAAGGACAATGGCAGGGGGTTTTGATCCTACTTAATGTGCTGGCTTTGTGGGAGCCTAGCCAGTTTGGATGTTCACCTTCCTAGATATGGACGGAGGAGGGAGGACCTAGGACTTAACACAGGGCAGGGAACCCGGACTGCTCTGTGGACTGGAGAGGGAGGGGGAGAGGAGTGGGGGGAGGGGGAGAAGAGTGGGAGGAGGGGGAGAAGGGTGGGAGGAGGGGGAGAAGGGTGGGAGGAGGGGGAGAAGGGTGGAGGGAGGGGAAGGGAAATGGGAGGCTGGGAGGAGGTGGAAACTTGTTTTTTGTTTATGTTTTTTTTTCTTTTCTTCTTTTCACAATAAAAATAAATAAATAAATAAATACTTTGTGAATTCTTTGATAGTGTAATATATTGAAATTTGGTCTGCTTCACAATTTTCTTCCAGATATACATATCTGCTCTCCATTTTGAGCCTTTCAAAAGAAACGGGGACTTAAATTGCACTAGCTGCTCTTTACCCTATTATAACTTACTTTATAATGATATATTTTTCTGGGCTGATTGTAATACAGTCTTCGAGCTTTTTATCACTTTTTAGCCGATGACTAGTCCTTCCTACTCACTACTGTTTTTCACATTATTACATATCTCAGTTTGACCTAAATTTCCACCAAGGATTAGATATTAAGCCGATTGATAGATTTGCCGGTTTCTAGTGAGTGATTCACATTTCCCGGGTAAAGTAACCCATTTGCCTATGGCATTCTTCCATCCACTTCATAGGGAAGCCTTCTAGCCTTCCATCAGTAAATGCCTATTTCTTGTGATCTCCATCCACTCCAAACTTGGCAACAGGGAGCAGTAAGGGTTTCCTGGAGTGGAGATGTTGAATCTGTTGCACAGACTCCTGTCCAGCTTGCTTATCAGAACCATTATTGGCAGTTACAGACTCTTTAAACGTCAATTGTCAACAGTGGAACTTTGTTTCCTCATATACTGATTTGGAAACACCTTGGAAGCCTTGGGAGGGAAGTGATTAACATGCAAAGCAAGACTGTACCAACGCCTGATTTCTTCAGCCATATATAATATGTAATAGCAATCTGAAATCCACCTTATTCAGAATATTTTAACAAAGTTGGCATCAGTTCCTGTTTCTCTTTCTTCTGACAGTGAAAACGGCTTGGGAACTGAGATGGGGTCTGTGGTATATTTACACAGTTCTTTTTGTTTTGTTTTAGACTGCCATGTAGCTAGCAAAATGGCTCAACGATTGTGACATACATCCTTCTTTCTTTAATTTTGAGCCTAGTTATTTTTTTCTTTTACTTGAAATCACGCGCTTCTTTTTATATAACAAAGAACCTCCTCAAACATTTATTCCTACTCACGGCGTTTTCTTTCTTGCCCTCCATATCCTTCAGTATTTTTCTTGTGTCTCACACAAGTCAGAACACGCAGGTGTCACTATTTGAATGTTGTTTCTCTGTTATGCTTAATAAAAATTTGCATGTTGTTTCTCTGTTATGCTTAATAGAAATGGGCAACACGCTAGTTTTAAGTGCATTTTTTGCTGGATATTAGATCTCAGTGCTCTGGAGTGAGTAGCCCAGTTATGTTAGTCAGCATCATTTAGAGGATGATTAGGCTTTTGCTTCTCTGATGTTTATCTTTGCTTTTCCCTCCAAAGGGAGGGAGTGTATTTCATTTATCTTTTAAATTGTGATAAGTATATGTATCAAATTGTGCTGTTTCAATCATTTTCAGGCTTATGTCTGGTGATAGTGGGCTCATTCACAATGCCGTATACTAGTTATGGTTGTGTGTTTATTTCCAAAGTTGTATTTAGTTTAAGCAGAAGCTACATACCCAGTAAGTACTAACCGTCAATTTACCTCCCTCTGCTAATCCTCGCTAACTTCTCTTTTACTCTCTGTTTCTCCCAATAAACTCATTCTTGATATGTTATATGACTAAAATCATGTATTATTCTTTTCTACCTAGCTTACTTCATTTAGAAATGCTTGTTTTAAACTGTTTAATTTCTTTTAGAATTATCCAGCTGTCTAAAATAGAATCGGTATAATCTTTCATAATAGTGGGCATCGTTTCAATTACTGTTCCATATATAATTAGGAAGAAATAAATTAAACAAAAGCCCTAAACTCTTCACAGATATACCTAACATTATCAAATGACTGGACAAAGAGAAATATCACCTCTTGTTCCTTTTGAATTACTGTGCTTATAACAAAAATATGAGAAAACATCAGAAACTAGTCTTAATAAATAGTTCAAAAAGACTCAGCTGTTTCTCCATGGATGTTGAGGAATAGAGGTATGAACAACCCATATCAATAAAATGCAGAATATTTTGGTCTCAAATGCTTTTTTAAAACTCATATCACCTGAAAATTAAGAAACGTTTTAGTAGTCCAGCTCCCTTCTGTCTTGATAGCTATAGAGTAGAGAAAAAAATAAAAATACAAAGCCCCTCGGCCTTAGAGATTGAATAATCAACTTGAACAGGTATTTTAACAAGACATATGGCTTATCAGGTTAGCAAAAACAAGCATGGCTTTATATAATAAATGAGAACTTCCTTTCCCAGACAAGTCTTGATTTCACAAGTGACTCACCTGATCCTAAAGATAGTTTAACAGTTGAAAAATCATCTTAAATGTTCTAAAAAAAACAAAATACCAGATCAGTGGTTTCCCCTGTCTGTTAGACTCCACTCTCAGCTCAAGAGCAGCAGGCTGCCACTGAAGAACCTTTAGAGAACAGAGTCCTTCACCTAATTAGATCTACATCTTCAGAGTGTATATGGTACCTGTCTGGATTTTAAGGTATATTTTCTTCTATCTTCTATTGATGGAGGAAGGTCATTGGTTAAATAAAAAGAAACTGCTTGGCCCTCATTGGTTAGAAGATAGGTGGGAGGAGTAAACATAACAGAACGCAGGGAGGAAGAGGAAGTGAGCTCAGACTCCACAGCTCTCCTCTCTGGAGCAGACGCCTCAGAAGGAAGCCATGCTCCCAGCTCCCAGGCAGACACACGCCATGAAGCTCCGACCCAGGATGGACTAGGCTAGAATCTTCCCAGTAAGACCGGTTCTCACAGATTATTAGAGATGGGTTGATCGGGATATCAGAATTAGCCAGTAAGGGCTAGAGCTAAAGGGCCAAGCAGTGTTTAAATGAATACAGTTTGTGTGTTGTTATTTCGGGGCATAAGCTAGCCAGGCGGCTGGGGTGCCAGGGACGCAGTCCCGCTCCTCTTATTACTACATTCCATATTCTCCCTTTTTCCTACTATAAAAAAAAAAGAAAAAACTTAAACGGTATAACATGCAGAGTCTGATACCTAGAGGGAAGCCTTCTCTCAACTGTTGGAATACCCTTGTTAAGACCAGGTGAATGCTATGCATTTTGTAGGTCATTTGGCAATCTGGATTGACAGGAAAATGGTGGCTCAATATGCTTTTGGTAATGTTCTTTGTCCCTAGAAGTCACTGTTAAAATTTGAAATCCTGTGCCTTTAAGACTGAACTCTCTTGTAATAATACATTTGTAAAACCTTCACGCTTGTATCCCCAGCATACTCCTCCAGTATGATTTTGAAGCCGACCTGGTTGTCTATTGTCTCTAAATACAAGAACTTCTCAAAAAAAAAAAAAAAAAAACAGGTGAAGGGTGGTATGTGCTAGTTATTCTTGTACCAGTGAGTTTTATTCTAAGTAGGAAAACTGAGTTTTCAAAGGGCGCTTGGGTTCACATAGAGCTTGTTTTTATCCTGGCCATTCTCATACAATTTTGGGCTTCATTCTGAACAAGCTATGAAAAGTCTCTAGGTTATTTCTTTGTGGGAAGAAAAAGATGTTGAGTTAAATTCCTGTTTACACATTGTGTTCCCTCTGGAGCTGAGGTGGAGGTGAGGACTTAGCACATTTCCAGGCCTCAGGATTTGCTGCCTTTACTTCAAATACAGCTCTTTTATTTTGATGTGGTTTAACTTGTGGGAACCTATGAATAAATTTATGTGGGAGAGAAATAAAACACCCCATAAAGAGGTTGTGGAAAGGAACCTCAAATATGGACTACCGATAACAAGCCCTTGTCATTCCAATATGAATTTCACTTATCAAACGAGAAAAATGACAGACACAAGTAGGTAGCTGTGGTACTGATAGCTTTAAGTAAGTATTGCATAATACTATAAAGTGTTGATGAAGGCCAGAGGAATAGGTGTCTTCACGGTGCACTGAAGATACTAAAACCGAAGACATAACATTGAGAAGTTTACAATGTGTAGTATAAGTCATGTTTTGTTCCTCAAGGTGTTACCTGAGATGTCCCCCCATAACCTTGCCTCTTCTGCTCTGTCTGTCTCTGTCTCTCTCACCATTATTCTCTTTGTGTGTGTATATGTATGTGATTATAATATGCATTTTACTAGGATTATTTTGCTGATTCCTCTCTTTGTTTTATGGTGTTGAAGTGTGATCAAGTCTTTCTGTTGTTTCTGCATTTCACACTGCTCATATTTCCACAGGGCATTCTATAGAGAATTATAAATGACAATAGCATGGATATATCCTATGTATATTAACAAATCTGGTTCATATGGTTTTAGAAGTTTCTGCAACATCGCCTCAGAATAAAAAGTTGGGAAAAAATCCAATTGAATGGACCTAAGAAACAAGCTGGTGCAGCTATCCTAATATCAAACAAAATAGAATTCATCTTAAATTAATCAAAAGAGACAAAGAAGGACTTTTCACATTTTTCACAGGAAAAAAATCAGTCAAGAGTAAATCTCAATACTGAATGTCTATTCACCAAATACAAGGGCACCCTCATATATAAAAGAAACACTACTACAATTTAAATCACACATTAAACACCACACACTAATAGTGGGAAACTTCAACACCCCACTCCCACCACTGTACAGGTCTGTCAGACAGAAAACTAACAAAGAAATAAGGAAACTAACAAATGTTATGACTTAAATAGACTTAACAGACATCTATAGAACATTCCATCCAAACATAAGAATATACTCTTCTCAGCACCTCATGGGACCTTCTCAAAAATTGACCACATACTAGGTAATTAACCAGATCTCAACAGATACAAAAAAACTGGAATAACCCCATGTATCTTTTCAGATCACCGTGGCTTAAAATTAGAATTAAATATTAACACTAATTTCAGAAAACCCACAAACACATGGAAATTAAACAACGATCACCTGAGTCATCAACAGGTCAAGAAGAAATTAAAGACTTTCTAAAATTCAGTGAAAATAACTACCCAACATACCCAAATTTATGTGGCACAATAAAAGAAGTGTGAGTAGGAAAGTTAATAGCACTAAAGGCCTACATAAAGAAGCTGAAAAAAACCTCACACTAGTGAGTTAACAGAACACCTGAAATCTCTAGAACAAAATGAACCAAACTCACCCAGGAGGATGAGATAACAGGAAATAATCAGATTGAGAGCTGAAATCAACAGAGCAGAAACAAACAAAAAACAATCCATACAATGAGACCAAGAATTGGTTTTTTGAGAAAATCAACAAAATAGACAAACGTTTATCTAAACTAACCAAAAGACAGAGAGGGAATATCCAAATTAACAAAATCAGAAATGAAAAAGGGGACATAACAACAGACATGAAGGAAATCAGAGAATCATTAGGTCATATTTCGAAAACCTGTACTCCACAAAGTCGGTCCTATATCTTGAAACAGTATTTTCAGCCCATTTCCTAGTGTTAGAAGAATGTTCAGACAATATACAAAACTGAAACTAGGTCTTTGGAGAACCTTCAGGTCACTACACCCCACACCTCATCTTCAGTTAGGATAGCCAGTCAGAAATAAAAGGGTTAGGTGAGGGTTTGATAGAGCTTATTAGATTTTGATAAGCAGATTCCTTATCCTTTTACGCACAATGATTGCACAGTATTAGGATTGTCTATAATTATAAATTAAAGGCTATATAGCATTTGCACCCAAATGGCATATTTAAAAACTAAATAAAATTCTGCATGATAATAAAATAAATCTGGAATTTCATCATTATAATGTATTTCTGTTTAATGAGATGAATTGGGATATTACCTAAATAATGGCCTGGTCATATTTTCTTGTTAATAATTATTTTTAGAATCAATATAATCCAAAGGGTTTTTACTCGAGCTAAAGAAAAATTTGAATAGGTACAAGAATTATATGCTTAAATTTACTTTTGTGTAACTATGCGTATTGTTTGAAGATACAAATGCAAACACTCCTTTAGTCCGCCTGAAGGGATTTGAGGTGAAGATATCAATTCCAACTATTATGCTTTAAGTAAAAATGACAGTGACAAAATTGAATAGTCCTGATTTTACAAAGTGGATTTAATACCCCTGATTTCTCAGGGGCTGTGGTCCTTGTTATTTTAGAACTGAGGAAGCAAGGCAAGGGATACTGGAGTTCTTTGTCTTGTTTTTCATCACTTGGTGTCGTCTTTTACTTTCTGTTGCTGTGATGAACATCATGACCACAAACCACTTGGGATGGTTCAGGTTCATTTTCCCTTATACTTCATAGCCATTATCAGAGCAAGACAAGACTTCCAGGTGGGAAGCTGGAAGCAAGAACTGAAGCAAACACTGTGGAGACCTGCTGCTTACTGACTTCATTAGGTTTCTCACCTACATGTCTGAGGCAGCTCATCACCACTTGGCCAGGGATGGTACCATTAACAGTGGTCTGGGCATTCCTGTCTCAGTAATCAATTTAAAAAATTCCTCATAGACATGATCACAGGTCAATCATATCATCGTGGTCCCAGCTGACTGTCCATTTTTGTCAAAATGAAGTTGAAAATCAACGTGACACTTGGTCTTACACACAATTTTTATATCAATAAAGCCTCTCATTATCCTCCACATGTGTTGTTCTTTTTACCATTAGCAACATAATTTTTGACACTTGTTCTATAATTTTGTCTTGGCAAATTTAGACAGAACACCCCTACAAGGCAACACTAAGTCTTCTTGTAGAATCCTAATTTGAATGTCAAGATACAGACAGTAATTGGCAGTCAACCACATGCATGACTTTATTTGAACATTCACCTAAAGCAGAGAACACCTGAGGAGTGTTTAAAGAGATGGTGCCTTCTGCTTTCCAGATCACTTCCTCTTTGCTTACTAACACAACCCTAGCCATAGTTAATTTGATGTACCTTAGATTAAGGGGTTCAAGACCACCACCGAATATGAATTCTCAACTCAAGTCGGATTAACACAAATGATTAATTGTTGTATATACACATCAGTATGTTAGGTACTTTTGGCTTTTTCCCCAGTTAGCTCTCCTAAATTATTACCACATGTATTCTGGTCGGAATTTAGTCTTACAGATAAGTTCACATGAAGCTTAATCCTTAGGACAAGTATTTAAAACCAAATCCCTTTAATGTCAAACTTCAGGCTGCATTCTAGAGATGTTATTTGAATATCAAATTTCAATGTAATTAAAATCTTTCTTCCAGTATGATCCATGAAAAGTAGCACGATCCTCCATGTATATTCCAGGTTTGTATGTGTTATATACATGTATGTGTTCTATGTGTAAATACATATACATGTATATATACATACATACGTGCATAAGCATATAATGATAAGAAAATGTCATTAAGTGGAGATAACAATATCAAAACAATTAAGCCAGTTTCAAAGTGACAAGTATCATGGGTTTTATCTTTTATCTGATACTTAGGTCTTTCTAGAGATACAGAAAATCATGTATGTATGTATACATGACACTAAATCCAAACTGTCAGAGAAAACTAAGGACACTAACATGCAATGGACAGGAGGGCCTAGGTACATGCAGCAAGATATACTTGAGGTATATTTGATACATGTACAAAGATGTCTTTATGTAATACAATATCATATAACATGAATATATATAATAAAAGTTTTTAAAAATTCTGTCAGTTTTTCAACTTAATTTTTTGATTGGCAGGAGATAGAAAATGTCAACTTTTTCTCTAGAAATCTCATTTATATTTCAATGTGTAAAACAGTCAATTTAAAATTTATTTCATGCTGCCCTGAACTAACCTTGCCTTCCTCGTTTACTGTCATTGCCTGTTGTGTGGGCTGAAAGACGTCAGTCTAAGAACCACCCACAAAGTGTTCACGGTAATACCATGCTTGGAATGGTTGTTTACATATTATGGATATTCAGGAACTATTTGTTTACTGAATAAAGATCTGAGCCTCCGTCTTTCTTAACTTGTAGTTGTTTGCAAAACATTAAACAGCTTTACTCAATTTAATTAAGATATAAATTTAGACTATTTATATATGCCATTCACATAAAAGTGGTATGACTTTAGGATTCCTTGTAGTCTTTCTTTGCACAGACTTTCTTTCCAAAAGGCTAAAAGTTTGCTGCACACAATACTCATTTACTGCTAGCATTACAACATCCTGAATGAAGTCCCGAATCTTTGTCCGGAGGTGGTCTGGATGACCTTAACTGACTGCACTGGGAAGGAAGGGATGCTGTAAGAAGGAAGGCAATAGTGTCTTCAGGAAGCTCCCTAGCCCTCTGGACATGTTCCCACTTCTCTCCTCGTATTCTCACAGGGTCCAATACACCAAAGTGAAGATGAAAGCCTTGGGCTTGTTAGGAGGAAAGGCCATTTTCTTGAAGTAAAGCCTTTTGGATTGTCCTGTCAGGAACAAAGCGTCATGATTTGGAATCGACGATGTGAATGACAGTTTGTGAGGACGTAGAAAAGAGTCTTGACTTCAAAACTGCAAGTATTTGTCACAGTTTGCACAGACGACTACATTTAGGACTCCTAAATGTTTTAAACTGACTGTCCCCTACTACAGGCAAGGAGGGTGGGGGTGGCGCTTTTTTCCCTGTAGCATTGACCTTGTCAGATCGCTGAACTTAATTTAAATGGGCTAAACTTTGTCTCTTGGCAACCGGAATCACAGGAATCGGTCCCCCTCTTTCTAGAGGAAGAATGTGCTTTTCAATATTTATGAGCTTTATTATTAACTCCGGTCTTCTCTCCATCCAAATGCTGGCTATCCTATTGAAAATGCTGCAGATTTGATTTACGAATGATAGCAAGGAATCTCACTCCTAGTTTTGTTCTCTTACTTTCTCTCTCTCTCACTCTCTGATTCATTGAGATACAGAAAAGTCTTCCGTAAACTACTTTTGTCTCAAGCAGAGACACTGTAAATTAAGTCTTTAGTACGTGCACATTGTGTCAATCAAACGCCTCCTATTAAACAGAGGAGGAAACGACACGCTGAAAATATAATGAAAAAGATCTTCCAATTGCTGGATTTTAGAACGAGGTCCTGAAATCCCTCTGTCCAGCAGCCCTAATTCTCAGGCATGCTTTCTAAAAAAAAAAAAAAAAAAAAAAAAAAAAAAAAAAAAAAAAAAAAAAAAAAAAAAACAGAGAAAAGAAAGTGACAGTTGGAGCAAGTGCTGTTGCCTGAGACTCAACCTGAATCCGGAATCATGACCATTTCCCATGCCTGCTCAGAAGAGATTTCTGGGATCGGATCCATCCGGTTCTCAACTCAGAGACAAATAGAGATGAGAAATGGTGTAAGGAAACATGTGCAACTCTAAAATTGAACCATTTTTAGAAAATATAGAATTTTCTCTTAGTTGGGTACTCAGAAGAGCGGGAGTTACAGGTGAATTAGTTCCAAATTGAGCATACATCTGTCACCCATGAAATGAGAGTGGCAGCTTGTACTACTGATCCTACACTTGAGGGCTGCAATCAACGGCAAGTCCAGAAATGAACTTTCAGACTTTATATCTTTAATTTGACAGCATCTCCCTCCCTCTCCCTCCCTCTTCCTCCCTCTCCTTCTCTCTCTCTCTTTTTCTCTCTCACAACCCACACATGTGCTGATCATTTATAAAGAATAAAAATGCGTGTGTAAAAAATAAAAACACTTGAATTTCCTGATTTTTTTTCTGAATCAATCTTTAAGGCAATAACGAGAGCGCATTCAGCTGAAAGCAGCAACAAATCTAAATGGCTTCTTATTTAAATACTTAAGATGCATGGATATAATTTGATTTTTAGTTTCAGACTTTCACTGCGTTAAACCCTGGCATCCTTATAGACAGGGGTTGTTGTTGTTTAATTCTTTGTCTCTTTACTCTGCTCTTTTGAGGGCCTACTATTCAGATCCCATATAAATCACACATGGGGGCTTATTGTTACTTATAAATGCCTGACCTTAGCTTGACTTGTTTCTAGATAACTTTTGTTAACTTTAATTATCCTGTCTACCCTTTGCCTTTGGGCTTTTACATTTCTCTATTTCTGTATATTCTCTTTCTTTTTTTTTCTTTCTTTCTTTCTTCTTTCTTTCTTTCTTTCTTCTCTCTTTTTCTCTCTCTTTCTCTTTCTTTCCACTGTGGGTTGTGTGCTTTTCCTGAACCCCCTTCTCTGGCTGCTGCCAAACTAGTAGCTGCCTTGAAATCAAATCAATCCTTCACTGTTCTAGGCAGCAGCAATAAGCCTCATATCTTCATCAACATTTTCGGTAGATTTATTAAGATAATAGGGAATTCATAAAGGGAGGAATTAGTTAAAAGAGTAAGTTTCATCCCACATTAAAAAATGGGAAAACTATTACAATGGAGGCATATGTGTCTCTGATAATATCCTACAGTTTTACAAAGGAATGACTAAATGAAAGGATATCTAATTTAGATGGGATTTATGTAATGTCAATTGTAAACATTTTCAGGCTTATAATTTTGAAGAATCAGCCAGTCCTTGGAATTCTCATGTATATCTTGTTAAAAAGAAAACTAGAAAATGGAGAATGGTAACAGATCTAAGAGCTGTTAATAAGATGATTCAGTCAAGGGTTTCTCTTACAGTCTGGAAAACCTTTGCGTTCTCTATTAACTAAAGGATGGCCTCTTATAGTTATGGATTTAAAAGATTGTTTTACAAGAAAAGGACAGAGAAAACTTTGCCTTCATGGTGCCTACTTATAATAATTCTCAGCCTGAAAAAAACATATCAATGGAACATTCTCCACAGGGAATGTAAAGTAACCCCACCCTTTACCAATATTTTGTAAGACAGTCAATGGAAATGGTACATAAGCAATTTTCTGAATCTGTAGCTTACCATTACATGAACAACATCCTGCTATCTGATTCAAGTATAGATACTTTAGAAAGAATGTTTTAAGAAGTAAAGACAATTTTACCTTGTTGTGAATTACAAATTGCTCATAAAAAATACAAAGAGGAGATTCCTCTAATTATTTAGATTATAAACTAGGTTTACAAAAAATTAGACCCCAAAAGGTGCAAATTAGAAGAGATCAATTGAAGACTCTAAATGATTTCAGAAGACTGCTAGGAGACATTTTCCACCTATGACACACTTTTAGATTAGGTCCTGATGACCTGATTAATTTAAACAAAACCTTAGATGGTGACAAGGACTTAAATATTCCCATGGAATTATCAAGTGAAGCTGAGAGAGAATTGGCTAAGAATGAAGAGAAATTACAGACAACACATGTGGATCTTGTGGATCTGAATCTTAACTGGATTTTGGTCATATTATCGCCCAACCCTCAAACATTCCCCCACAGAACATTATATTAGAATGGATCTTGTAACCACATAAACCAACTAAAAAATTAGAAACTTATTTGGAAAAGTTCTCTGAGCTAATTCTAAAAGGAATGGAGACTTCATCCATTAGCAGGAACAGACCCAGCGAAATTATGGTACCTCTTAATAATGATGAAATTGACAAATTATGGGAAGAAAGTGAACCCTTGCAAAGAGCTTATAGCATTTTTGGGAGAGATTAATAACAACTATCCCAAAAGCAAGTGAATTCAACTTATAAAGAGATAATTGGATCCTTCCTTGCACTGTAGAGGAGACAACAACAACTGGCGCCCCTACATTTTATATTGATGCAAATAAATCAGGAAAGACAGGTTAAAATCAGAAAATTTAAATAAAGTGGATCAAAGTCCTTCTGATTCTATCTAAAAGTTAAAATTATATGCTATTCTCATGGTACTGAGCAATTTTAAAGAACCTCTCAACATAGTTACCATTTTACAATATCCAGAAAGAGTTGTTTTGCATACTGAAACTGCTGAATTTACAACATATGATACAGAATTGAATTTATTATTTGTTCAGGTACAAGATACAATCGGGAATAGGAATCATCCCATATACAAAAGATAAACACATATCTTTTCCCATAATTGTCTTATTTAAAACATGCTATTATAGTATTTTGAGCATGTTTTGTTTTATAAATAAGTGGTCTGGATACGTTTTGAAATTACCAATATCTTGAAAAGCATTGACTCAATTCAAGTAGAAATCTTTTATAGCCACATCAATGCTAGTGGAAGTTTCAGTGATTTGATTCACCAAATTAAGCATATGGAAGTTCTGAAATTGCTAAAATGCCTAAGAGGCCTTTCTTAAAGAGCACTCAAACTCTAGCCATTTAATTTGCAAATACTTATCTGCTTGCCCTCAACCACATGTCTCTAAATCATGTATATGACCTTTTAGCAAATCAATTTTATTTGGAAAAATACACTATCCGAGATCTTTTTCAAATAGATCAGAGACAGGGCTTCCAAACATGCAATTTAGAAAGGTCACTTACGAGCAATTAACATTTAAACTCTGCTTTCCTACCTTTTAATATCCACCATTCCACCACCACACCCCCAAAAATTGGGAGGATTATAGAAACGTCCTGAGTTTTGAATTCAGTTGTATCGTCAGCAATCTCTTCTTGGTGAATGTTTGATGTGTCAGTGCAAACAGCAAATGTCACCCTTCCTTTGAGCGAGACCTACCAAATTCAGAACTCCACAATGAAAATAACAGTTGTCGATGTCTAAATAGAAGCGCACTGGCTGGCTTTCTCCTGCAAATGTCTCGTATTTAGAGATACTGCTCTTGTCTTGTATGCTACTAAAATTCAAGTCATTGAATTGGGTCAAACTTAAGTTAATAGCGTATCCAAATGTCCATACTTTCTTCTCATTTCTAAAAATCCATAAAAAGTTACCTTTGGGACTGTTTTTTTTTAATTTTTTGAAAATTCAAAAATCATTGGTAATATCCTTATTTTTAATTTTATGTCTCACTTGCTAGGTATATTCAGTATAAAATTATAATATCTAATTATACTCCCCCTAATTTTCCCATTAATACACATTAAATATAAAGTAAAGAAATCACAGAATCATATGTGTTTGGTCATATTATTTAATGTATTATTTTGCTTTTGTGTAGTTTTCCTAAGCAGCTCTACAAGGTAAGACACCCTCTTTGAAATATTGTTCATATATAACAAGCATTATTTCCTTCATTAAACTGTTTCATCATCTTTTATACCTGCTGAGTAGTATAGGGGGTATAAAACTTGGTAATATTTTGACCTATTAAAGTAAAAATTTGCTCAGAGAAATAACCAAAAAAAATTAAAATGAAAAGGAGCAGACTTGCAGTGCAAGGATAAATTTTTCCTTTCTTAATATGGCACAAGGACCTAGCAATGTACAGGTTATGCATACCTTAATACTTAATACCACACACACACACACACACACACACACGAGCATATACTGGTTCACAATCCTAAAGATATCAAAAAGTTTTACAAGATTTCCCTATGAGCTGTCATTTAGTGTTTTTCTAATTTTTATGCATGAATTTTGGTCCAATCATAAAACAGTTGTGAGAGGTTTTTCTATCAACCCTTGCACTGGCCTTCAAATGAAGAATGATAATCAAACAGCTATCCATATTCTGTAACAACACAATATACTTTACCAATTTGTCAAATTGTCAACCAGTTTTAAAGTACTGCAAAAGTTTTAGTGTACAAAGCCACATCTGCTCCATTCTGCCACATGTTCTTCTAAGAAAAATGACAACACAAATACTCTGTAGATGATGCATTGCATAAAATGAAAGATAATGAAAGATATTGGATACCATTACAAATAATGAATTTTAGTAATTAAGGTAGAAGATATACAAGGTAACAATTAATAATAATACATTGAAATGAATGGATACCAAGGCATTCACATAACAAAAACAAAGTCCAGATGTGTGATAAAGTAGACAAAATCTGAAGTCATGATACCCATGGCAACTTCATCTATATAATTTTTACAGTGTTATAATAATTTATCTTTATGGTTAGCTTGTCTCAATTTAGAATCACCTTGGATACACATAGCTGGGTTGTATGTGAGAATGATTTCAGAACAATTTAAGTGAGGAAGAAAGAGATAACCCTAAATGTTTGTGACACCATCCCTGGTCTGGAGTCCTTGACTGACTCAAAAGGGACCAAGAAAACCAAGTATAAACATTATTTTTAGCTTCATGTCTGGGAACACTTGCTTCATATTCCAGCTGCCACAGATGCAGCCTTTCCTGGCACCATGTCTTCTCCACTACAATGAAATGTGACCTCAAACAATAAAACCTTACTTCCTTATGTTTCTTCATGGATGGCATTTGTAAAAATAATGAGTAAAGTATCTCATATAAAAATCATCAATTACATTAAATTAAAAACTATCTGCACTATATTGAACTTTAAACTTAAATTGGAACTTAAGATTTAATCTTTTAATTAACTAAGCATTATAAGCATTCATGCATAAATCATCTTGAATGTTCTTATAATTTTTATATGCATACGCAGTTAAGAAGGCAGGTAAATCTTTTTCCTTTGAAAGGGGTTGAAATTAAGCCTGAAAAACATTGTATTACAATATCACATTTTAATTAATTATAAGATTAATATTATTAAAACACTAACACTATCCAAAACATTTTACAAGTTTAGAACCATGCAGTATTCTTCACAGAAAAAAGTTCTTAAAACTAACTATGGAACAGGGCAAGTCACCAAATAGTTGAAGTGATTCTACAATATAATACTAAAGTGGGAATATCATACACCTTGACTTTCAAATGTCATACAAAGCTATAGAATCCTAAATAGCATGGCTCTGATTTAAAAGGAAATATATGAACCAATGAAAGAATAGATTTCAAAAATATATCTACATAGATATAGCTAACATTTTGTTTTGGAAAGATATAAAACATAAATTCAGTAGGAAAAAGATAATGTTTGATAAACTGATAGAGAACTGGATGCTAACATTCTGAAAAATGAGACTCCACCTCTTAGTAGCCATAAAAATAGACTCAGCATGGATTATGCTTTTAATATAAATGTAAAACTTGAATCTCTTAACCTACTAAAATAACTTAGAACTTTGGAATGAGTAATTTTTGGATAGGAATCAAGCAAACTAAAACACTTAGCAAAACTCATAATCAAAACAAGTAAAGAACCCCCCAGTGTGTGTGTGCATGTATATGTGTTTGTGTGTGTGTATGTGTGTGTTTGTGTTTGTCCTAGTACTTGTGAGGAAGTCAGAGAACAAAGAAGATCAGTTCTCTCCTTCCACCATACAGGTTCTAAGGATTGAACTCAGTTCATCAGGTTTGGCAGCAAGTACCACTATTTCGTAAGTCATCTCAGGGCCTAGGAAAACAGTACAGTGGACATAAAAAAAAAAACACTCCAATTTCTGAAAGATGTTTAGTATAACCAATGACCAGGGAAATGAAAGTGAAAATCTTTGTGGTAAGATTTGGTACTACCCAAACGCCTAAAAATAAATAGAATTGATGAAGATGGAATTAAAAAGGAAAGTTTTTGATCGGGACAAATGTGAAAAATATTTAAAGAAGTTCCTTCAAAACAACAACCACCAGATGTTATTCATTTTTAAAAAATGACATCAGCTGAAGAAAAAAAGAACAATAGCTTATGTTCACTGTAAGCTTATTCACAGAAGCCATAAAGTTAATTCAGCTTTAGCACACAACAGATGAACATATAATGAGGATGTACACCCTGGAATGGTATCTGCATGTAGCAGATGTGAAACTCCTTCATTTTTCAGCACAATAATCCTAGAGCTCCTAAATTCACTTAAACGAGGCCGCTCACAGATGACCATGGTGGTTTTGCATTTGCACATGTAAAATCTAAAGATCTTTTTCTTAGGAGTAGGAGACATGACAGTGAATATCAGACAGTAGTGTGGGTAGAAAATGAGGACAGCGGGTCAATGGATACAACATCACAATTAGACAAGAGAAATGAGTTCTGATACTTTAGCATGCAGTTTAAGATAACACACAGATTTGTGAAGCATTCCATAACTTTGGGAACTCCCTGAAAACTATGGGGGTGACCCTAGTGAAGACTCCTAGTGACGGGGTATAGGGAATCTGAACCAGCTGTCTTCTGTAGCCAGGTAAGACTTTCAGTGTGGGGACTAGGATATTAACCCAGTTACAAAACCTTCAACCTAATCTTTGTCGATGGAATGATTCCTAGCCAACCATCATCATCAGACAGGCTTCTTTTGAAAACTGATGGGAGCAGATGAGAGCTCAGAACTCCATGAAAGAGGGAGAGGAAGGATTCTAGGAGCTGGAGGGATTGAGGACACCATAAGAACACAGCCTAATAGAATCAACTAAGCAGTGCTTATACAGGCTCACTGAAATGACTATTAGGCACCATGTGTAAGTCTAAAGAAGATACTCTGCATGTGTTTCAGTTGTGTGGCTTGGTGTTATTGTGGGACTCCTAACAGTGGGATCTGGTGTATCTCTGACTCTTTTGCCTGCTCTTGAGACTGTTTTCCTCCTATTAGGTTGCCTTGCATAGACATGATAGGAGGGCTTTAACCTTGCCTTAATTTATCTTGTTTTGGTCTGTCTGGATGTTGTTTCTTAGAGATATGCTCTTTTCTGAAGAAGAAATGGAGGGGGATGGATCTGGGGAAGAGGGACAGTTGGAGAGAGTTAGGAAGGAGGCATAGAGGAAGGGAGGGGAAATTGTGGTTTGTATGTATTGTATGAGAGAAGAAACTATTTTAAATTAGAAAAAGGAGAAAGGAAAGAAAATTGGGCATTAAGTATGAATTAAACATAAAAAGAAAAGAAAGACAGTATAAAAAGCCACTATAACAACCAACCTCTCCTTGCTCTGGTTCTGACCACCTGAGAGAGGGAACGAGAGGGAGAGAGAGAGAGAGAGAGAGAGAGAGAGAGAGAGAACTCTTAAGCAGTCACATATGTAGATAAGACTATGCCATAGGGTTTGCTGCCCCAAATGTCACTGGATAAATAGGTCGAATTACCATAAAAATATTCATGTTTTCAGAGCTGGCCATTTGATATTGGATAACCAATTAATGTGGTTTTTCTCTGGAGAAGACTATTTCTCCATTTCTTGGCATTTTTTTAAGTTTCTAGAATACTTTTCTGTGTCAAGGCCTCATGACCTTTCCCCATCTATCTTAGCATGCCTCATCTCATGTTTAGCCAGTCATGTTGATGAGACTTACAGATGAAGCTTACTGTGTTCCTAGATAGAAGTTCATATCAAATGTCCTGATCCCTGGTTCTTACAATTTTCTTCCACAGTGTTCCTTAGGTGTGGGGATAAGAGTGAAACTTCACAGAGTGGGGAGCACTTATGGTTTGTCATAGTTAGCATATGCAGACTTGACATACACATAGGCACATCTAAGAAGAGGAAATAAACCTCAACGGAGGAATTTCTCTATCAGACTTTCCTGTGAATATGTACCTTACCAATTGTGGCACCATTTTGTCTGTGCTCTGACAAATAAAGCTTTCCTGAATATCAGAATACAGAGCTAAGCCACTAGTTAGCCATAGAGGCCATGTGGTGGTGGCACACACCTTTAATCCCAGCACTTGGGAGACAAAGGCAGACAGATCTCGGTGAGTTCAAGGCTACCCTGGGCTACATGAAATTGATCTAGTCTAAAAGAGAAACAGAGATGGACAGTGGTGACTTCCACCTTTAATCCCAGCACTAGGGAGTTGGAGACAGGAAGGGATATGGCTGGGCAGAGAGATGAATATAAGGCAGGAGGAGACAGGAGTCAAATGTGGTGGCTTGCATATCTAATCCCTGTCAGAAACACACATACACATAAAAAAACAACAAAAGATTAAAGCTGACTCTGAGATAGACTAAAATTTATTCTAAAAAAAAATAAAGAAATGGCATTGGTGACCATGGTGAAAAGCAATCAAAGAAAGAAAGAAAGACTGCCAGAAGTTTCTAGGGATTTGAAAGCTCTAAGAAAGAGCTGAAATTGAGTATGGACAGAACACCTGTCTGTTTTCTTTACAGTGAGGATACTGCCACTGTTTCCTTTATCAGGTTCCTGAAGTTGTTAGTCGTTGTACTTTTTCTAATGTTTTTGTGTGTCCAGTGCACATGTGTACTTGTGGTAGTCTGCAAGTGAGCACATTTGTGTGCAGGGTTGGCCTCTTGGCTTGGATTTTGCTAAGCAGTTAGGCTGACTAGGAAGCCTCGAGGATTCACCTGTCTCTGCCTCCCCAGTGCTGGGATTCTAAATGCTATTCATCAAGCCTGTAATTTCAAATGTGTTCTGGGACTTGAACTTGGAACATTAAGATTGGAAGGCAAATAATTTATCAACTAAAGCATTTCCTCAACCTCTCATAGCCTTGCAAACCTAGTACATATACTGTCTTATAAAATAATTAAGATTCTACTATTTTTAAAGTAAAACTATGCCTTGGAAGTCAAGCAAGTTGTCTGTAGTTTCAGAAAGAAGCAATATTATGTTCATATGTAATGATATTTCGTTTGTATTTTAATAAATATAGCTTGGCTGCAGTTCAGAGAGTAAAACAACCACACAATAAGCCTTACAGACCAGGCAATAGTGACACACACCTTTAATCCCAGTAACCACACTAGTTTGCAATAGAAATGAGAAGGTAGTGGTGCGCATCTTTAATTAGAGCACTAGGACGGATTATAAAACAAAAGGAGACAGCTATTACACACAGTCTCATTTTGAGATTTCTGGAGGCAGGATCATCATTTTAGACTTGCTTTTCTGACCTTCAGGTCGAATCCCAATCTTGCTATATTCAGAGTTAGCATTCCCTAGATTCATGTTCTAAATGCTCTCTCTCTGTTTGTTTTCTTTTTTCTTATTGCAGCAGTACCACAAAAACAATCAGTGAAGTTAGATGGTGGTTCTCCCATGTTTCATCCCTGCACTCGGGAGGCAGAGACAGGCAGATCTTTGTGAGTTCAAGGCCAGCCTGGTCTACAGAGAGTTTTCCAGGACAGCCAGAATGGTTACACAGAGAAACCACATTTTGTAAAAGCAAACAAACTAATAAAAACAAAACAAAGTTCAGTGAAATCAGTACAATAATTTGTATAAGCTTTATGAGTCAACGTTAAATTTCAGTTATATGTTTACAGTGGTGATATCAACAAAACAGCAAAAATTTAATTTTGTTTCTTATATTATGTTATATTAATATCCTGAAAACCAACCACTTCCATTAATATGGTCAGAATTGATTCCAGTCCACAGTTTTCTCATCTTTCAGAAACTGATTTATACTGTATTTGCTGACTTACTGATATTTGACTTTAAAAGTCCTTGATTGCTGTTATGTTTAAATTCACAATTGCTCCATTTTTCATCTGCTACAATAATCTCCATATATCATATTCTGCAGTGATTTCCTTCTTTCTTTTCATAATTCTATATTTTTAGTTTATGACTAATTCATCTCTGGATGACTCAAAAATTACCCTCTGTTCTGGCAAATCTGAAATAATTTCTCTTCTCTTGAAATCACCACAGTTTCTATTCAAATTCCATTTCCCAAATGTCACTGATGAAAGCCTGAAATATTTTACTCAATTTTCTTTTACTTTTATACCCACAAGAATCATGATGCCAGGTATACTTACCTGAAAGTAGTATTTCAATACTGTTAAAATTTAAATAAAATAGCCAATGATACACTATCTAGGTCAATGGAAAAAAATAAAAATATCAATATAATCCTAATATGATTCAAAAGTACATCTCCACAGAAAAACAGAACAAATGGTAAAAGAACAATTGAAGATATGCACTTTTAAAAGCTGTGATTTTTTTTAAGTATATTTGGTCTCTTCAAGCAGGCAAGAAACAAAGAAATAATGGTTCATTGCCATGAATGGTTCCATAACAACAATTTAGCAGACTCTTATTGGACATATCATGTACTACAGCTTATACTGAGTCTCTGTGCTTACTCTTACTTTGTTCACAGTTAAATATAATCACAAACTAGGTTAGAATAATTGCGTATGTGTTTACGTTGAAATGATACTAGAATATTTCACATTTAGTGAACTATGGGCACACAAATGACAAGAAAAAAGATTGGAAAGAAGCATAGCAAGTATCTAAACAAATAGTTACATTAAAAAGCACTCATAATCCAATTAGAAAAATATACCAGGGGAACATTTCAGACAAGGACTAGAATATAGAAATAAGACGTTGAAGTGTGCTTGCAGAGTTGCTCTACGGTTAGGTGCCTCTAGGGCAAATACTAGACAAGGACACATGGAGTGTGGGATGCAGTGATCAAAGCAGGATCAGTGTGGCTTGCTTTATGTGTGTAGCCTTGGCAAAGACCATTCCAGAAGTCTTGGTAACTTTTATTGTGGGGCTTCTCTTATTATTGCTAATACTTATTTACTTTATGCGTATGGGTGTTTTGCTGTATGTACGTCTGTCTACCTATGTGTGCCTAGTGTCAGTGGAAGCCTGAAGAGGACATGGGATACTCAGAGACTGCTGTTATAGGTGCTCGTGACTTACTATGTGGGGCTTGGGAATTGGGCTTGGGTCCTCTAGAAGAGCAGCCACTGCTCTTAAAAACCTAGACATTTCTTCAGTCCTACTGTGAGGTGGTTTTTTTTTTTGTTTGTTTGTTTGTTTGTTTACACAGAATCAAGTAAGCCTGCCTGAATGCACTCAGTCAGGTATTCGTAGTCTGATCCTCAACAAAGAGAGACTCTGAAGCTCTCAAAACAATCTATAACTTGTGCCTATTTGTTCCTGATCTGAAAGCACCCTGCACTCTGTGATCTTGTCCCAAGATTGTTGTATTTTACAAAACAGAAATAGTGAAACAAACAAATAAACAAAAAAACCCCAACTTTTAACACCATGTCAGTTTATATGGATAGGGAAGAATTTTTTCTGGTTAAACCATTGGAGAAAAGGAACTTTCGATGAGAATAAAGATGGCATAAGAGGTGCACATGTGCACACAGATGGACATGCACATGGATGCAGGTGCCCTCAGAGGACAGACAAGAATGTGTGATTTCTGGGAACTGGAGTTACAGAAGGTTATGAACTGCCCAATAACATACTAGGATCCGAGCTCCAGTCCTTATCCAGAGCTGCAGGTATTACTTCTCCCTTCTTAGCGATGACTTCATATAATTTATCATTCAACGATGAATGAATGAAATTTCATTCGTATCAAATAAATTGAATGAATGGGAAGCTGGAAGTGAACCAACGTAGAAAAAGCTCATACCTAATACGAGTAAAATTAATAAAATATGCACACGAAGAAGAATGAATTTAAAGGATATATATATATATATATATATATATATATATATATATATATACAAATATCACTTTGACCTTATAGTCCATGGGACATGGCTCTAAAAGTTGAAAGAATTGTAAGAAGGTCAAATAGATAAATTAATATTCTTATGCTAAAGACACCTTCAAATGTGTGGTAAAAAATTCTTTTTAAAAAATGATTTTTTGAATTCTGTATCCCAGCCACAGTTTCCCCTCTCTCATCTCCTCCCTGTTCCTCCCCATACTGTGTTCTGTTCCCACCTACTCCACATTCACCCACCCTCCATTTCTGCTTAGCAAAGGACTGACAGGTCTCTCTTGAGTATCAACCAAACATGGCATATCAAGTTGCAGTCATACTAAGAACCTCCATGATTAAGATTCAGCAAAGCAACCCAATATGAGGAATAGGGCTCCAAAAAGCCAGTAAAAAAGTCAGAAATATCCCATGTTCCCAATGTTAGGAGTCTCACAAGAGGACCAAGCTGCACAACACATCTCTAATATTCTACAGCAAACTAGTGTTCTTAACTGCTGAGCCATCTTTCCACTCCATCAGGAATTTTTTATTGAGACTCATCCTGTGGGAGGCATTCTCTTAAGTCAGAAATGGAGATAAATATCATTGTCCACTTTGTCAAGAACTCGTAGTATGGTAGGAAACACAGAACCACACCACAGCTCAAAGCACAGCCTATGAACATATAGATTTATACTTTTCCTAGGTTGATCAATTCAGTTGTTTCAACTTAGTAAGTTTTTTCTCATTTCTTGAACCTCTTTGTCTACCAAATTGGGACACCACAGATAAATACCTCACTGAGTTACTGGGAGAGTCAAATAAGCTAGTGTTCTAAAAATATATCACATACTGCTGGTAACAGGTGAAATTCAAGGTGAATCAGTTTCATCAAAGAATCCAGAAAACATTATGCAAATGTGAAGTGAGGGACCTGATTCTGTCACAGGGAGCTGGAGAAGGCTGTTCAAAGGAAGGATATTCAAAAGTTAAGGTTGGATGCAATATAGGAATTCTCCAAGTGACATTACTAAAAGATGTTATTTATTATGGCAACATTCACAAAAATATATTCAAAAGAAGTATCACATAATGTCTAGAGTGGACAGCATTAGTAGGGCTGGAAAAGGTCTCCATAAAACATTCAAAGAAAGGAGGAAATTTATATTGCACAGAAATTTCTATTGCATAGAAATCAGTGGGCTATGGCTTATTAAATATACTTTAAAATCTGAAATATTAGTTAACGATTACAGGAGATGAGGGGATGGAATAGCATGGATGAAATGATATGATAGTCTGTCATGGATCTTGAGCTGTGACCATAATATCACAGCAGAAGAGAGGATCTGCCCCGTTCTTTTGTCCTCCATGAAGTTCACCTTCTATTTTAAAAATGTACGTTTTCTCACCTTCTCTTGCTTCCAATTAAAATCCATTTCTTAGTCTTCTTTCTCCTTTCATGATCTAAACACACACACGCGCACACACACACCTTTCAATCTAGGTTTTATGGATGAGGTAAAATATCCTGTGTTTGTCTTTCTGAGTCAGGTTTATTTCACATGATATAATGATATCTAATTCCAGGCATTTTCCTCTTATCTTAGTCAGTGTTATACTGTTGTAAAGAGACACCATAACCAAGGCAACTAGAAGAAGAGAAAACATTTACTTGGGGCTGACTTACAGTTTCAGAGACTTAGTCCATGATCATCATGGCAGGAAGCATGGCTGCATCCAGACAGATGTAGAGCATTAGCTTAGAACTACATTTTGACTCACAGGCAGAGAAAAAGACTCAGACTTGACAGTGTTTATTTTTGAATCCTGAAAATTCACCCCCATTGACACACTTCCTCTAACAAGGCCACACCTTCTTCAACAAGGCAACACTTCCTAATCCTTCTAATCCTTTTAGGGAGCAACATTCCTTGGTGATTAAGCACTCAAATAGATGCACCTGCATGGTTAGTGGCACTTCTTACCCAAACCACCTCACCTACAAATGCTATGCTTTCATTTTTATTTATAGATGAATAAAATTCTATTGTGTATATGTACTATATCCATTCATCTGTTTATGATAGCGAGAATGTTTCCATTTCCTAGTTATTGTTAATAGGGCCGCAATAAATGAAAATATACAAACATCTCAGTGGTATGGTTAGGAGTCCATAAGTTCTTAGGAGTGGTATGGCTGGGTCATATGTAGCTACATCTTGAGATTTGAGGATATTCCTTAAAATTCATAGCTACTATAACTGTATTCATTTGCCACCTCCTTGACACTATGATTGATCATTTTTTTTTTCTGATGAAGCCATTCTTACTTGTATAAAATGGAATTTTAAAGCAGTCATAAATTGCATTTCCCTAGATAACAAGAATGTTGACTACTTTTCAAAAATATTTATTGGCTATTTATGATCCTTCTGGAGTATCCTCTATTTAGTGTCTTAACCTATTTATTGAATAAAATATTTTTTTGGTGTATAGTATTTGTAATTCTTAGAGATTTTTCTTCTAGATTTCAACCCTAGATTTATGGACAACTCTTTCATTCTGTAGGCTGCCTCTTTACTCTGCAATTTCTTTTGCTAAAAAGAGTTGTCTTTTTTTTTTCCTTTTCTTCTGCCCCCAAACAGTGTCAAAGGTCCAGGTCTTACAATGATATTTATTTATTTTGCATTTATTAATTAATTTATTTATTTTGAATTAATTTTTTATGTATGGTGAGAAATTTGAATCCAATTTCATTCTTCTATACATTGAAACCTAGCGCTACCAATACCATTTGCTAAAGAGCCTGTCTTTTCAAACATGTACTTTTTCAGAACCTCTGTTCAAACTTAGATGTGTGTGTGTGGGGGGGGGGGGGTCTTCTATTCTATTCTACTAGTCTATCTGTCTGTTTTTGAGCCAGTAACATGCTCTTTGGTTAATAGGGAGCTGTTATATAATTTGAGATCAGGCATGATAATGCACTCAGCCAATGCTCTTTCACATGCTTTAGCTATTTGGTATTTTTTGTGCTATCATATGAGTTTAAGAATTGTATCCTCTAGTTTCATTGATAATGCCATTGGAATGTTTTGTGGATATTGGTCTTAATCTTTGTATCAGTGTTTTTAATATCATAAATCTTAAAATATTAATTTGGTCAGCTAGTGAAAATAGGAGGCTTTTATGTTTTGTAACATCTTATTTAATTTCTTTCTTTAGTACTGTAAAATTTTTATCTTACTGGTTAGAGTTATTCCTAGATCCTTTCCCTATTTGATTGTTTGATTTTGAATTTATGCTGAGATTTTTCTGTTTCCTTTTTCAGAAGGTTTGTTTGAGGTATAGAAAATCTAGTTTGGCTGTTTGTCTTAGTTTGTGCTTGTCCTGGAGTGTTAGTATTTTTCCATCAATTTTTAGCTATAGCTTTTATGGCTCTAACAATCTTGTTTGGTGGTTATTTACTTTCAGAAATTTGAATAAATCATAACATGCTTTGCTGGCTTCTAATATTGCTTATGGTATGCGATAGTATTCTTGTTTGTTTGCTTTATAAGTGAGTTGGCCTTTTTCCTTTACATTTTTATATTGATTATTGCTTTTCTATTTTTGACATCTTGATTACAGTGTATCTTTGAGGGTTTTTTCTGGCTATGTCTATTTGATGCAGCTTGTATTTAAATGTCAATTATTTCTTTAGTATTACACTTGTCCTTAGAGGTTCTGCTGACCTTCCTGTGTTTTTGATGTTCTTTAGTCCTTTCCCTTCTAAAAGTAGATTTTATTGCTTTTTATACTTATTCATTCCCTTCCCTGGATATTGCAGAGGCAAATAATAATCCTTATTTTTAAGCAAACCTCCCAATTTCTCTTTTTTCAATTACTTTTATGAAATATAATTTATGAGGTAAAAAGGTCCAAAAATTCTGTTTGTATATTGCATAGTCACTGCACAGAATTCATAATTGTCCATCTTGCTTCCCTTACAGCATCCTGGGAAGGGGGGAGCACATTCCAGGCCATCATACTAATCCATCCAGGCGTAAACAGTGCAGTGTGACTAGTTTTTATTCTTCTTGCTCCTCTGTGGAACCATTTCTTGAGCTCACATTATTTTTATTATTTTCTTTAAATATTTTTTTTGATTTTACATACCAACCCTAGTTCCCCCTCCCTCCCCTCATATATTCTTCCATATTCCCCCATTTCAACCCCCGTTAATTTCTCAGAGTGTATAAGGCCTTCTTTGGGGAGTCAACAAAGTTTGGTATACCAAATTGGGGCAGGACCGAACCCTTAACTACCCCCCTCTCTCCGTATCAAGGCTGAGCAAGGTATCCCTCTAAAGGGAATGGGTTCCAAAAAGTCAGTTCATATGCCCGGGGTGAGTTTTGGTCCCACGGCCAGACCCTCCCGCAAAGTATCAGACCATTCAGTCTCTTCCTAACAGCCATCAGTATAAGAGTCTCCAGAAGGCAAAGGAGAAGCATGGAGGGTAGGGTCATGAAGTAAAATTCCCATCAGTGCAATGGATCATTTAACTGGAAAGCTCAGCCAAGATGCTCAGGCTATAAATTTGATGTTCTCGCTGAGGTTGTTAATCAAATGAATATAGCACATCAGCAAGGACACATACATCCTTTAACTCTAGGGAGATGTGTAGTAATAAGAGCGGCGGCAGGGCTGCGTTCTCAGCACCCCCGGCCGCCTGCCCGGCTAGCTTATGCCCGAAATAACAACACACAAACTGTATTCATTTAAACACTGCTTGGCCCATTCTCTTCTAGGCTAATTCTCACATATTAATTTAGCCCATTTCTAATCATCTGTGTATGGCAGCCCAAGGTGCGCTTACCAGGAAGATTCTAGCCTATATCCATCCTGGGTCGGAGCTTCATCCCGGGAGCGGGACATGGCGTCTCTCTCAGGCATCTGCTCCCGAGACGAGAGCTGTCGAGACTCTGACCTCACTTCCTCTTCCTCCCAGCATTCTGTTCTGTTTACTCCTCCCACCTATCTTCTAACCAATAAAATGGGCCAAGGCAGTTCCTTTATTAGCCAATGACCTTCCTCCATCAGAGATGTCAGATGAAAGGCAGTATTTGGGTACTGGGCTGAGGCAGAAACAGTTGATAAAGAAGGAGACCTCAGCCAATGTCACTCAGATGTGGTGGGTGGTTCCATATGTGTCCTAAACCAAGTGCAACAGGCCTGACATAGACTTAGGCGGGCATGGAAGAGAGAGTTAGAGGAGATTTTTAAGAAACACAGGAGAACGGTAACATTCTCAAAAAGTTCAAATTTGAAGCATCCAGGTACTGTTTACTTTTGTTATTCTAAAAAGAAACTGCTTTTCTTCAATGGTAAGATTTATCTAATTTCTGTGGATGAATTCCCAGGGACATTGAAGGTATAATACTATAGAATTAATGGATGAGGAGAAAAACTGAAGAATACCTAAGGGCAACAGGTTTATTTCTGTCATGTAGGATTCAACACTGAGGAAAGTGGTCACTATTCTAAGAAGAAACCTACATTACAAAACCCAAAGAATTTAAGATTCTTAATGAACACTTGGCTAGCACATGGAGAGGTCCTTGGGCTCTTATCCTTGGCAAACAAGGAATGCTTTTGTCTTCCAATAGCGCTAGAGGCACTCAAACAAGATGTTTGTTGTCTGCCCTTATACCTGTTTCTTTTGA
Source organism: Microtus oregoni (assembly GCF_018167655.1). Classification (NCBI taxonomy): domain Eukaryota; kingdom Metazoa; phylum Chordata; class Mammalia; order Rodentia; family Cricetidae; genus Microtus; species Microtus oregoni. The sequence continues at coordinate 9,610,441 of NW_024543059.1, read as the reverse complement.
GTGAGCAGAGAAACAGTTCATAGGACAAGCATGAATTACTAAACCCATAGTGCATTCAACACAGAAGGCTAACAACAAGCCACAGTCTTTGCTAACTTTCTGCTACTTCTTAGGGAGAAGGCATTGAGCAGGGCATGTAAGCAGCTTGGCTGCTTACCTGGATATGCAAATGGTGGCTGGCTCCATTTTTCATCTTCATTCTTTCATAGCAAGCAGTCAGGCAGTCTTGAATGTGGGATGTATTTCTAAGAGACATAGTAATAATAAACTCTTCGTACAGAACTTTTAAGAAAGAAGTGAAAATGTCAGGAAGCAATCCAGCAAGATGGCTCCATAGAGAAAGGTATCTGCAGCCTAGCCTAGAAACCTGAGTACCACACTACAAACGAGACGGGAGAAGCACAGCATTCACTCCAGCAAATTGCCTTTCGACCTCCAGGTATGATCAGTGGCATGTAGACAGCCCCCGTCTTTATGAACATTAGATAGACAGACAGACAGATAGAGATATAAAATTTTTTAAAAAATTAAATGTCAGGCAGCAGTTGTAGCTCCTGACTTCCTAGAGGCAGTGTTTGGAATGTTATCAAAGAAAAGAAACTAAGGTTCTGTACTGATGCAAAGTATATGGGTTTACTGATTGGAAAACATACTGTGCCTTTTGCTAGTAAAAATATATAAAATCGCTAAGACAAAATGTTTCTGAGAAGAATCAGACTTCATAGTTCAGGGCTCCATTCTTGTGTCTGCTTCTGTGTCAGTGTTTATGGTTCCACGTGTCAGGGTTGTTGGGAAAGTTGCCATTCGCTCATCAAAAGGGCAGGAGAATAAAGAGGAAGCTTCAGTGGCAAGCAGTCTGTGAAGCTGATCTCATGCACATTTTTGAACAGTTTTGACTTCCCTACCCATGGTCTAAACAACACATTTTTAAAATTGTTGCTTTTCAATAAAAGCCAATTTTTTTTAAAAAAAAAAAGAATTCCAGTAAGCAAAAACACAAATTTAATGATGACTGTATCAGTTGAAAGTGATGATAACTATTGAAGTAAATGAATTCAGAAAAACCCCAGGGACTCCCCTAGACAGATGTCTGGGAAATAATAAAGTAAAATGTGGCAAATTTCATTAACACTAATTGTTCAAATGATGGAATTTTCAATGTTCAGACACTCAATAAAAAAGATAAATAGACAACGAATATTTGTGCATGTTGTACATAATTAGCAAGTTTGAGGACTACTAAATATAGAAAAACTCCCAAAATAAGAACATGTTTAGAACTGTAAACTGATCAGCATATACTGTTTAACAGCTACACATCTTTTAAAGCAGTTTGATCGGCCGTATTTTGAAAACATGTTGCAATAGTGTACATTCCATATATCCTCACATGGCTTCGTTCATTTTACCTCTTATTTGGGAGACTGTTGAGACATTGACCTTGGATGATTTAGGCAAAGACGCGTGTTCTGTGATAGAGCTACCCCCAGCCAAGAAGAGGGAAGAATGACTAGAGGTCAGGGCTCTCTGCTAATCACTCCGCTGTTTGCTGCATTTAATGGAGATCAGATGGAATAAATTAGCAAGCAAATCAAGTCTTCCTGACAGGAAGAAAAGCGTTATACAGCGAGAATTTGGAAAGGCTCCTTTTCTTGTTTTCCATAATATTTTCAACTCCATTTAAAATATGGCATTTAGCAAAGACTTCAGTTATAAGATGACATTTGAGTGGGCATCTGGATAGGAGGAGGCAGCAAGCCAGAGAGACTCTGTGTTAAGCCTGCTCTTAAGAGGAAACTGAGCTTGTGAAGGATCTTAGGAAGGCTTACACGCGGAGTGACAGGTGAGCAAGGAGACCATTGGCCCATAGTGAAATGGGCAGCAGGAGAGGAGAAAGAATTCAGCAAGGGATGGGGGTGTTCAGCCTATGTAGGTCAATCATACCTGAAATGAACATATTTGAGAAAGACAGATGGGCTGTAAATAAAGCGTAGATAACATACAATAACTGACACCTATTATAACTAGAATGTGCCATGCCCTGCTTTAAGTACTTTCCATAACATGCCCAGTGCTCATAAAACCGTAAGTCATGGACACATTAAGAAAATTACAGGTTATTAAAACAATCTTTGTGGCATTACGAAGATTAGCTCTCCAAACCACTTTCAGACCAAGACGATTATTTCCCAGAAAGGATTCTCACCAGGTCATAAAGATACATTGCTGACCAGTGCTGCATAGGTCAGACATGATTCCCATCTTCGGCTTTGTCATGAGTCAGTCCAAGTGTGGGAGCCCCAACATGTCCTGACAGGGTTCCAAATCAGGAGGGTATGCACTCCATATTTGCTCACGTGGGCACACTCAGTTCTTCCTCTTATTTGAGAGACTGCTCAGCTGTTGGCCTTGAATGGTTGGTTCATTCAGAGTCACAGGGACATATTTGGTTGATGGACTGTCTCTGTGGGTGGCCTGAAAGCCTCCCTTTCATAGATGTTAGCAGAGACAAAACTGAGTCCAAATAATGGCAGCAAGCACATACATGTCCAATGGTTTTCTGGGATTGCAGTGAGTGCAAACTGTTACCCACCAGTGGATGTAAGTGAAGTGGCCCGGACTACATTACCTTAGAGAAAACTTTGCCAGATGACAGCCATCCAAGAGATTAAGAGAAAAACACATGAGCTAAAGAATATATCACAGATACTTGTAGCTAAGAACAAAACCTGATTGTGTCAGACTTTTGACACCAGAGTACTTGATAAGTTAAATCACAAGTTTTTTGTTTTTTTTTTTTTTTTTGATTTAGAGCTACTAGGAACCTGTTGGGTATCCATTTGAGAAATTCTTTCAGAACAGCCCACACAAATGCATAGACAGTGCATAAAAAGAGAACTAATTGCCAGAATGTTATGTGTAGCATTGTAAACAGAGGTGCTAGGGTAAAAACCTGACCTCTGGAATCCCCAACAAGCTAGACTAGATCACAAGTCCAAAGAGCTTATAAAGAAACAAGTACAAAAAAAAAAAGGCCACAAAGGAAGTTTTGTCGATGTACTTACATTCATAAGAGTGGCAGGCAAATGGATCCAGGGGCCAAAGTCTATCTTTTAGATTCAGACAGGAGCGTTAGTCTTATAGAGAACTGCAGTAGAGAAGAAAGCCAACAGGTGGCTTCATGGATCATTGTCTAACTGCTGGTATTATGGTGTACTGAAGAGGCCCTCATCACAGCCTCCCTGGAGCCTGCTGGGTCATTGTCTAACTGCTGATTCTGTGGTGCACTAGGAAAGCCATGATCACAATATTCCTCTAGAAGATCAGGTCTTGTCAGAAGACGGCCCTTCCTGCTGCAGGGTGCACCCTCAAAATCACAGATAGCTCTCCTCATCTGGACATAGGGTTGGAGATCAGGTCTGGGAAGTCTAATTCTCTCCTGGGTCTATGGTGCCTGTAATCTGGGGCAATGAATGGTTCTGTACTTGGCCAGAATGAAAGAAACAGACACCAAAGGATACAGTGACGCCAGGATGTACTTGTGGTCTTAGCTATCTTGTGAGACTAATTGAGGAGTCACTGGTTTTGATCCTAACAGCTTCCAAGCGCCCATTTCAGCATGTTGATAGTGAATAAACAAAGGAATGAGGACTTCAAATGTTTGCTCTATTTGTTTATTAAAAAAAAAAATTCCCAGCCAAGTTTTCCAAGTTGCCTTCAGAGAAATCCAAGATTTTTTTTTTTCTTGGCATGTTTAAAACCACCGGCAAATCCAGAGACTCAGCAGCCAAGAACTAAGACTGCCATTTGCACCTGTGCCAAATGAAAGTCACTGTCTGCCCTTGGGCCATTCATCCGACTCTTCTGAGATCTCACTTTTCTCACAGACAAGTGCAAAGTGCAACTCTTACCATGTATTCATTTCTCCTTTGAGATACTTTGTGATTTAGTTGGACAAATGGAGAAGGTGCTGTCAACACCTCTCTGCAAGTTTAATATCTTTGCTTTCTTGAATGAGCTGTAGCCTTTCAAGGCTTACTTGACTGTCTATGATCTTCTACTGTTTCTCAGTTCTTTATATATTTATCATCTGGTTCTGTGTCCCCTTCAGTTTTTAGTGATAGTCCTCTTATTCATATGTCCTGTCTACTTGTAATAACCAGTAATCTTAGAACACAGAGACCGGATAGCATATGGATTTCTATGAGCATCTGGGGATCATTGAACTGTTGAGTGGGAATAAAGGGTTGCTTAAGTATTTGGTGAGGATAATGATGGTTAATAGCAGCAACTGCAGATAGCATGCTATTTCAGTGCCAGTCATGTTATATAATACCTTATTTAACTCCTAGGAAAATTTTCAAACCTTTATTATAATGTGAATTGAGAAATAGGGATTTTGATATCCAAAGAGTTTAGTGACTAAAGAAAATCATATGCCTTTGGTAAAGGTTTAACAATAACTTAGGTTTTTAAATCTCTCAGATTTAAAGAGACCAAGGGACCTAGGGTAAAATCAAATACTACAGTCCCAAAACAGACAAACAGATAAATAAATGAAAGTCACAGTACTATGACTGCTAGTGACATTCTGCTGTAGTAATAGATCAGTCATAATCAGAAAAGCTTCCTCCTATATAAAATGATAACAAATACAGAGATCCAAAGTCAAACATTGTGCAGAGATCGAGAGACCAAGAAATACTCATGGTCAACATAAACTCTTAGAACAATGTAAATATGATGTCTCCATTCAATTCATGCTCTCACAACTTAGAGAACCCTGCGGAAGTGGAGGGGAAATTGTAAGAACCAGAAGTGGTTGAGAACACACACTCTCACACACCAAATAAGAAACAAGGACACCTCTAAATCTACGCGACCAACACACATATGAACTTACAAAAACTGAGGCAGTATGCCCAGGGTCTCCATGGATGCACTAGATGGGGTCCGAGAGCTAAAAAAAAGTAGACACATGACCCCCCCATCTCTAATTCAAAATGATAACCACATGCAAATGAAAATTCAGTTTCCTCCAAGGGAAGTTCACTAAGGATACAAACTATTCTTAAGGGTTGGCTACATGCCCAGCCATAGATGGTCAACAAGAAGCAAACTCAATGGTGTCTTTGGACATTTCTTGTCTCATAATGTCATGTAAGGCTTTTTCTTTTCTTTCTTTTTATTTTTTTTTAATTTTATCTTATTATATTTAATTTTTATATATTTTTTCTCTCTTTTTATCTTATAGATCATGTGTGTGTTTGTGTGTGTGTGTGTGTGTGTGTGTGTGTAATGGCTTCTAGTTTAGTGTATTTGTGAGATTCATAAGCGTGTGAACCAGTGGGTCTGTGTGTCTTTATCTGTTTCTTGTGCTTCTCTTAGGCTCTTCTCTCCTATGTTTGTTTTGTCCTACTCATATATTATGTTTTATCTTGTTCTCACATGTTTTAATATATTTGATTATTATTTCTAAGAAGACTGTTTTTCAATGAAAGAGAGAAAGGAAGGAAGTGGATCTAGATGCAAAAGGAGGAAGGGATGACTGGGAGTAACAGAGGAAGGGGACAGCATCTCCAGAATATATTTTGTGTGAAAAAAAAATATTTTCAATAAAACAGCATGAAAAAGGGCAATCATTGCTTTTTTTCAGCGAACTCGGGGTTGGTTTTCAGTATTCACATGGCTTATAGTTCCTGTTTCAGAGGACCCAATGGTTTTCAGGGCAATAGGGGACACTCTATGGACAAATGGTGGTGTACAAACATGTATGCAATAAAAACATTCAAATACGTAAGAAAAGAAGAAATCTTTTTTAATATTAAAGCTTCTTTAACTCTTTTTAAAAGATTAAGATTTCATGAAGAATATTAAGAAATTTGAAATGTTTATATTTGCCCTGTATGGAACCTATGCAGGGAGAAATGTAAATATTTAATACATTCATACAAATAAAAGCACAGAAAAGCATAACGACTTATGAATTATGTAAGAAGTCAATATTGTACTGATAAATTACAATTTTGCAAAATGTCACCATTGAGAGAAGCAGTACTCTTGGTAGCTCGAATCTTTCCACATTGTTTTAGTACTTTCATGGGAGTTTATAATTTTTTAAATAAAATTGCTAATGCAAACCAATAAGGGTTAGTAGAGATATACCTCAATGGTAGAGCATTTGTCTAACTGTTGTGCAACACCAGTACACTGGTCACAAAAGCTTTTTTTCATTAATCTCTAGAGTCTGGAACAAGCCTTAAGAAAGGATGGTAAAAATATCATGCTGTCCCTGTTATTGTTTGTTATTATTTTTGTTGTTTTTCTTTTATTTTAATTTCTTTGGTTTTGTGCTGTGACTCCTTATGGGAGTTTGCATGAAGAATGTTCACATACATGTGAACGTTTGGTGGCTCATGCTGGTGTTGCTGTTCGTGTAGGGTGTGCAGCCTTTCTGAAGGAAGGATCTTGCTTATGGTTGGGCTTTGAGAGTTTATGATTTTATTTCATTTCTATCTTGTTTTCTCTGTATCTGTGGAATGAAATTTGATCAGGGATCTTCTTGCTCCAACTGACTTCTGCCATGTTCTCCTTGCCATTACTAACTCCCCTTTGTACCAAAATCTAAAATAAACTCTTCAGTCTGTAAAATAAGTTAATGAAGTCAAATTGATAGATTAGGACAGAAGTGTCCAAGGACTTGTGGATGTAGTACAATTCAATATGCTTTCTCTTATAGTCTTACTTATATGGATACCCATCAATTTAATGATTTGTCTTTCTTTTTACTTTCTCTCCAACCATACACCACTTTACTTAGTTGTCCATTTATGGATAAATTTATTCATCTTCCCATTCTACTCAAAACTCTGCCATCCATTCCTTTATTCACGCATTCAAATATTCAGCTAACTTTGATCGTATATTGTAAACAATTTATTATAGTCTGATCATGTATCCAATCCACTCATTCATTTCCTTCTATATTCATATACTTCAAGTCTTACCAATCTCTCTATTTATTTGTTTAATCAACTGTCTCTTAATTTATTGGGCAATCATTTCTAGTAAACATATTCATTCATTCTCTTAATTATTTCTCTCTTCTTATCAATATATACATTCCTCATCATTTCATATTAGTTCATTAGCACAGACCTTTGCCAGACACACTGAATACCAAGGTAAGTAAAACATGTTTGCCACCATAGAGTATTTTACAGGCCATTTTAAACTCTCAGAAAAACTACTGTGTATCAAAAGTACAAATAATTTTGTCTACGGAGAAAGTTCATGATTCAATAAGCACTTCCAAAAACTAATTTAATAGAAATTCGACTTCAAAGGAAACACAAATTGATAAGATTGATAGGAAGTACTACTTCAGACAAAGGGGAGACGAAAAGGGCATGCACATTTATGTCAATTAATCTTTATTTCCAATACTCTGTCATCTCTAGAAGGTTGTGTTTACCTATGCACTCTAAAGCAACTCATTCACATAACACTACACCAGGCTGAATATGTTTTGTGTCAGTACAACTCTAGTAAAGTCATTGGTTTACCAGGTTGAACTAGAGTCAAATGATTTTTTTTTAGACTGTTATTCTCTATGATGAATAGACAATTGTGTGTATATTCCTAAGAAAAATAATGGAAAACAGAACAACAGATGAGCTAAAATTGATACAATAAAAAGTATTTTTAGAATAAGAGGCAGGATAATTAAGTAAAATTATCAATAGATAGTGAATTGTACATTTGTGAGGCTTAGAGACAGCATAATAAATATAAAAATTACCATCTAATAATATCTTACTGCAAAACTGCTCACAAAAGATGGAGACAATTTTTTCAAGGTAATTAAACAATAATGTCAAATTAAATAAGTAGAATAAGAATAGAAATTACAAAAGACTTCTATTTTCTATTCAGAAATCCAGTAAGCTAAGAAGAGTGAGCTCCTTATAATGCTGGAAGAAAAAAAAGGAATATCCTAAACCTTCATTTTAAAATGCTAAGTTAACTAAAGTAATCGCAAAAGCAAGGAAAATGAAAATAAATGTTCATATATATGTGTGTGTGTGTGTGTGTGTGTGTGTGTGTGTGTGTTAAACAGGTTCAAAATTGCCTAATAAAATTTAATACAAATAGATCACCAACATTCAGAGGCATTGTTCAAAACACACCCGTTGAAAACTGACTCTTTGGAAACCAGTAGTGGTAAATGTCTGTAATTATGTAATTGGGAGGTAGATGAAAAAGGAGCATCTTTGGCTACACAGTGAATTCAAGGCCTGCCTGGTCTACATGAAACTCTGTGTCAAAAGCCCCTTCCCTATCCCAGTGGTCACATTAGATAAACACTAAAGCAAATAGCTGCATGAAATTATAAGTAGTGTATTAATTACTCTTACTATAATTCGAAGGCTGTGACTACATTCCACAGTCTAGGTGGTTAACAAACTAAAGAAATTCTATTTTTCAGTTATAGGTTTTGGAAGCCTGAGATCACATGTCAGCATAGGAAGATTCTTGTGATTGCCCTCTTCTGACATTTCCTCATATTCCCAAAAGAAGGTTAACTATATATTTGATGTTACTTTACAAGAACTATTTATGATTACTCCGCCATCATGACCCACGTTCCTCTTAAAACACCAAACTACAAATCATCCCATTGAGATTATGGATTCATTATATTAACATGGAGGTGCCTACACACTGTACTACGTTAAATATAATAGCTTATATATGATAAAAGCAATTGAATACAGAAAGATACAGCCATTATACAAGGGGAGGACAAAGTAATAATAATAGTGTTAAAGTAGATTTCAGATCAAGAAACAACATTCAGAATAAAGTGTTACATATTATGGCCATTTCTCTATAATATTTTATGGAAACAAAGTTTTTCATTTTTTGTATTAATTTTATTGAGCTATACATTTTTCTCTGCTCCCCTCTCTGTCTCTCTCCTCCCCTTTAACCATGCTCCCAATTTACTCAGGAGATCTTGTCTTTTTTTGTTTCCCATGTAGATTAGATCCATGTATGTCTCTCTTAGGATCCTTGTTGTTGAACTAGATTTTATATAGAATTAATATCATTATCTCAAAAGACATAAATCAAAATCTGTTAGTCCTAAGGAAGAAACAGACAAGCCTACCAGATCATACAGATCTTGGAGACATCAATACACTTTCTCAATAACCAACAGGAAGAACAAATGACGAAATGTCAAGAACTAAAGGGAAGACCTCATGAACACTTGCTATCATCTTGACCTAATTGCATTTTGTGGAGAACATTATCAAAAATAACAAAAACACAGTGTTCTCAAGTGCACCGCAATGGGCCATATACTGAGTGATTCAACAATACATCAACTTACAAAAGTAAGAGTCATCCTAAATGGATCAATGGATCATAACATGATTGACCTAGAAATGAAAAACAAAAATATCTGGGGAAGTCTTAAACACTTAAAAACTGAACAATTTAATTATACATATCCCAAAATAAAAAAGGAAATTCGAGAGAAAAAAACTGAACTTAATGAAAACATAGACATATTATACTTTCTGAGTGATGAGTTATTGAGATGAAACTAAATAAGTGCTTGAATATAAAGTTAAAGCATTAGGTGCTTAGGAGGAAAAGGAATTCACAGCTTACATCACCGTCCCAAACTCTAGCTGAAAAATAAATGACAGAATCAACAAATACAATGAAGTTAGAAAAATTTTTAAGCTTAAACCACCTAAAACACTTCAAACTAAAAACAGAAAAGCAGCAGAGAAAAAGAAAGCTAAATATTTTGAAAAACAACTGATAAAATTCTCATACTTGCAATCAAAAATTAAGATACATATATCTGTATTTTCATGAACATGAAAATGATAATGGAAAACTTAGAAAAATTATCCAGCATTCTTTGGATAAATTAAGAGAAAATTTCAAAATTTCCTCATAGCAATTTCACTTTTGCTCCAGTGTCTCATTCGGGGGCTACTTTTGGTCACTGAATTGTGAAAACTACGTCAGACCCTGACAAGTGAGAATTTGTCATCCAGGGCTCACAGGATCCAGGCTTATGTGGTAACTACTTAGTTTTCCAGGTCCCAGATTTTGGGTCAGGATGTATAACTCTACTGGAAGAGGCGGTTTATACAAAATGTGTGGGTCAAAGAGGCACACTATTGCAGGTAAATCCTTCTTTAATTTTGAGTGTCCTCTCAAGAAGAAAAATGAAAATAAGACATATATTCATACTTTTAATTATGTTCAAGACTACTTACAAGTAAATCTATATTTCCCATGACCTTTTAAAGCTATTAGGTCAAAAAAGAAATATTCTGATATGGAGAAAGCAACATCATATAGTTCATTATGTCAATCTCAGTTGTTAGAAAAAAAATCTGATATCAAAGCCTGGTGGTGGTAGCACATGCCTTTAATCTCAGCACTTCAGAAGCAGAGGCAGGTGGATCTCTGTGAGTTTGATACCAGTTTGATTTACAAGAGCTAGTTCTAGGACGGGCTCCAAAGCTACAAAGAAACTCTATCTTGAAAAATCAAAAAGAAAAAAGAAAAAAAAAAAACCACGGATCTCTTTCCATTAAAAGGCTTTCTAGTAACTGAAAATCTCATATCCTGTTGCTTACCAGTGATAAACTATCAAAATTATTTTTAAAAGTATATACAGTGAGTATGCCTTTATTTATTAAAGTTCAGCAATCCAAAAATACTTACCTAACCTGTAGAGGAAGAATTATAATATTAGTCAAAAAACTAAAAGATTCTGTCAATATCCACATTATAAGAACTAAATGATGAAAGTGTGGGCCACCTGTCAGAGGCCAGAGGTAGAGGAAGCGCAGCTGCCATGGGAGATATTCCCAGGGAGCCAAGAATAGGTCACCCCTCATGAGAAGTCAGCCACCATAACATAGCAGAAATCTGGAGTGGGGGAGAAGGGGGTGGATGGATAGTGGAGGGGTCCTAAAGATGGAAACAAAGCAAACAAACACACTGAAGACCAAAAATATGCACATGAACAATAGTTCTTTGTCTAGGAACAAATATACAAAGAACTCTGTGGCTGAATTTGAATTTGAACAAGAGGCTGTCACTTGATAGTGAAGACAGAGTGGGAAGGATGAAGGGAGAGAGAGAGATAAATATAAATGGTGGAAGGGTAAGAAGGTGGGGAGGTTCTGGAAGAATTTGGAGAAAGGGAAAGAATATGATCAAAATATATTGTCTGAGAAAAAAATTAAACAAAAATATATAGAAAAAAAGAGTGTTATTGACTTGTAGAACCAGACTGAAAAGATTGAGAAACAGTTACGAAATATGAAGGATTTAAGAAACCAGCAGGGGAATTTTATATCATCTCATTTAGTTGTAAGGTCCAGAATAGGCCATCCCACAGAAATGATAAGTAAATTAGTGGTTTCCAGGGCCCATAGTGAGGGCATGCTAATGGGCTAAAGGTTTCCTTTGGAGTCATGGAAATGTTCTGAGGTTGCTGGCAACGTCTGAAAACATTGTGGTTATTATGAAACAGTAAGATTAGACTGTTTAAATGAAATTCCAGCATCACTGTGGAAAGCATACCATAGGGAGGATGGGGCCTCCTTGGAGTTGCAGGAGTTTCACACTTCTTAATAGGAGCCTGGAGAAGCGAATTGATGTGCTGGCTCTGAAGCAGGATGAAACTGAGGTGGTTGAGACAAGGTTCTCTAGCCATTTAACTCTTGTTCCTGTCCATTGGGATCCTGGAGATAATCTAAACCATTTATACTGAAGAAATATTTCATTATTTTCTGCCTCAGTTGTACAATTTGCTAGCTGTAAAAATGTTACCACTAAAACCCCACCTACTGCATTTAGCCTTATCTCAGTTGTTTCCACACTCTGGCTCACGTACACATTGAAAACATTCTGAAATTATGCACGCACACATGTAAACACATACACAGCGCATACATATGCCCCAAACATTATTTATTATTTATTTGTTTTTATTCAGGGGATGAGATACAGACTATGCTTCATTACTTGGGATGGATCTCAAATTCATGTCATCAATTAATCCTGTGGTCACTGGGATTATAGATGTGTGCTACACTCTCTAGCTGACACCATGCTATGTAAAAACACTTCACTGAAGTTTCAGTATATAAAGAGAGTAGTCGCCTATATTAAACACACACAAAAATGCACACCACAAATATTCAGTCTATATTCAGAATAAACCACAACATCTTGCAATAAATGCATTCAGTGAAATGCAAATATTATGGAGTTTTGATTCTAAACATTCAGTTATTTAAATTATTTTTTAATTTTCGAGACAGGGTTTCTCCGTAGCTTTTGGTTCCTGTCCTGGAACTAGCTCTTGTAGACCAGGCTGGCCTCGAACTCACAGAGATCCTCACAGAGATCCGCCTGCCTCTGCCTCCCGAGTGCTGGGATTAAAGGCGTGCGCCACCACCGCCCGGCTTAAAATAATTTTAAAAGTGGGGAAATTGACAGTGTTCTCATTCCCTTTACAATTTGTATGACTAGACTTCCTTTACAAATTTAACATCAATGTGATTTTCTAACCTACTGTACACACATGAATAGATTGAAGAAATATGTGGTGTGTGTGTAAACATATAGATATATGTATATATATTATATATACACATATATATCAAACTTAATTCATTCATGTACTAAATGAATTACAATATGTTACATTGCACTGGGCGAGACAAAGTAAGAACATTCATTAAGTGCTGCTAGCTGGACCACAACTATAAAATCTATCTTGTGATGGGCACTGCTGGGGCTGTCAGAATCCCTTTACTCCATTGGAAATGAGATTTGGAAATTCAATTGTTGCACATTTCTATCAGGCAATCACTTATTGTAGAGATTTTCCTCCCTGTTAAATGCTTAGAAACCAAACTCAGCAAGATTCCTGAGGACCACATTAAACAATGTCTAAACATACTCTGTTATTAATGATGTCTTTAAATGAACACGAATCACTGCTTTAACCACCTGAACTAAGAGTGGCTCACTGAGATTTTAGCAGAATCCAAGACATTGGACACTCTTACTTTCCAATCATCACAGCTCCAGAATTTCCCAAATTCTTTTACATCTAGATTTTTAAAAAATTTCATAGCCATTTATGAGAGAAATGGAAATGCAGATGCATGTTTTTGGTGTCCGCTTTTGCCATGGTGAAAATAGCATTGTCTCCACAAAATTTCTCCAGTAGGAAATTCCCATCTCAACCGCAGCAGCTGCAGAAAATTGCCCATGCCTGTGTTTATCTCCAGTGTCACTGCTCAGTAGTTCATTGATCTCCATCTAAACCCAGTTATTAAGACGGGTTCCTATAATAGGAAGCCTGAAATGCTCCTGTCTGTAACTTTGAGACCAAAGGAGAGGACAATACAAGCATCAGACCTGAACATGAGAAAAGGGTAAAGCAGATACAAAAGAGTGGGCAGGAAGGCAAAATGGAGTGAATAAAAGGCTTCTGTGTAAATAGCAGGGAAGGCCTTGAATCTACATAAACTGAATGGGGCATTAGACGACCACATCTCTCTAGAGGAGTTTATATTATACAAACTTGGCAAATAACTTTTTAAATATCTGTATAGAAATGCCTTGGAAGGTAATGTCCAAATCACAGAACATTAATTATTTGATTTTATATATACATATGTGTATGTGTTTGCATGTGTGTTTTGTGTGTACACACATTTATGTATTTTTAAATTAAAGAAAATAAGTGTGACTCTTATTCTTGCAAATAGTTGGTATAGGGTCTCAAAAACAACAAAACAACAATAGAAAAGCCAACAATTATTTGTTTGCTTCCTGGAATGAATCCTGTAGGTGCCATGGAACCCTAACAGTGAGAATGGGGAACGGGTCCTGCAAGGCACTGCAAGGCATGTTCTTTAGCCAACACAACTTCTCCATGGGAAGCTAAATAATCATCACTACATTCCAAGGCCTGTGTTCTTTCTTCTACCTGTGTCTTTTAGTCCCATTGAAAATCATTCATTAGCCCAAATAAGTTGACAAAGAACAAGCATGTTTGTGAAGTGTGGTTTATGAAAGTCGGATCACAATAAAAACAATGGGAGATTAATAAAGTCTGGGTTTTAGTTTTTATAATCAATGTCTGGAGACTGAAAGGTCTCTGATAGCTCTACATCCTGGGCATAAGACACATTGTCTGGCCTCTGTTGGCATCAACAGCAATGCACATATACTTGCAAACAGAAATATCAAACCAGCAAAAACCCCAGCATGGAAGAAGGAGACCTCATAAATTCCTACCTCTAGCTGAGGAGCAATTGGTGATTCATGGCTGAAGTAAGAAGCAAATCATATTCTACATGGCTATCATCCCTGAAAGGCCATGCACACTCCAGTAGATTGTCATGCACCCATGCACATGCAGGCACCACTAACTGTAGTCTGGATTTAAATGAAAAAAAAATACCTTTTGGTATTAAAAAGGAAAAGGTGGGGAGATAGGGGAGGAATTGGAAGGGAGAGAATGGAAGTAAGTTTACTCAGAATACATTATATACATTTATGAAATTCTTAAGCAATAAAAAAATGTATGTTTAAAGACTTTGCTAATAGAACTTCATTATTCGATATTGTCATCTGTCTTTACTAGATAGAGAGAGAAGGACGCTGAAGAAGAAAATCCAGATGTTCTCGTTTCTATCTGAAGGAAATCAAAGAGAGTTGAAGAAAAGCAGATTGGAAATAGCATAATCATTTCTAAGACTCTTCATTGGACAGCCAATAGTCTCATTCCTGGGATAGGCTGATTCTCCTCCTAGCCATCAACAGTTGACTGTAGTTATTTGTCTAAATGATAGCCCATAAAAATTAACTCTTCCACATAACAAATACAATAAAATAAAGAGAGGCTATCAACTTGAGAGTTGGGGGTGGGTAGCAAGCAGTTCAGAAAAAGTAGCTAGGAGGGACTGGAGGAAGGAAAAGAAGAGAAATTTGTGTAATTCTGTTTCCATTAAAGACAAATTAAAGAAACCGTATATTCACAGTTTGTGAGTCTGGAAAACATTTCAACAAGAATGTACTTTTTTTTCAAAACTAGAACTATGAAAAAGAAACAGTGAAAAATTAAATCAAGCTCCTATCTTTTTATATCTTATATGCTTAGAAATGTAAAATTCTAAAAATCTTCAAGCCTGAATTTTCTGGATTTTGGCAATGAATTTAAAAATTCTCCAAATATCCTTCCATTTAAGATGAGAGAATATGGAACAGAAAACTCAGATAGATTCAAAACACATTGCCAATGGTAGGAAACATGCAGATAGTGAGACGTATAATACATTTTAAGCCTACATTATGACTACCTAGCTGTTAAGTGTCCAGGTTCCAGTGTAAAATGACTGGCCTCACTAAGCCTTAGTTCCTCTGTAAATAGTATAAGTATTTTTCTTCCTGTGGATTTGTAAAACATTCCCCCAATTTTTCCAGTTCAGTGAGGTACCATTTTAAGTTCAGGAATGTCCAATCAGTCGTCCAATATGGGTAATATGTGGCCAGGGATAACTATGAATGTGACCCAAAACAACACTGTAAATTTATTTAAAATATTATGAAATTTTTCTTGTCTTATTGGGTGAAACCTGTGTTGCAGCTCTCCAGATGAACTTGTAAATCACAGTGTTGCTTTGCAGAGTCAAGCATTTAGACACACCTGCTAGTAACACACGGCAACCTGTGTGCTGTGATAGTGAGCCCTGATCTTAGCTGTATCCTGCTGGACACTTGACATACTGCTTTAGATACGGTATCATTAGACTATTGTTCAAATTCAAAGAAATCACCATATTGGATATTTTTATGAACTGAAAGTATTGGAAAGCGTAACAATGGAAGTATACCATGCCATTTGTGGAAACTTTACACATGTCAAATGGCTTTCATTTATTGCTTTCTTTAACCATATTTTAAATTTGCAATTCATTACTTTCACTTGGTTTATTTTACGTTTCCAGAACCAGGTTTCCATGCAGTTCAGGATGTTTACTGGTCTCTGAGGATGGTCTCTTGCTCCTCTTGCCCCCAGCTTCCAAGTTTTGGGGATTACTGTATGTCATACCTGCCTTCCTTTAGTCTCTATAAAAATCATAATAACCCAGAAGTTAGTTTCACTGTATCTCTTTCCGTACAAAATATGCTTTACAGATATGTCAAGAAATTTCCTCCCGGGAATCATCACATAACCAGCCTGCCGTAATTTTGGTGATCAGTGCCAGGTCTATCTCTTAACAGGGCTTGAAATTGCTCTGGTTCCTTCTGCCCCTCTTATATGAGATTTACAGATATTTTAATATATTTTAATTTAGCTTAAAATATATTATACTTGAAAGTAATTACCACAAAGTAGATGTAGCTTTCTCGATTTCTAACTTTAAAAAATCGCAGTGTTTGTCCACACACCCATTTACATACTCGTATCACTAATGACCCCAGTGAGTTAAAACAAAGAAGATATGAGATTGGTTGAGAAAAGTGGGAGAGGTATAGCAAGAGATGGATGGAAGGTAAAGAAGATGGGTCATACTAAAACATATATGCAAGTATGAAATTCTCAAACAAACAAATCCCTGTGAAGACTTTGACTTGCTGTTGTTGTGACTGACTCATACAAGGCATTTTAAAGTTCCTATTGTAGGTGTTGAAAGTGCTGATACAGAGATTTCATCACGGCTCTGTGAGCTGTCGCTCTGGGGGCCTGGAAAATGATTTTTAAGTGCTGGAGTTTTCTGTGATTCTTCCTGCTTCTCCCTTTGTTGAACTGTCCATCTTATGGCATTATGGGATTCACAGACTGCTCTTTTTAAAACATCCCGAACAACCTGCTAAATGTCTCAGTGGAAAATGATTGATGTGTTTCAAAATCGCAGTCTATAGGTTAAGTCTGAGGAAGGAGGATAGTTTAAGAACTTAAGCTTTAAGAACTTATGAACAAACATCATGGTAGAGGCTACATATCTGCCAGACATTCTGATGTCCAAACTTTAATAACATGGTCTCAGCTTAAGAGAAGAAAGAATATTCAGGCAATTAGGTGATGGGATTTTCCACTGAGGAAAGAGTCAAACTGATAGCATAGAACACTAAAAGATAGAGGAAAGGTATGAGTCACATGCTCGAGGAGAAGATCCTACATCAGGTTGGCAAAGTTATGTGCATTTATAAACACTATTAATAATTATATGTATATATGAAAATATACATACTTGCAGACATATTATTTAAACATACATGCAGATACTCACATATGAACAAACACTTATATCAGTGCATGTTTAAAGTCATTGGGAAGAAGGCAAATTCTAATCAAAATCTAAACTTTGTATAACATTATCTACTCTTCAAAATTAAAAACATGCTCATTAAATGGCCACCTAAACCTACCATTTTTTTAAAAAAATTTAATTTGTTCATTAGTAGCTTAATATTGTAAAGTTCATAGACAGTATTTTTCAAACATGAATGCATTTATAATTGGAACCAAAGGGCTAACACGTGCTGCAGATAGTCACTAGCTCTCCTTGTAAAACAGAAGGTACATCTGGAAGCCTGTATTTCATTCAGTGAGTGCAGTTTCTTTGGATGCAGCATCTCTTATTCTGTAGGTGGTTATGAGTCTCCTGTATCCTGCCTCACTCACTGGTGAACCCCTCGAGGAGTTTCTTGATAATGTCTATACCTGTTGATCCTTCCACTGATTTAAAATTTCTTTGGGAGAGGGTAAGTGAAGGTAAGTGGCTACATCTGGCCTCCTTAGCTTCTCTTCCACCAGAGTATACTAGGTATCCTGATCACCGCATGAGAAATCAATTACAGAAAGAACCAGGATTGGACTGGAGTTTTCCCTCTTATCCTAAGACACATTACCCCAAATGTCAACAACTTAAAATGTTTACAGAACTATACTCCCTGTTACATGAAGAATTTGAACACAAATTTGTCTCATGAAGTCACTATGAGCATGCATACAGTCTCAGAGGGAAACTTGGCCAGTGGAGCATTTTCTCTAATTTTTTTTTATGTGGTTGTCAGCAGAATTCGGTTTTCTCATGGTTGCTTGTGGGAATATTCAATGCCCTACCACCATGGCAACTCCAGAGGTGTGCCAAGAACTTCAAATATGTGACTTGGCTTCGGAAACAAACATAAGCCCACGGTGGAAGTCCCATCTCTTTGCTGTCAAACTTGGAAGTGAATTAACCTCTGTTTGTTGTATTCTGCTTCTCCAAACGGAGTCATTAAATTGAGCCTGCATTAAAACACGGTTTTACATTTCACTCATGGGAGAAAAAGAGTATCCAGGATTCTGTGTACACGTTTTTCTTTTTTAAAATATAAGTTGAGAATTTCTAAGAAGTAATTGAGGGTTAAATCTTGCATATCATTCATTTTATATAGTGTTTTTAGCATTCTTTGGAAAAACTACTGCTAACTCTATTTACGTGAGGATGGAAATATTGTGGCAAATTTTATTATATGGTTAATATAATATGTGCTGTTGTATATTAAAGCATTAACATACCATTTACTATAAAAACATCATAGTAAACTTATAATAATTATATGTAAACTGATAATAATATATAAAATTATATGTGGAATTTGTTCAGAACAATTACAGTTATAGTTCTTGCCCAATTCCTAATAATATACTTTCAATCATGTAACAACACAACTTGAAAGAAAGGCAAAATCTTTTGATGGAAACATGTCAATAACTCATAGATAAAAATATAATTTTATATTAAATATATGATTATATGAAAAATAAGCATACTAAGAGAGAAAATTACGGATACCATGGGATTACAATTTGAACTTCAAGGACAATGTAAATCTGCTGTGACTTTCTCCTCAAAACAGCTTTCACCCACAAGCCATGAATCACTCATGTGGACATTTCCCTCCAGTACACGAGAAAGAAACCACCTGACCAACAAACCTATTTCCTCATTGGTCAGTCATCTCTCATTTTTGCTTTAATTACTCTCGCAGCTACAATCTGCCTCCCTCCAATCTGGGTCTAATTTTATAACATGTTTAATTAGTCATTATCTTTAATCAGTCCACATTTGCATCCACTCGATATATGTATTTTAAATTGTAATTACCTCAGAATCAATTTTGTTTCCCTCTTCTTGAGGTTCAAATCAATAATCATTAACGAGAAAAATTTCACTTAAAACATCATTAAATTACCAAATTAACTACTCAAATAGTGGAACCAACATAACAAATAAGCAATTTCACAAACAGCTCGGTGCTAGCTTCAGCCTGAGTACTTATGCAAAACGATTAGGTCTGACGGCTAAATGTAATTCCCTTCAAAGGAAAGTGAGGCGTGATCTGCTTGTCACGTGATGTCATTCTCACCATAACCAAGGGAGGCTGTCACCATGATATCTACAAGTCACACGTGTGGAAACAAAGCCTGCAGAGCCGACAGGACAGCACAGGTAAAGCCAGGCTCTCTTAAGAGCATTCCATCAAAAAACACAGGAGGTTTTCTAGTGCCATTCTTAATTTTAACATTTATCATTTGATTGATGACAAGTGAGATTTCCCCAAAAGAATGTAATAAGCGTGTTATTTATTAGCTAATAAATAATATGTATCTAATGAGAAGTTACTCTAAGACGATATGAATCCTGGGTTTCTCCTCAATCTTCCATATGTCAACTGAATTTATGCCTGAATCAGACATCACCATGATCATTTTCAAATGGAATCTTCTAATCCTGTCTCTTGCTCTGATTTATTCACTTGACGGAAACAGTTCCTTACCCCAAGACTGCTCCTGTATCCGTTTATACACTTTTATATTAATGTTGTTTTGAAAATTCTTACTTTGCTTAGAAGAAAAATCATTATTACTTATTTAAAATATTTCAGCCGGCCAGACGCACAGAGGCTCAGCGGCGGTGGCGCCAGACACGGCGCAGCGGCGGCAGCACGGCAGCGGCGCCAGATGCGGCTGAGCGGCGGCCAGACCCAAGCGGCTGGGACAGGCGTGCAATAAGGAGAGCAGATCGCCCTACTACAATTGAATCAAAGAGGGAAACCTGATCCGGTTTCTAAAGGACCCATTGGATAGGATCAATAGGAGGAGATGGGCAGGCGCCAAGGCAAGAACTCACCCAATAATCCGAAAAACAACATGAAAACATCAGAACCCAATGATCTTACAACAGAAGTATTTGAACAACCTAACACAGAAGAAGTGGAAAAAATCGACTTTATGAAGATAATAGAGTCCCTTAAACAACATGTAAAAAATGCCCTTATAGAAATGGATGAGAAGTATAACAAAAAGTTTGAAGAAATGAGTAAATACGTACATGATACCCTGGGAAACCAAGAAAAAACCATCAAACAGGTAATGGAAACAGTTCAAGAATTGAAAACTGAAATGAAGGCAAAGAAGAAAATACAAACTGAGGACCAGCTGGATATGGAAAATCTAGGCCAACGAGCAGAGTCTACAGAAATAAGCATAAGCAATAGAATACAAGAGCTAGAAGAAAGACTCTCAGATGCTGAGGACACCATAGAGAAAATAAACGAACAGATCAAAGAAAACAGCAAAGCCAACAAATTCTCAACACAAAACATTCAGGAACTATGGGACACAATAAAAAAAACCAAAATTAAGAATAATAGGAATAGAAGAAGGAGAAGAGTCACAGCTCAAAGGCCCAGAAAATATTTTCAACAAAATTATGGAAGAAAACTTTCCCAACTTAAAGAAAGATATTCATTTAAATATTCAAGAAGCATACAGAACACCAAACAGACTGGATCAAAGAAAAACATCTCCTCGCCATATAATAATCAAAACACAAAATATACAGGTTAAAGAAAGAATATTAAGAGCTGCAAAAGAAAAAGGGCAAGTAACTTATAAAGGTAAACCGATCAGACTTACACCTGACTTCTCGATGGAAACTATGAAAGCCAGAAGGTCCTGGATAGAGGTTCTGCAGAAGCTAAGAGACCATGGATGCAAACCCAAACTACTATACCAGCCAAGCTATCGTTCACTATCAACGGAGAAAACAAGACATTCCAGGATAAGAACAAATTTAAACAATACGTAGCCACAAATCCAGCCCTACAGAAAGTAATAGAAGGAAAATCGCAACCCAAGGAATCCAACAATGCCAACACTGCCTACAATAACCCAGGCATCTAATGACCCTTCACGAGCACATCTCAAAGAAAGGAGACACACAATCTCTACTACCAAAAGCAATAAGAATAACAGGAGTAAACAACCACTGGTCATTAATATCACTTAATATTAATGGGCTCAATTCACCTATAAAAAGGCACAGGCTAAAAGATTGGATACGAAAACAGGATCCAACATTCTGCTGTTTGCAAGAAACACATCTCATCCACAAAGACAGGCACCTACTCAGAGTAAAGGGTTGGGAAAAGGTGTTTCAAGCAAATGGTCCTAAGAAAAAAGCAGGTGTGGCCATACTAATTTCTAACAAAACTGACTTCAAACTAAAATCAATCAGAAGAGACCGAGACGGTCACTTTATACTCATAACAGGAACAATTCATCAGGAGGACGTCTCAATCCTGAATATATACGCCCCCAATATAAAAGCACCTACTTATGTAAAAGAAATATTACTAGAACTCAAGGCAGACATCAAACCACACACACTAGTAGTAGGAGACTTCAACACACCTCTCTCTCCAAGGGACAGGTCAATCAGACAGAAACCTAATAGAGAATTAAGAGAATTATTGGAGGTAATGAAGCAAATGGACTTAACAGACATCTATAGAACATTCCACCCAAATAGGAAAGAATATACCTTCTTCTCTGCAGCTCATGGAACCTTCTCAAAAATTGACCACATACTCGGAAACAAAGGAAACCTCCACAGATACAAAAAAATATCAGTGTCCACCTGTGTCTTATCAGATCATCACGGATTAAAGTTAGAAGGCAACAACCACGCTGCCCCCAAAAAACCGACAAACTCATGGAAACTGAACAGTCAACTACTGAACCACACCGGGGTCAAGGAAGAAATCAAGAAAGAAATTAAAGTCTTCCTTGAATTTAATGAAAATAAAGGGACAACATACTCAAACCTATGGGACACAATGAAAGCAGTGCTAAGAGGAAAGTTCATAGCACTAAGTGCCCACTTAAAGAAAACGGAGAATGCATACACTGGGGACTTAAAAACACACCTGAAAGCTCTAGAAAAAAAAGAAGCAGACACGCCCAGGAGAAGTAGAAGACTGGAAATAATAAAACTGAGGGCTGAAATCAACAAAATAGAAACACAGAAAACAGTCCAAAGAATCAATGAAACAAAAAGCTGGTTCTTGGAGAAAATCAACAAGATCGACAAACCCCTATCCAAACTAATTAAACGACAGAGAGAGAACACGCAAATAAATAAGATCAGAAATGAAAAGGGGGACATAACCACAGACACAGAGGAAATTCAGAGAATCATTAGATCTTACTACAAAAGCCTGTATGCCACAAAACTGGAAAATACAAAAGAAATGGACATTTTTTTAAATAAGTATCATATACCAAAGCTAAACCAAGACCAGGTGAATGATCTAAATAGACTGGTTTCTCGCGAAGAATTAGAAATGGTTATCAAAAATCTCCCTTCGAAAAAAAGCCCAGGACCAGATGGTTTCAATGCAGAATTCTACCAGAACTTCCAAGAAGAATTAATACCTATACTCCTTAAGGTATTTCACAATATAGAATCAGAAGAGTCATTGCCAAATTCCTTTTATGAAGCTACAGTTACCCTGATACCAAAACCACAAAAAGACCCAACCAAGAAAGAGAATTACAGACTGATCTCACTCATGAACATCGACGCAAAAATCTTCAATAAAATACTGGCAAACCGAATCCAAGAACACATAAGAAAAATTATCCATTATGATCAAGTAGGCTTCATCCCAGAGATGCAGGGCTGGTTCAACATACGCAAATCTATCAATGTAATCCACCATATATATAAACTGAAAGAAAAAAAACATATGATCATTTCACTAGATGCGGAAAAAGCATTCGACAAAATTCAACACCCCTTTATGATAAAGGTCTTGGAGAGAATAGGGATACAAGGGTCCTACCTAAATATAATAAAAGCTATTTACAGCAAGCCAACAGCTAACATTAAATTAAACGGAGAAAAACTCAAAGCCATCCCACTAAAATCAGGAACACGACAAGGATGTCCACTCTCTCCATACCTCTTCAATATAGTGCTTGAAATTCTAGCAATAGCAATAAGACAACATAAGGAGATCAAGGGGATTCGTATTGGAAAGGAAGAAGTTAAGCTTTCGTTATTTGCAGATGATATGATAGTGTACATAAGCGACCCCAAAAATTCTACCAAAGAACTCCTACAGCTGATAAACAGCTTTAGTAACGTGGCAGGATACAAGATCAACTCCAAAAAATCAGTTGCCTTCCTATACACCAAGGATAAGGAAGCAGAGAGGGAAATCAGAGAAGCATCACCTTTCACGATAGCCAAAAATAGCATAAAATACCTTGGGGTAACCCTGACCAAGGAAGTGAAAGATCTACTTGACAAGAACTATAAGTCTTTGAAGAAAGAAATTGAAGAAGACACCAGAAAATGGAAAGACCTCCCTTGCTCTTGGATTGGGAGGACCAACATAGTAAAAATGGCAATTCTACCAAAAGCAATCTATAGATTCAATGCAATCCCCATCAAAATCCCATCAAAATTCTTCACAGATCTGGAGAAGACAATAATCAACTTTATATGGAAAAACAAAAAACCCAGGATAGCCAAAACAATCTTATACAATAAAGGTTTGTCTGGAGGCATTACCATCCCTGACTTCAAACTCTATTACAGAGCTACAGTATTGAAAACAGCTTGGTATTGGCATAAAAACAGAGAAGTCGACCAATGGAATCGAATAGACGACCCTGACATTAACCCACAAACCTATGAACACCTGATCTTCGATAAAGGAGCTAAAAGTATACAATGGAAAAAAGAGAGCATCTTCAACAAATGGTGCTGGCAAAACTGGATGTCAATCTGTAGAAGAATGAAAATAGATCCATATCTATCACCATGCACAAAACTCAAATCCAAATGGATTAAAGACCTCAATATCAGTCCGAACACACTGAACCTGATAGAAGAGAAAGTGGGAAGTACTCTACAGCACATGGGCACAGGAGACCACTTCCTATGTATAACCCCAGCAGCACAGACACTAAGGGCATCATTGAATAAATGGGACTTCCTGAGGCTGAGAAGCTTCTGTAAAGCAAAGGACACTGTCACTAAGACAAAAAGACAACCCACTGACTGGGAG
Organism: Microtus oregoni; assembly: GCF_018167655.1. Taxonomy (NCBI): domain Eukaryota; kingdom Metazoa; phylum Chordata; class Mammalia; order Rodentia; family Cricetidae; genus Microtus; species Microtus oregoni. The sequence continues at coordinate 9,585,958 of NW_024543059.1, read as the reverse complement.
AAGATCTTCACCAACCCTGCAACTGACAAAGGTTTGATCTCCAAAATATATAAAGAACTCAAGAAACTAGACCGTAAAAGGCTAATCAACCCAATTATAAAATGGGGCACTGATCTGAACAGAGAATTCTCAACAGAAGAACTTCAAATGGCCAAAAGACACTTAAGGTCATGCTCAACTTCCTTAGCGATCAGGGAAATGCAAATCAAGACAACTTTAAGATACCACCTTACACCTGTCAGAATGGCTAAAATAAAAAACACCAATGATAGCCTTTGCTGGAGAGGTTGTGGAGAAAGGGGTACACTCACCCATTGCTGGTGGGAATGCAAACTTGTGCAACCACTCTGGAAAGCAGTGTTTCGGTTTCTCAGGAAATTCGGAATCAACCTACCCCTGGATCCAGCAATACCACTCTTGGGAATATACCCAAGAGAGGCCCTATCATACAACAAAAGTATATGCTCAACTATGTTCATGGCAGCATGGTTTGTAATAGCCAGAACCTGGAAACAACCTAGATGCCCTTCAACGGAAGAATGGATGAAGAAAGTATGGAATATATACATATTAGAGTATTACTCAGCAGTAAAAAACAAGGACTTCTTGAATTTTGCATACAAATGGATGGAAATAGAAAACACTATCCTGAGTGAGGTAAGCCAGACCCAAAAAGAGGAACATGGGATGTACTCACTCATATTTGGTTTCTAGCCATAAATAAAGGACATTGAGCCTATAATTCATGTTCCTAGAGAAGCTAAATAAGGTGAATCCAAAGACAAACACATAGGCATCCTCAAGAATATTAACCTTCATCAGGCGATGAAAGGAGACAGAGACAGAGACCCACACGGGAGCACCGGACAGAAATCTCAAGGTCCAAATCAGGAGCAGAAGGAGACGGAGCACGAGCAAGGAACCACGAGGGGTGCACCCACACACTAAGACAATGGGGATGTTCTATTGGGATCTCACCAAGGCCAGCTGGCCTAGGTCTGAAAAAGCATGGGATAAATCCGGACTAGCTGAACATAGCGGACAATGAGGAATACTGAGAATTCAAGAACAATTGCAGTGGGTTTTTGATCCTACTGCACGTACTGGCTTTGTGGGAGCCTAGGCAGTTTGAATGCTCACCTTACGAGACCTGGATAGAGGTGGGCAGTCCTTGGGCTTCCCACAGGTCAGGGAACCCTGATTGCTCTTCGAGCAGATGAGGGGGGGGGGGGGGACTTGATCGGGGGAGGGGGAGGGAAATGGGAAGCGGTTGTGGGGACGAGGCAGAAATCCTTAATAAATAAATAAATTAAAAAAAAATAAAATAAAATATTTCAGCCTTTGTCAGTAAGATATCTTTCAAGATGGGCTCTGATTTAATTTCAAATGGTCCTTGAAGGCTTCCACAGATCAGAGTATCGTTCATTATCTTATGTTTCCATCTACTTCAGGAATGACTCAGCCGTATCTCCCCTGGAAGACCTAGTTTTTGATATTGAATTTCAAGCATCTGGGCACACTATATCCTCTTCATGACTAGGGTGTCATTGGATGTATGCCTTTTCAATAGTGTGAGATGGAGAAACATATGTTCATGTACTACATGTATTAACTTGTTTATTGACATATTTTAACCATGTGTATTATTATAATAATGTGGATTAGTGCTTATTATGACATTTTCTGTTACATTCAGTTAAGTCTTTCAATCTTTGTAAGTTACATTTATGAGTCATCCATTGTGAAAAGTCTTCTTAGTTCTTCAACGGACCGCCTTGTTGGTTCATTACTTCCTATATGCCATCAAACTCTAAAGCATAATTGCATAACTTTGAGATTCACACTCTCCTCTATACTGTTCTATGGACTGAAAGTGCTATAAAGGAGAGTAAGAATATACAAAGAAAAAGAAAGGATTCAGAAAGAAACATGTAGGAAAAAATCCATTTTGTAAGTTTAGCCCAAGAATCCTGATGGTACTCCTCTGTTATTTGTGACTGGGCTTCTAATGTCATTGCCATGGGATATGTGTATTGTAAGCACCTGCTGCAAAATGAGCATTTAGTGACATGAAAGAGGAAGAACAGTGCATTCCTCAGAAAAATTGATATCAAACATGCAGTGTTCACCTTGTAACTCAAAAATTGCTCAACAGATACCAAACTAAGTCTTGGCAACTTAGTTAGTCTAGTTAGTTTTAGTTTACTGTTCTTATGAACTAATTAGTTAAAATAGCTATGTCTTTTTCATATGTTCATAGTAAGATTCCTATGCTAGTACAAGAAAACCAAGCCAAAGTGATATGTGTCGTTTCAGAACCAATTTTTTTAAATTGAGTTTTTATTATATTTATTTTAAGTATCTTTGTGTAGGATATCCTGTGTCAAGGATTTGTGTAGGAAATCCTATGTATATGTGGGAGTCAGAGAATAACATGCTGGAGTTGATTCTTTCTACCATGTAGGTATCAAATTCAGGTAGTGAAGCTTGGCTACAAGCCTTTAACTACTGATCCATATTGCTATTACCCATATTTCAAAGAAAAATGCATGCCTTATCTCGTATGCCTCTTGGCTGAAGGATTAGCAGAATCTAAGGCCAAAAAATTGAAAGCAAGTGTACCTAAGTTATATGTGAACCACAATGACTCACTTTTAAATATCAATCAAAAAAGAACTGTGTTGCCGGGCGATGGTGGCTCACACCTTTAATCCCAGCACTCAGGAAGATAATAAGATTGGGATGGGGAAGGAAGGATTTTCTAGGAGTTTAAGGCATGCATTGGGATGGACATAGGCTTAATACAGTATAATTATGTATGCAATTCTCAAAGAATAATTAAAATTATCATATATATTGAAAACTAGACCTCAATTAAAATGGAGCTTATGCATACACTCACTCAATTAAATAAGATTAAAGTGTAAAACATGAAACTATCAAATGTTTATAACGCCAAAGCCAAAGAAATCAATATAGAGAGAAAAGCAAAAAGTGTCTGAATCACACAATACACTTGAACCAAAGAAAACTTATATTCTGAACTTTGTCATCCTTCAAAAATATTTCTCAGTGAAAATCCTGCTGAACAATGTGTAAAGACAATCTGTAGATGGGTATTACCTTTGCAAGCTGTGTTCTAATGAAGAACTAAAAACTAAAACAAAGATATTCAACAGTAAAATCTGTGATTAAACATGATGTTCTGAAATCTTCATTGACATGAATACACACTTGCAAATGAGCACATTGTCTACATTGATCAGAATGCTCAGGGATTAAAGGGACCTTGAATACCATTTCCTAACAGAAATGCAAAGTAAAACCATGAGTTTTCCTAACAGAGCTATCAGAATGTCTAAGATGACACCAGCAGCCTGCATATTGTTGAAAGTAGTACACAATGGCTCATTCATTCTGGAATGGGACTTGGGAGTTACTTTAAATATAATTATATATAAAAACATACATATGCAGGATATAAATATGTGTATATATTAATAACAGACATTTCAGTACTATATAAACTATGATCTGTATTAATTCTTTATCCCAAGAAAGCTTAGATAAACAATAAAAGCATTCCTTAAATATTTGTAGCAAATTAATTCAGCATAACCTGAAACAGACATCCTAAACCTGAGGAACATTTAAATGATCTCTAGTACATCTACCTTTTTCTAGACTATTACTTAGTAGTTAAAAGGAGAAACCACTGACAAAACAGCAGTTTCTAAATATGTCCAGAGAACTATGCGGAGTGAAAACCTGATATCTAATAATTAGGCATTATGTAATTCCAATTCCATAATATTTCTGAGTTTAAGAATTACTGAAATAAAGAACTCATTGAATGGCTGACAGGAGTCAGAAAATAGTAGAAACTGAAGTGAGCATGTGGCTACTCAAGGGGATCGTGGGGGTTCTTAGTGGTGGTAGAATTCTTTCTATTCCCCAGTGTGTCACATAAATGTCTTCATCATTTTATTGTTCTCTAATGTTACAAGTTGCTACCATTGATAAAAATTGGGTAATAGGTGGAAGAATTTTGTCTATATTATTTCTTATAGATTTTTGTAAAACTACATTTATTTTTTGCAAACTGATTGGACTAAATAATTAACAGGCAAAAAGGGCTGTCTCAAATTATGGCTATGAGATTGTCAAGTGTCAAATGATTGCATTGGGACTCTGCAAATGCAGATTAACTCTGTTGTAGATTAACATAAAATTATCATCTCATGAACTAACCAATCATGCAAATAGTTGGAAGAAAGAAATTTGGGATGAGAGAGGAAATTAATTTAGCCAGGAGAATAACAGAGGACTGGGCAATTTGGTCTTCAAGCGGGTAAAATTGAATAAGAATAAACATGATCAAATTTATATCAGAATGGAAAAGATATGCTTTGATTGTAGTTTTGTAGACACAGAATAAATGTCTGTCTACACACAGGTTCTCAGGCATAATAGTGAGATATATGGAGGAGGTTACCTTTTCCCATTAAGACAGAACTATATTAAGTGAACAGATAGATTTCCCTGTTACTTGTACTAACAGTACTAGTGCTTTTAATATTTTTTAAATGACAGCATCATAAAAAAAGAAAACATCAAGAATCCCTTGAAGGTCAGAAAGTGCCAAGGACACAATGCTACTAAATGCTCCATGATAGTAAATGGATTCTGGAGCATACAAAAAAAAAGTGCATTAGTAGAAAATTGAGGAAATCAAGCAAAGACAATAAATTAACTGCATCAATAATAACACTTAGCATTAATGTCTCATTCTTGACAGATGTGGCACAATTACATAAAATGCTAACAGCAGGCAAGTCTGAGTGACGAATATTTGGATGCTCCTATAGTTTTGAGACTTCACAGTAAAAGCAAAATTATTTCTAAGTTATTCACTGCTAAATTTCTACCCTAGCCTTTTCTCCAGTCAACCACTACGCATTCTGTCTAGACATTTAAACTGCTGCTCCAGCTTCTACTTCTGTTGCCTCACTGGCTTTACACAACTGTTAGTGTAGGAAACCTTACAGCTTTTTCAGATGCATCAACCAGGGACAACACCCGTTTTCCTCTACAATGCTTGCCCCTGCAATGAGAACTGACATCTGTTCATCTTATGTGACAATCCCATTAGGTTTAAAGACTGGGTTTGGAGCAGGACTGTGCCATGAGCCTTCCCTTGGCAGTTGAGACGGTGGTATTAGTAACACTTCTGCTTCCATCGCTGTAGCTCATCTTTAGCATTTTGTTCAGTCGTGAGCAGATCCTCATGAGCATCTGCATGGTTTCCTTCCCCATGAAACGTGAGGAAGAAGTGTGTAAGGAGAAGACAAGATGTCTTCAACTAGAATATATCTGTGTTTTAATTATTTCTGTAGCTTTGAAATGTAACTTGAGGTATGGCACTGAATTCTGAAAATTCTTACTTCTCAGAACTTCTGTGGAAACAATAGGTTAAAGTTATCTCTTATCAAAATATTTAGCTGCTGGAAGATTTAATGCATCTAACTTCTAAAGTTTGTTTTCATGCTTTACTGTGTAGTGAACATCATAATTAAAGTCGTTCAATAGTCATCACCAAACATGAAGAATATTAGAATGTCAGGAACCGGCTCATCTTATGCCAGGACATCAGAATCCTTTGACTGGCATCCCCTATTTCTCCCACCCTCCAGTCTCTAGGATCTATCCGATTTTTGAAATGAGTATAGGTGTTTTGCTTGCATGTATGTCTGTGTTCCTTGTGCATACTTTGCCATCGAGGTCAGAGGAGGGTGTCAGATTCCTTAGAACTGGAGTTACCAAAGGTTTGGAGCTGCTATGCTGGTGTTGGGAATTGAGCTCAGGTCCTCTGAAAGAGAAGCCTGTATTCTTACTATGAAGCCATCTCTCCTGCCCCTGTTTCTGACTTTTAATGCAGAGTCAAATCCTTCAACATCTGGCCACTGCCTATCTTCACCATCCCGAATAATGTCAGAGGAGAACATACAGTCATCTGGGACGCTACTTCACTCAGCAACGTGAATAAGTCTCCTGATATTATCCAGGGAGATCTGGGGTAAATCTGGGTTTTAACTCCACCTGACTATAGCAAAACCACATCCAAGCACAGGCAGTGTTAATGCGGATCAGCCTAAGTTAGAATGTGAGCTTCTTCTGCAATTACTATCATGTTCAAGCTTTAGTAGTGAATCTCTCAGTCGTTCACTAAAAGAAAGACCGGGGGCTTGAACGGTGTATTTCAACCTGTGAGTCACGACCCCTTTGGGGTCCCATTTCGGCTATTTACATCACAATTCATAGCAGAATCAAAATTACAGTGTGAAATAGTTACAAAGACAATTTATTGTGGGGGTAACCACAACATGAGGAACTGTATTTAAAGGGTCACAGCACTAAGAATGTTGAGAACCACTGGGCTAGAGAGGCTGTTCAGTCATTAAGGTTCTTGCTGAGCAAGATTGAAGATCCAAGTGAACACATATAAAACCTGGGCATGACAGTATATGTCTGTAATCCAGAACTGGGAGCAGATCTCAGGGACTTACTGGCCAGACAGACTAGCTGAAAGGGAATGTTCCAAGGTCAAAAAATAAGACCAATTGGAAGTCACGTGGATGTCAGTCTGTGACCTCATAGGAACACACAGTGAAGAAAACACACATATGCACACAGATGTGTGTACACAGATGAGCATGCTCTAACATACAAAAATACATGCACACACATACACAAGCATATGCACACATGCATACAAACAAAGAAATGAGAAATGAACAGAAAAGTCTATTTCATGTTAAAGGATAATCAAAGATGATATCAGTATAATTAATACAGTAAAATTGTCAGTAAAGATTTTAAATGTGTTTCCATATTTTTCTTCTTATAAATGTTAGAAATATAAATGTTGCTCAGTAAAATTAATTATTCAAAATCTTCATCAAAGAATCAAAAGATACAATCAACAACCTCATAGAAATTTTAGAATTAAAATACATAGCGAAAAATTGATTGAAAAGAAAAGACTTAATTTATGGAAGAAATGTGAGAATCATAAAATGGAAACATGGAGCATACTCAGTCTGAACCAAAGAAAATTGCTCTTTAAAGACATAAATAAGAGATTAATGCTGCAAGGATCTTTGAGACTATAAGAAAATTTGTAAAACTCATTGCATTCTAGGAAAAGAGGATAAAGTTGAAGTCAAGAATATTATCTACAAATCAAATCATCTCTACAAGTTAAAATTGAATTCATGGAAGTAATCAAGTTTTTCATATAAAAAGAGTAAAAGAAATAGAAAAAAAAGAAAATTAGAACCTTAGAAAGTAGAAAATCTAACTATAATTTATTCATAAACAGTTGATAGTGACATAAACCCAGAGTTACAACAGTTACTAGAGATTAACAGAAAGAGTTTTTAAAAAGAAATCACCCAACTATATGCTGTTTATGACATAAACAAATGCTGCCTGCAGCTGTAGTCAGAAAATCTTCTCTTTACCAAACTGACAGTGAAGTCTGAGGAAATGATGGTGGAGTCCTCAGCCCTAAGTACATTTTTGCTACCTACTGTAAGATTCATGAAACACCATTGGGCAGAGTGGATAAAGAATGTAAGAGCTTGGAAACAGAGAAAAGAGATATGAACTGGTGTGTCTGGGGCATGGCAAAAGCAGTGTGTTCATGATCCCAAAGTTGGTTTAAAAGAGAGAAAGAAAGGAAGGAAGGAAGGGAGGAAGGAAGGAAGGAAGGAAGGAAGGAAGAAAGAAAGAAAGAAAGAAAGAAAGAAAGAAAGAAAGAAAGAAATTGATTCAGGAACTTCACTAGAAGTTATCAACTTGCTCTCAACAACTGATGGAATATCAAAAAAGAAAATTGTTAAAAATGTAGAATTTCACACACACACACACACACACACACACACACACACACGCACACAGAGAAAGAAAGACCGAGAGACAGACAGACAGAAAGACAGAGACAGAGACAGAGAGACAGAGAGCATAGCTTGACTCAATTGATAGAACACTCTACCTAGCAACAAAGGATGAAGCTTTTCCTTTTCAAGTGGCTAGGTAGAAACTAAGTTTTCAGCCAGCTAAGGACCTGAAACCATTGCAGCATTTGTGAACTTAGCACTGTGGAGTAATACAATGATAACAGGAAAGTCTCCAAACAGACAATAAGAAATATACACTGTTGATAATTTGTAGGTTAAAACGCTCCTTGAGCTGAATCAAGTTTACAGCATAAAATACCAAAAAAATTATGTATGTATATGATGTTTGCAGATGTACAACAATGGGGCAGAGCCAAGAATCAGAGCTAATCCCCCCCTTCTCTTGATTTCCACAAATATGCTAAAGCAATTTAGTAGAGGTCACATTTATTTCAACAAATAATTCCAGAGAAAGTCAATATCAAGGGGAGGAGAAACAAACCAATCAAGTAATAAACAAAGAAAAAATTCTCTGACTTTTACATGGAGAATGTGAGACTGATGTCATTTTCTTGCATAAAATACAATATGTAGAATTATAAAACAAATAGGAAAGTGTTTCGTCCTATGGGGCCTGGCAGAAAGTAAATTTGACACCAATAGCAAAATTCATAACAGAAAATTGGTGAGTGTGACTTTTTTAAAATTGAAAACTGCCCTGGTCAAGACCATATTGAGAGGTTTCTAACAAACATATAAAATCAAGCTACATGCTAGGAAATATTTTCACCTAGACATAGAAAATATTTTCACCTATATATTAAACAACTCTTGTTCCCTAGAATATATAAAAAAAATCTCAGAAGTAAATCATTGATGAGGTTCCATTGTCCAGATCTGTTTTCTATTACTGTGATAAACAACATGTGCCACAGCAAATTGGGAGGGAGAGAGAGGTTTTATTTGGCTTTCATATACTGATCACAGACTGTCACTAAGAGAAAAGGAATAGTACTCACCAGGAGAGGAACCTGGAGGCAGGGACTGAGGTAGAAACTATGGAAGAATGTTGCTTACTGGCTTGCTTTCCACGGCTTTCTCTACTTCCCTCCATATAGAACCCAAGAAAGCACCCAGGAGGGGCACTGTCCAGAGTTGAACGGACACACCTGACGTACATCAATTCTTAATGAAGAAAACACCCTCACACACTTTACCTTGGCAATCTGATGGGGGCAGTCCCCAGTTAAGGTTCTTTCTTCAAAGATGACGCTAACTTATGTCAAGTTAACACACACACACACACACACACACACAAACACACAGAGAGAGACTAGTTTTAATATTGACAAGGTTATGGTTATAAATTTAAGCAATTATAATACACTGATAGCAAAAATTGAAAAAAACATTGAAAACTCCAAGAATATTAGCCAGCAGTGACAAGCAAATTAAAACCACAATGAAATGTCACTCTACCTAAAAATGAGCTAGATAAAAACATGACACTTTTAAGCATTCATAGAGTCTGACATTATTGGTAGGAAGTAAAATGGCACAACCAATTTGGAAAGTAATTTGACAAGCGTCTTTGAAAAACAAATACCACAATAAGTTTTCTACTATTATACAATGCAAGGACATTGATTTTAAAGAGCTGAGAACCAGGGCTCCACAGACAAACTTGGGCTTGAATGTTTACATCAGCTTTCTTTGCCACAGCCAGAAACTGAAATTAGGTCAGCTGTCCCCCAGGGGTCAAGGTTTAATGCAGAGTAAGCCCATGACTACTAATGAAAAGGAATGGGTAGTTGGTAACAGCCAGCAAACATCTACAAATATATGCTATGCTATGCGAAAGCAGAAATACCCCAAACCACTACCTGTATGTATATGTTATTTTTAACATCACAAAACTACAGAAATGGAAAGTATGCTTCATATGTAGAGGAAGGGAGGGACATAGAGGTGGGCAGTCCTTGGGCTTCACACAGGTCAGGGAACCCTGATTGCTCTTCGAGCAGATGAGGGAGGGGGACTTGATCGGGGGAGGGGGAGGGAAATGGGAAGCGGTTGCGGGGACGAGGCAGAAATCCTTAATAAATAAATAAATTTAAATTAAAAAAAAATAAGACTGTGAATCTACCTGGTGGTTGAGTTGGTGTGTTTCTTAACTGTGTTTCTATGAAGGGTCTGGTCCTGTTTGTACAAACTGCTAAATAAAATTGGTAAACTTCAATGTACAGTTATCTCACTACAAATATTAGCAAAAATAGTCTACCATGGATATGGATATCTATTTTATATCATTCAGAGACTTTAACACCACATTATTAACAGAAAAATTAAGAAAGAAAATATTTTGAACAACTGTCATAATAAACAAAAATTCTATATCCTTTTTGCTCTTAATATTCCTGCTCATGGTGATTTTTCCTCATATGGAAACAAAAGCATCTATACTCCTAGGCACTCTGACTTTTCTTTTCCTTATGGGAGTTCTTAAAATAGGGTAATAACATGTGGGCAAAAAGTCAGTGCTGAGAGTGTACTGAATCTTCCAAACATCTCTTGAGTTAAATGAATTTATATTTCAAATTCAAGCATCTTTGACTTGACAGCTTCCTTAAATGTATCCAGGTTAAGAAAAAATGTAGTCTTAAAGCTGGGTAGCAGTTAAGAATTCCAAGCCAGCCGGGCGGTTGTGGCACACTCCTTTAATCCCAGCACTTGGGAGGCAGAGGCAGGCGGATCTCTGTGAGTTCGAGACCAGCCTGGTCTACAAGAGCTAGTTCCAGGACAGGCTCCAAAACAACAGAGAAACCCTGTCTTAAAAAAAAGAAAAAAGAATTCCAAGCCAACATATTTTGAACAAAGTCATGACTCCAAAATGAAAGATTTTATCAAAGTGAGTAGGCTATTTGCATCAGAGAAAGAGCAGGTGGATATATTTAGCAAACCGGATGTTCAGTGAGCTCTCTATTCAAGAACATTAGGTAAAGTACACAGAAAAGTCCTATTTTGAGTCCCTGCTTCCTATAAAAATATTCAGAGATGAGAGGCTGCTAACATCAATAACTGGAATTGTTGCTGCTGATTCTTATGAGCAGCAGACCTATTTGTAACGGATCTTGGTGGGTCACCCATTCCCTTGGCAATACGTCAACTGAAGTTTCTTGGCTGATTTATTCACGCAAATGCCCCATTTGTAGAAAGACAATCTTAATTTGTATGCGGTTCACATCAGTAAAATGCAGCAAAGCAACAGAGATTATTACCTAATACATTTTCCGTTTACATTTTACAATCACCATGTGACTTGAGTTTTCAGGGACTTCTTTATCTTAAGTGAAATAAGGTAATCTCACTCCTCTTTCCTCAACAACTCAAAGAGTTCTTGTGACCAGCAAGGACTCTCCATTGGTCCTCCATATAGTATATGCCATTTCTCAGGATAGCCACCTCTCATTGCTAAGTCTTGTCAGCTCATTGAATGTCCTTCTAAATGAGCCTTTCCCTGGGAGTAATATTTAGGATTTTATCTAAACCGCTATATACTAGCCTATTTAAGTTTTGGTTGCTTAACTTCTCGGCACTGTTGATGGAATATGAGATGAAAAAAATTTTTTAAAAAGTTTATGTGACGACCAAGCCCAAAGTCTAACACACACACACACACACACACACACACACACACACGCACACCACTTGGGCTGACAATATCTTCTTACAAGATCTATAGAATAATAAATCCTCTGGTGTCATGCATGAGAAATCTCCTTTTAAGTTTGTGGCCTGAGTAGGGCAGATAAGTAGCAAAACAACATAGTCTATTGCTGTTGCTATTTATTGGACTCAACTCACCTATGAAAAGACACAGGTTAACAGTTTGGATACAAAAACAGAATCCATCCTTCTGGTGCATGCAAGAAACACACCCCAACCTCAAAGATAGACATCACCTCAGTGTAAAAGTTTAGGGAAAAAATTCTGATCAAAGGGACCTAAGAAACAAGCTGGTGTAGCTATCCTTATATCTAACAAAATAGACTTCAAACTAAAATCAATCAAGAGAGACAAAGAAGGACAGTTCATATTAGTCACAGGAAAAATTTATCAATAGAAAATTTCAATATTAAATATCTATGCCCCAAATAAAAGGGCAGCCTCATATGAAAAAGAAACACTTCTAAAGTTTAAATCATACATTAAACTTTACACACTAATAGTGGGAGACTTCAATACTCCACTCTCACCACTGGACAGGTCAGTCAGACAAAAAATAACAGAGAAAAAAGGGAACAAACATGTGTTATGACTCAAATGGACATAGCAGACATGTATAGATTATTCCATCCAACATAAAGACAACCACACTGAACCTCATAGAAGAGAAAGTGGGAAGTACATTTGAATGCACTGGCACAGGGAACCACTTCCTAAATATAACCCCAGCAGCACAGACACTGAGCTAAACTATTAATAAATGGGACCTACTGAAACTGAAAAGCTTCCGTAAAGCAAAGGACACGGTCAACAAGACAAAACGACAGCCTACAGAATATTATGAGTCCTTTTCAGGAAGTCATGGATACAGCTCTGACATTATTAGGATACATAATCTCACAATAAACACTTTGATTCTATGACTCTTAAAATCTTTTTGCCCGACTTCTGCAATGTTCCTTGAGCCTTAGATAAATGAGTATTTTGTAGCTATATTTATTGGAACTCTCGTCCACCACTTTACATTTTGATTGGTTGTGGATCTCTATAACAGTCTTGTCTATTACAAAGAGAAATTTCCTGAATGAGGGGCAAGGACTACAGTTATTTGTGTATATAAGCACAAATATTTAGAGTAGTGATAGGGACTATTCTGATAGACTAAACTTGTCGTAGTATGTTTTCTATGATTCATGACTTCACGCTGCCTGAAAAGTTAGGTAAGTTTGTAGTGCCAGGCATGACTTCCCTCTTATTCAGTGGGTCTTAAATCCAAGTTGCGAGCTTTTGAATACCACCAAGGTGCGTGTGCCACTGCTGCAATATTGGGATTATTGTGCTATGCCAGTCACTGCTGTGGTTCATAGGCATCACAGCTGAACAGAACTATTGTTAGCTTCCCTCCTGTGGAGTTCACAAAGTGCCTTCTAGGACCATGAAAACTACTTCTCAAGAAGGAGGCAGTAAGATCAAGCCCAGATCAGGGGTAACTGGGCACTGTGTCTAAAGTGCATGGTTTCTCCAGCAAATAGAACTTGCCTTTCACCTTTGGAGAGTAATCTCAGGTATCAGTAATAATCTGGAATGTCGGAGAGTCTGTAGGATAAACCTAACCAAACACAAATAAAAGGGCTTCATCTGGCTGGGACTGAGATTTTTATTAGATCATCTATGGCTCTTAGAGTGAGCACTGTCAGCCCAGATGAGACAATTTCATTATATATATGTATACCTATACACAGGTAATATATATGTATATATATACACCATTTTATATATATATATTAGTATGATCCCTCATGGTTTTTTCGGACATAGTTATTGCTATTTTATCCTCCTTTGTTCTTCTCTCTCTCTCTCTCTCTCTCTCTCTCTCTCTCTCTCTCTGTAATTAGAGCCCCCTTTCCCCATTTTACCCTTCTGACACAATAACACAGGTTTATAAGCAGTAAAAACAAGGTCAGAAGATTTTTATCTCCTAAGGTAAAGAGGATATAAAGCTAACCAAGTCACACACAGAGGCCCAAACCTAAAATGCCAGCACTTGGGAGATAAAGGTAGAAAGATCAGTAGATGTGAGTCACCTTTGGCTCTACAGAAAATATGAATCCAGCCTGACTTAAGAATGAAAAGAAACAAAACAAGACAAACTAAATGATATAACCATAAAAATTAGCGAGGTTTTATAATGAGATCTGTGGTTCCAAAATGTAAGCTATTCTCATTATAAAACCATATAAATATGACCCACATAAATTATTCAAATCATTCAAATCTCCCAACAAATCCAGAACTGCAGACAGTAAAAAATGGATATAATCCCTGACTCAGAAATCTGGCCTAGAAACATTTTACATATATTTTTCTACAAATAGTATGAGCTATTTGAGGAAAATATGCAAATGTCCAAAGATGAGAGAAATATGAAAGTAGGCTGAAAACATCTAATATAGAATTCTCAGTCTATGAACCATGCAATTGTAAAGCTCTTAGGATGTCAGAGAATCACTGAAACTTTACATATATATATTCTATGAAAAGTATATATGTCCATCAATTAAATTCATAATATCATAGCTTTTCCAAACGTTGAGGTTTTTGAAAAATTGAGATCTAATGCACTACAGAGTATGCTAACTGGACATCACATTTTTTTTTAAATTTTATGAACTAGTGATAAAAAATAACTCTTTTCTACATGATTAAACAGAATCAGACAGACGTTCAGTGACTGTGGAGAGTCCCAGGCTGATGTCATGGTTTGAATGTAAACTGTTCACAAGTGGCTCTGTTCGAGGTTCGATTTCCTGATAATGGAAATGCCGGGAAGTTGTGAAAACTCTGTGAGGTGGAGCCTCCCCTTCCTGCCTTTTGCCTTTTGCTTCCTGATTGGTACAAGATAGGCAGCTATCTTCTATGAAGCCCTTCTGCCATCAGATTCTTCAACCTTCCTCTAGGCTCCAAAACAATGGAGAATAGTCCACAGAGGATGGACTGAATATCTCAAAGCATGATGAGCCAAAATAAGCTTTTGCTGATTTGATTTATTTATTAGTAAGCATTTGTCAGTGAAATCATAAAAAAGGTTAGACAGAATGGAATAGGTAGTTGAGCATAGGTTTTCCTTCTTCCCCCAATTCTCTTGCCATTGTCTATTAATTGCAGCATGATGTAACATGTTAGCAAAAATGCACAGATACCTCTGTAGCAATGGTGCCTATATGTACAGATAGATAAAAGGAAGAAATCTGTGTTATGTATAATTTGGAAAGTTTATGGGGAAATTAAAAGCATGTGGAGTTTGAAACTAATTAGGAGACAAAAATCTCCACATACTTGTCCTCAATAAATGATATAATTAAAATATGTGAACCTGAAAGAAGGATTCTATATATTTGAAGGTGAAAGAGCAGGCACGTTGCCTACTTTTCTAGTTACTTAGACAAAACATCTGTCAAAAAGCAACTCAAAAAAGGTTTATTTGGACTTAAGCACAAAGGTTGTATCTGTAAAGTACGACATACAATTGTGAGAAATTTTGAAGTAGTAAATGTGTTGGTTGTCTTGGGAAAATTCTGACTTTGCAAGAAACTAGTAAGAAAATCTGGGTTTAAATTTAGGTGTTTAAATTGCAAAAACACTATTTGCTGCTGTATTAATAATGGTGTACGGTAACTAAGGTCATTTTCTAAGAAAACACAGTGACCTGGAACCTGCTACCCTCGCTGAACAAACCCCAGTGAGCTCTAATTAATGCCCACGGTGCAGCTGCTTAATTTTCTTAACACATTAGCTTCTTCTTTGCTTTCCTCTTCAACTCTTTTAATAATTATCAGTGTTAGCTGAATACATTCATGATCATGTTTCTTATCTTGTTTTTAAAACTGTAGTGCAAAGCTGATTCGAATATTGTTCTTTGAGAGAAGAATTAGACATGCAATATCCAAACAAATGAATCAGTTCCTCAAGGGATCCAGTCTAACAGAGATGTGGATATCGTGACAGCAGCTTATGGGAAGGGAATGATATCTTCCTTACTCACTCAGTGATGTCTGGAAGAAAATGTCTCTATTGCACAAACCAGGCGATGCTGAAGGGTTTCCAGCTAATTCATATGTAAGAGTTAGTCCTGACTGATTGCTGCCAGAAAAAGACGTCCACACAGGCAACCTTTCTGCCACAGAGATCCCATCATCCCATCGTTAAGCTCTAAAGTCTGCAGTGTGCTTCAAGGGGAAACGAGCATGATGGGGCTGATGCAGCGTGATGTCCGTCTCTCCTGCCGCAATACACTAAAACGTAATCTGCTACTTGTTAAAGCAGCCACTGGCTGGTGTGTATAAGCTATTCTACTCTTATTATACCTACAATGAAGAAATAATATATTATAGATATTCTTATACATGAAAATATTTGTATTTAGAGGTGTTAGATAAATTGACGCTAATTCTATAACTTATAAGAAGAGAAGTGTGGATATGATTTCATATTACTTACTTCCCAGGCTATTTCTATTCATTCGTAGAATTGGCTTATTTTAAGTTAGCTCAATGAATATAATTCTCATGGTGATTCAAAGAAAACAAAATGAAAGCTATATAGAATATGAAGAAAAGGAGAGATACAGAGAAATGATGAGGGAAAAAGAAAGGAAGGATGGAAGAGAGGGAAGGAGGAACAGCATTAATTTACAGCAACCAGAATAATGAAAGGTAAAATAGGAGCTCCATGACTAGAGAAGACAAAGTTGAAGATTGAAGACAAAATGGATGGTATGGTGTTGTGGGCAGACTGCACCTGCAAGCAATACGTGCAAAATAAAATCTGTGAGAACAGCGAGAGCTTAATACAGCAGTAAGTGGGTGTCCAGTGGGAGGGAGCTGCTTCTCATGCTTTAGGTCATAGCGTTCTCATGAAATTCAGGGAGTCTCTCGCGGAAAGCTAACCATAAACATAGTGCATACCATTTAACTTAAATGTTTGGTGTCAATGCCTACTTCAACTCTGTTTTTGTTCAGTCGGTGTTTAGCAAAGATATGACTAACCTGCAATTCTACTTTAAGTCTAAACATTATTCTGCTTCGTGGCCCAAGCTTACTATTGGAATCTAATTGCTGCAAAGATTTTGACAACCACCCTATATGGTAAAGACACATACACACACACACACACAGCAGCAGCAGCTCTAGCTGCTGTGAACCGTAAAAGTTGCTTCTAGTCCTGCTGCCATCAGCATCCTTTTCAGGAGAAGCTCACCAAATGTCATCCACACTAAGAAATGGTGCTTAAGCCCCATAATCTAGCACTCTTCCTTCTGTAAGTGCTTAGCCATTTGTCACAGTATGATAGCACCTATCACATCCTGACAGGTAATTATAAGAGCTAATCACGTGTGGACTTTTGCTTAATGGGTATATGACAAAATCCCTACAATTAGAAATTAGGCAACATTTATTTGTGTGACATACTTATAAAGTACGTTATATATGAAAGCTTCAACAGAAATGAATCTGTAAGTTTATATGCATTTTCATCCTATTTCATGCATGACTATGACTAATATTATGAAAGCATGACTTTAAAATTTTTTATTATTATGTACACCTAAAACACACATGGGCACAGGTACACATATTACAGATGTATATGTGTATGCAAAATATATATGATCATGAATGTACATGACCACACAGAACATCTGAATCTCTTCATAACTGCTGCTCAATCTCTATTCTTAATGGAAAAAATAATATTGCTCAAGTAATGAAAATTGCAAAGAATTTATTACTCAACATTGTGCCAGCACATCAGAAAGTCACAGGAAGCCTTTCTGAGCTGAACTTGGCTAAGAGATACTTACCTATATTCCTTATATTCTTGAAGACTAGAATACATTTATGTGTTTTCTTTAATTGGTCCTATGTTATATATACCCCCAATATACATGCTTACATTCCCCTGCCTGGTTTATGTGATCAGAGTGCCCATTATAGCTGCTCAAGAAACCCCTACTGGTTTTTTTCTTTTATTAACTCTAGATCACAGAGTAGTCAGAACTCTAAGGACCAAAGCTCGCTTCTCCTGCCTATCAACATTGTGACACAACAATAATGAGTCACCTGAAACACAGTATAGCATGCTAAAACTGAACAGACAGTTGTCAAGGGTCTGAGCTTAGGTAACATTCCTGACTTGTTGTTGATAAGAACTGATTATTTAACATATCTAGATTCCAACTCCTTTATTAAGAAGACTACAATTGGTGAACCTAAAGAAGCTAAATAAGAAGGTGAAACCAAGAAAAAAACATATAGTTATCCTCTTGGCTATGGGAAGTAGACAAAAATTGCCAGGGAGAAAATTGGGATCTTGGGGGTGGGATGGGTTGGGGGTAAGGAGAGATGGGGAGAGAAGAGTGAGAAGGGAAGGAGGGGGGAGCTTGGGGAAACAGGAGGATTAGGATAAAGGAAGGCTGGACAGGGGAGCACGGAAGCACAATTCTTAGTTAAGGGATCCACCTTAGGGTTGGCAAGAGACTTGACCCTAGAGTGGCTCCAGGAGCCCATGGTGATGTCCCCAGTTAGTCCCTTGGGCAGCTGAGGATAGGGAACCTGAAATGACCCTATCCTATAGCAATACTGACGAATATCTTGCATATCACCATAGAACCTTCATCTGGTGGTGGATGGAGATAGAGACAGAGACCCACACTGGAGCACTGGACTGAGCTCCCAAGGTCCCAATGAGGAGCGGAGGGAGGGAGAGGATGAGCAAGGAGGTCGGGACCACGGGGGGTGCACCCACCCACTGAGACAGTGGGGCTGGTCTATTGGGAGCTCACCAAGACCAGCTGGACTGTGACTGAAAAAGCATGGGATAAAACCGGACTCTCTGAACATGGCAAACAATGAGGACTGATGAGAAGCCAAGGACAATGACACGGGGTTTTGACCCTACTTCATGTTCTGGCTTTGTGGGAGCCTAGCCGTTTTGGATGTTCACCTTCCTGGACATGGACGGAGGGGGGCGGACCTTGGACTTTCCACAGGGCAAGGAACCCTGACTGATCTTTGGACTGGAGGGGGAGGGGGGAGAGGAGTTTGGGGGAGGGGGAGAGGGGTGAGAGGAGGGGTGTAGTAATACGGGCGGCGGGCCTGCTTTTCATCCTGCCTGGCTCCCGCACAGCTAGCTTTACACCAGAAATAACAACACACAAACTGTATTCATTTAAACACTGCTTGGCCCTTTAGCTCTAGCCCTTACTGGCTAATTCTGATATTCCGATCAACCCATCTCTAATAATCTGTGAGTACCGGTCTTACCGGGAAGATTCTAGCCCACGTCCATCCTGGGTCGGAGCTTCATTGCATGTGTCTGCCCAGGAGCCAGGAGCATGGCATCTTTCTCTCTGAGGTGTCTGCTCCCGAGAGGAGAGCTGTGGAGTCTGAATCACTTCCTCTTCCTCCCATCGTTTTGTTCTGTTTACTCCTCCCACCTATTTTCTAAGCAATGAGAGCCAAGCAGTTTCTTTTTATTTAACCAATGACCTTCCTCCATCAGAGGGAGAGGGAGGCGGGGGGCTGGGAGGAGGCAGATACTTTTTTTTCCTTTTCTCAATAAAAAAAGATGTACATATTTTTATTTTTATTAACCATAAGCTCACTTCATCTGATTATTATGTTACATGACATTTAAACTATGCATTATTATGTCAAATCTAGTAAAACCAATTGTCTAACTTTTATAAGCATTATGGCTTCTGTGTCTCTCTACTGTGAGTAGCTAATGCTATCTCTACCTCCCAGAGAATACGTATGCTACATATTTCATTATGCTTTTCTCTACCACAATTAAGAAGAAATCAATGGGATTCTGTTGATAGGTTTTTGAAAGTCTTTTTCCTTAGTTAATTGAGTTAGTTACTCATGGAGAACAGAAGTTATTCCAGATATGAATATGTCAATTTGGGGATATCTCAGGTCCTTATTCTTGATTAGGTAACCATTAATCCATTATTTTTCCTGAAGCTACACAAGGCTATGTGTTTATGAGCCTACAGTATCAAGCGGCATTTCCAAGCCAATGAGTGAAGTACTTTGAATAGTGTCTTTGGAACTTTTCATTAGAAATGCATTTTCAATGAATAACAGTAACTTGTTTGAAAATGGTTTCACAGTCTCCCATTGAACCTCATTAGTGACCACGTCATACAAAGTAGGGCACAAGACAGGCCCTGCCTACTTCCAACTTCAACTATCTTGTTAGCTAACAGTGTAACTCATGTATTTCTTTTGAAAGAGAAGACAAAACATATTTGTATCCAAGGCCCTGTTGTTTCTGATACTGAATCTTCTATGAACTTGGGTGCCACTGTGTTTAGTGCATATATGCTTAGAACTGGAATATTTTGACTTTAATTTTTGCTTAAAGGGTATGAAATGTCTTTCATCATCTCTTTAACTAATTTTGGTTTGTAATATATTTTGTCAGATATATATACTTGGTGATCAGAATAACTGTTCCATCCTCCTGCCCTTAGGTAGTGTCTATTTTTAATCATAATGTGTGGTTTATAATAGTATAGATTTGTGAGATTGAAACAGTCGAGTCTAGTTGTGGGGGATGGTGGCTGTAGCTAGAGCACAGTTCAGAATTAAAGTGCTTGCAGGGTATGCATAAGGCCTTGATTTTGACCCTCAGCACCAATAAAATTTTTTCTTCCACTTGGACATTTCACTACCAATAATATAAAAAGTCATTTTTCTATCATAGTTGTGTCTAACAATGGACTCAATGAATTTTTAAGTTCCATCCCACTTAGGCAATCTGCCTCTAAGGTAAATAAGTATAAAATGAGTGTGTGTTGAGGGGAAGCATGGTGTTTTATTTGGTTGCTTAGTTTGGTTTTTGCTTTTGATAAAGGATTTTATGTAGTCCAGGCTGGCCTCAAACTCAGTCGGTAGACATTGATGACCTTCAACTTTGGTCCTTCTAATTATACCTCCCAAGTGCTAGGTGTGTGCCACCATACACAGAGCAGCATGTGTTTTAACTCTGCTGAAAATGAAGAATGTATTAGCGTATCTTTGTTCCTGCCTAGACCTCAGACCATCAAAGCTGAACTGCTGGGATTCTGAATTTAACTATTAATATAGTCTGTAAACACTGTTCAATGAATAAAAGATAAGTGGAACCATCTGTTAATTATATAGGCTTCCTCCAAAGCAAACCCTGCTCATAATGTCCTTCATAGGCCAGGCTTGTAGAATAAAATGAAATTTTGAATACAGCAAAATCTACATATATTGAAAGTTAGCCTTGAACATATTTTCTCTTCTCACTTTCTACTGTTTTTTCTATATCTCCATGTGCAAAATAAAAAGGCTCTTTCAATTTGCCAAATGTTTATCATGTTCTCAGTGTTTAATACACATTATTAATCCTTTCTATAATCTTCCAAGAGAAGATTGGAATTACCCATTTACAAGAGGCAGCATGATGATGAGTGGATAAGGTAACAAAAATACCAACCAGAGACATGGCATCCTAGTCTAGCTATGTCTTAAGTCAAGCCTAAGTTGATTAATAAAATGATGCTTTCTCTCAGAAATCCTATATTGGACATGCAGTTATCACTGGATATTGGTAGACTGCTCACCTACAATTTCTGTTACAAAAGAAAGAAGATTAAGCAGAAAGTATAACAAATGTTTGGTTTCTTCATTTCTACAAAGGAAAAAGCAGAAATAATCCAACTTTCCATATCAAAATTCAGATTAGTAGATTCTGCAGCAACACTTTTTTTAACCACATCTATCACCCACTCACTCCTTCCTCATTTTACACTTTTAGTTTAATATCCAATGATTGCCACATTGTAGATGCTTCATATATAATAAAATAAATTACTTAATCTCTCCAACTCAGTTTTTTAATTCAATATAAGTACTAATACTAATAGTAATCTTCAACCAAGGATGTTGTATATGTACACTGGTTATTTTAATATGCAAACCAGCAACTAGTACATTGTGTGATACTTAGCTCCACTAAATGCTAGATGATAGTTATGGTTGTGTTCATTGCCTTACATATTCATGTAATAAATAATAAATGAGATTCACTTGCAGAGCATATGCAGTGTGTACAGGGACAAGGGTTTTGTTTGCCAATCACAAAAATGTTCTTAAAGATATGATTCTCATAGGCTGAGTGACCTACAGAGATATGCCACACATCTGGAAGTACTTGAAAGAAAAAACTTTGCTTGATGGCCTTTGAAAGAGGGCACAATGTTGGGTGTGTGGGAAAAGGAGTCGATTGGAGGGATTGGGAAGGGATGAATATAATCAAAACATATTATATAAAATTATCAAGAAAGTAATAGACCTTAATGGCCTGCCTGCACCAAGCAGGGTAGGCGCTTTGTTTGCGACCTGCCAACCAGCACGGAGGCCTGATCTCTAGGCGCCAGGAGACCCAGCCTTGGGGTGAGTTTCTGACCCTGCGGCGCCAGCCCGGGAAGGGGAGTTCAGAGCTTCCTTGGCCCCCTATCCTTCTTGAGCTCTCGGCAGGGCCCCCACTCCCTGCATACCTCCTCTTTCTTCCTAGCCCACCCAGCTTCCATCCAGAACCCTCCCCAATTTGCCCCACTGCCCTCTTTCTGCACATAACATCACCCAGCCCAGCCTGTCTGGGCACTGGGTCCGAATCCTCGGGGCACCTAAGCAGGCGGGAGTTCCTTTGTTTCTTTGGCCTGCCTGCACCAAGCAGGGTAGGCGCTTTGTTTGCCACCTGCCCATCAGCACGGAGGCCTGATCTCTCGGCGCCAGGAGACCCAGCCTTGGGGAGACCCAGCATTGGGGAGAGACAACGTTGGGGAGATCCAGCATTGGGTAGGCAAGGAGAACTGATCCGGTAAAGAAGATCCATAAGGGAGCATTTGGAAGAAGAGATGGGTAGACGCCAAGGCAAGAATTCGCCCAACAAGCTGAAAAGCAACATGAAGCCACCAGAAACCAGCGACCTCACAATGGGAGGACATGAACACCTTAATCAAGAAGAAGTAGAAAAGGTTGACTTCATGAAAGTGATTGACGCCCTTAAACAGCATGTAAAAAATGCCCTTATAGAAATGGATGAGAAATACAACAGAAAGTTTGAAGAACTGAATAAATCAGTGAATGATACCCTAGAAAACCAAGGAAAAACAATCAAACAGATAATGGAAACGGTGCAAGACGTGAAAACTGAAATGGAGGCAAAGAAGAAAACACAAACAGAGGGCCGGCTGGACATGGAAAATTTAAGTAAACAAACAGAGTCTACAGAAACAAGCATAACCAACAGAATACAAGAGATAGAAGAAAGAATCTCAGATTCTGAAGATACCATAGAGAAAAGAAACACTCTGATCAAAGAAAACAGCAAGTCCAACAAACTCTCATCACAAAATATTCAGGAAATATGGGACACAATAAAAAGACCAAACCTAAGAATAATAGGAGTAGAAGAAGGAGAAGTGCAGCTCAATGGTCCAGAAAATATATTTAATAAAATTATAGAAGAAAACTTTCCCAACCTAAAGAAAGATATACATATGAAGGTTCAAGAAGCATACAGAACACTGAATAGGCTGGATCAAAAAAGAACATCCCCTCGCCATATAATTATTAAAACACAAAGCATACAGAATAAGGAAAGAATATTAAGAGCTGCAAAGGAAAAAGGCCAAATTACTTATAAAGGTAAACCTATAAGACTTACACCTGACTTCTCCATGGAAACCATGAAAGCCAGAAGGTCCTGGATAGATGTACTTTAGAAACTAAGAGACCATGGATGCAAGCCCAGATTACTATACCCAGCCAAGCTTTCGTTCACTATAAATGGAGAAAATAAAATTTTCCAGAATAAAAACAAATTCAAACAATACGCAGCCACAAATCCAGCCTTACAGAAAGTAATAGAAGGAAAATCACTAACCAAAGAGTCCAACAATGACCACAATAACTCAGACATCTAGAGACCCTTCACCAACACAAATCAAAGAAGGGAAACACACAAACTCTACGACTAAAAAAATGACTGGAGTTAACATCCACTGGTCATTAATATCACTTAATGTCAATGGACTCAACTCACCTATTAAAAGGCACAGGCTAAGAGATTGGATACGAAAACAGGATCCAACATTCTGCTGTTTACAAGAAACCCACCTCAACCACAAAGACAGGCACCTACTCAGAGTAAAGGGCTGGGAAAAGGCTTATCAAGCAAATGGACCTAAGAAACAAGCAGGTGTGGCCATACTAATCTCTAACAAAGTTGACTTCAAACTTAAATCAATCAGAAGAGATGGAGAGGGGCATTTTATACTCATAACAGGAACAGTTCAGCAGGATGAAGTCTCAATTCTGAACATCAATGCCCCTAATTTAAAAGCACCCACGTACATAAAAGAAACATTGCTAAAACTCAAGGCAGCCATCAAACCGCACACACTAATAGTAGGAGACTTCAACACTCCTCTCTCACCAATGGACAGGTCAAACAGACAGAAACCTAACAGAGAAATAAGAGAATTAATGGAGGTAATGAATCAAATGGACTTAACAGACATCTACAGAACATTCCACCCAAATAGGAAAGAATATACCTTCTTCTCTGCAGCTCATGGAACCTTCTCAAAAATCGACCACATACTTGGTAACAAAGCAAACATCCACAGTTACAAAAAAATATTAGTAACCACCTGTGTCTTATCATATCACCATGGATTAAAGTTAGAATTCAACAACAATGCTACCCCCAAAAAGCCTACAAACTCATGGAAACTGAACAGTCAACTACTGAACCATACCTGGATTAAGGAAGAAATTAAGAAAGAAATTAAAGTCTTCCTGGAATTGAATGAAAATAAAGAAACAACATACTTAAACTTATGGGACACTATGAAAGCAGTCCTAAGAGGAAAGTTCATCGCACTAAGTGCCCACTTAAAGAAAACAGAGAAAGCACATATTGAAGACTTAACAGCCCACCTGAAAGCTCTAGAAAAAAAAGAAGCAGACTCACCTAGGAGGAGTAGAAGACTGGAAATAATCAAACTGAGGGCTGAAATCAACAAAATAGAAACACAGAAAACAATCCAAAGAATCAATGAAACAAAAAGCTGGTTTCTGGAGAAAATCAACAAGATTGACAAACCCCTATCCAAACTAATCAAACGGCAGAGAGAGAATTTGCAAAGTAATAAGATCAGAAATGAAAAGGGGGACATAACCACAGACACAGAGGAAATTCAGAGAATCATTAGATCTTACTACAAAAGCCTATATGCCACAAAACTGGAAAATGTAAAGGAAATGGACACTTTTTTAAATAAATACCATATACCAAAGTTAAACCAGGACCAGGTGAACAATCTAAATAGACCTGTTAGTCGCGAAGAATTAGAAGAGGTTATCAAAAACCTCCCTACCAAAAAAAGCCCAGGACCAGATGGTTTCAATGCGGAATTCTACCAGAACTTCCAAGAAGACCTAATACCTATACTCCTTAATGTATTTCACAATATAGAAACAGAAGAGTCATTGCCAAATTCCTTTTTGAAGCTACAGTTACTCTGATACCAAAACCGCACAAAGACTCAACCAAGAAAGAAAATTATAGACCAATCTCACTCATGAACATCGATGCAAAAATCCTCAACAAAATACTGGCAAACCGAATCCAAGAACACATTAGGAAAATTATCCATTATGATCAAGTAGGCTTCATCCCAGGGATGCAGGGCTGGTTCAACATACGAAAATCTATCAATGTAATCCAGCATATAAATAAACTGAAAGAAAAAAACCATATGATCATTTCATTAGATGCTGAAAAAGCATTTGACAAAATTCAACACCCCTTTATGATAAAAGTATTGGAGAGATTAGGGATACAAGGGTCATACCTAAATATAATAAAAGCTATATACAGCAAGCCGACAGCTAACATTAAATTAAATGGAGAGAAACTTAAAGCCATCCCACTAAACTCAGGAACACGACAAGGCTGTCCACTCTCGCCATACCTCTTCAATATAGTACTTGAAGTTCTAGCAATAGCAATAAGACAACATAAGGGGATCAAGGGGATTCGAATTGGAAAGGAAGAAGTTAAACTTTCGTTATTTGCAGATGATATGATAGTGTACATAAGCGACCCCAAAAACTCCACCAAAGAACTTTTACAGCTGATAAACACCTTTAGTAATGTGGCAGGATACAAGATCAACTCCAAAAAATCAGTCGCCCTCTTATACACAAAGGATATGGAAGCAGAGAGGGAAATCAGAGAAGCTTCACCTTTCACAATAGCCACAAACAGCATAAAATATCTTGGGGTAATTCTAACCAAGGAAGTGAAAGATCTATTTGACAAGAACTTTAAGGCATTGAAGAAAGTAATTGAGGAGTATACCAGAAAATGGAAGGACCTTCCTTGCTCTTGGATTGGGAGGATCAACATAGTAAAAATGGCAATTCTACCAAAGGCAATTTATAGATTCAATGCAATCCCCATCAGGGTCCCATCAAAATTCTTTACAGATCTTGAGAGGACAATAATCAACTTTATATGGAAAAACAAAAAACCCAGGATAGCCAAAACAATCCTATACAATAAAGGATTGTCTGGAGGCATTACCATCCCTGACTTCAAACTCTATTACAGAGCTACAGTGATGAAAACAGTGTGGTACTGGCATAAAAACAGAGAAGTTGACCAATGGAATCGTATAGAAGACCCGAATTTTAACCCACAAACCTATGAACACCTCATTTTTGATAAAGGAGCCAAAAGTATACAATGGAAGAAAGAAAACATTTTTAACAAATGGTGCTGGCATAACTGGATGTCAACCTGTAGAAGAATGAAAATAGACCCATATCTATCACCATGCACAAAACTCAAGTCCAAATGGATTAAAGACCTCACTATCAGTCAGAACACAGTGAACCTGATAGAAGAGAAAGTGGGAAGTACCCTACAGGAGATGGGCACAGGAGATCGCTTCCTATGTGTAACCCCAACAGCACAGACTTTAAGGGCAACATTGAATAAATGGGACCTACTAAAACTGAGAAGCTTCTGTAAAGCAAAGGACACTGTCACCAAGACAAATAGGCAACCTACGGACTGGGAGAAGATCTTCACCAACCCCGCAACAGACAAAGGTCTGATCTCCAAAATATATAGAGAACTCAGGAAACTAGACTTTAAAATGCTAATTAACCCAATTAAAAAATGGGGCACTGAACTGAACAGAGAATTCTCAGCAGAGGAAGTTCAAATGGCCAAAAGACACTTAAGGTCATGCTCAACCTCCTTAGCAATCAGGGAAATGCAAATCAAAACAACTTTGAGATATCATCTTACACCTGTCAGAATGGCTAAAATAAAAAACTCCAATGATAGCCTTTGCTGGAGAGGCTGTGGAGGAAGGGGAACACTCATCCATTGCTGGTGGGAATGCAATCTTGTGCAACCACTTTGGAAATCGGTGTTTCGGTTTCTCAGGAAATTAGGGATCAACTTACCCCTGGACCCATCAATACCACTCCTGGGAATATACCCAAGAGATGCCCTATCACATGACAAGAGCATTTGTTCAACTATGTTCATAGCAGTATTATTTGTAATAGCCAGAACCTGGAAACAACCTAGATGCCCTTCAATGGAAGAATGGATGAAGAAAGTGTGGAATATCTACACATTAGAGTACTATGCTGCGGTAAAAAACAATGACTTCTCGAATTTTGCATGCAAATGGATGGAAATAGAAAACACTATCCTGAGTGAGGTATCCCAGAGCCAAAATGATGAACATGGGATGTACTCACTCATAATTGGTTTCTAGCCATAAACAAGGGTCACGGAGTCTACACTTGGTGATCCCAAAGAAGCTAAGTAAGAAGGTGAACCAAAGGAAAAGCATATAGTTGTCCTCTTGGCTATGGGAAGTAGACAAAATTGCCGGGGAGAAAATTGAGATCTTGGGGGTGGGGTGGGATGGGGGTAAGGGGAGATGGGGAGAGAGGGGGAGAGGGGGAGAATGGGGGGGAGCTTGGGAAAGGGGGAGGATTGGGATGAAGGAAGGTTGGATGGGGGAGCACGGAAGCACGGTTCTTAGTTAAGGGAGCCTCCTTAGGGTTGGCAAGAGACTTGAACCTAGAGTGGCTCCCAGATACCCAAGCCGAGGTCCCCAGTTAGTTCCTTGGGCAGCTGAGGATGGGGAACCTGAAATGACCCTATCCTATAGCAATACTGACGAATATCTTGCATATCATCATAGAACCTTCATCTGGTGATGGATGGAGACAGAGACAGAGACCCACACTGGAGCACTGGACTGAGCTCCCAAGGTCCCGATGAGGAGCAGAAGGAGGGAGAACATGAGCAAAGAAGTCGGGACCAACCACGAGGGGAGCACCCACCCACTGAGACAGTGGAGCTGATCTATTGGGAGCTCACCAAGGCCAGCTGGACTGTGACTGAAAAAGCATGGGATAAAACTGGACTCTCTGAGCATGGCCAACAATGAGGGCTGATGAGAACCCAAGGACAATGGCACAGGGTTTTGAACCTACGTAATGTGCTGGCTTTGTGGGAGCCTAGCCAGTTTGGATGTTCACCTTCCTAGAAATGCACGGAGCGGGGAGGACCTAGGACTTACCACAGGGCAGGGAAATCTGACTGCTCTTTGGGCTGGAGAGGGAGGGGGAGAGGAGTGGGGGGAGGGGGAGAAGGGTGGGAGGAGGGGGAGGGAAATGGGAGGCTGGGAGGAGGAGGAAATTTGTTTTTTTTTTTCTTTTCTCTTTTCTCAATAAAAAAAAAGTTAAAAAAAAGAAAGTAATAAAATGAGAAAAGTTGGCTGTCTTTGAAACCAAGAAATATTTGTGTGCTGATCTCAATCCACAAACAGGTATAGTTTCTTCAAACAAACTATTTATAACTGCTTTTTCAATGATTCAATATATAAATGAATGTGCTGCCATTGGTCATTATTCCTTTATAACATTTCTGTTACGACAGGTGATGTCGTATACTTTGCCTCCTAGTTTAGATGGGAATTATTAAAAAATCATTTATTCTAGCATCAATTTTTAATTATTTTTATCTACTCTACTCACTAAATATTAAATTATCTTTCATTCATTCTATAATTCTGTGGAAAGAACTTGGATATGATAACAAAAGATCATACCCTTTCTTTTGAGGAACATTTCATGCATTGAAGCATATATGGACCAAAAAAGAGGCCAATCGAAACAGTTGGTGGGAAGGAGTGGAAGTTCAGGGATTATCAACTGTGTACAAGGTTAGGCTTCTTGTGGGAATACCTTGAATTTTGAGGAATAAATAGGAAAAACAAAGACTTTAAAAAAAGAAGTTGTTCTCATCATTACTGTGAAGACAGTAGAGTCTGTGTTTACTCAGCCTCTCCTGCTGTCAGCATCTTGCTTTACTGTGACTCATTTCCAAAACTCATGAACTAATGTTGACGTATTATTATGAGCGGAAGCTCACTCTTTACTTTGATTTGCTTAGTTTTTACTCTTTACATTTTTCCCCCAAGATCAAAGGAGATCATTACACACGTTTTTCTTAGGCTCCTCAAGACTGACTGATTCTAAGTGTTTCCTTTTTCCTTCTTTATCCTTCCTTACTTTCTTCTATTCTTTCCTTTGTTCTTCCTTCCTTCCTTCTGTTCTTTCTTTTCTCTCTTTTCTTACTTATTTTTTGAATACATGGAATACATGGAGTTTTGAGGGACGCTATGCTATTTGGTAGAGCCCTTCTGTTGGGGACTACTTCTATTTCATGATCTCGACATTATTGCTCTGAACATTATGTGTTTTCATGGGAAAGATCACAGGAAAAATTACAATTCTCATTTATCTTATCAAAGACCCATAGGGTCATAAGGCAGAATAGTTTAAGCGGGGGAAGGATATGAAGGTACTAGAGAGGATGTAGTAGGAGAAAGGATAACTATCAGTAAAGATGTCGGGCAAAAAACACATGGAAATCTCATATTATATTTTTAAAGGATCCGTTAGAAAATAGTTTAATTGATATAACCTTGTACAAAGGTCAATACCCCTTCCAGAAGTCATAGATTGACAAGTGATAAAATCCATTTTTAGATCACTGTTTTATTAAAACATTTCATTTTATTATCCCATAGTATTTAGGTTTATTGTATACAAAAATGCAACCTCCAAAATATTTCATTTCATTACACATTCTTCTCAAAGAACAGGAAAAAATAGAATTATTTTTAGTCTAGAACCATCAGAAAATTTCCCTACTATAGAACATGGAAATTAATCAAAGACCTTTAGTATAACAACTCATATTATTCAATGAACAAAGATATTTGGCTAGAAGAAGTGAGATGGCTCTACAGGTTTCTTTTAAGTTCTGTGTTAGGTAATGCAGCTGCAGCAGCATTTGGGTGTGTTTTATAAACTCAGCTGTAAAAAATCTCAGCAAGGAATAGGGTATATGTAGCCACCTGTCATTTATAAAAGGGAAGGCAACCAAAAGTATTAACATTTGCCATCCATGACTTTTAATTTCATTCACCTAAAAACCATGTGAGGTAGATAGTTCTGATCCTGCTTTACAAAGACCAGTGAAAAACCTCAGTTAATGCCATGTGGTGAGCTTCAGAAATGAATTTAAACCCAGGATTTTAGACTTCTCATCACATATTTACAGCATCATAAAATATTTTAGTAAGATTAATAATAAACCCATGGCTTTCCCTTTATTTCTGATATAGGAATTGCAGAGCATGCTCATTTGTGGAGAACAAGATTAAGCTGCATCTTCCTATAGAAAGAACAGATCCACAATGAGAGAATATTGTGGTAGAATGTATTGATAGAGTGATAATTAGGGAAGGTTATGAAGGTTGACAGTCAAGTCATCCCAACTATAATAAAGAAATAAAAACCATGTTAAAATTGGTGGTAATTATTATTCAATTATGTTTCCTCCTAACAGATATGAACATAATCTAATTTATAAGACCTGGGCACAGAATCATAGCAACATAAATTCTAGCCTATTCCAATACTACTGAGTCATGATACAATGCTGATCTGCTGCCCACAAAATCATGAACGAAACAAAGTGTGAAGGAAGGAGAAGAAGACAATCTCATCAAGAAGAAAATCATACCATCAATTGCACTCCTGATTAAAAGCAGCCCATGGCCAAGGTTTCTGCTGTCAGTTCACATGATAGACAGTATATTGGCTAACTGCTTCATCAATCCTGTCTTTCTGCTTCCATGGGTCTAGTGGAAGCTTCCACTAGCTGGATTTCTAGATAGCAAGGCTCATAGGAAAGCTGTTGCAGAGTAAGCTAGTTATATAGTAAGTCGTTTAATTAGAGGCAACAGTGATTACCTGCCAAGCTTGTTTTGAATAATAATCAAATGCTGGCTATGGGTACTAACTGATCAAGCTTAAACTCTTTCACACACAATCTTGTGTAAATGGATGAAGGATGCTAAATGGAAAAATCTGTAAAAACGATTGGTGATACTAAGAAACATAAGCTTTAGGAGATGGAAAGACTGGAGCCTGATCTCGAGAATTGACATTTTCCGAACATAGTTACTAGACATTTGAGTATTGGTCTCTGTAGGCAGAGGCTGCTCATTGCTTTTTGGATGCCCAGACTTGAAATAACCATACAGAAGCCTTATTAATTAAATCACTGCTTAGTCTATTAGTTCTAGCTTCTGATTGGCTAGCTTTTACATCTTAAATGAACCCATTTCTATTCATCTGTGTATCGCCACATGGCTGTGGCTTACCAGCAGGGTTCTGGTGGAGTGTCTGTCTCTTGTGGGAGGCTACATGGTGTCTCTCTGACTCTGCCTACTTTTTCCTAGCATTCAGTTTATGTTTCCCACCTAACTCTTTTCTGTCCTATCCAGGCCAAAAAGCTTCTTTACATTAACCAATAAAGCAACACATATACAGAAGGACTTCCCACACCAGGTCTCTTTACCTGTGATGGAGATTAAAATATCTTCTTACAATGCTGCTCATGTTTAAGTGACTCACCCATTCAAAAGAATTTAATTAAGATTACATACTCGCATGTGTAATAGATGAGTGGTTAGTTTTGATTATCCACTTAATACAATATGGAATCATCAGCGAGAAATTGTTACTATTTGGTTGGCCTGAGGGATTTTCTAATTGTAACAACTTATGTTGGAATACTCACTTCAGACTTGTGCTGCATCATTTCATGGGCGGGGTCATGGAATGAATGAACTCCAAATGAAACAGAGTAGTTTATATTTCAAGCCCCAGACTAAACAGGGCCTTTTCTTATCCAGCCATAATGCATTATCAGCACCTTGATGATGTGTTACCTATGATGGGCTCCTAATATACCTCTTTTTAAAATGACAGTTGAAATTGCTCATCAGGTACAATGTGTCTTATTTCCCCTAAAGACATTGACTGACAAGTTATGCAAAAAGAGACTTTGACAGGTTTCTCTTGTGTGCCGGAGATACAAAGGATGTTGTCAGAAATGGGCCCTCCACCAGACCAAAAATATAGTAACACAGCTGCAGTGTATCATGGATTTTAGCGTCTGAAGTGAAGATCTCATATCACAAATATTTATCTCAATATACTAATTAGAGAAAAAGATGATTTCAGCATTTGCTTGTTAAAATTAATCATTTTAAACAAAAAATTATAACTTTATTGGACCTAATTAAACACAAAATATAAACAACAATGTTTTTCATGTCATTTTTAGAAGAAAGATATCAAGATCACAATAACAAAAATATAATTCAGTCCCCACATATTCTGGCTAGTGATCTGGGTAAATAGTATTCTCTACTCTGTTCAACTTTTAGATGAAATATTTTGAATCTTTATCTATGTAATGGAAATAACAATTGTAATTGTTAGATCAGTAACTTTCAAATTTATGGATTAAAACTTGTACTAATATTGGTCCCTAACACTGGACTTGTACATTATGCTCTGTACCATGGCCTCGTCTGGATTTAGGGAAGACTCAAAAAAATCACAGGAGCTCGATTATCTACAGATGAATAAATATTTTAGGAGACAGGTATCAAGTGAGTTCTCCATAATTAATAGGCAAGTTTTCTAGCAAGGAAGAATCATTTTCCCTTCACTAATGACTCTCTCGAGCAAGAAATCAAGAAGATTTTGATAGGAGAAACTGAAAACCCAAAGTAGTGAAAATAAAATCCAGAAAGTCTTCTTTGAGTTACCCAGGCCTTGCACTTCTACACTTACTGTTGTGTGATGGCCACGAATTAACAGTGTATGGGTGAAGCAAAAAACAAACGTATTTTTCTGTTCTGAGGAGAAAAAGTCCACTACGTCTATAAATTCTAGTTATAATTTTGAGTTCTATAAGGGTGACAACACAAGACTATATTTGTCCCTGTGGCTGAAACAAGGCTTGAGTTCAGTAGCCTAGATGAGCAAGAACATAACTGGATATTGCTCTGGAGACCAGGAAGAGATAATGTGAAAACAAGAGTGTCAAATACTGAAACATTACATGTAATGAAACTATGAAGGAAGTTGATTAGTAATAAATGTGCAAAGCAGATAGGATCACGAAGGAGATTTGGAATAATAGAACTGAAGACTGTCTGATTTGGAAGTGATCTTTATCTAAAACAGAATCACTGGGATGCGAAGGATAGTTTTCCTATGTTGTAATTTCTTTTTAAGACTCAGGTGAAATGAAAAGTTCACAGGATTGAGTCAAGGAAAAAACCCCATTCCTTAACAAAATGGTGAAGAGTGAAGGTTGTTGCCTCAGAGTAAAAGGTTAGAAAGAGGCTTTCCAGGCAAATGGATCCAGAAGCCAGCTGAAGTAGTCAGTGTAATAGCTTAAAAAATAAACTTCAAATGAAAATTAGTCAAAGGAGACAGGGAAGGACACTTCAAACCCATCAAGGAAAAAATTTACCAAATGGCATTTCAATTCTTAATATCTATGACCCGTGTACAAATGCACCAACATTTGTAAAAGAAACATTACTAAAGCTTGAGTCATAATCAACCCCCAGACATTAATACTAAGAGACTTCAATAATGCACTCTCGGCAATGCACATGTCATCCAGACAAAACCTAAATAGAGATCCGCTGGAGTTAATGGACAGGACATTATAAACCAAATGGACCTTGTAGATAGCTACAGAACATTCCACTCAAGTACATAAGAATATAGCTTCTTGCCAGCATCTCATGGAACTTTATCCAAACTATCCACATACTAAGTCACAAAGCAAGTCTGAACAGATGTAAGAAAGTTGAAATAACACTTTGCATTCTATCAGAGCACCACACATCAAAGCTGGATTTCAACAACAAAGAAAAGAACCCGAGAACAACAAACTCATGGAAAGTGAAGAACTCTACTGAGTGACTACTGGATCAAGCAGAAACAAATGTTAAAAAACAAAGACCTTTCTAAAATTCAATGAAAATGAATGCCCACCGTACCCAAACTTATTGGACACACTGAAAGCAGTGATAAGCATTTAGAGCCTATTAACAAAATTGGAGAGATCGCATTCTACCAATTTAACACAACTGAAAGAAGCAAGCTCAACTGTTGTGAGTAGAAGGCAGGAAATAATCAAAGTGAGTTCTGGTATGAATAAAATAGAAACAAAAAGAACAATACAAAGAATCAATGAGACAAGGAGTTGGTTCCTTGAGAAAATCAGCTAGATATCCAAACCTTTATCCAAAGGAGCTAAAAGACAGAGAGAGAGTATATTCAAATTAGAAAGGAAAAGTGGTACCTAACAACAGACACCAAGCAAATCCAAAGCATCATTCAGTCATGTTTTAAAAACCCATACTCCACAAAAGTGGAAAACCTAAAATAAATGGACAATTTTCTTTATAGATACCACTTATCAAAATTAGATAAAGGTCAGATAATCAATGTAGGAGGAGTGGAGAGAGGGGAAACTATAGTCGGGATGTAATATATTGGAGGAATAAATTTCCTAAAAAGCAATGAGACCAAATTTGTTAAAATACTAACAGTGGGTTTATCTCTAAGTTATGTAATTTCATATATTTTTGTTTCCTTGTAAAAACATCCACTAACAAAACTAGTGAATTTTGTTGAATAAATCGATTTTGAAAGATTCTAAAGAAAAATAGAATATAACATATAGACCATGACAGTAGTGACCTCCAAGCGTGGAATCTGAAGGCCGAATTTGCATTCAGGCAGTTTATACTTCATAGCATTTGCTTTTGAAACTTTCATATGACATGGCATGTTAGAAAGACTTTAAAGTCTGTTAACATCTAGAACAAAAAAAGTTGTTCTCACCATACAGTGACCTTATAAAATTACTATTGTACGTGTTTTCTTACTTCTTATAAAAGAACGAAGCTGTATTGCAATTCATTGTAAAATAGAATGAGATTCCATGTAAATGAAAACCTATGTGAGTCATATGGGAGTAATGTAATATCTCCTGATGGGAGCCAGGAAGAAGGCTCAGGGAGAACAATCATCCTTTGCCTCATACTTGAATAAAATGAAGAAAAGGGAAAATACAAAAAGGGAATGGAAGTTCATCAAGGAAAATTGATTTTATGACAAGCATTTTTCACAGTATGTTACAGCTCACTATACACTGGCAAGAGTCACTATGTGGCAGCATTGAGGTCTTGCAGTAAAGAATAAAGAAATGATGATGCAGAAGGCAAGAGAGAAAACTGGTCCCTCTCTAAGAGGCCGGGCCACATCCCTTCTGCTCCTTACCTCCTGCCTTCTGTTAAAATCTCAGTGCTTGATCATTACTCATTCCAGACACTCTTCACTATTCCCTGCCACACTGCTGCTCACGCAATCACTTGAGGCAGTTATAGTTATGCTCCAGTTCTAACCAGTCTGATGAAACAAGGAAGGCCAAGAATAATTTGGCTGGACATATTTAACTATTTAATAAAAAAAATCTAGATTTTCCCAATTCCATATCAAGTAAGAAAACATAAACCCAGATGGGGAACAGTCTAAAATTTTCTCTGATTTATGCTGGTGAAATATTCTTTAGATTATATATATATTATAATTATACATGTGTGTATGTGTGTATATATATATATATATATATATATTTGTGACCAATAAGAAAATATGAGCATAACTAATTTTAATTTTAAGCACATTTAATTCAGTAAGCGTTTGTTTGACCTCCAGATACTCTCAACTACAGCAAAGTCTACAGAAGGTATCAATAAAATAAAACAATTTTCAATGAAAAGTCCCCTCCCCTTCTCATTAATTACAGTTTCCAAGAAACACTTTATTTATCTTTCACATTTCCTCTTCTAAAATGCAGTAGCCATATTGTTATACATCCATGACCAAACTGTTTGATAGTGTCAAACATATAATGTAACTATAATGTGTTGAATAGGAGACTGAAATAAGCAGACATTAGCAAAAGACAAATGGCCAAGGAACTAACGAAATAAGGAAAGCTACAAATTTTTTTCTTTTGTGGAAAGATTATTAAAACAGACTTTGGATTAATCTTCAGACATAATATTTTTGAAGATTACTTGAATTGACAAAAAGCCAACTAAATAGTGACATATAAATACATTGGGTTTATTTGTTCCTAACACCTAGGGTGAAGAATAAACCCCTTGTAATAGCTTGAGGTTTGTTTTTAAGAATCTTTTGTAACCAGGTAGCAAGTCATACACATCCTTCCAGAAAACATTTCAATGGTGTGTCGAATCGTTTTATATCTTCTCAATAACATTTCACTTGCTGCATGGCTGGAGAGATGGATTTGTGGTAAGGATTCTTGCCACACAAGGGTGGACATTTGAGTTACATTCCTGAATTCATCGAAGTGGAAAAAGAAACACACTTCACAAAGTTGTCCTGACATCCATATACACACCTCTATCCTGCACCCCCACATACATAGAAAATGTACGATTTAGTACTAAATAAATCAACCATGATTCATCCTTTTACACCTTACTCAGCTACTATAATAGGGACATCTTATTGGTCTTGGTCAGCTGACATCGAGGCAGCTCTTTGATAACAAAATTTGGATATTTGATTTTATGCCTTCTAAAAAGCTGCTATTTTTAATGCATGTGTCTGCAAAATGCAATTCAAAATTCCCAAATTATCATTTTTCTTCAACAACTTATTCTGTCTATTTTATCCTCACAGACTGCTCCAGAACTTTGAGGCAATTTCAAAATGTCAGCGCATATCCATCCTGGTAAAGTATGCTCCCAAGCAAAGAAAGATAAAGCTAAACACATGTGGTTGACATCTTCAGGGAACATTTTGACAAATATGTTCTTTTACTATTTCTTTGTATGCCTACTTACCATCTGTTAAATGGTAAATAGTATTTTATTTAACTCAGTATAGTTCTAAGAACTAGATAAATGGGTTGCAGTGTTTGGAATACAGTAAGCACTCTTTTGCTATTAATAAAAACAACAATAACAACAATGTGACAGTTAATCTTTGTCAACATAACTAGATTTAGATCCACCACGGAAGAGTGTTTTCAGATATAATACTATCAACATTTGACAATTACCTATATAATATGAATAGGATGTGAATCAGGAATTTAACCTTTCCCTTGACCAAATCTGCCAATCAAAAATAGAGGTGGGCAGTCCTTGGGCTTCCCACAGGTCAGGGAACCCTGATTGCTCTTCGAGCAGATGAGGGGGGGGGACTTGATCGGGGGAGGGGGAGGGAAATGGGAAGCGGTTGTGGGGACGAGGCAGAAATCCTTAATAAATAAATAAATTAAAAAAAAATATTGCCGTTTTATAGTTGTGGAGACATCATTAGTAGAATTTTGATTTGTACTTAATTTTTACAGAAATGTGCTCCAATATTTTGCAAGAACATTTAATAGTTTAGTACAAATATCTGGTCTTGGCACATAATGAGGATTCATTTAATATTTAATTAATTCATCTGTCAGACAATTTTAGATTCACAAAGTGCACCAATGATTATTCAATTGACTACCAAAACACAACATTAGTACAGAGCATATGGATACAGTTGCCTGTCATCCTCAAAGCAGGACATTCAGAAAGATACTCAAAGTGAAAAATGAAATATGGTTACCTGACGGAGTCTAAGATTAATACTGCATTTTTAATATTACTTAAAAATACTTGACTCTTTAAAAAAAGGTTCAGAAATAAAGTTTCCATTTTCAAGTGGAAGCACTTCAACATGAGGTTCTACCGTTTCTTAAAAGTTGATTTCATTGGAATAGAATTGACATTGTGTGAGGCTTGAAAAATTATACTCACCCCATATTTGCCTTTCATATGTAAAAGTTAGGGAGGCCATATACACACCAGTATCATACTATCTTCATTCACTTCAAATGTTCTGAGCAAAGTACCATCCCATCAACCAACAGTAGGAAAGCAAGAGCTAAGGCATATGATGAGTTTGGAGGTGAGAATAAAACTTTCCTGCTAAACAAACTCAAATTACTGTTCACTAATGTGGGAAAAAATGATGCAGACTCTTCTAAAGAAGGACCATTCTAAATAAGTAAAATTAATTCAGTATTATCTTCATTCAATTCTACTGATCATTCAAATGATATTTTCAGAGGAGAAAGTTTAACTGGGAAAACGAATGGGGGAGGTAATATGTTCAGTAAAGAGGAAGAAGCAGAGCCTTTGAGATTATGAATAGCATCACTAAGAAAATGTTAAATTGGTGCCAGAAAAAGTACAGTGTTGTTGAAAAAAATAGAAAGTGTGTAAGTTTCTCTGGAAACTTATAATTTCCCTAGAAATTTAGAGATAATTTAATTGTACCTCAATTTGGGTAAACAATGCAGGAACTTAATTGCTTGTGATTATAAACCTTTCATTTTTTATTGACTATAGTGAGCCATAACTTTTGCTGCTACAAGTGATTAAAATCTCATTATTTTTAAAACAACACTATTAGAGCATCTAACACAGACCTTTTATGTCAAACTTAGCAGTATTTGCTATTTTTATTCTATTACAGAGGCATACATTTATATGTATATATATATATATATATATATATATATATTACAAAATCCCTCAATCATCTAGTGTTCCACAGAACTTAATAACAAAATAACATAATAAACATATTACAAATTTATCACTTCCTAGAACATCTTCAAATACATTGAATTCAAAAAATGTATGACTGATACATTGCATTTTAAACAAAAGTATCCATCTCTTATAACCCTGCCAAAGTATTTGTTTGCTGTCTGCTTCCTGAATGCTGATGCAATGGAACCCCCTATTCTTGCTAATACGTCTAAAATAATTTCTCAAATATTTGACTCCTAGGTTAGTGTTTTCACACCACACCAGATCTCTCTCTCTCCTCTCTTACACATACATACACACACGTAATATGAATATATTTCATTCTTACACACTATATTGTGCATGTATGTATACATATGCATTTATAAATGTAAACACTAATATACTAATCAAACATTTGCCAAGTCCCAAACTCTATGCATTTCAATGAACTTCTAAATAGTTAGCATGACCCTTCTGAAGCAAAGGAGTGACTGCTTAAACTAGCTGTTTGATGTTTTTCTTTGTGATTTAATTAGAATAAAATGATGTCATTTAACAAATATCTATGAACACTACTAATAGGATTTTGGTAGTATGCCATAGATTACAGTTTTTTATTGTTTCCAAAAATTGTGTGAGCACCTTTAGGTAGCTATCACTGTCATTGCTATC
Organism: Microtus oregoni; assembly: GCF_018167655.1. NCBI lineage: Eukaryota > Metazoa > Chordata > Mammalia > Rodentia > Cricetidae > Microtus > Microtus oregoni. The sequence continues at coordinate 9,546,379 of NW_024543059.1, read as the reverse complement.
ATTTGGGATATAATGGGGATAGACCTATCTGTTCAGTTTCTGTCTAATTTGGAAGGATCCATATAGTTTCATAGGGGTTTTGTACTCACCGTTAGCTTCTGTTGATAAAGCATCAAGTTACAAATTATCTAAGGTTCATGAAGTACTGTTATTTGAAATCCATGTCAAAGTTATGCATCTATCTATTGCTTGCCTTTGTGTCATTGTAAAGATGCTCATTCTAGTTTAAGAAACTAACAAATTCACAACTGCATTAACACTCTACCTTGGACGACCTCCACCCCTATACTGTCTCCAACATACAGAAAGCAAAGGAAGGCATGTTAACCCTCTATCACGCAGCGTTTACGGGGTGCTCATTGTAACATCTCTCTGCCTCCAAACATACCACAGCAATTGACGGAGGTGGGGTGCAGTATACTCATGATTGTATCAAATCACAAAACACCCAACACACTATTATATGACTGTACACCTCAATGCAAATGGCAAGTTAGTAGGAATCTAAAACATATTAAATGTAGTGATCACTTCCCTAATTAATTCTCTATTCTATACAGTGGTAGATTTTTTTTGTAGGCAACCCAAAATAAAACACTGTTTATAGTCTGTTTTTTTTCTCCACTATATGAACAAGATAAAGCATGTCAAGTTCTTGGCAATCTAATTAAGAAGGAATATATGAGTACTTACTAACCACTGGGGCTTCATATTTCAAAAGAATTGTATAGGATGTGTCGACTTATAGTGAGGAAATCAAAGTATGTAGTTGGATCAAAGCATCTCTATTACCATGAACATTAACCAGGATTTGAATTCAAATTTTGCCTGCTTTTGCTTCCACTTGAAGGATAGTAACTCAAAGGGATAAAGAAACTTGTATTACAGATAAGGCCTCACAACAAATGGAGTGAATTTAAGTTCACAGATCCATTGTGCCTTATGCACTCATTACTGTTATCACTGATGATGAATTCCAAAGAATCTCCTTTCATATATAAAGCTCCAACAATTTTTCTTTCTACTCTTAAAAATGTGTACTGTATTCTTTTCTTTTATACCTGGCATCTGGGGGACAAAATGAAGATACTACAGCAAAGACTAGAAGAGAAATTCAGCAATTTGTCCACAGTATGTTGCAAATATGTAGGTCTCTTGTGAGGTAAACTTATGCTACATACACCCTTAACTTTTCTTTGCATAGGAATATGGAAACATTGTTTTCCGAAATGGATAAAAAGTCACATGAACTATTTACACATGCAGAAATCAGAAACATCCTCACCAAGGAAAGCAATACTGCCTTGTGTTTCCTAGGGAAGAAGTAAAAATAGGAAGCCTTGCAGTCCATTCTTTCTCAAAGCTCCCGTGTCTACACCAATAACAAGAAACACATTTAGACTTGTTCTGGGTCTGCAATTCTGTCTTCCCGCTAGTGAATTATAAAGAAGTAGTTTTTTCTCATCTATTCCCTAACCTGTACAAAACTGCCTTATATCAGTTGAATTGTAAGATAAATAAATGGTTTAATAGAGTTGTCAAGTGTATATTGCATGTTGTTTTAATACATAATTCAATATAAGTAAAGTGATGTCTGACTTCTAATATTAAAATCTATATAACAAACCATTAGTTCAGATTCATTTCTTCCCAAAACGTAGGTTTAAGTTTGTTTTTCTTTTTGTTTTGTCTTTTTGTTCATTTTAGTTTTTTAGACATGATCTTGCTATGCAGCACTTAGAACCCTGCTTCCACTTCCAAAATATTTGGATTGCAGGTGATTTGTTGAAGGAGGGTCACTTGTTGGTTTTCAGATGCTTAGCCCTGAAATAATCATACAGAAACTATATTATTTAAATCACTGCTTGGCCCATTAGCTCTAGCTTCTTATTGGCTAACTCTTACATCTTAATTTAACCCATCTCCATTAATCTGTGCATCACCACCAGGTCATAGCCTACCAGCAAAGTTTCAATGCATTTGTCTCTGGTGATGTCTGCCTGGCTTCTCTCTGCATTCAGTTTAGTTTTCCCCGCCTACCTAAGTTCTACCTTGCTATGGACCAAGCCAATTTCTTTATTCATTAACCAATAAAAGCAACACATAGACAGAAGGACCTCCTACACTAGTAATTACAACCACAGTCAGCTAAAGCTGGTACTTTTTATTTGTTTGTTTTTAGGAACAGCATCACACTCTATAGCCAGGCTGAACCTAAGTTTGTAACACTCCATTTGCATCAGGTTCCTAAATACTAGAGGTACAGGGGTCACCCAGATCTATTAAGCTTCTCTTTTCTCTCCATCTCTCCGGGAAACTGACCCATGTCTTATGTGTAAGAAACTGGGAAGGAAGGACTGAACATATTTCCTAAGAAAAGTGAACAGCTCAACACTATAGAATGGTTCTGTTGATGAGAAAACACCCACCTATAATTGTGACCCCACTGTTTTGGCAATTAGCTCCTTGTTTTGCACCAAGTAAGTACATGAATGTGCCAAATACTGCAGTATACCATATGCCTAAAGGTAGTTCTAGTAGATCTTCTCTTCCCTCCACTTAACTGCTGCTCTGCAGACATAATTTCAAGCCTTCTAATCATTCTGATCACTTCTTCAAATAGGTCATGCTTTGCTGAATTTGTTTTATGTAATGTTAAGTAGTTGACTCAGCTCATCCAATGCCAACAGATTTTGGATCAGAACAAGTCACCAAAAGTGAATTTTAGAAGGTACCCATAAGAATAGCTTTCCAAGTCCTCTTCTTATAACTAATAGAAAGCAGCATTTGAAATGAAATTCAGTTGAGTTTGCATGAGTTCCAGTTGTCATACAGGTTGTCTTTCTTTTACCACAGACTAAATTTGTCTCTCTATTTTGTTTTTTTGTTGTTGTTGTTGTTGTTTTTGTTGTTGTTGTTGTTTTTCGAGACAGGGTTTCTCTGTGGTTTTGAAGCCTGTCCTGGAACTAGCTCTTGTAGACCAGGCTGGTCTCGAACTTACAGAGATCCGCCTGCCTCTGCCTCCCGAGTGCTGGGATTAAAGGCATGCGCCACCACCGCCCGGCTTTGTCTCTCTATTTTGAACTCTAAAATATTAATAGTTCCCTTCATCTTTCCTTTGAGATAGTGAGAAAGCATCAATGCCAATCAAACATACTGATTAGCTTAAATAAATTTTTATAAAGTTCAGTTACAAAAACATTTGAGAGAAAAAATGATAATAAGTAAGAAAAAGGATGAAACATGAAAAGAAGACAAGGAGTAAAGAAAAAAGGTAGATAGAGGAAAAGAGTAAGAAAGGAAGAAGAGAAAAAATAGTTTGATGAAGAGGAGGAAAACGAGATCTGGGGATCTCAACCTTTGTTTTTCTTAGGTTCCTTCTTTACTTGCTTGGCATATTGTTCACTGTGAGGAACTAATTTTTGTATTCTGTTTTGTGTGCTCCCAATAAGAAACTGGAGCAGAACACTTCATACCATGTTCACTCCATCCTCAGATTCCTAATTCAAAAGTAACCCATGCCAAAATATTAATAACCTGGGATTTAATAAGGTACTGTTATTGAGAATATGGGTCACTAGACTGCTTTTAGTAATAATAAATAGTAAGTTTTGGAATATCTAAATTCTAAATAATGTTGCTTCCATGAAATCTGGAATAAGACTTCTCTCAGGAAAATACTTGCATGTAATTTTCAAACATCAGCAGTGTCCGTGCTAATTATCCAACAAACATGCAGGTGACCATTAGATTCAAGAAGTATGTGAAAGTTTAGCACTGTAGCAGTGTCCACACTTTCACATCCTAGGCAGCAGGAATGAATTCTGCCCCCACCTTAAGATAAACAATAATAATTTCATCAGCACCTATTGACTAATGAGAATGATGAAATAATTGTTCACATAACACCATTTTTCTATTCTAATGATCTATTAAACTAACAGCAGTTTGCAATTTTCAGCCATCAAGTTTGTCTGAAGTTTCAACGCCATGTCAATCCCTAGGTAATAAAAGGAAATGCTTCAAAAGGCACTCAGCAGGCTCCATGATGACAGTTCTAGTTTTTTTTCCAGATTAAATTCTTGTCATGATGTGATGACAATCAATGGAAAGATTAGACAGGAAAAGTATGTTCACACTTATACCTTCATGTCCATGCTATGTTTTAATAGCAGCGTGATATTCATTATAGCTAAGATATGGAATCTACCTTGTGCCCATTAGTAGATTGATCACTAAAGAACACACCCAACTCATAAAGGATAGAATCTCATCATTGTAGCAAAATGAATGAATCTAGAGGTCATTATGTCAAGAAAAACAAGCAAGACAAGTAAAGACAATGCTATTCTTTCCCTCCTACACATACATGTTAGTTATAAACAGCTCACCTCAAAATGAGTAGCAATTATGAGATGTTGGGAAGGGTATACAGAGAGAGAATAAAAGGATTAATTGGAGCTTCTCTGTATGTACTTCAGGAATATATGAATGTCACATTGAAATCCATTAACTTGTTCAAATAAACTAGAACTAAACATTTTTAAATTTTGTTTTGTTTTTTTTTTTAATTTATTTATTTATTAAGGATTTCTGCCTCCTCCCCGCAACCGCTTCCCATTTCCCTCGCCATCCCCCGGTCAAGTCCCCCTCCCTCATCTGCTCGAAGAGCAATCAGGGTTCCCTGACCTGTGGGAAGCCCAAGGACTGCCCACCTCTATCCAGGTCTCATAAGGTGAGCATCCAAACTGCCTAGGCTCCCACAAAGCCAGTGCGTGCAGTAGGATCAAAAACCCACTGCGATTGTTCTTGAATTCTCAGTATTCCTCATTGTCAGCTATGTTCAGCTAGTCCGGATTTATCCCATGCATTTTTAAATTTTGAATTGAACATACTATGATTAGACAGTGAAGATCTTTAAAGCAAATCTCAAGTATTGTTATTTGTTTATGTAATTATGAGAAAGCCATATCCTAGTGCGTGTGTTGCAGGGCAGTGTGTAAGCTAGCATGACAACAACATTTTAATGATTCTGTGCTACCAGGAAAACTTATGGATACTTTTTCCCCCAGAGCATCACTGACATTTTTTAGAATGAATTAGCATCTTTATATCATTAGACAGAAATAAGAATCTGTGAAAACAAAAAGGAGTGAGGCACAAACAGCATTTCATAATTAATCAAGGGAGGTATTTTGGCACCTTGTTTTTATAAAAAAGCAAAACGGTGAAAATTACAAATGCCACCTATTTATCCACACGCCATAATTTCATACATAATGAGTCTTGTACTATTAGGGAGACCATTTATTCAGCAAGCCATTGAATGCCTGTTTCCTACTTGGCACTTTAATAGGTACTGAGAGGACACTTAAGAACCCAGTTAAGGTCAGAAAAATTAATAAAGTGGAAAAACATTGTGAACAACGTATAGAGTATGATATATGTGTTTTTCTACAGAAAATCCAACTCAAAAATTAATTTCCTTACTGAAATTTAGCGACATCGTCATAAAGAATGCAATAATGGACTCTACAAGTCTATTGGCATTTTTTATATGCAATACAGGTTACATTTCATAGTTATTATTATTTATCAAACTCAAGAATAGAAACTAAGTATTTTCACCTGAAACATTTATTCTATGGTGTCATATTTTCATTTCAGTAATATTAATTCATTTATTGCATGTATTTTCTTTAGGTGAGGTGGCAGAGCAGGTGATAATCTTATTTCTTTGGACACTGAAGTTTGAATGTGATTGCTGTGATCTCATTGTGTCCAGTGAGGTTAGAATCTAAAACTAGTTAGATATATATATGCTTTGCTAAATTCTATCTTAAAGACTTTTATCATTACTCTCAACTGGAATTGTGGTCTATTGGATAATGTGGAAGACTTCAGCTGAGCTCATTCATGTGATTATAAATGGCTGGGTGTCAGGAGGCACTTTTACTCATCTCAGATGTCTGGCGTCAAAAGTTTCTAGTGGCTTTCTCTGAAAAGCCTGAGGCCAAAAATGCTTCATATAGCAGCAGTGGTTATCAAGGCAAACTAAGAAGAAACTCTGAACACAGCCTAGTCATTTAAACCTATGTGATATCAGCCACTGCGAAGGCTGAGGCAAGAGGACTGAAAGTATAGCAGTGTAGTGAATCCTATTTTAAAACAAAAAGTCCATGAGACGTGGGATACATCTCAGTGATGAACAGTTTGCCTAGCATGATGATGCCCCAAGTTCAATTCCAGGCCTTGGGTGGAAGTTGAAGAGAGTAGTCTCCACTTGATACTTCCTTAAACAAATCAACTATGAGGCCCCTGTTGCATGAGAGCAAATCCTGCTCACAATCTTAATGGTTAGAATTCGGGGGACTCATTAATTGTGATTACCATTGAAAAGAATCTGTCAGAGCCCTAATAAGATGAAGACCATTTACCCTGGGCCACATGCACACATATGCCAAACTATGGAAAAGTACTGAGGTGAAATAACTCTTAAATTTTCTCAGAGCAAATAGGGTACTGTCCGGACTGACTGACTCATGGAAGAAGAAATTACATTTCTCTTCTGACTCACTGCATCTTCTCCTCTGTAGTGCCAGAGGACTAGTTTGCCTTGTCCTTCGAGAACACTACTTTAATGCTCTGTTCACTTGCTTTATATTATAAATCTCAAAGACGAGAAGTTCTAGGTGTAGTTTTTATGTATCATACATCACTGTTAATATTCATCTTGTGGTATACAGAGAGTATAAATGACAGGAAATGTAAGTGCAATCACTTAATATTAAAGCTGGGTCCCAGGTCTCCTGTGCTTCCTCTGAAAGGAGAGATAGCATGGATTTTCTAGAAACATCTTGGGATAGTTTCCAAAGGATTAGTGGATACAGTGCTGTCATGTTTAAGCATGGGGTAAATGGGTCATTTGAAGACAAAGCACTTTAGAAAAATAGTTTATCTTTTTGTAATTGATAGAACACATAAAAGCATCAGGAAATTTTTGTACTTTTCAATAACAGTCAACTGAGCAAAAGACGACAGCTTATTAGAATATTAGAATAAATGGAGAGGTCTAGAGACCAATTGATCTGAAACTGCAGGAAATGATCTCAATCTAGATAGAGGTGCATACAGAGGTTATAGATCCTGAGTCCTCAACCTGAGGGTCATGGGGCTCACCTAAGATCATTAGAGAACATGATTTTTTACATTATGATTCGTAACTAGAAAAATTATGGTTATGAAGTAGCAATGAAAATATTTTTTTATGTTTTGAGGTCACCACACTATAAGGAATTAAATTAAAGGGTCACACATTAGGAAGGTTGAGAACCACGAATAGATGGATGATAGATAAATAGATAGGGAGACAGGTAAGTAGACAGACAGAAGAGAGCATGAATTGGCATTTTCACTTATGAAAAATCTCAAAGAAACTTTCTAAAGGACCAAGTAACCGAACAAGAGACATCATATTAGAGAGTTCCCACACAATCCAATACACTTGAATCTTGTTTGACTCAAAGATTTTCTGACTGGATTCCAGTTTTGCTTTGCGAACATCTATACCACTCAACTACTACATGGACAAACAAAAAGATATCATGACTCATTTGCCCATGTCCAAATTCTTGTTCGTAAGCAAAGTTCTTTCTGAAATCATCAAAAAAACTACAACATTAATTTTAATATGTGAACATTCAAACCTGGATCTCCAAATTCCTGTTTGTATTATACTATATTTTGTATGTATTTATTAACACAGTTTCTATTGCTTTATTTTTCCCTCAAACAAAATACTTTATTCTAATTAATATGCTACAATAGGCAATTTGTGTATCATAGAACATTGAATAAGTGTATGCTAATTCTTCCATGAAAAATAAATCTTTCATTCTGTCATATTCCCTATTGACTTAAATTTCCTCACAGAATAAGATTTTTTTCAGTTTTGCTCGTTACAGTTAGCTATTCTAAGAAAATGTAGACAAATAATTCATATATACGGAATCCCAAATATGAAGAGCCATACCTTACTTTTCACTTAAAGTTGTTCTAGCCCTGAATACTCTTACTCATTAACAAACAAAGCTTGTCATTCATTTTAATAGGTGTATAATAGTGGGCTGTGTGAAGACATCATCATGTACTTTAGTAAATTACTTATTGAGCACTGGTGCCAATTTAGACTAAAACAAGGATTAGTATTTGTAAAATGCAAATGTAAAGATTAGTTTCTCTGGAAGCAGATCTTAACTTAGCCTCTCCTCCATGGTGTGCAAACCTTACACTTCTGAAGACTGAAGTGTGCTCCATCTTCTACTTTATCATGTCTTTGACTGAAAGCCATTGCTTTCTGTGTTTGCGTTTCATTTTAAGCAAGTATTAGTATTCTCCTTGTTAAAAGTAGAACATCAGATTCTCACTAGACTTCCAACATAACAGAAAAGTTAGTGTAATCATTTATCAATGTACTTTAGAGGCATTCCTTGTAACTTTCTGCCATTTTGAGTTATGGTTACATGAGTATCTGTGTGTGTGCCTCATCCTCTTTGCTGAACTGAATATTCATAGAAGATTTTGATACACAGAACTATCAAGAGGACTTGCATATATTTGCCTTTAACAAGCATGTGATCTATGAACATATACCCAAAGCATTAGACCATTGGATTCTCTTAAATTGTAAAGGTATATAGAACTCTAAGTTAGTTAAGTACTATAGTTCTGGCTCTAAATTTACTATTAGGTATATATTTAGTAATTATTCAAGCTCATTGAAGATTTTGAATCTTAAAATTCGCATAAAATATATGAACACACTGTGTCACTGGATTGTTGTGAGAATCAAGTAAAACAGATTTTAAAAATCTCAGCATTAGATGGATGCAAAAGGAAAGGTTATTATGTGCCTTGATAGAACATTGCTCAGTGAACATTTGCAATGGGCAAGACCCCGAGTTTGATGTTTATCACAGGCTCCCCAGTAAAAGGAACATATTTTTTCTATGAAAAGTAAAACCAAAGAAATCCTAGCCTATACATTGTATTACACAGAATTGCCACACATCCATGTTTCGAAATAAACTATCACTTTACAATTGAAAACTTTCAAAGTTAGAGAAATGTCAATTCATCTGGAAGCCTATTTTACATTTGTACTACGCTAAGTATTATGACTAAGGGCCTATACAGTGAAGGGCATGCTATTACACTAGTTGATAGCAAGAAGTTTGTTATATCTAAATTAGCTAAACTGTCCAAAACTCTGATATAAACTCCCCAAAATAAATTCACTAATTTCCCAATAAATTACCACCACATCTTGCAATATTGTTCGTGTTCCAATGATACATTTTCAAAGATTTTTAAGTCTTCTGTATTCTAAGTGTGTGGTGATTTTTAAGAAGAATTTGTTTTTTCCTCCAGTATGCGTTTATGCTTGCTGATTATGTGCACTTTGTTGCCCTAAGAAAACTATTACAATAATACTTAGATCACATAAGTCCTATAGGTCAACAAAAAATGAACAGTCTTAAACAAACAGATTGAAAAGTTGCATATGCACATTCAGTTCAAGACACTGCTAGTAACAAATATAATTTATGTTAACTTATAAATTGTGCTTCAGGTGTTCCCTTATTACTATATTTTTAATACAACAAACCAATAAATTTAAAAAACATTATTATTGTATTGAAAATTATAGTTCCCAAATATATTCTACACAAGCATAAAACTAATTCATTCTTCTTATTATTATGGATTTAGCTAAGCATTCTATATAACAAATAATTTAAAGTTTACACTGTTTGACCCTTCTTCATAACAGCATGCTAAGCTACATTCCTTACTAGATATCTTTCTGTCTACTTCCCTTCGACTATAAAAACAAGAGAAAAAAATGATAGAATGTTGAATATGTGAGATACTAAATGAAGATCCAGAAAAATGAAAATAAACCTTTAGAAATAATCATCATCATAGCAGAATTTGAAATAGTACAATCCCTATTGAAAAACATATCTTGCTCTTTAACAAGTGATAGACATATAAATGATTATGTTAGTGTAAATACATGGTCCTTTTTATCATACTGGTGATGTTGAGGCATCTCAAAATACCCACACTGGTAAATATTTTAGGCATGCAATAACTGATAATTTAAGTGAGAGGTATTTCAAAATATTGTGGCATATTTAATATGTATAGAGGAAATCACATACCTTCTGTGTGCACAGCTGAGACATAGGTCCAGTTATATCTCTTCACTATGTCCACCATGGCTCGTGCCTGCTGCGCATCTGAAGGAACGACCCTCATGAAATACTTGAATAGAGTCTTGTCACTCAGATCCATGCTGGTTGCAGAGTATGCAATCTGAGGTATGTTGAAAAGCTGGAGCAAATTCTGGACTTGAATGGCCACAGAGCTGGAGCCAGGCCCAATGACTCCCACTATGGGTTTCTTGGAGCGGAAAGAAGAAGAGCCATCCACACAGCGTACCAAACCCTCTTCCTCTTCTGAAGAGATGAGCGAATCCCTTATAAACTCAATACTTTGCTCCAGGGCCACCGCTGAATGCCAGCAGGAATCTCTTATTTCACAGCCAAGTGTGATGTTGGGCAAGAGATTGGGGTCTGAATTGATCCTTTCCAGGGTATGCAGCATGGCCTCCACTCTCTGGATGCCATACTGCTCACGGACTGCACCGCATTTCCTCTCATGAACCTTGTCCACAGTTGGTTGGTGGTGGACAGAGAAGAGAGCTCCAATAATGATGTCACCTGGCATGTGAGCCACCACCCTCCTCTCGCTGGACTGTGCACTCCCTCTGACATCTTCTTTCAAAAGTAGGACTGACAGGATCAACAGAAGGACCATTTTAGGGGAGGAATTCAAGCTAATAAAGACATCATGGTGGAAGAAATTCAGATTTCCAATAGGAGTAATCAAATGTCACCCTGCGTTGAGCGGCACATTGATGGAATCCAGCAGCAATTTAGATATATACTCTAAAAAGTAACAAGGTCCCCAGATAGCTTCTAGTTAAATGCATCCATGTGATCATGATCTTCATTACCTGAAAAAATAGTGAGAAACATGAGATTTAACATAATAAATACTATTCCATATACACTCTGAACATCCGTATTAATGGAAAAACAGATGGATTTGATATTACAGATTGAAAAACTAGAACTGAAAAATGTGGGGATTTGGTGTGTGTGTGTGTTCTGTTTTGTCTCTGCGTCAGTTTCTTGGTTTTGACATCTTTACATTAATACTTTCCTTTTGTAAATCTGGAATACAGAAAACCAAATGGGATATACAGCAAAAAAACACCTGTGAAAAACAGCATCTAATTATTCAAGCTATTCTATGAACTAAATATCCTGAAAACACTGGTCCTTAAATACTTTTGAAGATTGGTGAGTGATCTCTGGGTAGTAAGACTGTATCCAGTTTTGATTTTTATTTTAACAGGAATCAGATCTGAAGTCTTTCCAAATCTCACTACTGAACTTTTGCTAACTATTCATTTGTTAAAGCAGTGTTCATTAGAGAGTTTAGATGTGACTCAGTGGTAGAGTGCTTGAGTGAGTAGTCTACACAAGACCCTAATTCCATTTCTACCATCCCCACAGCCAACAAAACAAAACATTAAAATCATGTATATTTTCTGCCTTGATGCAGTGTAAAGTATATTGAATAAGGATTCTCTGATATACAAGCATTTTGTACATTTAATATGTAAAATATATCAAGGATGGGTGAGGAGAAGGTTTGAACATTACAAAGCAAAGTGCTATAATCAAGCATGAATAATGCGGCACTCAAGTTTAGGGGAAATAATTTACAAATTCTGATATAAAGAATTATTAGTAACATTCTTAACATCACAGAACAAGAAGTATCCAATTTGATAAATTTTGATAATATGTGCTAGACTGGCCTTAAGGTCATCACCAAAAATATATAATATTTTCAAATATTTGAAATTGACCAGGGCTATATATATTCCCAACAGAATCTCTTTTGTTACTGAGGTTAAAATGAAATTCTGTGCTTAGACGGTGAAGACAGATAATTCTCTGACAATCTGAATGGTACTCCTATGGCAACCTATGCCTATGTTGGTTACTGAGGGCCATACCACCACGAACAATTCTGATTTAAGTATCCTGTGGTTTACATGGGGTCATGATGTCATCTGAGCCAGGGTCTGTGTTGATGTCCATGGCTCCTGTGGCCATGGGGTGCTGAACAGATGTCTGGGATATGGACAGAACCTGAGACCATGTTGGTGTCCAAGGCCCTTGCTGTCACCAGGACCATGATGATCTGAGTAGTCTGTACTCCCACAAGAGCCATGGTGACATCATATCTCAAGCTGCTGCCAAGGACATGTTTGAGCCCATGTTCATTCTGTAGCTGGGATCTGTGATGGTGTCTATGGCACATCATACCATAGGGGGTAATAGAAACCATGCATGCTGAAATCCGAAGGCCATGCTGAGTCATCCTGTCCCTTACTGGTCCTGTGATTGCTGACCTTGCCCTTTGATGGCCATTGCTACAAAAGAGCTGGCCCTGCCCCCATAGACAAGCTGGCCACTGCACTCAGAAAAGATAGTCCCACCCTTCTTCACCATAGATGTGGGAGAGTTGGTCATGATGATATGGGCCTAGGAGAGCTGGTTCTACCCTCACCTGAGAGGATGGTCCCCATGGTCTTGATGGAACAATTCAGCCTTGATTGGCCCATCCTAACATCTACCCTGTCTATGACCTGCCAGAGTGAGTGAACAGACTGGTCCTGCAGAAGGTTACCCAAAGTATCTCCTGACTTGGGGCAGCAGCAGGATATCCCAGGGGAGTTTTGGTGATGGTCCAGTGGTGATGGTGTGCACCAGATCTGTTAATGACTCATTACAATGAATATTTTGTGGGTCAGGCTGATTGGACATAGGGTTATACTGCATGACACAACACAGCTTCCAAAGCTACTAGAATGAATGAAGAAATAATGGAATAACAGAGGAATGAGGTGGATTTTTTTGCTTGTTTGTTTGTTTTGTTTCTAACTAATTTTGGGGAGCAGGCTGCAGGGTTGAGGAGCAGATATAGAGAGACTGAGAAATTAACAAGATTGGGGTGCGCGATGAAAAAATCTCAAAGAATTATGTTTAAAGATGAGGGAGGGGGACTTGATTGGGGGAGGAGGGGGGAAATGGGAGGCGGTGGTGGGGAAGAGACAGAAATCTTTAATAAATAAATAAATTAATTAATTAAAAAAAGAACGAATATAAAGCTAGAAATGACCTATCAACAACATGAAATGAGCATTCAATCCAATGTTAGAGAGTTGTTTTAGCAAAGCCATATATAACAAGATATGGTATACATATTTAAGTACTGCTGCCACCATTTTATATGTCAAATTAATTTTATGACATTTTCAAACAATATTTAACTACTAGGTAGGAGCTATGTGAAAACGTTGTGCAGTGATGCACATTAATAATTATTATTGCCTTTCTTGAAGCACTTATTACACCCGTTCAATGGCTTGTATGTATAGTTGTACCTCTCTTACAATTAAATATTTACAATATATAATGGTATATATTCTCCTGATACTCACAGACTTACTTTACTAGTCAATACCCCAAGCAATGGCATCCGTGGACACTTAATGAATACAAAGAAAGTTAACAAGAAAAAAAAATGATGTTCATGTAGAAAGACAACTAGGACCTAAAGACCAAGAGAGATGGAATCGTGGCATTAGCTTCTCAGGCTAAAGAAGAGGCAGACTACGTTGGATCTCTTAGTGTTTAATGTGAATTGCCACTAAATTCCATTCTGAAGCTGTAAGCAAATGACAAGCATATTCAAGTTTAGGAGCCTTTGGCTAGCAGGATATTCTGGATAACAGACCCAAGAAGTCCGATTAGAAGACTTATAGTAATCTAGGTGGAATAACAGAGGCTCCGTCACGACTGATAACAGTAAAAATAGAAAGAAGTCGACACAGTTAGATATAACTTCCAAGAAGAATCCTCTGGGTGTGCTGATGAATTAGATATGAGTAGAGATGGAAGAAGGTTAATCTGCCCCTGAAATCCTGCCTATGAAATTACCTTTTTTTGATACAGTTAATATAGATGAGATAGACAGATAAGTGAGCCAGAGTAGCAGAAGAAAAATAACTATTTTCTTCTGAATATTTTAAACTTGAAACATTTTTTGATGTGTCCAGGAACAGATGTCAAGTAGAAAAGGGATGTGAGACTTAGAAGATAGTTTTAGTTTGAGACGTAAATGCAGAGCAGCCAGTATATAAAATCTGGAATGCATGAAACCATCTGAAGAGCAAATAGAAACCTATCAAAAGTGGAGCTAAGAAGAGCTCCCCCTAAGACCAGATTTCAGGGGGGAAAAGCAATGAAAGGAAACAACTTACAGAGTGAGTGATATCAAGTGATATCAAGGAACACAGGATGGTCCCAACACTATACATCCAGAGGCATATCCAAGGTCTTCTACATTGCACAAGGAAAAATATCTACCTTTATTGAAAATATATTTATTTTATACATTTTGATAATATTTGATTCAGTAGTTATATCTTATGTATGTGTGTACATTGCTGATTATGTCAACAAACTATTTAAAAATCTAAGATTTTTTTGCAAAAACTATTTCATTATCTCTATTTCACAAATATATATATGTATATATATAATATGTGAGTTTGATAAGTTAACTGATAACTTCTAAAATGGTAAAGAACAATTGTTTATTTCTTATTACTCTAAAATATACTTTCTTATATCTTCTCTTGCCTTATTACCCATTCTTGTAAAAGCTATACTAACAAAGGCAATGAAAATGAGAGGGATCATACAGATACACCTTAAATGTTCTAAGGTTACAAAAACTCTTAGAGTTGCTTTGTAATTTAAAGAGTGAAAGCCCTCCAGTGGGTCGGGGGGGGGGTGATGATTCAGTAAAGAGAAGCGATAGATTGTTTAAAGTATTTTGACTACTATAAGGAAATACATACACACATGTTGTGTGTGTATTGTCTGAATTAGATTTAACTATCAACATTATATAGTGTAAAGTCATCTGAGGGAATCTTAACTGAGGGGTTACCTAGATTAGGGTGCCCATTTTCCACATTTTCAAAAAATTGTCTGATTAATGATTAGTGTGAGTGATACCATCCTTAGGCAGATGGTTCAGGTCAGTTTGAGAAAACTGGCTAAGTATAAACCAGGAAAATAGTCATGCTAGCAAGCTGAATTCATCCCTCGTTACTTCCTTGAGTTCTTGCCTTGATTACGTTCAATGACAGTGATCTGGAAGTGAGAGCCAAATAGATGCTTTCTCTCTAAGTAGGTCTTCGTCATGGTTTCCAGCACAGCAACAGAAGTGTCATATCCATTTTATGATGCCAGATGCATAGAAATTATGGTTAGGATAAGTTACTGAATCTAGAGGGTGGCTTTGTATGTAAAGGTCTCCTTTCTTTGCAAGCATAAGAACTTACATTCAATCCCTAGTGCTCATAAAAATCTCGGCACAGACTCTCACATGTCTGAAACTTCAGGAGGACAGATACCGGAAGATTTCTGGGATACCAGTGAGCTCCAGATCCAGTGAGAGATCTTTTCTCAAAGGAATGAGGATAGGACACCTGATGGCCTTCTCTGTATTCCATTCTGAGTCCGTTCCTGCATACACGGTTAGGACCCCTCCCCCCACATAAAAATATTATGGTTTAGAAACTTAGAAGAAATGTATTACATTTCAGATTATTATAAGACTTCACAAAAATATTATCCTTTATGCTACCAAAATACTAGAAAATAATAGTGGGTAAATTGCCAATAGACAAGTAGAGAACACATCACATATATCAATATCACTTATCTGGTCAATAACTAGTTACTGAGTGGTTTACTTTGGACCAAACATTCTGCTATACCTTGAGTGTTCCATTTTGGACAGAGTAAGTTCATTATCTCATGGAGCCTATACCAAGCTAACAGTAGAAGGAGTTGTTAGATGATAAACAAGATAAATTGATGAAAGTCTTTATGCAACAGAGTCCTGAAACGGAAAGAAGCATAAAATCACAGGACAATAGAATGAGACATGAAGTAACAAGTGTTAAATAATGCTGACAATAATATAAATTTATAAGGTAATATTCAACTAATATGTGCTTAAGCAAAGGCTTCATCAGGAAAACATCTAGGATAAGTACATCCCAGACAAGGGTTAAAGCAAATATCAAGTTTCAGAGACAGAATTTTGTTTAGTGTCTTGGAGAATACTAAAGAATCAGTGTACTTGCTGGAAAGTGAGAGGGAAGCAGTGGTTACTCTGTGAGGTTCTGTGATCATGGTAAGCCTGTTTAGACTTCAAAATTCCATGGTTTTAACATTGTATGGCAATGTTTTTCTGGGATGGTTCTCAACAAAGAAGGGTTACACTCTGCCTTACATTTGATCAAGAGAAAGACCACAAAGGCAGATGGTGGGGAAGCAAGGAAGAATCTATGGAAATCGATCAGACGGTAGTGGCTGGATGGTAGATGAGGCCACAAGAGAGATTCTGTGGGATCTGGAATGTAAAATGAAAGAATTTGCTGTCAGATGACCTAAGATGAGAAGGCAAGGAGGCTTCAGGGAGAATGAGGGAGCTGAGGATTTCAGCCTGGGCACCTGCAGACTAGTTTCCTCATTTAGTTGAAGAAGCACAGCCAGCACATTTGGTGGATACAAAAGAGGCTGTGTTTCATATACTTACTCAAATTCATGAACATATGCAGATAAAGAAGCTGAATATACAAGGCTAAGTTTCCCCAGAGAGGTCTCACTTGTTGATATAAAATGTGGGGGGCATCGGCGTATGGATATCCTTTTTTGTAAACCAAGAAACTGGATGAAATCACCTAGGAAGCAAAAAAGCAAAAAGGTAGTTACACAAGCTGCATTGCACGGGATTCCAAAGGTCCAAATATATAGAGACGAAGACAAACTAGAAAGGAGGCTGAACAGTATTAGGATCAGAAACCTTCTCACCTCAAGTTTGTGTTTTTGGTGTGGAGAGTTATATAGCACAGTACAGTCATATCATATTGGAAATAAATAAAAAAATGCATGATTAGGTTTTCATTAAATGTCATGAATGGGCATAAATTAATTTCTAAGTTTCCAAGTTTATTGGTATGGTTAGAATATTTCAAGTTTGAAGGTTACAAATCCCTCCTCAATTTCTGCTGCAGTCTCTTTGGTGATTTGAATTCCCACTCACCCAAGCTCATCCACCTGCTCCTCCTTAGGGGTTTACTAATCAAGTTAAATCTGTTCTTGTCTACTTTGTTCCAGTGGCTTTGTTCATATGGGTTGTGACCTTTAGTTTGATTTGTTACAATGACATTTGTCACAGAGTTGAAAGTATAGACTTAGAATCCAGGAGAATCAGTGTTAATCTTGGAACTATTCTCTATTGGCTGTGGACCTTTGGCCAGCTGGTGTTGCTGAGACTTACACCCTTATTAACAATGGCCTAAGATAATTACCCATACCCATATGTTCTAAGAGAAATTGAATGAAATATTTTAAAATACTTCCTTTCCAAAATCTAAGATATCCTGCTTCCCATGGCCTCTGAGCACATGTGGAAAACTTTTTTCTCATATTATTTTTCTCTCTAACCACTCTTTATGCTTTTCTTATGGTATTTAATCCTAATCTAATGTGGTGGCTTTTTACACAACTTTGCAGCTACAACAAATTTAAAACCTATAAAGGGTTGAATATGTGGTACCCTGAGCATAATTTGATGCAATTCTTGCATAGAATTAAATGTCTGATAAATACTAAACGTGCAAAATATAAAATTTATTCTCTCTGTATCACCTTATATTTGACTACCTGCCAAGATTCCATGATAACCTCTCCTCCTTACTGAGAAGTATATCACAGTCACCCCCCTCTGCCCTGTAGTCTTGGCCATCACAGGACCTCAAAGATTAGAATCAGTCTAGAGAAATGAGCAGAGAACTTTGAATATTCCCCTCACATTTTCAACAAATTAAGTAAGACAGAATCATGTAACTAGAGAGTGTCTCGTATATGATTCCACACTACTGAGACCCATTGATATTATTTAATGAATACCAGACTGGGATCAGAGTGCAACAAAAATTCAACTTTGATCATTTTTATACAATTTATTCCTTATAATGTTCTAAGTAAACAACATTAATTATATATATATGTTAATATTCTATTGATATTAAGTCCTTTCCCTGATATATTTTGTTCTTTGTTATACAGTGTATTTAAAATGTCTTGCTATAATAGGTCTTTTGATGATGGTGGCAATGATTATAATAATATAAATACACAGATGGGGCAGGATATGTTGTTCAGTGGTATAACTCTTGCCTGACATGAAAATCTCCTATCTAATGGCAAAACTGACAGAAAAATACATCTTGCTTAGTTTTCTGACTTTAAATATTATCCAGTTGTTACAATAATTGGCATTGTAACTACCTGTCATACAGTTTTGTTATGGTAGATCTGATGCTCAGAGATACCTTATTCTTTGTCCATGCTTCAAGAGCAAGTTAGTAGCAGAGCCATGGTTTAGATTTAGAACATCTGTTTCTTTGAATGTGTAGAGCTGGGAGTTGTATGTGTGAATATATGTGTATGGGAGCGGTACCCCCATAAATACCTATGTGGAAGCCAGAGGCTGAGAACAGACTGTCTTCCGCAATCTTCTTCATGTACTTTTATTGGGAAAGAAAAAGGGTCCCCCCCTGAACCTGGGAACAAATCATGATTTCTGAGAGACTGACTGGATAGTGAGTCCCTGGGATCTCCTTGTCCCTGACCACCAGTGCTGAAGTGACAGAGTGACATGTGGGAATCACTACACTAGGCTTTTGATGTTAGTTCTAGAGATCCAGTCTCAGTACTTAATTCCTTGCCTGTATGTTTGAAATCATCAAAGAATATCAGCAAATAAATCAGAAAACAGTAACTGATGATCCTCATTTCATACAAAGTAAAATACATCATCTCAAAACAAGATGATGATGATGATGGTGGTGGTGGTGGTGGGGTGTGTGTGTGTGTGTGTGTGTGTGTGTGTGTGTGTGTGTGTTGTAGCTTCTGGTCTGTAAGGGTGGTAAGTTGATGAGAAAAATAAGTCCTTGCTATGGATAATGGGAAGGTATTGCCTCAAACAATGACCAAAAATATTTAAAACAGTATAGGCCTAAATTTTTTAATAAATTTGGAGATGGTTTTTTTTTTGTTTTGTTTTGTTTTTTGTTTTGTTTTGTTTTTTTTTTTTCGAGACAGGGTTTCGCTGTGGCTTTGGAGTCTGTCCTGGAACTAGCTTTTGTAGACCAGGCTGGTCTTGAACTCACAAGATCCGCCTGCCTCTGCCTCCCGAGTGCTGGGATTAAAGGCGTGCGCCACCACCGCCCGGCTAAATTTGAAGATATTTATCATTCAAAATGGATATGGATAGTTTAATTTATATGGTGTGTTTGTTCAACAGGGCAATATCAGAAGCAATCAAGTACTTTAATCCACCTTTACATTTATGAATTCATTGTCCATCATAGAAAGCAGTGGACATATTTAACATGTAAATATGTAATTTGTCTTAAGTAACTATGCAGTCTTATATCTTAAATGAATTTAAAAAAGGAGAAAATGGTGGGTAGAATTTGTTATAAATGGCAAATGGCAACGTAATCAGACTCATAGCTCACATTGTCTTTTATTTTCAACAATCTTCTCACTGCCCAACCATCTTCCTGGCACAGATGTCTCTTATATAACTTAATCCTCACAAAAGCAAATCACATAGCTCAGGACGTCAACGCTAACAAGATTCCTTCCACACGAGCCATAGCCTCATCACAAACAGGGTGTCAATACTGCATGTGCTCTGTTTGCCTTCGATACATTTTTTAAATAAACAACTGTGTACGTAGATAAGAAGCACTCGGAAGTATAATGATATTGAGACCCATGCAATGTGGGAAAGCTCTGCTGTCATCCATATCTGAAGCATACATCTGTGACCTTGTAAACAAGAGAGAGAACAGCATCCTCTTTGTTTAGCTGAAGACAAAGAATGGGCCGTATTTTAATCCTCCCAAAGCCATAAATGGCACTACAAAAAGATGAAATCTGCAATTTTATGCATCAGCTAAAAAGTGCTAGCCATAGACAGGAACTCACTAAATCACTGTAAATCATTTAAACAAGGGGTTTAGGAGTCCATGAAGACCTGAAACAGCCTTTTGCAACAAAGCAATAAAAAAGTACTAATAACACAATCCACCATTTCTAACTGGTCTCAATTTTATTATCAAGCAGTGATTTTAAGCTTTAACCATTTCATAGTCCCCAAAAGCTTTCTAAATATTTATGACATATCTCCAAGGACTGAAAAGAAATATTTTTCCTGCTAAAACAAAACCCACTCAAGAGATGCTTAGAAATATACTTTGTAGTTTTATAAATTGATCTCTATTTATTTACTAATTGCTGTTATTTATTGTTATATGGAAACATTCTATTTCATGTAAGCTTTGCAAAAACTCTAGAAGGTATTATGATTACTATCTATATTAATACATTTTGGTATGGAAATTTACAGGCAAAATGTTCTTTAGGTTTCATACCTATGAAAAATAACAGTCAGAAAAGAAACCCAACTGACTTGATGCCCATGCTTATTATAATCAAGTAGCAATGCCCTGTGAAGGACCTCGTGGTTTGATTGTTTAGAGTTCACATATTGACTGACAACACAGCATTCTAGAGGTTGAGCTGTCCATTAAATGTTTGTCTTATGTCCAGCCATTAAAAACTACATTAAGTATATCAGATTAGTTAATTTTGCTTACCTGAATCATTTAGCTCTGTCTTAACCACAGTGCTACTGTCAGTTGTGAAGATTGTTGTAGCAGGATAATGTCTTATCCATTGGAGGATATTTCACAGTATCACTGTTCTCTGTCTATTGAGCCAAAGGGCCGGTAACACAATATTTTATTTGTGAAGCCAGATGTACCCCTAGACATCCCTGAATGTTCTTAGTGGGTGCGAATCGCTTCCAGTTGAAAAACAGATTCACGTGGAAGTCCTCAAAGTAATGTCCACATCATAGTAACAAAAAGTGAAGCTCAGGGAAATGCATCAGGATTCGTCATTCTCTGAAACTACCAGTGATACAAAGGAAGTTAGCACAAGTGTGCCTTCCTCACTTTGATATGTACTTCTGTATGATCTTTTTACCAAGGCTGATATTTCCATTGTAGAAACACAATCTCATCGGAGATACTCTAAGGTCTTCTTTTACATTCCCAATGCATGATTGTAAGAATCCACAGATTATAATAAAAGAATGTGAGAATAGCCTAGGATACATTTGCAATTTCAGGGGCTGCTGCATCCTAGTTGTAGAAATCAATATAACTTGAACAGAATAGTAAATGCTATTTTATATAGTATTTTACATATGTCAATTTGAAAGTCATATTTAACTGTTTTTTTTAAAAAATCAGTAATAATGTATTATTTCCTAATCCCTAAAGGATTAAGTTACATTAAGACATATTGGTCTTAAAGTTATTTTGATTTTTATCAAATAAAATGATGGGTATTTTATAGTCATGTTGCCCACTAGTGCCATTGCAATTATATTTTTTTTATATTTTTTTTAAAAAAACATAGCCTCAAAAGTTTAACATCCATGACCTACACCCAAAGCTACTGGGACAAGTAACCACTAAAGAAATCTTCTAGAGCTGACATTTTATAATGACAGCAAATCATGTCTACTTAAAATATATCTTTTGCTTCTGCATCTTCTTTTTCACTTTCTTGAACAGTTTGGCTAAAAAAAGAAGATATTTGAAACTGCAATTATGTAGCATTTTGATTTCTGATTATCTCCTAAAATTTGCATGTCTAATTTTAAATATTCTTGAATGTTTGAGAAAAAATATTTGCACACTCCCTGTGGAAGAAGAATTTGGTGCTGACTCAGATTAGTAGAATGGAAAAAGAAACCTTCATCTATATATCCCGGTTACAAAATAACATTATGTCAAAAGCTAGAACTTGGGAGTCAAATGTCTCTTGGTTTATTCATCTGGTTTGTCATGGTTTGAGCAGTGAAATATAAAAAAAAAAAAGTTAACTAGTATCTCTTCATTATATGTGGTTTTTCACAAAGAAAAACAAAATGAAATCCACTGTTGAGAAAATTAGTAACATGAGAACGCAAACAGAATTTTATATCCAAAATCCCAAAGACAATAAACAGTCATGATTTTACATACAAACTCTGAACCACATTTCAGGCAAATTACTTGGATTTTAACAACTAGTTTCTCATCATTTTACCTTCCCCCAAAATTACCAATAAGGAAACTTTGGTATTTGTTTATAAATATATACACATATGCACATGCATGTATATGTTTGTGTGGGTATATGTCTATACATGTATATGTATATATATTTATACATGTTTGTACCCACACCTATATATGTGTATAAACAAATACCCAAATTTATTTATATATGTGTGTGTGTGTGAAGCCTATATTAAAGATATATATGATTTAATTCTGTTTCTAAATTCACATAGGTACTCAAAAAAAGATGAGATCCACATCCAAGCAGTTTGTTGCAGATTCTTCTTTACCAAAATACACTGCAAGCCTCAGCACACTGGGGACCATCATGAAAGGTCCTCCAAAAATAGATGACCTGCAGACTGATTTTATGACAAAAGGATTTATTTCATAATATCCCCACACACACACGGAAGTATGTATATATTGTTAGGGTTGATTTCTTGTACCCATTTTCATATTCCAACAATGAAAGAAAAACTTCAGTTTTCAAAACAACAAACAAAAACAGTATTTTTCATAACTTTTTGATGGTGAACTAATATAACACATTTAATACTTGATATGATGCCTAATGTGCTAAATAAACAGTATTCAACATGGCAAGCATTAGTCTACAACAAAACTTTTATTGGAAGGTCTATAGACAAACACATATTTACATATGTGTGTATGTGTGTCTGTGTCTGTGGGTGTATTTCAAATAATATCATTAAAATTAAAATATGTATTCATTTCTCTTCTGCATTAATTTGGAAGCAATGAAAACAAGCCTATGATATGTCATTTTATTAAAATACTTTTATTTTAATGGGACATGGGAATACTAAGAAGGTACTATTTGATTATAAACAGTTGAAAATTCAAAATTAAAATGTTCCTTTCTCAGTTGTATGAATATAAAATAAGAACAAAAACTGCTTCTTTGGATATATCAATCTCATGTCTTCTAATCTCAATTACTAACAGAAATACAGCTGCCCTAGGATTAGGATTAATATTTCCAAACACATAACTTCAAATCAAGAAAACTTTTTCTTCTATATAATGCAGTGTCAAGATCCCAAGATCCCAAGCAAATCCACTTCACCTTAGCAAGCCACATATACTGACATACATTCATACATACATATATGTGTGTGTGTGTATCAAGAGTCCTCATATTTTCACAAAGTAGGATTAAGTTGAATGTATTTAAGTAATATAAACAGAAATTATGTAAAGATAAAAATTTAAGTCCATGTGCTAATCCAATAGCAAAAATATATAAAGAAGTATGTCTCTTTATTCCATGAATTTAGCAAAACTTGGATAAAACGTGCCTACATATTTTACTCAAATAATACAATTAATTGTATTTTTTACAATTTATTTAATGTCATCATTTCAACGTATAGTGTTGTCTTCTCTTTACTGGCATCTGATTTTTCTTTTCCTTTTTGTTACAAGTCTTCACGTAACTTGCTTCATAACTAAGGATGACTTTGAACTCTTGTCCCTACCACTTCCACCTCCCCAATCATGGGATTATACTTATGTATCCCCACTCCCAGATTTAATTCAGTTTATAACTGCAGACCAGTTCCCATCACTCTTCAGAAAGAGAAAATAGTAACATACCCACAAAAATGTCCAATGCATGCTGAATAAAATAGGAATGACGAAAGACATTTACTCACAGATGTAAAGATGTGTAGGAAGTCAACTGATCTAGCAGGAAACATGACAAAGTAACTCAGAAGAAATGAAAGCACTGTTTCATTACTCAATATTCCAAAATTGTCAATAATCTTTAGGTGTGAGCATAAATCTATGGCTGAATTTTCCAGGGTACCCTGTGTATCTTTTCACACAGCCATAATGTGTACTAAGAAATGATGGTAGAGCTCCAGGTCTACTTTTAATAATAAGTGAAGATTTTAACAAACACATGGTCTATTCAAATACCATCCTTCTCCAAATAATCTCATAAGGGTCTATATTAAATAATTATTGAAAGTTTTTTTCTTCTTTTTTTAAAAAAAAATGTATTTCCTCTCTTTTTGAACATAGAACACACAGAATAAACATTGCTATGCAATACTACAATGCTCTAGGGGTTTCAGTTAAAATACATCAATTTCACATTTACTCATGAAATGTAAAGAACCAGGAAAAGCTATTTTCTAAGCAGTGGTTGCTCAGCAAGTGTTCAGAGCAGCCTATGGAGTGTGTCCGGACCTGTCCAAGGTGCTGAAAGGGTTTCTAGGAAAACGCTGCAGACTTGCTGGCATGCATGTCATTAACCTAGTGAGTTTGAGACCCAATGATTCCAGTTCTAAACCAGTGATCCTTCAAAAATGGAAAGTTGAATACACAAATGACAAAAATATCCACAACTGACAATTCAATATATAATTACAGGGAAGTAACAGAGAAATTAAAGGAGAAAATTCCCTGCACTCTATAAGGCAAGAGCACAAACCGTACACAAGAAAGATGACACACCTAAGTAAGCCCTCTGGAAATCACAATAAAGAGCAAAATAACTCAGAGAAAATCCTCAATGGAGGAAGGAGATGAACTTGGAGCTAGCCATGCTCTTGAGGCTGTTCCAGACAGACAACCTGCTGCTAGCACTAGGAAAACACTATTAGCCCACTCCTTAAGCAATTCAAACAATAAAATTCAAGATTGGGAATAGAAATGGAAAGAAAAGGAGAATTCACCTTTCCACTGACCAATACCAATTTCTTATGAAGATATAAATTGGAGCCCAGTACTCCTGACTTGCCTGGATACTCGAACTGGTTCGGGTGAAGCAATGCCAGGGTTCTGACTAAATAAACACAAACATCTGTGATCCCCTCCTTAAAGTCTGTTTTCCAACTTCCTGTGCTCTAGAGAGAAATTAGAACAACCACAAATTGCAAAACTAGGTGGAGAACCCTCTAGGCTAACAGTCACTTCCCACTGAGAGGTCCAATGTGTGGGTTAGACTAAGAACACCGGCTAGCATTTGCCTTGGTAGGACTGTCCTGGTTTGTTGTCAACATGTCCCTGTAGTCTGCATTACCTCCTCTGCAAACTGCTCTGCTGCCCTGTCATAGCTTTGTGTCTGGACGGAAAGAGAAGCTCCATCCAATGGAAAAGAAAGCGCATGGGGGCTTAAAGTGACATTCAGAGAGAGGCATTGAAGCCCAAGACGTGATTTCAGCACCTCCCGCTGTTCCCCCTCTCCCTGCCTCAAGCAAAGCGGCTGCGGGAAGAGAACCCAGTCTATCCATAAGTATTTCTCCTTCCGTCCTTTCTCTACCTTTGCTTTCTCAATTTTCAGTCCTCCAATGGCTTGGTTAAGTCAATCTGCATTCTAAATCATTTTCCTGACGTCTCAAAGCTCAGGCATAGGGATCCAAAGGCATGCATAATCCCTATCTCAGCCCATGCATCAATCCCCAGCATTACCCTCCTGCTCGCGCCTTTTCCACCAACAGGTTTAATTAATGATAGCCTCCCATAAAAGAAGCAGTTGTGAACCTCCTCAGCTCCGGTCACCCTCCCTCCACCTGCATCCCCTCCTCCAAAACACACTGTGAGCGGCTCAGCATCCTAAATCCTTCTCAGGTCTGGGGATACCTGGGCACACAGACATAGCAAGCTTACCCCCTGTTGGCCCCGGCCCCGCAGCAGGCAGTGAGATGCTGTCCAGCTAGACCCCCGGAGTAAAGTTGAGCAGCTGGGATTATTGGGCTTGAGCCAGGTTTCTGAGTCCCGGGCTTTCCCCCATCCCAAGATGATCTCCAGCTCATCCCCTGTGCTCAGAGTGCCCAGAACAGCCAAGCTGAGGGCGGTGTGTGCAGCAATCTTCCCCTCTACCAAGAAAGGGGGGAAGGGGAGCAGGGGAGAGAGCGGAGGAGGGAGGGGTGGTAGTTAGTATTTATAGAGAAAAGACTTCTCTGCGCAACTTTTTGGTGCCACCAAGTGGCACAGTGAGTTCCTTTAGGAACACAGACTACTGGGCAGATCAGGGTGGGTAGACTAGTTCCAAGGCCAGATACTCACGCTGGTGGGAGAACTGGGGGCACCCGGGAGAGCAGTTTGTGAATACTCACCATGGCAGGATTTACAATGCAAATTTCCGAATTCTAAGATTTAATCTCTATTCAAGGAGGAGGGATGGACAGGTCTTCTTCATTTGAGTGAAAGAGGCATCAAGACAGGATAGGTGCCAGCTGGCCCCTGGGAGTATAGACATGCATGTCCCAGGACACAGTTCCCTCTCTCTTTCCCCTCTGCCTCCTCTGCTTATATTACAGAGCGTTCCTATCTCATCCCCATGCCCTCTTTTGACACACCAAATGACCAACCTTGAAATAGGAGTGTCATTTTCCTTGCCATAATCAATTCTAGATAACTTCTCAAATCCCCAAATCCTCAATAAAAATTAAAACTTTGTAGCTTGTCACAAAAATATTTTTCAAGTGCTATTTAACAGCGCAACAAAATATACAAAACACCAAAAATGTATGACAAAGTTCTGTGTATCCGAGCCTCTCCAAACAGCTCTCAGAACTCCAGAATCTTCACATGGTGACTGGATCTTTGGCTGGCCTCACCCTTTCCCACCAACCTTTCAGCATGCATCCTCCCAACAACCGTCAGAATTTTGCAACCGTTTATGATACTTTGGGGTAAAACACCTTCACAATCCTTTTGTCTGTATGTCCTGACTGTGCTCCCTTCTTCCTTTGCCTATACAAGTCTCCAGTCCTATACAAACACACACTATTCCATGAGACGTCAGTATCCCACCTGCAGTAATACTCTCTACAGTTTCCTGATGGAGAGAAGGAGTATCCAGTGCTTGATGGACTTGTTCAAGGTCACATATTTCCCTAGACAATGACCTCAGGGCTTCTCACGGTGTGACTGAATGAACGTTGATTCTAAATCTGACAGCCAGAACTAGTCTTTCTATACCACCCCACACAGCTCACTGAGTCTGTTCAACTCCCTTCTCTTTTCTCTTGGTCTCCATGGTCTCTGTCATGATCCTTTGTGAAAGTTCTACCAGAAAATTAAGGATTACAAAAGTATTTATATCTTCCTTGCAGCACAAGAAATACATAAACTTGGTTTTTAAGGTCCAGATGTGCTGATGTACGTCTTAAATGGGTCGCTAATTCTAGAC
Source organism: Microtus oregoni (assembly GCF_018167655.1). NCBI lineage: Eukaryota > Metazoa > Chordata > Mammalia > Rodentia > Cricetidae > Microtus > Microtus oregoni. The sequence goes on along the minus strand of NW_024543059.1, from coordinate 9,518,726 downwards.
AATCTCTCATTCTTGGTTCTGTAGTCATGTAAGTGTCATTTTAGAATTGTAATAGTGGTATTCAAAACCAGCCATAATCTCCTTTCTTCCCTCGTTTTGGGGTTCAGCATCAGCAAGTGCTCTTATTAGCCCCCAAAACATCTAATATGCTTAGCGATCTAAAATCCCCTTCCCTCGCTAAATGCATGCTTTATCATTGCACATGCTCCAGCATGAGACGGGGGAGGGGGGGCTTCATTTGGCTCTTTTTTTTCTGCCTCTGATTATTTTAGTAATTTTTCTATGGAAACAAGCCCACTGAAATCCTTCAGTTACGCAAATGAAAACAAAAAGATGTTCCGAAACCTCCCATTCAGCTATACCACAGAAGCTCAGGCTTCTTACTCTAAATTCATGTCTAATTTACTGGGCACATGTCCTTGCAGCGTGACTTTCCTAAACTTACAGGACCTCCTAGTGTCCCTGGCTCCACCTGCCCACTACCTGCCGTCCTGGGTCCCTTTAGTCCAAGCTCCCGCCCCTTGCTCGCTCACTCTCCATCCCTGTGCTGGGGGAGGGGCTCCGGCGGCATCCTACATCCCTGGTAACTCTACAGCTGAGAGAAAGAAAAACAGCCCTGTTCTTACCAGGTGCGCGCCCTGAGCCTTGTTCCCCTGGCCAGCCGCTCCTTACAAGCTCCCTGCGCTTTCGTAGCGGCCTTGGCTGCTGTTAAAGCGCTAGTGGCTGCGATCGAAGCAGTAGTGGCAGCCAGCAGAACGGCTGCGGGGCCCTCGGCGGTGGCGCTCGCTCTCTCGCGCCAGCGCCTGGAGCACGTGCTGCGCCCAGGCAGACGCAGCTGGAAGCGCAGCGCTGGACTGGCTCCTACTCCTGCAGAGTGCGGCTTGGGGCCGCTGGCTCGCCTGGGCTCAGTGAATGAGCACTGCTCCTAAAGCCTCGTGGGCTCAGGGTTCAGGCCAGGGTAGCCCTGGACTTCCTCTCTAGCTCATTCCCACCCAGAGATGGAGAAGCAGAGCTGTACTGTGAGGCGTGGGTGGTGGCATGTCACTCAGAGAAAAGATGGGGGAGCAGGTAGATAATCAGCCTCTCTCTGAAGATAGTACTGACTGAAACTCCTGACAGTGATTGGGAGAAGGGGTGTCATTATTGCAGGAAGGCAGAAGGGAGAAAGAGGGAGGGAGGGAGGGAGGGAGGGAGGGAGGGAGGGAGGAAGGGAGGAAGGGAGGGAGGGAGGGGGGGAGAAAGGGAGGGAACGAGAAACAGAGAGACAGAGACAGAGACAGAGAGATAAAGAGACAGAGGAAAAACAGAGAGAGAGAGAGAGAGAGAGAGAGACAGAGACAGAGAGACAGAGAGACAGAGAGAGAGAGACAGAGAGTAAGTCAGGGAACCCTAAGGTGATTCAGAAACCTTAGTGGTCAGAAAGACCATTGAATTTAATAGTTTTGCTCATTAGCAATGTCATTTTGCATTTGTAGGCACTTCTTAAAAATGATTCTGTGTCCATCCATTTAAAACTCTTCCTCTTTGGCACTTACTTAAGCGTCTTTCTTCTTCCTCAAATGGCTTGACTTCCCTCCCCCTGCTACCCTTAGTCATTCTACGACCATCAAAAATTCTGAGGTCATCTTTATATTATATTTTAAAAAGAAATAAAAGAAAATTTTATAAACTACTTGTGTGATTTAAACAAAGGAATAATGCAATTATTAATAATGCTAGTATGGCCTGGACAAATCGGGGGAGCCAGCTACTCTTTTTTTAATTTTTATTTTTTTTAAAAAAAACTATCTTTTCTCATTTCACATACCAATCCCAGTTCCTTCTCCCATTCCATCCACTCCTCAGAAAAGGAGAGGCTTTCCATGGGGAGTCAACAAAGTCTAGCACCTTGCTTTGAGAAAGGAATAAGGCCCTCCCTACTATATCTAGGCTGAGCAAGGTATTCCCCCAAAGAAATTGGGTTCCAAAAGGTCAGTATATGCAGTAAGGATAAATCCTGAGCCAGGGTACTTTCTTTAGCTGAGTCAACTATTAAAAGAGAATGACACTGAATTCAAGGACAACAGTTGTTAGTTGTACTTGTCGGTGCACCCTAGCAAACAGACAGATGATTTTTTTGATCACTTCCGTTATCCAACAGGAGGAAAAGGAAGTGCCCATCTACCACACTGTGTTAAGCATTACAATGGACTATTTCTCTGTACTGCAGAGATAGTCACACATACACATGTATCAGGACAATTAACAACAGAAAATTAGAAACAGACTAGATGTGTAGCAATGGCTCCATGAACAATAAAAATGTACGTGCACATAGTGGACTTTTGTTCTGCTATAAAGAAAACTGAAATTATAAAATGTACAGAAAAGAAGTCATGAGCCTCAAGTGTATAATACTAAGTTAGGTAGTCTACATCCAGGAATATAAAATCAGTATGTTCTCTTTCATGTGCAGACCCTACTCTGCAATGTGCACACGTAGAAATGACTGTAAAAGTAGGTAAAGCCTTAAAAAACAAAAACAACAACAACAATAACCTACAAAACTAGAAAGAAAACCCAAAGAAGGTGAAAAGAGGTACTAAGGGAAAGAGAGGGCAAAGGCACACAAGTGCCCTCAAAATGGTAAGAGGACAGAGGTGAGCTATTGGGGGATTGGAAAGTCAGAGAGGAGATGAAGAGAAGGGTAATCCAAAAGATACTTTGTTTGAGAATGGCATAGTAATGTCTACTTGTGTGTAACTTTAAAAAGTTAAAATGTAGGGCTTGCAAGAATTATTCATTTTTCTGCGTCTAAAGACAATTTTAGATTTTAAGTACAAGACAGGAATGTGTTTTCTCTTGGTCTAGAATGTAAAATGACTGTTGGTATTGCATGAGACTCTCTGGACTAGGCAAAGTCCATTCAATCTGTGCTCTAACTTAGTCCCCGCTGTGAAGAGGATTGTGGAACTTAGAGAAGCCAGTGGTTTCTCAAGAAAGTATCACACAAAGATCATAACTATAGCCACGCTGTCTTTGTTTAGGACAACATAATACAGACTTTGTGGATTACTTGCAAATACCTAAAAATTATTCTTAGATATAGGAGGTTTTCAAATACCTACATGTATTTAATTCTCTACAATATCCAAGGCTATTGGAGAAGATGGTGTCCCCAAGTCTCAAAAAAGATGAAGCCACCCCCATGTGTCACATGTGGCTTCCTATGCTCTAAAAGCTAACATGCAAATAAATTCTAGTGTTCATCAACAAAAATATGTCCAGAGGAGAATGGGGGCCCCATTAGTTAATCTTAAATTGCTTAATGATATTTAAAACTATAGCTTCTTTTCCGCTTTTACACTGTCTCTTTTTTTCTTAAGTTGTTTAGAAGTTATTAATTTACTTTCTTCAATTTATTGTTAAAAAAAACCTTACTTTCTTGGGGTTTTTTTATTTATTTTTTTATTGAAAAAAAATTTCCGCCTCCTCCCAGCCTCCCATTTCCCTCCCCCTCCTCCCACTCCTCTCCCCTTCTCCCCACTCCTCTCCCCCTCCCTCTCCAGTCTGAAGAGCAGTCAGGGTTCCCTGCCCTGTAGAAAGTCCAAAGTCCTCCCCGCTCCATCCTGGTCTAGCAGCTGTGACTGAAAAAGCATGGGATAAAACTGGACTCTCTGAATATGGCGGACAATGAGGGCTTCTGAGAAGCCAAGGACAACAGCACTGGGTTTTGATCCTACTTCATGTTCTGGCTTTGTGAGAGCCTAGCCAGTTAGGATATTCACCTTACTTTCTTGGTTTTAATTCTGCTTATTATCTCTAAAATTTTCAGTGCCCTCATGTACTTGAATCAAAGTTGTTTCCCCTTTCTTTTTGTTAACTCAGTCTAAAATATTGTCTAATTCAATTGTTATCATAATTGATTATTGTCCATCTTTTCTATGTACTAAAATGTAATCTTCTTAAAGAGGGAAATTTTGTTAAACACATTCCAAAGTCCTAGAAAATAGAAGGCAGTCAATTATTTTTTCAATTATTTACATGAATAATTAAAAAACTATACCTGCTATGTGTCCAAACTGGCAAATGGTAATAAACCCTAAATATATTTAAGAAAGTCTAGAGGATGACTATATACAGTCACTTTCCCAACATAGACACACCAACCTCTGTTGACAGAGATTTGTCCCGCCCAGTCCTGCAGCAGTACAGCCCTCTAGAAACACACAGAGATCTACATTAATCATAAACTGATTGGCCTAATAGCACAGGTTTTCTTATTAACTGATTCTTAGATCTTAAATTAACCCATGATTCTTGTCTGTGTTAGCCACATGACTTGGTACCTTTAATTAGTGACGCTTCTCATCTTGCATCCTCTGCTTCTGGGTGATGACTGCATACTCCACCTTTCCTTTTTCCTGAATTCTTCTGTTCTGGTCACCCTGCCTCTACTTCCTGCCTGGCTACTGGCCAATCAGCATTTTATTAAAATACAGGTAGACAGGGTATTGTCCCACAGCAAACCTCTGCTATCATGTTTCTCGGATACCAAAGAAGCTGCAATCATGCTAAATATTTTGCAACTTTATTGCTATTGACCCACTGAGTTATAAATAAATGACTTTTCAAACCACCTTCTGACATGTTGTTCATTAAATTTATAATTGGTATCTTCATAGAAGATTTTATAGCAGAACTAGAAGGATGTTTTACATTGTCATCATCCATAGGATTTCAACACAAAATAAAGCATAACATGAAATTTTAACTAAAAAAATATGCCATTTATAGGTCGAGGTCATTCATTGCTTTTTCCATAAAGGAAAAACAGAGCATGGTTTTCTAAATTTTTAATTTTATGCCAAATACAGAGTAAACAATGAGAAAAGAATTTTAGTATTTCAGCACATGAAAATCACTGCAGCTTTAGTCCGTGTTTTCTGGAATAAAGCCCTGTTCTAACAACACTCTTGACACACATAACAAATACGGAAATGCTTCTCCTCACTCTGTGATTCTTGGTCCCTATTAGCTCTCTTACGCAGAGAAAGTGAATATCTCATGACAATTGTTTTCAGATGCCCCTACTTAAGGGAGTTGGAGAACATCCCTCTGCATATCTGACTACTAGACCAGATTGTCTGTCTATCTATCTGTCTGTCTGTCCATCTATCATCTATCTATCTATCTATCTATCATCTATCTTTCTATTCATTCTACAGTCCTAATTTAGTTTTCCCTCTCTCCTCTCCTCTTATTTCCTCCCCCTGCCTACCCTCCATCTGACCACCCCTCAATCAACTCCTGCTCTGTTTCTGTTAGAAAGGGGCAGACCTCCCATGGGTATCAACAAAGCACAGCATACTAAGTTGCAGTAAGATTAAGCACCTCTCTTTTTATTAAGGCTGGGCAAGATAATCTATTATTTGAGAAATAGTTTTCCAAGAGCCAGTCAAAGCGTCAGGGACAGCCCCTGCTCCCACTTCTGGGAGTTCAACAATCAGAGCAAGATACACAACTGCCAGATGTATAGAGAGGGCCTAAATTGGTCATATGCAGGCTCTCTGGTTGCTGGTTCAGATTCAGTGGGTTCTTATGATAAAAATTACTTGTTTCTGTTGGATTTCATGTAAAATCCTCGACCCATCTGGCTCCTATTTTCCTTCCTCACTCTCTTTAGGAGAATTCCTCAAGCTCAGGATAATGTTTGGCTGTGGGTCTCTGCTTTTGTTTCCTTGAGTTACTGGATGAACGTTCTTTGATGACAATTGAAATGGTTTCCAATCTGATCACACAAGAGGGCCAGGTCAGGCTATGTATCCAATAATGTTAGGAGTCTTAACTGTGCCATCCTTGTAGATTTGTGGAAGTTTCCTTTGTATCAGGTTTCTACCTAACCTTGAAATGTGCCCTCTCAGTTCACCTCTTTGAATAGTCTTCACCTCCATCTACCTACTAACCTGAGTGCCCAAGTTTCAATTTCTACTTATCCCTAGTCTACCTAGGACATCTCGTCTATTTCTCCTTCCCAGGGAGATCCATGCATTTGGGTATATGGAGGATATTTTCTTCCACTTCTTTTTATTCCTCCAAAAATACCATTATAATTTCTTATTTCTCCCCCCCAAAAAAACAGTGATTAACAGCAGCAAAAAGAGGGAGAATAAAATTCTTTAGAGGAGGGAGACAGGGTGAGAGAATGGGAGGAGAGGCAAGTAAAAGAAGCAATGACAGAAATGAGGAAGGAGAGAAACATGGGGAAATACCATAACGTCAAATTTTGCAAAATCATCAATTTTAGGACTGTGCAATTTATACTAAATTTAATAATTTAGTTTTAGAATATCAAGGGTTAAAATCTATGTCAACATTTAAATGTAAGCCTCATATTCTTAGCTCAAGACCTCTCTTCTGCTCTCTTCATGTTTCATGGACTCATGTCTGGTTTCCATAGTGACTGTTTTCATGAGTCTATTAAATAATATAAAAACTGACTTTTTTTCTCATCCCTATTTCAAAACCCTGAAATTAGAAATTTACCTCCATTTCTTCAGCATCCCAAGGAATATTGTCTACAACTTAATTACATTTAAGTCAGACAACAAAATCATATTTCTCAATTAAGGCGTAGAAAGAGAACAATGAGAAGTTCTGAACACTAATAAACAGTTTTTATTTTGGTAGAACTGGAGATAGGTAAATGATTAAACAGAAGAATATGATAGCTTTGTCTTGATTCCTCTGACGGAATGGGTAACAGTATGTTTTATCTTCCATGAACTCTGAGACCTGTAAACCTAAGAACAGAAATATTATGGGCCCAGAAGCTGTGCTGCATGAGGATTAACTTGATAAACTTTTAATAGATTCTAATTTTTACTAAAATCATCTCAATATCACTCTCCATTAAATAATAGGATAAGTGTAATCAATAATATTCTCCACAAAACTTGACAAGATTGAAAGATTTATGTTTTTAATTTCTGTATAAACTTGAACCCTTAATTTTGTCAGATCCACTGTTATTCATTCAAATTTTTACCTACTTCTTTTGATTGTCATTTTCCCTTACATTTAGAAACACCCTATCTCAGTTGGAAGCTCATCAGTATGTGCACAACATGAGACAATGAGAGTCTTCCTTATTGAACCTGGTTACCTGTTTCTCATTCACATAGAGATCCTTTCTTACCCTGAAATGCACCTTAGACATATTATTTTCCAAGTTATGCAAGTTTCTGTAATCATAGGTTTTCATACTACATGGTTATTTGTTGGCTTGAGGATCTGATACTGTTTCTATGAGAACATGGCAGGTTTAATTTCTATGAATGCCTTTTTTCTTCTGTTTTCAGTTGTGAGACTAGCCATAAATGGCTGAGCCAGCCTGAACGCCTGTTTTTCTAATTCATTGTCACACTGCCACCACTGCTTAGGACAGTTCTATCACAATAGCAAAATGTTACGTCTTTACTGAGTAAGTACGTGAATTGATACCCTTTCCTTTCCTTTAATGTATTTATGAGAAAACTTAAGACCTACTAAGAATTACATTTTAAAATACATGATTATATATGTATATATATATGTATGAGCATATTATATAAAAATCACACAAATACTTAGGTAAGCATGTACATATGCACACATAAATATTGATATAAAAATAAAATCTTGCTAACTATATAGTAATTGATAATAGAATGAGTGAGCTTATTTTTTTTCTCGTTGCTCTTGACAAAATTGTTTCCTCATTAAAAACTTTATTTCCATCAGTAAAGCTTCTGATGAACAAGCATGAGTCTCCCAAGCATCTACATGGCAGACTGTGAAGCCCTGTAACACACATTTGTAATTCTAGGACTGAGGAAGCAGAGACACATGCCTGTGTGGAGTTTGCTTGATGATCAAGACAGCTGAAGGTACCTGAATCGGTGAGCTCCATGTTCAGTGTAAAAGCCTGTTTCAAAGAGAAAATGTGGAAAGTGATTAAGGGAGATAATTGTACATGCATGTATACCCACACATGTGCACACACACACACACACACACACTATGAAAAACAATTTGAAGATAGGATTATAAAGTCTTCTGGTGATAGTATATCCTTACAGCAAGATTTTCAGGCAAAATATAAGAATCCTTGCTAAATTTCCATCACATTTATTTATACAGATATTTTTAATATTGCCAAAGATCTAACCAGGTACGTGTGTTTTTATTTCCTAAACTTGGCAGTCCTATATTTAAGCCATCTTTTTAACAGGTGCTATATTCTAGAAAGCATACACTCCCAGGGGACATGACGTAGAAAACAGTGACTGCTGATGGAAATTCCAGTGTTTGCTTTTGCTATGGGAGGACTGGTTATGAGTACATTGGCAACTTCTTCGCTACCAAGCTATCACTCTAAGGTGAATTTGGAACTTATGGGAAATGTCATAATTATGCACTAGAATTATAACTAGAAACCAGGAGTAGGAGTCTCCAAGGGAGACCATCACAAAATCATTCCTCCAGGTATATGGAGAAATGACTTCATCCTCTCAGGCAACCCTACAGTTCCTGATATCAGAGCTCCAGTCCTGATTCATATTTCTTTGCACATATCAAAGAGATATCATCAAAAAGTGGCATTTAAACTAATACAAGATAGTCACTGACAACATTTTAATACACATGGATGCATCAATAATGACGCTTCTGGCAGTTTCTATGCAAGTTTGAAAATGATTTAATGTAAAGCAATAATATTAGAATATGATAAGAAGAGCAAATCACCCTTATTTAACTCAGGATTTATAATATCTATCCCAGTGCTTGGCTATGGTTTCACATGAGAAAAAAAAATTTAGAATAAATGAATACCTCTTTATTCTACTAATCCTCTGTCCTTTAGTTTCAACTTTATTTCTAGACTTACTTTCTTCCTAATGATAGCTGGGGTGCTCTCAGCCAAGAGATAAATTTATACGGACTATAAAAAGTGACCAAATTCCAAAGCTTTTCTCAAAGGGAAAATACCACTAGAATCCATGCCTACAGGGAAAAATGATGGCAAAGTTTTGTGTATTTGAAAGGGAGTTATCATCTTTGGGAAGGAACATGGACAACAAGGCCATTGGGTAGCTGATTATCTCTTCTATGTGTTTTACTGAATATAGGAAAAATAGCGTAGCTACTTTTTCCTCTGTGTAAGCAAAGGTCAGAGGTAAGCATTCTTCATTATGAGACAGGCATTCCAGGCTTCATAAAACACCAGATTAAGCCAGGCAGTGGTGGCACATGCCTTTAATCCCAGCATTTGGGAGGCAGAGGCAGACATATCTTTGTGAGGTTAAGACCAGCCTAGTCTACAAGAACTAGTTCTAGGACAGGCTCCAAACTACAGAGAAACCCTGTCTCAAAAAAACAAAAAAACAAAAAAAAAAAACAGATTTTGATTGAGGGAGCCATTATGGGGCTATCAAGAAACCTGGCACTAGAGAAATCTGCAATGATGACCCTACCGAGGACTTTAAACAACAGTGGAGAGGGGGCCTGAACTGGCTTTGCCCTATAGCCAGGTTGATGAATATCTTAAATGCAGCCATAGAAACTTCATCCAGCAATTGATTGAAACAGAGGTAGAGACCCGCGGCGGAGTACTAGACCAAGCTCCCAAAGTCCAGTTGAAGAGTGGTAGGAATAGATAGATAGATAGATAGATAGATAGATAGATAGATAGATAGATGATAGATAGATGATAGATAGATGGATAGATAGATAGATAGATAGATGATAGATAGATAGATGATAGATAGATAGATAGATAGATAGATAGATAGATAGATGATAGATAGATAGATAGATAGATGATAGATAGATAGATAGATAGATAGATAGATAGATAGATAGATAGATAGATGATAGATAGATAGATATAGATGATAGATAGATAGATAGATAGATAGATAGATAGATAGATAGATGATAGATAGATGATAGATAGATAGATAGATAGATAGATAGATGATAGATAGATAGATAGATAGATAGATAGATAGATAGATAGATAGATATAGATGATAGATAGATAGATAGATGATAGATAGATGATAGATAGATAGATAGATGATAGATAGATAGATAGATAGATAGATAGATGATAGATAGATAGATAGATAGATAGATGATAGATAGATAGATAGATGATAGATAGATAGATAGATACATAGATTGATAGATAGATAGATGATAGATAGATAGATAGATAGATGATAGATAGATAGATAGATACATAGATTGATAGATAGATAGATGATAGATAGATAGATAGATAGATAGATGATAGATAGATAGATAGATAGATAGATAGATAGATAGATAGATATAGATGATAGATAGATGATAGATAGATAGATGATAGATAGATAGATAGATAGATAGATAGATGATAGATAGATAGATAGATAGATGATAGATAGATAGATAGATAGATAGATAGATAGATACATTCTTTCATTAATATTATAAATTGTATTTTGTAAGGATTTCTTATATTTTCAACATTTTCTTGATTTTTTAGTACTTTACTTGTAATGTTTCCATTATATTAATAGATTATACTTAACTAAGCACTTTATTATGAAAAATCATATAAAAACATTTTATATACTGATAAAAGAAGTGTTACATATACTTTCTCATTTTAGACATTTTAAGAGCTCTGTTCAATTATATTAATTACATTTAAATCTCTGCTATACAATTATTTTTATTCCACTACATACATTTGAATGGAATCTTTGAAGTTATCTATAGTTGTCTTGATTTCGTTGTCTTCTTTGGAGTTTCTTTCTTTTCAGTGTTCATTATTTCTTTTCTTATTATTAAACTTGGCTGTTCACTAAAAATTTTAATGAAAAATTTCTGGGTATGGTTGGTAATTTAAGCAAGTAAGTCAAAAATATCACTAATAAAAACATGTCATTTATACAGTGATGTCTTATTTTCATGTCTTTTTTACATTAGTTTTATTATTAATTTTTTAAAAGGTCCCCACAGAGCTTCTAGGATCACTATGTTACATACCAGTCAAGATTGCTAGATGTTATCTATATGAACCAAAACACCCATTCATATTTAGAAGGTGTCAATCAAATGAACCTATTAAGTATTTATATACTTAACTTAGCTCAATCTTCATGAATCCTAATATGAACATAAGCTCATTTTCAGGGTTTATATTTTCAGGGATTTTATATATTTACTAAAAAACAAAACAAGTATACACTATTAAATAGCTTTCTTTAAAAGTTCTTTGTAGATTATAAGAAATTTATATTTCTTACATTGTGTTCCTTTCAAGTTCCTACGTCTGAAGAGCAATATAAATTTTAAAAGCGTCTAATGCTCTAAGCACTTGGTGAAAGAAGTATTCACCCCGAGCCATGGCACACAGGATCTCACAGGGACTGGGCCTGCATGTACCAGACTCACACAAGGTCAGACCAGTCAAAATCCCATAACAAAACATAATGTTTCATTTCCATTTGAGAAGTTGTTGGCAATTGATGGCTTCTGGGAGAGGGGAAATAGGTTATCTTCAAGGAACTGCCCTGTAAGAGTGCCTATGCTCTAGTAGATGGTCCTATACCCATGTATATACTGGCATTGCTAAGTATACTAAGTGCACTTAAAACAAGGACAGAGAACGTTTAATTAGTAGAGAAAGTGATGGTGGATATATGGGGACATTTAGGGAGTGGATGGAGGAGGACTTTATAAAACTACTTATATGAAATTCTCAAATAATAAAAGACACATTTTTTACTGTTTCACTCCTACTCACCCTTCAAGTCTCAGCCTAAGTTGTAATTTTTTCAAGTAAACTATAACTCTTCAGGGCAAAGGAGTGATTTCTGTTTAAGTGCATTAAATATGCTGTATCAATTCACATTTCATTTTCTCTTACAATTGAAATGAAACTAGTATTTGTGTTATTAATTATGCATATGATTCTGTCTCTCTCTCTCTCTCTCTCTCTCTCTCTCTCTCTCTCTCTGGCTATTATACATTCCATAAAAACAAATAATGGCTTATGTATGACAGAAAAGTAAAAGTCATCCATATTTGGAAACAAAAGGTAAAATTATATTCATTTTTGAAGATAAAATCTTATAAAAATTCTTATAAGTAGATTTTTTAATTTCACAGTTGGCATTTATATATCACAGATATATATATATATGTGTGTGTGTATATATATATATACACACACACATATATATATATATATTGAAATTTTGGTTTGTTCCTACAGTTTCACTACTGTGGTGACAGTTTTGAAAATAATCTCATTTTTCAACAGTATTAAAAATAAAATAGAAATAAGTTTAATCAAACTACCAAACAATGATCAAAGACATTAATGAATATACAAATAAAAGGAATTCTAACATGTTGTTGGATATGACAATGATTACCGATATTATTAAAATATGTATGTTGTCCAATGTAGTGCACAGTTTCACAATAATCTCTCTTCAAATAGCAATGAAACTTATTTTTCAAGAACTATGAAAATCACGCTACCAGAGGGAAGAAGTAATAACTAATCTTGTGTAGCTGTGGATTCTAACAGGCACAGTAATGAACAACATGGCAAGACATATTCAAAGGAGCAATAGTGGGATGAATACCAGGGAAGCAGTCAACACTTTCTTACTGGATGCAAAGCCCACTCCACAAGTTAAAACCCATTGCTGGCCTCAATATCAGGGCAAGAAACCTGTGACTAGACAGTCTATAGGCCCTACAGAAGAATTATCTACTATTATTTTGCTAGATAGGCATAGCGTTAAAATAACTCTTACTGAATTGTTGCTATTTCTATATCAGTGCAAGAGCCTATTTATAGTAAATTGCAATTAATACAGACACTCATAATAGAGCAGGAGGTAGAGACTAAGAGATTGTAAAAAAAATTCTATACTACACACCCTTCTCCCAGTGCTCAGGGATCAGTATGAAAGAAGGAGCAGAGGCATGGTAAGTGCTACAGACAGTGGATGAGTACAATAAAACTGCTTTCCAGACACAGCAGAGCAGTAGCACATGTGGCCTTAAAATGGTTGTTATGACATGCATGAGAATTTTGCAAGTTCAGATTAAACACAGCTCCCAGCATGGGAAGGGGAGATGCATGAATTTCCACCTATAGCTGAGAAGCTGTGGGGAGCTCATAGCTTCTGGGAGAAAAAGTCAATTTTCTTCAGTAGTGTTTCCTATGGGAACTCAACCAATTAAAGGCCACGCATTCAACAATATGAGGACAGCACAAATTATAATCAACTGAATTAAAGATAAAAGAAAAGAACATGAACTTAACTGTGTGAGAATCTGGGAGAAGTTGGAGACAGAGGGTGAATATGATCAAAAATCTTTGTAAACAGTCATCCCAAAGAACTAGTTAAAAATGAAGGACAAAGAGAAAGAGTAAAAAGACATACTGAAACTTACATCAATCTTAGGCAGTCATAAACCGGCAGGCTGACATTCTAAATGTACCTTACTTTGAGCAATAATATAAGGCGCAGTAACTGAAAAGTGGCATTTCAGTGAAGACAGATATATAGGCCAACAAAATTTAATATAATACCCAGAACTAAAGAACACAATTATTGTCAACTGATCTTTGAAACAAGGGCACTTGGTTACATAATCAAAAACTGATGACTCTTGTTCAGGTGGTTCTAGGAAACCTGCGGTACAGATTAGGAAAACTAAAGGTGATCTCTTCTCTCACACAGTTTATAATAATTCCTTAAAAATATATTAGCTATATAAGCATCATAATTGAAAGCATAAAATTCTTAACATAAAACTCAGAGGAGAAGCTTTACTCTTTGAGTTGGGAGGACTTGGTCGGACACTGAATGCATAGAAAAAAATAGCTATTATTTTACATAAAGGTTTAGAATTCTCACAGAGGAAAAAAATCAGGTCCCATAAACCACATGGTGTACGGGGAAATATTTGTAAGCAATGATTTACTATCCATATCATGTGAAGAGATTCCGCCCCTCAGCATCAGGAAAAAAATAAAAAACACTTGATAGAACATGAAAACAGTCTTTCAATAGAACCTATGTAAATAATCTATACAAGTGACCCTCAAGTATAAAACAATTATCACTATAATTAGCCACAGAATAAGACTTGCTCAATAAATGCGTAAGTTTATAAAAGTTTCAGTGTTTATATTTATAAATAAGTATGCAATTCAGTGGCAAAGAATTCAGTATTTAATAAGACACATTTGTGAATTTTTTAAAAATATTTTTTATTTATTTTGTATGCAGTTAGCTAGAAGAGGGCACCAGACCTCAATACAGATGGCTGTGGACCACCATGTGGTTGCTGGGAATTGAACTCAGGACCTTTGAAAGAACAGGCAATGCTCTTAATCGCTGAGCCATCTCTCCAGCCCCCACATTTGTGAATTTTAAGTGTGAGTATAGACATATTGAAAATCAAATTAAAATATTAACATTGCATCAAAATGCTAAAAATTATTAGATATAAATCAATAAGATATGTAAAAGAATTAAAAACTGAAAAACACTAAAAGGATGCTATAAGAAATGAATGACAGCTTAAGTTGATTAATGCATATAGTTTATTCATCAATTAGGAACCACAAAATTTCCTCAAATTGATCTAAAGGTTACATTTAATCTTCATCAGTCTCTCAGTACACATTTTCCTTGGTCAAAATTTACAGATTGAATTTAAATTGTGTTATGGAAAAATGGAATACTGGAAGAGTCCAATACTTAAAATAAGAGTACAAAGATGCATGGTGTTCACTGTTCTATATCAACATTTACTCTAAAATTACAGGTCATGCAAAACTAAGAAAGTACATCGAGTAGATTTCACTTACCTACATTGAAGAGATTTCAAACCCTAAGTGTAAAATTGGATTTCATGGCAGGTAATATCTAAGACAAAAGTGTGTAGTTACAAAATGTAATGAGGGAATAATTGGGATGTTGATAACATTCTTTAAAGTGGTATATACTCTCCATGATGAATGTTTAGAAGACTGTATTCGGAGAATGCCGAACATTAACTTAGCTTCCGCGAAGTATGGTACGAATTGCCTGTGCTGGAAGACTGTAGTGGTGAGTCTGATAATCCAGAGTACTGCCGTCCTGTCACGGCAGCTTTCTCATATTCGCCTGTTTAATAATCATGCTACTATCATTTCAGTAGTTAGGACTCGTTTTTCCATCAAGCACTCCACTTATTTATACAGTAAAAACACCTCATTTGAAGATGTACTATAGATTAATCACAACGTTTGTTAGTTACAGGTTAATCACCATGGAAAAACCTGAGGGGTAGGAAGACCATAAGTAATGAATTTAGAACTCCTTCAGTCTGAATCATAGTTTTTCCCTCTCTATCAGGGTAGCTTCAGAGTAAGAAGGCATGTGATCATATGTCCCATATCTGTTAAATAACAACATTAATACTTATTACTGGGGAGGGCTTTTGAAATAGCATCTTGCATACAGTCATAATAAATAATTGTTTAGAAACCTTTTTTCCATCTCGTAATGCCAGTATTTCTTTTTTGACACATTTTAAAACATTGTGTTGATTTTGTACTCAATTTATTTATGTTGTACAGCTAATTACATTATAAACTTGTACTGTCATTGTAAGTAAAAAAAATAAAATTTAAACTTACAAGAAGATAAAAGGTAAGGATTAATTAATAAGAGTCCAAATCTTTTACCCTCACGGTTAATTATAGCAATGTACATCCAATGTATTTGTAACTGTCTACAAACATTTAATGTAACAGATCTATGTAGCCTAGCCAAGCTGCATATGACCCCTTTGTTGCTTCCATAGCCAGAGAGTAAGAGGTCCACTAGAGATTGTGTCTCCATCAGGCTATATGCAGTGGGTCTTTATAAAACAACTGACCTCCACCACAGCAATAAACATGAGATTACTGCCCATTAAAGAGTCTTAGGTTGTAATATATAAAGCAGAAAGAGAAAACATACTATTAATTTTACAATGTCACTCCTAAATATCTATACATTACCTTACACATATACTATAATTCTTATATTGTAAAATAAGTTCTGATAGTCAACATATTTATGAGCCATGATATCAATTACTTTATAGTTTATATGATGATTTAGAAAGTATTAAATATCCAGCAATGCAGAAATTACTCAGAGTACTTCAAGATGTTATGCTTTATAGAGTTAATTGTTTCTTTACCAAAGAAAGATTATGTATACCAGTATTTCTAAAACACAACACTTTGTCATCTAGTATCGGAATCACCTGCTGTGCACTACAGCTTGATCTTTGGAAATGAGATTCAGGAAAGTAACATACAGACAAGCCCTGAAATTGTGTGTGTGCTGGTACTCAGACACTTGCAAGCTCTATGTGTTTGTAGCCATGCAGCCCATCTTCCATATGAACAAAATCTCCTGTGGGATCCTTCTCAGTCTCAGAGAAGAAATTTAATCTAAAGAATGCTTTCTAGTTTACTTATTTAACTATATCAGTCATGAGCAAATATTTGTTTCATATTTTATTGTATACATAATTAATCAGATATTCTGAATTCATCTTGGGAACTTCTTCATGTTTTAAGATATTCATTTAGCAAGTTTCCTGGGTGGTTCTGATAGATTACAAAATTTGAGAATTCTAGACAAATACATTAATCATATTTTTCCAAAATGTAACAATATCTGAACTGGATCCTGGTAACTCAATTTATGTTTGTAACTCCACTACTGGGTTCTCACTTAGTAAGCAGAAAGAATGAGAAATTTCATATATTTAACACTCATAGTCTAGCTTCAACAGGAAGAGACTGATTCTTAGTGATACTTCCTTATCCTAAAAATGTTTAAGCAGCAAATAGGTACCAAAATCTATTCTTGAATACTGATAATAAAAAAAAAACAACAGAAAAAATGTGCTTGCCATTTATCATCTAAAGGCTTCCATATACCATTAAAAAGATAATCACATGCAGTATGAAAGATGATGAAAACCACTTTTTAAAAAATAGAAAAAGGAAATATAAGTGTAAAGCTTCCTAGTTTAAGTCATTTGCAAATGGACTACTGAAAGATGAGTACTTTCCCATTGTTGTTGTTGACTTTTCTCATCGAGAACATATCCATCATGCAAGAGACCACCAACCTACTCTTGACTGTGTGACTAGACCGCAATACACTAACTTTTGCCTTAGTTTTCAATGTCATGTTCTCTACCAGAACATGGTTTTTGAACCAGCAGCTATACCTTGCTGTTGTCCTCCTGTCACTTTTACTCATGCCATCATACCTAGGGAGGATAGACCAATCTGTTTCTTGAAGGGTTAAGTGCAGTGATAGACTACAACCAGAAGAGGGTAGCAGAGGGTTGTTGAGTAAGAGCTGATGTTGTCATAGGTCTTACCCTAAAGAGACTGTATTCAAAGTACCGCTATGGTCAGTCAAGAGAATAAGTACACTTATATAATAAATCACCAGACAAAGAAGGACATAGCTTCAAAGTAACAAGAACACTTTACGGTAGCTGATGCTTTGGAAGAAATGAGAAGCTGACAGGATGATAGACAGGTCAAGAGCCTTAACCTGAGAAGCTGTCTTAGCTATCAGAACTTTGATTTCCTGTCAGATGAACATATATATTACTACTTCAATTGCTATTCCCTTACTGTTCCTGTCCATGTCTTTGGCCTTGTCTTCTCTAATTCTCATTGACACTATGCCTGCTAGATTCTACCCAGAGAGTAGTAGAATGATCCCTAAGTATACCATGAGATCTCAGCATTAAAAGCTTCCTTCACTAGAACATAGTGCTTACTTAATCATCACGAGCCCCTGCTTGAGCTTGGGTCTAGGAAGTATGAAAACTGCATTCTCACGGTAATCCTTTATTTGAGACGCCATGACCATGAAGCCAAAACTATCTATGCAGTTAATCTCTGCAGTCCAGCTACAGCATAGTACCTATAACTTTTGTTGTTTGATTTCCTCAAATCGTTAAGTCATAATTTTACGTTATTTGTACTTAACCAAGACAGCAGTAGGACAAATTTTATTTCCACCTTAAGGGCTACAGAGCCCAGACATCACACATCTTTTGTCACCGCGCTTAGCAGGAAGCCATCCTACTGAACCCTTTGGGCAGTCTCCTGACAGTGATATCAAAGAAATGAACTTGAAAATGCGGTAAAGGCAACCAGCATGATCTTTAAATCATCACCCTCCATGACCCTTAGTCCAAAGCAAGCCAAAGGTCAGAGCTGCGCTCCCCCCCCCCCCCCCCCCCCCCCCGCGCCTTGGCCAATATTCGGCCACCTGTCAACTGCAGTAGACTTGCCAGCAGCTCTCTCTGGACAGGAATTAACAGAAGTAATGGGCAAAAAGCCAGACATTCATCCAGAGTCTTAGAGCCAAGGATATGGAAATGGTAAAAGAAAAAGGCCATGAGTTTTTTCCCTCCCAATGATACTGTAAAATGAAACAAAAATATTCTCCAAGTTTTTGTTCTGCTCTATTCTTTCATAAGCATTAATTATTGTTACTTTATTATATTATTATTACTTTAGAGATCTTGTCATGAAATGAATGCTCCTCATTACTGCTCAATTTATTTCTGTGTAACTCATGTTACCTGGTTTATATTTCATAATGCATATTACTTTTGATATTCTGATTGTACAGGTTAATAAGAATTATCTCTTGCAATAAAGAAGGATATGAAGTCAGGATGGGAGCACATGAATTTTTTCTATAAATTCAATTTTATTGAACAAACATCTTACCCCTATAATATCATTCAGTCTTCCTGAATTATAAATGAGGCGTAGACTAAAATACAGGATTTCATAAGATAGTCTCTGTCTAATTTCAGTTTTTGACAGTAACTTGAATTTTGTGTATACAGAAAGTGATTAAAATTTGCACAAAATTAAATTGTTTTCTTTTTATATTGCCTAAAAAAAGCAAAAGTGAATCTTGGCACATGAAACACAAAATTAACAGAATCTCTCTCTGTGTGTCTCTTTCTGTGTCTCTCTGTCTGTGTGTGTGTGTGTGTCTGTGTGTCTCTGTGCGTGTGTGTGTGTGTGCAAAGAGGACCCATTTTCTACTGGTAGTCATGCATACTAGTATAGCCACTATGGAATTCAGAATGGGAATTTTCTCAAAAAAACTGAAAATAAATCTACCATGTTATACTACTCCTGAGTATATACACAAAGACTACATCCTACCATAGAGACACTTGACCAAGAATTAAACTGATGTTCTGTTTGATCTTTAATGACCACAAAAAGATGAAACAAGTCTAGCTGTTCATCAACAGATGAGTAGATAGTGGAAGTTCAGGCTACATACACAGCAGAATTCACCTAGCTGTTAAAAATACGAAAATAGAAAAGTTTCCCGAAAATGAATGATTAATAGAGGTGACTTAAACTCAAAAGGACAAAGGTTTGCATGTTTTCTCAAGGATCATAGTGATATACACATAAGATTGAGTGTCAGGAAGCTATTAAAATAAAATTCTGCTAGAAAAATCATTTATTAAAATTGAAAAGTTAATATGAGGAGATCAATTTTTCCCACAAATTCAGCCCTATTGGTGAGAACAACAAGCAAGCAAATTTAGCAGTCACTGACATATGAAATTGAACAATGAGACTTGGATATATTGGATTTTTTTCATAACCTTTGGAAAATAGAATCAGATTAGAAGGGTATATCTTACACAGGAGCTTGTGACATTTAAATTATTCTGATTCATGCATTAGATAACCTGAAAAAAATAGGATTTATAGCAAAAAAAAGAACTCCTCTTGGCTCTGAGTTATTCATTAATTTAATTAAGTTCAGTTTCATCACATGGTTAACTCAACTTGCAAGGAGTAAGATAATATAGACACAAATTAGGATGCCTCTTCATTTTTGCCATTTAAAAATATTCAAATAGAGATGTTCCTATGACGTCATCTTGCAGTTTTCAGGCTTTCTTCATCATACCCAAGAAACTAACGTGTTGTCAAGAAAATACAAAGGAGATGCTCGTTTCAGACTTGTAGAGACTTCAACTTCCCAGGATAAGTTGCTATAATACTTTTTTTGCTTTTGCGTATTTCTATTTCTCACTTTTATCTTGAGAGCTGGAGGAAAACCCACATGTGAAAGAGCAGAGAGGTTTGAGTAGTAAAGATATTAAAAAATGTTTATTTCAAAAAGCGTGTTCCAGTGTTGTAGCCTGATTGAGTGGGAAGAAGTATTGGGATTAAAGAAGAGCAACAAAAAGACACAAATGACATGAATCCCATCTAGGAGAAATGTACTCTTCAAAGGAAAAGTTACACTTTGAGAAACAGAAAACTTTCAGTGATAACACTAGGAGATAATAATTATTGGCGAATGAGTTCTTTCCATTCAGAGGCTCTGTGGCATGAAGCTGCTATCCACTGTTGCATTTAATACTCAAATCATTTTTATGAAGTACGTATTTGGTTCCGTTGTTGATGAGGAAAGACACCTAAGCACAGGCTTAGAGACACTGGAGTTGAAAGATATGGCCTTGCCCATGGAGTCCATTAAAACTCTTGATTTGTTTTCTGCTCCCTTATGAAATCTGAAAAACATCATGTCTCTGTATTATTATTTTTTAAAACAAACATTCAATGTCATCCTGTGGTCAAAATCATTGGCCTTTCAGGTGTCTTAAACATCTTAACCATTCTAAAAAGACTGCTGGGTGGTTAAGATTAACTTACAAGTCTTTCTGAATAGACGCACAGGGAATCTATTACACAATGTCTTAAAAAACATGAACTCCAACTTTCACATGGCAAGCAGTGCAGCAATGCTGCCGTGTGGACCAATTCTCTTTTTCCACAATCATGTGGGTATTGGCCTCAAGTTTAGGTATGTATCTGCAATTATCAACATAGTAAGAAATAGTAATGGAAGAGGTGTATCCATCAATTTCTCACAGTTCTGCAGCTACTGAAATGATAACACAATTCAAAACTGTGTCCATAACACTTAAATAAGAATTTGAGTGTATTTTATGTTTCTGTTTGCTAGCTTGTATTCTTTTTCATAATGACTTATTCTGGATCCTCCTGCCTCCTCCTCATTCATCAAATTCTACTGGGATATGCCACCACAACCAACCATAATGACTTACTCTTAAGTCACACATAATGTTATATGGAAAATATTTTCTTAATTTTGTAGATAGTAAAAATCGAAATGAAGAAAGCTAGTACTTTTTGCTTCTATTCAAGACCCTAAAATTATTTTTAAGTTATATTCCAATTCTATACTTTGTCTGAAGATGGTGTTTATCATTTATGCTGTGCTCATTCTTCCAGTGAATGAATGGACAGGAATATGTGGATGCTACCTTTAAAACATCTTTCAGTTGCCTGTATCATTAAAACTGCTGCAATTCATCACCATTCCGAATTCCTGTTTCCCTATGAGGGAAGCATAATTGATATATTAAAAAAAATCACGCAGAATATCGTCTAATGAGTTACAATGCCTCAGCCCTTTAGCGAAGACCACACAACAGAAACCATGTCCAGGATGCTATTGTTTTCTAGTTTTTCATAAAAACTGCCATCTCCCCTTTTAACTGTCTTCAGCTGACATTATGGCAGTGAGAACCTCAATCAGCACGCCACACATCATTTTACTGCATGCGTGGAATAATAATTGTTAATTTGGGCTACGAAACAACCTCAAAGTTTATTAGCTTAAATAAGTTTGTGAGTGAATTAATTCAAAATGAGACGGAAAGCGAAGAATGAATACAAATTGTTCAAAGGACAATAGCTACGAGAGATGTTTAACACAAACCCTATCAGGTATAGTGAGTCTAAAGAATGTTAACGTCAATAAAATCACAAATATAAGAACTCATGTATTCAGTTCCTTCAAGATTCTAGAATCAGTGTCCTGGAGAAACAGCTCTGCAGTCAACAGCACTTGTTATTCTTCCATAGGACTGGAATTTGCTTCCCAGCACACATAACCATTTGAAATGCCTTATCCGGGGGATCTCTTCTGACATTCTCAAGCACACACACACACACACACACACACACACACACACACAAGCTATATACTCATACAGACACAAAAAGTTACCTACAATTAAAAGTAAATCCCTTTCTTATATATAATCAGGAAAAGAGAATTTGTTATTCCTATGCCAAGTCATATTGGAAGTAAATTGATAATCATCTATATAAGGCATAACACATACTCTGATGAGGGATACACATAGCAATCAACTGGGCGAAGAACATTAATTACTTGTATCTAGAGAATGGTCACATTTCTTTGACACAACCCCTATAGGGCATCACACAGCAGAGTGGCAGAGAAGCAATCTTCTGAGAGACTGTGGAAGTTAAAACAAAACCAATATATCAGCACACATAAGCCAAACATACCTAACGTTCAACATTCCTATAACATCCCTCTTTTTTCTGCTAGTTTTTAAGTCACTAAAATAATAAAAACAATTTTAAATGTCTACTGCTTGAAGCCTCTTGTCCTGATTTCCAACATGCTCTGACATCAGTTGTGAAACCGTTGAGTGTAGTAGCAGGATAAATGACAGCACTTGAGGAGAAATGACTGATGATATAGACATGCTATTTTAGAACTAGACATGCTTCTGGATAATCAATGTGTCACTAAAGTCAGGAAGATTTATAAGCTTGTGTAATGAAATTATTGATCTGCTAAGTTTTGGGTTTCCATGTAAATAGTATCTTAAGATGACATGTGTTTGTCCCAGAAGTGCAATTTTATGCTAACATGTACAATGTGCCAATCTTTCAGACCTTAGTTGATTGATAAATTTTTAGAACAAAAAGGAAAAACACTATAAGAAATGCTATGTTGGTAAAGCAAGAAATGGAATCCTGACAGTCTCGTTTTATTTTCTGAACTTTTTCTATTATTGCCTTTTGGGTAAAGCTTATATATTTAATGTTTTCTTCATTCTGCCTTCCAGATAAGTATATTTATCTTTCAAAAACTGAACTACCAACATCAGATTATTATATTCGGATAAGTATGTTCATCACATAGCCAAAACACCTCTCACAATTCATTAATAAAGAGATTCGTCATGTCCCACTTGAAGAACTCTTCCTCCTTTTTTTAACTTCATTATTGTCATTTTCATCTGAAAATTAAATTCAAGTGGATTAAACACCTCAATTTTAAAGCTAAAGCACTAAAACCGCCACAAACACAGACAGAACCCTACAAGGGTAGGAAAGGACCTTCTGAATATAACTTCCTTTGTACAGAAGTTAAGATAAAAAAATGACCTGAACATCGTAAGACAATTTGTGAAAAAAGAGGCCATGTATTTGAAGTGAGGAGCAGTATATGGAAAACTTTGGAAAGATGAAAGTGAACGAAGAAATGTAGTTATATTATAATCACATAAATTAAAAGCAAAACAAATAGAATTTTTTCAAGTATCAAAATATTTATTTGTAGATACAAGTATATAAAATCAAGGCATGAACATGATTTGATAAATTAAGTAGACTAAATTTCAGTACTATAATAAGAAGTACCAATCTAAATTCTCACCATATCATACCCATTGATGGTTTAAGAGCATTAATGATCTTTCAAAACTGATCAGTTTTGTACAAGTAAACCATGTTTCTTTTTTAAAAAATAAAGGTTGTGCACTTACCCAGGCCAAAGAATATTAAAATCTATTACATAAAACCAATTAGTAGAAGTAAAAATACAGGCAACATGCAATTATGGTAACAACCATCAATTATAGTCAAGAATATTTCTGTAACAACCAAATGGAAAATCAAATATTTCAGCAATTCAAGTATTACGGAGCAAAGTGCATCTCTACAGTAGTCATTGTTGCTATTCAGTTTTCTAAATTAAAACACCCACATGTAGACATTTTGTTTTGTTTTCTTTTTCAAGAAAGGGTTTCTCTGTGTAGCTTTAGAGCCTGTCCTGGACTTGCTCTGTAGACCAGCTGGCTTTGAATTCACAGATATCCACCTGCATCTGCCTCCCGAGTGCTGGGATTAAAGCTGTGCACCACCCCTGCCCAGCTACATATAGACATTTTTTTAAAAAAAGAGATTTATTTTTATATGTATTTTTTCCATGTGCATATATGTATACCACAAGATTATCTGGTGTCCACAGAGGTCAGAAGAATACATCAGATCCCTGGCAACCAGAATTATGAATGGTGGAGAGGGAACTGAATTCACATCCTCTAGAAGAGTAATAGACACTCCTAACCACTGAGCGTTCTCTGTAGCACTGAAATACACATTTTTTTTTTATTGACTGAACCAGGGTGACTAAATTCATTTTCAGAAATCATGTCAGAGGAAATAAGTTTTCTTTTATGACACCCTCTGCTGTATCTGACAATCAGACTAAATCCTATCCCTTGATGGTCTCCTCTACCCTAATTATCTCCTGCACTAATTATCTTCAACTCTTTCTGTTGTCTGTTTCCACTTCTCCTCTCATTTTCATTAATTTTCCATTCTGCTAGACAACAAGTCTGTGTGAGGGAGAAAAGCCCTGGTCTCTCTTTTACCAAACATGCCCCTCTTCTTCCCTGTCAGCGTGTACTTTCCCACTTTAGATTGTTACCATGAAACAGCTTCATCAGTCGCTGTAACATCCATCTCTGCTTTTCTCAGTATACAACACTATGGTATTCCTCATGTGCGCTCTAAGTTCCATCTTTAATTGATTTATTTATAAAAAGACATACTTTACATGTAAATCCTTACATTCTACTCGGCCTAATTTCTTACGTGAAAGAAAATGCTACTGGAAAATGGTATATTAGAGTTAACATGTAACGACTGTGGCAGTTTATATATCTCCAGGATGATATGAAAACCATCGTGAGAGCTAGTAATAATAAAGTGGATAAGATACAGATCCAAGGGGCTTTAGAAAAAAAAACACAAAAATTAACTTAACCTGTAATCAATCATTGTCATATAACGCCATTTTCTAAACATTGTGAGGTTTTATACATCTAATCTAACTGAACTATTGAACATAACCCAAGTATGAAAATTTCGGTTCAGAGATGTTAAGTACAAGTCTACTCTGCCATGGAGAGTTGTTGATAGGATTTTAAATGATTCTGCTGTGCCTGCATGCTTTGTCCTCTGTCCCTGCCTTACTCAAATGACCTCAGGGATTATCTAGTTCAGTGTCTTTGATTTATCATAATAAGGAGCTGGAGTAGAGAGAGCCACATTGACCTGCCCAGGCCATGCAGAATTGGAGAGCAGCTTGCTTGAGACTTTAGACTTATTCTTCTGTACCATTGCTCCATATTTCTTTGACAAACACTCTCTTCCCAGCTTTTCTCCTTCAGATCATCAAATAAAACGTATTTTTATTACAATGAGTCTTCTCTCCTTTTTCCACATTTGAGACAGAATTGTTTTCTGCTATAGAAGATTAAGATAGTTGGCATTCCTTAATGCTTATTTGGTCATTTCAAGCAATTTTCTTCATCCTATCAGATTTTGTGATTAAGCTGCCAGTTATGACCTTATTAACGTTCACAATTCTAATAAGCTTCCCAACAAATTGTTGAGAAGGCCT
Organism: Microtus oregoni; assembly: GCF_018167655.1. NCBI lineage: Eukaryota > Metazoa > Chordata > Mammalia > Rodentia > Cricetidae > Microtus > Microtus oregoni. The sequence goes on along the minus strand of NW_024543059.1, from coordinate 9,493,011 downwards.
TCCTGAAGTGGTATAGGGAAAAGGAAAAGATTGTGGACTCAGAGGCCAACATAACCAAATCTCATTTTTTTTTTCCGGTCCTTGGTTTACTGGTCATGATTCAGTTGTCAAAATACACTGGTTAATAGAGGCACTAATATCAACTGTGCCAAGTGTTATGCATATTAAACTCTACCGTGAGGCTTAGTTATAAGATGTTGTGGTACGTGCAAAGGATATTTTTTATTGTTTTTTATTTTCATTTAACATTCCAACCATGGTTCTCCCTCTCACCCCTCCTCTCACCCCTCTTACCTCCCCCTAGCCCACTCCCTCTTCCACTCCTGCCAAAAGGCAAGGTCTCCTATGGGGAGTCAGCAAAGCCTGGCACATTAAACTGAGGCAGGGCCAGACCCCTTCCCCTTGAATTAAGCCTGAGCATGGCATCCCACAATTAGGAATAGGGAAAAAAAAACACATTTTTCCTTTTTTCTTTAATGCCACTAATCTACAGAAAGAGGAAGTAGTTATTTAAGTGGATAATAACATTTAAAACCTTGGTTGCTCATAATAATGAGCACAGATGTTGTTAAAAATTTGATTTCACATGAAAAGTTGCTGCTTTAAAGATATTTATCTTCTAGAGGTATAATATATTCATTATATACCATTAGAATAATCAATGAAAAATATCCAAAATATGAAAATAACACAAAGACCCTATTTCCATACCAAGCTCAGAAACTAATAATCAGATCTAATAATTCAAATAGCATTTATAAAATAAATACACATATAGTCAGAAAGGAATGTATTGTAAATAAGTTTGACAAATTAGATAATCAAGGTCAGGAATACCTTGTTTTCTACATGAATATGCCTGCATTTAACTATTTCTTATAACATTGTTCAAAACCTTACATAAGGTAAGGTTGCATCTTTTATTAACGTATATTTGTTATATTATATTTGTGTGTATATTAAATATTGGGCTCATACTTATTTTAAAAAATAAATACATATTTGTAGATATGCTTACTATTTTAATCTAAAGAACTTTAGTAAATGAGGGTTTTAAGGCTAATAAAGTTTCATAGAATAAGTTAAAGAGGATCTAAGGAATTCTTATTCTACACAAGTCATTATGAAGGAAAGATATGTATTTACTGTAAACATGATTAATGATGTTATTTGCATACTTTCTCTGAAAAGGGATAAAATTCCTTCACCCAAAATTTTCTCCTGGCTAAAAAAATATCTGTACATACCCAGGGAGAACGGGTCTTCTTTCTCTGCCCATATTCCCATAAATGTCCCTGTCTTTTCATTCTGCTTCAATTCCCCCCATTGAAGCTTTCATTCTTCAGTATTAGCAATTACTGAAGTTCCATGTTCTAAAGGTTGTTCATGCATTACATGTTAAAATTCACTAAACTGAAGATATTTGGGGATAGATTCTGGCAACACATCTTTAATGGTACAAGTGGCATCACAAACTTTGGAGGTAGTTAACACTTGTATAGATAGACCTAAGGTCTGCTCAACACTGGGGGACTCACGCTTGACAATATAAACCTCTAAAGGAGACACTACTTCTACAGTTCTCTTAAATCAATACAACTTTTAACTGTTGTAAACACTTATCATTATACCCTCAGATAAATAGAGATTTCACTCAATTTCTCAAAGTATCTGCTTTTAGCAGATGGAGGTTACTAGAGGTATCCACAATTGACCCGAACGCACTGAGAAAGTGATCCAGTGGTGTCTGCTCACCTACTCAGAAAATCTACCTGCAACCACTATGCTTGAATACTTGGAACAGGATATAGAAAGTGGTATCAGGAAGATTGTAAAAGTTGGAGGACATATACGTGTATATTTATGCAAAAGTAATAAAGAAGAGATTATGAATCTGAGTGGGAATCTATTCATATATGAAAAAAAGAAAATCTCAAAAAATATTTAAACGTATTTTGCTTTGGAAAGAAAAAAATAACTATTTTTCAAAGAAAGAGAATTCCTGGACCTTAGCCAAATTTGCTTCTTAACTTAGAAACATAATTTTTTATTTTTCTTCTCACTGACTGGATAAACATATATAAATGGTCTTTGTCTACTTACAGTCATTTTGAGTCCCTAAAATAGTTATAGTTTTAAATATGTTTACTATGTAGCTCTGTGAAAGCCACTTTTTGGAATCACAAAATTACATTTCAGCCAGTATTTATAGTGTTAACTGATTTCTAGGTAGAAAACCTTGAATTCTTCTCCATCTTGGGTCGTAAAGGAAAGATGAATCTGACATTTTAGAAAAAGCTGTAAAAGTAACCATTTTTGATGATTTTAGTTGTTAATTAATACTGCTTGCATACTGCATATCATTGGAAAGGTAAACACAGTATTTTTTATATGACAGATGCCAAGGAGATGCAGTGTGTGTCTGTGTGTGTGTGTGTGTGTGTGTGTGTGTGTTCTGTAGAGCAAACTCTTTCAGCCTGATCTGAATTTTAATAAAATTTTTCTCATCCTGTGGTGTGAATTCAGCCAGGCTGAGGAATATTGGCAAGCAGGAAGGAGGTCAAGGTCATCCAAGGTCTTGCAAGGGACACTGACTTGGAAGCATCTGGGCAGGTGACCAAGCACTTTCAGGGCTAAGTAATAATTATAAGTAAGAAGAACACTGAGAGAAAAATGTGGAAAAGACCTAAAAGTTTCCATTCCTTAATTTACCTAGGTCTTGGTGGAGTGTTCTCGAGAAGTTGCCCAGCACGTTTGTGCAAATAAAGACAGTTATCCTGGAAACCAAAGAAATAGAGATTTCTGGACACCTTCCAATTAATCATGTATGAGAAAATAATGCAGATTGCTAGCTCAAACTGCTCTTACCACCAAACTTAGACCATTTATTTTGTGTTGCTGTTGTTGTTTTCAATCCCATAGCCCAGAAGTTCCTGCCTGACTAGAAGATCTGAAAGTAGGGAATGGTAAGAAAGAAGAGCCAACAGACATACTCAATTAACTGGAAAACGAACTGCTGTCTCAGGTGGGAAACAAAACCATTTCTTTCAATGAGAAAGAAAGGCTACAGATAGGGCAATTACATTTTCTAAATATCTTACCTGGAGGCAGACTGGACCCTCTGGACTGAATAAATTATAGAATGTAACTGTATCCTTGAAGAAAAGAATTTATGAAAAAGGGATGGTCCATTTCTCACAAGCTAGCAAAGTGAGGAAAAGATGATATAGTAAGAAGGCAACCACGGTGGGATGTCTGTGTGGATTCAGTCTGGTCGTTGCAGGCAGAACTGTGTCTACTCAAAATGAACATGTCGAACTTCTAAAGGCTCAGTTCTTCATAATGTGATGATGGTCTTATGCTTGGCAACACAGGATGTGAGTTTTTCAGGACTTAATGTCATCACAGAGGGAATTAGTTAAAATGAGATCATTTGAGTGAAATTTAATAGAAAATACTTGTGATTTTTGAAGAAAGGAGAATGTTTGTTAACAAGCGCATATATGAGAAAACAGCATGTGAATACAAAGTGTTTGTAAACCTTAAGCAAATCCATCTTTATAGCATTCAGATGGAATCAACCTGCCTGCCTCTTGATTTCAGACTTTTCGTATCTAGTGCTATGTGGAAAAAATTTCTATTGCCGTTATTTGGTGTTTTACTATGAAATTCTTAGAAAAATAATATTATGGGCTGGAGAGATGGCTCAGTGGTTAAGAGCATTGCCTGCTCTTCCAAAGGTTCTGAGTTCAATTCCCAGCAACCACATGGTGGCTCACAACCATCTTTAATGAGGTCTGGTGCCCTCTTCTGGCCTACAGACAAACACACAGACAGAATATTGTATACATAATAAAGAAATAAATAAATATTTAAAAAAAAAAGAAAAATAATATTATGATTTGAATGAGTTGACTATCTATACAAGTAGATATAAATGGATAAATATTATACATAGTAAAATGTATGAATAATATATAAGATTACATTACAAATAATTAGCGTATTTACAGACATTAAGCTAAATTCCTAGTTTAATGAAAGGGAATGTGTATTTGTAAGGCAATCATTAATCAAAGACATTTCAAACATGGTTTTAGTGTTACTAATAACATCTCTCCAATAGTCCTTCTTCCCGTTTCTATGGATAGAAAGTAATTCTTCAACGCTTGGCTGCAAACAGTGGGGTAAACATTTGCCAAAGTCTGGCCTATCTATAATTCCATGCCCCTAACACCTCTGAGTCATGGCCATGAAATAGGTTCAGAGACTAGGCCTCCAACACCTTCTAAGAACTTCTCTCTCTTTAATTTGATTTCATTTATTTGAGCCATGGTCTCACTATGCTTCAAAGGGCAGTCATAAACTCTTAGGATAAATTGGGCTTCTGCCTCACTCACCCACACAGTTGTACTGCAGGCTTATTTGACACTTGGCTTGACAAATTCATTTTAAATTATGTTTCTGCAACTTCTAACCACTTTGAAATAAATTTAACAAATACACTCTTTTAAAAGTATTTATTAAAATGAATAATCCCAGTAATTGAAAGTGAAAATATAAATTCTCTATATATGAATGTATTGATCCATATAATCTATAAATTTAAGTGAATATGTATAATATAATACTAAACTTTTATATTGAAATATCTGGTTTTACTAAATTAAAAATCTGAATGGCTCATTCATGATTGTACAGATACAAAAGGAAATATTAAAGGCCAAATCTTTTCAACGACACAATATCAAGTTAACAAATTGTTGCAGCTGAGAAAAGCAACAAGCTCATCTATCAGGATTTCTTTTTTTTTTTTTATTTTTGGTTTTTTCGAGGTGGGGTTTCTCTGTGGTCTTGGAGTCTGTCCTGGAACTAGCTCTTGTAGACCAGGCTGGTCTCAAACTCACAGAGATCCGCCTGCCTCTGCCTCCCAAGTGCTGGGATTAAAGGCTTGCGCCACCACCGCCGGGCTCTATCAGGATTTCTAAGATAATGCTTTGAGATGTAAAAAGATATACTTTGTTGCCTGATATTTTCAAAAAACAGTCAGAATCCTGAATCTTATCTTACAAAGAAGTGTGTGAGTGGTACATGTGGGCTATCATTTTCCACTCTATATCTAGAATGTTAATACCCATGTGGGGGAGATAATGTCTAAAGCACCAGTGTCTCACTAGACTAACTGCTTTTTCAAGGATTGTGTAAACTACTCAAGCTGTCTTTTTCTAGCTTTTATATCATATAACTCTAAAGTAGTTCTCTAATGTGGGTTGTGACCACTTTAGGGGTCACATATCAAATATCCTGTATATCAGAAGCCATTTACATTATGATTCCTAACATTAGCAAAATTCCAATTTGGAGTAGCACAAAAAAAACTTTGTGTTTTGGGGTCACCAGAACATGAGGAATTGTACTAAACATTTGCAGCATTAGGAAGGTTAAGAGCCACTGTTTTAAAAGAAGTTATGTTATGTTATGATGCCTAAAGTTTGAGTTTTGCTTATGTAAACCTTTCCATATCTCTTGTGTCGTGTTATAACTCTTTCGCTTTAAAAAGTTAAGTAGGATGATCCCGAATTTCCTGAGAAAACGAAACACTGATTTCCAAAGTGGTTGCACAAGGTTGCATTCCCACCAGCAATGGATGAGGGTACCCCTTCCTCCACAGCCTCTCCAGCAAAGGCTATCATTGGTGTTTTTGATTTTAACCATTCTGACAGGTGTAAGATGATATCTCAAAGTTGTTTTGATTTGCATTTCCCTGATTGCTAAGGAGGTTGAGCATGACCTTAAGTGTCTTTTGGCCATTTGAACTTCTTCTGTTGAGAATTCTCTGTTTAGTTCAGTGCCCCATTTTTTAATTGGGTTACTTAGCATTTTAAAGTCTAGTTTCTTGAGTTCTCTATATATTTTGGAGATCAGACCTTTGTCTGTTGCGGGGTTGGTGAAGATCTTCTCCCAGTCAGTAGGTTGCCTTTTTGTCTTAGTGACAGTGTCCTTTTCTTTACAGAAGCTTCTCAGTTTTAGTAGGTCCCATTTATTCAATGTTGCCCTTAATGTCTGGTGATGGATGGAGATAGAGACAGAGACCCACACTGGAGCACTGGACTGAACTCCCAAGGTCTCAATGAGGAGCAGAAGGAGGGAGAAGATGAGCAAGGAAGTCAGGACCACGAGGGGTGCACCCACCCACTGAGACAGTGGGGCTAATCTATTGGGAGCTCACCAAGGCCAGCTGGACTGTGACTAAAAAAGCATGGGTTAAAACCGGACTCTCTGAACATGGCGAACAATGAGGGCTGATGAGAAGCCAAGGACAATGGCACTGGGTTTTGATCCTACTTCATGTTCTGGCTTTGTGGGAGCCTAGCCAGTTTGGATGTTCACTTTCCTAGACATGGACGGAGTGGGGAGGACCTTGGACTTTCCACAGGGCAGGGAACCCTGACTGCTCTTTGGACTGGAGAGGGAGGGGGAGAGGAGAGGGGGAAGGAGGAAAAGGGTGGGAGGAGGGGGAGGGAAATGGAAGGCTGGGAGGAGGCGGAAACTTTTTTTTTCTTTTCTCAATAAAAAAAAAAAAGTTAAGTAAAATCTGTGTGGTTTCCTTAAGTCAAATTTAGGCCTATATGCTCTTTGCCTTGTGAGAGTGACTATTGCTGTGCCGAAACACCATTACCAAAAGCAAGTTGAGGAGGGAAGGAGGGTTTATTTTGCTTACACTTCAGCATCACCATTCTCGTCAAATAAGTACAACAAAAACTGAAAAATAATTATACCCACACAAACACATACATATACGTATCAAACAATATATGCCTTGACAACTGATGAGCTATATAAATCTTGAAAGAACATATGAAAATATAATATTAAAAATTGCATGGGGTTAATAAAACCAGTTGTAAATGGGATGCTATTATCGATGTATGTATACTCCCCAAATAAAAGAGAATATTTGAAAGGAAAAAAAAAAAGGAATTAAGCGGGGAAGGAACCCAGAGGCAGAGGTTGATGAAAAGGCCATTGAGGGCTGCTGTTTACTGCTTTGCTCCTCATGTCTTGCTCAGCCTGCTTTCCTACAGAACCTAGAACCACCAACTCATGGATGGCACCACCTATAGCAAACTGATCCCTCCTACATCAATCCCAAATCAAGACAACGCCCTATAGGCTAATAGCCTGATATTATGGAGGCATTTTTCTCAATTGACATTTCCTCCTTGTGTGGCATGTTGACATAAAACAACATACACTTTGTAACCAAGGTAAAGAATCATTGATATGGTGAAGCCGCACATTCCGTCCTATGACGTGAGTATTTTTAAAAACATTAATACTAGTTCCTAAATGAATCATCTTGCCATTTGTTTGTCATTAAGTGCCTTCATCAGTGGATTATAGTTAATACAAACCAGGCATTAACTGTGGTAGTTTCTGGTAGTGTCTCAATACAATGAACTTTCTCAGCTTTCTCATCTGTATGACATGGGTGATGTTGGTATAATTCAGTGCCTAATAAATCTTACTATTATATAACCATAATTCTTTCTTTTCTTTATATCTTTGCCAAAACGTACCCTACATCAGGAGTATTCCCTTACCCTCTGCTGTCTCGTTGGTTGCGTGAAACCTCTATTAAACAGACTTTCCTTTCTATCAGTCACAGATTATTTGTTCCTGAAAACCTTTAACATTGACACAGTGTAACACAATCATATAGGTGTGTGCATCCCAGGAAATGCTACCTGAAATCACCTGAAACAATCAATGTTATTGAACTCCAATGTTATGATCAGGAACTTTGATCAACTGAGAGAACTTTCAAGAATAAAAATTCTTTTAATTTTCCTAGAATAGCTTAAATAATAAAGTTTTTTAAAAAAAATAAAGAAAAAAGAATCCAGGAAATATGTATTTAAGTTTGTTTATACATGACTCTCCAGCATCTATATCTGTGTTTAGTTATATGTATTGAGCACAACGGCATAGTGATTTCTATCCTATTTTTACTGTGTGCTTTTGGCTTGAAAGTACCTGTTATTCTCCATGTTATTCCACCAAGTACCTCTTAAACCTATTTCTTATTGCTCCAGGCTTTTAGCCAATACTTTTATCAAACAAATAAATATTGACTTGATCAGACAGTAAGGGGCAGAGAGTCAGGGGGAAGAGGTCACTAGGAGATCACTCTGGTACTTGGCTGGCTCTGGTACTCAATGATATTCTTTGTTTTTATCACATTAAAAGGATTTGAATAAAAAAAAATCTAGAGCCTCACAGACTGTTGTGTATGACAATAAAATGGTCACTGCATTTAATATTAAACTGCTGTCAAGCCAACTTTTGACCAAAAGCAGAGCAATCTTTTGGAAAACCTAAGAAGGAGGTAGAGAGTATTCACTTATTATATAACTGTACAGTGTAAACGTCAGAAGGATTGGAAGGCACCAAGAGAATAAATAAGACAGACACACATATGAACTCTCAGAGACTGAGGTAGCATGCACAGGGACTGAGAGATTCTGCATGGACGAGGTCCTAGAACTGAAAAGATAGTGGACACATGCCTCCATCCATAACCCAGAACTGCTTTCCAACTGATAATCATTTGCCAAAGAAAATTTAGATATCAAGGGATTCTCACCAGGGAATCACACTAATCTTAATGGGGGGCTACATGCCCAGCAGTAGATGGGAGATGGACAACAGAAAATGAACATTATGGGGTCTGAATGCTCGTATTCTCATAATGCCCAATCAGTGATATATATGTGTGTGTGTGTGTGTGTGTGTGTGTGTGTGTGTGTGTGTGTGTGCAGATATATGTAGCATTTTCCTCTCTCTTTTCATACTACAAGTTCTTTTTATATTTATATATCATGGCTTCCAGTTTATTGTTTTTATGGATTTCCTGAGTGTTTGAACAAGATGTTCTCTGTTTCTTGTGCTCTCTCTTGGGTTCTTTACCTTGTTCGCTTGTTTTGTCCTACTCCAATGTGCTATTTTTTATTATATAGAATACTATACTATACTATACTATACTATACTATACTAGTTATTCCTTAGAAGTCTGTTTGCTTTCTAATGAGAGGCAAAAATGGGGTAGATAGAGCTATGATGGCAAGTGGGGAGGGACTTGAAGGAGAAAAGGAGGGGGGGAACTGTAAACAGGACATAATATAGAAAAAATTCTATTTTTCAATTTTCAACAAAAAAGAATATACTTCAGGAAATTTTCTCCAATAAAAAATAAAAAGATGAATAAAAAGCATAAAGAGGGAAAAATGGAATGATCCACAATACCTCTTCGTGTTTAAGAAACATAAGCAAACAATTTGTCTTTTATTTTATAACTAAAAGAGACTGTCAAATTCCAAAGCCCTCATAGTCTGAATTCTTTAAAGATTCTCATAACTGATGATAGAAATGTGGAAAAGTGAGTTAAACAAGTCAAGAAAACAGGCTGGGACTCTTTATGTGCTCATAGCTTACTGTATCTCAATTATCTTGTTACAACACTTTTGCGCATATTCCCCTGAGGGTGGCAAATAAATCCTTTTTAAATTATTTTACCAGTTGAGAAAAATCAGCATCTAAAGTCTAAGTGCTAACACAGAATGTGATTAGGTTAGAATTTCAGAGGAACAAGAATGTGACACTAGGTTCTTAGAAATGGGCAGTAAAATCTTAATGAATTCTTTTAACTGCATAAGCAGTTTTCCTTCAAACTGGCTAAACTGTTGATCAGCACTAAGGTAGGTGAATATGTGATAGCTAGATGATAAAAATAGATGATAGGTAGATAGATAGGTAAGATAGATGATAAAAAATCAAATGAGATTTTTACAAAATAATGGCAAAAATATCAACTCCTCATAATAGTGGCACTATTGAAAGTGCAAAATATTGTAGTTTTTTTTAACTTTTGGGGGCCCGCCACCCAGCTTTCAAGTAAATACCAGGAGACTTATTCTTACTTATGAATGCCTGGCCCTAGCTTGGCTTGTTTCTGGCCAGCAGAAAGCATTCTTATCTGTTGAGTTACATTTCTAAGTGGTCTACCCACTTTAGAGTATGCTTTTTTATGCTTTAATTTTTTTTATATAGAAATGAGAATAGGTGTTTGACAAATTTAAATAAAAAGACATATTTTCTCCCACTGACTGTTAGGATGACCTCTGAAGTTACAGTGTTTCGAGCATTATTGTCATTAGTACCTGTCTTCAATCTGTTAATGTCCTATGTGAGAAGCTAATAATCTGAGATGCTCAGAATGTATTGTAAAGAGAATGACAAAGAGTATACCTGTCAGTGTCACCAGTTCATATTTATAGAAGTTAATGCTCATTGAAATTCTAACCTGTTTTAACTCCTTTATACATAGTCCTGGATCTCAGATAAATAAATATCTATCCTGTATTAGTATAGCATTCATGTTACTAGTTAAATAATGCTCCTCTGTATGCATATAGCTTATTTTATCTTCTCATAATCATGTTGATTGAGCCTGTGGGTAACTTCACCCTCAAGTTTCATAAATAATGATGTTACAAACATTACACAAACATTTCCACATGAACATGTTTTTCTTTCAGCTAAATATATGTATGTAGAAGTGGAGCATCTGATAGCTATGGTAAAAATGTTTAATGATAATATTTTAACAAAACTTGCACTGTGTGTTCTATTCGTCATGATTCTAGTCATGCAAGGTAAATAGTATGGAAATATGTGGCGGTTAAAGTATGACTATACATGAGGAAGATGATAGAGAAAAAGATACGCCTGCTTTTGAAGGTAGAAATATTAGCTGTGCAAACAAATTTCATGCACATGGAAAACTACTGAATAGAGATTGTATGAGAAATTTGCATATGTTAATCAGATCTCTATTAAACTATTAAAAGAAATGAGAAAACACATTATCATTGCTTGTAATCTAAAATATATAAAATAAGCAAACCTCAAGGGATCATTTGTCATTTTCACAACCAATCACCTTTGATTTGTCCTGTTATTTGCTCCAACATTTTCCTTGATTCTCTGGGCTGGGATTAATAGGGCAGCTCCATGATTGGAACTTTATCTGCTTCTTTTATGTGCACCGAAATTATAGATTACATGGCTGTCTTCACATTATATTGTTATCCCTTTGGGATCAAATGTAATATAACATTCATAATTATTTTCATAGGGCCAAGCTGAGTCTGGAACATAGTAAATAAATAAAATCAATATGTCAAATGGACTAAAATTTGAAAACAATTGCACCAAGACAGTTAAATAATTTTAATGAGGGGACAAGAAGTACATTTAATTTAAAAATATCAGTCCTATGAAATGACACTTTAAGATTGCTTTTGCTTCAAGTAGCACTAGCCTAACTTCCAAACACACATAGTCTCCATTTATCATAAGTATAATTAAATATGTGGATCACACAAATTGTGCACTATTTTTTCAAGTAGATACTAACATTTTAAAAGAGTCAAAAATACCCACTAACTATATCATACGAGTCACAGATATGTTTAAATAAGTAGGAGTGAAGAAGCACCTGAGCAGATTTATGATCAAGAACTACTTTTGACCTGAATATCAATGCATACAAAAGTAGTTACAGTGATGACTTCTCTCTTTTCATTCCTCTGGAATTGTCTTTAGAGGTACACCATTTTTTTCAAAACAGGAAAATGGACTCTGTGAGTAGCCATATCTTTGTGGCTCTGTTAAAGATTAAAGTTTTCCCTTCCATGATTAAACCCAAATACGAAAGTTTACACAATGATATTGCGATTCTAAGGAAACGTTAAGGGAATTGTCAGTGCTTAGTTATGGGTGTCTTCCAAGTGTAGCTGGGTCAGTGTTTGGACAATCCTTCAGATACACTAGCATATCAGAACGAAAGAATTATATTCAATTTAAAAAGTAGATTATCTCTACTAAATTTAATATTGAGGATAAAACCAAGAGAACATTAAATGAAGGCTTCACAATAGTCCTATTGTGATCAGAATGCTATCATTCACTATTTTTCTTTTTTAAAAAAAAATTTAAGCTTAATTATATAACTTCCCCAGTACTTGTCTTCCTCCAGCTCCTCTCATATACTCTCCTCCCCTGCTGCTCCCTAAAGGAAAAAGTAATTAACAAAACAGAAAATAGAGACTGAAGAAATGGCTTAGCTGTTGGGAACACTTGTTACTCCTGCAGAGGGTCCAACATGCACTCCTATCACCCATACTGCAGGTCATAACTGTCTGCAACTCCAGTTCCTGAGCATCTATTACCTTCCTCTTGTTTCTTCAATTGTTGCACACATATGGCATACACAGAGACAGTCAGGCCAATGCCCACATAAATACAATTTAAAAAGAAACAAAATGTCATTGATATTGTTCATACCTGGAAAACTGAATCATAATGACGACAGACCTTTTCTTACAGACTTTATTGGAAGAATGAGCCATCACTACTTCTGCCTGGGCCACTGGATATCCATCAACCAGAGTTCACACTCACCCTCATTTCTTTGCCTTCTCTCTTTCCTATTGCAAACTACACCCAATATTCAGTGGTTTTACTCATACTTGAATTTGAATATCTGGAACACTTACTGGGAAACATGGAAAGCAGGAAAGATCTCTAGGAGGCTGTTGCTTCACTCATGGAAAATCGGAAGGGATTGCTGCATTTTTAACTACACTGATGTTTACTAGGGATGCGCAGATTTCTTGAAGAGGATATTTTGCTTCCTAAAGGGGAAAGAAAGGAAGCAAGGAAGGAAGGACGAAGGGAAGAGGGGAGGAAGGAAAAGGGCAGGAAGAAAAGAAGGAAGGAAGGAAGGAAGGAAGGAAGGAAGGAAGGAAGGAAAGGTGGGAGAAATAAAGGAAAGAAGAAAATCTGCTAGCAAGCCAGAAACAAAGTTTGAGCTGAAGCTTGGGATTTGGGGCTGATCGTGTCATGAGAAGAACTTTCTATAACCTCTCTGAAGACTTATAATATTCACACCCTCAACTTTGCTTTGTGTCACTCAATGCATGAACTCAAAGAATAGATTCCTGTGCTTCTGGAGTCAGAATCTAAAATCAAATTCTATCTTGATGAGACATTCACTTTTTTTTTCAGTTTTTCTTCCAAACTGACTTTTAGAGCTCTTTCCTTTCGATTCCTTTCCTCATTTCTGAGTTATTAAAATTATCTGTGCATCTGAGTGATGTCTTCTTGCCTGAGAGTCTGTGTGGTCTCCACTGTTGCTGGGACTACCCATCCCTGTGCCCTCTGCCAGATCCATAGTGTCATCTCTCTTTTGAGTTATGTGCTTGGGTGTGTATTGATTAAAAGAGTCCTTTTATTACTCTGTTGAATTTTAGAAAGAAGTTAAGCTACAGTTACTTAAACTAAATTCTAATAATAGATTTTCCAATATTTTTTCTACTTACTCTGATAAATCTTTTTATCTGTTATCTTTAATTCCTTCAGCTAAAATTTATTGAGACTTTTAATGTTGTACTCACAAGTTTTGCTTTCTATTGCTTTTATATCTTGTACTTGTTTAATTTCATTCTTAAAAAAAGTAAACTGTATGCTTAAATTGTAAACATCTGATATTATACCCATCAACACCCCAGTATTATGCGTGGTTCATTTTGTCCATTTATCTCTTCTCTACCTTCTGAATTCCTGCTCTCTTCCTATTTCTCCCTTTCTTTCCTCCTCCTCTTCCTTCCTTTTCCCTTTCGTTATGGGAAAAAGCATTTTCCTCAACATATAATGTTGTAATGAGAACTCGTCTGTGGTTCAGTAGTCCATTTTGGGGTTATATCCGAAGAATATTGAAACCATGCTTTTTGGGAGCTGGTGAGATGGCTCAGAGGTTAAGAGCACTGGCTGCTCTTCCAGAGGTCCCGAGTTCAATTCCCAGCAACCACATGGTGGCTCACCTGGTGCCTTCCTTGCCAGCAGTACATTGTATGCTTAATAAATAAATAAATCTTTAAAAAAAAAAAAGAAGAGTTTAATTTTGCTTATACATAAGGACTGAGTCCACTCTAGTGAGAAGGTAGTGGGGTTAAGAGCTTGAGGAGCTAATCCAATCTTATTTGCAGGCAGGCAGCAGAAGGAGGTGAAGGCTGTGTTCATTTCCCTCTTGTTTTCTGTATTCAGTCCAGGATCCCAGTCTGTAGGATTATGTCAACTGCATTTAGGATGCATCTTTCTTTGTGTAGGCAGATACATCTCCAGAGGTCTGTTTCCATGGTGATTCTCACAACCATTAAATTGGAATAGATGATTAACTATCACAATTCTATAATTGCCCATAATATTTAAAGGCATTACATTAAAACATAATATTCTACGTTTGGTCCCTAACATCTAGTTTTTCTCTAATAATGAAAAATTCAATCAGCCCGTCTCTAAAAGGTCTTAAATTTTTAACAGTCTCAGCACTGTTTAAAGCCAATTTCAAAGTCTCTTCAGAATCCTAAGGCTCATGACTGTGAGCACTTATAAAAGCAAAACATGTTTTAAAATCCCATTACATGGTGACAAAAATAAATATTCCTACCCCAAATTGAGAAATGAGAAATAAGAAGGAATAATACAACCAATGCAAGACAAAAACCCAGCAGAGACAAGTCCTGCAACTCCATATTTTGCACACTGGCACATGTTCCATCATCTGGGATACTAAGGGCTTGGGTCCTTTGGTCATCTCATCTCTGACACTTGTAGCACCTGCAATCTCTCTTGTGGTCTAGCTCCACTCGATGCATGCAACACTCCTTTGTGAAATTTCTACAACTCCAGTGTCCCCAGAATCTGATGGGGCTCTTTACAATAAAGCATCACTTTCACACTTTAGTGCAGTGTCCTTTTAGGGACTCTTTGTAGAAATGCTGATATTGCTACACATTCCCTGGCTCCTTTAGTTCTTTACAAACTCAACGCCAAACACAACTTCCATCTTGGATCATTAACTCATGAAAAACCAAATTCCAGATGAATGGTGCTGCCAAGATCTGCTGTCATTTGGTCCTTTTGGACCAAAGCTGGCATAGTCTCTATTTTTCTAGGCATTATTGAAAACACTATTTTGAAGAGAAATCTGTCCTTTCCTGTTTTCAGTGATAACCAAGGATTGAAAACAGACCGAATATTCTTTGGCAGATGAGTCAATAAGCACAATGTTACACATATATTTAGGGAATATTCTAAAACCTTTGAAAGAAATCTTTCCATTTGTTACAGAAGAGGTCCCAGAAAACTGTATCATTTTTGTTTTCTTTTATTTGTTTACAATAAGCTTGACAGGTTAGCTTTCCTTTCACTGAAAATCTTAAATAGTAAACATCTGCACCTTCTTCACAAAATGTTTTTGTTTAATTTTATTCTTCAAGTGTGAAGCTCTTAGTTGTGACAGGATGCTCTCATTGTAATTTGGACACACCCTTATATGACCTATATCTGTGTTTTCTGAGGAGCACCACCCTCTTTTCTATATAGTTCTATTTTAAGGTTAATATTTTCCTTTGAGCTTCTTGTTTATCATAATATGTTTAGAATTCCATTCTATTTATTCTATTTTGAGCTCATGTGTTTCTTAAATTGAGAACATAGGCTATTTCAAATTTTGAAACTTCAGTCATTTAGGCAGGACCAACTCTGTAAATTTATGTGCTTGTGAAATTGTTCCTTCTGTCTATAATCTTTCCCTGAAGGGCAACCTTAACACATTCAGATTCAGAAGAGGGGTTCCTGTTAGCTTATCATTTTTACTAAATATAGGACAAATACTCATTGTCCATTATAATGAACTCTAAGTTATTATGGCTGTGTTAATTAATGTGCATCAGATTGAAAAACTACTAAAATAGCTTTATGCTTTCTATTGTTTCCTAGAATCCAGAAGAGGGCAAGTCTGTCTTTTTCTTTCTTTCTTTCCTTCTTTCTTTACTTGATATAAATCTACTAAATGTTTTAAACTGTAGTTTTAGGATCTAAATATATTTTCAATAATGTATTTATCATGTGTTCCTAATTTTAGTCTTTTTCACGGTTAGTGATGCTAATATTTATTTTAAAAAGTTCATGTAGAATATTTTATATTTGCATATGTAATTATTAACCTAAACATCATTTTATGTCTTCTTTTTAGAAATATCTGTTTTGATCCTTTGATTACTTTTTCGAGTAATATACCTTCTGTTGTTCACATGAACTATTCAAGTGTTTTGTTTCCATTATCTCTTCAAACATATTTTATCAATATTTCCTCCCTTTTTGTAGGTAGTCTCATTATTCTTTTCATTATTTCTTTTGTTGTAAAGAAATTAGTTTGACATTTCATTACCTTACTGCTGATATGTATCAAAATAAAATTTATTCAGTATGTTGATGAGACATCTGTACTTCTGTGTTATTATTCACAATACCCAAGATGTAAATGAATCCATTATTCAGAAGCAAGTAAGTGGTTAGGGGAAAGTTTGATATATATACACACAAGGAAATTCTATTCAGCCATTAAAATAAGGAAATAAATGTTGTTCTCTGGAGTGGAATGGTGATATGTTGAGGATATTTTAGTCAAAAAATAAAATATTTTACTTGTACTGGAAAAATAAATTCAAAAGGTGTTATTGCACAACATTCTGATTACTTTCTGTATATTATATTTTTAGAGAAAAGTGCTGAAAGAGTGGACATAAAGTTTGATTGATTTTTGATTTGTGTTTATTTTTGGAAATTTTGTATATGTGTTACCATGGGATACGATCATATCCACCCATCATTTCCTGTCTTCAACTCCTTTATGTTTCTCCAATACATCAACTCCCCAAACTCATGTCTTTTGGGAGAAAATACCCTACCTTGTCCAGTTAGTGCTATCCATTGTGCATGGATATAGGGCCATTCATTCAAGCACAGAAATTATGTTAATAACAATATTCTCAATAGATAATGATTCTCCCCCTACTCTATGTCCATAAACTATCTATTACCATTAGAGTCTCAGTGAGAGATATAGCCTGGAGATCCTTTCCATAATCTATGCTAATAATTTGGCTGACCTGATCTTGTGTAGATCTGCACATAATCATAGACAGTGTGAATTTATGATTACCATAACCAAGTTGTGTCCAGGAGACAACATCTCATAGCATTTCATCCCGTCCTTCATGTATTAGTTATTTGTTTCTTGCTGTGACAAAAATACCATGAACAAAAGTAATTTAGAAAGTTTTTATTTTTTCTTATAGTGACAGAAAGATAGAGTCGATACTAGTATGGAAACTGTGACAAGAAATGACAGACACAGGAAGCAGGCTGATTACATTGTCATCTATGAACACAAGATGTAGAAAAAGAACAAGAAGGAGAGTGTGTGTTGTTGTTTTTGTTGTTTGTGCTATAACAAATAAAGTTTGCCTGAAGATTAGAGTGTATAGCTAGCCACACTAGTTAGCCATAGAGGCCAAGAAGTGGTGACACACACCTTTAATCCCACCACACTGAAGAAATAGGCAGACAGATCTCTCTGATTGAATCAGTCTAAAAGGGAAACAGAGCTCACACCTTTGATTCCCGCACTAGGAAGGTGAAACTGGAGTGATATGGCTGGACAGAGAGAGGAATATAAGGCGGGAGGAGTCAGAAGATGGGAACATTCAGTCTATGGACTTGTAGATAGAGCATACCCCATTAGGTTTAAGGATTTCATAAAAGTAAGAATTTGTGGCTGGCTGCTTTGCTTCCCCGATATTTCACTTTCATCCCTAATATCTGACTCCAGATTTTTATTAGTAAGACAAATTAGACTTTGTGCTACAAGAATGAGATGATAAACTTTCAAAGCACTCTTTACAGTGAGGCGATAAATACTTTAAATGATGCAAATATCTCAGCAAGATTCCACATCCCAATGGTTGTATTACCTCTCCATCAATACCCCTTATTGGGTACCAAGTGTTCAAGTACATAAGCTTATGAATGGCATATCTCATCCATACCACCATACTCTTGGTGTGTCTTTCTCCCTCTTCTTCTGTCATGTTCCCTGAGTCTTGGTGTATATGTGGCATGGGACATACTTTGAGTTGAACACTCAGTATCTTATTCTCAGCATTTTGACAATTTAGGTATCTTTCCACTGACTGTTATCTACTACAAAATAAAACTCCAACCAATGCTGGAAGTGATGTTCAGTAGCAGCAATTAGGATTTAATAATGTGTAATCACATTGTGTGTCTGAATGATCTAAGCATTCCATGTCAGATTGCTCAAAAAGCATTCATGTTCATTGGATTCTATGAACCATCAAACCTAAAAATCATGAACTATAAAGTGTGTGATCTTTAACTGATCTGTAACTGCCCACAGTATTATTTTTCTCATTGCTTTTGTCCTCTGTTTCAAATTTAGTCAGTTACTTTAAATCCTGGCAGTATGTTATAATCTATGTACATATTTTTCTGTTTCCTATACTTGGCAACGTTTTCCCTTTTTTCACCTTCCTCTATTTATGCTTCTCTTCTTTCATGACGAAGAATGCTTCTACAGACAGTCTTTCCTAACAATCTCGTCTCTTAGGTCCATTAATAGAGGGTGTGAACTATGTGTCCATGAGGCACCAGTATTTCCATTAGTATAAATCTCAACCTATAGACCTGGTGATAAACCAGAGGTTTCTTGTTACACTAGGGTATATTCACTTTAATTACTATTACATACAACTTCACACTTCCTGACCCTCGTTTATTTTTAAAATTCAAGATTGGAAAAAATATTTAGTTGAGGTTATTTTTAAAAAAAGCAATCACATTATATAACAAGTAGCATTTGTGTTCAGTATCATTTCTTAGGTCCCCCTAAGTCTCTCCATCCTTTTCTGAACTGTTTGGATCCCTTGATCTTGGCCATTAATAAAGGCATTAATAGAAACATTCATCCTCTGACTTGAGTTTGACTTTATTAACTACAAGAGGATTAGGGGCACAAGGAGAGTGATGTCAAAGGTCCCCATCTTCCTTTCTGACACATGGGACGAAAGTTGCTCGCATCCTCCTCTAAGGTCCTGGCTTCTGGCAGCTGACTTCGTGAAGACAGTGCTGCCTGTGTTCCAGCAGTTATCCTCTGACTCTCTCTTCCATGCACCACACTATCCTCTGTCTTTTTCCTTAAACTCCACCCCCAGCATTGTCAATAGCTTCTTTCTTAAACTCCGTTCAAAGAATCAGCTTGAGTGTGTCAGCTGCTTCCTTCTAGGGTCCTAGCTGATAGCACAATATTAACAATATCTATCTAATAAACTGTCCTGAAATGAGCCCCCACCCTTTTTGGTCTCTAGACTGTGAACAAAGCCAGGATGTGGCTGGTTCCCCCACCCCCGTTATCCTCTGCTGTCATGCTCACTGCTCAGTAAAATAAAATTACAAGTCAAGCATTTCTCTAGTCTACTGAAGGAAGAGAGAATGCATATTATTCTGACTCCTTAAAATTGGACGGTGATTCATATTCTTCTTAAGCCTTGAGCACAATAATTCAGGATGGGTAGTATGAATGAGAGTCTGCAGTAAGGATGTGAATTTGTTCAAAGAAAAATATAATATGATTAAATAGATGGCTTCAGGGAAAATTAAACTTGTGAGAAAGACATCAAGGTAAGTATCATCTAACATAAGCTTAGAATAGACATGGTGAGCTAAGATTCTCAGGAAGTTAGGCAGTTATTACTTGGGGAATGTGTTCATAAACTCATGTTTTGTTTGGGCATCTGTGTACAGTGAGTACTTAGAAAAAAGTGAATCAAGAAAGAAGGACTGTACAGATTTATTCCGGCAAACATTTTATTCCAAAACCTATCCTCATACAACATTTTTGGATTATCTCTTTGAAGAGGAATTGATTGTTTTATTATCACTGAGAGTCATATCTTCTTGTTCACATAAAAGTTTTTTATTATTGCCGTTTGTAATATTATCTGATGTTGGATATTATAATCTCTCCTCCAACTTAGGCATCACTGAGAACCATGAAGCAAGAGGAATTATTAGGAAAAGATGTTGTATTTTCAATGGCCGATCAGAAATCATAGATTATGATCAAAGTATAAGTCTGTAAAGAGATAAGAATAATGAGATTAGTGAGATGGCTCTACAGCTAAAAGTTCTAGCTATCAAACTTGATGGCTTTAGTTCAGGCCCTGATATCCTTATAGGAAAAGAAAAACGTTCTGCAAGTTGTCCTCTGACCTCTATACATATACAATAACTTGTGCATTTACATGTGTGCAGACACACACATTTTCATGCAAAATAAATAAAAAATGCAATGTAATAAAAAAAAACTTTTCTAAAGCAAAGATGAAGAGAATATGTGGAACCATAGGACTGACTTGGCCCAGCTACCTTGAGAGGCATGCATCTCAAGTTGTTCAGATTAGACCCCACACTCCTATGCTCCTGGGGCATAGTGTGCCTCCCAGGTCCTGAGAGACTAATGCACTCTCTCAGGCAGTGAAGCATTCAGGCTGTTTTGCCTCTCTCTGTATAATCCCTTAGGAGTCAAGGAAGCATGAAGGCTTGACAGGACAATTGGTCTTAAATATTCATCTTATGTACCCTACAGGACTTGCAAACTTCACTGAATCCTGGCAACTGCAACTCTATTGATCCTGGCAATTACCATTATATGTTATGATCTGTTTCTGATAAAGGCATAAAAATGACAGATTGTTCTCAATGAAAATGTCACAGCCTCAATTATTCTGTGAACCTTCCAACCTGCCCTGATTTCTTTCCTCCAGGACATATCAAGTGACTTTGTCAGGTAAGTAAACATAGGCACTTACAAGAGTGAAGTTTATGAAGGTATTTTCTTTTCTTTTTTTTTTGTTTGTTTATTTATTAAAGATTTCTGCCTCCTCCCCGCCACCGCCTCCCAATTCCCCCCTCCCCCAATCAATTCCTTCTCCTTCATCAGCCTGAAGAGCAGTCAGGGTTCCCTGCCCTATGGGAAGTCCAAGGACCTCCAACCTCCTTCCAGGTCTAGTAAGGTGAGCATTCAAACAGCCTAGGCTCCCACAAAGCCAGTGCGTGTAGTAGGATCAAAACCCAGCTATGAAATATAACATCATTTTTAAAATGGACAAAGCCAGAATAATCACTTTCATTTCACAGATGTGGAAAGTTACAGTTTCGCTAGTTATTTCCAGAAAGTCACACACAGCAGAATAGTGCCAAAACAATTTGAACTAATGTCAGAACTATCAAGAAAACTATTCTGAACGGTTGTGGCACATGCCATCACTACTCAGGAGGCAGAGTCAGGCTGATCTCTGTGAGTTTCAGGCCAGCAGTCTACAGAGTGAGTTCTAGGAGAGCCTGGGCTACAAGGGGAGGCCCTATCTGCAGAACAAACAAACAAACAAAATCTAAATCAGAACAGCCATGTTTTATTATAGGTCCATTTTCTGAAGTCAGCCTGCCTGTTTCTCTCTCTCTCTCTCTCTCTCTCTCTCTCTCTCTCTCTCTCCTCTCTCCTCCCTCCCCTACTCCCTTCCTTCTTTCTTTTTGTTTTTTCTTCCTTTCCTTCCTCCCTTCCTCCCTTCCTGTCTGTCTTTCTTTCTTTCTTTCTTTCTTTCTTTCTTTCTTTCTCCCTTCTTTTCTTTGCCTAGAATTTATTGAGGAAAAATATCTAGCAATATACAACTCTAGAAAAGATTCTGGTCAGGTAGGAAAGGAGAACATTGGTTTTCACTTTAACTGCATGAGCCCACTGCCAGCATGTTTTGGGCTCCTGTAGAAGGTTTTCCAGGAGAATATAGTGACTTCAAAACAGAAGAAAAACCCAGGCCTCTCTTACTTTAAAAAATCATCCATTAATTTTGCAATACAATGAATGAAACTCAATTATACTGCTTTTAACATTTTGTTATACCCTTGTTGGAAATAAAATTTTGATGAACATTCCAATTAAAGTTTTAGATAAAAAGTAGATAAAAACGTTTCCATGGTCCCCTTTTTTAAGTAGAAGAAAGAAACAGAGAAACACGAAAGAGTTAGAGGCCCTCCCAAATCTCTTTTCTTCAAATAATAAAATCTGCAAACAATTAGTATGGGTTATCATGCTTTGAGCTCAAACAAGAAGACTGTTATATTGCTAAACAATAATAACACTGAAAATTATGTACCGTCTCTCTTAGGATCTACACAATTTACTGACATTGAGTGGAATCTTTCTTTCTGCTAGCTTTTATGGACTAGAAAATTCAATATAGGCTGCTCTTAGAAAAGGCATTGATGGTGTTACACAGCTGACAACCTGCCAGGCAAAATATGCTCCCTGGTACAACAGTGGCACAACGCATAGAGGGAAAATCAAGTTCTTTCTGCTTGGTTTGAGACTCGTCCACAAGAAGTAATTTGTGCTTTTTACTGTGAACACAGTTAAAAACCCATAGCTGAGGAGGAGTTGACCTTACGGGGAGTCTACTACTCTTGGTCTGTTAAATACAGCACAAAGCTGTCTTTTAAATACTTAGGTTTATGCCCAAAGATGTATGCTACTCTCATTCTCAGAGAACCCTGAAATTGTCAAAAAAAATTAATAAAAGATTTTATAAATTTCTTTACACTCCATATATTTTACAGTATAGGTCTGAATGTCTATTTATTATCTAAGTTTCTCTAAAATCCTGAGATGTTTTGGTGACTTATTGCACCCATCCTCCAGGGCTATATCTCTTTGCTTTTTTTAGATAGTTTCTCTATGGTGTGTCTTAAATTGCAGCTTTTGTTCTTGTAATGTGATTTTACTTTTTGGTACTGCTATTGGAATATATAATATAGATGTAACTATAATGTTTGCCTTAAGCAGGTAAGACAATTTGTATTCATGCGGTAGTATCAACTATGCTATCAAGAATTTGATTCACAGAAAATTAATGATCTATGCCTTCTGTATAATGTATAGGTAGTTCAACTAAGACATACATAATATAATTCATTTGGAATTGTGCTGAATACATTGTTGTAGTCCTCCAATAGCCTATGAAGGTAAAATTTTAATGAAACTTTAGTGTATAATGCAACTGAGATATTTCACAATAAACTACCTCCAAACTGAAGCAAGGGGCGGTGAATATTCATTTTTTTCTACATATTAACTCAGAACATAATAAAATACTAAAAGATGGCCTTCAAAATCATTATGAAAACATTTTGTACAAGGTCAAGTATGAAACAGAAAAATAAAACAAAATGCAATGAAATACAATTGGCAAATGAAACTATCATCATTGTGAAAGATAATATAATAAAAATGAAATATCTAACTATTTGTAGTTACACAGGAAGATACAAGCTTCCCAACTTGCTATTACGTTGCTCTTAAACTTTAACATCCAGTGTCTTGAAAAGAGTGAGATATAATATGTGACATACAGGATTACTTTGAGCATTAAAATTTAAAATTTTGTACAGCCTTGACCAAAGAAGTCATCAACCCGCTCAATAGTATTGTATAAAATGATTGCTGATTAAAATTCAGGCAAATACTAGTCCATTTCCTCTCCTGTGTAAGCTTCTGTGAAGGAACATCTATAGCTGTTCTCACTACCTGTCTGTCTCTGCCTCTCTGTCTCTGATGTGGGATTCCCCTCTGTGTGCTGTGAATACCATTGGTTAATAAAAGAACTGCTTTGGCCCTATAGCAGAGCTATAGGGGAACAGAGCTAGGTGGAGAAAACTAAACTGAATGCTGCAAGAATCACTGGTTATTAAAAAAGCTGTTTTGGGCCTGCACAGGAAATAGAGGTAGGCAGGGAAAAGTAAACTGAATCCTGGGAGAATGTAAGAGGACTAGGAGAAGCCATGGAGCCGCTGCCAGAGACAGACATGCTGAAACTTTGCTGGTAGACCACGACCTCATGGTGAAGCACAGATTAATGAAGATGGGTTAAATTAAGATGTAAGAGTTAGCAAATAAGAAGATAGATCTAATGGGTCAAGCAGTAATTTAAATAATATAGTTTCTGTGTGATTATTTCAGGGCTGAGCAGCTGGGAACCAATGAGCGGCCTCCTTCAGCATGTCTCTGTCTCTCAGCCTGTTGCTCCTCACTACTACACTCTTGCCCCTGCCTCAAGCGTGCTTTTTACTCTGTCCTCAATGCCTGTAATAAGTCTTTTTCATGATTCTGTTGTATGTTGTGATTTTTGGGGTAGTCCTTGGCTTCAGTCGGCCAAGGTATTCTTTCTGCCTCAAAGCCCTAACAAACATTCCACAGCCTGTAGATCAGCACAAGTCCTCCTGAAGCATGACATCGGATGTGATTGGGTGAATAGAAATCACGCAAGTGAATAACGAAGAATTCATTTTGAGAAGAAAAAAGAAAGTGAGTTAATCCCTGAGTCCTGAGAAAGCATGACATGTCAGTGCAATTGCAAAATCTTCTGTCTCAGAAAGCAATATTTTAATTGGAGACAGAGCTATAAAGATTGCTGGGCAGAGAAGGGACTAAATATAGTATTTAAGTATATATAACAAAATACTTATCATCTAGCATTGTGCACAGAAAAGGGCTTTTCAGTAGTTAGAATTCAGTAATGACGAACATCACAAGCACCCAGACTCAGTCATTAATAAAAACACTGAACGTACATGGAATAATTAAATGTATGTCAGAACTTATATTAAGTTTCTGGCATGTATTGGGTCGTTTAAAGTGATGAAGAACGTCATGTCAGAATGGGCATACTCAGGTTGTGATAAATGGAACAGTTTTTTAAAAAATCCTAATTATATTCTTACTCTCCTCCCCATTTTTTATCCCTAAAAATTAGTAACTAGGAAATCTTAACCAAAAATTTAGAATGTTTGTCCAAAACATCAAATTCAGGGCCAGTTACTTCACATTTTGCCACCTGAAATCTATAATGTTTTCTGAATTGTGGAAGTTCAATATTTCGGCACTATTTTGTGTGACTAAACCCCAACCATAACTGAGAATCACAGAGAATAAATCACTGTTAACTCTCCCCTTTATCTGTAACTATGCATACAAGTACACACAACTGTAGCAATCATCAACACATGGTCCAGGAACTGCTAGATGGCTCAGCAAGCACAGGCCCTTGCTGCCAGTCCTGAAGATTTTAATCCCCAAATCCCCAGGAGCCAAACCATGACTCTCAAAAATTTTCTTTTGATTACCACTGAACATTTGGAACTCATTGGTTCATGAAGAAACACACACACACACACACACACACACACACACACACACACACAGAGAGAGAGAGAGAGAGAGAGAGAGAGAGAGAGAGAGAGAAACTAGTTATAATGAAAAAATACATATCATACCCAATAAAAATTCACTTCAATGTAAAAAATCACATGGAATCATCAATAAATGTGAGATAGTGATAAAATTAGGAAGGTAGTCATTTTTTTAAATCTTTAGCAATATAATGTCTATAAAAAGTAATTCTTGAAACTAACAGAACATAAAATTTTGCTAGAAAATTATATGATAGAATAGTCTGACATTACTTCAAGTCAAAGATCTATTTTAAAAATCAATAAGGAAAACCCAAACCTACCGTACTCGCATTCTGGAAATGAATACTCTCTTACTTTTGTTTCCTGTTGTGACCATAAGAAAATACTGTCACAAAACAACTTATAGAGGAACAGTTTATCCTGGCTCACAGTTCAAGACTACAGCCCATCGTTGTGGTAAATTAAGGCAGGAGGAGACTGAAGCACCGACCCCACATCTACAATTAGAACATACAGAGGAAAGAAGGAATGCACACTCAGCTTGCTTTCTCTAGTTTCTCTAGAATCCCATGTCTAGGAAATGGTTTCACAATTAAGATGGGATTACATTCAAAATGCTCCAACCCTTTTTGCATGTTGATGTGTATGCCTTACATTTCATCTCTATTGTTTTGTGACTGCAAGGCACCTTAACAGTCCATAGAATTCTTGAGAGTGTTATGCCACATTTACTTGAAGCTTTAATTCAAGAACCCCTTCTATAAAAGTTTATTCTCCTGGTAGTCAGCTCTCACTTCTGTGAATCATCAGGTGCCTTTTGAAATAGGTTTTCTCCCAGAAAAGTCTCCTCAACTCTGTAGTGGTAGATCCACCTACATTTTTCCTTATAGAAATTCTTTTGTAGAAATGTCAAAAAGTTATTTAATTCATAAAAATGTTTAAATATATATAGCTATAAATATTAAAATTAAATCACAATTTTAAAAAACAGACAGTCTTGACTCTTATAAAAACTGCCCTATTATACTTGCTATAACATTTCTATTCCCTACTCAGCTAACGCCCAAGAGACGATCAATGAAATTCTTGAAGTGTATTTAATATGTTATTAGTTATAGCTAATGTGATACTGTATTAAGTCTTTCTTAGGATATCCAATATTTAAACCAGGATGGATAGGGCATCATCAAATTCTGTAACTTGAAGATGCCTACAGAAGGTACATCTAGAGACAAGGCAAAACCTGTGTAAATGGATTCTGACACAGAGAAACTGGAACTAGTGGTGGGATTATCACATAAGTTAGAAGAAACAGTGGACTACAATGAGGAAGAGCAAAGAGAACTGTTAATTTAAATCTCACACCCTCTGAAGGAAACAAAGACTGCAAACTACAGTTTTAGTCAGTCTTCTAAGCATGCTTTCCAAACTTTGCAAATAGACTTGGGAAAGCAATGTAGAATCCCTAGAAAGCATGGAGGGGACTTTCTAAGCAATTTTGTTGAGATGCCTGGTAGGGAAACAAGTGAAAGAAAGAGTTGTTAATTAAATTAAACAGAAAATGCTGAATTCCACCTGCAACTAGATGAAAAAAAATAGAAAAGGCCGCATGTGGCTACAAGTAATACATAACAAAAACTCCCCAAGGTAAAGGCTTCCTGTGTTAATCTCTTTTCAGCTCTATGAGAAGAAGAAGAAAAAAAAAAAAGAAGAAGAAGAAGAACTTAAGCCCCTGAATGGGATCATGTGGAGCTTACAGATCCCAGCCAGAGACAGTCTCCATGGAAACTTCCCTTCCCCGCACCCACACTTGCTCCCTGTACCTGCAAAGGCTGCCTTGACTCTTAAGAGAATACTGTGAAGTAGTCAACACTTTTTAAATACCGAGGCAAACCCTAGGGTAGAAGCAAAGATGAAGAGCAAACTGACATTCCAGCATCAGCAGGAAAGTGATGGTTTTCTCTAGATCTCCTCCATTCCAAGGTTCAGACAAAAGAGTTTCCTTCCCTTCTTTCCCCCCTGTTCTCTAAATTCTGATAACCGCCCAGCTTTTAGTGTGAGGCACATCCGGAAAGGATTCTTAAAGGGACATGTGTTACTTGTCCATTCTCCTTCTTCTTCTGTAACAGTGCCCACTATTTAGTTCAAAACATGCAGCAACTCATTATTAACTTCCAGAGTTTCTGGATGAAATAATATGAGAGAGAGAGAGAGAGAGAGAGAGAGAGAGAGAGAGAGAGAGAGAGAGAACAAAAGAGAGTTTGTGTGATCTTTTTGAGCTAGAAAACTTCCCACACTGAAACAATTCATCAAAGTCACAATGTAAGCTACCTTTGTAATAGTCAGAAAATGAATCAAAATCAATAAGGAAAAACGAGAGGTAACTGTTTTAGTCTGATAATTTTTTTATCAAATAATGAACTCAGCAGGAGACAGATATAAGCATTAATTCATGAGTTCTGAAGAGTTCTATGAATGCTACACACTTACAGTCCCTGAAAACAACAGCCTTGTGTTCAGATGTTTCTTGATTTTTTTATTCACAGGAAATAATCTGGTCTTGGTATAATTGTCATTTGAAAATCTGAATCACTGCTATCACTTCGTATCAATTAACAAAATATCTTCCTTAGACGTCAGTCTACCTCATAGTAGGCTGTGTGCAAACTCCAAGGGAAAGTTAGTCATGTGCTTTCCAGAAGATAAAAGCTTAAAGACTAAGAGTATTTGATGTAGGAAGGGGGAGTGGTTATATAGGTCTTAGCCAAGACATGTGATAGTCACTGTAGGGGGTTGCTGTAAAAAGAAGTCTGTGACTCTCCTTAACCCATTTAAGCAGATCCTGTACCATCTAAAGGGAAAAATGTTCCTGGCTGTTTTGTTTTGCCTTTGCTGGAGTTTCCAGATCTCTTTTGGCCACTTCCCTCGAGCTTGTGCCTCCTCAAGAAACTTGATGGCAAAAGAATGCTGTCCGCCATGGACAGGTGATGGGAGTCCCTGCGGTCAGCTTTCAGGCAGAGGTTCCTGCCAGGATGTCGTTCTGTCCAATGCACCCTCTGGACCTCAATTCCCCTTCAAAGGGGTGGATGACCGTGAGTCCTGGCCCTCTGTCTTTTATAATAGAACCTGTCAGTGCTCTGACAACTTCATGGGATTCAACTGCGGAAACTGTAAGTTTGGGTTTGGGGGCCCAAATTGCACAGAGAAGCGACTCTTAATCAGAAGAAACATCTATGATCTGAGTGTCCCAGAAAAGAATAAGTTCCTTGCTTACTTAACTTTAGCAAAGCATACTATCAGCCCAGCCTATGTCATCCCCACAGGCACGTATGAGCAAATGAACAATGGCTCAACACCCATGTTTAGTGATATCAACATCTATGACCTCTTTGTATGGATGCATTACTATGTGTCAAGAGACACCCTGCTGGGAGGCTCTGAAGTCTGGAGGGACATTGATTTTGCCCACGAAGCACCAGGTTTTCTGCCTTGGCACAGACTTTTCTTGCTACGGTGGGAACAAGAAATACAGGAGCTAACAGGGGATGAGAACTTCACCATTCCATACTGGGATTGGCGTGATGCAGAAAACTGTAACATTTGCACTGATGAGTTCTTGGGAGGTCGCCACCCTGAAAACCCTAATCTACTCAGCCCAGCATCGTTCTTCTCCTCCTGGCAGGTAAGATGCTCTTTATATGCAGAGGAAGAGAGAAGTGGTACTTCAGCAGCCACATCTGCATGCAAGTCTCTGCACATCTCTGCGGATCTCTCAGTGTAGAAATCCTAACTAGGAGATTCTTATGCTTCTTGACTTTTTCTTGAGAACACTTCGAAATCATAACTAATGCTATTCACCTAATATCTAATAGCTTAATTAGGTTTCTAATCTGTCATAAACAAAGACTTTTTGGTTTACCACTGTTTTCCTAGTACCTAGGGTGGTATCTGGCATAAACAGTAGCTCAGAGTTATTTAGGAATAGATGGAGTAAGCAGATTATCTTAGTCCATGCTTCTGAATAACAAAATTAACATTACCAATAAAATTCATAGGCTATATTACTTAAAAATAAAATTCCTGTCCCTAACCCAGACCAATTAAATAGAATCTTCAAGGGACAGTGCTGGAATACTTCACTAAGTATCAATGATGAACTTTATTACATGAATGCTTGATAAACACTGATTGGACACAAAATCTTCAGTTGTTTTAGCTTAAAATAACCTAAAATCTGTTGAATGACTATTTAGAATATGTGAATCACTGTTGAAAGTATTTATATACATTAACTGATTCAATGTACATTTAATATCAACATATCCCTATTTTAAAGCCTTAAGATATATATAATTTGTTAAAATTACATGACAGCCCTTTTGGTAAATAGCAAAGATGGTATGTGTTAACAGCTAAAATGATTGTCTGACTAACTCCTTTAGGGACAAAACTGGCCTTTTGAAAGGATCTGCATCTGCAAAATTTTTTCATTAGGATGAAGAAAACAAATTAGCCTTTTTCCTAATTTACAAATGCTAGAAACAAGATTAAGTAATTTCTATTTTGAGATTAGAGTCTCATTTCTCCTATTATTTTTCTTTATTCTGCATTAGAGGCAAAAAATAAAAAAGAAGTGTTAAAATGTTTTTCCTTTAAATAAACACACATTTGAGAGATTTTTTTTTCTGTCTTACCTTCTAAAATTTCCTAATGCTCCTATTCTGAAAACCAAGTCAAACACAATGAAAAGAACAATGCACAGGCTGCCCCACTCTTGAGAGTTCTGAAATTCAAATTCACTTTATTCCTCATGCTTATACACTTTCAAAATGGGGCCTCTTAAAATGCCACTGTAAAATACAGCTGCTATTTCCTGGTGTCAATGGTGTCAACTGTTTACTAAACCTAGTGATTATTTTATATAGAGGAGTTTTGCTGGAAAATTATATTGCTGTATGTTTTCAGTTATTCTACCTTAATTGACAAACTTCAATCCCCTCACCTATCTCTCTACTCCTCTGGCTATTGCTCTAAATTATGCCAGTCTTGGATGTGGGGTTCTCCTTGCTACACAATACTTTGATTTACTTCATAGCTTCACTTGATGCAGTAAGGTTGAAGGATCATCTAAATTATCAAAAGTTATAATATATATACTGAGTTCAGTAAGAAGGTATAAATTAATATTTAATTACATGGAGTTTACTTCCATATGATACCCATATTTAACGTTTCTAGTCATGTTTTGAGTGTTGAATTCATCTTATGATTATGGTCAACTGTATAACTTTAAAAAAAAGCAAATGAAATAAAATAAAATTTAAAACCACAATATATTTATCTGGCTTAGTAAACCATGAACTATAATTGCTATAACCGTAGGCTAAAATTGCCTGCAAACTTGTACTGCAATTACAGTGCCGTGGAGGAGGTTTTTCTATTTTTTTTTTTTTACACAACATTAGCAAAGTGAAAGAAATAAAATCACTGAGGAAAAACAAGCAAAATTAAAAAAAATAGAATTAGCAAAACAAAACAACAAAAACCTTTGCAAGCAAACAACATTTTCAAAAATAAGGTTGTGTGGTGGTGCACACTTTTAATCCCAGCAATCTGAGTTCGATGACAGCATGGTCTACAAAGTGAGTGTCAGGACGCCTAATCTGTGCCCTGTCCAGGGATAAATGGTTGCAGATAATACAGATAAACTAATTGACATTGTCTATTTTCTTTATTCATACAATCATCTATTTTGTTAAAGCACTTCAAAAATGGATATTTTTCTCTCACTGCCCGTTCCCATTAGGAGAGGGTTAGAAGGCTTGGGAGGAGGGATATGGTCAAAACATATTTGCCTCCATGGAAATGTCCATTTGAAATCCCTCTTCAGTTAATATGCTCCGAAGAAAAATGAAAATTACTTCAAAAGTAAACCAAAGGTTTAGACAGAAGGAAAAGAATTAGGGTTTTTTTTTTTAATCAAAGCAAATTAGGATTGTTTGAGTCTGAAAAAATGAAAAAAATAATGTTGGTTATTCTCTTAGACAACTGAGTTCAATTCCCAACACCAGGATGGCAGGTTACAACCATCTGGTTGTATTTATGGGTCTCTGACATCCTTTTCTGATTTCCCTGGGCACCACGCCCATACAGGATGCACAGACATACATGCAGACAAGACACCTACTGACTTAAATTATAAAAAATAAAGTGTTTGTATTACTTTAATCCTATAACTGTCTGTATTACAACCATCTCAATTTTTTGTGATTGCTCTGTAGTTGCTTAAATATCAGTGATCTATCTACTTGCTGGAAACACAGAATCAATTGGTCTATTATAAAGTTCCAGTGTGCATTTTTTTGTGTATATGGGGAAAAGGTCCTACACTGTAGCCTTAGGATGCCCTGAGACTCACTTTACAGCTCGGCCGGCCTCTAAAGCATAGCAATCCTCCTGCCTCAGCCTCCCAGGGGTGCTTGTACTCTTAAACCTCTTTGTGTGGCTCCAATTTGCAGCCAGCACTAAGATTCACGGGTTTAATTAATATGGAGACTGTTTGGTTATCTCTTTGCTTTCCTTTATGAAAACACAGCTTCTGTAATGAACACACCATTAATTTGAATGCTTTTGTCTAAATTAAACATTCAAATTAAAACCTAGGCTATTTTGTGTTAGATGAGATCAAATAGCTTCCAAGTTAAAATGAGCTCATTAATACCTTCCAAATTAACTAGGCCGATAGCCCATTTCATATGGGCTTCTGCTCATTGCTTGACTTAAGATACGCTTTTACTTTACAAAAGGAAATGTTAGAGATTTGATAGTATTTATCCATTCCAAAATGAGAGGTCTTTTGTGGTACTTCATGGGGTGCTCACATTGTAATGATAGGCCTGAAACAGTAGAAGGATTTACATACAGAAAACTCCATAGAACAGAACCCCAAAGACTATGTCTTCCATTTCTATGAAAGTAAACTGTTTTGACTTACGCTTAAAGCGGGTTTAAAAACAAACTAATTTATAGATGTATAATTTGAGAGGTGGTTACTTTTTCTATCTTAAGTTTTCTTCCAGTTGACGCAGGCTTGATTCCTAGCACCCATAAGATGGCTTGCAACTATCTGTAGCTCCAATCCCCACCCCAAAACATCTGACATCTATTTCTGGCTGCTGTGGGCACCAAGAACACACATGATCCATGGACATGCATTAAGGAAAACACCCATACACATATAATGTTAAAAAAATTAATCCACGTACATCAAACACTGAGGAAGACAGATGCATTGATTTATGTCTGATAGAATTGATTTCCTTCCCTTTATTCCACACTTTGTGCAGATTTATCGTACCACTTCTGTAATATTTCAGAACATGTGAATGGTTTTTTAAACCTATTTCTGTCTACTACTGTCAGATTCCCCAAGGTAGGAACTATTCATAAATAAATTTATATTCATATATATAGGGGCCATGGCATACAGACAAAATGTGCTCCATAAGTACATGCTGAATTGAACAAAAATGAAAATCAGAGAAATTTAAATCTTGTCCTAGATGAATTTCTGATATGTCAGCCCATATTTTCAGAGCCCAGAATTCTCAAAGTGAAAGACACAAAGATGCCAACAGACAGCACTTAGTTAACAACTAGGTTAGAGGCAGTTTGTACAGTGTTTATTGGTCTACATGAGTGTGAATGTGTGTGTGTGTGTAAATGTGTACATGAAAATAAATGGTATAGGTCATAATACATCTAAGCATTATTTGAAATGAAATGATTTTCTAACAAGCTTTCTCTGACAGGAGATACTACATAAAGTCAAATAATTAAGGTTAATTTTCTTAGGAGAATTAGGGTTTAATGGGCATTCTGTCTTTTCCTAGCTTGTTATTTACCTTTTGTTTGATTATTCTCAAAAACATTTTCAGGTAGAAGCATACATGTTTCCCTTAAAATAGTCCATAATTTTTAGTAAAAAGGAAGGTACTCAGTGACATTTATATACAAAATACCTGTGCTAAACACAATTAGATATAATGTTATGTAAACAAGAGAAGCTAAGCTTAGCAGAAAAGGTGTGTCGAACAGAGCTGTCTCGGCGGATCACAATGGAGAGAAACACAGTTCCTATAATGGACGGGAACGAACAGCAGCCAGAGAATTCACTCATCAGGTGGAAAGCATATCACATGGAAGCCACAGGGGGATGAAAAACAAAGTCACTTTTCAGCAGAAAGTCATGGGTTTAGGTAACCATGACAACAGCTCCGGGAAATCACAGCTTCTCTTTTTTCTTTATGAAAGATTTCGTGGAATGTCATATGGTTTAGTCTTTTATTTTCTTTCTTTTTTTTTTTTCAGGAAAAACTTAAATACTGTAATAAAATCTTTGTTCCTGAAGGCTTTTAAGAGCTTTTTATTGCTACTTCCTATAATTTAAGAGAACACTATCATGTTTCCCCTTCCATATGATTACACCTGTTCCTTCGGTTTCTCTTTCTTTACTTCTTTAGACTTGGATATTTGAATATGCTTCCCCTTGCATATGCACACCTCATATGTGCTTGGAAGGAAAAAGAACCAAATTTTCACCAGAAGACCTAGGCTCAGTCCAAGTTCTGCCATTTGCCAAACTCTACTAAACAAGCCATTTAGAATTCACTACTTTAATGTTTCCCAACAAGAAAAAGAAGTGCTATCACCATATATGCTTATTCTCTATGCTAATGAAACAACTGAATGAATGAGGAACCAATGGACTACACCGTGAAAGCCATTGTCCTTTTATACACATAAACATAAATTTGTAGACTTCTCTAACTTACCTATCCGACTCCCCAGGAAATTACTTAGTTACTTTGGTGACAATTTTGTTACTAAAAGATAGACTAGCTGAATATGTTACTATAAAACAATTTAAAGTAATGAGTGCGTGTAAAATTACTTGTTAAGTCTTTGCCATATTGTTTTCATTTGAATGTGTGGGAAATACTGTGCTTTAAGTGATGCAACAGGATCAGTTATCATAATAATGAACATTCAATACTCATATACCTAGTGATAAACACAACTTAGATATTGAAGTAATGGCTTTATGTTAAAAGTAATTATAATTTTTGGTACTATTAGGGGTGAAACATTTTGAGGGTAGAACCTAGGGACTTATAAATGCTAGGCAAGTTGACTAGAACTGAGCTACAAGCCAGCCATAATTGTTGGATCCTTTACACATGTGCCAGAGGATGCGGCAACATGAACTTTAAGTATATTGGACGACTTGATCCTGAATAAAGAGTCTTTACGCTCTCCATTTAAAAATGAAAAGTCTTGACAGAGAGTCTGGGTGAGCAGCCTGAGGGCCTGGGGTTAATAGAATTAATATTAGACACTATATTTCAGAATACAGCTTCCAAGACAGGTAATGCCAATGCCCTGCCTCTGAATCAAACATAAATAATTTGGAGCCAAGTTTTCTACCCCATTTCTGTAACCAGGGTTTCTTTTCTCAGCATTACTAATGCCTCCATCACCTAAGCACTTAGTCACATGGCAGTTGGCATTTCAGCAAAAATAGTTCCATCCAACCTCTCTAATTTAACCGAGTCTGCTGTAAAAGTCTTTTCTGCAATAAGACCTTCTGGAAGTATCTTGAGGATTATTAGTCAAAGAGAACTGAAAATGACTTCCTCTCTGTGCCTGCAATGTTGTCTAGTCAATCAACATTAAAGACTTCTAAACTCTTACATTCAGGTCAGAAATTGAACTACTTTTATGAAACTATTCATGACTCATTAATGTGAAAAAATAAATGAAGTAGATAAAGCTTTAGGATCAGCAATGCTGTATTTACAGATTTTCAAATATTTCATTAGTAAAGAAATGGATACTTTAAAGATGAGACTTAAGTCTAAATAGAAAATTCATTTATGCTTCTTATATTCCTTACACTTACATCTTAAAGATAATTTTATGCAGTGTTAGCACACTTAACACTATCCCTGCTTCTGTCATATAAAGTTTCAACATTCTGGATTTTGAATTTTTAGGGGTTGGGATTTCTAGGCTGCATAAGCAACCTGATTTGAATGGATATCTACAACCATTTCCCTTCTTTGTCAGATCTTTTTGAGACAGTCATTAGTAATCACTTTTACTAAGTCTTTTTCTTGGTCCTGAAGAACAGGTAGGATCTTGGACCCATGTGAAGATATCTCTGTTTAATCATGGGTAAAAATGTGGAGTGCAAAAAAACACGGGCAGAGTCCAAAGCAGGGGAGGCAGTGTGGTCTCAGTAGCAGGATCACATAGGATAGAAAGACCTGGTTTTTTTTTTTGGTGGTGGTGGTGGTGTTTTTTTTTTTGTTTTTTTTTTGTTTTGTTTTTTTTTTTTTTTTGATTTTTCGAGACAGGGTTTCTCTGTGGCTTTGGAGCCTGTCCTGGAACTAGCTCTTGTAGACCAGGCTGGTCTCGAACTCACAGAGATCCGCCGGCCTCTGCCTCCCGAGTGCTGGGATTTGCTGGGATTAAAGGCGTGCGCCACCACCGCCTGGCGAAAGACCTGTTTTGATGTGGAAGCTCAGCCAATCACATTCTGTTTTGGGGGTGTGTCCCCCTAAGGCCAAAAAATACAGATAAATCTTGCAGGTACTGCTCCCTGCTTCCTCTTTGTTTTTCCTGTGCTCCTGAATCGCTGGAACCCAGGTTTTGTAGGTTGCCCTTCTTCCCTTTATTAAAGCTGAATATTTTAGATTAGAGCTAGTCTGGTTAATTCTAACTGCCGATCGATCAGGCCCCATCACTGTTTTGGAGGGAGAACTGAAAATAATGTTTGACAGAGTCAATATGAACGAAAATGGTGAGCAACATACAAAGTGAAATACATTGCTTCCTGGCTTTAACTGCAGGCTTGTTGGTGTATATGGGAGGAGGGGGCGTACGGGGGGGAGGAGGGGGAGGGAAATGGGAGGCTGGGAGGAGGTGGAAACTTGTTTTTTTTTTTCTCCTTTTCTCAATAAAAAAATAAAATAAAATAAAATATAAAAATAAAAAAAGTACAGAGAAATAAATTGGATGTAAA
The DNA here is from genome assembly GCF_018167655.1 of Microtus oregoni. Lineage (NCBI taxonomy): Eukaryota > Metazoa > Chordata > Mammalia > Rodentia > Cricetidae > Microtus > Microtus oregoni. Next base: position 9,456,635 of record NW_024543059.1, on the reverse strand, counting down.
GAAAATACTTGCAATTTATGAAAACTATGCTTAAATTTGAAGTCATAAACAGATGTATATGCTCAGAATATGAGAATTTTCATTAATGTAATTGGTAGGTAAGTCATGAAACTCACCCATACATAGAGGTCAGGCAATGATGTTACCTGCCTTTAAATAACCCCAGCACATGGGAGGCTGCAGGAGGCAGATCTCTGTGAGTTAGAGGCCAGCCTGGTCTACAGAGTGAATTCCAGGACATCTGGGAATGTTACACAGAGAGACCCTGTCTCAAAAGTCCAAAATATAAATAAATAAAAATAAAAAAGAATATAAATAGAAAGAATATATGGAACTGAGTTCTATATCAAGAACAGGTTTATAGGCGCACTGACTATTTTCGTCAATGCTAAACCAATTCGACCTACCTGGGAAGAGGGGTCTCATTTAAGAACTTACTTCCAACAGATTAACATGTTGGCTTCCTAATAGAATTTCTTGACTGCTGATTGATGTGGGAAGAGTCAGACTACCCTGGGTAGTCCCATCTTTGGGTGAATGGGCCTGGACTGTAGAGGAAGCAAAACTGAGCAGTTCACACCCAGTCAAGGGAAACAAGCCAGGAAGCAGCACTCCTCCATTGTCTCTGCTACATTCCCTGCCTTCAGGTTTCTACTACGGCCATTCCCTAGGACAGACTATCCTGTGATTCAAGTAAAATCTTTTCTGTCTAAGATTGTTCTGGTCAATCTTTGATCACAGTGAAAAATGCACACTAGAACAGTGAGCAGTGTACAATGCTCAAAATCCACTACAGTGCACCATGCTCAGAAGTAGACCTAAGCTTTGAGGTTTAATCATCTTGCAATTCTTGTCTTGAAATTCTGAATAATTTTTGCTGTGAATTTGTGTTTCACGGTGAAGCCATAGCGTCAGAAAGCATACCATAGGTGCTCAATGTGATTTTACTCCTGTGCTATCCCATTTTCTTTGGGGAAACATCCTTACCTATCTGGAATGTTGGAAGTCTCTCCCTATGCTGTAGCACTAGCCTCAACTAGTCCCCAGTCTTTGGGAACCACTGACAGGAATGGCAAGAACCAACTACCACTGTCTTTCAGGATCAGGAGAGTTTCAGAAGATGAAGCTCCCTACATGTGTTGGTATAAGTTGGAACAGATGTGTTTCATCAGCCCTGGCTGATGGAATGAAAGCTAAATGGGTAGATTAGTCAACACAGATTAATTCTCACCAACATCACTCCATGAACTCAATGTGTGTCCTTCAAATTGACTTGCTGAAACTTGAACTCCCCATGTAACCGACTGTATTTTCAGATAGGACTTTCAAGAAAGTCATTAGAGTTAAGTGAAGGAAGGACTTAGACCACCATTTTAAACATTTATCTTTGTTGTGACTGGCATTTGATAGTCTAATTTGTGTCTGGAAAGTTCCCAACTATACCTTGAGCTATCAACAGTTGGAATTCATAAAATGGAGCCAAATTTCTTTCTTTGACCTTGGGTGGCTTGTCAGTACTGTGTCTGGCTCCCTGAAGTATTCCAAAGAAATCTGCTAGCCCAGTCTTCATTCTTCTTTCTTCATTTCTTCCCTCTGAGTACAATAATAAATCTTTTTAAAATAATTTATTTTGTGTGTATCGGTATGAAGGTGTCAGATCCCCTGGAACTGGAGTTACAGATAATTATGAGCTGTGATGTGAGTGCTGGGAATTGAACCTGGATCTTCTGGAAAAGCAGACAGTGCTCTTAGCCACTGAAATATCTCTCCAGTCCACAATAATTAATCTGATAAGGGTTCCTGTGCTCAAATAAACAAGTTCCATCTCACAGTGCTGCATCTTGATTGCCAAAATCATATGCAAACTAGATGAAGACCCGGAGCTCTGGTGTTTATTTTGACATAGATGTGCTATAAAAATCTTTGGCTGTTGAATTCCTCTGCATGAGTTACAAATGTATAAAGAGGGAAAGGTGCAATGGCTTGGTAAGTTAAGGACTCACTTAAGATCATAGAACCAGGACCTCTTAAATACTAAGTAGAAGTAATAGCTTCCTGTTAGCATTGATTGCTTGAAAAAATGGAAATGGGAAATTGCCAGAGAAATCTTCCTAGCCAAACTAGACAAACGAATGAGCGCTGTTCCAGGGAGAGACCTTGTCTTAATGTACATCATAGTGAATGACTGAGAAAGATACTCACCATCATCCTCTGGCCTCTACAGGCGTACACAAACATGTTTGTGCATGCACACCAGCACACACACACACACACACACGCATACCTACACATGTGCTAGCACACACTTGTGCGTGCCACATATGCATATGCACACACAAATGCAAGTAAATGAACAAATAGCAGCTCTGAATACATTAAAGACTGAGCTGAAGCACTTGGTTTGTGATGGAAACACTATTTATTTTGAATTTGTCCACTTGTCTGTCCTCAGTTTCTTTATTAATATAGGAAGCAGTGCCACATGACTTAAATAAAATAGTTCATGCAGCAGGGAACCCTCACACTTCTCCTATAAAACTGTGAAGAATTATGATTCTTTTAATAATAATTGGCTGCCAGGGAGGAACCTAGGAACTTGGAGAACGGCTAAGCATCAAAAGTTCCCGTGAGTAAGACTATGTTATATATCAAGCCAGACATTAAAAATGGATGTTATGACTAAAACAAAAACCGGAAATAGAATGTTTACCAGTACTTGGTATTACTAATTATTTTTGATAAATATTTCTGTTGGGTATTTGTTATTGGTCATGTGATGGGATTTTGACTTTACATGGAGCAGTAGCTGCCTTTCCTGTCATAACGAGACTTAGAACCTCACATGGTGACTAATATATGGTAGAGGTTTTGCAAATCAATTGTAGCTCAAATATTTATAGAAGGTACTCAATTTGATCACAATTTAGTGCATAAAACTTAGGAAACCAAAGCCACTGTGTTATATGCCTGAAGTAGTTACTACTAGATGTAGGACGACAACTCTTCCCTGGCTGTGACATTCCTTTGCTTGTCCTGAAAGCTCTACTGCATCCTTTGACATTTTCATTTCATTATCAGGAAGCTGAATGAAGATAGTGGTGAGTAATATCAACATTTCTTCCTGCTTTACTTGACTCAGACATAAGTCATTTAACATAAAGTGCTTTTCCCAGATCATCTGTAGCAGACCAGAAGAGTATAATAGCAAACAGGCTTTATGTGATGGGACACCTGAGGGACCACTGCTACGCAACCCTGGAAACCATGACCAAGCCAAAACCCCGAGGCTTCCGTCTTCAGCAGATGTGGAATTTTGTCTGAGTTTGACCCAGTATGAAACTGGCTCCATGGATAGAACTGCCAATTTCAGCTTTAGAAACACACTGGAAGGTAATATCCTTGTTTTTACTAACTGTGATTTTTTTTTCTCCTTGTTTACCATCTCTTTCCAGAGAATGGGCTCATATATATTTAGAATTTATAATTCTATCAGTTGTATAATGCTATGCTTTGCACTTACTCATAATGACAGTAAACCTAGCCAGCTCAGAACATCGTACCATATTCCAGCAGTTTAGTGATACAAAAGCAAGTTGTATATTCTACTCACCATGTGGAAAAGTGGGCCTAACAGGCAGTTTTCCATAAAACAAACAGCTCTTATTTCAAATTAACAAAAGACAAAAAAGATAGATTCTCTGAAGCCAGAAGTTAGTGACCATGACGTGAGAACATAGAATCAGGTTTCACCAATACTCTTTTCTAACATGGTAAGAGTTCTATGAAGCTTTATAGCAATAGAACAAAGAGAATCATTGGACAAGACACTTTGCAGATACATCAGGGGAAATATCAATTAAGTGATATACAGAAGAGCAGAGATATCCAACCTAGAGACACCAGATGGTGTCTGACCCTATTCTTTGCCTTTTTTTTTTGATCAAAAGTGGGAGTCTGCATTTCACAAACCTTTTACCCAATGATCATAAAGATGTTAGGTTACATACAGAAGAAAGCAATGATGGTTGTTAGTTATTAAAAAACATCCCAAGAGAGTTCGATTCTAAATTTGCAATATTTCAACTTGTTCTGTTAACTAGACTTTGCAGTCCCATAGTCTTTCTAGGAATTTTCATTCACAGAGCCAATAGTGAATAAAGGGAAGGTGTTTTAACAAAGGTGATGTTAGAACAAAGTAAAACCATTTCATACTTAAAGCTGTGTGTACTGTGGAATTAGAGACACAGCACTATGGAAAGCCAGCGCTTTCTCAAGATCTCAACGTGCTTCTTTCTGATTTAGCATACCTAGAGACTAGGTTATTTGAAGCAATTTTTTGTTTTGCTAACTGTAATAAAGACACGATCCATGTCAATTCGAGTCTGTCTTCTTACATCCCAAGACCTGCACTTCACCAGAGGTAGTTCCTCATATCCTTTTATACTCTCTAATTCGGCCTCTCTCCACCTGTTCACATCTCCCTTTCAGGACCAGTTCATTCTTGTGCAATCAGAACAGACCCTTTGATATGTCCATAGCATTCACTACAGTTATATTGAGGAGACAATCCTACCAACAAACTAATTTTAAAGGGCAACAAAAATGAATGAACTCAAGTCACAGATTTCAAACATGAGCAAACATAGGAGCTAGCCTCAAACAAAGCTCTTAGAAATTAACATCAGATGCCACATCACAAAAGTCCTTTGCAATTTACCAAGTGGGCAGTCTTCATCTCTTTCATAAGGAACTTTATCATTCTTTCTCCTTGTCTTTCGTGTGTTGCATTACCTTAACTTTTTTTAATCTAATCTATGGAATGAGTTTTCTGTCTCTTCTGATGATGGCAAGAGAATGAGGAATCTTCTGGCACTGTAGACCTTTACTTGGGGAAAAACCAGCAGGGAGGATTCTCTTGAAATCAAAGCCAACATTCCAGCTGCGAGCTGTTATCATTATAAGACAAAAGAGAATGAGGTTTAAATGTTTACTTTTTGGCCCAAAGTTTGTCATTTCTAGGGCTAACCACTGAGTAATCAATAAAAGAATGCTAAGTGATTGACAAATGTCCTGTATGGTTGTTCTCTGGATTTATGGTGTAGGTCTAGCAAGAAGTGAGAGAAAAAGCTTACATCAGCTATTTATTTAGGAAATTGTCACAGCTCAACCCTTACAAACGAGGTTTACAAAATGGGACGGCCGTTGCTATGCATTTCCCTTTTCTTCTTTCGTTCTAATCTATAATCCTAAAGCCTTACACCAATAAGTAATGTAAGAAAGGAAGTCACATCTTGAAGATGTTGGTGACTGCTGTTAAAGATTATGCTTATGTATCTTCTCTAACAGCAATAAAGTGGTGCTCTAAATAAAACAGTTGTTATGTGCAAAACATCCTGTCACAACTTTGTTTGATGTTGCTTCAAACTTGATGAATGTCTCCTGTAGATTACATCATTATTCTCAGGTTTGGCAATTTTAAATAATGAGGCTACCCTTGGTCACCTGGTGGGTTGGCAGCCCCAAACCTGCATCTTGTTTGTTTAACAACAATGTATGGAATGCAAGGACACTGCATTCTGATGACCCATATGGTTCACAGTTGTCTGAGGGTGGGCAATATTGTTGTGCACACAAGATCAGCAGAGACAGTGGTTTAGAAGGAACCTCTGGAGGGTTCCATGTTCTTGAATCCCTTTTAGGGAATCAGGGAATGAACAGGAGCAGAGTGGTGAGGAGCAGAAGCACAGTTGTGTTTTTCTTTCTTTGTTTGTTTGTTTGTTTTTAGAGAAAAGCTTCCTCTAAAAGAAGAGATTCTAAGCAAAGCAAAGTCTTGGAAACTCAGCATCAATGCTACACAATGAATCACATGGGCTGCTGGGATACTTGAATAGCATTTACTTGGTTGCAAAATGCTTTATTTGTTATACATTGGCCTTGGGCAAAGGTGCCCAGCCTTGTTCTTGACCAACAGCCTTTTTTCCCATGCTGATTTTGCAACCTCTAGAAAAGGATTTCCAGATCTCACTGTCTTCCCTAATCCTTTGTCTTGAATACAGTCAATAGAAATATATGCAGTCATAAAGAAAAGCAAAATCATAGCATTTACAGGGAAATGGATGAAACTGGAAATCATTAACTAAAATAGGTCAGATTTATAAAGACAATGATATCATTTTTCCTCACACACAGAGCATAGATTTAAAATCATATATTTATGTATATTTTTAAATGCATATATATATATATATAGTTGTAGATGTGCATGTGTGGTTCATGAAGCTGGCAAAAGAATTATAATGGAAAGACAGAGATATTAAGGGAGTTATAAATAAGATAAATGGAGCACATGCAATAGACAAATACTGGCGTTAACAGAGGAAACAAAGGAAGCAGCAATAAGAATGCAGTGAAGGATCAGAAGAAAGGAGAGCAAAGTACTTATGATACGTTTGTCTAAAGACTCCATAATGGAACCATTATTGTGTATTTTATTTAAAAAAAGTGAATGGTATAAATGTAGGTTTTTTTTTTGTTGTTGTTGTTTTTTTTTTTTTTTTTAATGTAAGAAGGCAATTCCTGATGCCATGGAACCTCATAGCCTGTGGGCAGAAATGAAGGTATACAGTTTGGTACTTACTGTCTGACAGGACTGCATGTTTCCCCTGACTTTGCTAGGATTAGCAAACGTTCTCTGAATGCTATCATTCATGACCTTGCAAAACAAACAGGCTCTGCCCTTAATGAAACTTGCGAACTTCGTGGTTTTTGGAAAAACTTTTAACCATCAGTAATATTATTTTTTTAAAAAATGTTATTATGATATTAATTATTTATTGGTCATAGTGTAGACACAGAAGTGGAGCCAAGGCATTTCATTTTGTTAAAGTCGGAACAAAAGAAAAGTGCTGCAGGTTAAGTCAGGTGTTACAAATATTCACAAATGGTCAAAATACAGAGAATACATGCCTATAAGATGTCCGGTCCTATTGGTACATCTACGGTGCAACTCCTACTCAGACTCAAGGAATATCATGAAAGAGACAGCATGTAATATCTAGTGGATCAGAACACTTGCAACTAGATAGTGTCTTCTAGACATGACAGGGATGTTATACCCAAGATATCTCAACAATATGTTGACCTTAACAATAACCCCCTCAATAACAAGAATTCACTTGTCCTGGCAAGGTAAATGGGCAAAATTTCTCAAGTCTTTCCTCATAGTAGGGAAGCCATAGAGAATCAATTGGTCCTGAGAGGAGAATCAGTTTTCTCCAGGGATGAGATTACTAATTTGTTGTTCAATCCTACGTAGTCATTCCTAAACACACACACACACACACACACACACACACACACACACACACACACATTTGGGAAACACTGGTTGGATTCGGGAGATGGTGTATGTGTGTATAAAAATATTTATAAAATAGGTCATGTATTCAAGAGTAAAGCATGGGCAGAGGATGTAAATTTTGTAAATAATAGTAGTCACATGAAATTCTCAAAAAACTAAATTTAAATTAGAAATGTTTCTTATTAATGACTGTACTATAGAGATGCCATTCGGAGTTCTCAGGATTTAAAGCAGTGAATAGCAGCAGCAAAGGGGTAGGTCTAGACGGTGCTCTACCTACTGATCTCAAACACAGGGCTACCAAGCTCCAGTGCTATTTACTTAGTGAATGAAATTAGCTTCTAGCCACACAGCCTAGGGTTATTCAGTTCACTGCCTGATCTGAGTTTCCTGCAGACTGAAGTTTTAGCATCTCATTAACATCTAATGTTTCTCATTGTCTGCTATGTTCAGCTAGTCCGGATTTATCCCATGCTTTTTCAGACCTAGGCCAGCTGGCCTTGGTGAGTTCCCAATAGAACATCCCCATTGTCTTAGTGTGTGGGTGCACCCCTCGTGGTCCTGAGTTCCTTGCTCGTGCTCCGTCTCCTTCTGCTCCTGATTTGGACCTTGAGATTTCTGTCCGGTGCTCCCATGTGGGTCTCTGTCTCTGTCTCCTTTCATCGCCTGATGAAGGTTAATATTCATGAGGATGCCTATGTGTTTGTCTTTGGATTCACCTTCTTATTTAGCTTCTCTAGGAACATGAATTATAAGCTCAATGTCCTTTATTTATGGCTAGAAACCAAATATGAGTGAGTACATCCCATGTTCCTCTTTTTGGGTCTGGCTTACCTCACTCAGGATAGTGTTTTCTATTTCCATCCATTTGTATGCAAAATTCAAGAAGTCCTTGTTTTTTACTGCTGAGTAATACTCTAATATGTATATATTCCATACTTTCTTCATCCATTCTTCCGTTGAAGGGCATCTAGGTTGTTTCCAGGTTCTGGCTATTACAAACAATGCTGAACATAGCGGACAATGAGGAATACTGAGAATTCAAGAACAATCGCAGTGGGTTTTTGATCCTACTGCATGTACTGGCTTTGTGGGAGCCTAGGCAGTTTGGATGCTCACCTTACGAGACCTGGATAGAGGTGGGCAGTCCTTGGGCTTCCACAGGTCAGGGAACCCTGATTGCTCTTCGAGCAGATGAGGGAGGGGGACTTGATCGGGGGAGGGGGAGGGAAATGGGAAGCGGTTGCGGGGACAAGGCAGATATCCTTAATAAATAAATAAATTTAAAAAAAGTGAAAAAAAAAACATCTAATGTTTCTGTGCCCTGCAACTGCCTTCCAAGGCGCTACCTCACTCTGGTCTTGTCGTAGGTTAAATCCAGCTCTCCGATTTGTGTTTGCTCCCTGTTCTAAGGTCTCTAGAAAACTTGGTTTAAAACATTATATTCCCTCTTGGGATAATAGCTGGTCACTGTTATTTAAGCCATATAGAGGGATAAAATGAGATTCCTCTCTGTAATTGACTTGTCCACCAGATGAATCATCATGTCATCAAAACTGGATCTCCTGTTACATACTCAAGGCTTATGAAGGTCCTGGGCTTTTCCCGAGGCTGAGACTGTCTCTTTTGAGCAGACACTAAGAAGCTCATGAGCCATCTGCCTAACACACCCAGCAATAAACAATATATCCTGTCTCAAACAAGTTGTAGAGTGGAACCCAGCACACCAACTTGTCCTCTTGTTGGACCCTGAAGTCCAGTCACAGAGAAGGAGTCACCCCAAGAGACCACTCTCACACTGCAGTTGATGTAAAAGCGCGAGGAGTTTAATTAATTTTAATTAATTAACAACAGGATCTTTCAGCATTCGAGAAGCCAAAAGACCCGGAAAAGCTGGTACAGGCTACTTTTTAAAGTAAAAAGCCACAGAAACAAGGGAGGAATCTGGGGGTCGTTTTCCCAACAATTAGGATTGGCTGATTCGCAGGGCTACTAGACTGGCCAGGGCGGGAGAGTGGTTGCCAGATCAGGCAGAGTAAGGGGGAACATCTGTGAGTCATTATAACCGTATCTGAGGAACTGAGTCAATATCCCCTGACCAAGACGGAGGAACTGAGTCAACATCGAAGGGTTATCTTGCCCCAATTTCAATAACTGAGTTTTATTTGGAGAACATCCACAAGGACACAGGGAGATGGAAAGTTGTTAGGTCCTTGGTTCACAGGGGAGGGGGGAGCACTACAGCCGAGAGGTCTCAGAAATGGCCTCAGAGTTGTCAGAAATGGCTTCAGAGTTATCCTAGAGTTTTACACTCTGACCTCTACTGGGGCACCCATACTCACACAACACACATACACATACACAAATACAATAATTTATAAAAGGAAATTCTAATAAAAAGTGTGATAATTAACTCCATTTATGGTGTTATGATCATATCTTCTTTGAGAAAAATGGAAGTTAGATTACATTAAAATATCTAAACACTTACTTAAAATTTTTCTCTCTTTATTTTATTTTATATATCTGCTATGAATTGTATTAGTTATGACTCCTTTAGAAGTACCTAGCCATGCTGGGTGATAGTGGCACACATCTTTAATCCCAGTACAGAGTCAGGTAGATCTCAGTGAGTACAAGGACAAAGCGAGTTCCAGGACAGACTCCAAAGCTACTCAGAAAACCCTGTCTCAAAAACAAAACAAAATAAACAAAACAAAACAAAACAAAAATACCTATCCATTAAATACAATCTTGCAAAGTCATTGTGTCATTTTGAAATTACGATGCTCATAATCTTCTGCTAAGTCTCTTTATAGGAGAGTAAATTAAGAAGAAAGTCTGTCAAAGGGTTTAAGAATAATATGTCTCCGGGCGGTGGTGGCACACGCCTTTAATCCCAGCACTCGGGAGGCAGAGGCAGGCGGATCTCTGTGAGTTCGAGACCAGCCTGGTCTACAAGAGCTAGTTCCAGGACAGGCTCCAAAACCACAGAGAAACCCTGTCTCGAAAAACCAAAAAAAAAAAAAAAAAAAAAGAATAATTTATCTCCTCACGTGCACTAAGATAAATTTGCTGTTTTGTTTTCTTTCTTCATTTTTATTTTCAAATGACACTGAAAATATTAATATAATTCAAATATTAATTTCAGGTTAAATTAAACCAATTAAGTTAAATCTGCTTTGCTCTAGTGAAAATCTAGTCACCTGTGTTTTCACACATCAAAACTAAGAGATATAAGAAAGTACATTCAACGTCACCTATGACCCCACATCTTAGAAAGAAACGTGTCTGGTTAAACAAGAAAATATATATGAAAATGCCTTTACATTCCCTGCCATATAGAAGCTAACTCATTCTCAAGAAAATATGGACTGGCTACTTCTATGAAAATACTTTACAGCCTGAGTTGGCACATTGAAATTTTAAAAGTAAAATTATTGTTGGTTCTTTTTGTTAATGTCAAAATATAGAAGATGAGAAGCTCATGTGAAGAAAAGAATGTGATCAGAGGTAAATATTTTGAAGCATAGTTTAGGTTTGGAGAACAAAGAACAATTTAGTCAAATTCAGTAAATTTCAACCCCGGTTGCACATTAGAATCACTTAGGGGCTTTTAAGACTCTAAGTGACTGAATTCAATTCTAAAACAATTAAATCCAAATCTCCAGGTATCAGAGATAAACATCGATATCTAAAACAAACAAATAAGCCAAACCTCTCCAGAGGAGAATTGGGGGAGAAATAAAAGTGGGAAGGAGATGGATTGGCAAATTGAAGCTGCCTGATGTCATTCATCTAAAGCAATTCCTAAATTTCCCATAGGAACAACACAAATGAACTTAAAGATGTAACTCGCAATATGTTGAGCTATTGTTGCTGCCCTTTGTAAAGAATTTGGAGCCATTTTGGCATATAGGGTTGCTACCATATTCCCTACCGGGTTGTGGGATGTTCCCTGTCCATGGGGAATCTGACAATGAGCAAATGCAATAGTTTTCTAACATCCTGTGCGTTCCTTAATACAGCTGACTTTGAAAGTGACAAGGGTACAAACTCATTTGAAGAACACAGCACTAAGATTTCTGACTTGAGCCAGCAAGTTCACACATAGCCCCACAGGTTTTAGGAGATTATCCTTTTATTCTCAGTCTCTGTTGTACATTTATCTTTTAAATACAGAAGCATTTGAGACTCTGATTTTTATTATAGAAGTCACAATAAATTATTTGATCTCACTCTCGAGGCTTTCACTTCTGATCTATTTGAAAAACCTGCTATTTGGAAAAGATCACAGGTTTGGAAGTCAATCACAGTCGTGTTTCATTTGTTATTCAAATACTAGTTTGACTGTAGTTGTGTTACATAAACTACAAACTGCTGTTTTCTCATCAGTAAAATAGGGACACCAACAATATTGTCCAGTTGCAAGTAATCCCTTTGCTCAAATGAGAATATGTAGAAGAATAATATTTGAATTTGGCTTTATGGAAGTAATGTAATTTTTCTTTTAGAAAAGAGCAAAACGCAGGAAGTAAAATTGACAGAGGAAACACTTTTCTTTTATAAACACAATTTCAGTAGCTCTAATCTACATAGCTTGCATCTCCATTTGAACTGTGAAGTAAAAGAGAAAACAATACATTTTCATGTTAGTATCATTTCAATCTCTAATTGTTTGTCCCACATTAAAATCATTAAAGTCCCCTTGTAGGTAACTATCTTATTGCCAACCTCTGTCAGCCACACACAGAAAAGGCATGCTTTTGTTAGCAGATTCAGCAACGAGCACACATTTATCAAGTAAACCAGAAGCAGAGAGGGAAGTTATTACTCAGGATGCTTCTGCTGCTATCAGATCGATGCTAGGTGCTTTCCCACCAGCCATCAGAATTAATTTTTACATCCTAAGAAATGTGTTTAGCTTTCCTCCATTATATCAATGACAAAAGTGAGGCAAAAAAGCTACCTAAATTGATGAACGCTGTATTTCTTTCTAGTAAATATCCTACCGCATCAGTGTTTTCAAACGAGGTTACACAGTGCGCCAGGCTCTCAGAAGAATACAAAGCATAGGGAGTTTGGGGAGAACTTATTTTTCCATCCTTATCCTACTATAGTTTTCTAAAACACACATAACGGAAAGGTGATGAAGGACTCCTGACACTACTGCACCCTCAAAATCATCTTGTATAATTATTTTTAGAAAAAAAATCATCTTGTTTCTACTTTTCATACAGCATTTTTCAGAGATGGTAAAATTATCTATGACGTCAAAAACAAAATATATTACAAATTTTACTGCCAATGTTGTCAAAGTATGCAATGTTAATGATTAAGCTATAGAAAAGTGTATTAGGTTAATTTGATTTTATCTTATTTTTAATTGAGAAATAAAATTGTTTTTATTTATGGTACATGATATTATGATGCTGGTATACACCTTACAGAATGACTAAATCAAGCTAAGCATCACATATCATGCCTTATATACTTACTTTTCTTCTGTGTAAATGTTTGCTATCTATTTTCTTTTTTTTTTTTTTTCGAGACAGGGTTTCTCCGTAGCTTTTTGGTTCCTGTCCTGGAACTAGCTCTGTAGACCAGGCTGGCCTCGAACCCACAGAGATCCGCCTGCCTCTGCCTCCCGAGTGCTGGGATTAAAGGCGTGCACCACCACCGCCCGGCTGCTATCTATTTTCTTACCAGTTTCCAAGTGTACCATGACTGTGATGAACTGTCACATAAATTTTATTTGATTAGTATATCCCTAAACTTCACCAACCTGAAAAATGAAGTGGAGGGTTTTGTATGTTCTTACAGTGGCCTTACAAAGACATGAGGATTTGATTTTGTTTTTGAAAATGAGTTCTAATTAGCTGTGAAATGAATGTTCTACAAAAACAAAAACATTATGACCTGATGTCCCTAGGATAATTACAGATGAATGACAATAAGGTTGATGACAAATTTCATGCTTCTTCTGGTACCAGGATCCAAAACTAAAGTATTTGTTAGAACCAGAGAAAAAGAATTTAAAAAGATACTGTAAAGACTCCTCTAGAGGTTGTTACGCATCTAAATGAGAGTGAATGCTGGCTATTACAAAGGTTTCCTAGCACATTGTAGTAGTAGTTAAAGGATTAACGGAGATGCATCATGAGAGAGTCCATAATGACACAGACTATCTCACCAATTAATCCACCTGATACCTTTCAGTTCTGCAAAGATCTCAATGGATATTCAGAATGAAACATCAAATGAGTTTACTTACTGTTTTTGTTTTTGTAGAATTAGGCTTTCCTCTATAGTTATAAATGAGGTGAGATGATTACTTAGATTTTCAGTCATTTAGGTATACTAATTTTAAAAATTATCTTTTTTGTCAACAGGGTTTGCCAATCCACTCACAGGGATAGCAGACTCTTCTCAGAGCAGCATGCACAATGCTTTGCATATCTATATGAATGGAACAATGTCCCAAGTCCAGGGATCAGCCAATGATCCCATTTTTCTTCTTCATCATGCTTTTGTGGACAGGTTGGTTGACATTTCTTCATAAATTGTGTGTTCATTGGACTTAAATGGACTATCAGTGTAACAATCATATAAATTTTAGTTATCATACAAAACTTTATAAATTATGGTGGTCTGGTCTGTTACCTTGAGAGACCCTAAGCAAAGACTAAAGTGCAAATCTTTATGGAAGCAATACATAGTGAAGAGAAATCAGGAAGTGGGAGGGCATGATAAGGAAGCAGAAAAATTCAAGTTAGACTACAGTATCAGTTCAGGTGTCAATTCAGACATATCTAGAACAGTGTAGGCTGCTTTTTATTTAATATTAGATTAGGACAAGAGAATAGATTCAGAATATAATATTAAAGTGTCAATAACTACAGGTTGACTTGAGATAGGGAATGTCAAACTCCCAACCGCTATCATGATTCCTTAGGCTATGTGCTGAGGATTTGTAAGCTTGCAAATGTTTGAGGTTAAGAGTAAAATCATGAATGTAGGGAATGAACTATGTACAGAAGGGAAAAATAATGACAGTTTTCTGATTAAAGGGAAAGGCCCTTTCAGACACCCTCTCCACTATTGCTAACAGTCTTAGCTGGGGTCATCCTTATGGATCCCTGGGAATTTCTCTAACACCAGGTTTTTCCCTAGGGATAGGGAACTGGAGTTGGTAAATAAAATAAAAAGTGATTTTTTAAATAAAAAAAGAAAAAAGAGAATGACAGTTTTAATGGAAGAGATAAAGACATGTAATTGTTTCACAGGAATTTGCATGGTTTAGAACTCATTTGGTTCATTACTATTTTTAAAACAAGCAGATACGTGGGTGTGAGAAGATTTGTTTAAAAGTGTTAGTCATTCGGACCTTAGAGAAGCAGCTGTCACCTCTCCTGACATCTAACATTTCAGGATTTTAACAGAAATAGCAATGTGTTGGGAGTGGTTGCTACCAGCATAGATCACTGGATTTAAAACTTTTAATAGTTAGAATTCTTCAACAAATACCATTGAGAGCTTAGACAAATCATGGAGGTATTCTGTTTTCCTTTTCTTATCTCTAAATGTGGTCTTTAGTAGAAGCCGCGAAGAAGTAGAGGTTATAATAAGCACATAAGCCATGAAACTAACTAAACAGATATGTAGGAATAGTAGGCAGTACAGACAAGACATGGCTGACTTGCTGACAACAATAGAGCCTTTAGGGTGTATACATAATAGAAATAATATAATAATATCATTTTGGTTATATTGCTAAATGGAACTATAAAATAATAGATGTATGTCTTTGTAGACAAAGAAAGGATACTCTTCCTCCAATGACAATGCTAGAACTAATCACAATGGTTGTTTTTAACAGAAGTCAAGGAATGTGGTTGCTACAGAGTGACACCTTTCAAGTAGAAAGAATTACAAACTGGCAGTCTAAAACCAGACTGACCAAGATGGGTGTCTGTTGCCAGTTAGAGTTACAAGTTCACACAAGACATTTTAAATGCTTATTACACTCTGGACTGATGTTATTGGACACAGCAGTGAGACTGTGTGAACAGACTTACAGAACAACCGAGTGAGGCAGAGGATGAAAGAGCAGGATAAGATGCTCACCTTCAGTGGTTCGTACTTAAGGTTCAAGATCCTAAAGATAAAGAGAAATGATGCGATAGAAAAACTATTAGCTCTGGAGTCAAAGTCTGCGAAAAACTTCTGGTGCTGCTCCCTAATCTTAAGTGGATTGAAAAAGCTGGTAGTGATATTACCTTCTTCTAAATAATGGGTCTCAACTTTGTAAATTGCAACACAGTATACAGAGACTATCTCTCATATGGAGTAAGAAGGATCTTTATAAGTCGCTACATATTCTCCATTTGCTGTTTTCTTAGTGCTCTTCAGCATTGATACTACTACTTCTGCAGTCTCTGAAGCCTGCCTTCTGAGTGTAGGACAATACATTTTAGGAATAGCGAACCTGCCTCCATCTCAACTACAGATTAATGATCTCTTCCGCAGTGGTTTCTTGGCTCTATTTGCCAGGGAAGCCTTCTTTCTACTCTACTCATCAAGTGTCCCCTGGGCTAGCTTGCTGGCTACACCAAACCATATGCCCTCAAATCAGATGGGGAATGAAATTGGCAGCATAGTAAACCAGGCAGACTGGTGGCAGCAAGACAGGTCCCTGGGACTTCAGGAGATGAACAACAGATTGCTTCCCAACTGGTGACTGGAGGCTGAAGCTTGCTCAGAAAGGCGGAAATATCAGGGTTATGGAAGGAGGTAATCTCAGAAATCAGAGAAATATCTTCAACTCTTCTCTTGCCATCAGATCGGATGTCAGAGGGGAACTTGTCTCTGACAGGTTTGTTTTTTTTCTTATTATAGGACCATAATCAGGTTTCAAAATGCTTCCTTGTTTTCTCCTCTGAATTAGAATTAATTTCCTATAATAAATTGCCATTGTGCCATTATAGTCATATTTGACCATATTCCCACAGTTCCTTATCCTGTTAGATCTAGCTCCTAAAACTATTTGTCTTTGTTAGATTGATTCATGTGTGTCTCTCCCACTGCATCTAGAGCTCTCTGCTGACAGAGTCTATATATTGATCACCTCTGGAATCTAACAACATCCATTACACATAGAAACCATCCACTAGGACTTCCTAAAGTGCCGTGTAATTGATAATCTTGAGGCAGGCATCAACTGCGGGTTATCAATAACATTTGTTGTGGGATAAAATATATCATCCAGGGACACTGAATTGTACTCTATCTTTTGATACATAAATCAGTTGCTCTGACTAGTAACCTAAAACATGTCATATAATGAAAAAAAAATCTCTCCACGCTTTGTAGAATCAATGTGCTTTGAAGGAGGGAAATTATAATATTGTTAACCTAAATATTTCATTGACAGCAGTGGATAGAAAATTAGGTCTTTGTCATTATCACTGAACTGTTAAATCTAAAGAGATTCTTAAGATCATGATCCAAATTTTTCAGGGCACAGTCAAAATAACCCCCACACAGACAGGTTTGTACTAAGTGGGGAGGAATGCAAACTATTAGTTCCCAGAGACAGTAAAGAATATCTAACATGACAACAGGATATTTATCCAAGACAAGCAAAAGCAGTAGGATTGTGGGAAAATCTTATCTCCCCTACTTAGAGACCAAAGATCAGAAGTTCTATAGTAGCACCAAATATTAGATCCAAGATAGCTATGAAATGAATCAAAAGGCCAGGAAACAGGATACCTGCAGACCCTATATCAGATGATTAAGATCACAGGTTTTAGTAGTAAGCAGTTCTGATTTTTAAATCTTGATCTCCAAGCAGCAAGGTTGTAGGAGATAGAGACAGAGACCCACACTGGAGCACTGGACTGAGCTCCCAAGGTCCAAATGAGGAGCAGAAGGAGGGAGAACACGAGCAAGGAAGTCAGGACCGCGAGGGGTGCACCCACCCACTGTGACAGTGGGGCTGATCTATTGGGAGCTCACCAAGGCCAGCTGGACTGTGACTGAAAAAGCATGGGATAAAACCGGACTCTCTGAACATGACGGACAATGAAGGCTGATGAGAAGCCAAGGACAATGGCACTAGGTTTCGATTCTACTTCATGTTCTGGCTTTGTGGGAGCCTAGCCTGTTTGGATGCTCACCTTCCTGGACCTGAATAGAGGGGGAGGACCTTGGACTTCCCACAGGGCAGGGAATCCGGACTGGTCTTCAGACTCTTGAGAGGGAGGGGGAATGAAGTGGGGGAAGGGGGAGAGGAGTAGGGGGAGGGGGAGAGGAGTGGAGGGAGGAGGAGAGAAATGGGAGGCAGGGAGGAGACAGAAATTTTTTCAACAAAAAAAATAAATAAATAAAAAAGGTGTAAGCCACCACCACCTGGAGAATTCAATTTTTTAATGTCACAACATAGTACCAAGCTTGGTGTTTTAAGAGCAGACATTTATACTAATATAGTTCAATGAATAAATGTTTGCAACCAATGACAAGAGAGCTGAATTCTCCTGAGGTTTTCTGTCCTTGGCTTGCATGTGGCCATCCTTCCTGTATCCTCATGTCCTCTCTGTGTGCATCTGTGTCCTGTATCTGTTTCTTCTATAGATATTGGTCATATCTGATTGCAGATCTACTAACAACTTACTTCACTCAATAGCCAATTTCTGAGTCTGTCTTTATATCAGGTCATAGCATGAGGTTCTGCAGAGCAGTGTTTCAATATATTGATTTGGGTTTGGGAGCTCATTTAACCTTTTAAAATGTAAAAACAAAAATTGAACTCTAGGTGATGGTAGATCGAATAAAAATAGAAAATGCTGAATTGGAGAGAATATTTTAATAATGTGGTAGCAAGAGAAAGGAGAAAAATAATATTTAGAATAGATTTTTATTTTAATAATAAATGGCAGGTCAATGAGGTAAAGATTTATAGGAATTTTGCCAAAGGAATGGTAGAAAAATATTAGAAGTGAAGAACGATGATCTGCTTTATAAATTGAGTTATGAAAAATTATGTGGTTTCAATTTGAAAGCTATATTTAAAGTGAAAAATATCCATATTGTTCTTAAATGATAAATTAAGCAAATAACAACTAGTAAAGTACAAAATATCCATAGGAAATGTTAATATCCACTTTATTTATGATTTCATGAATTTATATTATAATATAATTGTTTCCTTGGGTGTTTCTGTTAGTAACAAAGCATAATTTCTTTATGTACTTTGCACAAAACAGAGGATGCATAATATAAATGTTATTCCCAACCCTAGCATCAAGACAAGATACATTTGTGGAGTACAAACTGTCACATAATCTAGAATAATAAGGAGCATACAGAGCTGTGGGATGTGGGAAGAGACAGATTGCTGTGCCCAGTAAGTCAGAGTGGTATGCCATTCAAAGAGCTTTCTTTAACCACATCTTTATTTATCAGAGAAAGATGTATATATTGATCAAAAGAACAAGGTTTGTTTAAATGTCATTTTTCTCACAAGAACAAGAAGCAGTAAAACTCCCTTCCTCTTTAAGAGAAGAGAGGCAAGAAATAGAACAAAATTCAAGATTGACATTATCACATTTAACTTAACAAACCAGGAGTAAAATGTTTTGGGGAAGGGAAATCACACAGAATCTTTTATTCACAGTAATCCCTCCTCTGTGAGATCTCCAGAAAGAAAGGTATCAAAGCCCTTGCTCACATCACTGAACTGCAAACAACAACACTTTGTTAATCCGAGAGCAGGGCACTCCATAAAGTTCACCTGCTGACCCTCAGTGTGACCTTCTTTCTCTGCTCTTTTCTGATTCCCAGTGCTGTCTCGTTCTTTTCTTTTACGAAAATGTTCATTACATTTCTAAATCTATTGTCTGTGTAATTATAAAGCAGATAAGTCCCTCTGTTCTAGATACTAAATTATCAGATGTTCTCCCTTGAGTAGAAGATATTGAGAACTGATAGCTGGGCCAAGGAGAGTCAGCTTTTATTAAGGATGTAGCCCCTGGTAAGTTGACCACGTTCTAGTGGATGGGTACAAATCTGAGAGTCTATGGGTGCCAGAAATTGGATTTGATGAGTTTTTCAAATACGATAGGGTTGCCCCAAAATTGGGTGTGTAGGAAAGGGCGAGAGGAGCTTGGCAGAGCTATGGAAGGAAGGGTAACACAAATTACTAAAAGAAAATTAATACAAAACTAAAAAATAGAAAAGAAGAGAAAGAAGTTCAAAATGATACCAAACTGAGGGAATGTGAGATTTTCTTTAGATAAACAGATAAAGTCTTTACAAATGTATTACTAAAGATTATTTTACATTTTCCACACATGTATGGCTGTGTCACTAAACACTAAGCTCAAACACATTCTGAAATAAGAGAGAAATTGAGAAGACCATTAATTACCTTTAAAAGCAAGCTTGTTCTTATCCTTGACTGACTGTTAGGATGTTAGTCTCTGTAACTTAATAGCTAGGATTTTGAGAGAAATGAAGGACTCAGACTCATGGTTAGGACTGAAATTCCTTCATAAGTCTGAGGTTCCTGGAAATCTACACCATAAATGAATGAATGTACTGTTATAACAAAATCCAATAAAGTAATGAAGCTGTGTGTTTCCAAGACGTGCTAGATAACTCATACTGTGAAGAGCCTGAAACCTTGGACTCGCACCTCATGTAATTTTGTGGTTAGTAATTAAACATAGAACTCAAAACTAAGTAAAAACAAAGAAAGTTCATGGAACAGATATGTTAGCATTAGTGGGACATGACACGCTAAGGAACTGCTAAAAGAAAAGTAGAAGCGTATCAGGTATAAGAACAATACAAGGAATTCAAAACACATTCAGGAGGGCAGCGCTTTAGACTTCTCCCTTTGTTTCTTATTTATTATTAGTGCCAAAATTGCAATAATTAATTTTAGGTAATAAAATAGTGAGACTTTAATGAATGAATACGTAGTTTCAAAATCCACACATAATTAAGTGATTAGGAGGACAATTTAATCAGAATCATCTTCCACCAATACAGGGTTCTTTCTTCAGTCTAGTATGGCTATTCTGCTCCTCATGTGGCAAAGGAATCAATGATATTAACTCCAATGTAAACAGAGTTTTATTTCAGTAGTCCATGTTAGAATTTCAATGAAATAAAATTGAAATGGTAAAAGAATATTTATTGGCAATAGAGCTAAGCTAGAAATTAATAGCATCACTACAACCAAGAATAAAAGTCTAAGAGAGACATACATGGATCTAATCTACATAAGAAATAGAAAAAGACAAGATCTCCTAAGTTAATTGGGGACATGGGGACCATAGGAGAGGGTTAAAGGGAGGGGAGAGGAAGAGAGGGGAGCAGAAAAAAATGTATAGCTCAATAAAATTAATAAAATATAATAAAATAAAAGTCCTTAAACATATCTATCCCTATGTATTTGCCAGTGACAGACCTTTTCTTCCGTTCTTCATTCCTTCCTCCCTCCATTACTCCCTCCATTCTTCCCTCCTACCATCCATCCCTTCCTTCACAGTCACGGGTTTTCCCTTTGCTCAATATGTCAGTTTAACTTTTTAAAACTCCTGATTTGGTATCACACAGATCAACAACCTTTCTAAGGAATGACTTTATTTTTAAATTACTCCAATTAGAAGAGATTAACTGAGTAGGAAAAGGAAGAGACTTGGATATATACAGCTGCAGGTCCTAACTACAGGAATAATAGTGACAGGTGGAGAGAAACAGAGCAAAACAAAGAATCTGGTTCCCAGCCTTTCATCTGCGCCTTCTTGAGTTCCGTTTTCCAGTAGTGAGGACCATTTGTTGTGATCCAAATGTTAGGCTGTCGACCCCGGATAAATTCACTTTTTGAAAGATGCTTTACATTATCTTCACCCATTACGCTAGACTAAACACACTCTTCTTGTCATTTAAATTCCAATGATACCAGTAATATTACTGTGTAAATTATTTGTGGATTTGTGCTCCATATGCTTCTGCAATTATAAACTATAAATATGCTGAAGCGTGCATAGAACATTTGCTGTTAGTCAGAAAGAAACATTTCAGTTCACAGTCAATTTTCTCTTTACAAATGTCATTCCTGGTGCTGAAACATCTGTGACCTTCTTTGCTTTTTTTTTTATCATGTCTTCTAACATTACTTCTTCTAGCTTCTATTATATTTAGTGTAGGCCCTTGGTACTTAACCACATCGTATGTATTGGTCACCTACCTCAAATCTTAAAAGTAAAAGAGAATTAAAAAGTCTTCCAGTACAACACTTTCAAATAAATCTTCCATGCAGTGTTTTGTTTCACACCGTCCTCTTGATAAAATGGTAACCACATCTTCCACTGGATGCAAAATTAATGCGAAGTCCTCTGGCAAAAAAATACAAAGATTTTTGCTATTTAACTTATGCCATGTATTTTCCAGTCTTAATATACCTATATTTATATCTATATCTATATATCTCACATACTAATCCCATTCCTTCCTTTATCCCCTCTTCCTGCTTCCCAACCTTCCCCTCATTCCACTCCTCATCTGTTGCTCAGGGAGGGTAAGGCCTCCCATGGGGAGTCAGTGAGTTCTGTTCCATCACTATGTTGAGGCAGGTCCAAGCCCTGCCACTCTCCGACACGTCTAGGCTAAGCATAGGAAATGGACTCCAAAAAGCCAGATCATTTGTTAGAGCTAGCTCCTGGTCCCATTGCCAATGACCCCACTAACTGCCCAAGCCACCCACTGTCACCTGCATTTAGGCAGCCTAGATCAGTCCTATGTAGGTTCCTCAGGTGTCATTCTGGATTCAGTGAGCTCCCACTATTTGGGGCTGGTTTTTTCTGTGTGTTTCCCCATCATGATCTTGACCCTTTTGTTCATATTATCTCTCCTGCCTCTCTTTGACTGGACTCTGGGAGCTCTGCCCAGTAGTTAGTTGTCTACAACACCAGAGAAGCTATGTAACAAAGACAACCCTAAGAGAGACATATATGGATTCACCTAAGAAGGGGAAGTAGACATGATCTCCTGAGAACTTCATCTAGAAACTGATGGAAACAGATGCAGAAATCCACTCTTAATTTTTAATCCAAATAAACCAAATCAAAGTGTTCATTTTATTTTATTTTATTTTTCAACAATTATATGGAAATTAGGGATTCACAGACCAGGTAAGAGTGTGGATAAAGTGGCAATCTAAGATGATAAATGAGACTCTGGTAGATTTCATTGACAGGAAATCTAAAACCATAAGGAAAATAAAGAACATATGCTGATAATGGATGCATCAGGAGGACCAAAGACTATGAAACTGCATTATCTGTGCATCTGTGACTACAATAATCTTCTGTCTCTTAGTGGGTTATTAGGTGGAGGAATGACTGCCTAATTTATTTGGGTTTCCACAAGGTCATAACCTTTAGTTATGAAACTATAAAGGTTAAAATTTACATATGAAATGTCATTTGTGCACTTGTCTGCAGTGAATAGTTTCAAGCACAAATAAGGATCTCATCATCATGATGAACTTCTCCATTGTAGTCCTGGGTTGGGGAGGGGGCTCAGTACAATCTGCCATAACTGGGAAAGAAGTACAGAAGTTAATGATGTATAGAATATTGGTATAGAAGTGAACCTCTATTTGAGGATAAAGAGGCTATTGTCTAGCACTTTTGGTTGAAATACTGTGTTGGAAGTGTGCCAATACCAAATCTATCATGAAGTTGTTTAACTGTTATTACCATTAATGATAAAGTTTAGTTGATAGAACTTAAAGATGTCATTCCACCTCAGAATCAAGACCACTTGCTAAGATATAATGATAATATAATATAAATAAATGAAGATATCAGGGTATAAGTGATTTTCCCTTAAAACTTCCTTTGGGGGCAGAATCTGCCTTTTGAAGCTTTTTGTTTCCAACTTTGCAATATATTGCCTTTGCCTGCCTAAGATAGTACTGAATATTATTTAAAGAATAAATATTTTAAGAAAATGCATTATATACGCTTTCCATTCCAGGCAGATTTAGCTGGACTGTTGCATAGACAAACTCTGGTCTATACTCTATGGACACAGACAAGAATACATAAGAAATGTTCATTTCTTTGTAAAATGTCAGATTTTTTCACTCTTTCAGTCTTTCTCAAAGTCCTCTCTCTCTCCTTTCTTAATTGCAAGCTATCCTAGTCACACAATTTACTCTGCATGCATCTGTGTTTGCAAAAATAACATGCTTAAAAGTACTGGATGGAATGGGAAACTGAGATCTGCAGAAATGGTTTTAACCCCAATGACTCCACATGTTAACTGAATAAATTAATGAAGTTATCCAAGCTCTCAGTTTTTGTTTGCTTGCTTACTTGCATGTGGGGGCTTTAATGAAAACACATTTTAAAGCTAGTACCTCATTAAGGCCAAAGATATCTGCAATTTCTAGACTACTTGGCTTTGAATCCTTATTCAATTACCTAATTTTATTAGTCATTTAAATGATAGGTAAGCTTATCCTCTTTGCCACTCAGTTTTCTGGCCTGTAAAATATGGATGTTACTAAAACATAATGTAAAAGGAATATTTAGGATTGAGATGACTTAGAATAGCCCTTGGCAAGTAGTGTATCTAATTTAACTCTCACTACTGAGAATTTTACTAATAACCTTTTTTGCATTGTTATTGGATAAATAAATCATGCAATGATACATTTCAAAACACTTAGCATTCTACTGGATGAAAGAGACCCAACAAGTCAGAAGTATTTATTTCTCATTATAGTAAGGCAATTGAAGCTATAACTCAAATTATTTAAAAAAGAATATGCATTTAAGGAAGTATAATTTTGGTTTTAAGGAAGTGGATCTAGGAAATAAATACTGTTCATATTCATGATTAAAACTAGGTCAAACATTTCATCATCATAGAACGCAACAAAAAAATGAAACAAAGATTCTCCTACTAGCAGCATTTAACATATGGGTATAATCTATAAAGGAAAAATACCTAGATACATTTTCCTACCAGGTACAACAAAAGCCCTGCACTGTAGCATCAAGTGAGGCAAGCCTGGGAAAGGTGTTCTGTGTATTATCACCCACAAGTGGAATCTAAAACATTGATCTAGAAGGTGAAGGTAGAATGCTAATTATTAACATCTGTTAAGAAGTGGAAATGAATGGAGAAACTTGATTGATGGATACTGTTAGAGTTAGAGAGGAGTGAGAAGGGCCAATGTTTTATAGCACAGTGAGTGACTACAGAAATTAATGGAGACCTTAATGAGGGGGATAAGCTAAACTTCATCATTATGATTTCACACATTAGAGTGCTTCGGCTCTAAAAACAAATTAGTATTTTCTATCAAGAGATTAAATGTAGAATCAGTCCCCTACCTATATTCCGAACAGTCTGGAGAGGCCAGCTTTTTACGACACCATCTCATTGAGTCCCACTGTCTAACTGTGTGTCATGAGTAAAAGCTGATTCATTTGACTTGAAATTAGTTTCTGCCAACTACAAAATTTTTCAGTTTAGTTGCATATCACAATCCCCTTTCCTTCCTAATAGTCCATTGTGCAGGGTTTACCCCTTGAAGTTAAGCTTAATTGTCTATGGGTAAGGAAAATTAGAACTTCACTGCTTTTATTACTTTTTTCTTTTTTAAATTGATTGTATTGAGCTATATATTTTTCTCTTCTCCCTTACCTTCCTCTCCTCTCCCCTTTTATCCTCTCCCATGTTCCCCATGCCTCCAATTTACTCAGGAGATCTTGTCTTTTTTTTACTTCCCATGTAGATTAGATCCATGTGAGTCTCTCTTAGGGTCCTCATTGCTGTCTAGGTTCTCTGGGATCATGAATTTTAGGCTGTTTTTCTTTGCTTTATGTCTAAAGGCCACTTAAGAGTGGATACATATGATATTTGTCTTTCTGGGTCTGGGTTACCTCACTCAATATGATGTTTTCTAGCTCCACCAATTTGCCTACAAATTTCAAGATGTCATTATTTTCTTTTTCTACTGTGTAGTACTCCATTGTGTAAATGTACTACATTTTCTTTATCCATTCTTTGGGCAAGGGGCATTTAAATTGTTTCCAGGTTCTGGCTATGACAAACAATGCTGCTATGAACATAATTGAGCACATGTCCTTGTGGTACATTGAGCAGCCTTTGAGTACATGCCCCAAAGTGGTATTGCTGGGTCTTGAGGAAGGTTGTTTCCAAATTTTCTGAGAAATCTCCACACTGACATCCAAAGTGGCTGTAACAGTTTTCACTCCTATCAGCAATGGAGGATTGTTCCCTTTACCCCACATCTTCTCCAGCATAAGTTGTCATCAGAGCCAGGGATATATGTGGGACTAGGCCTGAGCTAGCGATATCCATCTGAGCAGGCCCAAGGCAGTGACCTCCACAGGAGCAGATACAAGAGAGGGACTTCTGAGGGTGCAGGCTCAAGCCAGAGACCTCTGCTGGACCAGGCATGAGTCAGAGACCTCTGAGGGAGCAGGCCTGAGCCAGCAACCTCCACCAGAGCAGGCCTGAGCCAGCGACCTCTGTCAGAGTAGACCCAAGGCAGCAACCTCAGTGGCAGCAGTCCTAAGCAAAAGGAGCAGTCCTGAAAGGCCTCTGAGATTGCTGAGCAACACCCAGTAGAGCAACACCCAGTAGCACCAAGCAATCCCTGGGATCACCAAGTGACCTCCAGGGTGACTGGAACTGTGGTTCTGACTGCCTTTATTACTTGAATTTCTTTCTTATGTCTCCTTTCGATTCTTATGTTCAGTCCCTCCAAACTTATTCATTAGTTTAAGCGATTTTAATCTCATCTTAATTCTTTCCCGTTCCTTAAGGATTACTTTTACTTTCATTGCCTAAATTAGACAGTTTTAAAGTATGCAGTTAAAATGGTGGTCAGTTGATGTTGGGATCATTTGAATTTCATGTGTCCTTTATTCATGTTTCATTTAAAGTTAGTCATTCCTGGCACTCTATCCTTTTCAAATGTGACTTCCTTTCAAAAGAGTTGTTTTCACCAAATGAAGGTTCTATGGTGATATGCAAGATATTCGTCAGTATTGCTATAGGATAGGGTCGTTTCAGGTTCCCTATCCTCATCTGCCCAAGGAACTAACTGGGGACATCGCCTTGGGCTCCTGGGAGCCACTCTAGGTTCAAGTCTCTTGCCAGCCCTAAGGTGGCTCCCTTAACTAAGAATTGTGCTTCCATGCTCCCCTATCCAGCCTTCCTTTATCCTAATCATCCTGTTTCCCCAAGTTCCCCCCATCCTCCCCTTCTCACTTTTCTCTCCCCATCTCCCCTTACCCCCAACCCACCCCACCCCCAAGATCCCACTTTCCTCCTAGGCAATTTTGTCTACTTCCCATAGGCAAGAGGATAACTATATGTTTTTCCTTGGGTTCACCTTCTTATCTGGTGATGGATGGAGATAGAGACAGAGACCCACACTGGAGCACTGGACTGAGCTCCCAGGGTCCCAATGAGGACCGGAAGGAGGGAGAAGATGAGCAAGGAAGTCAGGACCACAAGGGGTGCACCCACCCACTGAGGCAGTGGGGCTGATCTATTGGGAGCTCACCGAGGCCAGCTGGACTATGACTGAAAAAGCATGGGATAAAACCGGACTCTCTGAACATGGCGAACAATGAGGGCTGATGAGAAACCAAGGACAATGGCACAGGGTTTTGATCCTACTTCATGTTCTGGCTTTGTGGGAGCCTAGTCAGTTTGGATGTTCACCTTCCTAGACATGGGCAGAGGGGGGAGGACCTTGGACTTTCCACAGGGCATGGAACCCTGACTGCTCTTTGGACTGGAGAGGGAGGGGGAGAGGAGTGGGGGAAGGGGGAGAAGGGTGGGAGGAGGGGGAGGGAAATGGGAGGCTGGGAGGAGGGGGAAACTTTTTTTTTCCTTTTCTCAATAAAAAAAAATATTGTTTCTAGGGGGAAAAAAAGAGTTGTTTTCAGTGATACTTTCTAAATACCCCCCCCAGTGGATTCTGTCATTAGCAAGAGACATTACAAAATAGAACCAATGAGATGCTGTTATTTCTCACACAGACAGAGGCTCCACCTTCTCCCAGTAGTCTCCATTCAAATAGATGGCATATTCAATACATGTTCAGTCCCTTTAGACCCCCAAACTTGACTCTTCATCTACTTCTGTATTAGTTAAATATGACTGTCACTAAACTCCTGAACCCCTCCACTGACAACTCCTGGATCACAGTACTATTTAGACTCAGTTGCTTACTTGCAAGACCCACCATTATCTGTTATTTGTACATGCACTAGAATATACATTTCCTTTTAGTTCTGAGCTACTACAAAGCCCTGGGCTCAACTATGCCAGAGTGACAGTCTCCTTGGGATATCTTTTCTTTGCAAGATTTCTAAAAGTCATTTCTCATATCCACAGCCAAGAACTGGACCGTACTCTGGGAGTCCAGTTGAAGAGAGGGAGGAGAGATCAATGAGCAGGGGCATCAAGATCATGATGGGTAAACCCACAGAGACAGCTGCCCTGAGCTTGTGGTAGCTCACAGACTCCTGATGGACAGTTAGGGACCTGCAGGGAACCTAGGCTCTCTGCATGTGGCTGACAGTTTTAAAGCTTGGTCTGTTTGTGGGGACCCTAACAGTGGGACCAGGACCTGTCTCTGATGCATGAGATAGCTTTTTGGAACCCGATCCCTATGGTGGGATGCCTTATTCAGCCTTGATGCAGTAGGGAGGAGTTTGTTCCTGCCTCAACTTGATATGCCAGGCAAGACTTTTTTTTACTCCCCATTGGTCCCCTTACCTGATACATCCCTACCCAAGCAGAATCTATCTATCCTTACACTGTTCTCCTAAGGTATAAAGGTTTTGAATATGGTATGGTGTTATAATACACTGTGTTGAGTTATGTACCCAACTTGAGCTTTTGGGAAGACAAGGGCAGGTCTTCTCTTGGCTTTTATCTCCAGAACCAGGCATCTTCTTGATGACAGAGCAAGTTGTGTCCTAGCTGGTGAGGATCAATGAGTGGATGAGTAGAGCCAGGTTCAAATCACCAGCGTCTCTTGCAATCCTCCTTTTTCCAATTCTGATCAATTCCTAAAATAGTCATTTTGTACTCAACTTTAATAATTTGGTAAAATTGTGGTTTTCCAATTAGATGGATAGTTCCAATAAATTGCATGTAAAATGTATGGGTCAGTATGAATTATTCTACTCACAGTGTCTGGTTTGTGAGTAAGCACTATGGTAAGTATACAATATATATAATAATGAGTGAGGTGACAAGATTGCTTTTAGTGAATTCTGCACACTTGATAATAGACAAAGAACTGAGAAAAAGTGAAGGAATTCTTTCTATCAAACACACACTCAAAATTGTAACAATATGATAATCAAAGGAGAAAAAAATTAATTCTTGTTGAAGTTCTCATAGAAGTGGTATTTGGCCTAAGCCTTGAAGGAATAAAAGATATTGTAGAATATATTAGAGAGCCCTAGAGAAGAATAGCTCAAAATCAAATTATAATGCTAATGCCAATATCAATATCAGTAATCTTTTATATTATGAATTATTCTCCTTCCTTCTTAGAATCCTGGAGGCTATAAGTCTGAGATCATAGTGATAACAGAGCTTGTTTCTTCTAAGGCCTTTGTTTGTGTGGCCAAAAGATCTTCCTGTGTCTTCATAGAGTTTTCCTTGACTCTATCTCCATCTAAGTCTGCCATTCCCCGGAGTCTCCATCAGACTGTGCTAGTCTCACAACTTCATTTTAAGTCAATCATCTCCTTAAAGATCTCACTTCCAAATATACTCACCAAGGTATTAGGATTTGCTTCACCATATGAGTTTTCTGGGTGAAATGATTTATCTCATACTGTTATAATATTTCTATTTTACTAAAATTAAAACTGACATCGGCACAGGTTAAGTAGCTTTCCTAAGTTCCTACAGTTATTAATTATTAAAGATTCTGAACCTAATCTTGCATCTTCAGGATCCTTCAAAGTTCCTTCACAACCCTCTAAAAATTGATCACACTACAAATTTTTACTTTCTCACTCTATCACCCCCGTGTGTGTGTGTGTGTGTGTGTGTGTGTGTGTGTGTGTGTGTGTGTTTATGCTGTGCTTGTGTATAGGAGATCAAAAGTTAACACTGGACCTATCTCATTTCTGAAAGAAGGTTTCAAATTAAACATGGATTGATATTGTTAATTGACAATTGATATTGCCAATAAGCAAGTCTTAAAACAGGGTCTTAGAAAACATGAGATAAATATACTTGAGTCTGAGACAAAGGGCTCACCTTATTCCCAGATTTTTTTTTTTTTTTGATTTTTCGAGACAGGGTTTCTCCGTAGCTTTTGGTTCCTGTCCTGGAACTAGCTCTTGTAGACCAGGCTGGCCTCGAACTCACAGAGATCCGCCTGCCTCTGCCTCCCGAGTGCTGGGATTAAAGGTGTGCGTCACCACCGCCCGGCTCCCAGATTCTTTTTAATACGCATAGATGACTCTCCTTTTGTGTGGATGCTGGGAATCTCTATTCAGGTCATCATATTTGCATAGCAAGTACTATACAGACTGAATCATTTCCCAGACCTCTCTACACAGTTTTTCAAATGCACTTCAAAGTATTTCTTAGCTTACTTAATGGTTAATTTTCTGGGGATCTAAAAGTGTACTGACACTCCACACCATGCACATATAAGCAGTACTAAATGAATCCAGTAGGTATTAAGAGAGGAGTGAGACAGAGGGAGGAACAGTAAGAGAGAAAACAGGAAACTTGGAGAGGAATGATGGAAGGATTAGGAGGAATTGGAAGGCTGAGAATGGAAGGTAGACTTGATATAAACGCATTATATATGCATAGGAGTATTAAACTGTTTTTAAAGTTTCTTATCATTAGTGAAGGCAAAAAATAAAATGTTTGCAAAGCCATTTCTTAGAATATTCCTTATCTTGTCAATGATATATAAAATACAGCACCAGATCCAAAATGTAGAATATCTATTTCAAAAATATTAATATTGACTCTTGTGTTAAATGAAGCAAGAATGTTTCTGCTATGTAAAAAAATATCTATGACTAATCAGTGAGTACCTAGTAGACTGTCTAGGGTGCATTGCATATATAGTTAATTGATATCTCACAAACCTTTAAATTTCTTATTAGCCACACTTTACAGCTAAGGAAAATGAAGGTAGGAAAATAATTTCTTGTTTATCACAGTAAAAATAATGTGGGGAATCTGAAACCAGATTTTCATGTTTCCTGCTTCTTTCCTTGCTCACAAGCCATAGTACAAATATTTTCTTCTCATCTCTTCATCCCATAGGGTACTCCTTCTTTCAACAGAAAGTAATGTAATTTTTTTTCCTTAACTCCTTCTACCTACAATTACCTGCTGTGGATGTGAATTTTCCAGAACACGCCCAGCATTTTGGGAGTCACCTCACAGATACACACAAGTCACCCTATGGAAAGAATATTAAGCTACTCATCAGAAAATCCCATATCAGTGTTCATCTCTGCAACCCATTTCTTTGTTCTGGACTCAGGGTCCACATGGTATAGGAGAAAAGTTAAATTCCAATTATGAACACAGACACACACAACTTTAGACTTCTAAGGTCCATGTTTCACTGCCATGAATTCATCTCTTCTGAGCAATCTGGAAGACATTGTATAATTCTTCTCATTCACGATCAAAAGTTATTTCTTGAATACTAACAGAAAAGAATTAAACATGGAATAGAAAACTTGGGTATAGTTGTACATCACAAAAATCTGATATGAAACCTCAGATAGCTTTAGCAAAGTATAGTTGAGTACCTAATAGCCCACTAAACACCCACCTACAGAGAGGTCTCTTAGAGTTTAAATAGAAATGTTGTAAATTAACAACTGCAATCCATCCCCCACTCTTCCAGGGTTCCATTGCTTCTGTGTAGAAAACCTTTTCCCCACAAGTATGAGCTCTCCCAATACCTATAATGCTATGCAGCATCTCACTAGCCAGTGGTGAGTTCTTGCTTCCATACCTCTTCAGCTTTCCTCTCTGTTATTATTTTTATTCCTTTGCCGTACAAGTCTATCAGTTTTTTTTTCTTTGTTTCAGTCCACTGTTCCTATCACAATACTTGAAACTGGGTGATTAAATAACAGATTTGTTTCTTAGAGTTCTTAAGGATGTGGATTTAGGGACTCATTTTGCTTTGACATCCAATGGGAAAAGCTGGAGTACTCAGTTATCACAAGGGAACATGAAAGCAAGGTAGGGACAAAATTGTTTTCATAATAAGCCCTGTCATAGAGAAATTATTCAGCTCCAAAGAACATTAATCCGTTCATGAAGGCAGAACTCTCTTGCCTGGTCTCCATTTATTGGGCTCTGTCATCCAATATTTTCAGAATTAGGGTCAATTTTTTTTCTTTCAATTCATCACCCACAAGGTAATCTGTAATCTTTCAGAATACTTGTCTGTTAAAGCCCTCGTTCACCACTTTAAATTCAAACAGCAACTTCTTACTGCTCCTAGGAAGAAAGCACGCAAAATCTGTAAAAAGACTTCCTCTGCTCTTCATGACTGAAGCCATGACAATAAATTGGTATAATATCGATTCTTAAGAAATCTTGAAAAAACACTGCATCAGGTCAGACAGTGGTGGCAGATAACTTTAATCCCAGCAGCCATACTAGTTAGCCCTAGAGGATGGGCAGTGGTGGTGCAGGCCTTTAATAGCAGCACTAGAGAAAGTATGAGGTGGGACAAGACAGGAACTCGCTCTCTTTTCGGTCTGAAGATTTCATAGGGGTGAGAGCTCTCCAGTGGCTTGACTGCTCTGCTTCTCTGATCTTTCAGCCTGAACCCCAAAATCTGCCTCTGAATTTTTATTATTTGCACTACAGTTAGGTTTATCTATAAAGCAGATCATTCCATATTGTTATGATTAGTTTTTTTTTCCTAATTTGGCAGTGCCTATCTGACTGTCTCCCAGACTTTCAGAAATCTATCCAGATTCATTTAAAATGAATTTTCAACAAGATTTTTCCCCAAACTGTCAGTGTGGTTATCCAATTTACTATTAGTATTTCAATGGGAGACATTCTAGACACAGTCTGATGAAATTTACTGTAGATGAGAACTACCACTAGAGATTTTAATCAAGACGAATATCTTCATTTCCAAAGGTTGATAAGGTAATAAGGAAATTAATGGTCTCATTCATTAAATCTGGTGCTAAGGATTGATGTTCTTGTCCTATTTAGGTAAAAGCTTTGTTTTCATTTCCTGGTATAAATAAAATTATTTATAAATTAAACTATAATAGTAATTTTTCTCAATTGACATCAGGTACAGATTTTACCTCCAGCCTCAGCCTAGTGACTCACTGCATACTGTCTTGTTCCTATACCAAAGTGTAGAGGGTTTGGGACATGATTAATTGTCAAAGATTCTCCTCGTGACTGAAAATATATTTAGTAGTCAAAAAACATATGGATTTAAGCAAATAACTTACTTATATATCAAAATTAATAGTTAATTATATATCAATATTAACAATTAATTAATATTAATTTATGGTCAGTGTATTTGGAACATTATATGTACACACCTCAATAACCAGACATAAAACAATTACATGTGAAACTTTTTTTTTGGTTTGTTTGTATTTTCTAATTTGCATGTCATTAACAAATAAGACTCTTTGGAAAGTAATAGTACAAGTTAATATTGAAAGTATTTATAACCTTAGAATTTTGTGCTTCTTTTTAAGTCAGTTATATTTTTTTAAGTTGAGAAATCTGAGAGCCAAAGAAAATCAATCTTTTAGAAAGCAAAATAGTCAAGCCAATGGAGATTTCTTACTTCTGCCAAGGCTGGGAGACTGCAGACTGAGCTATGAACCTCTGCCTCCTCCTGTTTTATATTCCCCTTTAGTGCTGGGATTAAAGGTGTGTGACTCCCTAGTACTGAGGTTAAAGGTGTGAGTGACCACCACCTGGATCGATTTCTGCATTGATCTTGTGTAGCCCAGGGCTGCCTTGAACTCAAAGAGATTCATCTGCCTCTGTCTCCCAAATCCTAGGATTAAAGGTGTGTGCCACCACTGCCTTGCATCTATTGGTTTAGTTTGGTTTAGTTTGCCCTCCTATTTTCAGGCAAGTTTTATTTATTAAAACATAAACCAAATATCACCATACTACTGATCAAGGAAAGTTCATGATCAAGGAAAGTTCTCTTGTTTGTCCATCTTATACAGTCTAGTAACATAAATTATTTTTTTGCTATTCTTTAAAAGACTTTCTATAAATTCTCTTAAATGGTGAATTTTAATTCATTTTTATTCAATCTTTTGATGCAATTATTTTTTAACATTAATGCCAGTTTTAATTGTGCTGAACGGAAACTAATATTGCCTCATTTTAATAGCAAAGTTAATAGCCGAAAGGATTTAAGCTAGCTCACAGAACTGTTGTGAAACAAACTCAGAGACAAATAAAAGCAAAAGGGGCAACATCCACAAACACATGAGCAACCATTCCAGAGAACAGAGCAGTGCAGAACAGATTTCTTGCATGGTACAGCTAGTTTTGCTGCCCATGGAAATCGATGATGTTTCAAAGACTCCCATTGCTCACTACTAAGATGGATTCCCATTGTCCTTGTTTTTTTGTATCACTGTTTCCCATTTTCAGGATAATTTTATTCTATTTTAATGTCTGTATAGTAATCATATGATCACATAAGAGCTTTAGGGAAAGCTGGAAATGGGCTGCTTCACCTTGTATCATTGAAGGAAGGCTCTGCCTCAGGAAAAAAAATGACTTTTTTCCAAGGTTGAAACAACCATTACAAACAAAAAGTGAATAAATTCTAGTTTTTTGTCAACTTAGTTTTATATGTTTTTTTTCCTTTGACTCTCCTTGCATTTGTAAAAACTTGTATTTAACTTATGACTGACTAAATTTCATGCAACCCAAAGTTGTATTCTGAAGGCTCTAAACTGTCTATAAAAGTTTAATTATTTTCATAAAGAAAAACTTAAAGTTATTCTCACAATTATTTCTGATGAGTGACCTTCATCAGGATATGATAGTAACTTGCTAGAGTTTGAAAATAGTAAGCATTTGTTCAAGTCTTTGGGATATTAATAATTGCCTTTTGAGAATTTAAAATTTTATTGAGTATGAATAACACTTGCCTCTACAGTATTTTTGAACAATGGCTCCGAAGACACCGTCCTCTGCTAGAAGTTTACCCAGAAGCCAATGCACCCATAGGCCACAACAGAGAATCCTACATGGTTCCTTTCATACCACTGTACAGAAATGGTGATTTCTTCGTTTCATCCAAGGATCTGGGATATGACTACAGCTACCTTCAGGAGCCAGGTAAGGCTCAGTTCTCTTCAGATGAACTGTGCACTCCTATATGACCGACCTCTTTTTGATAGTAAAAACATCCTATGTGTATACAGTGTTTATTTCAAAATTCCTTAAGAATTGATATTATACAAATTTATTGTCATTTATAAATAAGAATCAATATTATACCAACTTTTTGTCATTTATAAATGAAATTCTGAGGATTCCAAACTTAATAACTTTTCCATCTACTCTAAGACATTTTGTACAAGTAAATTATTGAAGAGTGTAGGATTAGGATGCCTTTTAGCCACAATTCTACCAGCTAGCTCTTTTATAAGAAAAGAAATATTATTTCAATTCCCTGAATTACAGTTCATTCATATTATATATTTAGATCAGAATAACTCAGTGACTTTTCTGAACTATGTTAAAGAATTCTGTGCAAGCAGTATGATACAAGTGAGCACTTTATGATGTACCACTGGGAGATCTATACTAAGCACCGGGAGACTCTTGGTAGAATTACCAATACAATAATGAAAACTTTCAATACCAACTAATCATGAGAGTCATAATGCTTTTAATTGCCAATTACTATGGCTTTGGTTAAAATCCTTAGGACTGGAATTAGTTCTGAGCTTTGATATTCCTATGTAGAAGTATGATACATTTTTGACAAACAAGGAATAGGTAGTAAGGAAAGCCTAATCCATGCAGAAACTACGTATTATTCTAGTCTATGTGATTGTTACAATAAAAAAATGATTGAGAAAGACAGCCTAAAGAAATTTTTTTCATGGATTAATAGGTTTCGGATCATTATTGACATGTTCCATTGGTTTTGGCCTGAGGCAAGATGGAAGTATCAGGTTAGACATATGTAGTAGAGAGAAAGAGGGACTGGTGTCTAAGATGTAGTCTTCCTTCAAAGGCCAACTTCCAATGACTTAACTCCTTCAATCAAGCCTCACCCCCTACTTTCAAGTACCTACTAATTATGTCCCATTATATTGTAAATCCATTATTGATTAATTGACTGATGTAGCCAGAATTCTCATGATACAATTGCCAAACCTATTAGCTGGCAGTTAAGTCCTTTGAACATCAGTCTTTTGGTGGTGGAGCAAACACTTTATGTTTAAACTGTAACTCCATGTATTATTTTTGTATTTAATTTATTATTAGATAAGTATCATTTTCCATAAAAGGAAGTGAGAATATCAATCTTACAAAGTTTAAGTGAGTTCTTAAATGTTAAATAGCAATATAAGGAAAAGCTGATTTTGTCACTGCACTTATACTCAGCTTTACGTAGTATATGAAGGTTTGAAGAAAACAATGTAAAGCCATAAATGGTTTAAGGGTAAGAGATATTCAAGAAGCACTATTATTTTGGCACATTGATGGACAATTAATAAAACATGAATAGATGACTAGAAAAGGAAATGACCAAATGTGTGAGCTTTACTAACTCCCAGTTCCTATGACCACAGAGTTCCACTCTGACTAGTGTAGTCTGGATATCAATAAGCATCAAATCCAGTGTGGAAGTTCAGCTGATTATGGAAGGAAATATGAGGACTCAATCGAGAACAAATTCTTAGAAGTGTTTTGCATGCAATTATTCTTCATTATATTTTGAGGACAACATTAATAGAGATTAGCAAATCAGTTATATACTGTGTGAATAAAAAGGAGATTATAGGACTCTTGAAACTTTTGACCTGTAAAACAAATAAATTAAGAGTACAATTCACTATTATATTGGAGAATAAAAGGAGAAGGCCCAGGCACAAGGGGAAGACTCTAATTTTGTTATGTAGTAGAAAGATGAGCTAGGAGGCAGGGTTAAGTATTTCTCAAAGCATCTGACTTCAAAGTGCCAAAACGCTACTGATGGTGATGGTCATGTTGCTAAAAACTGCACTATTTCTATTTCAGACCCAGGATTTTACAGAAGTTATATTGAGCCCTACTTGGAGCAAGCTACTAGGATCTGGCAATGGCTCCTCGGGGCAGCACTAGTAGGAGCTGTTGTTGCCGCAGCTCTGACTGGGCTCAGCAGTCAGCTGTGCTGCCGTCCTAACAAGAGGAAGCAGTTCCAGGAAGAAAGGCAACCACTTCTCATGGAAAAAGATGACTACCACAGCTTGCTGTATCAGAGTCATCTATGAACAGCCTAGGAAACAGTGGGACCAAAGGTCTTGCCTCAATCTGCCTATATGTTGCTGAGGATTGTTCCCACAATTTTAATCTATAACAAAACATAGACCACAGCTATTTGTCTTACTACTTTTGCTCTGCTTCTTGATTTACCCCAATGTCTAGTTTCCAAGGAAAGACTGGTACTTGTTAAAAAGTCACTCTTACTTGTATCTGAATAAAATTTCTCTTACAATTAACTGGATGGATTTTGATAAATGTCTTGATTATTTAAAATATAATTATAATGAAATTATAACAATTGTTGCCTATGAACTTGAGACACATTTTTGTTTTTGTTCCACTTTTAATTTCATTTCAAAGAAAATAAAAATCTTTTCTTTCTCCCATCTCCCTTCTTCACCCCCATTTGTGTGTGTGATTGTGTGTGTGTGTGTGTGTGTGTGTGTGTGTGTGTGTGTGTGCATTTTGATTTTGGTTGATTCAGACAATTTTAAAAGTCTGTGATAGATAAGCTGTTTATTTATTTCTGAATTTATTTCATTAATGACTAAGAATTATAAATAACTATGAAATAAATAGTGCAGGAGAATCCTCTGTTCATCTTATAATTTGTTATATTTAAACTATCTTTTCCAAAATCTGTGCCTGCTGGAAGGAAATCAGAAAAGAGATGGGAATGTATTCCCTAATACAATGGTGACCCATGGGAGGACGAGAGATTATTACCTGTACTTAATCCAGGTTAAAATAAATAAATAAATAAATAAAAGAAAAAGAATCAAAACATCAAAATGGGCAATTATAGTGGCATTTGAAACTCGAAGTCAGTGTGACCGGAATCTGAAATCATTAAGACCAAAGACAAAAGTAATGAGAACAGAAATGAAAACAATCTGCATCGGTTTCTAGACTGACAGTTTAGGGTAACATCCAGTCTCAGGGCACAGTGGTGTGGGTCAGTCTCAGGGCACATTGGTGTGGGTCAATCTCAGGGCACATTGGTGCGGGTCAATCTCAGGGCACATTGGTATGGGTCAATCTCAGGGCACATTGGTATGGGTCAATCTCAGGGCACATTAGTGCGGGTCAATCTCAGGGCACATTGGTGTGGGTCAGTCTCAGCATGGATTAGTGTGGGTCTGTTACAGCATGGATTGGTGAGGGTCAGCTTGGACACGGTTGGACTTAGCATGACTCACTAAAGACTGCTGTGGAAGTAAATTCTTAGTCCTGAATGACTGTCTAATCACATTTAAAATTTTATGTGTGTTTACTTGTAGTATTGGAAATCAATCCATGGCCTTACACAGGCCATGCTAACATTCACTTACACTTTTCTACAAAACATTTATGGAATGGGGGGAACTTGGGGAAAAAGGAGGATTGGGATAAAGGAAGGTTGGATAGGGGAGCACGGAAGCACAATTCTTAGTTAAGGGAGCCACCTTAGAGTTGGCAAGAGACTTGAACCTAGAGTGGCTCCCAGAGGCCCAAGCCAAGGTCCCCAGTTAGTTCCTTGGGCAGCTGAGGATAGGGAACCTGAAATGACCCTATCCTATAGCAATACTGACGAATATCTTGCATATCATCATAGAACCTTCATCTGGTGATGGATGGAGATAGAGACAGAGACCCACACTGGAGCACTGGACTGAGCTCCCAAGGTCCCAATGAGGAGCAGAAGGAGGGAGAACATGAGCAAAGAAGTCCGGACCACGAGGGGTGCACCCACCCACTGAGACAGTGGAGCTGATCTACGGGGAGCTCACCAAGGCCAGCTGAACTGTGACTGAAAAAGCATGGGCTAAAACTGGACTCTCTGAGCATGGCGAACAATGAGGGCTGATGAGAAACCAAGGACAATGGCACGGGGTTTTGAACCTACGTAATGTGCTGGCTTTGTGGGAGCCTAGCCAGTTTGGATGTTCACCTTCCTAGAAATGGACGGAGAGGGGAGGACCTAGGACTTACCACAGGGCAGGGAACCCTGACTGCTCTTTGGATTGGAGAGGGAGAAGGAGAGGAGTGGGGGGAGGGGGAGAAGGGTGGGAGGAGGGGGAGAAGGGTGGGAGGAGGGGGAGGGAAATGGGAGGCTGGGAGGAGGTGGAAACTTGTTTTTTTTTCTCCTTTTCTCAATAAAAAAATGGAAAAAAATAAAAGACACAGAATAAATAAAAATAGCTAAAAAATAAAAGAAACCCACAAGTTAAAAAAAAAAATTCACCCAAGTAATTTTTGCTACAACTGACAGGGATCTTTATAAACTCAGTTTTCCCCTTTATCACAATGTAATTCCCTCTTATGCCATGGCATGTCATCATAGAATACTGTTTTCTTTCTCTATAAGTTCAAGGTCTCTATTCGTGTATCAGCCACGTCTCTGATAAAAGATACCACCTCTTTGATTCCATATTGATTCTAATCATAACAACAAAATTATATTACTGAGATTTCAAACTCTCTAACAATTTAATTAAATTCCCTTTAACCTTGTGCCCTTTAACCTTGCTAATTGTATGGCTTTTATAGACTGCTTCATTTTCTATCATGAAATTGGTCTCTTGTTACACATTAACCCATATTTTGTTATGAAGAAATAAATGGCATTATTTTTATTTTTATTCATTTCCCCACTCCCATGGGCTTTATGTTTTACAAGTGTAATTTTAGTATTTATATTTTTCAACAACTCAAACATATAATTCTCTGTCTGTAGAAATGAATCTGTGATGGATACACATCACTTCAGCCTGTGTCTCTAGATAACAATGGTCATAGAGCATTGTTGTTGAATTGCCATTCCATGGTAGCAAAAGCTTTGATTTATGAGAACAATTTCTTTGACAATGGGGGAGGGGGAATAGAAGTCTCTGGGCCATCTACTTATCTACAGATAATCTGTGTTATTTTGAGGGTTTGTCAATAGAACGAAGTTCTACTCCCCTTTAGTTAGACTCCTAGAAGGTATGAGATACAATTATGCAAAAGGCAGTTTTTAAGCTTATATTGTTTATTTTTTAAAGCATTTGACAGTTTATATAATATAAAGTAAATTAAAATGGGCTATGAGAACCACCAAGGTTTTCAAATTGTTTAGCTGTGGAAAACTATATGCCGATAACTTATATAGTTTTTAATGTGCTTTTTAAATTCTATATGCTTCAGATTTATTACTTTAGGCATTTTTTGTAATAGCAACTATAATGGAGTAGGCAGGAAGTCCTCAATCCAAGCCCCTAACTGATGAGCTTCTGAGAGAGGGACAGTCATTATTCTTCACAAGCATATCTCCTGGTAAATCCATTATACTCCAGTACCATACGCACAACATAAGATAGAGCCAATGAGTTATTAAATAAAAAGAAAGAAGAAAATGAAGAAGAGGAGGCAGTAAGATAGGGGTGGAGCTATAGAGAGTTAAAGGAAGTTGAGGATGTATATAACCAAACTATATGACTTAAAATTCTCAAAAATTAATAAGATACTTATAAATGAACTCAGAGATTGTGACAGCATGCACAGTCCAGAGAGGGGGTAATGAACACAGGCTCCCACTACTGACCAAGAGGCTATCTATAATTGATACCTGCAGGCAAAGAAAAACAATAGTTTCTCTCATGGAGTCTTACTGGGTATATTAACCATACTGTAGGGCAGATGTGATCCCAGGAATATTTGAGCAAATACAATACAAACTCAATGATATTTTTGTAGACATTTTGTCTCATTTTGCTTAATTGGACATTTTTGTCTTATAAATCTGTTTTTTACCTCAATTTTTGTTTTTATATTTCTGTGTGCATTTTTTGATTGGTATTATTTCTGTCTATTTTTTGAGAGAGAGAGAGAGACAGAAAGAGGGAGAGAGAATTTAAAGTTGGGTGAAGACAGAGGTAGGGGCATCTGAGAGGAATTAGAATTAAGAGAAGAAAATATGGTCAAAATATATTGTAAGAAAATATTAGTAAAATAGTCTAGAAAAGTAAAATTTAAAATAGAAGCAGAGTTATGGATTCAAGTTCCAACGGGTACATCAAGAAAACAACTCTAGCATCTAAGACTCTGGGATCATTGCAGAATTTGGGGAAGAAGAAAGAAAGCAAGATTGTAAGAACTAGAGGACCAGAAGATTGCTGTGAGACCCTTGTGATGATAGAAGCTACACTCATGCAGTCTCTCCAACATGACTGCCCACATGAGCTCATCAAGGACAATAGCAGTCACCTGCCAAAGTGGACAGTGAAAGCCAGGAGGCTTCAACCATATACAAAGAACTACAGGCAACTTATCAAGAAAGAAAAGCAATTAAATATAAAGAAACTCCATTACCTGAGAGAATTATGTGCTTGACCGTGCACATCTCTGAGCTCCCCTACATTTTCCTGGCTCATTCGTTTGACAATCACCATATATGTATTTTCCGACTCTTAGGACATTGCAGATCCAGTCTTTACCTCTACCTAAAACACATTTTATCTAAATATATCCATAGCTAATCTCTCACATCTTTCAGAGTTTTCTCCAATGGTTCCTCCTTAATGAATCCTTTTGTCTGAACTGAGTGCTCCAAAGCCTCTTATTCTCTGTACATTGTCTGGTTGTGGGTCTCTGTCATACCTCTGCATTTTTGACTAGTTATGGTTTTCTGTAATATTCTCCATCTGTTGCAATGGGAAGTTTCCTTGATGATGGATGAGGACTAAACTTATCTAAGGGCATAAGGACAAAAATTTAGATAGTAGTTAGGGTTATGCTAGTTGAGTAAATTGGCAGTTGAAGATTTTCCTCCACAATTCCTGACTTCATTAGTACTTGGTAGTTCTCTGGGTTTCCAGTGACAGGCATGATTTCCTTGTTGTTGAGCAAATCTAGCTCAGGATGAAATGGCAATTTGATCTTTGTCAAGTTGGTAGTTACAGTTTGCATATTCACTGTTAGGTTTAAAGCATTACTTACACACTTTTGCAGTTAAGCACTTTGTTGAGCTCCTAGCTGTAAATGTTTTCTCTGTACTGTACATAGTCACTTCATTCTGAAAGGAACTTTTTAATGCAAAAAATAAATGTGTGGTTTTTTAAATTTTAGTAAAGCCAAATTTATGAAACTATTTATTATTTATGGTTTGTGTTCCACCCAAGAAATATTTTCTTAAATCTAGGTTATAAAGATGTTTTGAAAATGAATAATTTTATAATTTGCAATTAACTTTTGAGTTTTTACATCAGACGAAAGAGTAAGAGTGAAGTTCATGTTTTGCAAATGGACATTCAATTTTTTTCAATACTACTAACCATATGTTTCCACAGAATTGCTTATGAACATTTGTAATACTCAAAGGCAGAAAACAAGTAAATCAGCAATAAGAATGAATAATTTATACCCATGACCTCAGTGCTCTCTAAGACACAGACTGATACTTCACAGAGCAGACCAAGAGGTAAGTGGCCAGCCCCTCAGCTGGTCAGTCCAGTCTCTAGGCCTGAAGATCCAGGGCAAAACCCTGTGCCTTTCCCCTCCCCAATTCAGCTACAATAGCTAGTCAGAAGCAAGCCTCCTGCATGAAGGCTGCACCAACACCCCCCATCAAACCCTGTAATCCCAGAGACACAGACAACAACTTCACAGAACAAACCAAGAGTGGCTCCCTGAGACACAGACAGACAGCAACTGTCACGATTGGTCTGAGAGAGAATTCCTGAGACACAGACCCTGACTGCAAGGATTGGACCAAGAGGTAAAGACACTGACTGCACCAATTAGAGGAAGAGATGGGTAATTGCTAATGCCAGAATATATTCAACAATCTAAAGAGGAATATGACAACACCAGAACCTAGCTTATCTACATCAGGAAGACCTGAACATTCTAACTCAGAAGAAGGTGAAGAAAACAGTTTAAATATAACTTTATGAAGATGATAGAGATCCTTAAAGAGGAAATAAAAATTCCCTTAAAGAAATGGAAAAATTAAAAAGATTTTGAAGAAACCAATAAATCTCTTAAAGAAAGACAAGAAAATCAAGAAAAAATAACCAAGCAGGTGAAGCAAACAGCTTAAATAATTCAAGACTTGAAAATTGAAATAGATGCAATAAGGAAGGGAAACAAACCAAGGAAATTTTGTAAATGGAAAATCTGTGTAATCAAACAGAAGCTATAGATAAAAGCATAACCAACAGAATACAAGCGATGAAAGAGAGAATCTCAGAAATTGAAGATACAATAGAGGAAATAGATTATCAGTCAAAGAAAGTGTTAAAATGAACACATTCTTAATACAAAACATTCAGTATATCTGGAACACTAAAAAATGACCAAACCTAAGAAAAATGGGGATAAAAGAAGGAGAAGAACTTCAGATCGAAGGCACA
Source organism: Microtus oregoni (assembly GCF_018167655.1). NCBI lineage: Eukaryota > Metazoa > Chordata > Mammalia > Rodentia > Cricetidae > Microtus > Microtus oregoni. Next base: position 9,413,312 of record NW_024543059.1, on the reverse strand, counting down.
GGAAATATGTTCAACAAAATCAGAATAAAAGTTTCCCAACCTAACGAAGAATATACTTATGAAGGTACAAGAAGCTTATATAACACCACATAGACTGGAGGAAAAAAGTCCCCTTGCCATATAATAATCGAAACACAAACACACTGAATAAAGAAAGCATATTAAGAGCTGCAAAGAAAAAGGACGAAGTAACACATAAAGGCAGATCTATCAGAATTAAACCCAGTTTCTCAATGGAAACTCTGAAGCCAAAGGTATGGACAGATGTGCTGCATACACCAAGAGACTACAGATGCCAGCCAAGACTACTATATTCAGCAAAGCTTTCAGTCACCATAGATGGAGAAAACAAGATATTCCATGACAGAACCAGATTTGAAAAACACCTATACACAATTCCAGTCTTATAGAAAGTACTACAAGGAAAATTCCAACCCAAGGAAATTAACTGCACCCATGAAAACACAGGCAACAGATAACCTCACAAGAGCAAACCCCAAAGAAAAGAAACACACAAACACTACCACCGAAAAATAACAGTAATTAACAATCACTGGTTATTAATATCAATGGACTCTATTCACCTATAAAAAGACACAGGCTAACAGAACAGATACAAAAGCAGATCCAGCTTTCTGCTTTATACAAGGAATACACCTCAACCTCAACAGACATTATCTCAGAGTAAAGGATTAGGCAAAAATTTTCCAGTCAAATGGATCTAAGAAACAAGCAGGTGTAGCTAAACTAATATCTTACAAAACATACTTCACACTAAAATCAGTCAAAAGAGATGGAGAAGGACACTTCATACTCATCACAGGAAAAATCCATCAAGGTCAAGTCTCAATTAGGAGCACCTGTGTCCTAAATACAAAAGCACCCACATGTGCAAAAGAAACATTACTAAGCTTAAATCACACATCAAACCCCACACACTAATAGTACAGAACTTCAACATCCCCCTTTCACTAATGGACAGGTCTGCCAGACAGAAACTTAACAGAGAAAGAACAGAACTAACAGATGTCACAACTCAAATAAACTTAACAGACATATATAGAACATTTCACCCAAACACAAAAGAAGATACCTTCTTCCCAGCACCTCATGGAATCTTCTCTGAAACCGATCACGAACTCAGTAACAAAGCAAACTTCAACCAATACAAAAGAATTGGAATAATCTGGTGTATCTTCTCAGGTCAGCACGGCTTAAAGTTATAATTCAACAACAACACTAATTGCAGAAAGCCTACAAACTCATGGAAATTTAACAATGCTCAATTGAATCACCCTTGGATCAAGAAAAAAATAAAGAGAGAAATTAAAGATTTTCTAGAATTCAATGAAAATAAATGCATAATTGTTGTCGGAGGCTGCTTGCTCCTTTTCCTGCAGCCCAGACTCCTGAAATAATCGCACAGAAATCTGTATTAATTGCAATACTGTTTGGCTGATAGCTTAAGGGTATTGCTAGCTAGCTGTTATTTCTTAAACTAAACCATTTCCATTAATCTGTGCATCATTACAAGGTTGTGGCCTACCAGCAAACTTTCGGCAGGCTCCAGTGGAGGTGTGTGTCTCTGGTGGTTGCTACAGGGCTTCTTTCTGCCTCGGGCTACTCTCTCTTTAGATCCCTTTCAGCCTTCTTTCTGCCTCGGGCTACTCTCTCTTTAGATCCCTTTCAGCCTGGCTTTACTCAGTTAAGCCATTTGCCAAAAGCAGCTTCTTTATTAACCAATGGCAATAAAACATATTCACAACGTACATCACTGCCCAAATCACATAACATACCCAAACTTATGGGACACAATGAAATTAGCGCTAATAGGAAAATTCATAGCACTAAGTGCCCATATAAAGGAAGTGGAGATATCTCACACTAAGTGACTTAACAGCATACCTGAAAGCACTAGAACAAAAAGAAGCAGGCTCATCCAAGAGTAGTAGAAGACAGGAAATAATCAAATTGAGGGCTGAAATCAGTAAAATAGAAACAAAGGAAACAATACAAAGAATCAATGAAACAAAGAGTTGGTACTTTGAGAAAATCAACAAAATTGACAAGGCCTTTTCCAAACTAACTAAAAGGCAGAGATAGAATATGCAAATTAATCAAAAAGAAATAAATAGGGAGATATAATAATACACTGAGAAAATCCAGAGAATCATTGGGTCATTTTTCAAACACACACACACACACACACACACACACACACACACTACAAGTGTGTAAGAAAATATGATATTTTTCCTTTTGAGTTTAACATATTGCATTCAGCAGCATATACTACAAATCCATCCATTTTCTTGCAAATGACATAATTTAGTTCTTCTGGCTAACAAATCTCTGTCATGTATATATTCCATGGTTTCTTTATCCATTCATCTCTTAAAGAACATCTGAAGATGTCACAATTAACTCATTCCTTTACACAATAAATATATGCCACTGGTAAAAGAAAAAGTAAGCCCAAGTTGTTATGTCATAATTATAAAGACAAAATGAAGTCAGAGTTAACAACAATCAGATATGTTGCTAGGATTTGGGACTATAACGATGATTAAAATCCATAAACTATATGCTTCATTGAAAACTGTGAATCAATTGAGGTAATAGACAAGTAGATAATTACTTATGAAATTGTGATGGAAATAATATCACTCTCAAGCAGTATTTCAACACACAACTTAACAAATAAGATCATAAAACATAGAGGGGCTCCCAGGTGCCCAGGGTGATGTCCCCAGGTAGTTCCTGGGGCAGCTGAGGATAGGGAACCTGAAATGACCCTATCCTATAGCCATACTGATGAATATCTTGCATATCACCATAGAACCTTCATCTGGCGATGGATGGAGATACAGACAGAGACCCACACTGGAGCACCGGACTGAGCTCTCAATGTCCCAATGAGGAGCAGAAGGAGGGAGAACATGAGCAAAGAAGTCAGGACCACGGGGGGTGCACCCACCCACTGAGACAGTGGGGCTGATCTATTGGGAGTGCACCAAGGCCAGCTGGACTGTGACTGAAAAAGCATGGGATAAAACCGGACTCTCTGAATATGGCGGACAATGAGGGCTGATGAGAAGCCAAAGACAATGGCACTGGGTTTTGATCCTACCTCATGTTCTGGCTTTGTGGGAGCCTAGCCAGTTTGGATGTTCACCTTCCTAGACCAGGATGGAGCAGGGAGGACTTTGGACTTTCCACAGGGCAGGGAATCCTGACTGCTCTTCAGACTGGAGAGGGAGGGGGAATGAAGTGGGGGGAGGGGGAGAGGAGTGAGAGGAGAGGGAGGGAAATGGGAGGCTGGGAGGAGGCGGAAATTTTTTTTCAATAAAAAAATTAAAAAAAGATCATAAAACATGATTAAATATCTCTAATTTGATCATAAAATAGGAAAAAATGATTAAATATCCTTAATCTAAGGCACATTTTTTTAGATTGGATTACTTTCTTCTAAAACAATTAAAATAGATTCTTCCCCCCCCCCTTTTTAATGTGTAGCCCAGGCTAGCCTTAAACTCATTATTTTCATACCTCTGCCTCCTTCAGCAAATTCTACTGGCATGCACTACCACAACTGGTTACAATAGAACCCCATTAATCATTTATATATTGTACACATTTCTAAGTACTACTCTATATAATTGTTACTTGTCATGTGAACACTAAGCATTAGTACACTATTTCATTTTAATGAGGAAGAAGCTTGAATAACAAAGACATTCTAAAAAGTCAAACAGCTACTAAACTGGCTGTATAACAATTCTTTTTTTAAAACTTTTTTTTTAAGTATTAGATTTAAAAAAAAATACCAAACCGAGTTCCCACTCCCTCCCCTCCTCCCATTTCCTCCACACATCCTTCCACCCCACCCCCATTTAATCCTTAGAGAGGGTAAGGCACATTGCATTGTGGAAGGTTCAAGGCCCTCTCTACTATATCTAGGCTGAGCAAGGTATCCATCCAAAGAGTATAGGTTCTCAAAAAAACAGTACATGCAGTAGGGATAAATCCTGGTGCCACTACCAGTGGCCCCTCAGTCTGCCCCAGCCATGCAACTGTCAACCACATTCAGAGGGACTAGTTTGGTACTATGCTTGTTCCTTCTCAGTCCAGCTGGAGCTGGTGAGCTCCTATTAGCTCAGGCAAACTGTTTCAGTGGGTGAACCAACCCATCATGGTCTTGACCTCTTTGCTCATATTCTCATTCCTTCCCCTCTTCAACTGGACTTTGGGAGCTCAGTCCAGTGCTCTGATGTGCGTCTCTGCCTCTGTTTCCATTAGTTGAAGGTTCTATGGTGATATTTAAGATAATTACCAGTCTGATTATAGGGCAAGTCAAGATCGGGTCCCCTCTCCTCTACTGCTTAGAGTCTTAGCTGAGGTCATCCTTGCAGCTTCCTGGGAATTTCTCTAGAGCCAGGTTTCGGCTCCCTCAATCAAAATATCTCTTTCCTTGATCTCATCTTTGTCCTTCATCTCTACTATCCTATTCCCTCAAGTTCTTCTCAACCTTCCCCTTCTTCCTCCTCTTCCCCTCCCTTCTCCCCCTACCCCCCTGCTCCCAATTTTGTCTGGCGATCTTGTCTGTTTCCAGTTTCCAGGTGGGTCTATATATGTTTTTCTTTGGGTTCATCTTATTACTTAGCTTTTCTAAGATCATGAACTATAGGCTCAATGTTCTTTGTTTATAGCTAGTATTCACTTATGAGTGAGTACATACCATATCCATCTTTTTGGGTCTGGGTTACCTCACTCAAGATAGTGTTTTCTAATTCCATCCATTTGCATGCAAAATTCAAGACGTCATTTTATTTACCACTGAGTAATACTCTAATGTGTAAATGTGTCATTTGAAAGAACACAATGAGTTAGCTATCAATACCATAGTAAAGAAACCTAAGACACACTGGGAGGTAAGCATCCTGAAATCTGAATTTGTTTGTGAATTTGTAAATAAACTTTGTCATAATAAACATTTTAGAAATTGCTTTGTCCAGATGATTGCAAGTAACATAATTACTCATTGTTCTAAGTAAAGCACATTCTTCAAATACCACTTGTGATGTGTTCAACTTTGATGGTGCCCATTCCCCCTTCCTGATGATCACGCACTCGACAGAAAGCTGTAAACATGGCCCCTGCCAAATAGAAACACACAGGCAAGTTAAGAAATTCTAACTAGTTTTACTGCACTAAAGAAAGCCTGATGACACTAACTTCCTACATCTTTTTATATTTCAAAGCTTGAGTAATCAATACGAATAAAATGAAGCATTTCGAGACACTTTTAATCCTCAGTACTTAGATTTCCATCAAAAGCTCCTTGATTTGTACATGCTCACACCCCAAAGCCATTTTTCCCCAATTATCTTTTGTTTTTTTGTCTTACTGGACGATTTTACAACACTAATGCTATTAATGCATGTACTCCTGACCCCATCATGATACAAAGCAGATAATGTGGACGGAGAATGTATGCACATAACTGATGGGTTCGTCTTCTAAATGCATTTGAACTCGACCCTACTGAAATGTTCATGACAGACAGTGTGACAGCCTTGTGAAAAGAAGGAGCAAGGGCTCATTTCAGGGAAGCAGGCTCTTTGAAATTGAATGTATTGAATGTAAAAATTGATTTGAAAAAAGAATTCAGTACCACATAAAGAAATAACCTGCTTAAACTCTACAACCCAGTCATTACTATTAAAATGTTCTGCACATTGAAACACAGCCAATGCTGATTTGACACAGGAGTAGCTTTTAAACTAGAGACATGGCATACTCCTATAATGTAAAGACTTTTATTTAGGAACATTAATAATATAAAGTCTCTTATTCTGAAGTGAAACTTCATTCATTCTTCTTAAACAAAGGAGTCATCTCATTCCAAATTTGTGGACAATATGAGGTACATTTTAAGATCTAATGGTCACCATATTAATGAATACTAAAGCATGTTTACTCATTCAGCTAGTTAGTAAATTATAGATTATTATGAAATTCACAGTCAGCATACAGAAACAAAATAGAATTATTTATATAGAAAATTCTGGACTTCAACTTACTAATGGATTAAATCAATTTTCAGAACATGTCAGGCAAACTGGTGCAAATGCCTCATTTCCCAACTACCCAAAATGTCAGACAAACCTGGGAGTTACTATTTTATCCCTCATTTGCATAACAGGAAAGTGATGGTGGCTGCAAGAGCGTGGAACTCGACAATATGGCAGCATCTGGGTAAGCTGGAGCTCACAATGATCAAATGGAAAATTGTATCTGGATTTCAAAATGAGCACATTAGAGATTATTGTTTTTTTTTCTTGGAAGAAAATGTACTTAGGTTTCACTTTCTAAAATTTTATTGATATTTAATGTTATACTTTTGATGAAACAAATATTAGAATTGGCCATAACAAAATAAACACCTCAAATAAATAAAACTAAAGACTTAGAATATAAAGATTTCAAGATCAGAAACAGTGAAAACAAGATTCTATATTCTGCTAGAAATTCCATGTGATTTTCCACACAGAATACAAAATTACAATAGAGGGAGATTAAATCTTTTTGTGATCCTTCTCTTGCTTTCTACAGCTGTTACCGTATTAAATGACACGGTACGCACCTAAAGTTTTGATTACAGGATTATCTTTTCTTCAACTTAAAGCTAACCATTATGCTACTATGAAGTATGGAAAGTGTCATTGCATAAGTTTCATCAATTTATTTTCAGTCAAACATGATTCTTACCTTCAGCCATAAAGATATATATCCACTGTAAACCATGGTCAAAGCAACGTGCAAAGCTCCTTCATTGTGGATAAACAATGACCATACTAGAACTGAAGCTTGTCTAAATTCTTGCCCTACCTTCCCTGAAGATACCATGGTGATAGATGAACAGGAAATTTGCTTACCAACCCCAATACATTTTTAATATATCATTCACACAGTTTCTCTAGTGATGGCCACTCACCTTCTTACTTTCTGTACTTTTTCTCTTCTGTGACCAGGTGATTTCCTCCCTTTGTCTGTAGGTCATCCTCTGGGCCCTTACAGATATAATTTAAATATTAAAATCTAAAATAAACAGTATCACTTGTCAAGTACAAAATGCAAAGTATCTTTGGTGAGAGTAAAGGATTTGTAAATTGTCTTTAGTTCTTTCTAAAGAGAAAGAGAAGTCATAATGTATTACATATTTCTTGTTACAGAATTACTTCAGTTATAAGCTAAAGGCAGTTTGATACATCTTATAGACAGCCACTTTCCCACATTTTTCTCCTCTGAATGCTTAGAAGAGGAAGTGGAAAAATTTTAAGAGTCACAGGTGATGAGTAATACTCTAATATGTATATATTCCATACTTTCTTCATCCATTCTTCCGTTGAAGGGCATCTAGGTTGTTTCCAGGTTCTGGCTATTACAAACAATGCTGCCATGAACATGCTCACCTTACTAGACCTGGATAGAGGTGGGCGGTCCTTGGGCTTCCCACAGGTCAGGGAACCCTGATTGCTCTTCGAGCAGATGAGGGAGGGGGACTTGATCGGGGGAGGGGGAGGGAAATGGGAAGCGGTTGCGGGGAGGAGGCAGAAATCCTTAATAAATAAATAAATTTGGGAACTCAGTCCAGTGCTCCAGTGTGGGTCTCTATCTCTATCTCCATCCATCACCAGATGAAGGTTCTATGATGATATGCAAGATATTCGTCAGTATTGCTCAAGGATAGGGTCATTTCAGGTTCCCTATTCTCAACTGCCCAAGGAACTAACTGGGGACCTCAGCTTGGGCACCTGGGAGCCCCTCTAGGGTCAGGTCTCTTGCCAACCCTAAAGTGGTTCCCTTAACTAAGAATTGTGGTTCCGTGCTCCCCTGTCCAACCTTCCTTTATCCCACTCCTCCTGCTTTCCCAAGGCCCGATGGGAGCAGAAGGAGGGAGAACATGAGCAAAGAAGTCGGGACCACGAGGGATGCACCCACCCACTGAGACAGTGGAGCTGATCTATTGAGAGCTCACCAAGACCAGCTGGACTGTGACTGAAAAAGCATGGGCTAAAACTGGACTCTCTGAACATGGCGAACTATGAGGGCTGATGAGACGCAAGGACAATGGCACGGGGGTTTGATCCTACGTAATGTGATGGCTTTGTGGGAGCCCAGCCAGTTTGGATGTTCACCTTCCTAGATATGGACGGAGGGGGTTGGTCCTAGGTCTTACCACAGGGCAGAAAACCCTGACTGCTCTTTGGACTGGAGAGGGAGGGGGAAAGGAGTGGGGGGAGGGGGAGAAGGGTGGGAGGAGGGAGCGTAGGGGTGGAGGAGGGGGAGGGAAATGGGAGGCTGGGAGGAGGTGGAAACTTGTTTTTTTTTTCTCCTTTTCTCAATAAAAATAAATAAATAAATAAATAAATAAATTTAAAAAAATGCAAAAAAAATTTTAAAAAGTGAAAAACAAAAACCAAAAAAAAAAAAGTCACAGGTGGAGGATGATAAAACAGAAATACCGTTTTCTGGGCACAGCAGGGCAGTTGCTCCGTGGACGCTCAGTAGTTGTTGGTAGCAGACACAAAACTTACACTAGCTCTAGCCCAACAAAACTCTGAGCATGGTGTAGGGATGGGGGCAAGAAGTCCCACCCCTGGCTGCGGAGTTATGGAGAGAAGGAAAACCAGTTTTCTTTAGTGGTGTAGCCATTGTTGGGTGGGACATTCTGCAGTAGAAAGCTATACATCTGAGAGAATATGAGCAGTACAAATAATGTTAGTTCTTAAATTACAACTGATTTAAAAACAATTATAACTAAAAGAAAGTAAAGTTTCTTGTTAATTGCAATTGCAGAGATGTTATATTTTTTTAACCATTGAGTAGTACTCTACTATGTAAATGTACCAATTTCTTTATTCATTCTTTGGATGAGTGGCATCTACGTTGTTTCCAGGTTCTGACTAATACAAATAATGTTGCTATGAACATAGTTGAACAAAGGTCCTTATAGTATGATTGAGCATCCTTTCGGTATATGCCCAGGAGTGGTATTGATAGGTCTTTAGGTAGACTGATTCCTAATTTTCTGAGAAACCACCATACTAATTTCCAGGTTGGTTGTACAAGTTTCAAACACTATTCTTATAGGAATGTTTCTGAACTGAACAATTCCTAAGCATAAAAATTAGTATTTTGCATTTAAATGAAAGTATCTATTCAAATATTTAACTCATGCAGAACTTAAAAAGATGCAACACTTTTTCCTTAATTGATTCTCCTTTGCAAATTGTTAGAATTCTTATATTTTCCTTTAGGAAACCTAGATTCTCAGATTTTTCAAATTTTATTCATTGAAAATAATACACAATGAGGTAAAACTGGGGGGAGTGGAGAGTAATTTAGACCTAAAGCAACAATGATTCTCACTGTCCTGTGATGTTTCTTTTCTGACTAGTTTACAAAGGCTGGCTCTGCTGGCCAAGTAGCAAGTTATGATAACAAAAAGGAGATTGATCATATATTTTCATATCAAATTGTCTCTTGGAGACCAGAAAGTTGGCTAAATTATGTCTTGCAACTATGAGTCTACATTTAAAACTAAAGTTTTAATATTAAGGTTTCTAAAAAGCTTATTTTTCATTCTCCAACATCAAGCTTTAGAGAACCTTACCATTTAGCGTAGTTAGTTCCCAATGACAGAAAACGTGATCTTCCTCACGTCATGTCCCACCCCAGATGAAACAGGGTATTTATAGAGAGATTCGGGAAAGAGAGGACTAGATATTCAACTAAATGTATACCTCATGGCAAAGTGGAAAGAGCCTGGCAGCAGATTTCTATAAACTGAATTCTGCTATAAATGGATATCTTAAAATATGTCACATGCTCTCTTTGGGCACCAGTTTAAGTACAAAAGAAGAGTTCTAACTTCAGCATTTTATATTACTACATCATAACTGAATGTGGAAATGTCATAGCTACCAAAAGAAAAGGAAACTTTTTCATAAATAGCAATTGTTATATTTATTATTTGAGAGGGGGAGGAGAGAGATTGGCACATGAATGCTGTGCTCTACTTGTGGAGGTCAGAGGAAAACTTTTTGGGAATCAGTTCTCCTACCCTGATGAGATAGTCCTTTTTATCATTTCTTTTGTGCTACATACTTCAGATTAACTATCCTACATGTTTCTGGGAATATTCCTGTATATGCCCGACTTCCTAATGGGGGAGGTCTGGGATATGTGTCTGCACTGGTTCTGTATACAGAGCTCAGATCATCAGGCTTCCGTGGCAAATGCTTTTACATATTGGTCACATTATCTGTGGAGTGCTCAGCTATCAATAGACTATCATCTATCTCACAAGTCTTTCCCCAAAATGAAGGAAACATTGTGGAAGAGGGAACAGGAATACTTAAGAGGCAGAAGTTAGGGGAGGATGGTGTCAAAACAGTCTTCCGGACAGGACAGGCATGATGTTCTCATGAACTCAGGGCTGGTAGAGTTGCTTATACAAGATCTACACAAGATCATGTCACTCAACATTCTATCAGGAAGGTAGAAGAAACTCATGAGCTCCCACCCCTAGATGATTAACTATGGACAGTTTACAGCTTCTAAAGGAGGTTGGGTCAGTTCTCTTTATAAGAGTGGTCCCTAATAGATAGGCCATTCTCCAGTGGGTGGCTCCACACTTGTGTCCTTATGGGTGGCTGTTGTGTAGCAAATTCCTCTGAGATAAAACATTTCTTTTTGGAGGAAAGATTCTAAGCTCAGAATATTATAAAGGGTGGTTAAATATTCCTTCACACATTAAATCTCATGAAGTTCAGGAAGCAAGCGACGCAAATGCTTTGGGGAGTCAGTAAAACAGACCAGATTTACAAGGTTCCTCTGTCCCCAAGCACAGATAAACTGTAAAAGACTATTGAGGGACAAAACTCCGAGTCAAACTAGTTGATTAAAAGATGCTCATAGGAGCCAAAACATCTGGAAGATGCAGAGCTTCCTAAGAGATGCTAAGACCAACTGAGATGACTGCAAAAGGGACCCTTCCTACTATCAAACTAACAGTAAGTTCTGCAGTGAGAGCTGGATTTCCAGGTGTCTTTTGTATCTTAGGAACCTAGTACATCCTAGGGATGAGGAGCTGTTATCCGTGTTGGGTGAGCTTTTGGTTTATGTTTCTGTAAGTAACCCCTCACTCAAATTCCTGTGAGAAACCCCAATAATACTCATTGGTTCACCAACTTGAACTCCATATCCGGGGTGAGCAGACATTTTTATTAATGTCTCTTCAGTAACAGTGCTATACAACAGTAGCACACATTGAACTCAGTGGGTAAAAGAAAAGAGAGGATATGAAGTTGGGAGTGGGGGACAGAAGGTAGGAGGTAGACCCAGGAGGATGTAGGGAGAGGAAAAAGGGATAAATGTGGTAATATATTGTATGCATGTATGATTTTATATAAGAATAAAATACCATGTTAAATACAAAAATATGTTAATATGATGAACATTATTTAGCATCTGTGTAATTGTATTATTCACTGATGATAATGTCACCTTTTTTCTCTAGGAAGCTTCCAACAATGTCCTGTAAATAAAATTTATTACTTTTTTGATAAGTGTTCTAAGGAATCACTGATTGGGTAAGTAAGTCATAATCACATAGCTATGCAGAAAACATTGTAGCATGTGGATTGTTCAACATGCCTTTTAAGAGTGCCTATTCACAATTACTCAACTGATATTTTTGATTCAACAAATGAGGAATTGTGCACTGTTTCTTTCTTACCAGAAATTAACCCTGAAAAGAGAACTAAGCCTCAAACATGTACGGGCATGCACACACAGATGGAATCTGATGTCTCCTGCTGATTTCACAGACAAAAGGCACACATGTGGTACACACACACACACACACACACACACACATATAAATTCATATATATGAGTATGTATATGAATCTAAACTTTTTGGTCTTAGTTATATGTAAAACGACAGCCTCTTCCCTTCACCTAAATGAGATGCAAAATTAAAACCTGATACAAAGCATCATTGAATTATTTACTTAGCAGCATATAAAGAGCATTCTCTCTATCCACAAAGAAAACTTGTTAGTATAAATTTATAAATTATTGATAATTTCTTCAAAGAAGAAAGGGAATGTGCAAGGAGAACGACCCACAGCAGAAATCATGTTCTCTAGAGATTCTTTGATATATGATCTTGCCATTTGAGGATGTTTGTGGCCTTATATTATCTTCAATATATATCATAATATGATTTACATTATGTTCTCAAATAGATATCTTACCTAAAATAACTTGTATTTTGCATGGCAGTAATGCTTGTAATTCTACACTTGGGAAGAAGAGACAGGAGAAAAATAAGCTTAAAGCTAACTTTGGCCTTAAACAATTTTTTAATTGTTTAAACTTGAGGACAATTTTTCTATACAAAACAATTTTTCAAAGCAAATTAAAAAAACAGTACTACAAATATTAACTGAGCCCAAATGAAAAATCTTAACCCACAGTTATATGACTAAACTATGACATTTATAGTTGCAGAATCCAAATTCTTAAGGTTATCGTACCAAATTGCAGACATATCTGTTGTAAAAGAGATTCATGGACACCACTTCAATTTTATATTTATTGCCATTAAAATTAGGGATTTAAAGTATACATAACAATAACCACCACCATAGAAAGAATTTGTCAAAACAAACAAAGCTGTCTTCTATATGTGTGATAAAGCTTTAATTAGATTCCTGCTAAAATAAAACTATTTTTAACTCATAGATGCTTGCACATGCACTGGAATTTAGATCAGGCAAGGAGGCCCATCTATCATCACATATAAGCTCGGAAATGTCATTCTTCTTTTCTAAATGTTTGATCTGAATTATTGAAATTTGATGAATTTACATAATCACATGAATGTTATGATTAATAAGGATTCATTATTGTATACAAGCCTGGATAAACTCATTTCTTTTTGTGAGTTCTTTCTGATCTGTATCTGAGCATTACCAAGACGTAATGATTATATATATATATGTGTGTGTTTCTCTATATATATGTCTTCAGAGCTCAATCTACATGAGCATTGCACATTGCCCATAGAAGTGATAAGAAAGTGTTTCAAGGAAAGAAAAAAATATGTGTAATAAATACACATGTGGTCATTTGATGCTAGCTGTTTTAGTATACTTGTTTGTGAGTGGTGAATGACACCAAAATCAAATAATAACAGCATTTACCATTGTTATGTGACATACAAAAGACTACCAAAAATAAGGCAAGAAACTGATTACAGCAATGTATTACACTTGATAGCATTAATAGCTATGTACCAAATTAAATGGACAAATTGTATGATTACCTTAATTAAGTTCGTAAAGTAGATTTTCCTTCTGATTAAAATATATTAAATAATGAAAGGCCATAAACCGATTGGATCACGAGAATAGGAAATTTATATCTAATAACTCACCATGATATGAAACAGTGCAAAAATCGTATTAGTGATTCTTAACTTAAATTTGAATAAATAGTGAAATAGTCCCACTTTTCTAGGAAGCAAAGTGAGGGTCGCACTGCAGGAATGTAACTTCAACATCTCTATGAAAACAAAGGGAGACAAGGGAGAGATGTTTTGTGCTTCAGTGTTCCCTGCAAGATTTGCTCTTTGGTGTCTACGATTTGCTCTTTGGTGTCTAAGCATAAACTAAGCCAAGCACTCTAGGAGGCTAACTTTCCCAGTTTTCATTACTATGCAAAAGCACTAAATTGAGCAAATTGGTGATAAACTAGATCAATTAAATCATTGTGTGGAAGGCCTGCTGAGGGAATGCAGATTTCCCTAGTAGAGGATAAGGTACAAAAAAAAGAAAGCAGATACTGTATCAACAAGGGCAGATGGCCTGGGAGCCTGTGCAGTACACACAACACAGGGAGACAACAGAGTGAGCAGAGAAAATTATCAGTGAACATGAAGTACCCGTATCGATACAAAGTTTTGTGCTGCTGCTTCCAACTCCAAGGGTTGGCCAGGATCCTTTCCAAATGAAAGCGACTCCACTTACGCAAAACGGAGAAAATGAAGTCTAGTTTCAATGAATTTTTAATTTTGTTCAATCTTGAATCTGCTCAACCAAAAACAATTTAAGGAGGACTGCCGCTATCAGCTTCAGAGTAAGCTCAGCTCCTCGCAAGAGAGTTCTTGAATCTCCCATAAAAATCAACAGTGTGCATCTAACAGCATTCTTTTTAATTTGCCCATCAAAATGTGAATCACCACATCAAATATTCTTCAGGGCCTCTTTGGCTCGCAGATTAAACATGTCATTTTGCAACATTCTTTGCAATCTCATTTTAAATAATCATAAATAATAAAACCTTGATATTCTTTGGCGTAGCACAGTTGTTTGATTCAGCTAAGTTTCCAAGTCTTAGAAATTGCACTGTTCCTTCTTTATAGTCCTCAAAAGATTAGTTCCCTAAGGCTTCAGCTGAAGGATTCTTTGTTATATTCAAATCTTGTCCCATACGAGTTGCTCCGGTTACTTATATTATGAAGAGTTTTGGAAATCGAACTTGGTCCACAGCAGAAAACTCCAACTGTTTTCCTGGAAAGAGAAGAAATGGGTAATCAGGTACAAATATGACAGAACACGACAAGCATTGAGCTGTATGAACGTGGGTTTAAGGTATTGGAAAAGTTAATTTCATGCTGCTTTACATTTTAAAGCAACTTTCCAATTATGACATTCATGGATGAATTCGGAACAATGTAACTGTGAGCATAAATTGGCTGGTGGAAATTATGCATGCATCTAATACTTTCACCACAGGCCAGTGGTGACCACACTAAGAGAAAGAGTGAAGAGGTGACAACTTTTTAATTGGCATTTTATGAATGTTGTTCTAAACTTTTCCCATGGAGTTGCATGAGCCGTAGTTAAAAAAAGAGACTGAAAATCACTACCAGTTGGAAAGCAGCATTTTTTATCGACCTGGGGGGAAGATATATACTGCTATATCCATGAAAAATTACAAATGGGTTTATTATTCGCTAACATAAAACTTCCTACAATAATCAAAACCATGCAGCTGTAAGAAATAGAAAACATAAATTCCAAGAATTAAACATTGCAATGTGATCTCCCTCCAAGGTTTATTGATGCACACTGGCTTCCTTCTAGGATATCAAATGTTTAAAATTACCTATTCCAACTAAGACAAATGCAGAAACCCCTCATTACCCCAGTGTAATGGAGAGCAAAAGACAAAGACCAAAATTTGTTGAAACACACAAGTACAGAAAACAGTTATATTAAGACTTTTCACTTTGAAAATTAAATTAAGAAACATTAAAACAGAATGTTTCCTTGTAGCAATGATGGTAAAATGCAGACATCCTCTTCCATTAAAGAACCAAAGAAAGGGCTATAGGTACATCTCAGGGTTGGTGCTTTTGCATATGGGACACCCTAATTTTGATCTCCAATCTTGCCATTATGACAAACCTACTATTGTATAAACTTCACATATATATATGTATATATACATATATATATATATGTGAAGTTTACATAATATTTACTGTACATTGGAGATCACGTTACTGCAGGAAGCCACAGGCTGACAAATAAAAAGCTCAGAGCCAAATGTGGCAAACCTTCCCTGAGACAGATAGCTTTCGTTGTCTAAAAAGATACTATGGACACTGTTGGAGATAAATTATCCACGGTCTTACCCAGCTGTAAACACTGAGAGCTATAATAAGGAATAGTGTGGCAAGATTTGACCATGGTTGCAATAATGGCAAAAAAAAAAAGTGTAACCAACTGTTTTCTGATTAGGTTTAAGACCCACTTGAAGGGAGGAATGCATGCCTAGTACTATAAATCTGGGTAAGAAACCAAGGTAGGGCAGCTCCCAGGCTCTACGGATGAACTCAATACTATTAGTTCCAATCTGTCCACTCAATTCATATCTTTATACTCATAAATTGGTTCCCAGGTCTCAGAACTCAGCAGGAGATGGTGCAATGGTTGGTAAAGTAGAAACTTACAACTGGCAAAGTGAAGAGAACTGATGTCTATGGAGGGCTTTCTCACAAATGGGGCAGGCATCTTTTTAAGGTTCAGAGCCCATGATGGAAGAATGGAAGATTTTAAGAGCTGAAGTACAGGGAGAACTTGGGTGAAACTCTTCTGAATATGAGGGACTACTGTACTCATGAGTTCAGGGTGGCTGTGTCTGTCTGCACAAGACCTACTTAAGAACAGGCAGGTCAACATTGCAGCATGAAGGTGGGGTTCAGGAACATCTACCCTGAACTGAGGAGTTATTGACAGCTGATGGAGGCTGGAGAGGGACAGTTTTCTTTAAGGGTCTGGTCCCTAGTAGAGCCTCACACAAATGCGTATGAGGACAGCACACGCTGGACTCAGTGTTGCTGCTTTAAGAGGATGTGAAATGGGGAGAAGGGGAGTTGGATGTGAGAGAACTTAGGAGGAGTGGGAGGCAGATGTAATCAAAACACACATGATACATGTGTAAAATTCTCAAATACTTTATATTTATCAAATATCCCAAAATGTGTGAAGCAAGTGTTTCAGAAACTGAACACATAACTACGATCTTGGGGGAAAAAAAATAAAGAAACAAACTAAGCCTAGGATTATCATCACTTATTGCCCAGCAAAAATCTATATGGCAAAAAAAACCACTGTGCAAATCCTCAAAAGTCTCACTGGGTTAAAACAACAACAAAAAAATGAGTTTACAGAGGCCAAAGGAGTTATAAGCCACGTAACAAAATAAGGAAGAGATAGATCTACAGCAAAAAACTCCAAAGTTCTGGAAAATAGAAACCTCGAATACCTGGCTGAAAAATCATCTGGTCATTTTCAACCACACAAATTTAGTTAAACACTTCTCAACGTTGGGAGAGTGCTGTGGAGAACTTTTAAAACCACAAACCGGAATGGAAAGGCCTGTGCTTCATGGTTCCTGGGTCATGTTCCTAAGTTTCCCCTTATTTGCAAAGGGTAGTTAGTAAAGATGTTGATAAAAGTAGCCTTAATCTTCAGACTGATCTACTTCTGTACTAAGAAATCTCACAGGAAGTCTTTAAAAGAGCAAACTGAAATAAAGTAGTGGAATTATATGCTACAAGTCCAATACAGTTGAGAAGAAAAAACTAAAATTGGCATTTAGCATCCAAACCTTAAAATGGGCAGAACTTAAATGTTATCAGAATGGCCCAAGTATACAGGTGAATATTACATCACATGCTCAGCATGTACCCCATCTCTCTCTCTCTCTTTCTCTCTCTCTAAAACACGCACACACATAATATAAAGGAAAGACAAAATTTACTTAGAATTATTAAAGACTAATTTGTTCCCCTCCATTCCTAAGTTAAAATCCTAACTTCAGTGCCTAAGATTGTGACTATTTTTGGCCACAGGACTCTTAAGAAGATGACTAAGTTAAAATTAAACATGAAGAATTGGCTTGAATACAATATAAGTAATATATCTAGATGGAATTTGAGCACAAGCATTGGGGAAGAATCGGGGGGAAAGGTCATATGAAGAGGCAGAAAGAGCACAGCCACATGTAAAACAGGGGTTCAGACAGTTTTCTGTTGCTGCCAGTCACCTTACCTGGCTATAAACATCATTCCTTGCTTTTCGCTTATTCTTTGTTTCAAAAGTCAAGAAAGTATTAAAGAGACTAGAAGTTATACAAAATCATGCTTAATATTACCCATAGGTTTCTATAGCCTGAGCCATCCTGAATCCAATAATAATCAAGATAACCCCCAAAGACATGTCTACTAGTCAGTCTGATTGAGACAATTTCTGTAGCAGAGCTTTCCTCTCAGATGACTCTCAGCTGTGTTAAGTTGACAATTAAGGCTCAGCAGGATACCATCTGGTAACATTTAGCTTCTTCTAGGAAGTCTACAGTTGGTTGGTCATACAAGAGTTGACATTTTAGTCTGGTGGTGCTTTGAGGTGCCTCTCCACTGCATTCTTACATGCATATTTTGAGACAGATACTGACAATTTTGCATTTCATCTTCTGTTTATGATGCATAATACATGGGTTTTTATCCCCTGCTAAATATACCTAAGTTTTTTTCTCTTTGTTGTATTATTTTCAGCATTTTCTTAAGGTTCATGTGATTCATGGATTTATGGGTTGTGAGGCATTTTTTTACAGCAAATTTGAGGGATGTTTTGTAGCTAATTCCTCAGCTTTGTCTTAGTCTGTCTTCTCTCCCACTGGGGCATCAGCTGCACATGTTAAAATACCTGCTGTTATTCCCAAGTTCGCTGGTAATATTTTTCTCAGTCTTTGTTCTCTACAGAATTTGATTTGTATAGATTCTAATTTTATAATTTTCATTTTGTTTCTCTTTTGTTTTTGAACCTATCTAGTGTACTCATTGCTTTAAAAACTGTATTAAATCCCAGAAAATGTACTTAGGCTTATTAATCTGATAGTTTGCAGTCACAGTCCATTGTAGTAGGAGAGACATGGCTGTAGGGGCTTGAGGTAGTGAATATCGTCACATTCACAGTCAAGGGTCAGGGAGCAATGAAAGTGGCTGCTTAACTCCTTCTCCCTTACAATTCATTCCAAGACAACAGCCAACGGGATGTTGTGACTTCCAAAGTGGCATTTTCCATCTTAGGTAAACTTTATAAAATTCCTCACATAAATGTCCAGAGATTTGTTTCCATGATGACTCTAAATCCTGTCACCTTGACAATGGAGGTGCACAATCACAGTGGAAAGTAAATTTTTCTCACTCCGGTATCAAGTGAACACAGAGACAGGATCTGTCATCTCTATTTGCCTTGCCCATCTTGAACGTGTCCTTAAATAACCTGACTTTCTTATACTTGCCCATATCTCAAAAGGGTTCCAAACTCACCAGCTGGGGAGTGGGATGAAAAACGGTATGAGGAAGGATATATGGGAGAGACAGACAAAATTAAGGGCCATTTGAATAGTAGTATGGAAACCTAATACAGTAGAAACATTCTCAAGTAAGATCTATGAAGGTGATCTAAATGAAATCACCAAATAACAGGGAGACAGAGCTGCTGCACCTGGACTATTCTTGTATCGAAATGAAGCTTCAAGTACCAGGATTGGGTTGCATCTAATTGATTTGTTGGCCAAAAAGTATCCATTTGAACTCCCCACATAAACCAAGTTGTCGGCAAGACTGTGACTCATCTCAGCTCACAGTCAGGTCCCATTGCTGAAACCAACAACCACACAACTCATTGAACATAGAGAAAACAAACTAGTGCCTACCTAGAAACTGTACCCCTAGGGGCTAGTGTTCTTAGTACCAGACGGCACTCTACATGTTAACAAAAGAGAAACATAAACCCCAAGTCAGCTACAAACCCTCTATTGTCAACTGCATCCTGCCTGCAAGACAGATTAGTGCAGGGGTGGCACAATGCTTGTGGGAGTAACCCACCAATATTAATGGTCTTTTAAATACTTTTTATCATCCATGCATTCATGACTTGGAGGTCTTCTTTAAAGCTTACCCTCATTCAAGATGGTCTATGCACTTAAAATCAATCAATACCCTCTGTATATATCAAGATGCGTTTTTAAAATTACAAAATTTTCAACTACATTCATGCACCACAGAATGAATTTCAATCAAAGATTTGTCATACATATAACTGTGCTCCCATTAGATGAAAATAGTGAAAAAATGTTCTTGATGATGAAAATTATCAATTGATAAATGAGCATGTTGCTGGTACGTTTATAAGTTTATTATACTATACATTTTGTTATTGTAGAATGCATTCCTTCTACTTAAAAAAGAGAGTTACTGCAAAGTAGCAGCAGCCTCAGAAATGTCTGGTAGAGTATTACTTTTGGCTGCATTATTTTCTCTTGTGCTTTATTTAATCTTATATTGCTTTGCTCATTATTGCATTAGGAATACTATGTCTATCTAAATAAACACATGTATAGAGAGACACATAGAGAGATCTGAGGTATGTCATATCTTAAGCAAGTTTGTTTGCTTAAATACCCTCTGTATATATATATATATATATATATATATATATATATATATATATATAAAATACCCTTTATATATAATGTATTATTAAAATTACATTCAGGCATGACATAATGACATTTCAATCAAAGATTAATAAAAATGATTGTGGTACCATAACATGGAAACAGAACTAAAAGTTCTCCTCATCTAATAATGCTGTAGCTGTCATTAAAACATAAGTACAGGACATTGTTCATGACTTTGTGCTCAAGTTGGTACAAGCAGTTGGACTGTACTGTGAAACATATAATAATTATTATTATATTGCCCTATAATTATATATGTATTATGCATATAATTGGTTTTACTTGTTATATAATATCGTTATATTACGTATTACATAAATAATTATATGATAATATAATAATCATAATGTATAATATATAAGTGTATACTTTCCCATGACTAACAATTCCAAAAATGTCTAGAACACTAACTGAATGTACATATTAGTGATTACAATGGTAAAGTCATACGAAAAATATTAACCTATGTACAAACTTCTCATAAAAAAATTTAAAAACACAATTACAATTTATATGCATACTTGATGATATAGAAGTAATATCAATTTAGCAATAAAGGCATCAATTTTTCAGGTATAAGGTAAATTGAATTCCAAGAAAATTCAGTAATTAATAAATTATTAATAAATTATTAATAAATTAAACAGCAATTCAAGTTTAAGAGTAAAGGTTGTACAATGTTCAGTAGCTAACAAGAGCTTCTTCCGGCATCATTTTTATAGCCAAGGGATTAATATATTTCTATTCCAGTAAATATGTTTAAAGTAATTAATTGCAAAATGTCCACATCTGCAAACTTTTTAGTGCAACTTATGAAACATCTGAAAATTAAGCTCAAGTTATAAATTTCAGATGTTCTTGGGCACACAGCTTTCAAACTATTTTCGGTATTTTCTGGTTAATGCAGTTCAATCTGGTGGTTTCAGGGAACATATATGACTGGTTCATCTGTCCTAATGTAAATGCCTTTCCTTCCACCATTAATTCTTCAGGTCACAGACACGTCTATAACACTAACATTCTTCATAGAACCTCAGCTTCTAAAAAGGAAAAATGCATTTGGAAATACTTCTTGTTTGAATAGTTAACATAAAAATAAAAGCGTTGAAAAACTCCAATCTGACAATAAAGTACAAAAAAATAATTTCTGAATGTAACCATTGGTGACATTCCCTTGTTTACCAAAATGACATTGAAAATATTTTATTCCTGTTGCCTGGAATATACCATGTAAATAAATGTCCAAGTGAAAGTGAGTACAGAGATTTAAAAGGAGGTGAGTCTAATTCATTAGCCATTTCTAAATCAGTTTTAATTTTTTGGTATTCCCTGCTTTTAGGGTGGTAAATATCTGACTTCAACCTTTGATTGAATGTTCAAATGACTTTGTGATTTGAAAACATATGGACAATTTATCTTTAAACATTTCATGGGAAGGTTCAGAAAGATTTTAATTTGATCTTCAGCCATACATCAGTTTTATGAGGAGCATTACTTACCCTCTGTTACATTTTGCTATTTCATCAAATAAAAGCTTCCACCGAGGACGTCCAATAAAAAGTCTACAATTCAGTGTGGGATAGTTTTCTCCAATTATCTTCTGTCAAAAAGGAAGCACATGTTTTATAAGACATAGCTTTGAATAAATAGCATATTTCTCTTATGTGAATTCACCCGGACCATATCTTAACTTCCCAATTGCTAAGACAGAAGGTAAGAAATGGAAATATATGAAGTACAACCATTTCAAAATGTCACTTTCGTTTTCTTTCCCTTTAAAATTCATTATCCTTTTGAATGCCATTTTTATAAATTGCTGACATGCCTAAATTTTAGTTGTTTCATTTTTAATAAATTCAAAGTAAGAACCAATTCCACTTCACTGCATACTATTAAATGGGCTCAAAATTAAGTGTCACTGACATATGTTTGTATGTAAGGATAGTTGTCATATTATGCTCATGATATGAGTAAATTAACACAATTTAATCACAAAATTTGGGGAATAACTGCAGACAAGTTATCCCAAAACAGCAGAGCTCAAAATTTCTACCCTATCAATCAATGATTGTTGATGAACACATTGTTAGAAATGAAAACACTCATTAATTGTCAGTGAATAGTCACATGAAACACACACACACAGAGAGACAGACAGAGAGAGAGAGAGAGAGAGAGAGAGAGAGAGAGAGAGGATTTTTTTAACCTGAAAAAAAAATTTGCCCCAAGATTCATCACATTTTATGCAGCTATTTGATATTTTTAAACATGAGTTTGTTTCACATCAAAATATCGCCACTAAGAGCAGACATTGTCCCAATGAGTTGAGATGACACAAAAGGTTGTGTGGAAATGCTCAGCAAACTCTCTTATCGTAAACAAGGCAGGGTAGCTCTTACTGTTTCTACATGAGATTCCTCTGGGATCGACCAAGTTTAATTGGCCATGGCTTTATCTTTGCTCACCATAGCAAAACTGCCCTCTATGGAAAAAGAATCACAAGGTTGTACACTTATTGCTGCCGTCTCCCTAGAGACAAAGAACTTCAAATCAACCCCAAAAGGAAAGATGGAATCAAAAGGTTTGCTTCAGCATGCTGTGAGGGGAACTGAATGGCACAACATGGTTGACTTCAAGGACAAGTAATGAGTTTTTTGGACAGATTCTAAAAGAGGCTTTCCTATAGGACACTTCTGCTCAAACCTCCTGCAGTAATTTTTTTTTCCAGCACAGCTCTTCTTGTAAATCTTCCATTATCAAGGGGCTCATTTAATTAACAATAACATCCAGCCACATACCTGAATCCCATCTGTTTGACTGAGGTACAGCTGGATGTTCACATAGTCAGGTCTGTTTTCCTGCCAAAACTGAGAGCAACAAGACAATGAATAGACTCATTTAAGTTCTTTCCAAATGCTCAGGTTTTACCTAACATATGCGATTCTATAACACAATAGATAATTTGGCTTATCATAGTAAAATATAAGTAGACATGAAGTTGATAAGTGATTAATAAATACAAAGACAAGCGGCAGGTGACAGGTTCTTATATTCATACCTTGCTCTGATCTAATGCTGATATTTAGGGATGATGATGATGGCAGAAAAAAATTATGTACACCTAAAGATACAGTATAAGTCATTCTAAGCACCATCTTATTCCTACTAGTCCCCTTTAAATATCCTTTATTTTATTTTCTGCAAGGCCCTAAATTTTAACCTGTAGCTTCACTCATCAATAAACATAATTTTCATTTAAAAAGACAATAGGGATATAGGATATTTATCACAGGGAAAAATCAAAAGAATAAAAAGTAGACATGTAAAAAAAATAAAAAAAAAGAACAGTTTTAGATTTAAAGAAAATTGAGCCGACTGTATAAAGTTTCCATATATGTCCTGTTCCATTTCTTCCATCATGTTATGATGATCTCCTTGTTAAAGTTATTGAACCACATTGATACACTGTTAAATAAGTCTACAGCTTACTGAGAGATATCTTGTTTCACCCAATGTCCTGCTTTTTGTCCCAAGATTCTTTTAAACAAAACTTAATACATTTAGTTATTGTGAAAAAAAAATAAAAATAAAAAAGTAGACATGTGCCTTGTTTACGGTCATTCACTGCCGACTTTCCTCGAGTAAAAGTGTAGGAGACAAGAGGCAACTGGCAAAGAAGCAACCTAGAAAACGTGAAACAACAGCTTTCCTTTTCCTCTCCCACCTGAAAACCTTGATTCTACCTTAACTATTCCAAGTACCTTCATATTTGGGTTATGTCACAACAATTATAGAGCATCTCTAAGGTTCACCCACACTTTACTATGTGTCAGAGTGCTCATCTTTTCAGGTTAAAGAATTTTAGTGTACAAATTCAATGTATTTTGTTTCTTCATGAGATGTTTGCATGTTTGGAATATTATGAATCATGCTTCTAGGAACATTTTGTGCAAGTCCACATCTTCAATAACACTAGATTTGTACTTAAAAATGTTTTCCTAACATAAAGTCTGAAGTACCACACACATACATGCATAATGAATACACATGCATGCATGCAACACATGAACACAAGCCCTACATACGCACACATACACACAACTCTATTGCTGCGTTTCTTGCTTCTTCTTATGTTATAGACCCCTCTACTATTCATTGATTGCATTAAGCATATGACTCTATCACAGCACTTTCTGGAATGCTGGGTTCCCCATCTTGAATTTGCTACCAAGATTCTTGACTAATCAATCCATTCAAGTCTGTACCCCAACAGCATTTGGTTTGGCGGATACTCCTGAACTCACTCCTTAAACAGACACTCTGTCAGCAACACTGATAGACTTCTATGTTCCTTTCTTTTTTACCCAAATTGAAATCTCAGAATCAGACATACTGCATATTTATTGGTTTGTTGTCTATCACACTACTAATATAAGAAAGATAAAAACGTGGCTATATTTTGTTACCTTATATATCTTTAGATCCTAATTCACAGTTGGCAGTTAATGATATTTGCTGGATGATAACAAGATTGATTCCATGTAGAAAGAAATATTGCAATGAAGCATGTGAATGATGATCACTGAAGAACTTTTTTTTTTTTGTGTGGTTTTTCGAGACAGGGTTTCTCTGTGGTTTTGGAGCCTGTCCTGGAACTAGCTCTTGTAGACCAGGCTGGTCTCGAACTCACAGAGATCCGCCTGCCTCTGCCTCCTTTTTACAGTTAAAAAGTGCCAACATTAAGGAATTGATAAGTCAGTAACAGGGAGCCATGGAATTCTCCACAGCAGTAAAGACAACAAATTGATTCTATGCTAACTCATAGAAAAACAACTTTATGATGTAGAAATAAGTTTTCAAATGATTTGAAGAAAAATATAAATAACATGCCAGAACTTTCATAATTTTAGTGATATAGACTTTATAGGTAAATTAGTAAGAGAGATTTGCCTTTACTCAATTGATCTGAAGTATTTATAGCTTTATTTATATAATTTGTATCTATATCTCTCTATACATAAAAATTAATGGAAAGTATTAATGATAGAATAGGCAAAGAATGAATACTATTATTTCTGAGTAAGAAATAAAAAATTGATTTTTAATCATGTATAGTGGATCATGAAACTTGCTGACTATAACAATAAAACAAGAATATGGGACAAACTTATTATAATTGAGCTTAGAAGATAATGTAGTGTCTGTGGTGGTCCCTTCATCCCTCTTCTCTCTTTTCTCATCACTTCTAGCCATGTGCATATACATGTATGTGGAGTGTTTTATGTTAAAATGCAGAAACACATGTTAAAGAATGTCACAGGAACACACATATATTTGCAAGCACTCATATCTGAGAAGATGTACATCTGTTTTAGTTAGATATTACCTCTGGTTTTAGATACTAAAGAAGTTTTTATTCTATAATGAGTATTTCTTGCTTTTAAAATATAAAAATATTTAGAAAATGAGATAACTAAAAAATAATAACCATCCTAATAATACCTTGTTGTGTAACATACAGAGCAAGTCTGCAAACCACTGGAAGGACCGGATGTCTCTGCACACCCAGATAAAGTACAGTCTTCTTAGCTTGTATGGTTTCCAGTCGTCCCTTGAAAATCAAGAGTGAAGTTGTGACTGGAACTAGATGAACAATACAAAGTTCACCAATTCTTGAACATTTTCATTCCTAAGCAACCACTAAGAGACAAACAAAGATATCCCAAACCCAGTCACTTCCATGTCAGCATGCTATACACTATATGCTATTACTGTCAGTTACTGTAAACAATACATTGACTCTATGATGTCATCAACTGCTAAATTTATCAGTATTATATACACATCACCTGCTTCCGCTTTGAGACCATAAACTGAACTATTGGATAAAAAGAGCATTGGCTCATGAATCTCAGAAAAATAAGTTCTCTATTTCAGTGAACTGTACCATTGTGCAGGAATCAAAAGGTCATTCGGCCTTGCCCTCACTTTTAGGCAAAAATCATTCCAGAAACTTGGTTGTTTATCCCTTTCTTAATACTCACTTAATAAAGATTTCACAACCACACACTATGTAATACATTCCATTCACTCTCAATTCCAAGTCACGATGCCTACTTATGACTATGAAGCAGACTTGAGGTTAAGAAAATGTTCCTATTTTTATAATACTAAATATCAAAATAACTTGTAATATGTTGTCAGAAACAAATGATTTCTGGATTGTAATATGCTTATTTTTTAAGAGTCTCCAACATGTCCCCAAATCACATCCAGTAGAATACTTGAAATGAAATAAAATATTATTCAAAAATATCTTTCATTTATCTTTTGTGCTGAGACAAGGTCTAGCTATGTAGCCCAAACTTATTTTGAACTCGTGACACTCCTAACAAAGCCAAAGGAGTATTGATCCCTCTGCTTCTTCTTCCTCCTTCTCCTTCTTTTTAAAATATTCCCTCAAACATTTTAAAGTGAATTTTGTCTACTTGAGAAGTGAATGGAAGTGATCTGGGATCACCTTTTTTGCTGTCACTGTGTGTTTTTATGGTGACGAATCAACCTTTGTTTATAATTCTGGAACTAAAGTACTGAGAGTATGTCCCATTTGGGCAACCTCAACTTTGACATTTCTTTTCTTCAGTTTGTTACAAATTTGCTAATAAATGAAGGGCTGAGGTGATGAAGTGTTCATCATCTTCTCAAAGGAGCTTTCCCTGATCATACTCTTATAATTACCCCCAGACATTTATTTTTATAATCTATTCAACATTTTTTTGCTTAAAAGGCTTTTATGAATTAATTTCAGACATGTATATAATGTATTCTGGTTCTCCCCCCCCAATCCTATCTTCTCTCCCTCCATCACTATCATCTTTCCTTAATTCCCTATCAATCCTGTTCCCAGATTCATGACTTTTGGTTTTGATTTGTGGTCCGTTTAGCTTTACCAGAGCCATTTGTGACCATGGATTGAATTAATCATTGGAGCCTGGTGGGGTCACCAGTGGGCACAAAACTAAAGACATTGACTTTCTTTCCCCGAGTCTATCAGTAGCATGTAGTTTGGCAATGGCTTCATCAATCCCTTACTACTGATGCGCTCATACTTCTGAAGACTCAGAAAGGCATGATTGCAATGGTTGTTTTGTCCAGAAGAGGACATTTCAATCCTGGCCTCTATAATCTCTATTCTTTCTGCCTCCCTGTTCTAAAATATTCTCTGATCCTTACAGAGCTTTTCACTGGATTTGATATTTTCAGAAACAATTCACCGTATAAATGTGTTACTTTATTTTAAGTTGCTCTAATTGAATGTTGACTTTCTAACAGCAGAGTCTATGTTTCCATTGACTGTTTCACCCCCAGTAACTCTAAGATTAATTGGCACAAAGGCACCCCAAAGTAATTGTTCACAAAATGAATGAACAATGCCACCACTGTGAGGAGGTCAAGCAAGAAGGCCTAGGGTGTGTAATTCTTAATAGGAAAAGAAGATGGATTTCTTTTTCCAGGGAGCATGCTGGGTCTGAAGCTCATAAACTGTGAGTTACTGAATTTTTCACTTCACTTAGTAGGAAATGAAATTTCTTGAACAGCAAGTAAGAAAACTCTGTAAAGAACTATTTCATATATAAACTAGAATTATTTGAATATTGATACTTCTCTGTTTGGAGTAAGAAAATAGATTAAAGTGACATACAGCAGGGTGTTTAGTATCGATGCAAACGGAGTGACCCCAATGCCTCCGGCCACACAGAGGCTAACTTCATAGTTCAGCGACTCCTCAAATGGACTTCCAAATGGACCATCAATGTACAACCTATAGAGAAGGTGGACAATGAAAATAAGTTAATTTCCTATAACATTAACTATTCATGCTGAATGCAAATTCTATGTGCTGTGATAGCTCAGGCATTATCTCTTTGTTCCTTACAGTGAAAAGTCGTAAGGAAAAAGCAATTTGTTTTGAACAACTGATAGCAAAACAAGAACTTCCTTCCATTTCTACATTAACTAAAAGTTTAGGAAAGCATAGGAAAAACTATTTTGTAAAAGAGTTATTGGTTAAAGCTCTGGTAATATTTCACTATGACAAATGACCAAATGAAAATACCAGTTTCTTCACTGTGTTTGAAACTGAAGAGTGTACCCTTCAGTAGCAAGTACTCTATCATACATATTTACTCACATATACACTACATGGACTGGAAATCAGAGAAAGCAGAAGAATCTAATTGTTCCTCTCTTGCCCTAGATAAATTATTAAGTATAGGAATTAAAAGAAATCACAAAAGAAATTGTCCTTGATCTGTGAGTGCTTGTGTGTGTGTGTGTGTGTGTGTGTGTGTGTGTACATTTAAACATCCTTAACTGTAAACAGAAATCACGAATTGTCTACTTAGTATCCATCCTTCTTCTCATAGTAACAGAACATTAATTTTATTCAGGGAAGCGAATGTTCAGCCAAAACACCACATTTCTCAGATTCCATTCATCTGTTTTGACTGTGTGGCTATTTTGGCAGATGTGGAACAAGTGAATCTGGAATGGAAAGACGTCTTATGAGAGGCTGTCTCACTTGGGTACTGTGACTCTTCCCCTTCCCCTTTCCTACTGTATCCCCGATGTCTAAAAGGTCCATTTTTATGGTAAAATAGTCATCTGTGATGATTGCAGAATAACCATATTTTTATGGTTTGTGTGATTTCAGCATCTTGACAGGAAAGATAGAACTTATGTATATAAGACAGTTGCACTGAACTTTTATCTCACCAAACAAGCATCAAAATTGATATGCCTAATGTAGGAAGACATCCTACGACTACATATCTTATACAATTACATATATACAATTCTTACTCTGTCTACTTAACTCATAGCTTACATTTAGTCAGCAAACATGAAATATGTGTGAATTATTTGTATGATGATGTGTTTGATTCAAGACCAACAATGACTTGAGACCTACCCTATAAATGTTTGCATCTTCATTTATGCCACATTGAACGAGTTAGATAACAAACAGATTAATTGAATGCATTGATACCTTAAAAGACGAGATTGTCTGTAAATTTCAGCAATAATATTTATACATTATTTCATCAACAAATAAGTAAGAGGAATCATGAAAAAGACCTTTCTACTATTTGTCTGCTTCCAAAGCAACACATCCTCCTCCCTCCCCACATGGCTATTCTCTGGTGTTTTGTAATAGCTTTGAACACAAACACTAGAACTTGAAGTTCCAGTCACTTACTAGGAATGAGATCACCGATGAGCTACTTGACCTTGCTAAACTCCATTTTCTTCATCCATAAAAGAGACAAGATGTGATGAGACAGAGAAAACCTGTTAGGAATTGTAGAATGCAACCCAAACACCAGAGATCGTTTCTACATATGACATCATTGTATTTATAGTATGCCATTGGGATGAGGCACAGCAAAAACAGAAGAAGTGGACTAAGCTCAATACAAGGTGGGGATGGTAAGGATTTATTATGATGGATCTCTGATAATCAGTTGCTTTTCATTAGAAACAGTTTTAAAAATTCATTATAAATTAATACCAGTAAATGAGGTCCCATGTAATATTTTGAAAACTGAATTCACTATGAAATATTTAAATCAGCTCAGTCACATAGAATTCAAACACACACACACATAAACACGGCCCAAACAATGGTGAAGGGAAAAGATTACAAAATCACTAGTGATCAGTTCCCTGATTGAAGAGACCTAAATTTTTTATGAGAGGTAGAAAGAGACAAGAAAGTAACAAATCTAATTTTTTACACATTAACTTCATTAATGTGCAAAATAACTTGGTTTTCATTTATGAGTAGTAGCAACCTTTAGTACCAGATTTTACAATTACATTATATGTGACAAGATTATGGATATTAAATGCAAGTCTTCACTTCTATAAAACTGCAGTTGAGCTATGGGCATAATTTTAAACTTCAGTTGACAAGTGATGGAACATTCTATTATGAAGGACAGCATATCTAAGAGAAGGACCTATAAATTTCCATAGTTTACCCCAAACTACATATGCATATTCTACATTTAATACATGTTTCCCTTAAAAAATTCTCATCAGTGCTTCTAAATTGTGTTATTTGTTTGTTAAAATGGAGTTGATTAAAGAATCAGTTGAGATAGACCAGACTGATATTACAATTGCCTTTGACAATTTGAGAAGAAAGTTTATGTGTAAATAGTAAATGTCCTTACTAAGTTTTTACAGTAGATGATAATCATCACACTTCTGACTCTCCAGTCCCTTCCAAGTACCACACCGCTTGCTCCCAAGACTTTACCTTCAAATGCCATAAATGTGTATCTTTTTCCGTGATCTATAATTTATGCTTCATGTAAGTAATGTGGTATGCCCCAGTCTGCTTTGTATTGCTATAATAAAATTCCTGATAATTGGGTAATGTATACAGAAAAAAAGAAAAAAAAACATCAAATCAAATTTATATTTCTACTTAATTATATTCAAAATACATTTCTACTTTAAGAACCAAAGAAGCCTTTAACATGGACCTTTGATATATAACATACTTTAAAAAATCATGATATTGTTACTGATGACAAATATTTATGATCAGTATACAACCATTTCATGCTATTTTAAATGTGTACTTTGAAAACTATATATCTTTTTAATTTTTAAGCCATTTAAAATCTTTAAAGAATTGTTATTATAATTTGTGTGTGTGTGTGGTTGTATGTGTGGATGTGTGTGCACACACATGCATGTCATTATATGCCACAGATATGCAGTGGCCCTTGGAGGCCAGAAGAGGCACTGGCACTGGAATCACATGGGATTTTTTTTTCTTGAGGCTTCTCTTCTTAAAAGTTTTAAATTAAGAAAATCAACAAATACTTATGTTTTACCCCAGAGTCTAAAACAAGATATCATCAAAATAAAAACTGCTTATTTAGCCGGGCGGTGGTGGCGCATGCCTTTAATCCCAGCACTCGGGAGGCAGAGGCAGGCGGATCTCTGTGAGTTCGAGGCCAGCCTGGTCTACAGAGCTAGTTCCAGGACAGGAATCAAAAGCTACGGAGAAACCCTGTCTCAAAAAATCAAAAAAAAAAAAACCTGCTTATTTAAAATTTAATCTGTTCCAGAAGCTGTACTAATTATTCTATATATACCGTCACTGTAGAGTCACAAAATAACTTAAAGTAGGCATAATAAATTGCCATTTAATTGTAATGGGAATTTAAATGCCAAGACATCAAGTAATTTTCCCTAGACCACAACTCCTATTTAGAGAAAAGATAATTTCTAAATTCCTTTTGAATCTATCTCCAGCATTCCTTTCTTTAATGACTAGACATTAATCATACCAGCCAATCACCACTTCTTTTGGTTAGGAAAATAAAGAGCATGCAGTCCTAGACCATCCATCAGGTAACAATTTCTTCTTCATCCGGGAGAAAAATGATTATGATTAACTACTCCCCAGGAGAAGATGGATTTGCAGTTTAGATCACTCAAGAGATAATTACACCAGTAAAAGCCATAAAAAGTGGCGAGGGAGCATTAAAAAATAGAGATGGTCTTCAAAATCTGTCTTGCTTTAATGGATTGTAAACTAACGTGTGAATGGAATTTCTTGGAGGGCTTATTAACACACGTAGATCTGGGCCCTACCCCTAGACTCTCTATTCAAGGTTAATATTCTGGATGAAGGCTAAGACATGAAGCTCTAACAGCATCCCTGACACCCCCCACCAGAGCTGTACTCCTGCAGATGATGATTTTGCATACAGTGATCATGGGAGCTCCTGGAAGCCCATAACATTTGGATCAAAACTCTGTAGAGGGCAGGAGACTTAACTCAGTGGTAAAGTTCAGTAAAACACTTGCCCACCTAGAAGCCACTGAGCCTGGATACAAAACAAGCAAGCACAGACCTTGCTAGAAGATTTGGATGGCAATATACATTTAAGGAAAGAAACATTGCTAGCAAAATGTTAAGTAAGCCTCCGAAGACAGAAGTCATTCATCACTTAAGGATCTGCAAGGATAAAACTTTTCTGGAATAGAACTACCAAAAAAAAAAAAAAAAGCATATTCTTGAAATTATATTCTTATATCCATTATGAATTGACACATTTAGTTTAAGAGTAGCTTTTAACTTTCATTTTAGTACTCATCTATAAAACATATTCATCAACTATTTTTGAGGCTATGAATTAACTTTGATATCTGTTTGCTGAGGATACTTTTGAAGAGCAATGTACAAACAATACTCTGTTAAAAAGTGGGTGGTTTCTATCATGGGATTCTTAAGATTTACTTTTCTCTTCTTTCCATGTTGGGGATCAAAGCCACAGGTTCAAAAACGCCAGGTAGCCCTTTATCAATGAAAGAAATTCAACCTGGATTTTTAAGATCTTTTCACAAACGAAGAATTTCAGGACAATATATTAGTCAAAAACGAAAACAAAAAAAATCCCCAACCAACAAAAACCTCACAAACCTAAAGTCCACTGACACTGAAAGGTGTCTGGCAGGCAATAATAACAGAGGAGGACAAACCAGCAAAGCCTCTCAAGCACGCAGATGCTAAGTCATGCATACATATCTCACACACAGATGCTTAAGTCATGCATACATATCTCTTAGGCACGCGTGCATCCTCAGAATGTTAGACGCATTAGGCAAACCTCCAGCCAACTGACTCACACGGCTCCTCTAGAATCGGTTCTTATGAATACGTCTGGGTTACTCTGTCAGACACATAGGTGTCCTCTTGTTTGTTTATTGGTTTTGAACTACCAGCTTCTTGATTTGTCGGATCTCTTAAAGAGAATCTAAAAATTTTAGCCATTCTTCAGTTTCTGGAAAATCATTTTATTTTAGTGGTCTGCTAGTTTTCTAAAGCTCCAAAGAGTATGTTTTAATTGTGAGTTGAATGTTAGGGGCTGTGGGACTTACTACCTGATAATATTAACAGAATAACTCTCCTTTGACATATTGCTTCCCTAGACTAGAGAACACCAATGGCATCAGAAATACTCACGATTCAATTCTACATACAACTCCGAAATTTACATTTTTAGCTTTCTTGTCAGCTAGGTATTAGAATTCCACTAGTAAAGATGTCCTCGTGTAGACAAGAGACAATAATTCTTGTTTTGTCTTTTCATTTTAAAAAGATTTCTTTTTGATTTTTGTGTGTTTATATGTCTGTGTATATATGTGCATGTTGTGGGTGCAGGAGTCCTTACAGACTGTGGTGAGTCACCTGATGTGGATACTGGGAACCAAACTCAGATCTTTTGCAAGAGCATCACATCTCTTAACCATTGAATCACTTCTATTTTATCAACAAAGTTTAAAAAAATAGTCTATTTGTTGTAAAGAAAATCATAGTTGTGGCTGTGGAAACATCCAGAAAAGCATCCATATCACATAAGCAGGAACACAACAGAAAGGGCTTCAATCTGACTAATCACCCCCCAAACAGATCCTATGAACAGGACATCTTTCTTTGGAAGCACAGTAATCCCTGTGAAAGCATCAAGCTTGGAAAATGGCAATCAGACCTCACACAGAGCTTTCATGCTGCTCAGAGGCAAGGCTTAGGGTTGAGGAAGTGCAGAACAGAGAAATGAGGAATAGGTTGAGAACTGACTTCTTTATACAGGCCTGGGGTTTCACATCCTTTTCTTTAATACCACAAAGCTGTGTAAAATGGAATTAGGACAGACACTGTGCCTTCCTCAAATTAATGTAGGAAGAAAACATCTTTGCTATTTCCAAACAAAACACAGAAGTAAAGAAAGATATTCATAGAAACTGTCACTCATTTCCCATCATGAGGGCAGTAAAAAGAGGTTGCAGTCACCCAAAATTCAGACTGCTTCTTCTCTCTTCTTCACCTCCATCTAGGCAGTCACCACTACATTTTGTGGATTGTGCCTCCTGACATCCCATGATAGTCACTGAACAGTTCATATCACCAGCACCTCATGGATCTTTGATGGATTTTGAAAGGAGATTATGTAATCCTGAGACAGTGCTTCATGTTTTACTTTTGATCCACGGTAAGTGGATGAAAATATAGGTTAGCTTTTATTCCCATTGCTTAAAGCCTTCTCACGATTCTCCACTGTCACTGCAACAAAGTCCAAGTTCCGTTAAATAGCAGACCAGATTCAGTCATCTTCATTTATCTTTATATTCTTCTTCTCTAGAGGGTGCCTACAGATGTATGTACAGCACAATTATTGTTAGCTGGAGTGCTCCTCAAGCATTCCAATGGCTTCATGTGCTATTACTCTTGGTTTTGACTAAATAACCTCTCATCTGGACATTTTACTCAAGGACAAAATTAACTTTATATACTTCGCTTCAAAATAATTCAATATTTCTCCACATATGCCTTAACACATTGGTATGATTTATTCATTAAGCTTTTCCCTCTAAGAATTCTCGCTTCCTCAGATACATACACTGTACCTTAGTCATTTTTATATTATTGGTAGTTATGATCAAGTATCATGTGGTATGTATTCAGCACACATTTGATGAATGGTTAGATAAATATATGGGTAGATAAATGAATGAGAGCCTGTATAATGAGATTAAATATAATTTGGAATAGCAGAGATCTGAGTTTGAGAATCAATGGCACCACATTACTTGGTTATGATATTTAATTTTTTTCTCAATCCTCTGTAAAATAATAATACTAGGAAAATGATAAAGATTTCATGGAATTATTCACTTAAAGGTATAATATAATTCCTAACACATAAATATATGTATGTTACTAACATTTCACTATTGGGGTGATAATAAAAGTATGGTAAAAAAAATAGATATTACTCTTAAGTGAACAAAAACTACTAAAGAGGGAGAATTTCTAGAAATAGGACTCTGAATACAGAGAAGAAAAAGGAAGACTATCTTGCTAAGAGATGAAACCTAAAAGGTCATTTGAGGACTGTGCTTTAGAGATATTACACAATATTATGACTTGAAGACATTTTTAAGCAGCCAGTTGGAAATGAGATTGGGTTGAAACATAGATTTTACTATCCAAATAATTAAGGTTGTTCTTTGGCAGTCAAGCAAAACAATAATTCTGACTTCTGTTATAAATAATATTCATGTTTATAAGTAGTGGATGCTTATCTAGGTGCTTAGCATCTCATAGGACTTAATCCATGTGAAAAGAAAATGGAAATTAGTTTTTCTGCATTTTCACAATACTTTCTCTACATCCACACTAAGCCTTCCAAAGCTACTGCGTCATGTTTTGTTGACTTAACTATCCACTTAAACTTCCAGTCTAAATTATGTCAAATTTCTTCAAACATTCTGCACATATAAGCTGATTAAGTAAGGATAAAATATAAATATAAAAATCCTCTAAAAACATTTCATAAACCAACATCTTTTCAGACATCATGATGGTGAGCTGCACAGAGACTGAGAAATTAGATGTGTTCCTGCTGTTTCTTTCCTCTAACCTAACATCCAAATGTACTTCGCAGCAAGTGTCCTTTTCCTTTCCTTGAGTCCTCTGTTTTATTCTCATAAACACCACATTTATCCGTACTGAGAACTCTTACAGAACAATGTCTGCACTTGACGTCTGGAGAACGAGTGTCCCTAGTTTCGGCAATGAGTTAAATAGGGGTTCATAAATTTAAGAACGTGATTAAGAAAATTTGTTATTATTTAGAACCATGTTTTCCAGAATTATTAGAAAATGTTTTTCAAACGGCTTTCCCTTAATATTTCTTTAGTTATGTTTCTGTTCCTCTGTCATATAATCAAGCATACATTTCATTGATGAGTCACTTTTTCTACCACATGAGTTTATTTCACCTGAAGACCACATTTTTATATCCTCTATCGTTAGATTTTTCATGTTCAAAGAATGCTAAAGAATAAAAGGAATCATGCAACCTAATTAGAGTCCACCCCAAATCCCACAACATGCATTAGCTAGAGTATTGTGAGTCTATGTTGGATATAATAGGCTTCATAAATATTAGCCTTTGTATATAATATAATGCAGACAAGTTGCTTGTTACCTTGTGTTTTAGGTCATAAAGCATATTTTTAAACAAAAAAGGTTTATTGCAATTAATCAGCAAAGGAAGTAGTAAACTAAGAGGACAATCTCTATGGAAATACACTTTCTTTAATTTAAAGAATAGAAAATAGAGAATAAGATTAGGAGCCATCCACTGATGATACGGCATGACTAGACAGGGGGCTCATTGCTTGCACAGAGGAGCAACTCCCCAGTCACACAAAGTTCAATATAATTTGAAGCAGAGATTGGTCTTCTGCATCACTTCTAAGGAGTCAAAGATCAGACACATAAGTGAGATATTAAGTGGTTTGACTAAGTTACTCAGGATCTTTACAAAGCCCACAGAATAATTACATTTTGCGTTCTTGCATCAAATTCTGCAAATATCTAGTGCTTCTCCTCTCAACACCCAGCAAACTCCTGCTACTCACTTGGGATAATTTCTAGACTGAATGAAGGGCAGAATCTCAGAGTCCTGGCCAGATGGAGGGAGTAGTAAATCTCGGAATCGTTCTGTCAAAAGAAAAAAAAAGGAATTATCAACTGTGAAAAGTTCATCAAGAGAATAATTTCAAAATAGAATTGGTTTTCTTTCTACTCTCTGCATGTATTTCATGACTAAAATAATAAAGTAACTGAAAATATTTTTTAAAAGTATATCCTTTGGTATAGACTTGTAAAATCTTATCACTGAAACATCAGAAAACAAACAATGACATTAATTATTAGAGATGTATACTGCTATTACTTATATGAGTTGAAAAATATCAATTGTAGCTCTCATGTTATGTGGCAGGCATTTGGCAGTGATGAGTGTCATAAGATCAACATTAGGACTAAGCATGCCACTATACACTGCTGATAATAAAGAGCAGTTATAAGAGCTTGTAAGAGTGATTTAGGGTTATTCTGGAAATGTGAACTTTGCAATGATTATTGTTAAATCTTTCTAGTCCATACCCTGTAGCAACTTTTAGTATGACTGGGTAGAAAGCATGAGGGTATACAAAGCAACATTTTTATAACAATCATAAACAGAAATATCTAAATTTCTCATAAACATGAGACTAAGAAACCTATTCTCTTCGGATAATAGAACATTTACTAATAGAAGTAAACTGAATGCTTTTATTTGTAGATACAAACCGAATCATGTTGTAAACTTTTGAGGATGGGAATGCACAAATATCATTTTATAGAGATAGAAAGCAATGAAATAATGCATTGTGTCAGCACAGTATATATAAAGCCGAAGAAACCAATGAACACAATAAGGCAGTCAATTCCATTTCATGGTAAATTTTAGGAAGAGTTAGATGTATTCAGTAATGAAGAAGCAAAAAGGTCATTGTGAGTAATTTTTTTAATACTTCATATTCACTAAATATGTTATAATGAATGAATGTTTCTCAATATTTCAAATGTACTAATTATATTATCACGATAACTGAATGACTGAGTTTAGCGTAGTCAAATGAGGAGAGGAGGTCATGAACCAAGATTTAGTTGAATGGACTTTAGGACATTTAAAATTCTTAAGGAAGGCAAGGAGAAGATATGACAGAGAAAAAGGCATGAATTATATTAAATGCTACCTTACAATACTAACACTGCCTCTCTGCCTGCATTGTTGAAGTATTTACTGTAGCAAAATTGGGCAAGGTAGAGCATCATGATTCATTAGGGAACAGCTGAGTCATTGTCTCCACCTGTAAATCTAGAGAATGAGTACTACTGACCAGCTTACACAACCAAGCTGCAGCAGTGTGCTAACCTAAAATGTCAGTGCTGCTGTAAATCTATTGCCTCTAGAGGTGAGCACTCTGCCTCAAATACTAAAATCTACACTTGACGGCAATGCTCCTTCCCAGTTACTGTATGCTACAAAGATAGTCACTTGTAAGCCTAACAGAAGGCCACAAAGAATTCCCAAGAGAAGAGGCATACAACTTCTTTGCACATGTTCAACCAGAATCATTTCAGTTGTCCATCACAATTTTTGTCTTTGTCACCCAGTCTTTACAGCAACACGCTTGGGGGTGAAACAGTGGGATCCAAGAACGGCCTTTTATTTTCTGGTTCTATTTTGAAGTGTAGAGTTCTGAAGCTGAAGCTCTCATTTTTTCCTTTTGTATTTACTCTTTAATTTGCATCCAAATTTTTGAAAATTTATGAAACATTAACTACTGCTGGGTTGTTATATTTAATCTATGAAGTTATTATTTGTTCCAGTAGGATGATATCAACTATTTTTGAAAGTTGTCTGCTTTCTTCTCTTAAAAATATTTCTTTTATTCTGTAAGATTATAATTAAATCATTTCCCTTCTCTTTCTTCCCTCCAAACCCTTCTATTTACAACACTTGCTCTCTTTCAAATTTATCGCATCTGTTATTTGACGACACATGACCCTGCCTTTTATTTTAAAGGAGTACTTTTCAATGTTTGCCTGTTTCCAAATACTTTTACTATTCAATCCTTTTCTAAAATAGATCCTGAAAATGAAACTTAAGACCCAAAGAAATCAAGAAGTTTATTGACCACGTAAAAGAATGTTTTCTCTAAAACGTATAGCAGAATTCACTGGGAGCTAAAAGCACGCTTTGAAATTTGGAGACTGATTTCCAAGCTTGCTTAAAATGAAAACGCTTCAGCCTCTCAGATTCCTGCCATCAGTTACCAACGGCCATCCCGTTCTTCATCTGATTCCACAGGAAAAATACTTTGATTTTTCACTTGCCGACAAAGGAAAGTAAAATGCCAAACTCAACGTGCTTATTCAACCGACACAGGATTTTCTTAGAAAATAGCAGATTCCCAACACTATTGCTCAGGCCTTTCACAAGGCATCTTCGAGGAAGTTGTTAAAGCCACTGACAAGAACCAAGGGACTCGCTGCCATGATGCAGTGATGAGCTGACTAATGAGGTAGAGATGTCTGGAGGTGATTTTCCACCAGCCGGGAATTCCTTAATTGATACGAGCTCCTACAGACTTTCAACTTCAGTTTATTTCTCTCTAATTCAATCAACAAAACGGGCCTGGAGGACAACCTATACAGAATTACATTAATGTGCGCCGTATAGACAATCCCTTATGACACAAT
Organism: Microtus oregoni; assembly: GCF_018167655.1. NCBI lineage: Eukaryota > Metazoa > Chordata > Mammalia > Rodentia > Cricetidae > Microtus > Microtus oregoni. The sequence goes on along the minus strand of NW_024543059.1, from coordinate 9,373,948 downwards.
ATAGCTATTCAAGAACAAAATTAGAAGGAATATTTCCCAATTTAAAAGTTTTGTTTTGATATATTTACTATGCCCCAGTTTCATGTTACCTTTAGGAGAAACTAATCAATCATCCGATTATTGGCAATGCGCAGTACATGAACTACAACAAGGATTTGTGTAATGACAATAAAAATCATGGGAATCTATTTCTGTTGTGAGAGTGGAATATTCCTATCACTACCAAGAAAAGGAGGAAGATGAAATGATTTAAGAGAAAAATTGACAGTGAGGAATGATATCCCTTTATAACCTAGGAAAAATCTTTTGATTACAGAACTTAACTAATCTTGTTCAGTAACATACTTGAAAGGAACTTGTTTGCTAGAGGCAAGATTTGAGCAACTTCAAATAATTGTGTTTCTATAGGTGGTCTTTTTCCCTGTTTCTTTCACTATTATCGTCAATATGAAAATGATGCTTCACTTACTTTGAATACTCAAATATCACAGGCAAGAAAGGGAAGTCATATAAAGTATCTCTCAAAGGTGACAGAATTGCCACAAAATGAGACATTTACTGCATTTTTATTAAAACATACAATTTTATCCTTTTTCTTTTAATCTTTATATTACGTCCAATTTACCAGTTTTGGTTGTCTTTTTCAAAAAGCACCGAAATCAAATCCTTAAAAACACTGAAGTTCCCCCATGGTATATTTGATCTTACTTATAAAGTTAACTGGAATAAGTCAACCATGGTGGTGCATACCTTTAATACAACACTTGAGAGGCTGGGGCAAGAAAACTGCAAATAAGAGCCAGTCGTTACTACACAGTAAGTTTCCTTCTTGAAAATGCATCAGAAAATGGGAAAAATAAATGGAGGTATAAAACAGGTAATATTAGAAATTGTGTTGTCAAGGAAACAGAAACTACCCCCAAGCAATATAAAATGAAACTGTAAAATCGATTCTACCATGATACTTATCAGATTTTACATTGATTTTTTTTAACACAGAAAGCTTTATGTCAGTATAAATATGTGAAATTTGGTCTTTGTAGACAACTGGATTACAATGAGAGGTATCTAAGACTGCTAACGTATCGCTATATATGTATATATGTAACGTATATCATATCTGTTTATCTATCTATTAACCATTTATATATCATCTGTCATCTAACATCTAACTACCTATCTGTCTGTCTATTTTTCTATCTATCTATCTATCATCTATCATCTATCTAATTTCTATCATTTGCCTATTTATGCAAACATATACATGCAAATTCTTTTGGTTCTTTTTTTATACTGTGATGCTTTTTACAATAATTTTATACTGAAAGATTAAATTATTTTATAATGCCGACAAGTCTTTCTTATTGTATACTTTACAATACTTAAAAGCAAGAGATTATAGCAATAATGATATCCAACAAGACCTTGGATATTCTCATCACTGCAAAGACACAAGAAGGTATCAATGAGACATGGAAACGTATGCATTTGATTGTTTATAGTGATCATTTCATAGTATATGCCAAATGTTATATTGTATAACTTGATTATACACAATAAACTTATTAAATAAAGTTAACATCTTTAATAAGTAAATCACCCTCTACTCATAGGAAAGCATGAGTTCAGACCAATATCTTAATATTAACTCAGTAGAAGTATTGGAAGAAGGCCACTTGTTGGTTCCCAGCTGCTCAGCCCTGAGATAATCACACAGAAACTATATTAATTAATTTACATCTTGGCCCATTACCTTTAGCTTCTTTTGGCTAACACATCTTAATGTAACCTAGCTCCATTAATTTGTGTATTGCCACATGGCTGTGGCTGTCTGGGTAAAGTTCTGGCGTCTGTCTCCAGCAGGGTTAAATGGCTTCTCTCCCACTCTGCCTCCTTTCTCCCAGGATTCAGTTTAGTTTTCCCCGCTTACCTAAGTTCTGCCCTACCACAGGTCAAGACAGTTTCTTTTTTCACCAATGGTGCTCACAGTATACATTTAGAAGAACACGAATCTTAATATCTCTGCTTGCCTTGTCCAGCTTGGTTTATGCCTGCTTCCTGACATTTGATCTGTGTAGTACTCATCACATACTTCTATCTTTTAATTAAATGAGAAGAAAATAAGCTAGTGGTGATGTAGTCAGTAGACACATTTTTCTCAAATTCCTCTTCAAAGGGCTTGTTGCTCAGCTCTAGAATTGGCAGTCAGACACACATCATGACCATTAAGCTCCTTCTACAAAGGCAATGATTTCCCCAGAACAGTTCCAAACTCCAAATGCAGAAAGTAGGGATCTTCCAGCCCTATCCAAACAGATCTGATTATCAATATTTGCTCTAAAGCCTATTATAAATGTGTCTGCATTGGATTGACGCCGTATAGCAGCTGCTCAACTTCTCTCAATCCAATAAATTTGTTCTTTTGTCAAGGTATTGATTTTTAACAAGAATGTTACATTAAACAAACAAACAAACAAAACACAGCACCAGTTTCATTGGAACACAACTTGCAAAAAATGAGACTGGCAGGCCTAAATTTTGTACTGAGAGGTTCTCTATGAAATTTGCCAATACTAGGTGAAACACATGTGCATGTGACTAAGAAGGACTAAGGTCAGGAATGAACTATTTCCCATATTCCAGATGTTTCATAAACATCTGAATTGTATATTCAGAGGCTCACTGTTAAAAAAAAAAAAAGTCTTCTCAGACACAGATTCCTTGCAACAGGTGCCACTACCTGATATGGCCGAGAGGTTGGTACAATGCAATTCCCTCTACTTTTATAGCATGATAAAAACCATTCTTTTTACTAGAGGCCTTGAACTCCCTTTTGAATCCATTCTTACTCGTTAGACTTAGAAATCTAAGAGGAGAGCCCGATTTCCCTGTGACATCGTATCTGGGACTCAGTGAGTAAAAAGCAAAGTATAAGGCATTATAGAAAGACACCCACTTATTTGTCAATGCTAACTCTGTTATTCTGTAAGCTCAGAACTGCAAACTTTGCTGAATACGCTTCTTGAACATGTTGGTTATTAAGAAATAAAAGAAAGAGAAAAGAAGATTAGTAAAGTGTTAGCATATCCATAGAAGAAACCCTTCTAATCCATGGAACTACAAGACAAGCTAAATATATTTGATAAAATTCTCCCTTTTCTCCCTCATCAATAAAGGCCAACAAACCCTAATGGAAGACCGTTGAGAGTAAGATCAATATTTAGGGAAGCTGGAAATTTCTTCACATTAAACATTTGTTTCCCTCACACAACAAAACATTTACTGAATGGTTCTTATTTGCACATTCTATGAATAGAGAAAATTCTCATCAAGGCAACTCTGCTTACTGCAGAAACAAATGCTCAAAACAAAAACGATTTCACAGTCGTTACAGACATGTGTTGATGGGGTTTTAAAGGGACTTACAAAATTACTTAAATTACTTAAAGAGGGAAAGAGGAGCATTACTTCTAGTAACTCAAAATTAATGGTTTTCAAGTTTTGATGTTTATTTTCTTAGGAAAAATATGCACATTAATCTTAGCAAAACCAATTACTTCTAACAATGGAAATTAAGGGGCAGACTTAGAGACAGCCATATAAACTGAAAAGAGATAGAGGATAAATTTGCTGTTCTGGAGAATTTGTTTAAATCAAATAACTTTGTTCATTACCATGGTAACTAGTGCTGAACAACAATGGTTTCTATTTAAAGTATTGCTTTCAAAACAACATTAAAAGCATTCATAATAGACAATTTTGGATAGATCAAGAAATCTAGATCTAGAGAAAGAACATTTTCTTTTTACATCTATAGCCAAACCTTCTTTACCAGAACTCAAAAGGAAATAGACAACAATTTTAGAATAAAAATGTCAGCTGCCCGTTTGGATTCTTATGAAACGTCCTTTCCACAAATATCAAGGCCATTGTGAAAACAATACAAAACAAAACCTTATTCTTCTGTCTTAAATACAGGCACACAAAACAAACGCAAAACATACTTTTCAGAAGACAACAGAAACGCAAAACATGTGTAACCAGAGCTAGTAATTGAGTTATACCAGCTGAACCCGAGAAGAGGCGTTTCACCCTCTCTGCTCTGGCCATACCTCCTGAACTACATTCCATTTAGATTCTCTCAACTATATGAAAAGGTATCTACTTTCACTAATCCTTCAGATAGAGTTAAGATATTAATTCTAGCCTTTGCCTCCCTGAAAAGATTTATAATGTGACATCTATAATGAGCAGAGAAATGATTAGAAAGAATTTGTGTGTTGTAGAGAAGGAAACTGAACAACAGGCAGGACCTGACAACCCACAGGTCTGCTGGCTAGCAGGAGGCAGAGCAAAACCAAGCAGAAGCATTGCAGAATCAAATTGCCATCCAGTATTTTTTTTTGATTTCTTGGTTTGCACAGTTTTCTTTCCAGACAAAGCACTCTGTTCATTTCTCCTCCCTCTTCTCTTTTTTTTCCTTTCTAAAAACAATCTTATTTTACATACCAATCCTAGTTCCCTCTCCCTCCCATCCTCCTTCTCCACTTAACTCCCCCATCATACCCACTTCCAATCTACTTCTCAGAGAGGATGAGGCCTTCCATGGGGAGTTAACAATGTCTGTCACATCACTTGAGGCAGGATCAAGGCCCTCCCCAGTGTATCTAGACTGAGCAAGTTATCCCTCTGTAAAGGGAAGTTTTTGTCTCACCTGGTCTTACAGCAATTCAGTCCCAAAGAATCACACAGGGGCTTATATTAATCATAAACTGTTTGGCCTATTAGCTCAGGTTTATTATTATTATGAACTAGCTCTTACAACTTAAATTAACTCATAATTCTTGTCTATGTTTAGTCACATGGCTTGGTACTTTTTCTCAGTAAGTCATTCTCATCTTGCCTCCTCTGCATCTGGCTGGTGGCTGACTCTCTGCCCTTCTTCTTTCCAGAATTCTTAGTCTGGTCACCCTGCCTATACTTCCTGCCTGACTAACAGCAAATCAGCATTTTATTAAAATAATATGAGTGATAAATCTTTAGAGTGTATAAGAGCATTATCCCACAGCATCCTTCTACAGGGAATGGGCTCCAAAGAGCCAGTTCATGCACTAGAACCAGTATTTATCCATTTCCTTCTAGCCTAAGGATTATATAGTGAGAATAAACCACACCTAACATCTACATGACACCACACCTGCAACATTTCAGCACAAGTCTGAAGGGAAACAATGCAGTATTATAAGAAGGAAAACTATTTTCAATGGACCCGTCCACTTTTGAGGAAAGCAGTGATAAAATTCTATCCCTGTTGGACCCATTATTCTGCTTCCTATTTGTTAAGCGTAAAATTTAAAGACATGGAATGAGCTTTTGGAAACTACAAACAAACTTCTTTGCCTCAAAACACATCAATGATTCGCTGTCTATAAATGGATTTCTCCTAAGATGTAAATTCTCTTTTATTGCTGTGGAGGCTATGCGGTAACAAGAAAAACACCGACAAGGGCAAGAAAGAAAACACAGGTTCAAGAAGAGTGAAAGCAATTATCAGAGGCACTCTTGGATAAACACATTACTGCTACTAAGTTTCCTTCAACACAATCCACCTTTTAAGGAAAATGCTCTACTGAACAATTGTCACAGCAAATACATTGTTAAACAGTGTTGGCACTGAACAAAAGTAACACCTCAAAAGGATCAAGGCTCAGCTTGATACTAATTCAGTTTTGGCTTTCAGCACAAACTCTAATACTACCTACGCTCATATTCAAAAAGGAATAGGCAATTTTGTTCAGGACTCAAAGAAAATGCAAGGCTGTGTGTGTGTGTGTGTGTGTGTGTGTGTGTGTGTGTGTGTGTGTTTGTTTAAAGTGTTCTTGCCTAAAACCTGGGCTATGAAAATTAATACCATGAAGTAGTACATGGTCTTTCGAAATCTATCAAAACCAACCCAGCAGTATGTCTTTTGTGTTCTTAAATATAGGACACACTGGATACAGACAAGGCCTAAAGAAAATCCACATCAGGGAAGAGCAGCAAGTAAATAGTGCTGTTCTAGTGGACTGTACAGTTTTCCGTAAGCCCCCCAATTCCTCCTTCATCTGCTTTCCTACTGCCAGGACCTCTTTTCTTTTAATGCTGGTCTTTAATCAAATTCTGCCCAGGACTTAAGGGCCAACTCAGAAGCTCAGTCTTTGAAAAGGTCTTGATTGATCATGCTGAACAGAAAAAATATTTTCACAGAATTTCCTCAGCTCACAGTTTGATGACAAGAGAGAAATTATATACAATGAGTGCAGCCCATGAGGTAAAGATTCTTCATCGGCCCTAGGACAGAAATTAAAGTCCAGTTCCTTTGGCTTAGCATTAAATTTTTTTTTTTTTGCAAAAAAAAGCCAAAAGATCTCGTGTGTGTGTCTGTAGCTCCCCCTCTCCCAAGACCTCTGAATATAAACCAACTACTCAGCCCCATGAACACAATACCACTGTCTAACGAGCATGTATTTATTATTTCTCCTTGCTTGTTTTTTAAGGTCCACTTTGGCCATACAAATTCCTTGTATGTTTTGGCAAGCGTCTGCATTTTCTCTTAAAGATCTTAGCATATTAGTCAGTTTTTAGCAGTTCCTAATCAAGTAATTCAAACATTAACTGCCAGTTTGAATAAAGTTTGGATACCAGTTTTGTCTATTTTATAATCCTCTGGTTTTTGCTTTATAAAAATCCTCCAATCTGTGTAAAATAAGACTTTTATGCACTGGGTGGAATTAGTGGCAGACCATAGCTTTTTATTAGGACAGGTGTAAGAATGGGGTAATGGAAGACTAGTTTGTGCCTGGTCTTGGTGCTCTATTGAGCTTGTTCCTGGACAATGTGATGTTAAGCAGTGTTTGTTTTCTGTTCTCTTAGCTTGAGAAGGATCGACAGCTGGGAGATGCTGGAGTATGGAATTCCTGTTTCTCCAGGAAGACATGTGCAGTAGGTTCCCATCAGGCTACTGGAGGCCCAAAATGGTGAGAATATTTCCATCTAGACAGATGGTTGGAATATGCAAACTTATGTCTGCTCCTTCTTTTGTTATATAAGGTTAACTGGGAATGGCTGTCTTCAGGATACTTGGTCCAAGGTGGCTTCACTGCCTAAACAACAGAATGCTAATGACTTGATGCCTCAAAGTGTTAAAGCAATTAACTGTTTGAATTGTCCTTTGTATCATGTTAAAGAAGTTTTTTGTTATACCACAGTACTATTGTGGTAATGTGGATGATTTCAGTTTTCACTGGAATGCCCTCCTGGTACTATTCTATGGTTTCTGTATTACTATTTTTCAGGCATCTTTGTATTCTTTACTTATATTCATAAATCCCTATGTCCCTACCCTCACAAGAGGTGTTTTTGCCAAGGCTAGTCTCTTGATAGCTAATCATTGGCAAAATAGTTTCTCCTGAAGGCAGGCTGCTGAGGGAGAAGAATGTTTGGTACTTTTTAAAGCAGCTCATTTTTCCTAGCCCTTGCCAAAAGTCCAAGATTTTTCTCTTAACATTTTGTTATGAAGACCTTATAACTCCCAGAGACAATAAATTCATGAAAGCACAGACCTATTGGAGACTGGTTATTGCTTAGCCTTGTCCACAAGGAGGTTCTTGCTGTTCATGGAGCTGTTCTACCCAGACACTGGGACCATGGAGTTCAGCTGATGAGTCCCTGTATGGAAAACTCCTGGAATCCTCTTATCAAGATTACATGAGAGAGGGGATCTAGCCTGGCACATAATATCTCTGACACTAATCCAGAAAAATTGCTGATTTTTTTTTTACATGGTTCAGCCTTTTATATGCTGGCAGCATACAGCTTCTGTAATGATTCAGTCCCACAACACGGCTGACACTTCCGGGTTCCAGGGCCAAGCATGTGCGGACAAGCCCTCAGGCAGAAGTGCCTAATGGTGCCAGGAATCTTGATTTTATTATTTTTATTGATTTTTATTGAGCTCTACATTTTTCTCTGCTCCCCTCCTCTTCCCTCCCCTTCAACCCTCTCCCAAGGTCGCCATGCTCCCAATTTACTCAGGAGTTCTTGTCTTTGTCTACTTCCCATGTAGATTAAATCTACACATGTCTCTCTTAGGGTACTCATTGTTGGCCCCAGGAATCTTAAAGGACCTGTGTGACCCATGTGCAGCATGGTTGCATCGACGTATGGCACCACTATACGAGCCCTTGTGCACATGTGTGAGCTCCATCATCTGCGTAAGATGTAACCACCCCATCCCCCTGCACAGATGCACAGGCAGCCCTTAAAAGCTGGAGGCACCATCTTCATACCTCTCTCTCTCTCTGAACACTGTCCTTCACTAGGCCTGTACACCGCCCTCCATCCAATAAACTCTTAAGCAGGTTTATTGGCTGTGTCTTGTTTCCTTCTCAATTGGGCCAGGTAACTTCAGCTTCTATGTCTATTCAAAGGTCTATGAACACCAAACTTTATTATGTTTAAAATACACAAAATATTGTTCTGTTCCTTTAACTTTTAAAGAAAATTATTATTTTTAAGTGTATGTATGTTTCACTTGCATATATGTTTGTGCAGTACTTGAGTGCCTGTTGCCTCTGCAAGTCTGGGGAGGGTGTTTGATCTATTAGAACTGGAGTTACAGATAGTTGTCTGCTGCCATGTCGTTGCTGGGACTCAAACCCAGATGCTCTGAAAAACACAAGTGCTCTTAACTACTGAGCCATGTCCAGCCCTCCTTTAGTTGAAATGAAGTGAATATCGCGATGGTTTTATATTTGCCACCTTAAGACTCTTACCTGCATTACTACATTCAATCTTGCTTTAATTTTGTTGCTTTTAAATATTTCAAATTTCTGTAAGATATTTTTTGAGATTATAATCACATAATTTTCTGCTTCCTTTTCCTCCTTCTGATGCTTATCAACTGCCCCTCCTTGCTCTTTTTCAATTCAAAGCCTCTTTTAACATTAATTGTTGGTCCATATGCATGTATGTATATATATACATTACATAGAAATATATTAACAAGTAAATAACTTTGTTTTAAAAGTTTTAATTTCTTTAGAGAACAAGAGTTCTCTTATTATGCTTTCATTATAAGTAAATGAGTAGAGCCCACCTTTTTGTCTGTGAGGTCCTTGGAGCCTGGCCCTGCTCCCTGCTGTGGAATGTAACATCATTTTTCTTTCAAGCTCAGGATTCCCAACCATTTTCCCTTCCTCCTAAATGCACTCCATTTAAATAAGTACCTCCTGATACCACTAGGTAGAACCAATTAGGACCAAATGGAGTGCAAATGATAATAGACAATATGAAAATTTTATAATCATGAATTAATAAAAAGTCATTATGTGACACATATAACAGGCACTCTATTTAATGTCTACCTATGATTACCTACTGGTTATTGAATTTGTCCATAGCAAAAATTTAGACTAATTATGTGTGGACACTGTGTACATAACACTTTTGTTATAAAAATTCAAAACCTTTTAAAAATCTACTATTTAAACCATTAAAATAACAGTAAAATGCTGATGCTGAAATTATTCTACAATAATCATATCTAGCACAGATATTTTTAGACAGAATGGTAATCAAGATAGCAGTCTGGGTTCATATGTTTGAAACAGAAATATGATAAATTTTGGAAGAGAAACAAAATACTAATTCAATTCTTTTGACTAACGTTATTATTGCAGAAGGAGAAAAACTATCTTGCACACTTGAGGCTTCATGACTTCTCTAAATTTAATGGGTGACTCATGCAATCAGAAGATGCAACAAATGCAGACAAGTGTGAAACTTGGTGACTTCTCTCCTGCTATGTAGCCGTTTCAGTTACATCGTGTACATTGCGTATAGTAGGCTTCTCTCGGAAAGATAAGTATGGAATAATCTTTTCTTTATTTCCTGTCTACTGCCCATGGTAGAGCATATTTTATCACAGCAAAGTCAATGCTAAAATTCACAACAAGGATCTGAAGCGATGGCTCAGTAGGTAAAAGTGACTGCACTCAAACCTAGTGATCCAATCGAAACCTATTTTGGAAGGAAAGAACATTCCTCCACTAGCACACTATGACTCCAAATGCACGCTAGGGCTTACATGCAGCTTCATGTATGTGAGCGCACACACATCTTAATACGCATACACACTAATAATAAGTCATATCACTTAAGAAAAACAAACTTGTGATGTTCAAATTCTTATATTCTTTGTCACTTCTATACATAGTGCTCTGTTCATAATTTTAATTTTGGATGAAAATTCAGTAATTTCAGATCTCTCAGGAGAATGTTCTCATTTTTCCTCCAGTAATTGTAACTTTGTTGTTTCCTGGCAGTTAAATCTTCTTTTGAAATATTGTTTCAATGAGTGACAGAATTATTTAGGGTTTCTCCACATGCATGCTTGGCTACATTACGTGAGAAATGTCTTACTGTAGGCAGAATTGAACTCATTGAATAGAATGATCTTGTATTTCTCTCAATATTAGAGCACACTGAGGGCAAAATTGACAATATTAAATGCTCCCGATGGAGATAATTAAAATAAATATTAAAGTTATTATTTATTTTGATGAGATACTAATGTTCAAAAATAACTGAGAAAAACTCAAACATAATAGCTAGTAAGCAAAGAAATAATTAAACTGCTCAATATCTCTGTAATTTTCCATATATTGGAGTACTTATTTTGTTGATATATTTTGTTATGCTCCATTCTTTTCAAGGCATTTAATACTCCTAAATGGTACATACCTGTCCAGTCTCCCACTACTTTAAAGTGGACACCAAATGTTGCCTTGGTTTCAGTAGGACACTGAAAAAAATTGGATTAATTGTTATATATTAGAAGTATATGATCTGATCAAAACTTTTATTCTGATAATAAGTCCCCCGATCAATGGCTAATAGAAAAAAATCAGGATAAAATTTATATGATAAAAAAAAGCAATGCTATCTGATCATTTGGACATCTGAATTGCTCTAAAGATCCATAAATAACATATAAAGCAAAAATACAGACAAAATTTAATAGCATATTGTATTTAACTATAAATCCTGTTAAAATATCTTTTGAGGCAAAATATAGGAGCCATAAGGAAGAACTAAGCACTGAAGAATAATGATATTTGTGTGTCATATTCAAAGGCATCAGATATTTTGCATCGTGAGAAATCAATGAGCAAAAAATTCTAAATATGATATGAATTTCCATGTCTACTGTGACACTGGTCAAAATATATTTAATATATTTTGTCTTTAATTTTCAGGAAAAAAAATCTGCTTGACACCTGTAGAGACAAATGAGTTTCAAAATGCAGGTAAAAAGGGTTATTCTATGGTTCCAGAATACATTTCAGCCAGTGATGAGAAGATATTTCCCTCATTTTCCAGACTGCTAATTGCTCATTTACAATTACCAAATTTAACGTTTTTCGATACTGGATATTTTTTCCCCAATCCATTTGGTAGTGTTATGTAGCCTGAAGTTATGACAGGATGTAAACTGTAAACTTTTTGCCATGACAGTAAAAAAGAAGTATTATCCTAACGACTCTCCAATTGATTTAGGAGTGTTGGCTAATGTTCCGTGGTAGGGACTCACATAGGAAGGCCATGTACCTGCTAAATCACAAGAAACTTAAATATAACCTAATGACTATGGATGAAGATTATCTGATAGTGACCACTCAAATTGATTCAAGGCTACCAACCTAGCCATATAACCTTTGATCAACAATTTGCCCTGATTACAAGATATGCCAGGGTAAAGATGACGAGAAATTATGGGAGTGGCCAAACAATGTCTGGTAATCCAGTTTGAGACCCATACCATGAGAAGTCAGAAGATCCAAGCACAAGAGTTTGCGTGGGAATGACCTAGGCTCTCTGAACATATGTTAGAGCTATACTTGATCTTCTTGTGGGGCTCCTAACAGTGGGAGCAGGAACTGTCTCTGATGTGCTACCTGCTTTTTTGGGACTCTTTCATTCTCCTGTGTTGCCTCATCCAGCCTTAGTAGGAGAGATGTCTAGTCTTACTGAAAATTCGTATGCCATGGCTGGCAGATACGTGCGAGGCCTGCCCTTTTCTAGAAAAAAAAAAAAAAAGAAAGAGAAAGAAAAAAGTGGAATAGATGGGCAAGGGAGAGCAAAGATTGTGGGGAGAGAAGGGAGGGAGGGAAAAATATGATTGGGCTGGAAAAAATTAATTAACAAAAAATTAATAAAAATATACTGGAGAATCTTAGCTCTCTGAGACAGGAAGCAAGAGCTCAGATTCAAAGATATTTAAAAGTTTCTGTCTATATTTCTTTGTTACCTCATCTCTCCCAGAGGGAAAAAAATAGGGAAAGTACCATTCCACAAACTCTAAGGCAAGCAGAGGCAAAACACACAGGGGACTGGGTTGGGTACCAATGGTCCATTGAAAACAAAGAATGAGCTGCCATTCATTTATTGAATAAGTCACGCAAGATACTGCATGTAATTTCCAAATATTATAATTGAAACTGTGTTCCTAAAATTCCCATCACAACCTGGAACCCAGTCCAAGATTGTCTGTTTTAGTCAATAGACCTCTAATTGTTTAGGCAGAAACTGAGATACGAGTTTGAATTAAAATCCAGTTTCTAGGGGGAAAAAAGCAAGTCCTGACCATTTACACTTCAAAATGAAAATGGATTCAGAAGCTGGCCCCTCTCACCATCTCCAATGTCAACACCACGGTCAAAGCAATCATCGCACCTCTACTAGATGACCTTCCTATGTATGTTCTTGCTCCTTTGCCTACTCTTTTTTTTTTTCTTTTGTGTTTTTTCGAGAAGGGGTTTCTCTGTAGCTTTGGAGCCTGTCCTTGAACTAGCTCTTGTAGGCCAGGCTGGCCTCAAACTCACAAAGATTCATCTGCCTCTGCCTCCCGAGTACTGGGATTAAAGGTGTGCTCCACCACCATCCGGCTTCCCTGCCTACTCTTAATGTAGCAAACAGAGTCTGTTCCAAAGTTAAACCCACAGGAGGCCTGTCCCTTTCTAATCAGAAACAGGAGTGGATTTTGGGAGGCAGGAACGGGGACAAAGGAGAAAAGGAGGAAATAGGAGGAGAGAAGGAAGGGGAAAGAGCAGTCGGGTATAAAATAAATGAATAAATTTAATTAATAATAAAAAGTAAGTCATCGCACATCATTTATCTATTCTGACTCTCCGGTGGATGCTTTATCAATCAAAGGGAAGGGCCTGAAATATCTGGGAAACACTTAGTGATGGGAACCGGAATCTTAAAACTGGAAACACAGATGGGTCGCTAGACTGTAAAGTAATAGGGGTTCTGGGAATGGACCATAGTGCATTGTGATCTTTAGAGCTCACGAGGATGACAAGGAGAATAAAAGAAATAATATGGAATCAATGTCAGAGAATGAGGAAGAAAGCCAGATAAATCGAATGTCCTGGAAACAAAATGAAAATTGTGTTTCAATAAAATGGTCAGCTGCATAAAAAGGTGCTGAGCTCTGAAGACCATTAAGTTCTGGAAAATGGTTACTGTATTTAACAGTAAGAGGGCAGTGTGCACCGTGAATTACCTTCAGGGAATAGGGCTGTGGACAAATCTGAGGGTAAGTAAAAGATGAAGAGAGGAAAATCAAATTTGACGAGCTAGACAGTAGCCAGAGGGCAGAGTCAAGAAGGAAGTATCTTCAGCATTTTTTCTTGATACCTGGAGGTGAAAGAAGTATCAGAAACGATAGACTGAGCCAAGGGTGGCGGCACAGACTTTTAATCCCAGAACTGGGGAGGCAGAAGCAGGAGAATCTCTGTGAGTTTGAGGCCAGTCTGGTCTACAGAGAGAGTTCTAGAAGAGCCAAGACTACACAGTGAAACCCTGTCAAGAAAACACACAAAAACTACAAACAAAAAATAAAAAACTATAAGCAAACAAACAATAAAAACCAAAAACCCTATTTACTGAATTAATCAAATTAATATTAACCAATCCATTTGTTCCAAACATGGTACATTATTTAAATCACATTTATCACAGGGGCCAGCATTAGCCTCTGAAGAGACATTTCTTTTCTCCTGGAATACAGCCAAAGAACAGGAGTTAGCTGATGTTTAATTTTCAAAAAACTCAAACATTTTGTTGGGTTCCTTGGATACTAATCACTGTCTGTGGTTTTCATCGCTGTGCCTAGAATACATAATGACACATTGCTCCTGGCAGTCTACCTTCTCCTCATCCATCTTAGTTTCTAGAGCAAAAAAGACTTGGGGAATATAAAAGTAAAACAAGGTTTAAGAATTAAGTAGATGAGATTAAGACAAACAATCAAAGTAGTTGACACAGACTTTCTAATTATATATAATGTCATAAAATTTAATAATTAACAACCATAAATTTTTGTCTTATTTTCTTTAAATAAAAGAATACTCCCAAAAGTAACTGTTTAGAAGAAAAAAAAAACATGCCACATAGAAATGATGAAAGAGCAGGCATGCTATGTAAAGTGTAGACAAAAACAGGACCGCCACTGGAGTCTGACTCAAAACTTACATGAAATCAGGCTATTCAAGCTTAAAAAATAATGAATAATATAACCTAAATTACAGATGTCAGAAAAGCATGTTTATTACTGAATAAAAATAATACTGAGAGGAAATGGATGTATTCACATATGCTTCAATGAGTTAACAATGAAAAGGAAGATTGTAAATTATTTCCATAAATGAGAATTGATTAAAAGTATCAAGGGACATAACATCTACCTCAGCTAAAAATGAAGAGATGCTATATTTTGTAGCAAGTAGAACATCTTATGCTTTCTTAAGTCTTGGCTTTTGAAAACTCATTTTGGATTTAATTTTGTAAATTAGAAAAAAAAACATAATAGAGTTTTGACAAAAGAAAAATACAAACATTTTATCATTGCAGAACACAGCTGGGAAACACTTGCCAAGACTCACTGAGTAGCTTAGGAACCAAGTGTAAAATCTTATATAGGTATTAAGTCAGCAAAGGTCTGATGAGGGAAAAACCATAAAACTTGAGTTCTGATAAGTTTTTCTTATCAATTATATTCTACAATGATTTTGTTCCCTTTAACAATTTTTATTTTTGATCCTCCAAATGTAACTTGGACAGGAGATGTTGAAGCTTAAATATGTTAATAAAAGGGATCTATATGATTAATTTCAGATTCTAAAGAAGGAATTACTTTGCAAAAAATATTGTCTTGAGATGAAACTTGTGATTGACATGTTATGCTGCCCAGGTTTTTCACTTTCCTTTCAATCTTTCTCAACTTTCACAATCCAAGCATTCAGTAACTCTCCCGGCTGTGGGGATGGCTTTCTATTGGGACTTTCCCCAGAAACTTATACTCATTCCAAAAGTTTATTCCTCATCCGTGTCTAATTTCCTTGTCCTGGAAGCACCTCAGATTCGGAAACAAGTCAACTTGGAGATAAAAAGTTTTGGACCCCTGACTTCATGTCAGACAACTGTGGAATAAAAAGTCATCTGGAGAACTCTTAGTTAGCCACTTTGAGATCTCTTCTGTTACTCTACCACACTGTTCAAGTTCTGGCCGCCTTCCTGTCCATCAAGCCTTCCTGGATGCTGTCCTGAGCATAGTTCCCCTCATGCAATATCTCTTGTGGTCTTCATTTTAGAAGCTTTACCTTTTGTTCCTTTGCATTTATCAAATTGTCTTTATAACTGCTTTTATTATTGCGCTATTTTATTTTTTTCTTCTTTCCACTCTCCTTAATATTCTCATCAATCATCTGCTGTTTCCTTTATTTTATTTAATCCTGTTTCTCTTACATTTCCTTCTGTACATACCTGATTTCTAAGAATAATTCACACATGGAACACCACAAAATATTTTTGGAGACAGAAATTCATGCCATTTTCATTGTCCTTAAACTCACTATTTTTGCCATGAATGACCTTGAACTTAGGATTCTCCTGCCTCTGTCTCTGGAGCAGTGAGACTGCAGGCATGTACCAGCATGTGCAGGGCACAAGGTTCTGGGGAGAGAACCCACCAGCGTTTCATGCATACAAAAAAGGCACTTTAACAACTATCAACATCCCCCTGTCCATAATACACACATGGAAAAAGGAAACTATTAATTGTCTGCACATTAAATTAGTAAGTTTTATAAAGTTTTAAATAAGTATAATGCATACTTATTTAAATAGTAAAGAATGAGAAAATAACGAAAAACTAAGAGTGACAAAGTTTCTGAACAGAAAACTCCAGTTCTTTGCAAAAAAACAAATAAATACAATAAAGACAGCTTACTAAGACATGAAGGGAATCATGACCCTACTCCAATAATTTTTAGAGTGAAGTCAAACCCATACACACACAAATACACACGTGTGTTGTACATATGTACTCACACCTATAAATACATACATATACTCAGACATGTGCAACATGTACAGACACACATATGTGTGTCCGCAGACGTGTATGCACGCACAGATACACAAATCCATGTGCAGACATGTGCACATGTATAGACACACATACGTGTGTACGCAGACACGTATGCACACACAGATACACAAATCCATGTGCAGACATGTGCACATGTATAGACACACATACGTGTGTACGCAGACATGTATGCACACACAGATACACAAATACATATGCCCATATGTGTACATGCACACACATACAAAACTGCTCTGCATTCTAAAAGTTTTAAAATTCAAGAAATGTATGTCTTACCATCGTGAGAGTAAATGGGTGGTTTTCTAATGCTGATACACTGGGACAATGTAGAATAATATACTAAAAAAGCAACAAACAGATAATGTTTTAAATGATCAAAAGAGAAATGAAACTATTGCAAAACATCTGTCTACTAATGTTCAAAAGCTACCTAACGATAAAGGATATCGGCATAGCCACTAACCACTGGCTCACCTGGCCAGGTCTTGCTTTAAAGTTTTCTTTGACCATGCGGAGTTCCATGACATCTGAGGGATGATGGATTACTGAGATGATGGTGACAGGTTTGTTGCTCCTGATGCATCGGTAAAGTCTCTCAGCACAGTACAGGCACAAAGGTCCACAAATCCAAATCCAGGTCTAAGAGAAATTCGTATAAGTATGCTTCAAGAACAGATGACTGTATAAACAATTGAGAAATAATATTTCAACATATGTTTAAAACATTAAGATATTGGTAAGAATGAGTAAAACGGCTGATGCTCACAGCAATTCATTCAAACAAAGGTCAAGCTAAAGCTTCATATTTATCTGAATATTATTTAGAAAAATAAAACCAGTTCAGTATTTAGTAAAATAAAATATTGCCCTAGATATTTAATTAACATAACATAGGTATGTAGATGCAAATATGACTTACATAAACAATGTTAAATGTAGGTACATTCCTAGTTTTGAAATTAGGGTACACTGAACATGTTTTATTATAACTTTTACACAGTATAGTCAAAATTACATTTATATAAAAATGGGGAAAGTCAGATGCCTATGAGAACAATTTTTTCCCCTACAAGGGCACACTATCACCTCCACATCTCTTTAAAGCTTCCGACCGAATTATATTTTATTTATAGAGACGTTTATTTTATTTGTTTATCTGAGACGAGCTTCATTGTGTTAGTACAACACGCTTTTGGACTTGCTATCCTATTGCCTCTGTCTCTTGATCACAGGTTTACAGGCTTTTTATTCCATTTTACCTTCAGTCTTATTTTAACGACTCTTCATAAAAACCTTATTTACACAGTTGTTCCAGACATTGCTCCTTCAGTGAAGACAGCTAGCTTCTGCTCTGCAAACTATGACAATGAACATGACACTCTGAAGCGTAAGCAGCTCAGAATAAGTCCTGCAACACAGTGATCTTGCAATTTTGAGCCAATCACTCGTTGATGATTAAGGCCCTTGTCAGTAAAATGGAACTTGCCATGTTTACCTCATATGATATTCATTATTATATGACACTCAGAAAGCTGGCCAGCTGACTCCAAAGTCATCTAAAACTTCATGCTAGCTTTGTTACTTCTCTATATTTTCTCTTGAAAGCAGAATTTCCTAAGTCTATCCAGTCCTCCATTTCATATTCAGAATAGAGGTCTCACTTAGATGTTGACAGTTCCCTCAGCCACAAGGGCAGACATCATGGGTGTGTGTGTGCATGTGTGTGTGTGTGTGGCAGGGGAAGAGGGGAGTAGAAATTACTGAAGTATTTGTGGATTCCTTGGGGAGCTTTTCAAGAACAGCATTTGAGTTAAAGACCTGCACCTACACACTACTCCTCCACCACTTGTTATAGGCTTTAATCGGGAAACATGTTTAAGCTCAATGTCTTCAGCTGATAGTTGGGTAATTGCTTTAAATTTTAAACTGTGGATACTGAAGGAAGTCGTGCATACAGAGCAACTCAGCATAGTGCCAAGAATACCACAGCAAGCTTTCAAGAAATTAACTTCACTATTTATAATCTTTAGTATTATTATGAAAAACTATTATAATTGGTAGCTGTTTTTGTTTTGTATTACACTTTTTCCTATTCAATCTGCATATCTTAGTAGCTTTAGAATAAATATGTAGACTTTGGAAGCAAACTCTAGAAGAAGCATACTTCAGTAAAACTATAACTAGACATTTTTCTATATTCTAAATGTATGCCTTTTGCCTTGAAGTATTAGATACATTACAAAAAAAATACCAATTTGCTTTCTCAATGTCCTCAGAAATCTCATGGTATCTGAAAACACAGGTTCGGAGACTTGCTTAAATGTAATTTCAGTCATGTGAAACCACAGACTTGGCAGTTCTTAAACACAGAATTTATCTAACCTGTGGAAAATGAGCTTGGAACTTGGGTTCTTCCAGGCAAATCTTCACAAGTGTTTTCTGGTTACGATCTTCTAGTTTTGAAAATCCTTCAGGCAAAGATCCATGAAAATGTTCTGCGATATAGTCTGGGGAGGAAGCAGCCTGAGTCTGGGTCCGGTTAAGGCTGATGCAGCCAGGAGGGTGGGTATCTAAATTGGTTTGATACTTCAACAGCCCACTATGTTAAATTGGATCAAAACAAGGAGATGGAAAAAAGACCCAGTCAGTGGATGAAATGGGGTAAAGGGAAACAATTATTTCCTTTTCCTTGTTGGCTTTACATAAACTTTTATAAAAGGTATTCCATATGTAATCTATTCCAGAACTACTAAAATGTCTTAAATTTTAAATAAATTCTCTTTACTTAGAGGTAGGGGAAAATGCTTAGCTCTCCACACAAATGCTATGTCTGGGTGGTAGAGGAAAGCGTGTTCAAGCTGCTTGATGTTATTTGAGTTGGACAAGCTTGATTCCTATCAGGCATTTCTACAGCCACTTACAAGTTTTCCCTTGAATCAACACTGTAAAAATAGCTCCGTTGCTAAACATCTCCAAGCTTTAAAGAAAAGCAGACGGATCATATTTGATCTGGGTAAGACTAGATAAAACAGACTTCATGGTTCATGGAAAAATAGTAAACAAAAATAACAGGCATCAAAAGCTAGAGCTTGTTGCATCTATGAAAACAATTTTTACATACTCATTAAATCCCAAAGCTGTTTGTTTTTCAATCTCGCTATAAACAAAACCACATAAAAAGCTGATAGTGAACATAGCTCGAAACCCTATTTACAAGGGCATTTCATGCTTTCTTATTTTGCTATGTTGATTCCTGAGATCTGAATATTTTCTTTCTTTCAGTCTTCATTTATTTTAGTGTGTATGTGTGTGTGTGCATGGGACTGTATGCACATCTGCACTTGCCCATCAGCATGCACACCCATGTGTCATGAAGAGGCTGGCGGACAACTGGCAGGGGTCAGTATTTTTCTTCCACAATAAGGATTCTGGAGATCAAAGTCAGGAACATGTGCCTTTACCCTCTCAGCCAACTCACCAACCCTGGGTTGTGTAACTGCTTGCACTGACAAGCAGTGAAAGGAAGAACAAACAACTGTCAGCTTGTTGGGAAAACTCAAAAAAATAAACATCAGTGAGCTGGTGATATAGCTGCTCTGTGGCAGAGTACTCACCTAGCAAGGCTAATGCTTGAAGCCCCGAGGTTAATCCCCAGCACACGTGTGTGTGTGTGTGTGTGTGTGTGTGTGTGTGTGTGTCTGTGTGTCTGTGTGTGTGTGTGTGATTAGCACTCAGTCAATGTTAACTTATAACATGTCCAATGACAAAAGTTAAGAATGATGTTGTGTATAGAGTTTAAATCCCTGGGTTAAAGTTTAGGGAAATTAATTCGGGATCTAAAAGGAAGAAAATGTGTGGGAATTAGAGCTTTGCCACATTAAAATGAGCATTTTCAGAATTTGGCATTTACTCCATAGGGACACAGCTATTCAGAAAACAGAAGTACATTTGAGGCTAATCTATGATAGACACAGGGAAAGCTGGCTTTATCAACCAAGAATGTATATATGTATCAAAATTCATATCATTATTCATAAACATAAACAATTGCTACCAGTCATTTAAGTAGGAAGCACAATTTTAAAGAGAAAAGTTGTTTGACATTAAGAAAAAGTGCTAGTTCAAAGTACATTTGAAAATTCTACGGTTAAACAAAACCTAACAAAATCACTTGACGTAATCAACCCTTTTCCTGTAAAATCTATGTAAGCAGAAAGAGCAGCCAAAACAATCGAATCACCTCTTCTTTGAAGCCAAATCTTTTCTAAAATTTCTAGTCAGTATGGATTCATCTATTCTCTGAATTGCTATAATTCCTGTAAATAAATGCTTGTATTTCAAAGATACAGTCTGAGGCTCTTTATTGACTTTGTTTAATCTCAAATCAATTATCTCCTGGGAGACTGAAATCCTATGGCAGATTGCTCTTTTTACCTCAAGTGTTCAGTACATTGATGGGCAGAGGCGTGGGCGCCCAGCACATAGAGACTGTTCTCATCAAGTCTACAGTATACTGTTAAATAGAAATCTTAGCATTCATGCATGAATCTTGTTTCCAACAACTCCACCTCCTTCCTATTAAAAAAAAGATTGGAGGACGATATTACGCATGTGTTTTAGGAGTAAAAATGTGTCTGAATTCCCAGAAATGGCACAAAAGAAAATGTAAAATAATTTGCCCACATACGTGCACTTGTTAATTAAAAAGAAAACTTTGAACAAGCTGCAAAATTTACCAGTAGCCATTTTCTTAAAAAGATTGTGCTAAAAAGGTCTTACTATAATCCTCCTTTAAAGTAACAACTTTTTGAGCTCCTGAACCATAAAAAGCCACAGTTTTGAATTGCAATGGAACTTCTTTTTTCATAATTTTTATTTAATAAGGCATAAAAGCAAAATGAATAATTGTATATACTAGTAAGTGATCATGTTTTCTCTTTCCAAATAGAAAGAAAAGAAGGGGAAAGGAGGAAAAAGAGGAACTAAACAACAAAAGAGATAGTGACAAAGAGATTATAGTCCCAAGTAAGGCCAGAAAAACTTTAAATAAACATTACAATAGAAAGTCACATAATGAGAAGGGCGAGCTCTCAAAAATATGCATGTCATATGTGTGTGTATTGTCTAGCAGTAAAAAAGAAACTTCAAAATGCCTATGTCTGAATCAAGTTTATATTAATTAAGCAAATTCTGAAAAGTCACTGAATCTTTCTCAACATTAGTTTCCCACTTGGAGCTTTCAAAATATTATCTTCATAAAATCCTGAGAATTTATGTCAGAAGATATTTAAAAACATTGGACTTTATGGTTGGCCTATTGTATATGAATAATTGTATTTTAAATTACTGGCACCCTGAGTAGAATATGCTGATCCAATGTCTCCTCCATGACCACAGTTCTGAACTAGCAAATTAGCCACTTAAAGACGAGAGCACATGGTCCGTTCGTGGTATAAGCACAGCTGCTTTCCAGGAGAAAATGCAAAGAAATTCACTGTAGCCAACGCTTTTGTTGCAGCCGAAGAATCCACAGAATGCACCTCCACCATGGGAACCAAAACAGTTCTCAGTTGCATCTATCAAAGCCCTCCCCCTTTTGAGCAGCAATGATTGGTCAGGGCTCATGATTATTATAAGTGGTCAAGTTTCTGAAGCCTTACATCTCTATGTTCTAGAGTTGGAGTACCAAAAAAATTTTCACTCCAATTGGAACAAAGTTGGTTAATATCCCTGTCCATACCAATGACATCCAAAACTGAAGAGAGGAGGGATTGAGTATTTTGTTTCTTTTCTTTTTTTTTTTTTTGATTTTTCGAGACAGGGTTTCTCCGTAGCCTTTGGTTCCTGTCCTGGAACTAGCTCTTCTAGACCAGGCTGGCCTCGAACTCACAGAGATCCACCTGCCTCTGCCTCCCAAGTGCTGGGATTAAAGGCGTGCGCCACCACCGCCCGGCTGGGATTGAGTATTTTGAAGACGCACCCTGAAATAACTAACTAATTAAGATAAATTACCTAACAGCTTGACAAGTACTTTATAAAACAATATAACAGCAATGGGTCTGTTTCTCTAAGCTCTCTTTCCCTGGAAAAACATGACATGAGATAATCGGAGGGTGCCAGTTGTACTCCTACCCAATACTATTTATGATTTGTGAAAACTACATAAACTAGAAGAAAGTGATGAAACTAAAATATAATTCAAAGAGCAGGACTTCAGCTCCTAGTAGGTGGGATGCTGAGTGCATTGAGCGTCCCTTCTGGAACCCCTGGGGGTGCTAACAAGTTGATTGCTCATGCAGAGGATCACCCTTTCCACAAATGTTTCCCTTCTGTTGTAGGTGAGGTGAGAACACACATTGCAGGCACAAATTGTTCTACTTACCCTGAAACATGCAGGAGCAGCAGAGTGTAGAAGACAAAGAAGAGGTTGTGAGTGTACCAGAAGATATCATAATTAGAAACTCTGCAAAAGCAAAGCAGGTCATATCAGTCTGACTTTACCTCTGTCTCATGAAAGGAACATTCATTTTGAAAATCATATTTGAAGAACACTGAACTGTCGATTGTCATTGAGATCAATTGAGATCAGGGTCTTAACTCACTACACAAGGTAACTATCAAAACTCACAAGTAATACCATTTGAAAGTTGTGTATACTGCTTAATTCAAATAAAGACCATGGTGTAGTCTGATTTAGAATTTTTCTGTCCTTTTTCAGTAGCATTTTCTTTTCATTTGCTTGGTTTTTGAGACAGGGTGTCTCTATGTAACCCTGGAACTCACTTTGTAGACCAGCTTGGCCTCAGATTCAAAGACCCACCTGTCACTGACTCCTGAATGTGGCAATCAAAGGCAGGCACCACAATTTAAGCTCTTTTTTTAAAAAATGTATTAGAATTTTAAATTGTCAAGTATTTTCCAATGCAATACTGTAATGATTTCAAAGAATGTTTTGAAGAAGTTCAAAGAAAACTCCAATGGAAAGAAATGAGATTATCACTAAAATTTCAGCATCCCCGACCTGCTTCAGTCACTGCTTCCAGGTTTCTACCTTGAGTTTCTACCCTGACTTTCTTTGACAATAGATTGTGATGAGGAACTGGAAGCCACAATAAATCCTTTCTTTTTGGTTGGTCATGGTGTTTCATCACAGCAACAGAAAGACGATCTAAGACAGTTCTGGTATCACGAAACTGGGATTTTTTTGACACACCTGAGCATGTTCTGGGGTGGTGGTGAGGGTAGTTATGCAAGGACTTGGAAGTTTTGGATAGAAAAAAATGGATGTTCAGAGTATACTGAGGTATTGTGGGAACTTTTAATGCAAAAGACACTGCAGATAACGTCGGTCTGGCACATAAATTTTCAGAGGGAAGTTTGAGAATTTCTTAAAGACTATCTTGGATAGTCCATATTTTGGACTAAGAGTAAATGGTTCTGGTCAGCCGGTGGTGAAAACAAGCCTTGATTAAGAAGAGACCATAATGGCTGAAAAGCAATCCTCTGGGAAATATTTTCTCCAGGTCAGAACTTCAAAGCCATGGTCCAGAAATGGCCAAGTTCAGGCTGCCAACTGAATTGGGTAATGTGTAACGGTTTCCCAGGTAGTACTGATTTTGGAGGCATGAAGGGTTATGGAGAGCAGCTGAGTTTTGGCACTGTGAGAGGCCTGGACAAACCACTGGTAAAGGAACAGACATAGCTGTGATAAAAGCTCCAGGCCTGAAGGAATCCTAGAAAGAAGCAGAGGTTGAGTATCATGTGACAGGGCCAGAGTCCCTAAAAGAAAGGATACAGGCTAAGGTGCGGCCCAGTTGCAGCAGAGATCCCAGCGTCTTGGAGATGCATGGGGAGAAACCAAGGATTGCAGCAAGTGTGGAAGGAAACGAGCCTGTAAGACAATCTGCATGGAATGCGGATGGCAGAACCATAGAAGTGGGGATGCCCAGGCCTTTGAAGCCCACCTGACACAGAGCTTTACATGGGTTAACATTGGTTTTTACTTTGATCTCATTTGAACTGTTCCCAGGATCTCCTTTTAGAAAGAAGTAGTAAGCAATATATTTTTGATTTTGCAAGAATACAATGACGAGATTTTGGAATTTAAAGGGATTTCGGGCAGTTTAAAGAGACTGGATCTTTAAAAACTGAATTTTAAAAGTGGAAGTATCACATTTTATAATAAAAAAATAGATATGAAGATGAGACCTTGAGGATAAACAATAAAGAAAGTAATATATTGTGTAATACAGTGATGTGTCAATTTGGAAAGACGGCCAATTGTTCTAGCTTTTGTTTTGTTTATTAACTTGATACAAGCTAGTGTTTTTGGGAAAACAAACCTTAATTGAGGAAAGATTTCCATCAGATTGCCTGTAGGAGATGCTGTGGGCCATTCTCTTGATTAACGGTGAATGCAGAGAAGCCCAGTCCACTGTGGAGGGTCTCCACCTTGGGCAAGTAGTACTAAATTGCATAAGCGGGCTGAGAAAATGGGGAGGAAGCTAATAAGTAGCTCCTCCACAGCTTCCAGTTCAGTAGTGGCCTCCAAGTTCCTGCCTTGACTTCCTGCCCAGACGTCCCTTGGTGATGGAGGGTGACACCTGAGACTCCTAAGCTGAAACAAGCCCGCTCCTCCTCATATTGTTTTTAGCCAAAGTGTTTGCTCACAGCAATGGAAACCCTAGCTAAGATAGTATTGTTGCTCTGGAGGAGTACAGGATATAAAATAAGCATTGTTTGTTTAATATATGTGAGAGGCACACAGATTTATTTTATTTCATGAGTTTAGAGGAAATATTTACTTATTAAAAATTAGAGGTAGAGGGTAGATATTTGTAAGAGTTCTTTGAATGACTTTAATATTTCACTAACAACCTTTAAAAACCCTCTTTAAGTAAGAGTTAATTATTTTCCATTTGCTTAACTTATAACATTTGCTTTCCCAAAGAATGTCACAAAATCTTCATAATACAAATTTTGTGCCTATCTATTTTGCTTTTATCTTTAGGTCAAATACTACATGAATGCTAATACTTTCAATAAGTATCTAATGCTCTACTAAAAATAAGTCTAGTTTATCTATTTCAGGCCATTCATAGGGAAGAACAGCCTATTTTCCCCAAACCTAGACTTTAAAATCTATAGTTTTTATACGAAGCTTAAAAATACACTTACTTTTTGAGCCAAGTGTTTTACATCTAAATATGTATGTAAACATAATATCGGGTACCTGTTTCAGAATTTACTATTTGAGCCAAGTGTTTTACATCTAAATATGTTAACCCCAAAAGCTCAACACGCGTAGGTCTTAAAAAATACTATGTTAGAGCCGGGCGGTGGTGGCACACGCCTTTAATCCCAGCACTCGGGAGGCAGAGGCAGGCGGATCTCTGTGAGTTCAAGACCAGCCTGGTCTACAGAGCTAGTTCCAGGACAGGCTCCAAAGCCACAGAGAAACCCTGTCTCGAAAAAACCAAAAAAAAAAAAAAAAAAGAATACAATAGTCCTTGTCTCAAAACCAAAACAAAATTAAAAAAAAAACAAGCAAACATAAAAAAAATACTATGTTATGTGCATGGTGACAGAGAAAGGTAAGATATGTTAACACGGAAAATGTTTAAAACTCTTATGTGAGTCCAAGTTCCGTTGGTGGAATGGCACATAACAATCAAGAGTAAGGGGTTTTGTCCAGAAAAATAAACCACAGAATGGCAAAACTAATCTTCTGTGATGATTGGGAGGGGAGTATAATTATGAGGAGATGTATATGAAAGTATAAAAATAGAGTCCTTTGAAAATAACATTTTTAAATTATTTTAAAATTGTGTACACATTTATTTGTTCATTGATTTTTATATCTCAGTCAATGCAATAATGAAATATTTTTAAGTTACGAGACCTGTTGATATTTTTTTCTCTCTTTTCCTTTATTCAAGCAAAAAGTTTAATTGATATGAAAGACACTTCTATTCTGAAATGGAGTGTGCTCACTCAGAAAAAAATACATGCAAGTGCTCCTGACACTTATCAAGGTGTGTGGGAGGGAGAGGTGGGGGAATAGTGTGTTTGTGTGTGCTCATGTGTAGATGTGTCTGTCCAGAAAGCCCCCATTTTCCATCGGTCTACAGGTAGCTCCAGCCAGTGCTGGGGTCACAGATAATACTATGCCTGACTTATACATTGAGAATATGGATTTGCACTCAGGACCTCATGCTTGGGTGGCAAGCACTTTCCCAACTGGGTCTTCTCCCAAGCCCCATCACAATATTTTAACTTGAAAAATCAATGTGAATCATGTTTCTCAATATTTTAGTTTGTGTCAGTTTTGTTTCAGAGGCTTTACTTAAAACACTATTTTATATTATAGTCAAAGCCAAAAACTACCAGCTGCAAAATATTTTTAAAGCATATATTCCTGGGAACTCTCAAGTTCTGTGGATAGGCAGTCAAATTCGGTGCTATATCCAATTATGTTTAATAGGAAAGATCCTCAAGAATTCTGCCTCCCGAGGTATTCAGTAGAAATTCCCATATATGATTCCTTTTGACTAGTAAAATGTAATTTTCAAAATCTGGAAACGAAATATAGAAATGTCTCCACTGCAACTATGCCAACCCACAAGAACCCGCTAATAACCACACTGTCTAAATACTTTAGCCAGCCAAGACTTTTCCTATTTGCATGGAAATGAGTATAAATGGACAGAAATGTGGACACCATGGACAGGTGAAGAAGGAAACGGCCATTCTGACACTTACCTTATTGCATAGGTAGAAGCTGTAACCATGAGGAACAGTACCACCACCATGCAGACACCCGTCAGACCTGGAACTGGGAAAGCATTTACAAGTGCATTTGAATTTAATACTGGGAAGAAAGTTTAAAAATTATGACCTTAAAACCTAAAGTATAGTACACCATTCAGTGGAAAGCCAATTCAAATCGTATTTCTCTGTGTATACAATCCCTCGAACAAGCTGTTAAGAAAATCAGTACAGCTTCAAAGTATTTCAGACAAGGCAGACTCTCGTTCCTGGAGCAGCCTTGCTGGATGTTCTACTCATAATGGTGAAGGCATACCTACTTTTGCACATACATAACCTACCAAATGAGATTAATTAATGCAAGAGCACCTGTTTCCACAATTTCCACCACAATACTCACCTCCTTTCCTTGTTCTATCCTTGCATGGAATTACTAACTCCCTTCTGTATCACTTCTTGGACTTCACTACTTGGAATCACGTTTTCTTAGTGCTTTGAGAGTCTTGTGCAGTGTGTTGTCTTTCTATTTACCATCCACACCAACTCTTCCAGACCTACTGTTTCCCCTCCCCCCAACTTGGTGTCCACTCCTCATCCCACCGCTTTCCCAACAAGGCCAATTTATACTACCGAAACATTCACAGATCTGTGGTTTTCTACTGGAAGGTGGTCGACTTATCAGAAGAATATTTTTAGAGAAAATTGATCCTTTCTTTCCCAGCAGTAAAGAATTGCCAATAGCTACTCGGCTGGGGGTGGAATTCTATGCCCAACTCCGCCCTGCACGGTAGGATTTGGGCCTATTTTAGGCTTCGTGTGTCTTTACTGTGCTGTTACAACTGCTGTGAGTTCACCTGTGCATCTACCTTTTCTGAACTCAGAAGACATTGCTTCCTCATAGCTGTCCAGCTCTTCTAACTCTGGCACCCTTTCCGCTACTCCTTCTTCAGCAAGGATCCCTGAGTCTTTGGAAGAGAATAATTTTAAAGGAAATAGCTTTTAATGAAAGCTGCCATTAACTGACTGTAGCTCTTCATTTGGAAGTAAGAGTTCCCTCATCCACATTGGTATGTCATCATGTGGATCTTGTTTCGGCAATAATATTGTTGATAATTCATGGGTGCAGTTTCCCTCTTGTATATAGATGACACTACCTTGAAATAAATGTTCTGGTCCTAAGGTTCTTATAATCTGTCTTCTCAGTCTTCGATGATAAACCCTAACTACGCTGGTGTTTGAGGAAAGCTTTTAGATGTATTTTCTCTTCATATCAAACACATGATATGGGCTGTGAGACAGCATGCAGATAAAGCTGCTTGCCACCAAGCTTGACAATTTAGATTTCATCCCCCTAGTTCACACAGTGAAAGTAGAAAAACTTCCACAATTTGTCCTCTGATCTACCCGCCTCAGACCCAAACACTGTGAACCCTCCACAGACAAATAATGTCTACAAAATATAAAACCAATGCTCTGATACAGTATAAAATTCATTTAAATATAAAAGAAAACCCACAGACGTTAAAATTAATGATATTTTTATAGCTACAAATTTAGCATTAGACCATGACTAGAATGAACAGATGTATAATATCTAAGGTAAGATGTAAATAGATCCCTTACTATGTTATTACTGTAAAATTACTTACTCTTCCTATCTCACTACATTTTTTAATTTCATAAAATCACATAAACAATAGTAAGTGGTAAATTTCCCATATGAGAGATTCTAAAATTGGATCAGAAGGAAGAATTATTCAACTGAGTCTATCTGGAGCAGTATATATACTTCTCACTTCTCTTTTTGTTGAGGCATCAGCTATGGGGCAGAAAAGCATTCACTGACAGTTAACCACTAACGAAACAACCAGTCTGGAAACCGTGCAAGGAGGGTGCATGTAGGCATCATTCAGATTCCAGCGTCTCTGCAACAACTAGATATTAATGATATCAGAATACACGCTATGTTAGAAACAAATTTCACTTTAAAGAGCCACATACAAGACAAGGGATCTAATCTCTGGCACTTAAACTTTTGAGTTCTTTTCCAAATACACAGACTTAGTGCCATTCGAAAAAACTGCCCTTGCCTTATAAACCTAACCTGAACAATGCCTTCCGTGCAATTTTTTTTTCCTATGTTACTCATTTCATGGCACCTTTTTCATTTCCTCTTGGTAAATGATTGCTTTCCAACCATATGGGGGGAAATTAGTCCACCTCACCCTGAAGGACAGACAATAGACTATTTGAAAGCAGTATCCCTGAATGGCCTAGTTCCTGAATATATACTCAAAGAAGAAAGCATGTATCAACCCAAATACTCTTCTGAGAATATTCATAGCTGTTTTTCATAGTCATGAATATAGATACATTAACATCAACAGATAAGTAGAGAAATAGTCGTATTGCTACACATATCTGGAAAATTAATAAGCAATATAACAAGAAGTATTGCTGGATTAAGCATCACCATGAATGAATCCCCCAATTATTAGATTGAGTAGAAGATGTAAAGTTTTCCCATCCACTAACATGTAAAAGTGTGCTGATTGATTTTTATGTAAAAGTCTAGAATTTTTGTGTTACCTTTTAGTTATGAAAGCAGCTGAGTCACATGAAGGGACAGAAAATAAGAGAGATAATTAAGGGTCATATTTGGGAGCAGGGTAATGGAAATAAATGAAGTCTTGATTTTGGTAAAGACTAACTCATATGCATATTAAAGTCAATCAAAGAATGTGTTTTCCATATATATGGGCAATTTAGTGAATGTTAGTTAGATGTGGAAAGATTTGAAAAATAAACAAACAACAAAACCCTCTACTTAAGCCTCAAAAGCTATGTAAGTGTTAGAATCCATGATTATTACATACTACAAAATTTGGGATCCGATGGACTTCCCTGATAATTTCATTCTGCCTTCATTAAGTATTTAGGTTTGGAGGATTCCTGTGTTAGTCTGGACCTGCCACAATTGGTCAGTAAATAAATATCTCTCTACAAAGCATCTTAATGGGTAATTTGGAATACATCCACAGTTTTCTATTAGTAAGATATTCACTTCTGTTTCTCAAAAGAGTCAGAAGCATTCTTTGAAGAGTCACAAGCCTTATTAGTGCAATGAAGCATCTCAGAAGAACTACAAAGATGCACTGGGATGGAATATTTCCTAAAATTGACTAGAGAATGTCCTGCATGAAGCAGAACGAGGAAAACATGGAGGAAAAATCTGGAACGAGAGGGAGAGAACATAGCAGGCTTAACTCTTGTCACTGGAAGATGAAAGAGAAGCCCATGACCACCCAGCCAATCTTCAAAATGGTCTGACATTACGGTCTTGTAATTATTCCTCTGGCAAAGTCATAAGCTTACTGACTCTCATCAGAAAACTACAGAGAAGAAATTCAATGATTTTTAATTCTCTTGATAAAATTATCTTTTTATCTAAAATTTGTTGTTGCTTTTATTTTCTGTATACCCAATTTGTTTTTGCAGTATTTTTAAACACAGTATACAACATATTGGGTTTCATTAGGACATTTGCAGTCATATTTTGTTCCTGTTGAATCTCCCTGTTTTCCTCCCCCTGTTCTCCTCTCTCAGGTCCCCTAGGCTCTCCCATGCATTCACTTCCACTTTCATGTCAAATACTTTTTACTGTCTGCTTTTCCCCATTCCACCCCTTAGGGTTCTAACCTTCCCTCCATGATTTCCTTACTTACACACACACACACACACACACACACACACACACACAAATTAAAGTAGGATTTGGTTGTGGGAGAAAACACACAGGCTTTATCCCTAACATATTTTATATAACATAGTTTTCAGTTCCACCTATTTTCTATAGATGTCATGATTTTATTTTTCTCCAAGGATGGATAAAATTCAATCACATGTATGTACCATATTTTCTTTAGCTGGTATGGTTCAGTTTCTTAGATACTGTGAATAATGTAGAAAAAACATGTATGTGCAGAATTCTGTCTCTCAAAATGATTAAGAGTCCATATAGCTCATACTGAGTGCAAAGTTCTGTCACAGACTTTTTACCCAGAATGTAAAAGCCCTGGATTCAGCCTCACAAAACTGACTGCTGATCAAAACGTATAAAGTAGATTATTTCATTCAGATAACTTAAGAAGAAAAATATACAATTGGTAAAGATACCCAATCCCATTGTAATTAGAATGACCAAAAAGGTATGGGTTGAGACCATCTTAAAGAAACCCAGGTCCTAGTAAATGCAAGTAAATAGGCAAAAACTGTATCTTACAATATGGGATTTGGTGTAGATGTATGCAACAAATTAAGGAGATAAACAAGTGGCTTTTGTTTTCAGTTAAATAATGGTGGACTTTTAAAGTGTTTCATTGGATGTTTTATATAAAATGAAGTTAGTCTAAAAAAAAATCTTGGTCCAGTAGTGAATCCAGTCAGATTGAAGAACATAGAAAATACAGCATAGGGGACTCTAAGTGATAAACACAGAGTTATCCTTGAAACACTGAATGGCTTTCTAATACACTCTTGGCTAACAACTAAGCTAAGTTCTAATCCATTAGACGCTTATGGTCATAAACTCTAAAACACAGGAAAAACAGACTAAAATTAATCACTAGTCCAGTTGCATAAACTTGCTTGCATGAATTATCCTTATTTATTTGAAAGTACTTGAGCCCCTCAAATAATAAAGACATATACTTGTATTTTTGAGAAAGAAAATTGGCACATGTATTCTTACTTACTTACATCTATTCATATGAAAATGATTAATTAGTAGCTTTTACAATGCATAATTGCACCCAAATGCCCTGTCTGAATGACCTTGAATGGATAGTCTTGAAAAGGCACAATCAATCACAAATAGAAAAGGTAACACAGACTCAAAACATAAGTAACTACCTTGCTTATTGATTTTAAGATTGAATCTCGCTTATCAGTGTAAGATGACTCAATTATTAGAACTGCACTGACGCCAAGAGTCTGGTGTTTTCCCTCTAAACTTTGAGAGCAGGTACTCAGGACATGTATCTGACCTTCCACAGCATCAGTCTCGGTTCAAAGCAGGCCTTCTGGGGGCATGATGGTTGTAGTCTTTCCATTCAAAGAACTTGTCAAAGAATATACAACACACCAATGTCACTGATTGCTTTTACTCTTTGTTTATTTGAGCTCCAAACTACCAGTTTCCTTCCCTCAGTTGGCACTGCAGCATCATAGCTAGACTATTAACATCACTTATAGAATGTGGTAATTTGACTATGCTAATTTCCAAAGGCCTTTGTGAATCTAAGGAAAAACAACGAATAACAACTTACCAGTTGTGAAGAGAAGCTTTCTAGGATCCTGAGAAAAGAAAAAAATAAAATATTTCACTGGAAAATAAAATGCTAACTGCATAAACCTCTGCAAGAAGTTTGCAAGGTTTGTTGCCATGTATTAGGAATTAGAGCAGCACTCTTACAGTGTGAATAACAACTCAATTAAGTCTCAGAACATTTTTGCATTATATAAAGCAAAGTCAGAGAAGTCTTCCTGCCTGAGAAAAGGGAATCGCTGGATAAGGTAGAAGGCCTGACCATTCATCTGATTACAGGCTGTCTGTAATGTCTATTCTTCAATAACATTGAGACTCAATAGCTTAAGCTATATTGCAAAATTGAATGTATATTATAGTCTCACTATGTTGCCCAGAATATTGTAAGCTTAGAAATTTATTATCGTCCAGACTCTACAGCTAAGATAGCTTTTAAATACTCTGTGTTCAATGCCCAACAAAAAAAAATAATTTTTAACTCTAAAACACGGGCCAATCATGTTGGCACATGCCTTTAATCCTAGCACTCAGAAAGTCAAAGGCAGGTGGAGTTCTGCGAGTTCCTGGCCTGTCTGGTCTACAAAAGTGAGTTCCAGTACAGCCAGGGCAACACAGACATGTCCTGTCACATCCTCACGATCTGCCATCTGATAGACTAAAAAAAAAGCCAAGACAGTGGAATATTGGACAACTAATTATAAGCAGATAGCATGAAAATAGGAAAACTACTGTAGGTGTTAAAGAAGTATGAATCATAGAAAGAGGAGCATAAAAGGGAAAGCTACACTAAGGAGGTAACAGTGAGAAAGAAGCAAATATTGATAATGTGGGGGAGGCTACAGGATGGCACAGGGAGTTTGGTGGAGACAGAGAAACAGAACTCAGCCTGAAAACATGCCGTGTGAAGTGCTGTCACTGGACAGGCTAGGGAGCTACATTCTCCAGAGAATCTCAGGGCTTTACTCAGTATATGATCACTTGGTCATCCTTTTAAACGTAGCAATTCCCATGCCCTAGTCATACGAATCAAATCATATTGATGTTTATATATGGTCCTAGAGGCAACAGATTCATTGAACATTATTTGAGGTATTCAGTTTTACAATTTGTTTTGTCATTTGTTTCCTTTAAGGAAGACAGTCAAATAAATGATTATAGCAGTCTTGGCTGAGAAGGCTCTAATGGTATGTGAAGGACTAAATGGAGTATGGAATGAGGGGAACATCTAATAAGAGGGCAAGTCACTGTCATTTATCATAAAAGGGCATGGAGACAGAGCAGTCTGACTTGGTTGCAGCCTTGGTCCTGGGAAGACAATGTGAAAGTACTGAGCAACAGAGACCTAGCCAGGGCTTTCCATGTGCTGTGCATCTACTCTGGCTGACCAGATACAATCTCATCTCAAGAACAGAGAGATGAAATGAAAGAACAGCATCCCCTGAGTCAGATAAGGCATGCTAGGAAATTCAGCTCAAGGTTGTCTATTTCATGGAAACAAAAGAATCATAAAAACACACTAACACCTTAAGTCAAATAACTTTATTATTTAGTATCCACAAATAATCGGCCTACAGCTGTGCCCTTTTCTCCCTGCACAGTAAGGGAGTTATTAAAGTATTTTTACCTGAGATTGGCACTGTCGTTACTCTCAGCTAACCGAGAGGAATTAGACAAAGACAAAGGCTGTTGGCAGTCAGAAAGTAGATCTGAGTGGCAACCTTCTGAATACAGCAGGATATAAAAAGTAGACACTGCAAACTCCCATTTTTCAGCAGGAGAAACTATAGAATAGTAATTACCTGCAATTTCTATTGAAAGGGAATAAAACTCAACTTGACAACCGCATTTTAAAAGCACTCAAAAGAGCAGCAAGGTACAAATTTTCTGTAAAAATCACAGACCCTGGGGGCTGGAGAGATGGCTCAGTGGTTATGAGCATTGCCTGCTCTTCCAAAGGTCCTGAGTTCAATTCCCAGCAACCACATGGTGGCTCACAACCATCTGTAATGAGGTCTGGTGCCCTCTTCTGGCCTGCAGACATACACACAGACAGAATATTGTATACATAATAAATAAATAAAAAAAAAAAAAAAAAAAAAATCACAGACCCTCATTAGTTATCCAATGACAAGCGAAAGGAAAATGGAAGGGCAAGGACCACCCACCTCATTTCGGTATCGTGCCGCATTCAGTTCAGGGAAATCTTCACTATAGTTCACTGAGAAGTTGAGGGCATTCATCAAATGGGCAGCCACATGCACACCTATGGAACCACACCAGGGATAAGTCAGTGGGGATTTCAACACATGTTCTTTGTCTAGAAGTCAACAGTTCTCCATAAACAAACTCCAATAGTTATCGAAGCAACGAAATATCTGGGTGAAACTAGTCTAAAACACAAAATGAAAATCACCTGAATGTAGATAACTTACTAAAATTACACGTATTTAAATTCTATTCTTCTACTCAATTGTCAATATAAAAAAATGCTGGCCGAATACATCTTGAGCTAGAATCATATTTTTAAACAAAAATCTCACATTCTAATTTTCATTCACATATGGTCATACAATATTACATTTGAGCTTGGAAATGCTTAGTC
The DNA here is from genome assembly GCF_018167655.1 of Microtus oregoni. Lineage (NCBI taxonomy): Eukaryota > Metazoa > Chordata > Mammalia > Rodentia > Cricetidae > Microtus > Microtus oregoni. The sequence goes on along the minus strand of NW_024543059.1, from coordinate 9,338,755 downwards.
TCCTTACTTTAACCTTTACAAATGATATTATTTACTATTATAAGAAACTCACTATGACATTGGATTCAGCAACTGAACAACATAATACAAAATGCCATAAGAAACACCCATGTTTGAAGTAGAAAAAAGACAAGATCTCCTGAGTAAATTGGGAGCATGGGGACCTTGGGAGAGTGTTGAAGGGAAGGGGAGAGACAGAGAGGGGAGCAGAGCTCAATAAAAATCAATAAAAAAAGAAACACCTATGTTCTTACTTCCTTTCACAACTGTCTCCAGATTCACAAAAAGAGTGACTAAAATACCTAATTAGAAAATCACTAAATAAGCTCATGGTAGGAGAAAACATACAGAAGGAAATCAAATATTCTGCATTGGTAAGATGGACAATACTGAAAAAAAAAAAAAACGATCATTTTCCACTTTCTCACCTGAGAAAATACAGACAGTTATGCCACAGGTTATGTGGAACGTCTTACTTTTATCCAATAATCTTCTTGTTCTCCTGCTTGGAACCTAAATAAAAACAAATTAATATGGTAAGAGTAATACAACCAGTCAAAATATGTATAATTTTTTTTTCATTCCACCATTACTAATATCATCAAAAATGTGAAACTACAGCACAAGCCTATTAGTCAAAATTGAGGGAATTATGGCATAATGATTCACTGAAGGCACTCAAATGAATGTGAGAAAGTATACTATTGAGCTGTAAAAGACTGAAAGACACGCTGTTGGATAAAAAGACTAGAACCACACTGTGTTCTTACGTTGCTCAAAGCAAACATCACTGTACTTAAGTCTGTGCCGACATTTGTCTCCAGCTCTCATCAGCAGCGGTTCCGTCACACATAGGTGAAACTGTCTGATAACTTAGCATACTTTTTAAATGTTTAAATTTGATAGAATACATGGCTTCCTTTTTGTTGCAAAGTAAGGTTATTTTTTAGTTAGGCCAATCACATCTATGGTTTTAAATACCCACTAGATTTGTAGAAACACAATAGCCAAGAATCTTCAAATAGCTGTGATTCGTACTGGGCAACAACTCTTTAAGGCTATTATCTACTGAGAAATCTGGAGGGAACTTCCTGCATTCTGCCACTTATACTCCTTCTCTTAGTGCCAAGCCAATGTCCAGCCAGAGGGACCAAATCCTAGCATTTAGGAATATTGGCAACCTGGGGAATGTTATTTTCATAGATAAAGACTTTTCAAGTATAACTGCCTGAAAAAAAAAAACTGAGAAGTCTTGCTAGAGGAAATCAGCATTGCACACTTCACAGATCACTGATAACAGCTCTGAAAACATAATTATCTACCCGTGTATCCCTGATTATTTTGGTGAAGAATCAACACATGCATACAAACATGTTCATGCTCACACATATTCAAAAGACTAATCAAACCCCAAAAAAATGTAGTTGAGTTCTTAAATAATGACACAGAATTTGTTCATTCCCTCTCTCACTTTGCAACAAGTAAGCATTCTAGATGAGAATTGTTACTCAATAAGGGCATCTATTTCAGCCTCTTTGCATAGCTCAAAATGAGTCAGGCATGTTAAGCAATGAAAAATTGCACTTATTAGCAATCTGTACAATACTCAAACGCCACAGGACTCAGGTTTGCTCATGTGAACTTTGTTAAGGAAAAATTTAGACCTCAGTGAGGTCTGATAGAGTGGAAAAGAGCTCAGAACTGGAATTAACTTTTATCTCTGTCATTCACGCATTTCCGATCTTGGTCAAGCCATACTCTCTATACCTCAGGTTCTCAAGCTTAAAATAGACCAGTGATATCTGATTGTAGAATTGTTGTTAGGAGTCATGAGAGTTCTGAAGTACTGAAAATAGTACCTGAAAGCATGACTGATAATACATCTTCAATTCTCGGTCCTGCACTAATTTTGCAGAATAGTCTTCTGACCACTTTTAAATGGCTGTGTCCCTTACCATCACTGAGAAGAAAAATTCTAAAGGAAATTTAATCAATTCACAAAACCAGAAAAACTAACACATCATCCTTATACTTGATTTTTCCACAGAAATTCATAAACATATTTTTTCATACCTTCTGTGATCCTCGAAGATAAGCCAGGAGTGTCCGGCACATGGGTAAAAGGGTAAGGCTGCAGTTGAGGTTCAGGACAGATGCAGAGGCTCTGCTTAGACACAATCCTACCTGAACAAACAAGACCAGGGTCCAAACAGAGTCAAGTGTAAATGAAAAGCAACCTTGACCTGCAGTCGCAGGTCTCGCCCTGCTCCCTAAGGACCATGACAAATGCCAAGTCCTTCAAGAGTCCTGAAGGGTTCCTTTCATCTCACTAAAGCTTCCTGAGGGAAAAAGAAAATCTTTCTGCTGCCAATGCCCATAAAACTGATGTTTCTCCTTTCTGCTAATGATATAATCACTTTAACATATTTTTGCATCTGTGGGTCAATTTCTTACACTAACCCTGGCTTTAAGAAGCCTTGGGTCTCAACACTATGTGTTCTACAACCCCAGGATCCGGCATCACAGGAATCAGAACTCACAGATAAGCTAAGGAGAGTTCTAAAAGGAACCGCATTTGTAGTCTGCCCTCTCTCTGGAACTCCCTTCATCTCTACACAGCCTACCCATTCACACACAGTCCCCTCCAACTCTTCAGTCCAGCCTCTCTTACAGCTTTGCCTTAAACTATGGGTACTGCCCTGGCCTGAAGATGGGAATTATCCCAGTGAGACAAGGATTCTTGTTACTTTTGTATTGTCCCATCATGTTTTCAACACTCTTCCAATCACCTCTTTTTAAATCTTATTTTATTTTTAATTGACGAATAAGTACTGTACACATTCATTAGGTATAAGGTGAAATATTTACATGAACACACAATATAAGATGACCACACTACACTAACAGAGATGTGTCACTTCCTGCTTTGCATCAACACTTACCATTTGTTTGCACTAAGGTCACTAATTCAACTCTTTTCTGCATTGTGAAACACGTAATACATTACTGACTTACAATTGCCACATTGCTCAACTGGTCATCAGAACTTGTTTCTCCCGTCTACTAATAATCTTCAACTAGCATCTTCCCTCCAAAGTTCACCACAGCAAGCCCCAGTAATCATTATCCTACCCTCTGATTCTGTGAATTCAACTATTAGATTCTAAATTGTAAGTAACACCATGATAGTTCTCTTCTCTGTGTGGCTCACTTGACTAAGAACACTCTAAGTTCAACACGTTGTTGCAAATTACCAATTTGAAATAAGACCATATCTAGTAAAACTGTGATTCATTTGTTTAAATATATAGGGTCTTTTTGTTGTTTTAGTGTTTTAACTTTTTTAAAAGAAATCCATTTCCATTTGATCACTGTTAAAATATTTCTTCATGACTGAATAAAGGAATTATATAGAACAGATCCTATAGATATTAGTAAACACACTTACCTATCTTTACTGTTCAATTTGCATTTATTAACTCTAAACATCCCCCTGAAACTTGAGAATGAAATTGCTAGTAATATCTCTTCTATACGACAGAACGTGTCATTATGATATTAAAATTTGACCCACCACCGCAAAGAGCAGCAACAACAACAACAACAAAAACAACTTGAAATTTATAGAACCAAATCGCCATCCTAAAGATTCTGCCTCAAGTACCTGTGCTCTTAACCACTGCACACGCCACCTCCCAAGCTTGACTTTAAATAAAGAACAGAAGCAAATAGCAGATTATAAATACTTTGTTGATTGATCACTGAAGATTAGAACTAAGTGGTTTTAGAAAACGGCCCTAGATGTCTTCCCTTCTTTGTTCCTTCTCTTAATCATTAGAGAAGCCTGAGGTATCAATTCTGTAGTACTAGAGGAAGCCACAAGGACATATTCATTACAATGGACTAGAAATGGTATGGTGGAGATGGGATTTCCAACACACTTTTCCTTTGTTCTATGACGTATGACTGCCTTTGACTTCCTTTGTTTTTTTTCCTGTTTCTCTTGGTGCCTGCTGATCTCCCTATGAGCACAGCATTTCTGAAATGCTTTAACATCACTTTGCATCGGTTGCTTTAGAACAGATTGTTACTGTGATCCTCAGATCAGCTCCTTAAGTTAGGCTCTGACACCTCATAGATGACAGCTGTTACAAAAAAAAGAAAAGAGAGATATTCAGCTAGGAATTCTCAGCTCTATGGTTTGGGGTAGTATCTCGATACCTTTTCTACAAATTTTCCAGATAACTCTAACAATGTAGCCTAGGTTAAGGACCACAATCTTAAACTACTTAGCTAAACTGTGCTGCTTATGAGGTAGGAAATGAGAGCTACCATTAAATTATAGCAAGTAAATGTGTATTCCCAAATGTATGGCCAAATTTAGCTTAAAAACTTAATCTTCATTAGAAATATAAAAGCAACTATTCCAAATATATATAAAACCAAGAAGTGACAGCAATGTCACCTCTTTAAAGCTGACACAGTATATATCTCAGCAGCTGGGCCCACTGCTTGATAATCTGATGCACACAATGAAGCTAGATGAATAAAAGATGTTTTCTTATGTTACAAACTGTTGTAAGAAAGCAAGTACTTCATGCATTTTGCCGATGATTTATAAAGGAATCTGGCCGGGCGGTGGTGGCGCACGCCTTTAATCCCAGCACTCGGGAGGCAGAGGCAGGCGGATCTCTGTGAGTTCGAGGCCAGCCTGGTCTACAAGAGCTAGTTCCAGGACAGGAACCAAAAAGCTACGGAGAAACCCTGTCTCGAAAAATCAAAAATAAATAAATAAATAAAAATAAAAAAAAATAAAGGAATCTGAAGAAGTCAAGTAGTTTGCCCAAAGCCACAGAAAATAATTTGAATAGTCAATGAAAGTCCCACTATTATCAGAAGATACCATCTCTCTACATGAAATGCAATAATATTTATACACATATAAAGAAAGAAGAAATACATTTTTAAAAGCTACAAACTTACATAGGTCACTGCCATAACTCTCTTATTGTAACCCCCAGAAGTCATATGCAAATCCATGCATTAAGACGGCCTTAGATAAATCTTCTGCGAAGTGATTGAATCTGTAAAAATTCTAGTAAATATATCTCACATAAATCAACACAAATGCTTATTTTAATAGGTTTTTTTTTAAGATTGAAATCTAGTTAAGAAGGACATAATTAAATCCAGTAAGATTGTAAGACAAATCAGATGAGGGAAGAACAGATTCTCAGCAGAGCATATTTTATAGGTTACAGGTCTTCAAATCAAAATTGTCAGAATTTAAAGACTACTGCCAATTCTCTCCAAATATGGGAAAGTTATTTCTACTTTCTGATGTCTGTATTATTCATCTGCAGCATCTTGTAAGGAGAGGAGTCACAAATTATCGTAAAATAGAAGACATTTTCTACACCATAAATGCTATTCTTTCTAACATTTGATGTATTCTGCTTTTGGTGGAGGAAAAAGAAAAAAGAAGATAGAATGGTAAGAAATAAAACAAAGAGAAAGCAAGAAGAAAATATGGAAGAAAAAAATTAAAGAATTCTCTGAAATATATTACATTTTTACATTACTCATTTCTTTGTTGAACCCCAATTTTTTCTTAGAAATGAAAAGAGAGGGGCAGGGAGAAATGTCTTGTGGTTAAGAGCTCCTCTTACAAAGGACCCAGAATCAGTTACCAGCACTCACATAGGGGTGCACAACCATCCATAGCTTCAGTTCTAGGAGATTCAAAGTCCTCTTCTGCAGGTACTGAGCACACATTTGAAGGACAGGGATACATGAGTTAAGCACTTCTGTCGATAAAATAAACTAAATAAAACTAAAACATTGTTCTGAGTGGAGGAGAAAAAGAGGAATTATAAAAGAATGTAACTAGTCCATCCTCTCATCACAGAAGGGATATTGAGACTGTACGAGGCAGAGGACCAGGATTCCTGATGTGAGATAGTCTTCTAGACATGAAAAGGCTACACCCCTGAAATCTCACTAATACAAACGTGTAAATGACCACACAAGTGGACATGCCAACAATATAGTTGAGGAAACCTATAGGTGAAGAGCTACAGGATATCAATGACTGCAGAAAGAAGAAGAATTAGCCTTCTCCAGGGAAGAGCCTTCAATAGGGGTAATCCAGTAGGTAATCCAATCCCAAGTGGCCAGCCCTAACACATGTGCATACAAAAAGCACTAAATGGACATGGTAGAATGTATATTTGTAAAAAAAAAAAAAAGGAAAAGAAAAAAGAAAAAACAATCATTTCAAAATTAGTAGTAAAGTTGAGAGTAGGGAACACAGAAGTAGTTGGAGAGGGGAGAGGAAGAGTGGAAATTATGTAAAGATATTACCAATGTATTATCAGAAATATTTTTAAAAGATATAAAAATAACAATAAGATTCTGCCAAATAAAAAACAACATAGGGAAAAGAGAAATGGCTCAGTTGTAAAGAGGACTTGCTCTTTCAGAGGACTCAGACCTAGGGTCGGTGCCCAGCACTCACACATTGGCTCACAAGCATCCAACTCCACTTCTAAGAGACCCGGAAAAATTTAACCCACGAGATTCTAGACGGCTGCTTTATCTGCAATATTAATATACCAAGATAATAATGTCTCTTAAAATATGTAAACTAAGATCTAATTAAACATGAAAGTTCAGAGCTTTAAAAATACCAATAAATCATCTCCACTTCCTTTAGGATTAAATACTTTATAAAAAATTTGTATTCTTCCTCATTAATAGTCATTTCATTCTGGAATGTTTAATTATTGTGTTTACTATACAGTAATTCAAATCAAAGTGATTTTAAATGCACTTTGGGAAGGACAGGGTTTATTTTGGAATTCCTTTCCGTTTTCATGATGCAAAACCCAACTGGAAATTTTACCAATGATTCATTTCCTCACGTATGTTTCCTGAATATGCTTGGTTTTTTAAAAAAAAAAAAAAAAACTAAAACCAAAACTTTCCCCTCAGTTCATAAGGTACAAAATTCATGCATTCAGAACAGTGTTGAGATTGAGGAAAACAGAAAAGTGTTTTTAAATTGGCATTATTAGAAAACATTTCACCTCTTTACTTATTGAGTATTGATACATTCTCCATCAGTATGTTTGCTAAGTCTATTCATTTTTATTTAATTCCTATTCTGCCATTGGCTCCAAAAGAATCCACATTCTTAAATGAACGCTCCAGAGTTCCCGTCTCAGGGAGCTGGTGATCACTAGAGGGCAGTATTATTTTCCTAGTTCACGTTTGTCCCAATGTCCCAGAGACATAATTAAAAGAATTTCTGGTGTGCTGTCATGTTAAGATGATACATACACTTGAAATCCTTGTGATGGACTGTTGATCTGTCCGCCCCCCCCCCTCCATGTTTATTTATTGAAGCATTAGTCCTCAAGGTCCTCAAAATTATTCAGCACATTGGAAAACAACAGTTTAAAGAAATCAAGACCCCCCCCCACTTCCGGAAAGAATTAGAATTCTATTACCATGTTATAGTTTTTCTATTATATTTGTCTTATTTAATTTCATTCAGCTGATGTTACATAATATTAAGTTAGATTAGCTTTATAGGCAGTTAAGTAGCTACAGATAAAGAGGAAGTAGCAAATTTAGGCTGCAAAGCCCTGTGTTTGAAAATTCAGGTACTTGTATCCAGATGTCTTATTGTGTGATTTCATAATTGTTCAGTGTTAGTTTGGCCATCTCTAACAACGCACCTTAAAGAAAGCAACTTCAAAAGCATTTGTTTGTTTCCTATTGCTCTTGGGTCCAGGAATTCCAAGAACAAGCTACCAGGGTGTTCAGTGTGTCTGTGAGGGCCATCTTTCTGCTTTGTAGATGGCTATTCTCAGGGTGCAACTGAACATCATGATGGAAATCAGTAGATATGAACAGACACACAGACAGACATGGAACATGAACTAGTCTTTCCTTCTTCTTTAGGGATTCCTTACATAGTATACACCAGTCTTTGTCACACAGACTCTACCCTTCTGACCCATTTGTCTCAACTCTTGAACCCAGCACTGTAGGAGTGAAAGGGGAAAGGTTACATATGTTCAGACTATACACAGCACAGCGTAAGTGCATTTTTGGATGAGAGTGGTCATTAAGAGGACTGCTGTTTAATAACAACTACTATCAAGGAACAGACTAGAAGGAACTAGAACAGAGCGTAGTACCTTGGTTACCGTATATCACTGATAACAAAAATGAAACTCTGTTAACGACAAGCCACTTATGTCTGAGTTACCTCTAGAAAGGAGTCAGGAATAACCAGGGTTTGTCAGGGAATTTATGTTGTCACTAACTTTATTAAAGTATAATTCTTTTTATTGAGTTGGCAGATATTCTAATTAGCTTGACGTAAGTGGTTATTTCACAGTATATACACATAACTAATTGAGCTGTGTATCTTTAATATGCAGTCTTTTGAATTATCAATCTTAATTCTTTTTACTCATTAAGTAGAAAATAAGTTAATTATAATTTCTTAAAAGTGGATAGAGGAAATGGGAGGGAGAAATGATGTAATTATACTAAAATTTCAGCATAAACAATTATATTTTAAATTCAAATAGTTATATCTAGCTAAGCAAACATCACAAATATCCCTGAATTATATTAATCTTAACTACTATGATAACCCTACTGCTTGTATATATAATGATGGCTTATATACATTTCTTTGGGTATACACATACCATTGGATTTTTAAGGTTTCTAACATTAGGCAGAATAAAACATCTAAGGTAAGCATCTTGCATATAAACTTTCTCAATATATCTACCCATTTCATAAGACAGATTTCTAGTAACTAATTAGAAATGGCACAGCTTTTAAAGATACATTATCACCCTCACTGGTGATGGGGTCCACCTGTCAATACACTGCCTTTTAGTGAACTGTTCTTGCTCGCTCTTTCCCAATGGCTTCTGTTCCCCCTGGCCATCTGCATGCCTGTGAATCTATAGCTCCTTCCCGTGCTCTATTTTTATCAACATGTATTGACTGCACTAAGCAGAGGGTTCCATGGTGACAATGAGTACATGCAAATAACGTTCTTTCACAATGTCCCCTTCACCTTCTTATCTCCCCTCTACCCACATTGATCCCTTTCTTCCTTAGGTGTCCCTATTTTGCACTTCTGTATTTTAAAAAACATCTAGATTCCCTATATATGAAAGAAACAACATTTCTCTCTATGGAACTGACTTACTTTGCTTATCCTAAGGATCTCCAGTTCTTCTCAATTTCCTGCAGATGAAATGATTTTATTTTATGGCTAAGTAAACATCTGTGTATACATATTACCATTATCTACTCATCTCTGATATACCTGAGTCCATAATCGGTTACTGTGATTAATGCTTCTATACATGGATGTGCAGGTATCTTAGCTGTATGCTAACATAAATCCCTTCAGGGATAGAGTGAGGAATGATACAGCAGCTCTGTGTTTAGGGTTTTTTTGCTGTTGTTTTGAGGACACTCTGGTGATGTCTCTGGAGACAACAATAGTTTTTATTCCCATTAGGTGTGTATAAAAGAGGTCCTTCCCCCTGCTGTATTGTAACCATCACTTGTTGTAGAACATATATTTTTTATAACCAGAAAACCTAAAGGGCCTCATCTTCTACCATCTAACCTAGGGTCTGTCTCTTCTCTGCGAGTTTCCAGCCAAGAGGAAACATCCTGCTTGAATTCCTCCGGAGACAGCAGTCTGTTCCACTGTCAAACTGTTTCTTATGTGCAGATGAAATCTGTTTCCTGGTAACTTCCACCCACAGAGCTGCACTGGATAACAATTTCCTGAAATGGATATCTGAAACAGAAGATAAAAGGGGATGATTTCCTGGTCCGATATTATTTTTTCATGTTGAAAGTAATTTATAACTCTTGAAATAATTTTAAGAGTTGCTTATCATCTCAGACACTTCCCAAGGCAACTCTGTTAAATAAATCCACAAAAGAGACACAGGAAGATCACCACCATATTCCTTACTCTACGGGATCCAAAATAAATGACAACTGTTGTCCTTGAGTTCATGACACATAAGTCTGATTCCCAGGAGTCACTATGAAGCCATGACCCTTCTTTTCTACACTAATAGAGGGAAAAAAATCAGTGAGGAAGAGAGAATAGGAACAGAATTTGCTCCTACTGCAGCTCACTATATTACATGGAGTGTGAAGCCAACATTCCTATTTCCCTCTTAACTTTTAACTTTACCTAAGCTAAAAGCTTTCCATTCATGTGGTTTGCTTCCTACCCAAAGTTTTGGCATCTTATTAAAAGACTTTTTAAAAAATTAAAAGGAAAAAATTTCTGCGAATTAGCCAATTCCAGGAGAACAACACCAGGTACCTTTTCTGATGAATTAATTTTCAAACAAGCATTTTTCTTCCAACTAGGAATTTCTTCACAGTTTGGAGAAATATGACATCTTACAAAGGGCCACGCAAATATGTTGCTCAAAGGGCTGTGAAAAGGCCTTGGCAGTGTTAATAGTACGTATAGAACTGGTCCCTTTTTTTAGCTTCCTCTTGTGCGTCAACAATCAGCCATTTCCAAGAAAAATAAAATACTAGAGTTTATAAAGCATATGTGTATTGTGATCCGCTATTTGTCAAGACTTCTACCCTGTAAAGTTAATTTTAATTGATTCTTCTCTCTCTGAAACATATTTAATTAAACCAAGTGTTGTATATTAAACTATACAATGCCTAATTCTTACAGCTCTTTCATAGACTGGCAGATCATCAGCTCTTCTGTTTGTATTTAACTAAACTACACCAACATTTTATAAAGAAACAAGAATGGGAGGTGAAATCCCCTCCAAGCACTGTCATTTCCTAACTACACAACACAGGCAGAGGAAAAAGTGAGTTTACACACCTTACCCAGTACCCCTCCAAAGCACAATACCTCTTTACCCTTTTATCTGCTCATCCTTTTTTTCTCAACTCCTACAGTTTCCTATTATGACATGGAAGACTTTACCAGACTTTCCCAAATCTGACTACAGATGGGAAATGCCCGATGAACTGATGGACTACTTTAAAATCTGCATACCTTCACTGCCCTTTGTAGAATTCTGGGTTTTGTATCTCATGATGGGGAGCAGTCTAGAGAGATGGCTCGGTGGCTAAAAGTGTTTGCTGAAATCAGACTACCAGAGCCCTCATAAAAAGCCAGAAGAGATCACATATCTGCAACCCCAACACAGTAGGGGTCAGGTCAGGAGAATGGGGGCTTAACTTATGCCAGCCTTGGTCCAGGGTACAGCCAATGAGAAATCTGTCTCAGGGAAATATGACTGAGAGGGACACCTCACATTGTCCTCTGTCCTTCACATTCGCATTTGAGTTTATAAACACAGGCCCACAGTGCACACATACGTGCACACATACACACATTCATAAACCACACATAGCTATATCACACACATGTATGCCTAGAACACATACCTCACACAAATGTGCATATACCATACATAATTGTATATATTATATCACACACAAAACAAACAACAAACAAACAAACAAAAAAGCTCTGTTGTGGGCCCCTCAAGACACACAACTAATTTTATGCTGTACCAGTTCAGCATACACTCTGAAGCCATTAATTTAAGTTAGAAGTCTCTTTACTAGCTGTGTGAACTTACGTAATACTTATTCTATCTCAACCTAATTTTTTTCTCACCTGGAATTTGAAAAATGAAGAGACAATAGTACATACATCAGAAAGAAATATATAGTAATACGTGAATGATATAGAATTAAGTGTAGGGGTGCTTAGCAAGAAGCATTGTTGGCCCTCCACAGAAAAAGATAAAGTTTCTCTAAAGTCCATTCTTTCAGATATCTCATCTTTATCTCTGTAGAGTGGGGTCCCTGTTACAATTATGAAGGTGAGCTTGATTTCACTCATCTGCATCTAATGAATTCAAAGGAAGTTCTAAGCAACTATTAGATGTTGAAAGAATGAATGGCCCTTCAACATTTTTTCCTCCAGTAAAAAGAGGGAACAAAAAGTGATCACCCAAGAAATACAGTTCAAATCTAGGCTTAGAATTCAGAACTGCTCTATCTTATCGTCCAAAAGTAACCAGTCTTTTCTACTCTCCAGTTTCCAGCAGCTCAGACTAATTCTGGAAATGAGCAATGCCCAGTCTATAAAAATATCTGAGAGCAGCTAGAACTCTTTCATGAGTCTACAGGGGTCAGTCGGTCCAAGCCATTTTTGTCTTAATTTATATTACAAGTAGGTTTTGACAAGCCAAATTGATGATATCATAAGGCCATGAGGCTATATTTTCATATGTGGCTCAGATTAGCTCCCAGATGCATTGCTTAAATTAGTCCACATTATCACTACAAGTCCCCGTTCCCTATCCACAGCTCACACTATTTCAATCCCATCTGTGACGCAAGTTGACCTTATGCAGCCTCCGTGACAAATAGACAAACTCTAACAGCCTTGAAACTCCAGCGCAAGGCTTACTTTTCTGTGAGGATCTATTAGAGCAAACACTTCACTCTGCCCTCTATATCTCTTCTCCCATTTTCAGAAACTCTGACAAGCCTGGAGCCTTTTTCAATGATTCATTTTATGTCAAAGAGCATTTAATTACAAGCCAGATTGTTTTATATTTGATTATTCACATCTCCCTAAGTTATCAAGTGTCCGTACAGGTTAAATGTCAAAGCTTAAATTGCCTCTTATTCCTGGTGATCTTAAAATGCATGGTCATTCATAAAGACTTTATGTATAATAAATACTCACTGAGCAAAACATGGTTTGAGCAATGAAAGGTGGCAAAAATAAAATGTGGTCATCAAACAAATAGAGATAAAAGACAAACCCATGAAGAAGCTGATTATATAATGCTCCAAAATCTTGAAGGTTTTTGTATTTTCTTTTTCATAACCTAAAATGCCTGTGATACTGTGGTTCTTGTGCCTATAAATCAATTCTTTTTTCTTATGTGAATGGTTTCATTATTCAGTTTGTATAATGAATAAATCATTATAAGGATATGAAGTTAAAACACAATGGCTGTTACATGGCAGCAAAACTTCACTCAAGAAGAAAATATGAGCTAGAGAGATGGCTCAATCAGTAAAATGCTTGCTGCACAAGCACTAGGAATTGAGTTTATATCCACAAAACCCATTAAAAAAAAAAAACAGCACGACGGTGTATGCCTCTGATTCCAACACTGTGAATTCTGGAGGCTCAATGGCCAGTCAGTCCAGCCAGTAGGTATGCTACAGGTTCAACGAGAAATCCCGTCTCAAAATAAAATAATAAATAAATAAATGAAGTAGGAAGTCAAGGGTGATACAGAAGATAGTCTTATGCCTTGTAAACACCCCCCCACACACACACACATGGGTGGGTATACCCACGTGTATTCAATAACACACACACTTAAAACAACAGTTAGCTGAGTACTGGAGCAATTGTTTAGTATGTGAGAGGCCATAAACTTGATTCCAGAACCACAAAGAAAAGGAAGAACAAGAGAAGACGACAAGGACAGGAGAGGGTAGAATGAAGAGGAGTAAGACAGGAGAAGGGAAAGAAGGAGGAAGGAGAAGGGGAAAAGTGGGAGGAGGGAAAAGAGAAACAGGTGACAGATGGGGAAAATAAAAATGGCATTCAGTTATGAGTTAGTTAAAAATCAGATTAAACAATAATGATTTTGATAAGGCTTCACCAAGTCAGTTATAAATGGCATGTGGTGGACAACTAGGAAATAATCCATATTGATTAATTGTTTAAAAATGTATATTCTCCAATCATCACTTCTTATAAAACAAATGAAAGTGGACATCCTTAAGGCTGTAATAAACTATAATTGAAGCCAAATAATACTAACAGGCTTCTGTCCTCCAGCTGCCCTAGAAACTTCAAACTTTCCCGTAATATTTGATTCCAGCTGACACCGTTTCTCAGTTTAAACAGTGCGAAGGGAAAAGAAAATCTTCAAAACAAGTGATCATTTCCAGAGAAATAGCTGATGGGAGATCAGTCAGCAACATGCCTGCCACCATAGCACATGGGCCTAGGCTCCCTGCCCAGGGTCTTGTTAAAAGCTGAGTGTAGTCATTGCTGTGTGTAACCCTAGTGCCAGAGTGAAGAGACAGGTAAATCCCTGGAGTTTCCTGGTCAGACATTCTTGTCAATCACTGAGCTCCGGGTTCAGTGTGAGACCTTGTCTCAAAAAATATGGTGGAGAGCAACAGAGGAAGACACCTTGATTCCAGTCTCTGGGTTCTTCCCGTGTGCAAAAGTGTTCACGCACGTTTACACGCACAAACAAACTATTTAGGGATGCACGCTAAATGAATAAATAGAACAGGCTTGAGAACTGTTTCCTCATAAAAATAAATATATAACCAAACAGGAAGAACCTATCCTACTCTGCATCCAGATTTCCTTATTGCCAACTTAAATCGGTCCTGTGTTGAAGGCTAGTGTATTTTTTTCCATTCTTTCTAAAAGTGAAGATCCTTTTATGTTCAACGCAAGCATGGTTTTTCCTCATAAACATTTATTACAAGTCAATGGAGCATGTAGCTATTACATAAGAATTTAAGCCTCTTTCTTTAAAGGACAGAGGAAAACAGTATCAGAGCTTGATATTTCTGTCAGGTTGTATCTAGCTTGTCTTTTAACGTATCCAACCGCTATGACAACGTGATTCACTTCTAGACTGTGTCTGTCTGGGAAAGTTAAAGTTCAACAGGACTGGAATTCAAGGTTGCATATAAGCATGTTCATGAGCTTCTACAGACAGTGCTGTTGAAGGAAAAGATCAGCAGCTGCCGAGCAAGAAAATGTGGATCTCGGGTAACACCTGTGGCCTCAATAGAGGTCACTGGCTTTTAAGCCTTAAAGAAGAAGTTAAAGAGCATTCAAAACCACCTTCACTTGGCTTTAAGGAACAAAAATACTTCCAGTAAACCCATGAAGTGGCTTCACTTATTTGGCTGAAAGACATTAGTGAGATGAATCATCTCTTTTTATGATATGATGATCTCTTTTTTGATGATGATGTTTGTGCCCACACCTAAGTCTTTATTACCTTTTAAGATATAAAAAAAAAAAGCTTCAAGAATTAGAGAAGTTGGTTATATAACACTGCTAAATTTTCTTCCTTCAACATAAGTAATCTGGGACCTGGGAATGGTTAGGAGTACAACTGACTTTGCTGAGCATGATCGACTTGAAAACTCAGCAGGGCCCAGATTTTCTCAAGGGATAGACATAGCATATTTGACAACAATCATCACCTGCAGAGTGACTTCGCAGGCACTCTTCATCCGAAACAACCACCCCAAACCCTTGCCTCATCCCTCGTCATTAATCCATTTTCAAATTCTCCCATATTCTTTCTAAAATTAAAAGCCAATATGGGTACTTACATTTTCAACTGGAAATTGAAGAACCAGACCCTGTAGTTTTAATAAATTTTATATAAAATATAATTTGAAGCTCACAACTTGGTCAACGTTCAAAAATTTATGTTATTTGTGCAATATCATACCATTACCACTGATACTCTTGATGTCTATAATTATTTCCATATTTGACCTTTGAACTAAGAGTCACATCATGCTCAGAAAACATTAATGGCAGACACCTCATTTCAACAGAAGTTAGAATGGATGTCAAAAAGACTTCAACAAATTAAATTTTATATATCTAAAATTCTTCCTTTAAAATGCATTTTTTCTCCTTACATTTGGACATATTCGACTACAAGAATAGACCAGTTTTATTCAAACAAACTTTTAAAAAAATGAATCCAGTTTGAACCAGCAACTAAACTTTACAAAGAATTGGATTTTCTATCTTACGTTTGAAAAGACTTACAAAATTCAAACATCTAAATAGTTGTTTCAGTGAAAGTTTCTAGAGTCCAAGACGGTATCCAACTCTAAAGAAAAGAAGAATGAGATGTAGCAAATGGGATACAGACAACTCGCAACAGCAAACACCACCTTATCTCTCAAATAGAGACTGAAACCTCGTGTGGAAATCCTACATTCTTGTGGTTTAAGGAGAGTCATTCCATGCCAGCTGAAAGACATTAATACAAACCACTGATGTTTGTCAGGTGCTCCCCTTAGACATTATGAACTATGAGGGAAGAAAAGAAAAGATATTTTTCACTTTGTCTACTTCAATGTATTTTTTTTTTTTTTTTTTTGGTTTTTCGAGACAGGGTTTCTCTGTGGCTTTGGAGCCTGTCCTGGAACTAGCTCTTGTAGACCAGGCTGGTCTCGAACTCACAGAGATCCATCTGCCTCTGTCTCCCGAGTGCTGGGATTAAAGGCGTGGGCCACCATCGCCCGGCTTCAGTGTATTTTGAAAATGGAATTTGAAAATCATGCTTCTCCAAACCAGAATATCGGACACAGCTCAAAACGCCCACGTAACTTAGAAGGTAACATGAGCCAGGAATATCAGTGGGGTAGACAAAAGCAGCCTCATGACCCTAACTCATCAGCTCATCTCTACCCGCAGGTACTACTTTTTACTTTCAAGTTTCATATCAAACCCTCTTTGCTTAGGGCACCATCATGCACCTTGAAGTCAGGGATGGCAGGGTGGTAGGCAGGCACACAGGCAAAGCACACCGAGGAAGGAGCTGGACGAACAAGGAGAAACTAGAAATCTGCCAGAACAACTGTTAGGCTGTCTCCCTCCAGCTGAAGGGAGCTTCCCAAGTTTCACTAAATGTGGTTACTTGTAATTTGAAGTCATGAAATTGAAAACTTTATCAAGAGAAAAGGGAATCAGGTCAAAAAAAGGCATCGTCTAAAATTATTTCTTTTTTTTTTTTTTTTTTTTTTTTTTTTTTTTTTTTTTTTTGGTTTTTCGAGACAGGGTTTCTCTGTGGCTTTGGAGCCTGTCCTGGCACTAGCTCTTGTAGACCAGGCTGGTCTCGAACTCACAGAGATCCGCCTGCCTCTGCCTCCCGAGTGCTGGGATTAAAGGCGTGCGCCACCACCGCCCCAACAAATCTTAATTTAAAAATCTATTTTTAATCCCAGAGATATAAAATGCTTTACTCTGAATACATAATTCATTTCATTTTGCCTTTACTACATGTTACTTTTAATAGATAGATAGATAGATAGATAGATGATAGATACCTGTCTTTAAGAATTTCTAGGGCCATAGAAATAAATTTGACCATATAAGACAATATATTGAAAAAAAACGTATCCTAGAAACCATTGTCAAATTCAGCTTTCTAATTTCTAACAATACACGCAATCAAAATCCATATACTACTTACTCCTTACACCATTCCCTTGGTCCCATTGCCAATACAGGAAAGAAGTTATTTTCATAAGAAATGCTATGTCACAGTGTTTAAGTTTATCACAGAGAAAATTGTATAGTATATGAAAGTGTAAAGAGAAGTAGGCTCTAGGTGCTGAGTATTTCCTAAGCGAGTAACCTGCTGTTAAACAAGTTTCCTTAATACCTACAACATGGCACAGGCATTCGAAGTCACACTTCAGAAGGGACTTCTGTATATGTAAGGGGTGTATTTGACATTGACGTTAACTCCAGTTTTCCTTCAGGAAGGAAAACCCTTCTCTTATTGCTTTCTGCAAACGTTTCTTAATGACCTTCAGGAGTGTCATGCCATGGCGCTATGGTAATTAGAACCTGCTGCCTGCTAAGAGACACAAACACTATATAACATCTTTCACATCTGTGCTGTGTTCAGTTCCCCCAAACACTTGACTATCGTGTCATAATGTGCTGTGTAACACGGATATGACTAGAACATATTTGTGTTTTCCCGGGTACCGAGTAGTAACATGAATTCCTATATAAGGTTGTAAAGGAAGAGAATACAGGAAAGAAGGAAACTGCCATCTTTCAAGATTTTAAAAATAACACAGTGACCTTCATGTTTAAATTCTTTTCTTAACTTCCTCTTATGAATAGGACCTGTGTTGAAGAAGATTCAGGACTTTAAAAAATATATAGTAAGAATATAGACCAATTTCAAGCTCATGAGTAGACTTCCATGAACAATGCTCTGTTACTTTAACTTTCTTTAAAGAATCAGAACAATATCATGAAATAATTATATTTTTTTATTTGCTAAAAAATTTCAGTTAATAATAGTAATAGGTCTTCTTAATGACTTCCTGATTAAAAAAAAAATCTTCTACCTCAAACAGAAATTCTACCCAACAATCAGTCAAGTTCCTACAAACTTTGCAACAATGACCAAAAACAACACATATCTTTCTCCTCTCAAAAAGAAGCAGGGACGAAAGCAGTGGTCAATCAAAGGTTCCAGCTGACCAATGAAACACAGCCTCATTACTGCGTACCTATTTACTAAGCATCCTATAAGCACTACAATAATGGATAAAGGGACAAACCAACATGCCTTGCAAGCCATGTACTGTATGCTCAGCAAATCCCCCCATCTCTATGTCATTGAACTCCATTTAGCATGTATACTTATAAACATAAATAATACAAAATATTACTCTTTAATGGTATCTACAGTGTCACTACCAACAATATTAAACACTACTATATAGTATTTACAGCAGTACTTATACTCTAAGCATTTATGTACCAGATGCTAAGCATTGCACCTGCCTTTTCTTATGCAATCTTCAATGCCTAAATTTCATTTCAAAGATTAGATTGTCTCAGAACATTAGTTTACCCAAATCCTAAATGCATAAAAATGCCTGAACATGTTCTTTGAATTTGAGGCCAGCCTGGTCTACAGAGCTAGTTCCAGGACAGCCAGGGCTACAAAAGAAACTTTGTCTCAAAAAAAAAAAAAGCCTGAACCATTATTTAAATTCATCTCCATAGAATTCTAAGTTTTTGTAATAAGAAAGTACAAAGAAATCTTTATTCTTCCTCTCCAGAATTAGTTCTGGGATTTTAAAAATTGTTACTATGGCAAACTCAGTAGTTAGCAGGATGGACATGAAAAAACACTGACTAGAAGTTAGAAGATCGGTTTTCCACATTCAGTTTTGCTCTGAGTACACGAAGACTGTAACAATCCCTTTAGTCTCTGTGGCACATCACAGTACTACTGTCTTCCCTCATGTTTCCACAGGCTGACTAATTCTCAATAGAAGGATCTAGGGCCTCTGCTGCACGTGAAACCAAACAGCCTTCAGAATCCACAAAGCTCGTTCCCTGAAGTCACATTTAATGCCATTTAAGCTATCAAAATGAAATGCTGGTTCTATTGCTCCTGGAGAGTTCATTTATTTGATTCCCAAGGACATGAAGAAAGTATAAGGATCACTGAAGAACATTATTCGAAACAAAGGTAGTAGGGCTGGAGAGACGGCTCAGGGGAAACGAGCACTTGCTCCTCATCCAGAGGACACAGGTTTGATTCCTAGCATCCACATGGTGGTTCACAACCTTCTAACACTCTAGTCCCAGGAAATCCAATGCTGCCTTCTGACCTCTGTGGCCACTAAAGATGTAAGTAGCACACAGACATACAGGCAGACAAATCATTCAAAAACAAAATAAAATAAATAAATATTGAAAATATTTTCAGAATAATATAGTAGTCTTTACGTTTGATCAAGTACTTATTGACAAAGATAAAGGTATAATACATAATATATAAACAAACATCCAAAAAATCCCATTCAGGACCATTGTGAGAGGATGCATATGAACCTCAGTTAAGGACAGAGAATATAGGCTTCCGAGAGAGCCCAGCAAAGACAGACACTCCCTACCAAACCTGGTGGCATCAGCTTTATCTCTCCAAGGCATGCATACGTTAGCAGGAAAGAAACCACTCTTACAAACTGTCTTCCACACATGTGCCACAGCTTGTGTCTCCCCAACCCCAAGACACACGCATACAGTCTACATACAAAAATACAAGAGAATCCCATGTGTAACACAGTCTATGTGAGAGCTCTGAATAATAGAAGGAATGAGCAGAATGCGTTTTTCCCTGTCACTCCAATGAGGGCTCCGACTGGACTTTGACATTTCTTAGCTACCGTGATCTGCAGAATATTATCTAACCACTGTGAGCCTAAGATTTTCAAATTTTATTGTGTTGGAATTCTTATCTTTTATGATTGTTACAAAAATTCAATTAAATATAAAGATTGGATACGTTTAAAAACAAATGTGCCAAGAACTGTACCTGTGACTTTGTGTGTGACCAATAAATGGTAGCTGTTGTTACAGGTTAAACTGAACAAAACAGCTGATATCTAATTGTTACTGACTCACAAAAATGGCAATGACGCGTGGTCCACCTTGATACTGCCGTGCATAGATACAGGTGAGCCCAAAAACCAATGGGTCAAGTTCTGTCACCAGACGAACACATAAAGAAAACATGTACAGTGAAATAGTATTCTGTGTTTAAACAAAATACAAGGCAAATCCTGTCACTCGCACAACGTGATGGGCGAACCTGGAGATTAATATGCAAAGTGAGACAAGTAAGGCACAGAAGGACAAACGGAAGGACAAACACCACCAGATGCTCTGACTTCTGTTGGGAATCTAAGAAAAATCAACTCGCAGAAGCAAAGAACAGAATAATGATACCCAGGACAGAGGCAATAGGTAAAGCTAGGGTTCAAAAATGCAAATTTTCAGCTATTTAGGAAGTAACTGAAGATTTTTGGGAGATCGAGATATATTAGACATTATGATGACTATAGCAACTAACTATCATATTCTTGAGCACTGCGAAAAAAGAATTCTGTTCTGACCTTAAAAATGATACAATAGGCCGGGCGGTGGTGGCGCACGCCTTTAATCCCAGCACTCGTGAGGCAGAGGCAGGCGGATCTCTGTGAGTTCGAGACCAGCCTGGTGTACAAGAGCTAGTTCCAGGACAGGCTCCAAAACCACAGAGAAAACCTGTCTCAAAAAACCAAAAAAAAAAAAAAAAAAGATACAATAATGTATATATCAAATATCTCATTGATCCATTCTATATATAACAATATGTTGGAAAAATAAATATATTCAGTTTTTATCTGTTAGCTAGTTTTAAAAAAAGCAAGAAGGAAAATTCATTGCTAGAAACACTGGGCTATATTCCAAGAGCATGACTAGGAAGTCAAGAGTCTATAATTCAGTTTCTCAGCTACAAAACAAAAAACTGAAAAACCTCTAATTCGTGGTTTAATTTAAAAGATTAAATAATTAATCAATGAAATGATCTATCTATGGTCTAGATTCCACTAGTCTTCAATGACGCAATGTTATTGATATTACTACTTCCATCACAAAATGAAGAAAACAGATTTGAAAATGTTTAAGATCATCTCAGCTTCCACTTTAATGCGGTTTTGTATATTTATAAAAATGAATGATGTGGTAGATACATAGCAGAGGTTAAAGATTTAGCCCTAAATTTCCTATATGTGGAATTAGGAGTAATTTACATAAAATATTTCATACTTCTTTAACAATTTCAGAAGAATCAAAAATAAGCTCAAGGCCGAAAATATATTTTACCCCGAAAGCAAGTCACTAAGCTTCCTCAACTGTCATATGTGTTCAAGTATCATTTCATATAAAATAAAAAGCTAGTAGCCACGCAGTGTGGAGTTTAATGTGTTCTTTTTCTTTGATTTCGGCTATTATTATTGTTTATGCATGTGTAGATGTGTGTGATGAGGGAAGGTGGAATGTGCCACAGCATGGGACTGGAGGTCAGAGATTCCGCATGTGCAACCAAAGCTCTAACTTAAGTTGCCTAGTGTATATAGCCATCTTGACAGTCCAATTAATGCTGTTTATTCCAGCGGGGCTAAATATGGCCTGAGAATCAATAGGTTAAATAGTGTTCAGGCCACTGATTCAGTAGACTACAGTGAATGAACAACTTCAAACTCCAATTTTTTATTTTGGAAAATAAAAAAGGAAATCTACGATAAGGCATGCAAACACACGGTACCACCGGTACATGGCTGTTATCACAGTACTCAAAAAAAAGGATCACTGGGTCATGGCTACACAGTGACTCTGAAGCCATGCAGTCTCAGAAAAAAAATAAATGCCAAAATTTGCTATCTAGTAAGAGCAGATAAAGAACATGTGACTGATGTCAAAGTAATGTAATATAGACCCTCTCACTGGTCAGTGACCAGGGTCTCCCATTTCAACATCAACAAAAACTCTTGCCTACAAATATCTCTGAGCTGAAAGCTCAATCCATGCGTGGCTAAGTCTAGACAGAGACTTTTATAATTTATAAAATAAGGGGAAAAGCTAATGATTAAGCCCTTTTGGGTTGGAAATTCAAAGAACATATATTTCCTTCCTCAGCAGATTCAAAGCTGTGAAACTAACACTGACTTGAAACCCAGGTCTTTTCACCTGAGACCACAGACCCCATTGGGAACAGGCAGAGAGCTGCCTCCTAAAACATTATGGAATAGCCCTAGGCACCAAGAGATGGTAAATGCTCTTGGCTATCACTAGAGATTTAAAAAGAGTCAGAACACTCACAACAACTTTCTTTCAACATGGAAATCTCAGTTAAGGCTTTCCAAAGGAAAAGATCACTGCAGTAGATGTCAAACATATTTGTGGGAAAAAGGAGGGAAAAAAAGTTCTCATCATAGCCTAAGAACAATTACAGAGATAATATTTTGCACAAAGAAATTAATTTGTAGAGAATACAATATAGAAAATTGAGACAACTCGATCTGTTATTAGAAGATATATATTTGATTCACATTATATTATTCATAGCAATTTAAAAAAAAAAAACACCCTTGACAGGTGACAGCACTCAGGGCACTGTGTATCTTAGGCAAGCACTGGACCACAGAGCTACATCACTCGGTCCAGATTCTTTTTTTTTTTGACACATGATACATTAGAAAGAAATTGTGTTTATGAAATCTAATACTATAAACAATGACTTTATACCAACTAAAGGCACAAACCTAATTTTCTCAGGGTGGCTCATAACACATTGGTATTCATTATTGTGGTGGGAAAAAAAGTAACCACATTTTACATCCTTAAAAAAAAATAAACGGAAACAGAGTTCACCTTAAACATTCAGAAGTATCCTTTATTTTAAAAGTTGCTATGGGAGAGTTTGTTTGGCTATTTCCAAAATGCAGCTTGTCACAATTAAACATCTCCAAAGGCGTGCATGATCTGATTGGCACATTAATTTGAGCATAAACCAGCCGTGATAAGGTTGCCTCTCAGTCTAGGAACAAATAATCCTAAGAAATCCTACCAAAGCATATCAATCTCACCTTTACTTAATCTTCCAGTGGTCCTTCTCTGTCAGAAGTTTCCTAACCTTTAAATTTGTTCTAAAAACAACCACATGATCATAAAAACAAACACTCCAGTTTTGCGAATTAGTTTTCTCATAATGCTAACCAGTTCTCACCAGCAAGCTTAGATCATGACGCAGAACTCTGAGAAGTATTTTACGGTCCAGACCAATAATTATTACATCCCACACCATCCTATTCAGTGTCAACTTCTGTTCAGTGGAGAAGAAACTAGGAAGACACCAAAATTAAGATCTAGATGAATTGTTTTGTTTTTACATTTATGGGGTATGTGTGTGTGTGTGCACGGAGGGGTTCATGTGTGCATGCCTGCGGGCATGTGTGTGTGGAGGATAACTTAGGAAAGCCATTTCAATCCTTCCACCAAGTGAGTCCTGCGGATTGACCCAGTTAACCAGGTCTAGCAGCAAGCACTTTTCCTGCTGAGCCATCTCATTGGTCCCAGAGACATCTGTAACTGAACGAGTTTGGTGAGTGGTAAGGTCACATGACTATCCAGGTAAGAATATTCTACCTCTAAGGTTGTTACTTGAAATGTCCAAAACAAACCACTTGCCACATCTGGTGATTTGGTATGTTAATTGTGCCTAGGATTAATAAGGAACTGATTTGTTGTGTTTGTTCAGTGATTTTATTAACTTTTATTCTCAAGACAGGGTCTTACTACCATGCTACCTAGAGTTCAAGCAACCCACCTGCTACAGCTTCTTAAGTAATTAAGACTATAGACACTACAGGTACATGCCACAGGCACCTGACTCCTATATTTTAAATTTAAAGTTGATACTGCTCATGTGCGTTATCAGAAAATTTTATGAGTGTGTATTTATGTGTGTGAATCTGCTTATTATCTATAAACTTTGTAAAATCTAAATAAGTCTAGTAATTTTGTGAATCAATATGAGATTATAACTCAAAAGAGAACAGAATGCATACTCTATTACAAATATACAAATATTTGGCAAGATAAACTGTCAAATATCACTTTGATTTTTTTAAATAATGAATATATGTCAAAAGAATGATACTTTGTGTTTACTGAGCTAAAGGTATTTTTCAGTTAATTCCTGCAGCTTTTTACTTTGTCGCGCATTATATTTCTATTGAACAACACTGATAAAAAAATATTAACCAATGGGATGAGTACTTAGGATCAGTGGTTCCTTACAGCTTATGATACCAGGATATCTTTGTTACTACATTTTACAGATAAATGAGAGCAACTGTGCGCTTAATGTTATTATCAAAATGTTTGGAGAATGGGTTTATTTCCCTTAGTGCTTTTTTTTTTCCCTTTTTGGTATGTGTTTGTTTATGTATCTAAGTGAGTGTGTGATCTGTAAGCTTCTGTCTCTGAGTACATGAGTCCATGTATGTAGATACCAGATGTCTGGCTCTATCCCTCTCATTGCCTTGGGACAGGGACTCTCACTGACCTGGAGCTGGGCTAACATCCAGCAATTCTCAGTGTTCCTGCTGTGTCCGCTTCCCACAGCACTGGGGTTTTAGAAGCTTGTGGTTATTCCTTACTTTGTATGTGTCTGCTGGGCATTTGAACTCGGGAATTCATGCTTGCAGGACAAGTGCCATCTTCCAGTCTCCATTTGCGTTTTAAAGCAATGGAAATGATTTCTAGAAACATCACCATGTTCTTTTGTTTGTTTTGTTTAAACCTATTGTTTACCTGAAGGTGACTTAAAACATCACAATACCTGTACAGCCCTCAGCATTTCTAGATTCCTGTCATCGTGGAACTGTTTCACATATATAATTTTAGCATATTAAACAAGTAATATGAAAAAGATATAAAACATGGAGACCAAAATGTGCATTTTAAAATTAATTGTATCTCATTGGTGCACCGTATTTGTAATAGAGAAGAAACTGTAAGTTCTTCCGCTATAATACCATACCCCATCTTTGTAAGACGAGAAAGGTAAGCCCAGAAAGACTATCGACAAAAGTCACATTACATATGCCTCTACAAAGTACACAGTATTACTATGGATGGAAGTCCTCGTTCATTAGAAACTAATATGTAAATTGAAATATCTATTACAAATAGCTTAGATAATTAATACTACAGAATTCACAACAGGTAATTTTCAGAAAGTGAGAAGTGCCAAGAAAAACCATTCCTTTCTACAAGTTTTGTTGAAATGTTGAAGCCTGCATAGGTAGCTCAGAGGTCCACCCACTATGATTAGTCTGGAGTTTCCAAGAAAGCTAAGGGAGTAGTTGAGTCTTTCATTCATGTATCCAGTCCCTGCCATGCACTAATAATTCTTGGACTTCTCTGATTTGTAACATCATTGGCTCAAAAGCACTAATGCAGAATGAAGATAGAAAAGTGGATCATGCTTTAATATGTCCTTCAAATATGTTGGATTTTGTCTATTCCTTTGTGCATGTGCTTGAACACGCCATCTTAATCATATTTGATTTGCCACCAACATCAATTTGAAGTTAAATTACACAGCATGCAAGTACATAAAGACTACCTTGTTGGATTTTTATAAAATTAGTTTGCTAATTGTTAAGTGTTGTCTCTGTGTTAGAGTAAAAATCCAAAGAGGAATTATGGTTTTTGCAGATCATAGATTTATATAGTAACAAAAGCATCCTAATCAGAAGACATTCTGCTAGTGTAATTCTCAGGATTTTTTCCAAGTGGTCCCCCAAGTTATGTTTTAAGAGAAATGAGCCTCACATTTAAATATTTATAACTTATTAATTCACTTTGAGCAGTGAGTTTTCAAGAAATGGGTATGAAAGGCTGAACATTCTTGGGAATTCATGGGAGAAAAGTTTCTTAATTTTTTTATTAGACTACAGTTATTTGCTTGTTTTTGTTTGCTTATGGGGTTTTGTTGCTGGTTTACATTAGAGTGGTAAGGCATTTAAAAATCAGTGAAGATTTTAATTCCTGTGTCCATTTAAAAAGCAATTTGAAGGACAGTCCTGAATAACTAGATCAAAGTTGGACGGATGAAAGAAAGGCAAGCATGTTAAATTCAGAATTCTTCAATAAGAGGTCGTTTGTTGTTTTTTTTAAAACTATTTTTCTGAACCCAATACTTAAAAATAGAGCAATTAAATGTTAAAAGATGTCATCATCAATGACAAATACAGTGGTCTGTTTTGTAAAATAACCATTAGTTGAACTTAACTGCAGGGTTGGCATGTGCTAATGACTGGCTCTGGGTACTAAGGCTAGTTACCCTGAGCTCATCTCAAGTGATGTTAGTTTTTTAGATAGTTACATATTTATAACAATCAAAGCAGTAAGTCTCCTCTTTCGAGTGACGATGATAGATCGGCTGCCCTGGGATTATACAACACATTTCTAATTTTGGTGGTGGCATACAAAAATTCTGTCTCCTTATACAGAGTAAGATGTCCTTGAGGAATCCTGACATTTACAGGGTCAGGTAAGGTGGACACGGAACGGGAGAGGGACGTGAGAAACACAACCAAGAGAAACATCAACATGAAACAAACCACAGCAGAGGCTTGTATGATAGTGTCCTCAGACGAAACCATATCCAGCCAGTCACCTAAGGCCACCAGCCGAGACCTACCCAGAAGTAAGTAACAGCTCACTTTGTGAGTGTTAGTAGAACAGCTGAAATGCTCTGGACAGACTTGGGTGCAGGCAGAAAGCCTTGCTAAGTGTAGACTAACATCCTGTTGTAGGTTGGTGCTCCTGGAGAAGCAAACCCTTCAGGGCTCCTTGGTGCAGTTTACAAAAAAGCAGCAATTTCCTGCAGGCACCAATAGCCTGGTCTGACAGGTTCATTCGCCCCACTTTAGCAGATACTACCCCTGGTCCTTAGAGAACCGCTTTCTGAGAGAAACGTGTTTACACAAGTAAGACTCTGAGAAATGGGCAGCCTGACAAAGCTCTGTAGCTGTCTGCTCCCTTAAACCCACTCCTCCAGGTCACCCCAGTTTCACTTACGCCCAACATCTCATGGATGTAGTAGTATTCCGGCCCTTGGTTGTACAGCAGGAAGGTTTTCCAGAAAAGCAGGACATTTAGGGACAGCCAAATGAGCTAGAGCAGTAAAGGAGAGAATCAAAAATTACAAAAAAACCACAACTCCATAGAAGCCCTGTACATGCAACCTCAGGATTCACCGAAAGCATGCTCAATCAGAAAAGCCACTCTGAGGACCCTCATTTGACCTTACCCAGACTCTGCACCTGAAATAAAAGTTGGTGGCAAATCCACCCCTGAGCAAACTGAGACTAAGATATCAGACATCGCCACCATGGCAGAAGGGAACTAAAGCAACTGGAAGAGTAAGGGAGGCAAGCCTTTGAAAGGCTAAGGAAAAGCCGCTTTGGCTTCCCCTTCCTCCATGTAGACTCTCCATCACTCTGTAGTGAAGTTCGTCTAGGTTGAGCAGAAAGGAGTTATCTTCAGTAATGCGTAAAGTTGAGACTAGGTGAAAAAGTCTGAAACAACTCTCCCCCTCCCCCATGCCCAAACTTCCACTTCTTTTATGCCACCCGTGCACACTCCAAGAATGAATCAAACTCGCTGCGAGACAGACAGAGCGCCAAGCCAGCCTGGCCCGCCATCCTACCAGGCAGAGGTGTTTAACCCCTTCGTTGGCCAGCCAGCTGCTCCAGGACACCGCCATGCCGCCGGCGCCCGGGTGCTGCGCTCCGCTCCGTGCGTGGGGCTGAAAGGGGCGAGTTGAGGCCGGGGCAGCGGTTGCCGGGGCGAGGCCTGCAGGGGGGCCGCGGGGGACCGAGGGTCAAAGGCTGGACCGAGTCCGGAGGCCGGGCAGGAGGTCTCCGCCCCGGCTCCCACCCGCGCCGCGCCCTCGCCTCCCCGCGTCCCCCCTGGCCCCGTGCGCCGCCCCGTGCCGGCTCCTTTGTCTCGCGCGAGCCTGTTGTTGTGGCGGCTCAGGACGTCCCGGGTGGGAAGGTGGAGGCGTCCCCTGCAGCTCCCAGCCCCGCCTGTCCAGCTGCAGACGACACCCCCGCCCCCAGATGTGGGAACGAGAATCGGAAATGTGGGAAGGATCTCTGCATCCAGGCGCGCGCACACCTACTTTCTTAGGAATGATTCTGTCCCCGTCCCCCTCCCCCTCAAAAAAAAAAAGTTCAGCAGAAAGAAGGAAACTTGGTAAGGAAATTTGAGCGGAAGTAGCCTTCTGTGTATTAGCGTCCTCTGTCCCGCCAGTCCTAGGTGAGCGGCCCTACCTACAAACAAATACCACTTCACAGCTGTAGGCCAGTCTCTTCTTTGCTTCTCCTTTCTCGCTGGCCCATCCCATCTTATCTTGAGATAAAGCTTTCTAGACTTTGCTAACCACAAATCAGGCCGGCAAAGCGTTAACACTGACGTCATTATCGGGAGTTTTAGGGAGGCCCGGATTCCCTCTAGGAGTGTACTCTTTACGCTGCCTAATTGCAAAGCCAACTTAGTAAAAAAGAAAACTTCTCAAACTTATACCAGAAATTCAAGGAACGCTAAGGAGGGTGCAGTGGGCATAGTTAATTAAACAGTTAACCGCATGAAATAATGTGGGTAGCATAATCGATGTTCAGTGACTATTAATATACTTCACAGGTGCCAGAAAGTCATTTGACATGCCTGACTTAATCGTGTGATTTGCAAGATTTTTCTTTTAAAATAAAATTCGTTTTATCACACTGGCCGTGGCATATAGTTGAATCTAAATTTTAATAAAATCATGTTCTCCTTACTTCATAGAGTGTCCTTATTTGAGTTAATTTAGGAAACCGTATAATGATTTCAGTCTTCAGTTGGAAAACAGCTAGAAAAGATCCATATCAGGTCTTGGTTGACTTCCACACACGTGTCTTTCCATCATCTCATTTTAATATATAATCTGTCGCAAGCATGAGTGAATCAGGAAACTTCCCCAGCTGGAGTTTGGGACCATATTATATGTAAGTCATTACCAAAGTCTTATTGGCATTGTCATACCTAAGGACGCAGGGAAGTCACACGTGGAAACCCCCAGCAGTGCCGCCTCTGAAAAAGACCAGGCATGTGCCTCTTGTGCTCTCATTCAATAAATGGGGCCAGGCCTATAGGAAGTCAAAGTAGTCATGTCTGCAATGTGCTGAGAAGACCAGACGGTTTGAAAGATTAATTTCATAAAAGACAAGTTTTAAAGGCTCAGCTACTTTCAGAAAAAAATAATAACAAGGACAAAAACATAAAAGACATCATTTCTAGATGACCATACTAATCTAAACATGTTGCTGCTAAATTTCAGACACTGACCTTTGCATCTGTACCAAAGTTCTCATTGGAACTCTTTCTGGAGCTTACCTCCTCTAAAGATGAAGAAACAAAAGCTAAAGAAGATTTTTTTACTTACATTAATTGTGTAAAAAGGGTAGCCAATACTCAACCTGTAATCCAGAGAATGCTGCACCCAACAGTTGATTATTCGAATCACTTCTATTGTTTTGAGGTTATAGAATCTAAGTGCTTTCACTGACATGCAATGAAACAAAAAATACAACACAACAGCAAGCCATCCCCAGGGGACAGAGTTACTAATGTGTTATGTGAGAACAACCATTGACCAGGTTCTTTGCAATGAAATTGTCTCTAGGCCAGAAGGTTCAATGAAAGTAGCTTCTGCTATCTGGAACTAAAAAAATATGGTAATATGATTACTAAAGCATTAAGACTTGACTTCCATTTCCTACACCAAGGTAAAAAACTATGAATGGAGCCTAATTTTTAATCTCAACACTGGGGAGCAGAGGCAGAGATATCCCTGAGGCTTACTGGCCAACCAGTTTAGCCCAGTCAGCAGTGAACTCCAGTTCAAGGAGTAACCCTCTCTTTAAAAAAAATACGGTGCAGGAGCAGTGTCATGAAGAAATGAG
Organism: Microtus oregoni; assembly: GCF_018167655.1. Classification (NCBI taxonomy): domain Eukaryota; kingdom Metazoa; phylum Chordata; class Mammalia; order Rodentia; family Cricetidae; genus Microtus; species Microtus oregoni. The sequence continues at coordinate 9,308,497 of NW_024543059.1, read as the reverse complement.
AAAGTCCAAAGTCAAAGGCCACTCTATCTGCTAAGTCAACACTTACCTTTGTTTCCACAGCTATGCCCAGAAGAACGCTAGAGGAGACAAAGCACCCAAGTGAAAGTTGAGATTTATCTATGTTCAAGGTTATCTGTGAAACTTGCTCCTCCAAATCCGAAGCATAAGCTTGCAAAGGCCACTGCAGAGAAGAGAGAGACAGTGTCCCAAGGGAAAAGGGGAAAGCTGAGATTGGCAAGGATAAGAAAAAATCCTGTAAAAATGGACATGCAAAAGCTGAACAGCACAGAAAGCTGAGGGGCTTGGGGTGTCCAGGAAACTGTCTGAATTTTTGGTAGCTGTGTGCTTCTGGTGACTATAGAGTTTGAAATACTATTGTTATCAAGTGTTATGCAAATGCAGAACTTTGATTTGCTGCTTTGTTTTAAGCCATGCTGTTAACACACAGAACACACTTTATTGCTTGCAGGGTGGGAAATGTGTTGCTAACAAAATGTCTACCCAGTTGTATTGATGTGGAAGAAACACCTTATTCTCCATGTTTTGAAAGGTTCTTCTTGTATCCCAGGTGGCATTCTCTGATGCTGATACATTTGGCCACCTTAGCACAAAATGCTTTGTGGTGTAGGAAAACTCAAAACTTATTTTTCATGTCTCCCTTACCCTCTACCATTAAGAGATTTAACTCCTTTAAAATAAGATACTTGTTTGGAACTGACCTCCTGAAATCCTTTGAACTAATGTGTTAAGTGACTGAATTTTGCAGGGACAGAACTGAGATGATCGTCCCCAACAGGCAGCAGCCCTTTCTCTAAAAGACTATGGTTTTTCAAACTGATAATTCTTCTCACTGCATTTCCTCTCCTGGAAGCCAATCGTAGCTTCTGAAAAGTTGTTGAACAAGGCTTGCCTGTAATGTCTGCCTTCATTCTGAACATCTCCTGTTCAGAGCATCAGTTACAGATTCCACTGGATTTTGTAGTCCACCTAAAAAGGGAATTCGAAAGTACCTAAATTGTGTTAATACTTGTCTGCCCATGTCTGGCCTGAAAAGCCATAAACATTTGTGACAGGTGTGTTTAATAAAGTTGAATACAGTTTGACTTATAAAATAAAAGTGATGGAGAACAATCAAGAAAGACAGCAACCTCAGGCCTCCCCAGACACACAGAAGCATGCACACACACACAGAGCGCACACATGTGCATGCATAGTAATGAAAAGAGAGTTCTGTAGCTCCATCAGTGTGTTTTAAATATAATGAAAATAATACTTTTTTCCACTTAAAAATTTCACTAGAAAAACTCAGGTGATAAATACCTTTCCTTTTGATTGAAATAGTATTCAGCTTGCAGTGTGACAGTTATCTTGGTATCTACCTATAAAGCCCTTCATGACTAGGGATTGCTCTATTTGTTTGATTTTTTTTAGACAAAGGGTCTAAATTTATTATTATTATTATTATTTTGAAATTTTACGTATCAATCCCAGTTCCCACTCCCTCCCCTCCTCCTGCTCCTTCTACCCTCCCCTTTACTCCATCCCCATCCACTCCTCAGAGAGGCTAAGGCTTCCCATTGGGAGTCAACAAAGTCTAGTACATCACTTTGAGACAGAACCAAAGCCCTTACCACTATGTCTAGGCTGAGCAAGGTATCCCTACAAAGAGAATGGGCTCCAAAAAGCCAGTACACTAGGGATGAATCCTGACTCCACTGCCAATGGCTTCTCAGAGTGTCCCAGCCATACAACCGTCACCCAAATTCAGAGGGCCTAGTTTCGTCCTCTACTGGTTCCCTCTCTGTCAGTCCAGAGTCAGTGGGCTCCCATTAGCTCAGGTCAGCTGTTTCAGTGGGTATCCCCAGCATGGTCTTGACCTCTTTGCTCATATGATTGCTCCTCCATCTCTTAGACTGGATTCTGGGAGCTCAACTTGGCGTTTCACTATGGATTTCTACATCTGTTCCCATCAGATGCTGGATGAAGGTTCTATGATGAAAATTAAGGTAGCTTTTAATCTGATTACAGGGGAAAGCTAGTTCAGGCACCCTCTCCACCACTGCTTAGGGTCTTAGCTGGGGTCATCCTTGTGAATTCCTGGGAATTTCGCTAGTGTCAGGTTTCTTGTTAGCTCCATAATGGCTCCCTTGAGTCTTTTTCCTTGTTCTCTCTTTCCATCCCTCCCTCATTTTATTTTCCTCCCTTTGGCTTTCGAAATATGGTCTTACTGTGTGGCCCTAAGAGGCCATTAAGTTGTTGCAATCTTCCTGCCTCAGCGTCCTGAGTGTTGAGATTACAGATATAAACATAGCTTACATCAATAAAGCCTAGTAAGCCTGGCTTTATAAATGTTCTTGATTTGTCATATTCTACTTGATAAACACAGAGTCATTGTTTAATGTCCTCAGTGGGGGATACATGGGCAGGATTGCTGAAGTTTATTCATCCAGCCTTACTGTACTCCTTTCTGTCTAGGAAAAAAAGCAAGGAGCTTTCATTAAACTGCCTCTTCTTTATAAACTCACAAATTCCTCTAGATGTATGACTTTGCTGTATTTATAATACCCTGGATGTTCTCTATGTGATTCATTTTATGCATCCATGTGTTTATCTCTTTTATAAATTTGGCATTGTTTAAATAAACACCCTGTCTTGTTCAGTTTTAATACAGGTCTTAGCAAGTCTTGACATATTAAATGCACTTATAAAATGTTTATTCGATGGGTGAATGAGACACAATATTGATATCCTCTTTTGCCCTATGTCTTTCTTAAACCCCTTTTTATCAAGTGTTACTTCCTAGGAAAGTAAGAAAGTTTTTCCTCATCTTGGTAACCAGCAACTAGACAAGGAAGGGTGGATAGAAAAATGTACCTCCAGGTGGCTGTCCCCTTTCCCACAGTTAAAGGAGGCATTCGTGACAAGTGGACACTTGCATTCATTTCCTGCTGTTGTTACAAATGACTACAGAGTTCTCCGTTCCCAACCAATATCTTCACTCACACTTCTGAGGTCCAGAGATCTGAAGTCAGCACGACCCAGTCAAGACCAAGGTGTTGACAGGACCATAGACTGAGGTGTCAGGAGAAGATCTGCTCCGTGTCACTCCAGCTTTAGGAGCGAACAGTAATCTTTGACTCGAGTGTGTCTGGCCCTTGTCTGTGCCTCCATTCCCATTGTATTCTCCTTTCCTTCAACTGCCATTATTCTCTGTCCTCTAAAGACACATGCGATGGTGGCCAGAACTCAGCTATATAATGTCCTCATGGCAAGATCCTTAATTTAATCATACCTTGAGAAACATTTTTTTCTTTAAACAATAATAGTTATAGGTTCCAAAAATTGATACCAGGTCTTTTAGGGCCAGTCATTACTCAGTCTACTATTATTGCACTTAAATTAATTGATATTAATTTTCTTTTTCCTTTTTATAATTTTTTGGGGGACCGAAGATGTTAGCCTTAGATTTTGACTTTTGAAGAAATCCATTTTAAGCGATAAAAATGTAACACTTCCAAATAGTATTTCTTTTAGAAACCCACAAAATACATATCAGAAGTATAATTGACAGAGAAGAATTCTTGAGTTTACTGCTTTTATTAGCAAAAGTCTTATTGCCAAGACACAGTAGTATTAAAACTCAGGAGGAAAATGGTGTGTGTGTTTTCCCAAAAGGACAAAAGAAGGAAACAAGGAAAAGCCCATCCCATGTACTGTGTAACTGACAGGGAAAGAAGTAGGAAAAACTGTACCTTATCCTCCTTATCCCTAAGGCCCTTAGCAATGAAGAAATCCCATCAGAAGGCTAGTGAAAATTTGCCTGGAGGCTTTTGAAGAGTGGGGACAAGTTCCAGACAGTGACTCACTGTCATTTCCACACAAAACAAGTGCAGACCACCATGTGAGTCATCTCTCAGGAATGTCTCCTGTGCACTCACAGGGCTGGGGCAGCTCCTCAAGGAACAGAGATGTTGGAAAGGTTCTCATGCCCTAGAGGACCAGTTGCTGTGCTGAAAAACAAGTCTTACAATGTGCCAGCAAGTCGAGAGTTCCAGGGGGAAAAAAAATCAATCAAAACTTCTTGACTAAAATAAAAAAAAAAAAAAATTATAGTCCATTTTTGTTTAGGATGAACTTTTTACCAAACAATTGTAAAAACTTCTGAAATTCATAGACCAATATAATTAACAAAAAGATTATTGGTTCTAAATATATATTAAGATCTAAACATTAGTTTATGCATATAAAATACACACACATTTGTGTCACAGTAATGCACCCGTTGAGTTACAAAATAAGTAAATGAATAACCACCAGCACAGACTAACCAAAATATTCTGTAATTAGAGCAACTTTTTAAACCTAACAGCAAACATACCATCTACAAACTATTGACCATCTTCAACTTTAAAAGAAACTAAATTTTCTCTTTTTTTCCAGTTATTCCACAATAGACTTCGGATCCTTTATCGTTTCATCCCCAAGTGTCTTCCATACAATTGAGGGAACATTCTTCATCTTCAGTTTACAAATGAGTAAACAGAGGTATTAACAGTAATGAACTGGTCCTTGGTGCCTCAGCTCTAGGTAGTAGATTCCCAGAGGCAACTATTCCTACTTGTCCCTCTACATCATTTATTTCATCGTTATTGAGCCAGAAGTTCCATGTGAATTCTATTGCTTTATACCACAAGTATGACTGTGGTTGGCAGTCTCCACAGTCATTCCAGATGTGTACAGATGTACCAGCTGGCCTTCATGTTACCAATCTAGTGCATGTTCTCAGAAGAGAGCTGGGTCTATTGTGCATGATATCTTTCTCTTTTGGCATATTGTTTTCCTAAGCACATCCATTGGCTGAATAATTCCTGAATGCTTGTGGAATTCTATTATTTTTTAATGTTGTAAACTGAAATTTTCCAAAAAGTCAAAAAATATTCCTACCACCAAATTCCACATCTCTTGTTGCACACTTGGACGACCTTGAAATGTTAGGAAGATAAGATGAGTCAGTGTCAATCATAGGACGACAAATGATACTTTCTAAAAATATGAAAATAGGAAGCCAAAATTACTACAACTCATGTTAAATGATAAGATTTTTAGAGACAAGAAAACATCAAAATTTGCCCAGGTATGTGATATGACAGATATTTGTCACCTCAGTAGTTCTGAGGCTGACACAGGAAGTTCATACATTTGAGTACAGTATGGTCTCTGTGTACACAGATGCTGCCTCACACAAACAAACAGCAACACAGAATGTACAAAGGCCTTAGATGGCTTCATTGCTTCCATTGTATTCATGAGGAAAACTGCAGCCCCAAAACTTCCTCATGTCACTGGGCCTTTCCATAGCCCGATGTCATAGGTTAATATACTTGTTGATGAGTGTCCTTGATTAATGTCCATTTCTCTCTGAAGTTATCAGTTCCCCAAGGATAGACACTACGTCTATTTATATTCTCTTCTATTTCCCCCAGAGTCTAGCACACAGCTGGGAATGTGAGTAAATACTCAGCAATTGCTTTGAGTGAAAAAACTTTAAGCCAGGAAAAAGTCTGACTTACTAAAATTATGTTCCAATAATTCTTCCACAATTAGATGTTTCTGTCCATCTTGCTTCTTTAGTTCCATTTAATTTCCAAACATATCCTGTTTTCTCACATCTTCATCCTTGCCTACATGCTATTCTTGCTTCATGATACATCAATCTGGTGATGTTTGCTGAGTTTTAAAACTCAGAATAAGCATCTTTTATTCATAGAAGCCCTCAGAGCTCTACTCAGCAGGTTCAGAAGCCTCCTCATGAACCTATATCTGTTGTGATGCTGTGTCTCTGAACAGTTAATTTTGATATATTTCTTGATGTATCTTCTGGGTCGTTTCCCTACGTGGGCTGTAAATATTTTGAGAGCTAGAATTTTTTTCTTCTGTACTGAAAGCCTGATGCATATAACTGATCAAAATTAGCCATGAACAAATGGGCAACTACCTCAAACATAAAACAAAGTTCAATTGTTTCCTAAATGCAAACTCAGCACTCATTAAGTTGTACTCTACTTTTCTGAGGGTGTCAAAGGATTTGACTTAGAACTTGCTAGAGAACAAGTTGGAAAATAAGGTAATAGGGTAGGAATGAAAACTGACATTTTTACAGGCTAGAAGTATTCTTGAAACATAGATTAAATGACAATGCTCTAAAAAGTAACTAAGAAATAAGACATTAAAATTTTAGTGATCTTGTGAATGAGTCATGTCTGCCCTAACGATATGCTCATCTTGTGTCTCTTATGAGAGACAGAGACACAGTTCTGTTTTATTCAGGATACAGTATCAAAGCTTGTGGTTTTGTACTTACATAATATTTCTGTAAATATAAGACCCAAAATCAGTCTAGATATCCATCAATAGATAATAAAAATTCAGCACACATACTCAAAGCACTTCTTTCTGCAATAAAGAAAGTCAACATTCCAGGCAGTGGAGATACGTGCCTATAATCCCAGCATTCAAGAGGCAGAGATAGGTTGATCTCTGTGAGTTTGAGGCCAGCCTGGTCTACAGAGCAAATTCCAGGACAGCCAGAGATACAGAGAAAGGCTGAAATAAATGAAAAAGGAAAAAGCAAGGCAACATCATGAAATCTGCAGGAAAATATATGCAACATATGGAACTAGACAACATTATATGAATTGAGGTTATCTGTTCTTTGAAAGACAAAGACTGTGTGCTGTCCCTCATATGAAGATCTCAGCTTTTAAATGTTAAATCTGTATATCTAGATGGTAGTAGATTTTAGTAAAGATAAGGGAAGTAGAAAAGAAGCCATGGTGAAGAAAAAAGAGGCTTTATGAGAAGGAATATAAAAGAATATAATACATGACATATTGAAGTGGAAGAGGGGAAAAAATGAAGTGAAAAGTTACCCAAGGAAAAGAAAGGTGTTAAAGAGTGGTGAACTGAGTAACCAGGAAGGAAAGAATCAACCACAAAGAATTATGATATGATTCATTTATCATATATAGATATATATAAATCATACAAATAAATAAATATATAAAACATGAAAGTGATATAAAGAAACTTGTAGTTTTCTCAAATCCATTAAAATAAAATATTTTAGCTGGGTGTGGTGGCTCATGCTTTTTAATCCCAACAATTGAAAGACAGAAGCATGTCAGATCTCTATGAGTTCCAGGCCAGCATGTTCCATAGAGTGAGTTCCGGGACAGGCTCCAAAGCTATAGAGAAACCAAGTCTCAAAAAACAAACCAAAAAATATATATATTTTAAGATAACAAAAAACAGAAATTGGTTTCTGCAAACTAGGTACTTACATAACAACAGGCAAAAAAAAAAAAAGGCACGGTATTTAGCAGACCATGACTGTTCATGCCTGAAAGTCTAGGACTCAGATACCTGAATAGGAGAACCATAAGTCCTATACTTATAATTCAGCATACTAGGTGCTGCAGAGAAAGAAGCAAATTAGAGAGGGATACTTCACGATACTGAAAACATTACTACTGTGGACAAAATATTTCAAATGTTAAGTATTTGGCTGTGCTGGATGCTATTTAGAAGTTTATATAAAATGTTGTTACAAGAAACACAGCAGTTGACTGTTCAGTTTCCATGAGTTTGTAGGCTTTCTGGGGGTAGCATTGTTGTTGAATTCTAACTTTAATCCATGGTGGTCTGATAAGATGCAGGAGGTTACGAATATTTTTTTATAACTGTGGAAGTTTGCTTTGTTACCGAGTATGTGGTCAATTTTCGAGAAGGTTCCATGAGCTGCAGAGAAGAAGGTATATTCTTTCCTATTTGGGTGGAATGTTCTATAGATGTCTGTTAAGTCCATTTGATTCATTACCTCCATTAATTCTCTTATTTCTCTGTTAGGTTTCTGTCTGATTGACCTGTCCATTGGTGAGAGAGGAGTGTTGAAGTCTCCTACTATTAGTGTGTGCCGTTTGATGGCAGCCTTGACTTTTAGTAATGTTTCTTTTACGTACGTGGGTGCTTTTATATTAGGGGCTTAGATATTCAGGATTGAGACTTCATCTTGATGAATTGTTCCTGTTATGAGTATAAAATGTCCCTCTCTATCTTTTCTGATTGATTTAAATTTGAAGTCAACTTTATTAGAAATTAGTATGGCCACACCTGTTTGTTTCTTGGGTCCATTTGCTTGATAAGCCTTTTCCCAGCCCTTTACTTTGAGTAGGTGCCTGTCTTTGCGGTTGAGGTGTGTTTCTTGTAAACAGCAGAATGTTGGATCCTGTTTTCGTATCCAATCTTTTAGCTTGTGCCTTTTTATAGGTGAGTTGAGTCCATTGACATTAAGTGATATTAATGACCAGTGGATGTTAACTCCGGTCACTTTTTTAGTAGTAGAGTTTGTGTGTTTCCCTTCTTTGAGTTGTGCTGGTGAAGGGTCTCTAGATGTTTGAGTTATTGTGGTCATTGTTGGACTCCTTGGTTAGTGATTTTCCATTTATTACTTTCTGTAAGGCTGGATTTGTGGCTACGTATTGTTTAAATTTGTTTTTATCCTGGAAGATTTTGTCCACTTTGGAAAGCAGTGTTTCGGTTTCTCAGGAAATTCGGGATCAACCTACCCCTGGACCCAGCAATACCACTCTTGGGAATATACCCAAGAGAGGCCCGATTATATGACAAGGGCATTTGTTCAACTACGTTCATAGCAGCATTATTTGTAATAGCCAGAACCTGGAAACAACCTAGATGTCCTTCAATGGAAGAATGGATGAAGAAACTGTGGAATATATACACATTAGAGTACTACTCAGCGGTAAAAAACAATGACTTCTCAAATTTTGCATGCAAATGGATGGAAATAGAAAACACTATCCTGAGTGAGGTAACCCAGACCCAAAAAGATGAACATGGGATGTACTCACTCATAATTGGTTTCTAGTCATAAATAAAGGTCAGTGAGTCTATAATTTGATATCCTAAAGAAGCTAAATAAGGTGAACCCAAAGAAAAACATATAGCTATCCTCCTGGGTAGGGGAAGTAGACAAGATTGCCAGGCAAAAAATCAGGATCTTAAGGGTGGGGTGGGAGGGGGGTAAGGGGAGATGGGGAGAGAAAAGTGAGAAGGGTAGGATGGGGAGAACTTGGGGCAACGGGATGATTGGGATAAAGGAAGGTTGGATAGGGGAGCAGGGAAGCACATATCTTAATTAAGGGAGCCATCTTAGGGTTGGGAAGAGACTTGGACCTAGAGGGGCTTCCAGGTGCCCAAGGCAAGGTCCCCAGTTAGTTCCTGGGACAGTTGAAGATAGGGAACCTGAAATGATCCTATCCTATAGCCATACTGATGAATATTTTGCATATCACCATAGAACCTTCATCTGGCGATGGATGGAGATAGAGACAGAGACCCACACTGGAGCACTGGACTGAACTCCCAAAGTCCCAATGAGGAACAGAAGGAGGGAGAAGATGAGCAAGGAAGTCAGGACCAAGAGGGGTGCACCCACCCACGGAGATAGTGGGGCTGATCTATTGGGAGCTCACCAAGGCCAGCTGGACTGTGACTGAAAAAGCATGGGATAAAACTGGACTCTCTGAATATGGTGGACAATGAGGGCTGCTGAGAAGCCAATGACAATGGCACTGGGTTTTGATCCTACTTCATATTCTGGCTTTGTGGGAGCCTAGCCAGTTTGGATGTTCACCTTCCTAGACCAGGATGGAGAGGGGAGGACTTTGGACTTTCCACAGGGCAGGGAACCCTGACTGCTCTTCAGACTTGAGAGGGAGGGGGAGAGGAGTGGGGGGAGGGGGAGAGGAGTGGAGGAGGGGGGAGGAGTGGGAGGCTGGGAGGAGGCAGAATTTTTTTTTTCTCAATAGAAAAAAAAAAAAGAAAAAGAAACACAGCACCAAGGTAGAAGAATACTGTCCCATTTGCAACTACTTGAAGTCAAAGCTGTGGGGAAAAATAAATGACAGAAATACTTACAAGGAGAGGAAGTAGAGTTTCGTTAACCAGACAACTCCTCTCACCAGCAAGATTACACATATTCACCAAGAATTGAATATCTACGGTGGTCCAGAAAATACTGTGTGATTTACAATTTCACATTTCTACCGTGGGTTCTTTCATTGCAGTTAATTCAATACTCTCCTATATTATTTATCAGGGCCAGGGAAGGCTTGTAACTCGTGTTTAGCTGACTCCTGATCATAAAGAATGACTTCCAGGCCGGATGGAAAAGACCGTATTTAACTCCATTTGTGGTTTTCAGCTGAGGTGGTAATTAAATGAGTTTTTGTGTGAGCATCTTTGAAGAAGACATGAGAGTCTTTATGATGGAAGAAGATATGCACAGATCACAGATACCTGCACAGTTAGAAAAACAAATTGACAGAAACATAAAACTGTCCATGGTGGCTCATGCTCCCTACTTAACTTTCAGAGGTTTATCTGAGCTTATCACTACCCAACCAAACTCCACTTTTCCCATCCTGCCCTGGAGGTGGGAACAATTCGACTGTCTACACTAGCAGAGATGATGTGGGAAGCTTTGTAATGACAGCCATTCACGGAGAAATTTCCTGAACTTCCTTTCCTCTTCACGGATCCTCCCACGGATTGCAACAACAAAACAAGACTATGTTGGTAAACTGCAAATAGAAGAGGATCCATATTCCCGAACAAACAGGAAAAAGATTCCGAAGTGACTGACTGCATACAGCAAAGTCTTTTTAGGCAGGGCTGGTGGACACAATATAAGAGGAAGAAAAAACTATTGCCTTGATACAGTAAAGCTGTATATATAGAAAATTTTTACTGCCATGGTAACTTAGGCTATAACCTATGGTTACATCTGCATTAGGAAAGTATAGATTGAGGACAAAACAGACCAACAACCACGTTAATTTTCTAAATGTTTACCTTACACTTTAGTTCACCAATATGTCAAAGACTGTATCTAAATATTTTTATATCTAGCAAGTGTTTTACTATCTGGTATTGTAATCTATCTAAATTTCTTTTATGTCGGGGTCTCGAACCAGAGTGGAGGTGTGGGAATAAAGACATAACTCACATGACTTTATTGGGAGGGAGTTTTCAGGGATACTTTATGAAGTCCTGAGTTTACATCGTGAAAATCACCTGTGTTTATTTTTCAAATAGCTTTTATACCAAAATGTAAACTGAGGGGGAAATATATTTGCATTCTGTTTTTTAGGTAGCCAGGAGAATAATTGTGGTCATGTCCCTACCTCTCTATGTCCATTTTGTCATGTCTTCTTATCTGTGCCTGCTCTGTATGCCTGCACTGTCACATAGACTGAATTAACACCTCTTCCCAGACAAATTCCCAAATTACAAACAAGGAGCCGAACAACATTAGCATATCCTGACCCTTTGTTTAGGATGACATCAGTTTGTTTCAAAAGGCTAGGTGACCACCTTCCATGTGGCAGATGCAAATTGTGCCCTGAAATTTTGGCCATCATACAATGTAGAAATATGAGCCTATATAATACGGCTTCTATAATTTCATTAATTTCATGATAACAATAGAGAAGTGATGATGGTTGTAAGATTAAAATATTTTTCAATAAATTAGAATTCTGACCCTTCTCTTGTTGTTGTATATCTATTGGTGTGGAACCTTTTCATTGTGGTTTGAATTGAATAAGTCATCTGTCATGTGGTGACATAGATGGGGGAGAAAAACACACACCCCAATGTATATCCTCCCATCCCTTCACCCCCAACTCAGGTGACGTCATGAGAGTGGGAGAACTGTCCTTGTCCTTCATTAGCTGCAGCTGATATTATTCATCTCTATCCTATCCATATTAAAAATTCAGCTAATTTTCATTTATTTGTCCAAGGAATTCTCATCATTAATTTTAACATTGAAATTAAAACAATAGCATTAGTGACTAGCCCTGTAAATGAGGGCTAGCTCTGTTAAGAGTTGCTCTCCAGCTGATTCATGGACAGACAGCAAAGGACAAAAGGGAACTCTCTGTTCAAAGGAGATTTTGCTAATGTATTTGATAGGAATTTCAACAATCAGCATCTCTGAAAAAAATTTCCTTAACTTCTCTAAGATTACTCATACTGAGAAAGACAACTATTCAACAAAATATTCAAGACAACTGTGGGGTTTGCAACGTTCTCAGAACTGGGCCAGATTTCAGTCGCTGAGATAAGACATAATCATGGGACTGATGACATGCCCTGGATTACTGTTTTCCCTAGGGGTATGTCTTTGAGAAGGATGTCTTGGAGAGAGGGTGGGAATTTCTTCTCCTGTTTACCATAATCCGTTAAGGAAGTTGAATATAGAATGTTCACAGGGTTTTTTTTTTTTAAGTAACAATTATTAACCTCATTTTAAATAGTGAAAAGGCTGTGTTTCAAATGTTGATCTGCTCTCTAAGCTTCTGAAACAACTAAATAATGGACAGTTACTAAGAACCACTCTGTAGAATGGCAGAGAATTTCCATTTCTCAGAGAAATACCAAGAAAGAATCAAAAAGCTGTCATGTAAGTAACAACAATAACCAAAAGCAGGTCATCAATTTAAGATGGGGAGGGATAGGGAAAGGACAGAGAAAGGGACTATTGGAGAGGATGGAGACAGTTTATGAGGCTATGAATTTGAAAAAATGCAAAGAGGGGGTCTATGGGAGGATTTAGAGGGAGGAAAAAGAAATTGTGTAACTAGCTATATTATAACCTCAAAAATAAAATAAATTAAAATGAAAATAATTAAAATGAAAATTTGGTATTATTCAGGAATGTCAGCTCTACTTGAGTTCATAGTGTTACTGAGTACTCCACGGGAATACCCTTGTTCTCTTTCATTACATTTTAAATGATGATGACATTTTTTTTTGTTCCTCAGCATCAAAAAGATGGAATCTGACAAAATAAGCAGACAATTTGCAAAGAACAAATCATTCTTAACAAATCTAATTACTTTTTCTTTCAACAAAACTGCATGGATGGAAGATAATGGAAGTACAAAGGAAATAATATATCTTGATTATCAATATAACAGATAGTGTCTCTAAGACAATTAATTAAAAATAACCTCCATCCAGACTAAAAGTTGACTTCATAGGAACAAAAGAGCCAGAGGTCAGTCTGGGACACCCAACTTGTCCATCTCCAAGAACCTTTTGTAATAGTCCTTGAGGGACAACAATTGTCTGGGATGACAAAGAGGACAAATCCCTTTTGCCTCATTCTGGCTTGATTGCATTAGATGGAGACCAACTTCAGGATCCTCCAATAACTAACCACACATGGGGGAAATGAGTAACAGTTGTGAAACAAACTTGAAGTGGTGGTAGAAGGAAGGTTTACAAGACCTTTTCAGCATTCAAAAATAACCTCTAGAAGTATTTGCTCTGGACCCTAACCTACCTCTTGCCGTGAATCTGAAGGGGGCAATATATCAATGAGAAAGATCAGTCAGCCTCCAAAGCATAGAAACAGAAAGAAGCTACTGAGACAGTGGGTAAGATATTTTACACTTAGTGAGATTCAGTGCTTCGCCTAAAGGCACAAAGCCATGATACTTTGGAAGGAAAGCTAAAACATAATTATGTCAGTATCCCCAGTTTTACCCAAGTGAATTGCTATGATATCATTCTACATGAAGATGAACAATGTCTGTGAGATGTCTCTGTCCAGACACTACCAGACCTCACATGTTGGAGATGACCCTGGAGTAGCTGACAAGACAAATATACATAACCTTCATAATAGAGATCATATGAATGTGGAGAGGTCTTAACCAAGACACAACTTTGGACTTGTCCTCTTGGATTCTTTGCCTGTTTTGAAGAAATTGGATCTTATTGTAATGAGAAGTCATAGAAAGAATTCCATGTGATTCTGCTCTTAGCTGTCTAGGGCAGAAAGATTAGCCTGGCCTTCCAAAGTTCTCACTTTCCTGGGTATAGTCTAGAAGGCATACACCTCATCCAAAGGTTACAGAATATGAAAATTTTGAGCAAGTAATTGGCATGAAGGCTAAGAAAATGCCTCACAAATCTCACAGATGATAACAGAGTGTCCAAAAGTTATAGTACGTATGGCAAAGAACAGGAAGCACATACACTCATACCACACACACACACACACACACAGAGAGAGAGAGAGAGAGAGAGAGAGAGAGAGAGAGAGAGAGAGAGAAAGAATGATTTTACTCAATAGCTTGAACTGCTCTTAAACTCATAATCTTCCTGCCTCAGCCTCCTGAGTTCAGAATCAGCAATATGATATTTCATCCAGTTGAAAGGCAATATTTTGATTACTAGCAAGTGCAGATAATTTGCTAATGAATCTGATGACAAATTTGTGTGTAGTGATAATACTTTCAAAAGAACACCAACATTATAAGGAAAATTCTAAGAAAATGAAAAAGCAACAGGTTTTTGTTTTTCTGTCTACCATCTTAAAATACTGGAGATTTTTTTCTGATGAAAGATTATTTTTCAATTTTGACAACAATATGTCCCAGCTTGTTTTCATCATATGGATATTACTTGAGAAACATTGGCTTGGATCTAGAAATTGCCAATTTGTAACACTCTATTCCAAGACTAAACTTTGATCCTTTCCAAAGCAAACAGAGGGCCTTCTCTCTGTCTGTGAAAACTGAAGATTACATCTTCCTAATTTTAACAAAGCTCTTCTGCTGCAGCTCCAAGCATTTTCTGACATTTTTGATACTGCACAAGTTAAGATGGCAAACATTGATGTCATATCATGCTCTCGGTGTCATGTTAGCATTTCTTTAATATCATGAGGCTCTTTTTAAACATATTTCTTATTTCATGTAGTTTTTAATTGTAATCACAAATATTTATTCTATGCTGGCAATATTTTTCTAGAAGACTGAATCAAGCTCAGTAACATACTCACCACCTTGTCAAGCTGTCATATTTTTGAGGGTAGATATTCGAAATCTATCATGGGGATGGGAGTATAAAGATATATTATTTACCTACCTGTGTGAAGCCCTAACGTTCAAACCCCACCCTCAAGGACACACACACACACACACACACACACACACACACACACACCAGCAGCAGCAGCAATTTGGATCATTCAATGTGCTATTAGTAACTCGTGTCATCATTCAGAGCAAACCTACAGGTCAAGTAGAAGTGAAGCTTGCTGCCTTTTCAGTGAGCATTTGTTCTCTCTCCCATCTTTCCCTCCTCTCTCCTAGCCACTTTTCTACTTTCCTCTTCTCTAAGACAGACTTCTGTGGTCTATGAGAGAACTGGCACAGGATCTTACTATGTCATGGAGGCTAACTTCAAATTCTTCATCCTCCCACCTCAGCCTCTAGGATGCTGAGACTGCAAAGCTGCATCATATGCACCCCCAAGCTTGTCAAGGTCAACTTTGACGTGCTGCCCACATTTATGGATAGTATTGGAAAGATATTTTTCATAAACCAGGGTTATCTTTATTCAAGACTCTCCCTTTCCTGGCTGCCTAATTGCTGATATTCCAGAGACAACAATAAGTTTTAATGGCAGGTGTCGATGTATCAGAAGACAGCCCAGGTCCTCTCTCAACACTGAGGATAGACAATACATAAAACCGAAGTGTAAAAGTTAAATAAATGCTTCGTTAATTCTAGTTAAGAGTCACAACTGTTTGAATTATTTTCCAAAATTCCCATTTTCAAAGACTGTCATTCATCTAAGTCAAATAAAGATAAAGGAAGAAACATTTCAGATTTTCCATATGGTCCACACACATAGCTCATGTTTGTTTCCAAACAAGCCCAACTGCTCTTAAGACCAATGCAATTTTCTAAATCATAAACATATTAAAGCAAAACACTTCTCATCAAGATCACCAGTCTTCTCTGTCTGAATATCACAAATATAATTAGTATGTGTACCGTGTTTACAATGCTAAAACCAGTCCTGAGCTCAACAGAGCAATTTAAAATTAATTTTTCTTCATACTGTGTAAATATATTGCAGTCTATCATTTCCCTTTAAATAAACCAACACTTTAATCTTTTAACAAATTTATTGACGTATTGCTGGTACATAAAACTACACATGTTTAAAATAGACAACTTGATGAATTTGGACACGTGCGAAACTCATAAAATACCACAATTAATAACTGATATCTATCATATCCAAGTTTCTTTCTGTCCTTTGTTTTGTTTTGTTTTTAAAAAAACCGCCCATAACACATGTTAAGCTCGTGCTATAGTATTTTTAACATCATATTGCCTAGTGCAACTCTATGACTTATTTCTTTTGTGTAACAGGAAATTTATACCAATTTTCAGTAAATTACAATTTCAATTACAATTTCAATTAATCAAAGAGATCACAATTGCATGCTTGACTGTTGTTCTGGTTATTTTTATGTCAATTTTACGTAAACTAGTGTTATCTGAAAGGATGGCAATGAGAAAATGCCTCCATAAAATTATATTGTAGGGCATTTCTTTTATTAATGATTTGTGGGAGAGGGCACTGCCAATTGTGTGATTGTCAGTCTTGGGCTGGTGGTCCTGAGTTATCTAAGAAAGCAGACTGAGCAATCCTTTAAGCAGCACCCCTTCATGGTCTCTTTATCATTTCCTGTCTTCAGGCTCCTACCTTGTTTGAGTTACTGTCCTAACTTCCTTTGATGATCAATAGTGATATGGAAGTGTAAGCCAAATAACTAGCTTTTTGGTTATAGTATTTCAGTGCAGCATAGAAATCCTTACTAAGACAACTATTTTAGATACCTCGTATGAGTATATTCACAGAATATTTTTTGGTGCTTATTTATTCATCACAGTGATCTCCATGCTCATCCAGGTTTCAAAATACTGAGTAAGATTCCATTAGGTATAACTTACACACACAACACACACACACATGCGCGCATGCACAGACACATGCACACACCAACACACTCATCAATCTGGTCATAGTGAATAATGTTAAAATGAATCTAAATCTCCACTTAAAATCACTCTGGTAGCAATTTAACTTTCATATCTAAATCACTCTGACATGTCTTTCCATTTATCATAAAAGCAGTTATTGTTCCTGCGTATAGCAGTGGAGACAAACAATTACTAACAGAGAAGGGCTTTATCCTATGGCACGTACCATGCACCTTGGGAAAAACATGTACCAGAACATTGAGGATTTACTCAGAACTGACGTTGTGCTGGAAAAGGCACTTATCTAATTGGAAACTTTGGAGTATTTTTGATCATCTGGGAAACGTTATGTGCAACCAAGTGTGTTTCCATACCCATGGGAAGAATTTCTACTGTGAGATATCTTAACTTCCTGTATATCACAGAAAACTTGGCTTCATATTTCACCTAATATATGCAAAATAACACGTATTTCTAGCTACATTGTGTAAAAGCTTCCTCCTAAATTGGTGTGTTGTTCCATCCTGTAGGAAGTTCCTTAAGCAGGAAGGTAAAGAACTCAAAATAAATTCAGGATGTCCCTGAAAATGACAAGATTTACTGAGACCCCTCCCTGCCAAATTAAATAATAAAAACTGAGAGTTCTTTTCAGATAGAAAGAAACTGAATTGTAAAGAAGAATCTGAGACCAGATTGTAGCACAATTAATAGAAAACCAGAGACAGATATTGGGGTTCAACCTGAAGACCAGAAAAGCAAAACAGCCAGCCACAGATTCTTACCTCGACCTCAGTCTGAAAATGGTGGTCCTGTCTCCAGAAAACCTCAGAATGAGACTGAGAACTGTCTCCTCCTGTTTTATAATCCTCTGTAGTTCTGGGATTAATAGTGTGCACCACTACTGCCTGGTTTCTATGGCAAGCTAGTGTGGCTACTGCAATTAAAGGTGTGTGTCATTGCTGCCTGGTTTGTAAGACAGGCCAGTGTGGCCGTTTTACTTTTCTGGTCTTCAGGAAAGATTTATTTATTAAACTCCAAATGAAATGTCACTACCCCAGACCAGCTGTATTCAAGAAATAGATACATCCAAACTGCCCTGAAGAGGTTTAGACCTCTTGATGCACCTGGAAAGAGAACTCTCCAGTCTGTTGAGCTGCCTGCAGAATGTGCAGTGTACTTTAGGTTCCTAACTTTGTAAGCTTTCCTACATACTGGGATGGACTTAGGTGATGTAGTTGTCTTTGATTCATTTCAGCTCCTATAAGTAACATCTCAACCATATTCTTGTAAGTAACTCTGATAAAACTCATTTTTTCACCAGATTGAACTTTGGCACCTGTAGTTTAGTCTATTGTGGGTTCCCTATCTGGGGTGAGTAGATGTATATGTTGTGTCTCCAAGGATAATTT
Source organism: Microtus oregoni (assembly GCF_018167655.1). Lineage (NCBI taxonomy): Eukaryota > Metazoa > Chordata > Mammalia > Rodentia > Cricetidae > Microtus > Microtus oregoni. Next base: position 9,290,151 of record NW_024543059.1, on the reverse strand, counting down.
TTTCATTAAACAACCCACTAAAAATTTAGAATGACATATTTCAGAAATTAAGGAATTTGTTTATGATTCATTTTTTCCAAATATAATCAAAATGGTCAGCCTTTAAAAAGATAGCTCTAAATTAAAACGTGCTGTTTATGTTCTGTGTGATTGCATACTGATGTGCTAGTATATTTAAGAATGCAGAGTAGAATTTCTGTCCAAATAAGGGTATCATTTGGAGAAAATGTAGCTCAAATTGTTTTATGGCAGGATTTCTTAGCAAAACGAACTATGGATAGGTTGTATAAAGTCTGTTCATTTCCTAAAAATCTGAACAAAGTATTAAGTGCTATGAAGTAATCTATTCATGCTATCAAAGAATAAAAATACACAACAACATAGCTACAAACCCTTCGATCTACAAAGATTTTCTAACTTCAAGATACCCTGGTACTATGATGGCCCCAAACTTGTAGGAGTAGCCCCCAACATCTGATTTGACTTAAGGCTCACTCTGTGAGATGGGACCTACACCTGGTGGTGCCTGAGTGATCAAGAGCCTGAGACTTGGTATCCCAGAGACCTAGAGTAAAACCAAATACTACTGTTCTACTAAAGGAACATATCAATAAGTTGACTTTCAATTGCATTGTGCTATACTAATAGATCAATACTTTCCTCAACCGTCATCAGAGAAACTTCCTCTTGCAACAAATGGGAACAAATATACAGATGTCAGCCAGACAATATGCAGAGAGAGAGAGACTTTGGAGCATAGCCCTAAACAGGAAGTTTCTATCAAATTCTCCCCCCCACCCCAGGTCTCAGAGAATTCTGAGAAAGTGGAGGCAGAAAGGGATGGAGCACATCAAGGAGACAAGGCCCTCTAAACACAACAGGTCAGACACATTTATAAACTAACAGAAATCGAGGTAGCATGAATAGTACCTGCATAGAACTGCAGTAGATGATTTATTTCTTAGAGTCAAAAGATGTGGACACATGTTTCATCCATAACCCAGAGCCATCTGTAATTGATCATTACTTGAATATGAAAATGTGGTTTTCTTCAAAGGCGTCTCTCTGGGGAAACAAACTACTCCTCTTTAGAGTAGTCTGCATGCCCAGCAGTAGATGAGCAGCTGAAAAAGAACTGAGTGGCATCTTTGGAGGTTCTGTGTCTCATAATGTCATGTCAGTGTTCTGGGAACTTATTCAGCCAATAGCCTTTAAGATACCAGTATACATTGGGTGTGGACTCGTGTACGATAAGTGCAGATAAAAAGTGCGCATGGCCCTCTTTTCTGCTGGATTTGGTTCTAGTCCCCAGCTCACACAAAGGACTACAAATCGCTACCCTTACTGTGAGTGTATTCTCAAATAAAGAAACCTTTGGTATACTCTGTTCGGGGATATTGTGACACTCTTTGGTACTACTACCTGCCAGGGCTTTTTCTTTTTTTATATTGTGTTTATTTCTAAGGTGGCCCATAATGTGACATGCTTGAGGCAGAAGCAAGGAGTTTAAAAAGCATTCCAGTTGCCATAGTAATAAAGTTACTAAAGTATGGGTACAAGAGAACATGCAGACAAGAACATGGAGAAAGAACCACCTGCCCAATTACGTCCATTTATACCAGTGGGTGCCTTATTGAGCCTCTTACAGACCTCTGAATCAGCTTTAATAAGTTCCGTCCCTCTATAATATCTGTATGTTTAGTTTATCAGCTCTGGTTCTTCTGAAAGTCTGTTGTTTTGAGGTTTGTTTGGTTGATGTGTTCATCACAAGTTAATAAATATTTGAAATTATGTTTCCTTCATATTAAAAGTTATCAGGTAGAATATTCATGTGCAATATGACATTAAATACTTTATTACATAATAACATAAAGAGCATGTGACTATCATAGGACCATAACAGAAACAGGATTTAAAATTTGGCCTGTTTCCAGCACAACATTTACTTTCTTACCTACATTGCGCCATTTCTTTCCTTTCCTGCTCTTGATTTGTATAAAAGCAAGTAAATCACAGACCTCAGTCCACTGCACTCGCTCTCTGGCTATTTGAAATAACTACCAAATAAAACCAAGAGACTTTTGTGTGGTGTCGCAGATTGAGGAATAGAGGTAGTAAACACATGCTGGAAAGAAGTTTCTGTTTAAGTTTGCTACAGCTCCCAGTCTCAGAAACTACTTTTCAATCTTCCAAGAGCTCAGCCACATTCTCTCTGCTGAACTCATGGAACTCTTTTGTTCCTTCTGTAACGTGATGTCCTGTTATGCTTCGGTTAGCTCCACTGGCTTTCTCTATGTGCAACACAAGAATCCTGACGGCAAGGATGCCAGGGCTGATTTTCATCAAAAGGATAAACAGACAAAATTTCACTAACCTCAAAGATTAGTTGATTCCAAGGGAATTATGTCTTGTGTTGTAAATGTAGACTTCTAACTCAGAATTACTCTCTATGAGACTTTTAAATAAATACACTGTTCACCAGGCCTTCAAGTTCACCCACACTCTGAAGACTTTGTGTCTAGGCAATGGTAATTTTTAAGATGTCAAGATCTGCAGTTCAGGTAAGTACATATCAAACACCACAGAAGATTTGGATCAAACAGACATGAATTCAAATCCTGGAAGCTAGCTCCCTGGTTGATCTTATTATTACTGTTCTCCTCCTCCTCCAACATCTCATTCTCCTCTTTATCTTTCTCCTCATCCTTATTTTCTTCTAGATGGAGGTATCTCACCTACAGTTGTTTGTCTGGAATATTATTTGACACATACATAAGTAAATTGCACTTTGGATTTCTTACCACTGTTTAGACCTTGCTGTTTTATTGCTAGTAAGTCCTAGTGTTACGTATTTATATTTCTTAGTTTTCTATATAAAAGTCAGGTTCCCCTCTTTCTATTTTTCCTTTCCCCTTTTTTGTTTTTGTCAAGCTGATGGTCAATGGGCTGCTTATCTGTCAGTGACAGGAGCTAAGGGATCTGTGAAATGTGGGCTGTAGGCTCAGGATCCTCACTCCACTGACTTGTCAGCATCAGGAGCTAGAAGATGACTGCAGAAGTTTGGGCTGGGATCTTGGGTCCAGGTGCCCCTTATCTATGGACACTGGAAGATGACAAGATGGTAGAAGTTTGGTCTGTGTTCTCAGTGTCTAGGTATCTTTACCCATGAATGTGGAGAACTGAGCAGTGAACAGAAAACTGAACCGAGTAAAATACAAGTCGTTTGACTACAGGCATAATATCCTGTATAACAACAAACTCCAGTTGACTACAGACATAACATCTTGCACGTTAATGATGAGCTATGAATGACTAGAGACATAGTATCTTCTACATTAATGATGGGCTCTAATGACTAAAGACCTTTCAGAATTTCTTCTCTTTAGAGTCTCACAATTCACAGCCTTGATCTTTCTCATCTTCATTTCCATCTCTACCTTCGCTGCCTTTCAGCTCATACCTACTCTTTTCCCATCTCACACATAATAGGCAGAGTGATTCATCTTTATAATAGTCCCCCCCAGCACTGCCACATAAGATCTTGATTTGTATTGCATTCTATCTTGGTAACCTGGGTTCTGGATTCTCTGAAGATCTTTTACCAGGTCCTTATCTCTGTGACTCAGTGCAACTTCCTGAGTTCTTCAGAATTTTGTTAGAAACGGAAACAATCTTGGAGTGTCTGCGATCTTCCAGATTCCACTCTGTTGAATACTCTCTCTGGAATTTTTGTGGAGCTGGACCTAGGTTGACGCTGGAGGTAGGAAAGCTGGGATGTACTTTTTTTTGTTCCTCATAGACTTTTTCAACTGTTTTTGTTTTATTCTTTAGATCTTATAATTTATACACAAACCTGATCACATGGTAAGTGCGCATACATAGGATGACTATCAATTCTGAGAGATAGATACTGGGCAATATTTCTTTTCAGTTTGAATACATTGAATTTAGAGTTGATGGAGGCTGCTTATTTGTCCCTCGCCAATCAGACTAAAAATAATTATACTATTTTAATTGTATTAATTTATTGCTGTTTGGCCTATTAGCATGTGTATATTTCTAGTTAACTCTTGCATCTTAAATTAATCAATTTCTATTAATTTGTGCATAATCATAAGGCTTGTGGTTTGCCGGTAAAGTTCCTGGGCTTCTGTCTTTTTTGGTAGCAGTTACATGGCGTCTCACTGACTCTGCCTACTTTCTCCTCCTTTATGTGTTTGAAATTTCTGCCTTGCCCTATTTTGCACTGTAAGAGGCCCAACGCAACTTTTTTTTATTAACCATCAATATTTACAACATACAGAGGGAAATCCCACTTCAATTTAGAACTTAATCTTGTAAAAAATAGTGACTTAAAGTAGAATTTTTATGAGAATTTCTTCTTTATTTAGCAGACATGGAATAAATTTTAAAATCTTGTTCTTTTATTTTTCTCTATCAAAGTCATATAAATAGATTATTTTCTTCAAATTGCACTGTATTGACTTATTTTGTGTGTAAGCATGTGGAGGTCAAAGGACAACTTTTGTGAGTCAGATGTCTACTTCTACAGTACAGGTTTTGGCAAACTTAGGTTGGCAGGCACCTTTACCCACTGAGTGATCTCATTAGACCTATATGAATACATTCTAAGTGAGGGGACAGAAAAATGTCATTCAGTTTTATCCCTCTAAGACTGCAGTTCTCAAACTGTGGGTTGTGACTCTTCTGGGTGTCAAATGGCCCTCTCACAAGAGGCATGTATCAGATATCCTGCATATTTACATTATAATTCATAAGAGTAGCACAATTACAGTTATGAAGTAGAAACATAAATAATGCTATGGTTGGTGATCACTACCATCTGAGTAACTTTATTAAAGGGTCGCAGTATTAGGAAGGTTGAGAACCATGCTCTAAGATAAAAACCTGTTCCTGTCTACTGTCTCCAAACAATTTTTACAATTTGTTCTTCAGCTGCCTTTCACCTTGGTGTTTCAGTTCAGACACACATCAGTAAGCTCTCCAGGGTATTCTCATTAGTTTTTCTTTAATATTCCAGGCCAAAACATTGCCCCCAAAACATCATCAGTTAAGCCACTAAGGGATGGAGATGCCATCTTCTCCACCTGTCTAACAAAGAAACTGGACAAATAATTAGCAAATGCTAGCCAAAAGGATGACTTATATCCTCTCCTTTCCCTTTGTTCCCCTTTCCTATTTCCATCCTTTGTCTCTCTGTCTCTTACCCTCTAAGAGTAATCACTGTACTATATTTTAGAGCACCCTGAGATTTAGTATGAATAAGAATTTAACCAAATAATATAATACTTAGACAACAAGTTAAAAGTTATTGACAAAGACAGTGGCGATGTAAAAGAATTAAATATAATCACACTATGATGCAGCATATTATAATTTTCCCTTAAACACTACTAAAAAAGCAAAATAAAACAAAGGGACATATTTACTTCAGTTGTGGAGCAAGATAAATTTCTAAACATGAAAGCTTATAATTAAAATAAAAACACCACCATCTATCTTAGCTCAAATTCAGGCGATCAACTCTTGAGTTGGGGTCCCGGAAGAGGAGAAAAGTGAGTTTAGTAAAATCCGTTTCTGTCTCCTTCTAGACTGGATGGAATGTGACTACATGTATCATGTTCCCAATAGCACAGTTAGAGCAACCCTTACCCCATGCCATTTGGTCTTGATAAACTGGACATCTTACCTGCAAGGCAAGAGAAGCTCTACTTTTTCTAATTTTCTTTTGTTAGCTAATTCTTCACAGGAACAACAAATAACTAATACCCTCTTAAGACTAAACTACTAACAAAACTCTCAAAGGCTAAAGTGTTTATTAGATAATAGTTCTATTACCCACCTGATGTATATCAGCACTATAGAAAGTTTTACAAGCCCATCAAGTACACCTACACATCCTGGAGCTGAGTCTGTACAATTCTGTTCTATTCTCTACTGGACTCAGACTTGGTTCATGTTCCTAACCCTGACTTCAGATACCTGAACACATATGACATAAAGGAACCTGTGGAATATATGGTTTTTATTACTATATCTGATCCATATATCTACAAAAAATATCATCTTCATATGCTTGATTCCCTAAACAAGCTATGTACTTTGAGAACATCTGTTTTACTTTTCTCGTCCTATTTAAAACCAGAGCCTAGCTGGAGTGTTGCTTGGCATGCTTTGATTTTATTGTTTCAGCCCCTCTGGTGGTTTTATTTATAAGTTTACCATGTAACTTGGCATGAACTCGCCTATCATCCAGCTCAAAGTCATTAATGGGAAAACAACCCACAGTTAGTTTCCTGAAAATGCAGAGCATCTTCCCAAATATGCTTCATTAGTTTGCTCCCTGTGGTCTTCATGGAATTTTTTTAACACATATATTGATTTTATTCAGGGTTCATAATTTCATCTCCATGTTGGTTAATCTTTTGGGGTTTTTTTTGAGACACTGTCTTAGGGTTCTATTGATGTGATGAAACACCATGACCAAAACAACTTAGGAAGGAGAGAATTTATTCTGCTTAAACTTTTTTTGTTTTGTTGTTGTTTGCCTTTTTTTTTTTTTTTTTTTTTTTTTTTAGCTTTGGAGCCTGTCCTGGAACTAGCCCTTGTAGACCAGGCTGGTCTTGAACTCACAGAGATCCAACTGCCTTTGCCTCCTGAGTTCTGGGCTTAACGGTGTGCACCACTGCTGCCTGGCTAAGTTTACATTCGCAACTTCCACATCAGAGTTCATGAAAGGAAACAGGCAGGAACTCAAGATGACAGAAAACTGGAGCAGGAATTGATGAAGAGGCCATGGAGGGGTGCTGCTTACTGACTTGCTTCCCATGACTTGTTTGGCCTGTTTTCTTAGAGAACCCTGGAACAGCAATCCAGGGATGGCCACACCCAAAATGGGCTAGTTCCTTTCCCATCAATCACTAATTCCAAAAGATTTCCTACTGCTGGGTCTAATGGAGGCATATTCTCAATTGGGGCTCCTCTGATGACTGTAGCCTGTGTTAATTTGACAGAAAATTAGCCAATACGGATGCCTTTTCATCTTTTCATTGAAAACATTTTTTGCATCAATACACTATATTTATGTTTTTTACATAAATACATTTTTTACATAAATACACTATATTTATGCTTCTCCTCCCTTCCAAATCCTCATAGATCACCTCAGTTCTCTATACACCCTACATTTATTTTTCTCTCTCTTTAAAACAGACTATCAAAATAAAACCAACAACAAAAACTACCACAAAGAATAAGAAACATACATATACTTAAAATAAGCTCCCCAAAGAGAAATCAGAACAATCAAAAGACCAATAAGACAAAAATTCTCCAAACAAAGCATAATGAGACAGCGTATTTACAAAATGCCATTGAGTTCATTTTGTGTTGTTGAACTATGTTTGGGCATGAGTTCTGCCCTGAATTATGTTATATATCCAGGGAAACTCCATTGGAGTAAATTGATTTTTTTTGCCATGAGTATAAATTGCATATAGCTTCTTGATCACGGAGAAGCCTGTGTTCATCAACCCTCTCAGGCCTGGAATGCCTGGCTTGAGCCTATGCCGGCCTTGTGAGTCCTGTTACAGTTTTTGTGAGTTCATGTGAGCATCAATCCTGTTGTGTCTGAATGACACTGTTTCCCTGGAGATATCCATCATCTTTGGTTTTTATCATCTTTCTACTTCCTTTTCCACCTTTATCCCTGAGCCTCGAGGGATAAATCCTTGAGGGAATTTTTTGAAACATCCCATTTAGGACTGAGTAAGCTCATATGAGCATGAATCATCTTGTGTCCAGAAGACACTGCTCCCTTTGAGTCATCTGTCATCTTTCACTTCTATAGTCTTCCTGCCTCTTCTTTCACCTAGATCCCTGAGACCTGGGAGAAGGGCTTTGATGAAAAGTCCATTCAGGACTGAGTGCTCAAAAAACTTTCACTGTCTAAATACTGTCCATCATGGGTCTCTGTTGTTTTAAATCTACTGCCAAAGAAACTTCTCTGATGAGGACTGAAAGAGGCATTAATCTAAGGGCATAGCAATATGTCATTAGCTGTCATCGTATTGCTATGTTCCCTGTCTAAAATTTTCCCCAAAGCCCATGACTTATCTAGTCTCAGGTTCTTAGTCACTTTAATAATGTCAGGTATAGGTTCCAACTCATAGACTCAAAAACTGATTGGTTACTCCCATAACATTTGTGCCACTATTAAATCAGTATATCTTCCAGGCAGGTCACTGTTGCATGTCAAACGATTTGTAACTGGAAAATATTGGTGATTTCTTTTCTCTTCTTTATGTAGGAAGAATATGGTCTATGATGGTTAATTTTGCCTTTAATGCCAAAGGAAGAAATCTATGCATTATGGTTTTGATTCTTCCCCACCTTCATCAAATTACTGAACGTCTTCATCAAAGCTTCAAACTGCTGCTGGGATTACCTTAATGATTACCCATGTAAAGTATCTGATGGTATGGACCTAAAGCTGTTTGTGAAATGTCACTTCTGAAAATTGATTCAATATGTTTATAGTTCACGGTCCACTTCTCTCACAAACCCATGATATTCCAGAATTGAAACTTAATTAAACTAATTTCGAGTACTCATTTGCTTTAAATGAAAAGGGTTGATTCACAAAGTGATAGGAAAATCCCCCTATAGTCTATCTGTTGAATTTATTTGCATGTTATTGGGAAACAATGCTCCAAATCTCAATGCCTAGAGACTTGTAACAACTACCTGATTTTTTTTTATTTTGTTTTGTTTTTATTTCACAGTCTCTTGAGTTAAAGTTAAGTGAAAAACACAACAGGTGTAACTACTCTGTGAACTTGCTCTCTGGCAGTCTGATACTGTGGATTGAATGTGACCTTCTTTTATTCAGTCACCAAAATCCTAATTCCCAGATACTGCTGCTGTTAGATGAGGTCTCTCTACCACAATCAAATTTAGATGAAGTCAGGATGATAACGGGATTCTCTTGATGGAATTAGTGCCCTTATATAAAGCAACCACAGAATTTCCAGGTATTCTCACACCACACACCCTACCTCACTAACCTGATCACATCCTTACATGAGGATGCAGCTGGAATCCACAATCTTCCAGGTAGGAAGGGAAAGTTTGCCAGTAATCTAAGAGACTGAGATCAAACGCTGCATTTACTAACGTTCAATAGTACAACAAATATATTTCCGTTGTTTCAGACACTCACCCTGTGGCATGCTGTAGTGGTGGGGTAAATAGACTAAGACAGCGGTGTAGCTTTGCTTTTCGGTCTCCCCCGTTATTGTTATTTTTCTTCCTCTTCCCTTTTCTCCTTTTTCATTCCTATCTTTTCCTTTCTCCCTGCCTCTTCCTTCCTCATTTTGCTCCCTTAGAAGAACATGGAGCTCTGAATTTTTATAAGGTGACTCAGAGTTTCAAGAAACTGTAAGTGTTTCATAAGGCAGGAGGTAGAAGCCAGCAGATTCCTAAGTCTTGAGACTTCAGTAGCATAGCATTGTTTGCACTGTAATCTGTTGGCCCAAACCGTCATAGATCATGATCATTATAAGCTGAGTGATCATGTATCATCTTCCAATGGGGAAAAAAATCAAAGTATTTCCAAATTATTTACATTGTCTCTTTCAATATCCACTCTTCTTCTCTATCCCTCCCTATATTCTAACCTAACATAGTACTAATCTCAGACTTAAAGTTTGTGATTTCATTATCTTAATTTGATTCTCAGATTTTGGAATTTTCATGAAAAATTTAACAAAAGGACAGGGCATATCTGCTCTCCTACATGCCAATGAAATGAAGTCAACCAAATTATGGTCATAATAGTTATTCTCATCAAAAAGTGTAAACCAAGCTGGGTAGAAATGCTTAATTAGAGCAGAGCTGCATTCTTTCCTCAAGGTTGTTTTGTGCCCGGGGAATGATTCTTCAAGGCTCTCAGTTTTGCCATATAAGCCATTGCTCATATTCCCTGGGTCTTTGCTCTATTCCCGTAAGAAACTCTTAGACCACTTCTTCTCTTCCTCTATTCTTCCCTTCTTTCCTCCCCTTCCCTTTCACCTCCCTTCCTTCCTTCTTGGTGTTTTGATTGAGACAGACAAGACCAGAACTGACTATATAGCTGAATTGGCAAAAAACTCCTGATTCTTCCAGCTCAGTATCCAAAGTGCTTTGATTAGAGTTGTGTAACCACCTGGTTTGCCCAAGGTAGGTCTTTACTTCAGGCACAGGAAAAGTTCTGTTGCTTAAAAATTTAGTTCCAAAGAGCAAACTCCTAAGATAATAAAAGAAACTTTTATTTGAAGAGTTGATACAATCGTAAGTGTTTTTCTGAGGACCTCACAAGGTATTATAGAATCCTGAATTTTGCCTTAATTCTGAGGCCTCATTTTATTTAGGGCAACTTTGTTTAAATGGAAATCCTTCCTCATACCCTCCACATTAGGAGAATACATTGAAGTCCTATAAATGATTTTGAACTCTGTTGGTAAATTAACAAATTTTAAAGTTAATTTATCTTTATTTTGTTAGTATTAGCAGTAAGAAATGTTTGAGGACCAGGAATGTAATTCAGTGAAGAAGTACTTGCTGTCAAAACAAACAATCAAACAAAAAAAAAATAGATTCATTCCCAAAAAGAGGAGAAAACGTTTCAGAGAGTCACAAAGGAAAGCCATGAGTAGCTGAAAAGTGATGGGAGGCATATGAAATGAAAGCAACAAGACAAACACAGCTTTGCCCACATGACTGCCAGACTAGACTGGAAGCAAATGTCTCCTCCAAAAGTTAGGTTGGGCTGCTCAAGTGACAAAATTCTGTCAGTGTCAGCTCCAGGACAAGCTTACAATGCTCATGATTCTCAAATCCGCATTCATATTTTCATGAGCTGTGACAGATATGCATCTAGGGAATAAGTCATCAATGGGGAAGAATTCCATTTGATCACTCTGTATAAGGACTGTGGATGGGAGTTGTGGTGAAGGAGTTATTTTTTTTAAATTGAGCCACCTGGGGCTCTTGAGAACAGAAGAAAAACATCAGTCAAGGGGCCTGAATTTATCCTAGTAGCCCTAGCAGAGAGATGTGGAGGCTGGAGTGCCAGGTAGAAACTGACGAACTGTACAGTACAAGTGGAGACTCTGTTCAGGCAAAGTAAACGGGGAAAATAGCCCTATTTTTTGATGGCTTGGAGTACAGTTCATCAACAAAACAAAATGAAGGGATAAACAAAATATGGTATATGAATTCATAATGGAATTTATTTTGGTTCTAGAGAATAGTGGAATTTTGACCTGTGTGGGAAATTGGGTGGAATTAATTAGAGATCATTGTGTTGAGCTAAAAACAACTAGACTCAGAAACATAAGTCATACTTACACATAAATAACTGTAGAATTAAACACATGTACTTGTCTTTATGTGTCTCTACACACACATATACATATAAGACATGAAAGCAGAACTGAGTCAATAACAGAGTAGCAAGTAGTCTACTGGAGGGTGAGGAAGTAGCGGCAGAGGGGAATGAAACATATATGGTTTAAAAACAGAAGGAGGATCGCGAATTATAGTCTCAATGTTCTTTATTTATGGCTATAGAGAAGCTAAATAAGAAGGTGAACCCAAAGAAAAACATATAGGCATCCTCCTGAATATTAACCTTCATCAGGCGATGAAAGGAGACAGAGACCCACATTGGAGCACCGGACTGAAATCTCAAGGTCCAAATCAGGAGCAGAAGGAGAGAGAGCATGAGCAAGGAACTCAGGACCATGAGGGGTGCACCCACACACTGAGACAATGGGGATGTTCTATCGGGAACTCACCAAGGCCAGCTGGCCTGGGTCTGGAAAAGCATGAGATAAAACCGGACTTGCTGAACATAGCGGACAATGAGGACTACTGAGAACTCAAGAACAATGGCAATGGGTTTTTGATCCTACTGCACGTACTGGCTTTGTGGGAGCCTAGGCAGTTTGGATGCTCACCTTACTAGGCCTGGATGGAGGTGGGTGGTCCTTGGACTTCCCACAGGTCAGGAAACCCTGATTGCTCTTCGAGCTGATGATGGTGGGGACTTGATTGGGGGGGGGGAATGGGAGGCGGTGGCGGGGAGGAGGCAGAAATCTTTAATAAATAAATAAATAAATTTAAAAAAAAACAGAAGGAGGGGCTCTTCATAGAGAGGGAGGGGTCCAGCAAGAAAGGAGGAAGGGATGAAGCAGAGAAAGCTGGGAGTAAGAATAAGGATAAAACAAAAAGATTTAATTTTATAAAATGCCACAATGAAACCCATTGTATGAATAAAAATATTTAAAAGGGGGGCCAGGCATCATGGCTCACACCTTTAATCCTAGCACTTGAGAGGTAAAAGACAGGTGGATCATCTCTGTGGGTTCAAGGCTATTCAACATGGGTGACATAAAAGGAAACGCTGTTGGAACTTTCAGGGTCTGCTTTGAAATCTTGATAATAGAAACATACTTCCTACACAGGTACTACATGCAACAATGTAGAAGTCTGGTGCTATATGTCCTGAGTGCTTCTATCCTGAAACAACAATTTTATCTTACTTTCTTTCGAGGTTTATGTATTTACACATGTGTGAGTGTGTGTGGAAGAAAACGTCTGTCTCTGAGATCTGAGGTTCACCAATTTGTCTCAACTGACTCATCAGTAGGCTCAGGGGGCTCCGTATTTCTGTGTCCAGTATCACCATGCCCTGCTTTTTATGACAGTACTGTGAATGAACGCAGGTGCACCAGCTAGTGTAGTAAGCATTTTCCTGAGACACCACCTCAGATTTTCCTTCATGTTTGCCTACCCTTTCTTCAATGTTCTATTACTTCCTTTAAACACACACTTGAGGACTTTAATTATAACAACCCCCTACTAACAGTTCCTAGAGTCTTTTAAAATTAACCACTAACCTAAACTATAGGTTGATGCTCAACTTTCAATATCAACTGTTTTCCAACTGCAGGATAGGTGCTCGACCTTTGCCTTAGTTATGGATTCAATCATAAACTTTCTTAGAAAATGAAAGTTAATATATTATATTATGACTACACAAAATATATTTTTATTTCCTCAATGACAAAGATGTTTGTGGTGAACTGGAAGTCCCTATACCAAAGTAAAGAACAATAATAATGGCTATTTGATAAATGACAAAAATCACCATGTAGGCATATTTAAGTTTTCCTTTATGAACTCAGTCATTATGTTCTCGTCTAGAAAGAAAAGTGTGAATAGTTATCTTTGTATTGCAGATGTAATGCCTTTGCAACATATTGAGCTCATGCACAACAGGAAATTGATTCTGCATCCTAATTATTTTCCAAGAATGATTCAAAGAAAATGGGACTAAAATAGAAATAATTATTTTCAAAAGATGTCATTTAATAATCATATGTCTTGAAGCTTGCAGTCCTATAAAATTATTCAATCATTTAAATACCCAGAGGCATTCCTCTAAGCTAATATATTTTGAAAAAATATTTATAACTTACTATATTTAAAGTCAGGAGTTAGGCTCATGGTTTATTGCTGGATTATTAATTAACACTACAACAGTGATTATTTTTGTGACCCAAGAAGTATTTCATTTGCATTTTAATAAATAAACTTGCCTGAGAATCAAAAATATGAAACAACCACATTGGCCAGCCTTACAGACCAGGCAACAAGGACACACACCTTTAATCCCAGTAACCACACTAGCATGCAATAGAAACCAGGTAGTAGTGGTGCATGCTCTTAATCCTAGAACTAGAAAGAAATATCATATAGGAAGAGACAGCTCTCAGTCTCATTCTGAGATTCCTGGAGGCAGGATCGCCATTTTGGACTGAGGTAGCAGTAAGAGTCAATGACTGACTGTTTTGCTTTTCTGACCTTCAGATTGAAAGCAATTTCTGTCTCTGAGATTTTTTTTTAATCGAGCTTCATCAAGATGCATTCTTTTCTTACAAATGAATAAAATATTTTAGCAGGCAGAAACTGGCTGGAATAGACGGTCTATTCCATACTTGCCTTGGAGCATGGCTGTGGGTGAAAGACTTCTCTGTCTAAGATGAAGTGTCACAGTGTAGCTCTGGTTGCTCTTCATTCCCTCCTTTCCATCCTTTCTTACTGCCTGGAGAGAGGATGCTGTCATCTGGCCATAGGAAACAAGCTACATAGGTGAAAGAAAGACTCAGTCTCTACTGAAATTGCGCAAAAATTAACAATTAATAATTTGTTCAACACATTATGTAAAAAATAAAAAATAAATAAATTTACAATGATGTTTAATAATATGCCTGTAATCAACTTTTAATAACTTCTTATATTAATAATAGAGAAATTGGAGTCTAGAAATATAACTCAGATGTGTGGCCTCTGTCAGAACTGTGTTTGAGCCCAAGTATTAGAAAAAAAATAGTTAACTAATAGAGAAATTTACTTCACAGTAAATCTACTGATATATCATCACTGTATTTCTTTAATTGAAATGATTTAGTCAAGGCACAGACTTGGATAGTAAAATGGTTTCAAAAGTCTTTTATCACCATTAGTTCATCTCTTCTCATTACTCCTTTGTCATGATGAAAATTGAGGGTCAGATTTTGACAACATTACATCTCTATTTTTTCTTTTCACATTTTTAAAGACGAGTCTTTTAAAACCAATTTTCTGAGTTTAGACTCATAGCTTCACATTAGAGTCCCTAACCTGTGTATCTCCCTCCTGACCAGATGCCTTCATGGTAAGATTCATCAAACACTTAAAAGATGATTTTCACCAAAACTGGACATCACCTCTCAAGGCTCGTTTGATAAAAGCCCAAGTCTATTACTTTCGAAGTGTTGTTAAATGTAGCAATGACACCTTCCCAGTTTGTAAATAATACCCCTAAGTCTATGAAATTACAGTAATTCAGGGAGAAAGACTATCAGGCTTATGCAGACTTGCAATCTTGCTGTGCTAGAATTCTTTTTTGCTCATAGTCTAGTTTTTCTTTATATTCTTAAAGTTGTCTTTGATTCCTTTTTTATTGTTTGTTTTGTTTTTCAAGACAGGATTTCTCTCTTTAGCTGTCCTGGAATCAGGTTTGTAGACCAGGCTAGTCTTGAACTCCAGAAATCTGCTTGCCTTTGCCTCCCCAGTGCTGGGATTAGAGGTGTGCACAACCATGCCTGGCTTTGTCTTTCACTCTTAAGCTTGTGTCATGGAAAGGACAAAGGACTCTGGGTAAAGATGGAGACCCGACTCTATCATGTAGGAGATATGAGAGCTGAGTCATGTTGCTAGCCTATTCAATTTTTCATAACATCTAAACTAGCTTATTTATAATTCCTATTATTATCCATATGTTTTGAAATTGGTATGATCATTAAATACAATGCAATAAGTTATGTAATATATTTTAAACATAGCATACATTACTAATGAGCAACTCCATCCTACAGGGTCATTTTTCAAGCTCTCACTAAAATTTCTCATGCTCAATTAGTGGTCAGACTTGCAGTGACTCAGTTCTCTTGTCTCTTCACGTTTACATGTGCTTTTGATTCTGTGTGTTGCCGGTTGTCTCTGAATCAACTTTACGACATATGTTAGGCTTAGTTCTGAGCCCTTTCTGTACCCCCAGATGATGTAAAATGAGGAAAACATTAGAAGGTATAGTCAGGAATGATTCCAGATCTATGATCAAAACTTGAGTCTCTAGTTTCTTCATCCAGAAATCTTTCAGTTTCTCACTGAAACTGGAGGTTGCTGATTGGCTGGACAGGGTGGCCACCAAGCCCCAGGGCCAGTTTCTCCTACCTCAGAACTTGGATTGCAGGTATGCATCACCACACTGGATTTACATACAGGTGATGGGTATATAAATTCAGTTTCTCATGCTGTAGAGCAAGCGTTGTACCAGCAAAGCCATGTCCCTGGTCCCCTAAAACCTTGTATAATCAAGAGCAAGTGAACATTAAAAATCCAGAGGGAGATATTTTAAGCAATGTTTTAAGAGAGGAAATATTAATGATAAAGAAAATAAGTCAAATCACTTGTGATAAGATGTGGGAGAATTTCCTCAGTTCAGATCGGATGTAATTGTCAAGATTAACTGCATAGCTCTCTATTTGTATGTTTCCCTTTGAATGCAGTTCAACTCCTGCCTGAGACAGATCAATAATAGATGCAGTGAACTCTGATAAACTCAGCTCAGAATTTGAAATCCCTTGGCATTGTTGTGGAATGTAGCAGAGGAGTGCAAACCCAGCTAAAATGACTGGGCAAGCATTCATGCAAAGGTGCATGATATTTTAACGGAAATTTGAAGTCCACAATACTGCCTTAATATCTGCACTTGCATTACCATGACAACCAGAAGCTCTCTATAGTTCACTATGGAATAATGACTTGCTTTTGCCTGAGCATTTAACATAACAGTTTTTCGTCCTACCCACAAAAATTAAATTGAAAAAGAACCTTAAACCAAATTTGACTTAAAGTAGGAAATTTACTTTCTGAAAATAAATATTTAAAATAATTGCTGGCTGCATTTCCTTCTTAATTTGGAGACTAACTCCCTGGATATGTTAGTGTAGCAAAGTCTTTCCCGTGAATGTTTTTGGTGGTGAGTGGGAGAATTCTTAGGTGAATATGACTTTGCAGCATGAACTTGAATCATAATTGCAGCCAAGGCTGTGCTGGAAGCACTTACTTGACAATTGCTTCCCTGGGAAAGAAGACTCGTTAATAAATTACATCTCTAAAAAAAAAACTATCCTGGAAGACTTCTTGTTTTGAATTCCTGACACATCAGTGGCAAATTATTGAGAAGTAAATCACATCCAATAAACACTCCTCGTGTTCTCTGATCCTTTGCCTTCCTTATGTAAACTCCAAATAAGTAACTGCTAGGTAGACATAATTTAAAAGGACCCCAGTCCTCCCTCCCTCTCTGTCTCTCTCTCTCTCTCTCTCTCTCATTCCTGAGACTGCCAAGGTTGATTGGCACATGAAGAATTATAGTAGCATCTTATATTCCGAGAATCCATTAAAGATGTTTCTGAAAGTAAGCTATATCCCTGGGGTTGAAGTCTTTCATGGGGGAATGGGTGAAGAGAACCAGGAATGATTTCAATTGTCTAATATAGGAATGGAAGCAAAAAGACTTGAGAGAGTAAGGGCTGACCTTGCTTTCTCTAAACTTAAGGAAATTCTACTTTGTATAGTCTGGAAAATATAGGGGGGACACAAAGAAAAGACTTGCAAGGACAGAAACTGGCATTTACATGCTTCTGTTTCAGAAAGGGCTCAGGGTCTTAATGTAAGTACTATTTATTCTTTTCTTCAGTTCCAGAATCCAAAGTATTCGTGCTTCTTGCTTCCAGTACTAATAAGTTATATTATTTATGTGTTATGCATGGACCTTTTGCCTGAATGCATGTCCGAGGGCCTCTTTTGTATCTAGTGCTTGCAGAGCCCAGGAGAGTGTATTCAGTTCCTTGGAACTGGAGTCACAGACTGTGTGACGTACTCCCAGACCACTGGAACAGGAGCCAGTGCTCTTCATGATTGAATCTTCTATTCAGTTCCTGAAAGTAAGTAATCTTGTAGCCTGAGTGTAGCCACAAGGAGTATCTCTTCTTTCTCTAAATAGAAACATTCTTTTTTTATTTTTATCTCGAGTTGCTCCTTAGTGACAGGGACTATTTTGCCTGGGAGCTGAGTGAACATTACTAATTGACAAAACTTACACAGTGCACACAATCTTATTAAGCAAATTAGTCACAGAAAGCAAGCATCACATTTTGTGTCATCTGAAAGGCCTTGACTTTAAAAATATATAAAATTATATATGTGCAGATGACTTGAAAGTAGAGTTGAAACTCTTTAGCATCTGTCTTCCAAGTACATCGATTAAAGACTTGCCAACATGTCTAGCTTTGCTGACAAGTTTTTTTGTTTTTATTTTTGTTTTTGTTTTTGTTTTTCCTGGATTTTTCAAGACAGGGTTTCTCCGTAGCTTTGGTTCCTGTCCTGGAACTAGCTCTTGTAGACCAGGCTGGCCTCGAACTCACAGAGATCCGCCTGCCTCTGCCTCCCGAGTGCTGGGTTTAAAGGCGTGCGCCACCAACGCCCAGCTTGCTGACAAGTTTTGAACACGAACTTTTGATTTAAAACGTTTTTTCCTGAATTCCCATCTCAATTGACAGAGTGGGCTTATTTTCATTGTGTAGTAATTTTAGAAACATGAACAGAAGGGCCAGGAGAGATGGTTCAGATGTTAAGAGACTTCTAATCACAATTAATCAAAGAAATGGGGAAAGGCACCTCATTTTCATCAAAGGAAAAATCCTTTAAGATGGTGTATGGATTCTTAACATTCCATGAAAGAAATGGTATACACATTTGTCAAAGAGAAATCACTAAAACCACTTATTGACTTCACACATTGATAGTCGGATACTTCAATATCCCACTCTCACCAACAGACAGATCATCCAGACATTAAACAGAGAAACACTGGAACACACAAGTGTAATAAATCAAATGGTTCTAACAGATATCTACATAACATTTCACCCCAACACAAAAAATACACCTTCTAACAGCACCTCCTTGCATCCTATCAAACCATCATGAATTAGAGATGGGTATCAATAAGAACAGAAACAAGAGACAGCTTACGAGCTCATAACAATTCTCTAATAAATAAAAATATGGGTCAAGACAAACAAAGGCAGAAATTAAAGACTTCCAAAAATTCAATGGCAATGACTACACAGCATATCATATGGATCACAGTAAAAGCACTTCTAAGTGAAAAGTTGATAGAACTAAGTGCCTTCATAAATTTTTTTTCTGAAGAACTCTTACTAGCAACTTAACAACACACCTGAAAGCTCTAACAACAACAACAAAAGAAGTAAACACACTCAAAAGGAGTAGATGACAGGAAATAATCAAACTGAGGGCTAAAGTCAATATAATAGAAACAAACACAATACAATCAATCAAACAAAGAGTTGGTTATTGAGTAAGTAAACAGACAAACCCTAATCCAAACTAACTGAAGGACTGATAAAGAATACAAAAAAGAAACAGAAATACAAGAGAACATAACAAAAACCCCAAGGAAATACAGGAATAAAGAACCTCATAAAGAAAAACTTTAAAAATCTATACTCCATCAAATTGGAAAATCCAAAAGTAATGGGTAATTTTCTTGGTAGATTCTACTTGATAAATTTAAATTAAGATCATATAAATATTTTAAATACACCTGTAATCCCTCATGAAATAGAAGCAATTATTAAATACTCCCAACCAAAAAAAAATTTCCAAGGACAGATGATTTTAGCACAGAATTCTACCAGAATTAAAGTCAATTATTCACAAATTATTCCACAAAGTAGAAAGAACATTTTAATAGAAGGAATATTGCCCAATTCATTTTATGAGGCTACAGTTACCATTATGCAAAATGATATAAAGACTAAACAAAGAGAATTACAGACCAATTTCCCATATGAGCATAGATGTAAAAATACTCAATGAAATATTTGCAAACAGAAACCGAGATCACATAAAAATATCACCCGCCATGAGCAAGTAGGCTTCATCCCAGAAAGGCAGTGATGGTTCAAAATATGAAAGTCAGTAAATGTATTCCACCACATAAGCAAATTGAAAGAAAGAAAAATAACACATGATCATCTTATTAGATGCTGAAAAATCCTCTAACAAAACTCAACATTCTCCCCTGATAAAAAAAAAAAGGCCTGAAGAGATTACAGATAAAAGGGATATATCTAACAAAACGTGAAAAAAAGAAATATACAGCAGGCCTATAGCCAACATCATTTTAAATAGAGAGAAACTCAAAGCTATTCCACTATAATCATGAACAAGACATGGATGTCTACTCTCTCCATATCTATTCACTATAGTACTTGAGTTCTAGCTAGAACAATATGAAGGAGATCAAGGGGATACAAAATGGAAAAGAAGCCAAAGCTTCTTTATTTGGGGTGACATGATTGTATATATAAGTGACCCTTAAAACCCCATGAGTGAGTTCTACAGCTGATAAATACTTTCAGCAACCTAGCTGGTTACAATACTAACTCCAAAAAAATTCAATAGCCCTCCTATATGCAAATGAAAATGGATTGAGAAAGAAATTATGGAAATTAGATTTTTCAGAATAGCCCCAAATAATATGAAATATCCTAGAGTAACTTTACCTAAGCAGTTGAAAGACTTGTATGACAAAAACTGTCCTTCACATTCCCATAGACATTATTAATTTTAAATTACATTTTATCAAATTTCCTGTCCTCCCTATACTACACATGGCAACTGGATCTTTGGAGTCTTTCCTGATTTCATGTGTCTCTTCCAAGCTCCTCTGAGACTGACCTGTTTTGTTTCAAGTTTGTGGTTAGGAATCAAAGTTCAACCATGAAATTTAGCAAGTGAACAGACTCTGGCAGTGATCAGCGATGGGTATCCCTCTCAAGCATGTGGTCTAGACGTTTGAATGCTTCTACCCTTTGAATTTGTCTGCATGTGCTCCCCATCCTATTGTCAGGACACTTCCTGGGCACCGCAGACTGTGCCCTGAACTGGCATTTCTCTCTGCACCTGCCAAATTTATGCACTGAGAACTTGTTTCTTCTAAGTAGGAAGATTTTTGCTTGGTGTTCAATTCCTGCAAACTGCAAACAATAACCATATATCAGAAATCACAAACATATTACTGCATATAGCATTCAAACATCCTACATTTTTAAATTTAAAAATTGTTCACATGAGTGAAATAATAATTCTTTTTTCTGATTATTGAATGGCTAGAGCAATATGATTGTTCTTTTTACAAATTTGACAAAATGTTAAAAAATTGTATGTGAGTCAAATTACTTTTAAAAGTATAATTATCTTGATAGCTTTCTGATATAATCAGGCTGATGTCTGCGAAAAATCTTCCCATCGGTGCTGCATAAGCTCACGTGAAACTTGGTGTTGTTTCTTTTTAACATTCCTAGTGGTTATTAACTAACCAGCTGCAAGTGCTGGAAGGGACTTGGAGGTCAGCAGCTGGTTACTTTCTGAATGGAATAAAAGCAGTCATCTCAACCTTTAAAAAATAAACATTAGCTAAGCTAATTCCTCTTCCACACTGAATTATCATCCAACCTAAGATTCTTACTGCTTCCATTTTTTTTTGAGTTTACTTCTTGGTCATCTTATAATTATACCAATTATTTATTATAATATATTAACTTAATTCTTTCATTCAAGACTATATATTTTTATCTACTGTCAATATGGCCTTTTTCATTTGAGTCTTGGGGATTAATGTGTGTTTCATTACTTCATTTAGGCTATTTTACAGGAAAATAAAGTAGAAGCTTGTCCACAATGAATGTGTTCCATACATGCCCATGTGTGCCTTACTAATCCCTGTGACACAGTCTAGCAATTGTCGAGATATTTCCGGTTGAATGACCTCTGTCCACTCTTCGAGGCTCCCAGGCTTCTCCTTCTATTTACAGATTCATCATTGCTGTCTAACTTAATGTTGCATTTTCACATCTCTAGCTGCAACAGAACCTGACATGGAAGGACCCTTTAAGTGTCTTTTGGCATGTTTATAACTTATTTTCCCAAGATAAGCTTAGTCCTTCAGTGCCTGCCAGTAAACTTTCATTTGGGGGCCTATATCATATTTAATTCTTACCATTGACTAAGTGGGAGAATATTTTAGAAAAAACATTATATGCTGCAAAAATACTACAGCCTGGGGCATGGAGCAGCAAGTGTTTTCTGAAGAGGGTCACACAGTCTATACCTTAGACTCTGTGGACCAGGCTGTTTCTGTTGCAAGTAATTATCTGTGCCATTGGAGCACAGAAGCAGCCACAGATGAAATATTAATGAGTAATTATTGGTGAGTTTTAATGATAAAGTGTTAATTACAAACCTGGTTGTAGGTGAGATTTCAGAGCCATGGATTTCAAACCCTCCTCTAGTGTAGAAGTTACTCACTCTCCCATGCTGTTTGATTAGTAACAGTAAAATGATGAACAAGAAACCATATAATCTTCCATTTAATTACTCCTCAAGTCTTGTGTACAGCACCCTTATCCTACATTAACACAGCATATTTGATACGGCCCCTAATCATTTCTGAGCATATTGAAAGAATATGGTGATTAATACGATCCTTTCTTTTAAAATTTGGCTTATCTGATGTATGAAATGTCTATGGCAACCATTTAAAGTCTGGATAAAAATATGCAATTTTATCCTATTTAAAATTTGTTATTAACATCAATTTGGGATATGTTTACTTGAGATCCATTTCCTCTACCAACTTATGGTCACCATGTGGATGTATTCATCAGATGTCAGTGATCCCCAGCACCTCATAGAGAAGATGACAGTCTATAAACAGAATTCCACTCTCTCGTTACAAGCTTCCTTTCTTACAATTATTACATCCCTTTTTTTTTCAACCAAAATTTCCATTAAATACTTTTGTTATCCAAAATTTCCATTGTATCTAGTTAATTTTTATTTCCATATTTTCAGTTTTCTCCCAAATCACTGTTTCATTGACCTCTACTTCCTCTCCTATTTAGTTTAATCCCTCTAATAAGAATAGGTAGAATAGAATTTATTGACTATTTACTGCCAGGCATTATGCTAACTATTTTAGTTGTATTGTATAATGTTCATCCTAAAAACAATCCTACAGCATACATATTATTATCTTCAGATGAGGAAATGTGATTGTGAGGAATGAAGTTTAAATTTTAGTACTGGTATCAGAATGAATACAGGCTTGCTACACCCAAACATACATCATGAAATAGAATATAGTTGATTATTCAAGGATAATTTTGGTGGTGTTAATATATGGTACCTTGAAACAACTAAGAGAAATGCAATGAAAGATAGGAGAAGGTGACAGGATAGTAAAGAACAGAGAATTACTTTAAAGAAATATACTTATTAAATAAAGCAATACTGCATCTGGGTCTTAAAGAAAACACTGAAATTTATCCGGGAAGAAAAAACATAGCAAAGGCATATCAGAAGGATAAATACCAGGTAAATACCATGGAGATGCCATTTGCCATACATCACCGAGCCTCGACAAGAAAAGGACTGGGACTGAGAAGAGACAAAACCCGAAATCAAGTGTGAGAGTTCAAAGCTCCATTAAAGGTCCAATTAGACTAAGACAATCAAGCCTCAGAGATGTCCCCAAAGCCAAGAAAAAAGAACAAACATATTGAGAAGATGTGGACCAAAACCTTTCAAATAGAAAAATAAGACAATAGAACTATTGCATTAAGGACTTAGGAATAACTTCACTGGAGTCTCGAAGGCAAAGATCAATGAATAATTTTGTTGGACAAATAAAACTAGATTCATGTCTTCAATTTAGCTTATCAATATCAATTTATGTACTACTAATGAGAATCTTTTCTATTTTGGGAAAGTTTTGAGGGAATTGAATTGTTTTTTAGAATTTGAAGACACTCTGGAGTCAATGGCTTTAGTGTGTATTCTAATGGTATTTGGTACTGAAAGACAGCCACCAGAAGTTCTGTTTTTGCTCATTGCAACACAAGCCCACAGGTTCATGAAGCAACCTGTTTTTCTTACACTGTCTGATATTCTTCCATAGTGATTCTGTTCCTGTGCTAACCATCTACGTGATTACAATTATTTTCTCAGTAATAATGTAACACCAGCTTTTACTTTACTCTGCAAAAAAACTGAAATTACAGTTTTAGAAAAAATTCCCACTTTTCTGCAGTAAGTTTAGAATTTTTCTGCTTTTTTGATCTAAATAAATTTATGATCAAAGCAAAGATTAAAAATGAAGATTAAGTAATAAATGGTACCTTATTGTCAATATAGAGAAAAATAAACAAGGTAGGCTAAAAATAGTTGTTTATACACTTGGATTTCAAGAAAATTATAACAGAAAAGCAGCATCCTGAAATACAGTCCAAAAATTATGTACTTTAGACTAAAAGTGTTTCTTATTTTTGAAAAGATGGAAATACTGATGATTGTGCCCATTTTAAGTCTGGACGGGTCATAAGGCTCCTTTGCAATCATGCAATAATGAATAACTAATTAATAGTGTGAACTTGCTTCTTCAGCAACTGCACCGTCCCTGAGACAGGTCAATGTGAGATTGTGCGATAGAACTTTTCACCCTGTGTAGGATGCAGGTTTCTGCAGAGGGGGATAAAGTAAAACATTATTACTTGAAACTGCTGCACAGTAATGGTTGTGAAATAAAAATGATCCTGGTCAGCTGATTTCATCCCATCTTATTTTGATTATGATGCCATAGGGGAATTAGGGAGAGACTTCTTATGACCACCGTTTATTTTACAACCTTCTGAGTATGTTCGATTTATGACCGCATCATTTCTTGAGCACAAATGCTAAGAAGATGCTGTGGAAAGTAGCTCTTTTTCACACAGTAAACATTGTTGTGTGGATGGCAGAATGTATACAGGATACTGACTAAAAGTCTTCTTGTTCTAGTGGGGCCCTGCTAATCTTAAATGGGTACCCCAAAAGTTGATGTGTTGGCAGCTTAAGCCCTTAACTTTATTTATATTTGATAATGGAGTCATTGGGAAGTGATCAAAGTTAGATTTGATCGTAAGAGTGGGAACTTGTGTTGACACTGATAGCTTTGTAAGAGAGACCTTTAGCATGCTCACTTTGACTTGTGAATATAATGCCTTTACCAAATTTCATTTGAATGTTTTCTCACAATGGAATATTTTTGTTTATTCTTTCCTTTAAAATTTTATTTGACAAGAAAGCATGGACTTAGAGATCAATGACTCTTATTTAAAAGTAAATCTTGATTTTTTAATAACTCAATGATTTTGGGGCAAGTATTAAATGTTTTAACCCTCCCCATAATTTGTAGTAAAAATTAAGTTAAAAAAATCTGTCGACTCACAAGCACTTTGACACCATCTCTGACTTACCTCAAATACTTAAAAATATAATTTTTATTCCCATTTATCACATGCAATTTTATTTTCTGTTTTCTTACTTGATCTGATATATTCCTAACTTGTTATCTCGCCAAAGACTGAAAAAGGAAACTTAGAATGCAAAATATTGATTCACAATATAATAAGTATTTTCTTAATGTTTCTATGCTTCCAGAACATTCTTCTATGTTATTTCTGCTGTATAAAGTGAGTCGCCATTCCTTATGCAAGTACCAATGAATTCTTCTAGAATAAACCCATACCAAGATGGTCACAGAAGGGAAAGATAGTGTGGGTACAAATACACTTATTATGCTGTATACTAAGAGTTATTAGCTCTTAATTAGTCCCTTCATTGGCTTCCATCATTCATGTGCTCGGTAGCCCCTTGCCTTGATATTTTGATCACCTAAATCCCTGTTCCTGAGAGTTCCTGCTTTCCAGATCACTCTATCTCCACCGTATAGAGTTCTTCAAAAAGTATTTGTTACTGCAATTGCTTATTTCAAAACTCGATGTGACCCACCATTTCTACAAAGCTTCCTAAACACACTTGATCTCTGAGCAATCTCTCCTTTGAATTTCAACATCATAGATTTCACATCAGGGTCTGTCCTTTTATGTGCATTTTGTTTTTGAGCACAGTTTATTTTGCCTTACTGTTGGCTCACCCACAGTGATAGCTTCTTAAAGTCACAGAATGTTCGATACGCAAGTTTTCCAACTTCTTGTAGCTTATAACGTGGAGGTTATAAAATGCTTCTCTCCATTTTATGTATTCAAAGAGATAAACAAGTAAAATACATAGCATACATAGCCTGGAAGGAGGTTGAATTTAAGTAGGTTAATATTTTTATTACACACCCAGTTGAAATAGAGCTACCAAATGCTTGCTCCACAGCTGAAGACACATCTAAAACACTGGGCTCCTCAAGTACCCATGTCTACATTCAAAGCTGCCATGACAAAACCATATGAAAAATCGTCCATTTCTATATAGGTGACGCCCAAGGACACCAACATCTTTTCCTTGAATGAGTGACGTTTTTTCTTTTAGAGAGGTCCTGATAATGTCAAATCTTTTGGCCTTATAACTTTCAGCTAATGAAAATTTCTGTTTTGATTATTTCAGTTTCAACACAGGAAATAAAATCACATGTGTGGAAATGATGTTTGCCTTTTGGGTACATTCTTAAAATAACCATCCGGGGCAAATGAGGACAACAAGAATATGTTAAAGGCAAACAATGGTGAAGAGGAGAAAAAGAAAACCAGATTAAAAGTGGGAAAAGACAGATGAAAAACTTTTAAGGTCAAAGTTTTACCTACTTTGTAAATTTATGACAACCAATAGTCTCTGCTTTAAATAAATGTCACATTCATATAGTCCAAACACACATATCCCTGTGGGTAAAAGAAGTTATAAACAGCAAAAACATGTTGATGTGGATCAAACATGTTGCTAGCCTCCTGGCACTTTGTTCCAGAACTCTCTACATTAGAATCTTCCGCACTATGGTTTGGGTTCAGTTTCTAACTATTTTTTTTGTTTGCTTGTTTTTTTTTTTTAATTTTCGAGACAGGGTTTCTCCATAGCTTTTTTGGTTCCTGTCCTGGAACTAGCTCTTGTAGACCAGGCTGGCCTCGAACTCACAGAGATCCGCCTGCCTCTGCCTCCCAAGTGCTGGGATTAAAGGTGTGTGCCACCACCGCCCGGCCAGTTTCTAACTTTTATTGCAAGGTGTGTGTGTGTGTGTGTGTGTGTGTGTGTGTGTGTGTGTGTGTATATATATATATATATATATATATATATATATATATATATATATGAGTTCATGGTGCAGCTCAGTTTATTTTCTTCTTTTGGTATATTCCAAGATCACACCCATGCAATGGTGCTACCCAAAGTGGATGGATTTTCCTTTCTTGATGAACGCGGTTAAGATAATCCTCTGGGGAGGATGACTGGTAAAAATAGTTGTCACACAAACCTAACCTGCGTTTGATTTCGAGAACCCAGGGTCAAGGGAGAGAACCAAATCCCAAATACTGTGCATGGAATGCCCCATGAAACCTATGATATGCACACCCAACACCCAGTCCCTCACAGACATGGAATGCCTCATGAAATCTATGATATGCACACCCAACACCCAGTCCCTCACAGACCTATGATATGCACACCCAACACCCAGTCCCTCACAGACATGCTCAGAAACACTTCTGCCAAGTTAAGCAATGCTAGGTATTACAATTGTGTAACAGAGAACTCAGAACAAAGGACTTGTAGGATTTTTCTTGAAGTGAAAATGGACAAAAAGGCTTTTATGGTAAGTCAGTAAGTGTGGTCCGGGCATTACTTGGTTGTGAGAAAGAAGCAAGGTTTCAGAGGACCAGCCACTAAACTTCTTTCTGAGACACTTGAGTTCAGAAAATGGTGTGATCTTCTTCTAAATTGCATCAGGCTGAACCCATGTGAGGTTACTCATGGCTGCCTATACCTCCAACTCCAGGATTTCTTCTGGCTTCTGGGGCGTCTGCACTCACATGTGCCTATGCCCCTTCACATACACATGATTAAAATTATAAATTATTCTTAAAAAATATCAGGTTGATTGAGGTAACAATGTTCAAACAATTGGGCTTACTCAATTTGTTGCATTCCACAACTTAGTACAGTAATATTTTTCTGCAAAACACAGTGGGGATGGTTTGTACATTGTCATTTCTATGTTGCCCTACCTTTTCTGAGTAACCTTACTGCTGTGTATCAGGTATTTCTGGAAAGAGAGCAAGATGAAAAAAATTTCTTTTTGAAGTGAATATTTCAAACCTCTGTGTGAAAAGCAAGGCTGTTATTATATTACTAATTCCGTCCAAATGGTTGCTGAGGAAACACCTGAGGCAAAAACACCAGATGGATATAGATAAAAAGTAGTTTTCCTTTCTGGAATATACCAGATGTATTTTCATATAAGAATTTCTGCCATGAACATCTGGCATCCTGAGTAATTCACTCATAATTTATCAGGATGTTTACTCATAACGTTGTCAGAGACTGCAAATACTGACATGCTTTCCTTTGGATCTAGGGAAGGGACTATGACCATGCTACGATATGATGGAATCAATTATAAACACCCAAGGAATAAGCCAGCCTTTGTAAGCCTGCTGTACTGAGAAGTATATCTTAAATATTAATATTACTGAAAAGAGGTAAGATGGCAAATAAGTGCAGCAAACACCCTTAAAAGGATTTCCCTCCCTCTTTTCCTAATGAAGCACGGGCAATTATTTTACAAGTTTATAATCAAACCGTCATAAACATTCTCAATGAAGCCTGGCTTGAAAAACACATCCTTGGGTTTATTTACCACAGTCAAATAAAATAAACCAGTTCCCTAATTATTATCCAGGGGAGAAACACAGATTCTTTCTTCCTAAGTAATAAAGTATATTTGATATAGCAAACTGAATAAATCTTCTACTTGTTGATTTCAAGCAATAGTGAGAACATTGTTCAGAACAAAACTAAATAGAGAGTAAATTAGAATCTGTAATGATTTAAAAAATAAACAAAAACACAGTGCCCAGCATGGTGGTGCATGCTGGCCTTCAATCCCAGCATTCAAGAGGCAAGCATAGGAAAATCTCTGAGTTCAAGTCCAGGCAGATGTACAGAGCTAGGTCCAGAATAGCCAGGGCTATATAGAGAAGCCCTGTCTCAAAACACAGCAACAAACAATTAGATAAACACATAAATAAATACAGGATGACACCAAGAAAATAGTATTCCAAACACAATAGGACTGATGAACATATGAACTCACAGAGAATATGGGAGTACAAATAGACCCTGCCCAGGTTCAATCCAGAAAGATTATTTTTTAATTATTTGTATTGATCTACATATTTTACTACACTCCACTCCCTTTCTCCCTGCTCCTTTTCTACCTTCTCCCATGATCCCCATGCTCCCAATTTACTCAGAAGATCTTGTCTTTTCCTACTTCCCATGTAAATTAGGTCCATGTAGGTCTCTCTTAGGGTCCTCTTTATTGTCAAGATTCTCTGGGGTTGTGAACTGTAGGCTGGTTTTTCTTTGTTTTATGTCTAAAAGGTACTTATGAGTGAGTACATGTGATAATTGTCTTTCTGGGTCTGGGTTGCCTCACTCAATATGATGTTTTCTGGATCTATGCATTTGCCTGCAAATTTCAAGATGTCATTTTTTTTTTGGGGGGGGGGGTCTCTGCAGTACTCCACTGTGTAAATGTACTGCAGGCCCATATTTCTACATACTATGGCGACCGGAATCCGAGGCCATAGCTTGCACCTGTTTACAGGAAGTTGTCTCCTAACCTGTCGCCATCCCTAACAAAGGGTCAGGATGTTGTTCTGCTCCTTCTTTGTAATTTGGAGGATGCATGAAAAGAGATGTTAATTCGGCCTATGTGACAGAGCTGGCAAACAGAGGAGGAAGACATGACAGAGCAGGCATAGGTAGATGTGGAAATGACCACAACCATTTACTTGGTTACCTAGGAAACAGAATGCTAATGAATTTCCTCTTCAGTTTATGTTTTGGTATATGAGGCTGTTTGGAGAACAAAGCAGAAGAATTTTCAGGATGTGAACTCGGGATTTCATAAGGGATCACTGAAAATCTACTTCCCAAAAAAGCCATGTGAGCTGTGTCTTTAATCCCACTCCTCCCCTCTGGTCTAGAGGAGTAATTTAGGGTCCAGGCTGGCACTGGACCCAGGGAATATAGCACATCTTCTTTATCCATTCCTCAGTCAAGGGACATTTAGGTTGTTCCCAGGTTCTGGCTATTACAAACAATGCTGCTATGAACATAGTTGAGCACATTTCCTTGTGGTATGTTTGAGCATCCTTTGAATATATACCCAAAAGTGATATTGCTGGGTCTTGAGGTAGGTTGTTTTCTAATTTTCTGAGAAATAACCATACCAATTTCCAAAGTACCAGTTTGTACTCCCACCAGCAATGGTGGAGTCTTTCCTTTAGCCCACAACCTCTCCAGCATAAATTGTCATCAGTGTTTTTGATTTTGGCCATTCTTACAGGTGTAAGATGGAATCTCAGAGTTGTTTTGATTTGCATTCCTCTGATAGCTAAGGATGTTAAACATTTCCTTAAGTTCCTTTCAGCCATTTTAGAGTCCTCTGTTGAAAGTTCTCTGTTTAGGTCTGTACCCCATTTTTTATTGGATTATTTGTTCTTTTGATGTCAAGATTTTTGTGTTCTTTGTATATTTTGGAGATCACTTCTCTGTCCAGTGTGGGTTTGGTGAAGACCCTTTCCCACTCTCTAGGCTGCCATTTCATCTTGTTGATCATGTCCTTTGCTTTACAGAAGCTTCTTATTTTCAGGGGGTCCCATTTATAAATTGTTGTTCACAGTTGATGTGGGATGTCCTTCTTGGGTGGCTAGGAATGAAAGCACTGTCTCTGCTCATACTCAGTGTCTGTGCTAACTGGAGTTATATTTAGGAAGTGGTCTCATCTTCCAGTGTGTTCAAATGTACTTTCTACTTTCTCTTCTATGAGGTTCAGTGTGGTTGGTCTTATGTTGAGGTCTTTGATTCATTAGTATTTGAGTATGGTGTATGGCAATAGATAAGGACCTATTTTCATTCTTCTATATGCTGATATCCATTTTATAATCTTATCTAGGGCTGGGATCAAAGGTATGTACCACTACCACCTGGTTTCTATGGTAAACTAGTGTGTTTACTGGGATTAATAGTATGTGTTTTTGCTTTCTTGTGTATACAGCTAGCCAGTGTGGCTGTATTGCTTTCCTGATCCTTAGGCAAGTTTTATTTATTAAAATATAAATGAAATGCCACTACAAAAAACAGAGGAACAGAAGAGATGGAGGAAAGAGTCCATGAATACCAACACAACACAACAGTAAACCCTAATAATAGCAGAGGACATATCAAAGAACTATCAACAATTTCATTTATCAGAATGATATATAAAGAATCCATGAAATAAAAAAATATGCTTTAAAAAAATCCCTTAAATGCAACCATTTAAATGTCACCAACTGACTAAAACAGACTAATTGTATTTTTAAAAACCAGAGTCAATTATCTATTGCCCTAAAGAAGTGCACATTACCTGAAAAGACATAAAATTACCAAGAGTCAAAGGTCAGAGGTCAGCTAACCAACAAATGGAAGCTACAAGCAAGTTGATATTATGATTACCCTGCTGGGGACTGTGGATCCCCAGACCCTGAATTTCTTATAAACAACTTGTTAATGCTTGCAGTTGCTCTGAGCAAAACAACTTGTTTTCTTGTGTTTGTAGCTGCTCTGAGCTCGAGACCCTCAGGAGTTCCTGATGGCAGGAGAGTGGTTTCAGGTGGGTTTGGCTGGAGCGTGGCTACCAGTTAAAGATCCCTATGTAAGCTGTCTGAAACAAAATCCAGTGGGGCATTCTTCTTTCAAGGATGACTTATGTACCCGTGTCTGTGTGTGTGTATGTGTTTAAATCTCCAGTCCGCTTTCCAGGCTCATGTATCGTCCTATAGTGCAGGCGCTACATTATCCTATATGGTAAAGTGGTTTTCAAATAAAAATGTAGTCAAAACTTATTAACTGACCACTTCAGATAAATATGGGAAAAGATTTCTCAAGACTATCTGACAATCATGAAAAACAATTCATTGTATCTTGGGGTTCCTAATTTCATAAAGTAGACATTGAAATGTATGAAATGTCACATATATACTGATACAATAGTGGTAGAAGATTGCTGTTTACCAATCTCATCTTTAACAAATCCTCCAACATAAAATATTTGACAAGCATCTATAGAGTATTACATTAAAAATATGAATACCCAACCTTCTTACAGTTTATAAAATCATTTATTGACTTATTATATCTTGTTTTGTTGTGTCTGGTTGCTGTCTTTTGGAGCCCTGCTGCTTTCTGAAGGGAAATGGAGGCATAATAGATCTAGGGGAGAGGGAAGGAAGGGAGGTGTTAGAAATGGTGGGAGAGGAAACTGTGTTTGGGCTGGATCACATGAGAGAAGAATCAATAAGGATAAATAAAAATAAATCAGCTAAAACAGAAATTGATGAGCAAATCTTAGTTACTTCCATATTAAGATAAAAGGCAATGGTCTGAGATGTTTCTGGAAGAGACAGAAATTTGAAACTATTTGTTTGATCCTCTTCAAAATGAGTACCGTTTTCATTTTTGGTAGTCGATTTGAGAATCGTGCCCATCACTGCTGGTCAAGGAAATCACCCTGTGCTTTCAGACTCCATGAATGCCCTGGGGGAATTTAGCAGAGTGGCAGCGGCACAAGCAGCTCAGGTGTGCTTCAGCAATCTAATGGTAAAACTGAGTAAGACTTTTCCTAGAAGGTACTTGGATAGGATTGGTGGACTTCCCTGTCCAATGGATCCCAGGTTACCCAACCAGGGACCTCAGCACAGATGATAATGTTCTGCAAATTGCAACAGTAGACTTAAAAGTCTGACTCTAGTAATTCACCAGTTTTCTGTCATCTTGGAATGAACACATACGAAGCAGACTCTTAGTGATTATTCTTCATTTCTCCCTTCCTGTACCCCCCCCCCGTACTTTCTCAAGACTCCATATCTTCCTATTAGAGTTTCTTCTCTTCAAAAATTCAAGCTTGACATTTTATCTATCCCCCCACCCCCACCCCCAGGAATAGGTATATACATATATATATATATATATATATATATATACATACATAAATTTTTGTCAGTTGAGAAAAAAACAGATGGACTTTCATGGTGATGTATAGGATTGACTGGTTTGGGACAATGAAAACACAGAGCAAACAATTGTGCTCATGAAAACAGACCTAATATAGAATCACAGCACAAGAAAACTTGCAGGTAGGTAGTCAAACTCCCTCGTAAACGGTGTATCCATTCTAAAACATTTATTATTGGATGGGTTGTGTTCTGAGATCAAAGATATCTGCCTGCAACATGGGAAGCTGCGTATTTAGACATATATATATAAATCTGGACTTGAAGACTGAGGATTCTACCTTCTGGCTGTAGTGGGTGCTCTTCATTGCAATACATTATCAATATTTTCCTTCACTGACTCAGCCTATCCACGATTTCAATGCTGGCCTACAATCCCAAAGTTTATAGTGCTTCACTGTTTAGAAGTTTAATTGTTGTGGCATGGCATCGGAGAAAAGAAGATAAACACAAACACTCATTTTAAAAAATGAAAGTAATAAAATGTATTCCTGAGATCTAATATACGAGACAAAAAAAAAAACCCAAGTATCTAATTAATTAGCCCTATTTGGAGGGGTTTGAAAGAGCTACTGAAAATTCAAAGAGATTTGAGAGGATTCCTGCTTCAGAAACTAGAAAGAAAAGTAAAAGAAGAGGATTACATGCAAGAGATCAGGGGAAGTTGTTACCTAACCTCTAATCATACTTGAGACCGTGTTCTCAGGGATGGCACATTTTGAGAGCACAGAAGGTCACTGGAAAACAGCAGGTAGCTACCAAGTGGCCAGTGATTCCTGGAATGAGCGCAGGAGGTACAGAGATCATAGGAAAAGCACCAGAAGACCAGGACAGGAACGATCTCACAGCGATGAGCAGTACCAGAAAGACAGGTTCAGTGATTTTAAAATGGGCCATAAAAAGTCCTCTGATCAGTAGCACCAGAAAGACAGGTTCAGTGGTTTTATAATGGGCAACAAAATGACCTGTGCTGGAGGTCACGCTCTCTGCACTCAGCTCAGAAGCTGACTCATTCGCACAACCAGCCAATGGCAGCAAAGCTGCAGACGTGCAGGACCAGGAGCGAGACTGCAAAAGGCAGGGAGCAACTTTCCACCTATTCTAGTTCATCTTGCAGTTGGTGCGTTTTGTTACTGCGATTATCTTCTTCTGTACCCGTAACGATTAATAAGTACCTCCTCATGATAAATATAAAGATAGATATGTTTAAAACAATGGAAACATCGCACAGATATATAATGATTTAAACATTATACAATGTGTATACAAGCATTATACAAGAATGTTGCTATGTTTGTACTATATATTTTGTGCTATATACTGTACTTCTAAATTGAAAACCAAAGAGAGATAATTTATAAGGTTATTATAGACACCTTTCAAATTATTAAAAATGAGATATAGAATGATGCAAATACACCTGCATTTACGTATTTATTTATTTATTTATTTATTTATTTTGGTTTTTCGAGACAGGGTTTCTCTGTGGCTTTGGAGCCTGTCCTGGAACTCGCTCTGTAGACCAGGCTGGTCTCGAACTCATAGAGATCCGCCTGCCTCTGCCTCCCGAGTGCTGGGATTAAAGGCGTGCGCCACCACCGCCCGGCCCACACCTGCATATTTTAAATGTTTACGGTAAGGAACACATATTTTACCCAAATTGATAAATATGGGTTCACTTATCAGTTTAGACATAGTAACCCAAAGTTGAATATTGGTGAAAGAACATGAGTTGAGTTCCCTGATAAGCAGAGTCTAGAAGCACCCCTCACCATGATAAATACTTTTGAGCATATATATAGCTGCTGGAGGAGAGAGAATAGTTTTTGAATGCGTGGCCACTGGTGAACTTCCCCGTGATAGATCTCTGCCCATATGTACATTTGACAATACTAATTATACTTAGTGGATTATGACACACCCCCACAAAAAACTATGGAATTGGGAGAAGGTCATAACATGGGTGATTCCAGGGGATGAAAGAAGGGAGTGAGAGTGGATATGAGCATTTTTCTTTATGGACATGTTTGACATTCAAATAATAAAGAAAAAATATTCTTAAAGAGTATGTATATAATAGCAATTAATTTTTAAAATGGTCATGAATTTGAAAGGCAGAAAAGGGGATATTTGTAAGGGCATAGAGAGAGGAAAGGTAAAGGAGTTATGATGAAATTATATTATCTCAAAAAATAAATTAAATCTTTTATAAAAGAGTATTAACTTGACAACGGAATTTGGACTTAGTCCCATGTACATGCTAAGCATGGGCCCTAAAACTAAACAGCATCCCTAGGCCTATCTCTGTGTTTTCTTAAAACCCCAAGATCTGAGAGGGTGATTCACAGAAGGAATATATTAAAAGCAAGATTTGACATTAATAAAAGGAAGTGCTAATTATACATCTTACATAACAGCAAATATAAAAGCCAAAGAAAATAACATTGTCTTTAATACCTCTTAGATTCAAAGGATAGTGAGTAAACAGGGTGACTATTCTGACTGATACAAAATATATTCAATAACATTCAATTGTGGCTTGGAATTTTATGAAACCATGACAACCAAATTCTTTTTTAAAAAAACATGTGGTGCAATACAGAGCCAAGTAGATTGACTAGGCTTTCATTTAGATTCTCAAGTCCTGTGCAAGTGTTCCTTAAACCCATAAAGTGCACTTTGCACAGTGCTGTGTGGTCCATGTGATGCTGTTTTCAAAGCTCTAAAATCTTGCAAGTGGCATCAATTCCTGTGTCTGGCAAACAAACAAAAAGCACACAAACTCAATTTCAAAGGCCTACAACTTCACATTTTTCAATTAAGCTTGTAAAAAGGTATTTTTCTTAGACTCTGTATGTATAAGCATGTGCGCACACACATATATACACACATCACGTGTCACCTGCCAACTTTGTACAGTAGATATAATTCACTTGCATGAATAGAAAAATATGTATGTGACAGAGATCACACCATGAAAACACAGGAACTAATACTAGACCTTAAGCTTCGTAATTTACTGAGGTACAGTCCTTCACTTTTTAAATTTTCTAGACATAGGGATGACAGTTATTTACAGAACACTTTCTATATGCCAAACATTGATCTCTTCAGATAATATAGTCAAATTATTTATCCTGCTTCCTACTTTAGACAGTGAAAACAGGCTATTTTTGCCTTCATTCAGCTAACAAAGAACTAAAAGCTTGGCTGCAAGCATTTTTATTCAAGGTCACCCATGGCGACACCTAGTGGTTAAGCCTGCATCCACAGCCATAATCACCTGCTTTCACTGTCATTTTGCCTAGTGGGAACAACACAGAGAGAGAGTTGTCATTTCTGAAGCTTCCCTTGCAGGCAGCCAATACTGAATACAGTGGTGTTTGTCATAAGTAGTAAAGCAGTTCAGTGAAGACCCTCTGTAATTGTTTAAGTATTTACAATTTCTAGAATGAAATGTCACCTTATTTTACATAAACTATGTTTTGTGTTTAATTTTCATGCTCAATATTCCAGGCAGATTTTTAACCAATATTCAGCTAATAAAACATTTAATAGTTATTCATATAAAATTCCCTCTGAATAAATATGTACATATAGATAGCAGTAAGGAATTAGAAAACACTCATCATACATATATTTCATATGGGCATAAACAGACATAGGCACACACATATGCATGCTGGGAATTTGTGTTTCATATGTCCATGAGATTAATTTTTCTTCAGGAAATAACATTTTTTTAAAGTTTCATTCAAATCTGACTGCTCAAGTAACCCTGAGCAGGGTGGCATATATCTGTGATCTCAAGACATGTAAGGGAGGCAGGGGTATTATATATGTATGTGTGTGTGTGTGTATATATATATATATATATATATATATATATATATATATATATATATAGTTTCAAAAGACAAAATAAAGCAAGGCAGTGAGATATCAATCATTCTACGATAAGGACGCATTCTCTCCTTGCTTCTTTTCTGTTTTCTATCTGTTATTTGTGTCCTACCATTCTTCTGTATAAAAATTTAATTTGGCTGCTAAACACAAACATGACCTTGGGGAATGGCATGTTCTAGATAAGAGAGCACAAGATAAAACTGTTTTTCCTTCCTCCCTGTTTTCCATCTGTTAATCGTGTCCTTCCATCCTTTCATATAAAAATTTAATTTGGCTGTTAAGACAAGCATGACCTTGGGGAATGGAAATGGTCTAGGTAGGAGAGTGTTACAAAAGATAAAATCTGTCATATAAAGACCAATGATGTGTCACACACTATACATAAAGAATATTCTATATAAATTTGCAAGGATTATGAAATGCCAAAAGAAACACTGAAACTCATACCAAATAAAGCCAAATACAGAGGAAAATAGAAACAAGGGGGATACTTGGTAAATTTAAGAGAAGCCAATAAATTAGTATTAATCCTACCTCGTCACTTAGCATACCAAGTGTAGTGATTAAGCCACACAACATGGCTGACACTTCCAGGTTCTAGGGCCATGCTTGTGCGGACAAGCCCTCAGGCAGAAGTGCCTAATGCCCCCGGGGAAGTTAAAGCTCCCCCCACCACCGCATGACCCACATACAGTGTGGTTGCATCATCTCATCCACGTATGACTCAGCTAAGCCCTTGTGTGCATGCGTGAACCCCATCATCTGCATATGACTTAGTCACATCAACCCCCTGTCCGCATACGCTAGGCAGCTTTATTAAAAAAATATTTTTTATTTAATTTATTTAACTCTGTGGTTAAGAGCACTGACTGCTCTTCCAGAGGACCCCAGTTCAATTCCCAGCACCCACATGGCAGCTCACAACTGTCTGAAGAGCCTGTTGCTAGGCAGCTTTTAAAAGCCTGGCGGTGGTGGCACATGCCTTTAATCCCAGCACTCGGGAGGCAGAGGCAGGCAGATCTCTGTGAGTTCAAGGCCAGCCTGGTCTACAAGAGCTAGTTCCAGGACAGGAACCAAAAGCTACAGAGAAACCCTGTCCCAAAAAAAAAAAAAAAAAAAAGCCATAAAAGCTGGATGCTCACTGTCTCTCTCCCTCCCTCCCTCCCTTCCCCTCTCCCCTCTTCCTCTCCTCCCTTCCCCCCCCTCTAAACACCAACCTTCATCAGGCCCACACAACAGCGGGTTTGTTGCGTGTTCCGTGTTTCCTTCTCACTTGCACCAGGTAACTTCACCAGGGCTCCCATGCAATTGCTAACCACAGACCACGCATGGGTCTCCAGTTTCCTATGCAGTTGTGAGCTTCTTTTCTTTTGTCTCTGCTGATGACTTTGTCTAAAGAACTCTCTCAACTTCCTATCCAAAGCTTCCACCCAAACTCTCTTTGATTGTCACTTCAAGGATAAGGGTCATACAGGTTCTGCAAAGCTTGGCTTGCCTTCTCCCCGTCTCCCATCCATCACAGTCCACAGCTCACTGCAGTGGCCTCCATTTGTTGTGTAAAGATGTTTACATTATCTTTATGCTACACTCCGCGCTATCTGTGGTCTCAAAATCAGCATGAAAGAATCGCAGAACACTTAGTAAATGCTCACCCTACGCTTGAGGAACAAACTCACTCTATATAAACATTTATGAAGTTGGTCTCTATAAACTTGGTATTGAGATAGTAAGGATTTCAGGTAACTTGAGTTATTCTGAACCATAATCGCCTTGCTGCTTTATCTCGAGTAAAATGATCACAAAGGAAATGGCTGAGAGTGTGAGTACCTACACTGCAATATATATATATATATGCTATATAAACAATGAGGTAGGGCATAAATATGCAGAGAAAGATAAATGAGACATTCATGCAACAGTCTAAGTCTACCACAAGGAGGCTGTGTTGCAAGCCTCCGGGAGCAGCATGAATAAAAGATTAAGTCGTGGGTATTTTAGGTAGGTGGCTGGGTGGGAAGTGCAGAGAATTGATTTTTAAAAAAGAATATTCAGATTAGGTACTCCTAAGTATCTAATATAAATAATTCATTTTCCACTGAGAATGAAACCCCAAGTGACAGCTTCTAAAATTATATGTGCATGAGACCTTAGAGAAGTTTTGCTCAATCCTCAATACCCTTCAAGCAGTATATAGAAACAGAAGTAGTAAATAATTTTTAATTGCCATAGTCTATAAACTGAAAGTATTTTTTTTAACAATGTGTCTAGCAATTTATGGAATCTATAGAGAAATGAGAAAGGGCATAAAGGTTTTCCAGTTTCAGGGTCAATGAGAACGAGGTGGGGGGTCGGTGTTCACAATAAAACAGAGACTGCTAGAATAGGCCCTGAAAATTCTTTGAGCTAACACTCTGGTCATCACTACTGACAGGCAGCATCTGCAGAGCAGAAAGCTGACGCTGTGGTCATCACTACTGATGCACAGCATCTGTCAATATGCAAAGCCACTATTGTGAGAATGGGCCCAGAGCCACCAGATGTGAGAGAAGAAAGTGTCTGGGCTCTACGTGAAGATTGTCTCCTTTTGCCACCCCTATGATGTCACTTTCAGGAAACAGAGAGGTCGAGTGTCCTGCAGGAGACCCTAAGATAAATCCCCTGTACTGAAAAGACCTAGTGCAGAAAGGTGAAGAAATAGAACAGAACTAGAAAATGGCAGAGTTGGAGCTAAACCCCACAAGTCTCAATTCTCGGCGCAATGCTCTTTTTCCTATACTAGACTGCATCAACCCCTCCGCCCCCAATATTAGTACAATCAGTCTTAGCTTAAATTTACAAAGAAGCAGATTTTGCTCCTTGTTCTAATGTCAGTTCTTTGTTTCCATCTTGTTTACAGAGAGAACACCACTGCCCACAGTCCCATCGTGACATCTAGTGTCTAACTTAGGTAATACAAGATGTAACCCACAGTCTCATAGTGACATTTAGTGTTTAACTTAGGTAATACAAGATGTAAGACGTAATAAATTCCTATGCACCACGGTTAAAGAAAAACAGGAAGGGAGTATGTGGAGGCTGGAAAATGTGAGCCTGTTTCCACCTGGACTAAAGTTCAGAGAGTTAGAATTTACCTATGCCTTCAAGGTTATTGTGTTTCTGTGTTTCTACCTGAGACAAAAGTACCACTTAGATTTAGAACAGAGAGTTCTGGTCTCCCAAGATTGTTGTCAACAGGTGTGGTGAATAACCAGACCTTGTACTTCAGGAATAAAGAAGCAGACTGTTTCTACCTCAAACAAAAGTCTAAGGATCCAACTAAGAGTCCAGTTCCTTTCTGGAGACAACTTTGGATTCCACCCAGGGCAGGGTTTGCCTGCACAATGTTTTGCTCTAGGGTATGAGGGTGACTTGCTTTGTTCTAGCAATAGAATGTTGAACTGTGGACTTAGCCTGTGACCTTCAACTGGTTCATTCCTTTCTTTGTATCGTGTTAATGCAGTCTTTTCTCTTACTCCTACCTTTTGGGGACAGGGGTATTTTAATCTATAGGAAATTAAATGCTGGCAATTTCAGTACTCACTGGAACTCCCTCCCGATACCATTTTATTTATTTCTCCATTTTAATGTTTTTATTCACGTCTTCATATTATTTGCTATATTTCTAAATCCCCACCCTAAATCTCTACCCTGGTGAGAGGTATTTTTGTCGAGGCTGGTCCCCGACAGGAATTTAATGGAATTCTCATATGCCAACAAACAAGACAAGGCTTCACATGCTTTCCTTTGGATTAAAGGCCTGGGATTATTGCCAGTCTGAGCTTTCATCACATTAGCCCGTCAACAGTGATCTATGAGAATCCACCATGAAACATAAGATACAGCCATCGGAGATACTATAGGGCCTTTATTCCGTTTTCACACTATACCTGGGGAAATACACGTGTGATCAGGATCAAAATTAAAGTCTGCACAAAATATGCTGAGGAAGAGATGCTCAACAAGAGGCTAGCTGCCTAAGAATATAACTTATTGCTGGGCAGTGGTGGCACATGCTTTTAATCCCAGTACCTGGGAGGCAGAGGTAGTCGGATCTCTGTGAGTTCGAGGCCAGCCTGGGCTACAAGAGCCAGTTCTAGGATAGTTAGGGCTGTCACACAGAGAAACCCTAAGTATAAATCCTTATATATACACTCTTAGGAAGCCATTGGGAATCCACCTGAATTAACAAAACCAAAACAAAAGATAATGATTCATTTTCTAAATGTAAAGTACGTCTTTGTAAGTTCTTCCATCACGATGGCCCCCCCCATTAACCCCCATGGCTTGTACAATCCCTCCTTCATGTCTTCAGAAGGACTCCCAGAGCTAGGCCCAGTGTTTGGTTTTGGATCACTTCATCTGCTTCCATCGGTTACTGAATGTAGGTTCAATTGTGATAATTAGGGTAGTTATCAATCTGATTAAGGTAGATGGCCAGTTCAGGGATCCTCTCCACTATTGCTAGGAGTCTTACCGGGGGTCATCCTTGTAGATTTCTTGGAGTTTTCCAGGCACCAGGTTTCCCCTGACCCTGAAATGCTCTCCACATCAAGAGGTCTCTTTGGTTACTCCGCACAACTCTCAGTTCTGCCACCAACCCACCTCCCATGCCCAGCCCACCCAACAGGCTTCTCTGCCATTTTTAATGAATAAAAATCTCACACAGATTTTTAAATATTGAAAAGTAGCCGAAAAGTGAGGTAGATCCTTGTACAAGTGTGCAAAAGACTGCATTACTGAATAAAATAAATTACAAAATTATAAGTAAAAAGAAATATACAATCTCCTACAAATCAAAAAGGAAGGGAAAATACTCAATAGAAAATGCAAAAAAGCAAAAACAGAAACAACACAGTTAATATAGAAAAGAGGATTTCAAATGAATAGTAGGCTTTGGAAATCTCCTCAATTGTAAGTGAAAGGGGAGTTCTTTGACAAGGGTATGGAGAGGCAAGACTTTCGTAAACCTGGACTGTGAACATTGCACACAACACTTCATGCGGTTGACTAAAATTTTTCAAGAGAGAATTTATACCTAGCTATGACTTCAAGATATGTATCCTGAAATGTAAATACATGTAAACTCCAGAAGATAGGGATAGAAAACTTCGAGGCAGCACAATTACTAAGGATTAAGAACTAGAGATATTAGACAACACTTACTTGATGAGGGGAGAGAGAGAGAGAGAGAGAGAGAGAGAGAGAGAGAGAAGAGGAAGAGAGAGAGAAAGAGAGAGATCTAGTGTTTAACACATTGTATGGTATCTCCCAAACAAAATTCTGGAGAAAAAGCCATATAGGATCATAAGTATTGGATGATTCAATTATATAGTCTTTGAAACCCTACAATGTTAAATAAACTTTGGTAACAGAATTAGAAGAGGAAAACAGCTGATATTTTTCATTATGAAGGTAGTGAGAGTAAGATAGAGGTAGGTGTTCTGGAGGTCTTTGAATATCCTGTTTTAACCTTGATGTTGAATGAGCAATGTGTTTATTTATCACTCTTATAATCATGTTAGTTATATATGCGTACAATAAAATATATATTTTAATTCATTGTTATTGCTATATATTCTAAAATAAATGCTTAAAGAAACATAAGAAGTAAAAATCACTGCTCTTTTTTGGCGTATTGTAACTTCCTCCAGAGATAGGTTTCACATTCATTGAGATTATTTCTATTCCTATACAACAATTTCTAAGTACAAAATATTATGCTATACTAATATTAATTAGTATTTTAAGAAAATTTTTATTGTACACCCTCATCACCACTCTTGGGGTTCAAAAGCCTGTGGTGGACATGGTGTCCTGGAAGCCAGCTACTCGAAGTCTGGTTCCTGCTCCACAGTCCAGTCATCCAGATCCCAGAAGCTTCTGTGACTTTGAGAAGCTCCCCTCACTACAAGTAGCATTCCATGAAACAATTAACGCCCAATATGGTCTCTGTTGGAGTGTAGATTGGAACAAACACCCATTCATCTTTTACTGCCATGTGGGAGGCTACTCCTTGCATGTGGGGACTGGATCCAAGACCTTGAAGACCAGAACTAGACAATCCAAGAACCAGTGCCCACAGAAGGATCACTGCCACCCAAGGACACTTAGAAGGTTAATGGCTGGGCTATGTGTGGGGCCAGCACTCTTCTCTGTATCAGAATATTCTAAAAGGACAAGGACATGCCTCATCTCTTTGCCAATGAACCAGAGTCCTTATTTCCCATGTTCTCCCACAGGTTTTTCTAGTAATCACTGCCTCTTCCTTCCTAACACAGGGATGCTCAATGCCAAAAGCACCAGGTGGCACCACTCATGGTCTCTGACTCCAGGCTTAGTGCCTGGGCTTGGCAGCTGTCTATGCTGTGCCCATAGCAGCTGAAGGCTCTGCTGGTACCTTTTTCTACCAGTAAAAACTGGGCAACACCATAACCCAGTACTCAGGACTTCGTGCCCCAATTTTCTAATCAGAAATAATGATATAAAGTCCACGCCTTTCTGGAGTAAAAGTATTTTTCTTTACTCTGTTAAACTGTTTTCAGGAGCAAATTTCCTTCTGAAAGAATAGAGATAAGACACAGTGAGTTAGTTTGTCCTTTTCTCCAAGAACGGAACCACACAGAGGATAATCCATTGCCTTAACTAA
Organism: Microtus oregoni; assembly: GCF_018167655.1. NCBI lineage: Eukaryota > Metazoa > Chordata > Mammalia > Rodentia > Cricetidae > Microtus > Microtus oregoni. Next base: position 9,246,693 of record NW_024543059.1, on the reverse strand, counting down.
TTAACGTGTGTACAAAGATTTTTATAGCTTATTTTCATTTCAGCTGATGTCATCTCTTTGAATTTGTGTATCTATTGCATTTTGTTCTTTGGAATGTATTTCTTCATTGTTCTCACAACGATTGCTTTCATTCAAGGTTGGTGAACATAATGTAGTTTGTTGGTTTTAAACAAAGGCCACTACTAGATATGTATGTGAAGTTGAATTTGAAAAGACTTGAATGGTAAATAGTAATATTTTTTTGAAAGAGGAGGATGCAGCATGCTCCATCCAGATTCATTTCTAGGGGGTCAGAATCCTATGCTAAGCCTCTGATACCAGTATTAGACAGAATCTATTATTATTCCTGTTGTCTGAGTGAATTGAATGGGTGAGGGTAAAGAAGCAGCATCCAAGTACATGGCAGTTAATGGAAGAGCTCCTGGGAAGAGCCTACAATACAAACAACTTTGGTGTGTTGTCCAAGAAGTTATACTCATCCCACCGTTAACTGGGAACCACGGTAGCTTCCGAATTGGGAGATTAAGAACCCAAAGCAGAATTTTTGAGAATTATTTTGACAGTAGTACGCTTTTATGTCTTCAAGTCTTCTGAGTCCTGTTACAGGTCTAATTCCAAGATTTCCTGAAGAAAAATCATTTCAAGACCAGATGCAGCAGCACATGACTTTAATCAGTATGAGGAGACAGAGATTCTCCAGAGTTTCTCTGTAAGGTTCATACCAGTCAGAGCTACACAGTGAGGGTGAGAATACATTTCAAAAAGACTTTTAAATCATTTCATCTGAAGAGCATATTTACCAACTCCCAAATGCTGGTTAGCTAATATAATTGCCCCCTTTTCATTTCTGTTTAGTCAGTGCAAAGCAGGACCAGAAGGGAATTGTATTTCCTACTAAGTAATGTTTTGTATATAACATTATAGTCTCAACAGTCAGAAAAGCCAACTCATAAAGGCTTGGGAAAATAAACACTCGGACATGTGTGCCAGTGTTTGGTGATAAGACTAGATCCCACACTAGATAAAATAAGTAGGCAAATACTTTCTGCTAAAGGACGGTGTGATTTATCTCCTCATGGGGCAGGATACTCAGCACGCAGTATGGGAAGGAGAGAAGAGAAAAGAACACCTCATGCTACAGTATGGTTATGTCTCTTACCAGCTGAGAACTGAGAGTTACCACCCAATCAGCAATCGCTGTCAAGGTTGCAGTCAGTGGAGAGGAGATTTCTTTCGTATAGAGTTTGTATGTTTGTAGGTATTTACTATTGAGTGGCAATGAACCAGGCTAAGGCCTAAAGAGGTAAGGCTTTATTCTACAGTCTGTTATTTTCTGCAACTCTCACAAGCAAGATGAGTAACTTTGTTTACAATGAAGATATTCTAAGTTCCTATATCCTACTGATCTGTGCTTTAACTTTATCAATCATAATTCTGTCAGGTGGATGACAGAAACAGTCCTATTATATCATTTATGTGTGTTAGCAACACTCTGAAGTTTATAACTTCTAAATCTACTCAAAATCAATCAGAAATGACATATACTGCAATGGAAAGGAAGAATTGGCATTCTTTTAAAGAAGCCAAATCTACGCTGGGGTGTTACTTCCTTCTGTAGATCCTCCATTGTCTTATTCCTGGTGATTAAAAGCATATATTGAGACTGCCCTTTAATAAACTTGAATTATGCCTTATACTGGCTTATTCTTAAAGTCTTTTCTGTATAAAAGCCAAAGATACAGCTTTACTGGGGTCTCACTTTGTAAAGGACTAAGGAACTCTTCAGGAAGCTGTGGGCTCCTGCATGGAACTATCTCTTGTTTCTGTTACAGGTGAAAATGACCAAATTAAATCTCTGTATTTTTGTTATCAGTGATCGGTGTCTTATTTCCAGATCTTTGTCTCCTATCCAAAATACTGAAAATAAGATCCCACACGTGTTTGCGAAGCAATCAAGATAACTTTATTCAGATTACTGACTCTATACTGTCAAGAATGACAGTAGCTCACATGAGTGAGGATACCCAAAGGTCAGAATGTCTACCCTGGTGTTCTTTCATGGAATCTAAAAGGTGGGAAGCCATGTAGTTTGAGTGTTCTCTAGTTTGACTGATTGATGATGTCATATATTTTTCTATTATATATGTTTCTTCCTACTATATATTTTAGTTGAGTTATATGCATACCCAATTACACATAGGCATAGAATGATATTCTTTATAAAAGCTATTATAGGAACTAATTTTGCTTTACAGAGCATTCTTCCAAAACCAGCTTAAACTGGTTCCACTTCTAATCTTCATATTTAGGAACATTGGGAATACACTTGAATAGAAAGTGTCTAAATACGGTTGGTACTAGGAGCACAGAAATCTAGACTTACTGCTTAACCATGTGAGTACATGTGTTCTGCTACCGGTGGGGGCTCAGTGAGTTTTGAGGTTTCAGTGTGCATTGGTTGAATGGACTGTGCGTACATTTTTTTACATGGATGTGAAGGAACTGGCACACCAATTACATTATTACAAAAAGTGTGTGTTGTATGTAACCAAAGCCAAACTGAGTCCCAGGGTAAACCATCTCATGTGCATGCCTGCCTGGCTTTTACCCTGCATGATTTGTTTTATTACCATTTATTTATTTATTTATTTTGATTTTTCAAGACAGGGTTTCTCTATAGCTTTGGGGCCTGTCCTGGAACTAGCTCTTGTAGACCAGGCTCGTCTTGAACTCCACGTGGCTCTGCCTTCTGAGTGCTGGGATTAGAGGCGTTGCGTCATCATACCCGGCTTTTATTACTTTTTAAAAATATCTGTACTACTATTATGCTTGGGCAGCAAAAGTAGCTCTGTATGGTTGATTCACCTCTCTGTGTCATGTGCATATTGATATTGTTTGCCAGTACTTGCCAGGAGCAATCCTTATCTATAGGAGCTTTTGTGGAGTCCTCTAAGTACTGATGACCAGGAGCTAATAAAACCATCTTTTCTTTACTCATTGTTTGTATTTGAATTTATGACTCCTTCACTAAGAAAAGAATGATGATATTCAGGTCAGAGTTTAATGTACCTACCTAACCAAAAATAACGTGGTGTGTGTGTGTGTTTAGGAGGGCAAAAATATTAAGGAGAGTAGGAGTTTATCAGGAAGATAATTTAACATAGACATAAGCACAGGGTTAAAAGAAAGAGAAGTTCTTAGGGAAAGACCAGTGCACACTCATGTGTGCAAATGTTGGCTTTTCAGGATGAAGTCTCTCCCATCCCTCAAACAAGGTTTATTGTGGTTAATACGGATCGTTAAGCAAGAATAAGGAGTCCTTAATACTTTTCTGAATACATGCTGTGTTATTTGGCACATTATCGTTCCTTACCGGTGTTGTTTATCTCTCTAAGTAGCCTGTCAGTAAAGTTTCAAAGAGAACCGCAAAGTATCACTCAAAAGAGGCCAAGTTTTCTTTTTAGGAGGTAGACATTCCCTTAGCGTAACTACAATTGGTTTAGAGCAAAAGAGAAATATATGGGGGAGGAGAAAGTCTTGGGAACAACTTCTATTCCCCAGGGCAGTAGTGGGAGGAAATTTTGGCCAGCAGAGGCGCTGTTGCGGGGCCACAAGAAACCCGAAGGGCGAGCAAGCCCACAGTTGACCGAGATGTGGAACCCGCTGCAAGACAGCGACTCCGCGGTGGATCCGGGACGCCGCCAGCGCTGGCTCTGCGCCGGGACACTGGTGCTGGCTTTCTCCGGAATCTTCATCATTGGCTTTGTCTTTGGTAGGATGATCGCGGGGCAAACCATAGGATCCCGACTCGTCCACCTCCCTTTCCTTCCCTTCTCTACTCTGTCTGCACCCAGAGGCGATCATGTTGTGGGTCTCCCCTAATGTCCTGATTAGGGGCGGTGGGAGGAGGAGGGAGTAATCCCTATGGGTTAAGTGGTGATTTGCTGGCCTCTGTACCAGACTGAGTTTTGAATAAACTGCTTGTAGGATTGCGCTGCACAGATTAAAGTCAGATTTAAAATACAAAAAAGCGGAACCTGAGCTAGGTTTGACCCACTGGAATCCTGCAAGACGCCACACTTCTTAGAAGAGCTCCCCGGTGGCGGCTGATCCAGATCAATCAGCAGGATTGGCATGGAGTTGCTTTTGCCTGCTTGGGATTTCTTCTAGCTCGTTCCTGGGCCGGTTTCTGGGGGTACCACCACATTCAGGGCATCGCTCTGAAAGGAGTTCCTTTCAGTTGGCATTCTTCCTTAGGCCTAACAGTGGCAAATGCTGAAATGTTAATTGCTGTCAGCACTTTCTCACCGTATTCTTACCAGGAGGTCTTTGAGCTTAGTTCAGATTGAGCCCAACTCCGTAAGAAAACTTGAGCAACACAGGCTAACACACTTATGCATTCAGAAATGCATCTCTAATCCTCGCTGTGAAACAGTCACTGCGCCTCTTTTCGCCTTAGATTCTCCATCTTTACGATGCAGCTAATATGAGCAACTTACAGAGAATAGAACACGAAACAGCATGTGAAGCTGTCCTAGAACAATGCTCAGGTCTTCTTTTGTAACCGATTTTAACACACAGGCCGGTCTAAGATGTTATCCAAGTCGGCCCTCTTGGCTGTGAATTCGGAGTATCCTTCGTGGGATATGTAAAACAGGTTATGGAGCAGTTGGGTAGCATTAATCCATACCCTCCAATCTTAACTAATATAAAGACATCAGTAACCACCTATGATTGTTGTGGGACTTCAGTGAGGTATTTGCTTAGAAAGACGACTTAAATTGATTTTCCCTTATTTCAGTTTAAAAGTGAGAAACGAGACTTGGGAAGGCTAGCCGGGGATTCAAAAAGGCTGTGTGTCCTAAAGGCAATTCATTGTTTCTGCTTTGTAACTCTCACTATAATCCTTGGTTTCACTGCTCAGTGAGTGAGTTTGTTTGTGTGTTCTGTCTCCCCCACAGGACTCTATCTTCTTCCTGTGGAGTTCTCTTCAGACCTTGGTTCTAATCTATCATTCTCAGGGTGTTCTCCCCTAATCTCACACTCATCTCCAGGTCCCTTAGTTTTAGACACAGGGAGGATAATATATTCCTTTCGGTCCATGTGTCTCCACGTGCTTATTTATGTGCTTCTGTGTTTGTGCATATGTGATCAAAAACATGAAAAGTTCCATGAAGGTTGTCTGGGTAACCTTCTGTACTCCCCGACCAGGTACTCAGCAAACCCTGCGATGATGCCCTATTCTTTTCAGATTAAAATAGACTCATGGGACCAGGGGCTAAGGAGCTGGTTAAAAAGTGTCTCTGGTTTTCTGGGCACTGGATTTCTTACAGGGCTATGGAGTACATTGTAGTGCATTGTGGTTTCCCACCTTTGAGTTCTCAAGTCTGTTTCAATGGGAAACAAAAATGTCATGTCAGTACATGTTGCTTTAGTTTCAAATTCAAAGCAGACTAAAAGTTTGGGTTTTATTTAATGCCTTGAAATAATTTAAACACTTGAAATATAGTCATGATCAAGATTCTCCTTTTGAGTATCTGCAAATGTTCACATATGTGGGGATGTCCATGTATAGGATGAGAGAACGGGGTGTCCACAGAGTTAAGAAGAGGGATTTACTTTCCTGGGAGCTTAAGTTACAGATAATTGTGAGCTGCCAGATCTTGGAGCTGGGAATCAAACTTGGACTGCAAGAACAATATATGCCCTTAACTGCTGAGCAATCTCTCTAGTCAGTGTACTCATAATTAATTCATTATAATCATTTGTTAAATACTTATTCTATTCTAGCTCTATAGAAAAGCAAGCAATTATGGGCAAAAAGAAGATAATGTAGAAAAGGATACATTCTCAAAACATCTTATCTACAATAGTTTGCACAATACTACCAAATTGATCTCCTTATTAGACTTTTCTGAGAAGTAACAGCAATACACATAAACTGAAATTTGGTTAAAATACATTGTGCTTGCTTTGAAATTAAAAAAGTATATACTGATATGCTCTTTCCCACATAGAAACAAGCAAGGGAAAGAAAACATCAAAATTCTAGCTAATACAGAAGATAATTAACTGTGTCTGACATAAAAATAAGACCCAACCCTAAGTTCATATCTCATTCATATCTTTATATTTTTCAGGATGGTTTATAAAAGCTTCCAGTGAATCTACTGGTATTGTTCCCAATGCTGGCATGAAGAAGTTATTTTTACAAGAATTGAAGGCTGAGAACATCAAAAACTTTTTATAGTAAGCATATACTTAAAAGTTGGACATTATATAAAAAATATTGTTCTGTTTAGATGGTTTGTTACAGCATTTCATATACAAAATTTTCGCTTTTTTCAATGTTTTGTTTATTGAGGATCTTGTATTCCATTTCATAGAGGAATATTACAGCTTCAACTTTAACTGCAGATCATTAGAAAGCTTCCGGAGTGGAGTCAACAAATATTCCATGTAAAAAGACTAGCCATGGGGCTGGAGAGATGGCTCAGCGGTTAAGAGCAGTGCCTACTCTTCCAAAGGTCCTGAGTTCAATTCCCAGCACCCACATCGTGGCTCACAACCATCTGTGATGAGGTCTGGTGCCCTCTTCTGGCCTTCAGGCATACACACAGAAAGAATATTGTATACATAATAAATAAATTAAAAATGTTTATTATAAAAAAAGACTAGCCATTGCAAGCCAGCAAATATCTGTCACAACTGCTTAATCTTGCTCCTGCAGTGCAAAAGAAGCCATAGGAAGCATGAGGCAACTAGCTACATGTGCCAGTTCCGATCAAATTGTACTCGCGAGCACTGAAATTTGATTCTTATATGTTGATGCATTGCAAAGTCCGTCGTGTTTACTCAACTACTTAAAATGCAAAGCTGTTCTTTGCCTATGGACTGCAAGGAAAACAGGTCGTGACCTAATTTGGACTGAAGAACTTACTTTGTAGACTCGTCCTTTAAAGAAAGATAGTGTGTTTTAATCAAGAAAAAGTTGACTTTAAAACTGCACAGTTGTTCAAACTCCATCTTGGCTCATTGATAGGGCAGTAACTTTGAGTGAATAATGAACCTTCTTAAGCTTTTATCCTCATATCTATGAAGATAAGAGTAAAGATACTGTGATAAGGATGAAATTGGAAAACAGATGTTTTGCAAATTTACAGACAAATTCTATTCTTATTGAAATAGTTTAAAGCAAAAGAGATAAATAAACTTAAAAGTATTGTGCCTTGCACATTCTAGACAAGACCTCTACCACTGAACATATACAAGGCCCTGGTTTGATCCTCAACAATGCAAGAAATTAAAAGCTAAAAGTTGTCACAAAGTTAAATGTATACTTAGTTAAAAATAAAATGTGTGAATGTATATTTAGTGTATCCAACTACTACTAATGGTTTATAGTTTTCAGCGTTTAAAATAAGGTGTCAAAATTGTTTGTAAACCCCCTAATGATTGAAGGATTTCCTAATGAATACAAAGCTATTTGATATAAAAATACGATTAAATATTCACATATGGATTGAGTTTTATATTAGTAGACATATGCATATGTGCCTGTATCAATTACAATGGAGTTTAAAAACCATGAAAACCATTGCTTCCACTGATTTCAGAAGGACCCTGTTGAATGAAAGGCTTGGGTTTAAACTTCTTTATGGAAAACCCTCTGCAGATTGTATTTACTCCACTATATTCTGCATTGGAGGCGTGATAATAGTAGTTTTGTATTGTTGCTTATTGGAGATTAAAACAAAATAAACATTAATGTTTAAACATTTTCAATGTTTCTTCAACAGTAATTTTACACGCACACCACATTTGGCTGGAACAGAACACAATTTTGAGCTTGCAAAGCAAATTTATGCCCAGTGGAAGGAATTTGGCCTGGATTCGGTTGAGTTGTCCCATTACGATGTGCTGCTGTCTTTCCCAAATGAGACTCATCCCAACTACATCTCAATAATTGATGGAGACAGAAATGAGGTAAGAAAAGGAGAGAATATAGGAAACATTCCACCGTAATCTTGTATCATGTTCACATATATAACAAACTCAATATTATTGACTTTTGAGATTTGCCTTTAAAATCTCCTTATCAATGTCAGTTTATTTCTTAGAGTATTTGAACTTAGTGTGATTTAGGGAAGATTTTTTTTATGAATGCTTACTTTCTATTTTTTAGTATTCTATGCCAATTTCAAATACAATATATAGTTAAGATTCTGAGCAGGTAAACAGACTCTCATGGGTTTAAAGTATAAAGATATCACACAGATTTAGTGTTAGCCAGGATATTTACAGAGCCAGTGTGGGTTTGAGCTAGCAAGGGTCTATTGGGGTGACAGAAGGGAGAGAGGAGGGGAGGGCATGGGAGGAGAAGAGAGAGGGAAAACTGTAATTGGGATGTAAAATAAATAAAAAATTTGAATTGATTAAAACATTCTCTGCAAAGTTATATATTCAAAACTGTATTATTCTTTAATATTTCAAACTCAGTGAAAACCAGTTGGTCTTGATAAATTGATTGCATAGAAGAACTAAAACAAGTAGTATAACTTTTAATTGCCATAAGGCAATTAATACTTTTAAAATATGTATTCTTTATATCAACTTTCACCTTTGAAATCATATTTTTATTTAGTTTTGATAGTGTCTGTCTCTAATCCCAGCATTAGGGAACCTGAGTAAGAAAGATAAGAGATTCAAGGCCAATGTGGACTCATGAATTCTTGACCAGCTTGGATTACATATTGAAACTTTTGTCTCAAAAAATAATAACGTTACAGCAGTGGTGGTGGTATAATGAGAAGTTATATCTTACTGTTAATATAACTATGGGCTGGTGCACAGATGTTTTGTTGACAAAGTACTGCAGTGAGATACAGAAATACAAACTTAAAAGAGTAAAAAATAAGCATTTTTCTACTTTGAATTTCAAGTTTTTTTAACCTCCATTATTCTTCACATATTGCCACATTTTAAAATTTATATAATATCTAAATATATACCTACTATTGATTTTGCTATTTTGTCCTTATTGATTTTGTCAGAGATATGTCATGTTTGCTAATGTATTCAAATAACTAAGCTTTTCTTTAGCAGTGTTCTGTAACTTCATGTTTTATTAATTACTCTCTAACCTTAGATTTTCTTTATTACTGTCTTTGTGTTGACTTTGCTATTCCTTGTAGCATGTTCTGAAGAATACTCAACTTACTGCTATCCAGTCTTTAATAAATTGTGAGATTCATGTTCTCTTACAACTGCTTTAACTAACTCTCACAAGTTTGGATAAGAGGTATTTCAGTAATCACTGATGTGTAATTGCTTTCTAATTTCCATTTTTATTCTTAAATTATTTTTATTTGTTTGCCATTTTTGGAGGTTTTTAATATCCTTGATATTCCAATTCAATGATGACATTCTCAAATAGATACAGAGATTCGTATTTTGGTTAGTGTTTTTTTTTTATTTTTTCAAGTATGAATGTTGGGGTCATTGTCTCTGAGTACTATTGAGGATGGATCTCTCAACTATGTAACCTTTTTGTTAAAGTAAATTTGATATTCAAATTGTTCTAGCCTTATTTTAATAGTTTACTGCCTTTAATAGCAAGGCTATATTTTTCTTTGAGGACTTTAAAGCAATGTCTGTGGACATTATCTCCTTAAGCAGAAATTGCTGCTTATAAGCTTTTATAGGCCCCTCAAGAGGCTGAATCTCTACTAGCCTACTGTGGAGCACCTGAGTATCTGGCCTGCTGTTTTCTGGGGTGCTCATGAGGCTGAATTTCTTCTAGCCTATTGAGGAGCACCCGTGTATCTGGGATGTTGTTATCTGGAATCCTCGTGAGGCTGAATCTCTTCTAGCCTACTGTGGAGCACCTGTGTATAACCAGTGTGATTACTGGCAGGCGAGATGGAAGCATTTTCTGGCTTGTTTGCTTGTGATAAACTTTAACTGATTTGCTCTTCATTTTCTTGTTTGTTTCTCTAGATTTTCAACACATCATTGTCTGAGCAGTCACCTCCAGGGTATGAGAACATCTCAGATGTTGTGGCTCCTTTCAGTGCCTTCTCTCCACAAGGGACACCAGAGGTAACAATGTAGCACACTACAATACAAATGTCGAGCAGGAGTCCCATTTTCTCATACATTCAGGCAATAATTAAACTGTAATAAGAAGGATTTCCAGATAATTCAAATTTATTCCTTTTCCACACATAACAAACTAGGCTATCTGAGTAAGAGAGAAGTATAGAATTCTTTTGTTGTTGTTCATGGTGCTTTTAAGAATAAAATTTGCTCTAATTCGATGTGCAAACTTACATATTTTTGAATTTTGACAAATACACACTTCTGTGTAACCAAAATCCTATTGATGTACATAGCGTTGCCATTAGTTCAGAAAATTTCCTTAAGCCTCTTCTCAATTTTACACATCATGAAGGCAATCCTTGTTCATCTGTGCATGTGGGCGTGTGTGAGAGAGAATGTGTTTGTGTGTGTGTGTGAGAATGTGTGTGTATTTGTGTGTGTTTATATGTGTTGTGTATCTCTGCATATTTCATTACTATGTCAAAATTAAAATGCTTAAAATAAGCAACTGGAAAGATAGAGGATTTATTTTGAATTGAAATTTTAGAGGGCTGGATTCATGGTCACTCAAGGCCCATTAGGTAGGCCATTATGATAAAAAGACATGTTTTAGTAACACCATCATTGTGACTGGGAAAGAGAAGACAGGGAAAAGAAGATCCCCAGGGATAATATATGCTTCTAAGGGTCCCAGGGGCCCATTTCCTCCAGTCACATTTACCTTCCAGTTTTCCCACCTCCCAATAGTCCATTCCATTGTGAACTCATTTGTGACTTATTTTATTCTTTTTTATTTTGAGGCAAAAATCCTCTGGAATTGTCTGAGCCAAGTTCCCTAAATGTTTGAAGGAACTCATATTTGGCCTACTGGGGAGACAGGATGGAGCTATGCCTCCACCATGTACCACTGACCCCTGAACCAGCCCAGAAGTCCTTAGCAAAAACACAACACCAACCAGTTTGGTGAGGACAGAGAACATGAAAGAGCCCTCTCTGATCTAATTGAAGTATTTAAGTTAAAGGGAAAAATTATTGATTTCTGTTTCAGTGTCTCTGTTTATTCCACACTGCTCCCAGATTTTTTTATTTTTTATTTAGTCTTTCTCTCTCTCTCTCCCTCTCTCTCTTTCTCTCTCTCCTCTTTCTCATGTGATTTTCCCTTAAAAATATTTTGGATGATTCTTTCTTTTTCCATTTCTCAGGCTTTCCTTTTATTGTATTTTAGTATTTTGTTATTATATTCCCTTTATAGCATTTAAATCTCTTAATGTATTTTGTCTGTACCTTTGCTCCTTTCTTTTTTTTTATTGCGAAAAGAAGAAAAAAAACATGAACAAAAAACAAGTTTCCACCTCCTCCCAGCCTCCCATTTCCCTTCCCCTCCTCCCAGAATTCTCCCCCTCCTCCCACCCTTCTCCCCCACCCCCCACTCCTCTCCCCCTCCTTCCCCAGTCCACAGAGCAGTCCTGGTTCCCTGCCCTGTGTTAAGTCCTAGGTCCTCCCCGCTCCGTCCATATCTAGGAAGGTGAACATCCAAACTGGCTAGGCTCCCACAAAGCCAGCACATTAAGTAGGATCAAAACCCCCTGCCATTGTCCTTGGTGTCTCATCAGCCCACATTGTTCGCCATGTTCAGAGAGTCCGGTTTTATCCCATGCTTTTTCGGTCACAGTCCAGCTGGCCTTGGTGAGCTCCCCGTAGATCAGCTTCACTGTCTCAGTGGGTGGATGCACGCCTCGTGGTCCCGAATTCTTTGCTCATGTTCTCCCTCCTTCTGCTCCTCCTTGGGACCTTGGGAGCTCAGTCCAGTGCTCCTGTGTGGGTCTCTGTCTCTATCTCTATCCATCACCAGATGAAGATTCTATGATGATATGCAAGATATTCGTCAGTATTGCTCTAGGATAGGTCATTTCAGGTTCCCAATCCTCAGCTGCCCAAGGAACTAACTGGGAACCTCATCTTGGGCACTAGGGAGCCCCTCTAGGGTCAAGTCGCTTGCCCACCCTAAAGTGGCTCCCTTAACTAAGAATTGTGGTTCCGTGCTCCCCTATCCACCTTTCCTTTATCCCAATTCTCATGTTTCCCAGGTCCCCCCTCCTTCCCTTCTACCTTTTCTCTCCCCATCTCCCCTTACCCCCATCCCACCCCCCCCCCAGATCCCATTTTCTCCCCAGAAATTTGGTCTACTTCCCTTAGCCAAGAGGACAACTATATGTTTTTCCTTGGGTTCACCTTCTTCCTTAGCTTCTTTAGGTTCACCTAATGTAGACTCCGTGGTCCTTATCTATGGCTAGAAACCAATTATGAGTGAGTACATCCCATATTCATCTTTTTGGGTCTGGGACACCTCACTCAGGATAGTGTTTTCTATTTCCATCCATTTGCATGCAAAATTCGAGAAGTCATTGTTTTTTACTGCAGCGTAGTACTCTAGCGGGTATATATTCCATACTTTCTTCATCCATTCTTCCATTGAAGGGCATCTAGGTTGTTTCCAGGTTCTGGCTATTACAAATAATACTGCTATGAACATAGTTGAACAAATGCTTTTGTCATTTGATAGAGCATCTCTTGGGTATATTCCCAAGAGTGGTATTGCTGGGTCCAGGGATAAGTTGATCCCGAATTTCCTGAGAAACCGAAACACTGACTTCCACAGTGGTTGCACAAGATTGCATTCCCACCAGCAATGGATGAGGGTACCCGTTCTTCCACAGCCTCTCCAGCAAAGGTTATCCTTGGTGTTTTTGACTTTAGCCATTCTGACAGGTGTAAGATGATATCTCAAAGTTGTTTTGATTTGCATTTCCCTGATCGCTAAGGAAGTTGAGCACGACCTTAAGTGTCTTTTGGCCATTTGAACTTCTTCTGTTGAGAATTCTCTGTTCAGTTCAGTGCCCCATTTTTTAATTGGGTTAATTAGCATTTTAAAGTCTAGTTTCTTGAGTTCTCTATATATTTTGGAGATCAGACCTTTGTCTGTTGCGGGGTTGGTGAAGATCTTCTCCCAGTCAGTAGGTTGCCTTTGTGTCTTAGTGACCATGTCCTTTGCTTTACAGAAGCTTCTCAGTTTAAGTAGGTCCCATTTATTCAATGTTGCCCTTAATGTCTGTGCTTCTGGGGTTATACATAGGAAGCGATCTCCTGTGCCCATCTGTTGTAGGGTATTTCCCACTTTCTCTTCTATCAGGTTCAGTGTGTTCGGACTGATATTGAGGTCTTTAATCCATTTGGACTTGAGTTTTGTGCATGGTGAGAGATATGGGTCTATTTTCATTCTTCTACACGTTGACATCCAGTTGTGCCAGCACCATTTGTTGAAGATGCTTTCTTTCTTCCATTGTGTACTTTTAGCTCCTTTATCGAAAATGAGGTGTTCATAGGTTTGTGGGATAAAATCCGGGTCTTCTATACGATTCCATTGGTCGACTTCTCTGTTTTTATGCCAGTACCACACTGTTTTCATTACTGTAGCTCTGTAATAGAGTTTGAAGTCAGGGATGGTAATGCCTCCAGAAGATCCTTTATTGTATAGGATTGTTTTGGCTATCCTGGGTTTTTTGTTTTTCCATATAAAGTTGATTATTGTCTTCTCCAGATCTGTGAAGAATTTTGATGGGATCTTGATGGGGATTGCATTGAATCTATAAATTGCCTTTGGTAGAATTTTCATTTTTACTATGTTGATCCTCCCAATCCAAGAGTAAGGGAGGTCCATCCATTTTTTGGTATCCTCTTCAATTTCTTTCTTCAATGCCTTAAAGTTCTTGTCAAATAGATCTTTCACTTCCTTGGTTAGATTTACCCCAAGATATTTTATGCTGTTTGTGGCTATCGTGAATGGTGACGCTTCTCTGATTTCCCTCTCTGCTTCCATATCCTTTGTGTATAAGAGGGCAACTGATTTTTTGGAGTTGATCTTGTATCCTGCCACATTACTAAAGCTGTTTATCAGCTGTATAAGTTCTTTGGTGGAGTTTTGGGGGTCGCTTATGTACACTATCATATCATCTGCAAATAACGAAAGTTTAACTTCTTCCTTTCCAATTCGAATCCCCTTGATCCCATTATGTTGTCTTATTGCTATTGCTAGAACTTCAAGCACTATATTGAAGAGGTATGGCGAGAGTGGACAGCCTTGCCGTGTTCCTGAGTTAAGTGGGATGGCTTTGAGTTTCTCTCCGTTTAATTTGATGTTAGCCGTCGGCTTGTTGTATATAGCTTTTATTATATTTAGGTATGACCCTTGTATCCCTAATCTCTCCAAGACTTTTAACATAAATGGATGTTGAATTTTGTCAAATGCTTTTTCAGCATCTAATGAAATGATCATATGGTTTTTTTCTTTCAGTTTATTTATATGCTGGATTACATTGATAGATTTTCGTATGTTGAACCAGCCCTGCATCTGAGGAATGAAGCCTACTTGATCATAATGGATAATTTTTCGGATGTGTTCTTGGATTCGATTTGCCAGTATTTTGTTGAGGATTTTTGCGTCAATATTCATGAGTGAGATTGGCCTGTAGTTCTCTTTCCTGGTTGAGTCTTTGAGTGGTTTTGGTATCAGAGTAATTGTGGCTTCATAAAAGGAATTTGGTAATGACCCTTCTGTTTCTATATTGTGAAATACATTAAGGAGTATAGGTATTAGGTCTTCTTGGAAGTTCTGGTAGAATTCTGCATTGAAACCATCTGGTCCTGGGCTTTTTTTGGTAGGGAGGTTTTTGATAACAGCTTCTAATTCTTCGCAACTAACAGGTCTGTTTAGATTGTTCACCTGGTCCTGGTTTAGTTTTGGTAAATGGTATTTATCTAAAAAAGCGTCCATTTCTTTTACATTTTCCAGTTTTGTGGCATACAGGCTTTTGTAGTAAGATCTAATGACTCTCTGAATTTCCTCTGTGTCTGTGGTTATGTCCCCCTTTTCATTTCTGATCTTATTAATTTGCGTGTTCTCTCTCTTTCGTTTGATTAGTTTGGATAGGGGTTTATCAATCTTGTTGATTTTCTCCAGGAACCAGCTTTTTGTTTCATTGATTCTTTGGATTGTTTTCTGTGTTTCTATTTTGTTGATTTCAGCCCTCAATTTGATTATTTCCAGTCTTCTACTCCTCCTAGGTGAGTCTGCTTCTTTTTTTTCTAGAGCTTTCAAGTGGGCTGTTAAGTCTCCAATATGTGCTTTCTCTGTTTTCTTTAGGTGGGCACTTAGTGCTCTGAACTTTCCTCTCGGGACTGCTTTCATAGTGTCCCATAAGTTCGAGTATGTTGTTTCTTTATTTTCATTGAATTCAAGGAAGACTTTAATTTCTTTCTTTATTTCTTCCTTAATCCAGGTATGGTTCAGTAGTTGACTGTTCAGTTTCCATGAGTTTGTAGGCTTTCTTGGGGTAGCATTGTTGTTGAATTCTAACTTTAATCCATGGTGATCTGATAAGACACAGGTGGTTACTAATATTTTTTTGTAACTGTGTAAGTTCGCTTTGTTACCAAGTACGTGGTCAATTTTCGAGAAGGTTCCATGACCTGCAGAGAAGAAGGTATATTCTTTCCTCTTTGGGTGGAATAATCTATAGATGTCTGTTAAATCCATTTGCTTCATTACCTCCATTAATTCTCTAATTTCTCTGTTAGGTTTCTGTCTGATTGACCTGTCCATTGGTGAGAGAGGAGTGTTGAAGTCTCCTACTATTAGTGAGTTCGGTTTGATGGCTGCCATGAGTTTTAGTAATGTTTCTTTTACGTACGTGGGTGCTTTTATATTAGGGGCATAGATATTCAGGATTGAGACTTCTTCCTGATGAATTGTTCCTGTTATGAGTATAAAATGTCCCTCTCCATCTCTTCTGATTGATTTAAGTTTGAAGTCAACTTTGTTAGAAATTAGTATGGCCACACCTGCTTGTTTCTTAGATCCATTTGCTTGATAAGCCTTTTCCCAGTCCTTTACTCTGAGTAGGTGCCTGTCTTTGTGGTTGAGGTGTGTTTCTTGTAGACAGCAGAATGTTGGATCCTGTTTTCTTATCCAATCTCTTAGCCTGCGCCTTTTAATAGGTGAGTTGAGCCCATTGATATTAAGTGATATTAATGACCAGTGGTTGTTAACTCCGGTCACTTTTTAAGTAGTAGGGTTTGTGTGTTTTCCTTCTTTGATTTGCCCTGGTGAAGAGTCTCTAGATGTCTGAGTTATTGTGGTCATTGTTGGACTCCTTGGTTAGTGGTTTTCCTTCTATTATTTTCTGTAAGGCTGGATTTGTGGCTACGTATTGTTTAAATTTGTTTTTATCCTGGAAAATTTTGTTTTCTCCATTTATAGTGAATGAAAGTTTGGCTGGATATAGTACTCTGGGCTTGCATCCGTGGTCTCTTAGTTTTTGGAGAACATCTATCCAGGACCTTCTGGCTTTCATGGTTTCCATAGAGAAGTCAGGTGTAAGTCTGATAGGTTTACCTTTATAAGTAACTTGGCCTTTTTCCTTTGCGGCTCTTAATATTCTTTCTTTATTCTGTATATTTTGTGTTTTGATTATTATATGGCGAGGGGATGTTTTCTTTTGATCCAGCCTATTTGGTGTTCTGTATGCTTCTTGAACCTTCATAGGTACATCTGTCTTCAGGTTGGTAAAGTTTTCTTCTATAATTTTATTAAGTATATTTTCTGTACCGTTGAGCTGCACTTCTTCTCCTTCTTCTACTCCAATTATTCTTAGGTTTGGTCTTTTTATTGTGTCCCATATTTCCTGAATGTTTTGTGATGAGAGTTTGTTGGACTTGCTGTTTTCTTTGATCAGAGTGTTTATTTTCTCTATGTTATCCTCAGAATCTGAGATTCTTTCTTCTATCTCTTGTATTCTGCTGGTTATACTTGATTCTGTAGTCTCTATTCATTTACCTAGATTTTCCATGTCCAGTCGGCCCTCTGTTTGTGTTTTCTTCTTTGCCTCCATTTCAGTTTTCAAGTCATGAACTGTTTCCTTTATCTGCTTGATTGTTTTTCCTTGGTTTCCTAGGGTATCATTCACTGATTTACTCAATTCCTCGAACTTTCTATTATACTTCTCATCCATTTCTATAAGGGCGTTTTTTATATGCTGTTTAAGGGTGTCAATCACTTTCATGAAGTCAGTTTTTTCTACTTCTTCTTGATTAAGGTGTTCATGTCCTCCTGTTGTGGGGTCACTGGCTTCTGGTGGTTTCGTGTTGTTTGTCAGATTGTTGGGAGAATTCCTGCATTGGCGTCTGCCCATCTCTTCCTCCCAATACTCCCCTTTGGATCTTCTTTTATAGGATCAGGTCTTCTTGCCCACTGATGTACCTTCCCAGTGATGTCACTCCCCAGAGATGTTTCTCCACAATGAGGTTTCACTCGGTGCCCAGATCGAAACTCCGCGCTGCTTGGTTAGCTCGCAAACAAAGGGCCCACCCCGCTCGCTGCGGGCAGGCTATGGGAACAAAGGAGCTACTGGCCACCCCTTTGTCCCCCCGGTTCGGATTCGGTCCCAGCACCCTAGCAGGCTGGGCAGGGAGGCCCCTTTGCTCCTTTCTATGACCATCAGGGTAGTGACATATTTAATGTTAACTACATTTTACTGTATTCCTACATATGATTTGATTTAGTGGTGTTGCTATGGCTTGTTTGCTATCTTGAGTGGTACTGGGTATTGAGCCCTAAAGAGGTGACTACTGCCTGAGAAAACCCTTGTTTATAAGTGGAAGAGATGCTGGAGAGATAGCTCAGTGGTTAAGAGCCCTGGTTTCTCTTCCAGAGAGGACCTGAGTTCAGTTTCTTGTACCTACACATGACTTACAAATGTCTGAGAGATCAGTTGTCATAGTCATTTGGGCAGTTAGTTGTGGTGTTCATTATGATCATCTGTGGTTGACAGCTATATTGGTCGGTTGTAGTAGCCACTATGGATGTTAGTTGTCTTGCTCACTGTGGTGAAAAGCCATGGTGAACACTATGGAGGTCAGTTGTAATAGCAAACTATAGTGTTACTATTGTGGTCGGTTGTAGTCGGCACTGACAGTCATAGTGTTCAACATGATGATCTGTTGTCACGGTAACTGTGGTGCTCACTTCCAGTGTTCATTACAATGGTCCGTTGCATTGGTTAGTCCTCATGAGTCCTCATGGGCTCTCAGCAAGTTAACTACCCAGTATTTTAGTGTCAAACACATAATTTGTTACTTACTCCACATTTTTTGCAGCAATGTCATACTGTCTTTGAGTGTTTCTTTGTGTATAGTAAACAAAGAGATTGCTACATTGTAGCAAATAGAGAATCTTTCACGATCTATCCTATAGCAGTTTATATGCCTATTTTTAATGTGTGCATGTCCCTCTTCCCTCAAATTTTCATAAACATTCAAAATTATATAGCTATAATTTTGTTTATTTTAATTTGTTTAAACTGGAGTTTCTCTCCATTACCAGTGAGGTCATTCATACATATTCATCACCCAATCTGGGCTTTCACTTTGCCAATGACTAACTATAGCCATTTTCCTTTTCTGGAGAATTTCTGACATTTTTTTCCTATTAAGTTTTATCAATTTCTTCAGTCTTTTAAGTATAACATACAACCCCAACAATTTTAGATGTCACAAATATCTTCTAAGTTTCCAATTATTGGGTCTTTTTGCCTGTATTTTGTTTTTTACAAAAAATTCCAAATTTTGATTTTTTCCAATTATTTCTTTATATTTTTTTACTTTGAACATTTAAATAGTTGTCATCATTATTTATAATATTTCTCTATAAAGAGATGTATATGACATACAAGATGCATAGCATACAAGACACTGACTAATAGAACTTCATTTCAAACAAATGATTAATTTGCCTTATCAGAGTCCAATATATGGACAAATTCCATGAGATAATAGTACTTGTAGAAATAAAATGTAGTTTTAAATTACTTAAAAAACATAAATTACTTAAAATTACTAAAAAAAAATCTTAGAGCATTAGTTTAGTGTGTGTCAGTTGGAGAGCACTGTGAAATGTATTGTCGTTAAAAGATTTTTATGTCAAAACAGATTATACTTCCAAATATTATGAAGAGAAAATTATAACCATACCCAGCTAGTTTGTATATAAATTCAAGAATTAATGATGGAGAAATGTACTACATACACGTAAGAAACCTATATAATTAGTAGAGAATTAATTCTACTCATAAGAAAGTACCCCCAGAACTCTGAAGAATGAGGCAGGGATATCGCTGTGAGTTTGAGACTAGTCTGCACTAGATAGTTTTTTCTCTTCTCTTAAAGGAAATCATAACCTTCATTATTTTTATTTCCTTCCAACATGCTTAAATTATTCTGCAATATAGAAGGTTTCATTCTCTGTGCTATCACTATTTGCATTAAAATAGAAGGCCATGTGCTGACTATAGTGATTTGCTGGGTGATCTGTAACCCAATCACAAGAGTATTAATTCTCTACTAATTATATAGGTTTCTTACGTGTATGTAGTACATTTCTCCATCATTAATTCTTGAATCTATATACTCTGAATCCTGTGGAACTTATAACACTGGCTCATACATTGGGCTATTTTAATTAACTATTGCATGTCTATAAACCTACTGTAGCATTTCTCAGGTTTTAAGATTGGTCATAAGTGGAGATTTTGAAAAGCCCAGATTCTGTATTTTAGCCCATGAGTTTCAGCAGGTCTGAGGATGTACCAACAAGCTCATGGGTGTTTCTTTGAGAACCACTGTTTTTTGACCCAAATTCTCATATTGATAAGGGCAAACAAAAAGAAGCCTGAAGGAATCAGGAAAAATTCCAAGCCAAGGACGAGATTATTTTGCAACCAGAACAACAGCACAGTGTGAGTCCTACAAGAAAGCCATTGTTGAAGGCAAAATCGTTTTCCAACCGAGAGTACAGCTTGCCTAGAGAGTGTATCTATTGGTTACTTTTGTTTGCAAAGATTTTTAAACTTATTTGATTTTTATACCAATCCCAGTTTCCCCTCCCTCCCCTCCTCCTGCTCCCCCATCTTCACCCCATCCCCCATCCTTATACACAGGGGATAGGGCCTTGGTCCTGCCTCAATGTGAGGTGACAGACTTTGTTTGCAAATTTTTAAGTCAATTCCTTCCCCAGTCTGTTCTCTAGAATAGTTTATCTTATGATGATTGGCAGTTGATCAAAAGATAGCTGTCATTTTGCAATATTTAAGGGGGGAATCTCCCCAAAATTGTGAGTTTCTCCCAAGTGAGAACTTACTAGTAAAATCAAGAAATGTGAGAAGACCAATTTAATCTCTTCTCTCCCTCTCTCCCTCCCCCTCTCTCTTTGTCTGTCTCATCTCAGTCTCTGTCTGTTCTTTCTCCTCTCTTTCTTTCCCTCTTTGCTCTTGGATGATAACTCTAGTTAGTTCTGCCCATACATGTATGGTTATGAGGCCATCTACTGAAGTATAGGGAAACCTCCCAGCGGCCACTCCTTCATGAAAGAGTGATTCTCCCTCTTCTAGCAGTTAACAATTGCCAATTTTCTAAGTAAGGAATGGGTCCTCACCCCTCTGTGCAGAAATTTTGGTTGACTTGATCTTCTGGTAATCACCGGGGCTCTGAGATCCTGAATGCAACAGCCACCGTGTCTAGGAGACAGCGTTTCACAGTTCTTATCTCATCCTTTGCTCTTACATCTTTTGAAAAGCCTTCCTTGATCTGCTCGAAGAGCAATCAGGGTTCCCTGACCTGTGGGAAGCCCAAGGACTGCCCACCTCTATCCAGGTCTCCTAAGGTGAGCATTCAAACTGCCTAGGCTCCCACAAAGCCAGTACGTGCAGTAGGATCAAAAACCCACTGCAATTGTTCTTGAATTCTCAGTATTCCTCATTGTCCGCTATGTTCAGCTAGTCCGGATTTATCCCATGCTTTTTCAGACCTAGGCCAGCTGCCGAGCAGATGGGGGGGGGGGGGGACTTGATCGGGGGAGGGGGAGGGAAATGGGAAGCGGTTGTGGGGACGAGGCAGAAATCCTTAATAAATAAATAAATTTAAAAAAAAAGCCTTCCTTGAACTTAAAGCTGATCATTCACTGAAGAACAACCTAGGCAGTGTATCTTTGTGCCAGACCATCACAAAGGTTTCTAAGTTAATGCTTAAGGAAAAGAGAAACTGAAAAAAAATTGTAAAAGTACAGAAAATACAGTCATAAGTAGATTTGAGGTTCTGTACATAATCAATATTTTTGTGGTATTGTTCATTGAGCCTGGTAATTCTAAGTACATATTATTCCATGATGCTACATTCTCAGACTGTGTTCATATATTTTTTAAATGGAAGAAGTTAAGTGGTATAAATGTACAAGTATTTAAATCCTTCAGATATAAATTAATAGCTGTTCATTGCTTCTGAAATGTTGCCATTTATAATATGTTGGAATTTATATTCCTTGCAGACACTTGGTATCATAAAGGTATGATAAACCTGTTTTAGATGCCTGTGTAAATAAATAATGTATACATTTCTTTTGGGAATTTGTTTAGATACTAGATTAGAGGAGGAAACATTTCAGCAAATGACTTTACGAATGACAGTGTTGAGACTTAGGAAGGGCAATGCGCTTGCCTGTGATCATACAAACGACTGCAACTAACCCTTCTGTTGATGACATTTTTTGGTCTCTGATGTTTGTGAAGTCCTATGATGCTCCTATTTGATTGTGCAGTCTAAAGGATAGAAAGCCTTCTTTCACCAAGGGTTTGTCAACCTATGGTGACTGAACTTTTTCAGATTTCAGCAACTTGTATACCGAAGCAGTTAGGTGGATATTTCCACATTTTATTGTTACTAGTAACGGATAGGTAAAAGAAAATTTGTCTTTTAATCCATATGTTTCTCTTAACTTGTCTAATTATGTTTTCAATTTAAGTTAACTTCTCTGTTGTCTCGTTTGAGACTCATCTGTCCCGGAGCTCTTGGAGGTTCTTGCTTTATCTGCATCTCTTTCGGTGTCACACGTCCATCATTTGTAGATGCCTCCATATGCTACGTCTTCTAGCTAATTGCTCTTGATCTCAACAGGGGGATCTAGTGTACGTTAATTATGCACGTACTGAAGACTTCTTTAAGCTGGAAAGGGACATGAAGATTAATTG
Source organism: Microtus oregoni (assembly GCF_018167655.1). Lineage (NCBI taxonomy): Eukaryota > Metazoa > Chordata > Mammalia > Rodentia > Cricetidae > Microtus > Microtus oregoni. The sequence continues at coordinate 9,224,461 of NW_024543059.1, read as the reverse complement.
TTCTGGGAAGATTGTGATCGCCAGATACGGGAAAGTGTTCAGAGGAAATAAGGTAAGAAAATGATGTCCATACAGGATAGTAGAGGAACTGGAGATCATCATATTAAGATAAATAAGACAAATACTGCATTTTTTCTCATAAGTGGGATCTAGATTCAGAAAAGCAAGATCAAAATTACAGATGGAAATAGAAGGGGGGTGATTGATTTCTAAGTAAGAAGGAGAGAACCAGGAAGGGTGATGGGAGAAAGAAGAGGATAAGAGGAGGAGGAATGCAGCGCATGCGATGCCCTTGTGTGGATTTGCTCTAATGAATCAGCTGCATTGTATCAAGCATAGGTGCTGAGGTCACCTGCTTCCCTCATCTAAAACGTGGTATATATTTACATGTGTAAAACCATCTCCTTAAAATTTCCTAGATTATGATTCTCTTGCCTTTATAAATTCTTGCCTTATAAAGAAAGACGCTCTCACATATAGAAAGTGTTTTTGATTTGTGTTCTTGGACTTCTGAACTTACTGGCACGAGTGAATGCACCAGGTTTTTCTGTTCCTGCAAGTTACTGTGACTTAAAAAGAAGCATGAAAAAAAAAGACTAATTTTTAGTAACTTTATTTTAATTATTATCTCCAAAGACCTACTGAAATTAATTCAATGTGGATTGTTATTATAGGTAATGAGAAAAGTCCAAAACTTCCATTTCTGACATAGATTTAATAATTTGGCTTGGGGATTCTACTTGGTTATTATGTTTCTAGAAAGCCAGAGGGAAGAACAAATCCTTGCTCCCACTGTGATGGGAATATTCCAGGTCTGCCATTCTGTAAACCCATCACCTTTCAGATTGTGAATTAGGATCTAAGCCTAGGATCACGTAGTTGTAACCCCTTGAGAGGCCAAGGCAGGGGAATTACAAGTTCAATGCCTTGTGGGCTATAGTGTAGATTCAAATTCAGCCTTGAAACTGTAGTGAAACCTGATCTTTAAAACAGAAGATAAAGTTTGGCTATTCATTTAATGTAATCTTGGCGTCTGCCATTACTAAGTCTGGAGCAACTCAACCTAAACTGAGAAGAGAAACACCATGTCTTCTAGGTTAAAAATGCTCAGCTGGCAGGCGCAAAAGGAGTCATTCTCTACTCAGACCCTGCTGACTACGTTGTTCCAGGGGTGAAGTCCTATCCAGACGGCTGGAACCTCCCTGGAGGTGGTGTCCAGCGTGGGAATGTCTTAAATCTTAATGGTGCAGGTGACCCCCTCACACCGGGTTACCCAGCCAATGGTGAGTGATTAGACACAAACCATAATAAGAAACTGACCATTTCAAGTGATTTTTGCAAAAGTTTTTATGACAAAATGACTAAGGGTTAATTTTTTTCTCATTCTTTTTGAATCATAGAAATAAGAATGTTTCGAATTCTGAAAATCAATGTTCCTTATGTCATATTTTAAAGCTTGGACCTGAGGGGTTTGGGGCTCAGACTTTTTAAGATACTGAAATGTAATATGATTTATGTATAATATAATGCATGACACATAAGGATATAGACACAATACAACAAAAATAACTCTGCAGCAAATTGTGTGATTAACAACAATGAACATGTGTTAAAAGGAATACAAGTAGACTCATGTCTGTTCTATTCTGTCTTTTTCTGCCCATGTGTTTGGCCAGGTTGACTTTTCTTGTCATGGAAATTTACTCAAAACCTATAATTTTCATAAATACAGGTTTTACTTTTCTAGTAGTGAGCAGAAGAGCAAAATGTCTTATTAAGTAGTTTGATAGTACCCTAAGGATACAGATACAGAGCCCAGACAGTGCACTAAGGACACAGCAACTTTTACTGCTTTGTAAAGATAAGTAATCACACTAAGTAGTGTTTCCTAAATGATAGCTTCTGCAAACCTTAGCAATCTTAAAGGAACCAGAGTATTATGGTCTCTGGCTTGGAAGAAAATGTGTAAGATGCAAACCATCTGCCCACAATCATCATAGCACAAAGTAGGCTACTGGAGTTCAAAGTCCCAGGGTGGCCTCAGAGTCCACATTCTTGTCTTTTGCTGACATGTAGCCTGGTCAAACATTAATTAAACAGATAAATTGTTTTCGGTGCATTCAACTATCAGATGTTGTCTACAAGCTCTGTGTTCATTTAGTTTGCATAGTTTGGAACAGAGTGAGTTGTTCTCTTAACTTTGATAAAGGAGTTTGTCAACGTACCCATGACACTTCCATATTTATTTTTGACCTCTGCTTCATTGAATCTTGTATTTCTCTAAAACTAATGTGTCTGGAGGGTATGAAAACCTTCTTTAAAACATTGGGAACTGCCATAGCTGTTTTCATTCTTTAAAGCCACTTTATATTACTCTACCATAAATAGAGTCATGTTGATGATGCATAGTCATTGTTAGGTTTATCATGCTCCAGTATATGACCCCAAACCCAAATCTAGATATGAACAGTATTAATTAGGCTTAGTGGATTTTTAACAAAATACATAAAATAGGTAGAGCAATGTGTGTGGAGGGTTCATGGGGAGCTGGAGAGAGCAGGGATGAATATGATCAAGATACATTGTGTATATGTATGAAAATTTCAAATAATATAAGAAAGAAAAACCCTCAAATTTTACACAGAATATTCATCGTATAAATGGAAAGAAAATCCACAAATCTGCCCTGCATGACTTTTATTTACTCTTGCCTTTCCATTTCCATATTAAAAAACATAAACCTCTTCCAACTCATGTTCATGCTAATTTAATATGGTGAAAATACAATTTAATTTAGCTGGAACTTCTGTTCACGGTAAGACCTCCTGAAACTGAAAAGCTTCTATAAAGCAAATGACACAGTCAACAAGACAAAACAGAAGCCTATAGAATGGGGAAAGAACTTCACCAAACCCATATCAGACAGTGGTCAGATCTCTAAAATATGCAAAGAATTCAAGAAATTGGTCATCAAAAGAACAAAAAAAAAATCCAATAGAAAAAATAGAGTACAGACCTAAACAGAGAACACTCAACAGAGGAATCTAAAATGACTGAAAACACCTATAAGGGAATGCTTAACATCTTTAGCCATCAGGGAAATGCAAATAAAAACAACTCTGGCCAAGATCAAAAACACTGATGACAACTTATGCTGGAGAGAATGTGGGGTAAAGGGTGCACTCCTGCATTGCTGGTGGGAGTGCATATTGCTACAGCCCCTTTGGATATCAGTATGGTGATTTCTCAGAAAATTAGGAAACAACCTTCCTCAATACCACACTTCCAGCAATAGCACACTTGGGTATATATGCAAAGAATGCTCAATTGTTCCACAAGAACATGTGCTCAACTATGTTCATAGCAGCATTGTTTGTTATGGCCAGAACCTGGAAAACCTTAATGTCCCTTGACCGAAGAATGAATAAGGAAAATACAATGGAGTACTACACAACAGAAAAAAAAATTAATGACATCTCGTGATTTGAAGGCAAATGGATGGAGCTAGAAAACATCATATTGAGTGAGGTAACCCAGAGCTAGAAAGACAAATTTCATATGTACTTACTCATAAGTGATTTTAGTCATAAAGCAAAGAAAAACCATCCTATAATTCACAATCCCAGAGAACCTAGAAAACAATGAGGACCCTAAGAGAGACATACATAGATCTAATCTACATAGGAAGTAGAAAAATACAAGATATCCTGAGTAAATTGGGAGTATGGGAACCATGGGAGAGGGTAAGAAAGGAGAGAGGAAGGGAGGAGAGTAGAGAAAAATGTATAGGTCAATAAAGTCAGTAAAAAAATAAAAAAAATGATTGACTCTTAGGGAAAGGGCATGCAATCTCTACAGATAACATTTATCACTTCGTATGCCTTATCATTTGTTTTAGTGACAAATAAGCTCTTTATTTTTCTCAGAATATGCTTATAGGTATGATTTGACAGAGGCTGTTGGACTTCCAAGTATTCCTGTCCATCCAATTGGATACGATGATGCACAGAAACTCTTAGAGTAAGTTTGTCAGAAAAAAAAAGATAACTGTTTTTGTATTTCTCATTCTTGAGAATTTTCAAATGTTTTATCGTAGTCTTCAAGTTTTGATATTCTATACTCAGTGATGGGTGCAATCTAGAATGTTTTCACAATTTTAAAGAATTCTGATTCAGATTCTGGAATTTATTTTGTGCTCTCTTTGTCTTTTACCCTGTTTCAAAATAACTCCGAACCTGTGGATACTTTCCCAAACTCCTCTAGCTTCCTAGAGTTAATCTTAATGATATTTTATTGACTGAAAATTCCATGCATCCAAATACTGTTTTTTGGTGAAATCCACCCTCCCATTCCTTTCCCTTTAGATCCTCCTCCATCTCACCACCACTTCCCCTCTAAACTTCAGGTGATTTTTTTTCTTATTTTATTTTCTTTGAATCCCCAGAGCCCTGATTAGGGCTCTCTGTATGTGCATAAAGTATATGAGCACACATAGACTTTCTGGAGTCACATTCCTAAGGAATACGGACTCTACCTCCCACAGCAATCTACTACAATAATTCCTGAGCAAATAGGGCACTCTTCTCCCATTCACTAGATTCCCTTTCACTAGATCCTGTGTAGGTTTACTGCATGTAGTCACAACTGCTGTTAGTTCCTTGATATAGCTGTCAAATCATGCCCTGAGATGATTTTATTTTATTTGTAATGTGTTTAAATTTTATGTACAATATTTTTACTTGAATTATGTATGTGCACCATCTGCTTACCTGGTGTTCACAGAGGTCAGAAGAGGGCATTCAGTTCCTTAAAACTACAGTTACAGATGTTTGTAAGTCGTTATCTGGCCCTCTGCAAGAAGAACAAGTTCTCTTAACTAATGAACTATCTCTCTATCTCCCTGAGTTATATTTCTTTCCTACTGAAATTTTTTTCTTGCAGTATATGATTATCATGGTTTCCCCTCCATAATTCTTCTCCCAGATCATCTCCAACTCCAAACCCATCCATCAAATTCCATGTCTTTTTCTCACTTTTTAGCAAAAAGACTGGGCAATTAAAAAAGAAAGCAAGAGATGGCTCAGAGGTTAAGAGCACTGACTGTTCTTCCAGAGGTTCTGAGTTCAATTCCCAACAAAAGCATGGTGGCTCACAAACATCTATAATGAGATCTGATGCCCTCTTCTGGCCTCCAGGAAAGCATACAGGCAGAACACTACACATAATAGATAGATGATAGATTAGATAGATAGATAGATAGATAGATAGATAGATAGATAGATAAAAAGAAAAGAAAACCTATAAAAAAGAAATCAAAAAAGAATCAAACAAAAATCAGAGAAATGCATGGTTTAGCTTTGTATAGTTAGTTATACTTTTTGGGGGTTCTTGAAATAATTAGAATAATATCAACAGTATCTCTTAGCACCATAACTTTGGCCATTGCTATGAGTTCACTTTGTCTTCAAGTTTCTCATATACAGAGTAGAATGGATAGTGGACACTGCCTTACAGAAGTGGCAGAAAGGGTCAGTGGGTATTACACGCAAAGCACTTTGCTCTGGTGTTCATTCATAGAAACTCTTATGAGAAGATGCTCTAGACAGTAGATTACTTGGTGTTTTAACTTGCTATATTAAAGTTTACCCAACTAATAATTTTTTCATGTTTAACAGACACATGGGTGGCCCAGCACCCCCTGATAGCAGTTGGAAGGGAGGCCTCAAAGTGCCTTATAATGTGGGACCTGGCTTTGCTGGAAACTTTTCAACACAGTTAAGTTATTATTATAATCCTTTTATACAGACGGATTTAAAAGAAGACATTTATCTCAAAGTTGTTTTGATTTGCATTTCCCTGATTGCTAAGGAAGTTGAGCACGACCTTAAGTGTCTTTTGGCCATTTGAACTTCATCTGTTGAGAATTCTCTGTTCAGATCAGTGCCCCATTTTTTAATTGGGTTAATTAGCATTTTAAAGTCTAGTTTCTTGAGTTCTCTATATATTTTGGAGATCAGACCTTTGTCTGTTGCGGGGTTGGTGAAGATCTTCTCCCAGTCAGTAGGTTGCCTTTGTGTCTTAGTGACCATGTCCTTTGCTTTACAGAAGCTTCTCAGTTTAAGTAGGTCCCATTTATTCAATGTTGCCCATGAGATGCCAAGGACAATGGCACGGGGTTTTGATCCTACTTAATGTGCTGGCTTTGTGGGAGCCTAGCCAGTTTGGATGTTCACCTTCCTAGATATGGACGGAGGGGGGAGGACCTAGGACTTACCACAGGGCAGGGAACCCGGACTGCTCTGTGGACTGGAGAGGGGAGAGAGAGGGGGAGAAGAGTGGGGGGAGGGGGAGAAGGGTGGGAGGAGGGGGAGAAGGGTGGGAGGAGGGGGAGGGAAATGGGAGGCTGGGAGGAGGTGGAAACTTGATTTTTGTTTATGTTTTTTTTTCTTCTTTTCTCAATAAAAAAAAAAGAAGACATTTATAGAAGATGAAAAACATGTAAAGCCTAGTTAGTACCACCAAAAAAAAAAAACAAACTAAAAGTTGAATAGGACAATGATTTCATATTATTAAAATTAATTAGCAAATGTTCTTTTCTTCCTCTGTACAACTAAAAATATTTGTGCCTAATGATGAAAGAGTTGGGAAGTGTGGGTGTTAAATCCATAACCACTATTCTCAAAGAATGTGTTCTTTGTCTTTGAATTAGAAAAGTCAAGCTCCACATACACTCCTACAGTAAAGTGACAAGAATCTATAATGTCATTGGCACCCTCAAAGGAGCTACTGAACCAGGTAAAAGGAGCATTTGTTTGGCATATATTGGTCAATCAAATATCATGTATGTCTACTACTCTGGGTGCAGAATGAACTAAGAATTCAAGTTGCTGCCATGATGAAAGTCACCTAAACAAAAAGTAAGACATTATGGGTATAGTATGTCATCATATGCGTCGCAAGAAAAGAAACATGAACGTCTGAGGATGGACGAGAGTAATAAGCTGCACTATTTACTTGTAGAAACAATAATTTATACAATATATTTTAATCACATTTCACCTTCCTAATTTCTTACTAGATTCTCCTCCACCTTCCTATCCATCCAACTTCATGCATTCTTTCTTTCTTCCTTTATAAAACAAACAGGCAAGCAATCAAAATAAAACAAAAAGGGAATAAAACAAAATAAACAGAGTAAAGAAGAAGTCAAAGAAGAAGCATGAGCAGTACGTTTGCACACACACACACACAGGTAGGCACACACACACACACAGGTAGGCACACACACAGGTAGGCACACACACACACAGGTAGGCACACACACACACACACACACACACAGGTAGGCACACATACATATACACACACCAAAACACCACAAAATCAGAAATAGTAATATATAAGGAAACAATCAGAAAAGTTTAAAAAATGCACAAACAAAACTCTATGAGACAAAACAGTCACAAAACTACCAACAAGTTTGTTTTTATTATCTATTTACTACCAAGAATGGGGCCTTCCTTAAGTGTGATTTGTGCACATTGTGATCAAGAGTCGGTTGGAGAATTCCACCTATTTCATTATATCTTTTGATTCTTTAAAATTTAGGTTTGGATTACTTAGGATTTAGTTGATTATTATTATTTTTAACATAAACAGTAAAATTAAATCAAATGTATTTTTTTCACAAACAGGTTGTTTATTTGTTTTTCTGAACAAGATCTCAGAGTAGAAAGATTAGGCTGGGTTTAGGCTCAGTTTTATGTTATCTCCTCCCAAATTCTGAAATCGTCATTATGTTCTGTTCTATGCTAAGAGTAAACACAGGCTCTTCTTTAAGAACCAAGAGTTTTATAAAATTAAGTCTTGTAAGTACTAAACCACATATTCATGTGGATACAAACATCAAAGATTTATTGAATCTTACTAGATGATTATTTTGTGCCAGGACTGTGGTAAACTTTGGATTTGTGGGAGGTGGTCAAAACACACAGAAACTAGCGACAAGGAGATTATGATTTAAAAGAAAAGCTCAACATTTAAGGATGATGAATATCTAATCAAATATGATATGGTTGCTACCAAAACTTTCAATACAAGCAGTTTCTTCTTCCTATAGTAGACAGAAAATGTCATAGAAGAAGAACACTAATTGATTGGGTCATAGACTAGAACTAGGAAGTGGAGGGCTGTGTTCTCTGTGGTGGACACAGAGAGGTAACAGATATTAGAAAATTTTGAGGAGGTAAACAGAGATAATTTCATATCTTCCTGTTATCCATATGCTTATTACTTTAATAATATATTGAATTAATTTTTAAGTCACATTTATCATTTCATCAGATAGTTGAAACCAATACTGAAATCTGAGCAAAGAGTCTAAGCCTTAGGAAAGCTGGTATTTTTATTTTGAGTTGTGAATGCCTTTGAGTAAATTTCACTTTGCTCTGTTTGTGACCCTTGTGCTGCTGTTGTATAGATAGATATGTCATTCTTGGAGGTCACCGAGATGCCTGGGTCTTTGGTGGCATTGACCCTCAGAGTGGAGCAGCTGTTGTTCATGAAATTGTGAGGAGCTTTGGAGCACTGAAGAAGAAGGAAGGTAAGGGAAACATGAGTGAAAAACCAAATTCTAGAAATTTCAGTGTAATCTTTTGAAATGTGACTGTGAAAATCTTTTAGGGGCTGTGAAGTTGCTCCATGTTAGTGTGCCTTGTGTACAAGAAGCCCTCTTCTCAATCTGCAATACACAATAGAAAACCAAATAAATTAATATGGACTCAATAATGTCAATAAATTAATAACAATAGCAGTGCAAGCATTAAGAATGGCTTATATTTTTATTATTTTATATATATATTCTGACAATCTGAAGTAAATTACAGGATTACTTATTGCTCTGTCAAGGGTTGCCTTGCTAAGTGTTTGCTGGACAAAGAAACAGAAAGAACATTGCTAAATTCTTTTTATGTGCCCACAGTCATGCTGATACCCAAACCACACCAAGACTAAGAATCATCAAAGAAAGAGAATTACAGACCAGTTTCCCTCATGAACATTGATGTAAAACTTCTCAATAAAATATTCACAAACCAAATTCAAGACCACATCAAAAAGATGTAGGTCGTGTTTGACCTCATTAGAAAAGATTTTGTAATTTCTTAAGAAGATTTCTACAGTGAATGCAAACCAGCATTGTCGTAACTAAGGGGTGCGCTCAAAAATGAAATGATAAGGAATGAATGAAGATGGGATTTGATTAATACCATAACACATCAGACGAAAAAGAAAGCGTGGATCCAACAGTTATAGGGAAAGCATACTTACTCAGCACACCTGAAATATTTATCAGCATGACAAGGACTTTACAGCATTTACTAACTTTCATTTGATGCTCCTGACAATCAAACAGTGTCTCCTCTTTATTCTGATATGCTGTCTGTTAGATGAAGACATGAAGAATTAGTGTGTGTGGCACAGACGTACCAGAATATAGGAAGTGAGGAAAAGTTACTCACTTTAAAACTTTGTCTTTCTTCAACTCCATAGGCTGTGTTTATTACCTTCAAGCCATAAGATCTACTTACCAAACTGCATGGTTTGCAGTATCAGTACCTGATGCTATCTCAAAGTGAGCCACTGGTAACAAATTTTACAAGACAATGGAGGAGAACTCACAGAGTCAGATGGCCCTGAGAAATAAAGATGTTATTTGAGGACGTCTTGGCAAAGTTCTATCTAGTTTCCACAGTGCTCCCTGCCACTGCAGCACTGGCTGTACCTATGCTATCTCTTTCTCTATCAGTCACCTGCCAATCAGAGTGGTTTCCTACTATGGCCAGTTGTAAAATATTTGGTATATCTCATGACTTCACTTGGCTTTCATTTCTACATTCTTCCTTTTGTACTATTTGATTTTTAGCAAAACTCTTTTTTAAAATATACCAAAAAGAAATTGTGGAAGTAAGGATGTAAGCCACATTACTACTTTTTAAGTTGAAAAACGACAACAGCACTTTAGGTTTTCCTATCTTGTAGACTTTTCCATGTCTTGGGTGTGTGATATACTTTATCAGAATTTATGTGTTATCCGCCTGTATTTTAGGATGGAGGCCTAGAAGAACGATTCTGTTTGCAAGCTGGGATGCAGAAGAATTTGGCCTTCTTGGTTCTACTGAGTGGGCAGAGGTAGGTTGACAATTTGCTTCCATATTAATTTTTCCAATTGGCAAAGCAGTTGAGAATTTTTTTTCCATGCAGTTTGGAGAAATATCAAGTGATCCCAGTCAGGCAATGCTTCCAGTGTTTCTAAATGTCTCTCGTGTGGGTTCAACCTTTTGATATTGGGACATAATGTCCTGTAGGCAAGATTCATCCCAAGGAATGACACATCAAGTTATTCTTAAAAATCACTGAATGAAAACCATCTCATAAGTTTTTAAGTATGTAGACAACATTGTGTTGGGATTCATTCATACCTATACTTGGCTGCACATGACTCATAGGCACACGTTGGACACGCCTAATTATCCTAAATGATTGTAGCATTGTTCAAATGTCTACAAGAGGGCAACAAGATCACTCAGCTGGGAAAGGCACTTACTTGCTGCCAAGATGATGATCTGAGTCCAATTCTTGGGACCAGATGGTGGGAGGCGAGAACCGACAGCTGCAATCTGTCCTCAGATCACTACATATGTGTCAGGGCATTCGGGCTTACAAAACATGCAAACAAGCACTAAGTCAATCAATAAATACAATTTTTAAAAACATCAGCAAAATTATCTTAAGAATTTGCATTCATTTGATTTTTTTGAGAAACATCTAATGTCAACTATTGAAATTAATTTACGACAATGAAATACAGTTAACAAATCAATGTACTGGAAACCAAATTCAAAATAAAACTACATGGAAGTTTCTGATGTATTTCTTCCTCATCACCCAAAATAGCTGCAAGTGGTACTTCCACTGAAATCTCAGTTTCTACAGTAAGCCCGGTTTGCACTTAACTTCTTATCCCTGTGCTCTCCACTATATTAAATATGGTAGACAGTGAGGCAGACAGAGTACTTACCAGGAGTCCTGAATAATAACCCCACTGGAATTACTGGCTTGGTGTGAACGAGAAATAAATCCGTGCAGCATTGGTATCTGCTCCATCAGCTTTCCCTTGCTGCCCTGAATGCTCACGTGACTCGTGTTAAACACACGTTTACAGGTTTCTTTGGAAACCTGCTGTATTCCTGTTGACCAAGGTGAAGTTTTTCTCCATAACAAAGTTTCATCCTGATGTCAGGCAAACCTATGAATATTCAGGAAGCAGTTTGTCTCTATACGATTATTATTGTTGTTAATATTGTTTTCTTGGTTGGCAGCCTCTTTATTTAGCGCAGGCTGCCTTGGAACTCCCACCTTCTTCTGTCTCAACCCCCTTACTATGATCATATTGTATTTTATAACTCGGACTGGCATATGCTTTTCTGATTTTTTTCTTAAAACCAAAATTCTCAAGAAATGTGCTGTTTTAGAGACCCAAAATATCTCAGCAGCGATTTTTGCTACACTTTAGTTAAAAATGTGCAATTAGTGAAAGTTACCAGTAGGTGGCAATATACTACAAGAGAAATTGGCTTTATGGACAGATTTCCTTCGTAAATTTCCCAGCCAGTAAACTGCAAACAGCTGGTTTACTAGATTTGTGAATCTAGGAAAACACCTTTGCTTAAATAATGATAGTATTTTTTTAAAGTGTGTTTATACTGAAAAGACTCCTAAAGTGATGTTTCCCAAGAAAAATTATGATGGACAGGTGTGTATGTTCAAAAATCCCAACTCCCTTTTCATCTACTTTGTCTGGGCAGTTCATCCTCTCAGATGAGTTCATCAGACATTGCTCTTGTTTCTCAGTGGCAAAACTTCAACATATTCTCAGTCCAAAAATCTTTTGAGACTTTTATGTGCCAAACTTGCGGAACACATGGTCTAACTTCATTTAAACATCTATATCCAAGAAAGGCAGATGTACCTTGGGTGGGAAGGAGTTATATTACACTTAAAATCTTAATGTTTTTTTTTTTAAATATCTTGTTATAGGAACATTCCAGACTCCTCCAAGAACGTGGTGTGGCTTACATAAACGCCGACTCTTCGATAGAAGGTGAATATTGTTGCCCTTGATAGAAAACATCTGGTTACTCTGGAGTTCACAATTTAGTTGAAGAATTGCATCGCGGCACAGAAGGCCATTAACATGGAGTTAGGATACCTCTGGGTGTTTCCACACCTCTGCCCTTGATTCAGAGCTGACTGCATAAATAACTCAGAGATATTTTCCCCACTCTGTATTGCAGTGCCAGTCCAGAAAGACAGTATTTCTTACTTTGCCTCCTCTATCAGATTCTCTTACACATGGTGACAGTTACCCATTGAGTGTCTAAGTCATGAACCTTAAGAATCTTTTGGTTTTGAATGCCATATTTAAGTATAGAGATTAGAGAGATGGCAAAGCCAGCAAGGCACTTTTAGGCAAGACTGACAAACTAAGTTGTATTCTAGAAACCCATTTAAAGATGGATAGTGAGAACTGACTGAATAAAGTTGTATTTTGCTTTCCACATGTACATTAGCACACATGCACAAACACACATGCTATATAAATTCTCCATGCCAACAACATAGTGCATGGATGGTATCACATTGACATTTGCATCTTTTTCATCTGAATTTCTATTTTTGAGCACTATTGTTTCAAAGTTTAGCCATTCTGGTGCAAGTCAATTCTTCTTCCTCCTATCATTTAATGGACAAAGGCATTGCAGTTCACAACAGATTCCCATCTCCTTCCTTGTGATTCTTTACCTCTAAAAGGGTACCTGTCTCAAAGGTTCTTATCATGCTTTTAAAAGGAGTTGGTGTTTCCAAACTCCATGATATCTGACTTGCATTCAGTGACTATTCAAAAATCACCAATGTGCTCATCACTCTTCCCTTGCTTAAATCATAGGCTCGGGGGAGTTGGAGATGTAGCTCAGGGACAGAGAGGTTACCTAGCATGCCCCATTTATTCCCCAACGTTGCAAAAATACAAGTACAGATGCGATCATACTGTACATGTGTGCCTTACATAATAAATACTCCAAATAAACAAATTTCAAATAGTGCAAAAATGATGCTGTTATTCTTATTGATTATTTCAAACGTTATATATCTTTGATATTTTAGTATATCACTGAGTTTAGATAACTATGTTATATTTGGAAATTTTTAATTTTTAGGATCAAGAACAAATACACATAGGTACAATGTGATTGAGATACCATATTCCTCACTTTATTGCATTTTTTGGTTAGATGTTCATTACTAACAAGATGAAATAAACCACATGTTTATGAATTTATGTAAAATGCAATCATATACATAAAACAAACAACAAATATGTTTTTATTTTTTAATGTTTTTGTAAATAATAAAATTTCTTATATTAAAAGAAAGTTGAAAGCAATACGCAAACAGCTCTTATTGTTCTCTCCAAAAGAACTGTCATCTTCTCTTTAGAGTGTTTTTATTATATGAACTCTGAGACTATTTAGCTGATACACGTTCCAGAAGTGATTTAGATGCTGTCTTAATCGCTTTCCTTCTAATCTGTATGCAGTGTAAGCATCATATGCTGTAAGTACTTGTATTATCTCTATTGTACAAAGAGGAAGCTGTGATTTAGAGAAATCAAATATCTTCCCATAAGTTACCTTCTAGGGAATGGTTGAGATGAGAGCCATCCTAACTACAACACTTTTTACCTCCTGTTAGATCCGACAGGACTTTGGTTTAATATCACACATATGTGGTTCTAGATCCCACTTTTCACTCAGAAAACATTATATAAAGCTTCCATATGTGGAATATACATTGTCTTACTAGACTTATAGAGCAAGAACCACAGTAAATCCCAAAGCAAAAAAAAAGACAAAAATAAAATGATAGAGCCACCTTTGTAGTGTATTCAGTAGAACAGGTACATATTAGTTCTGTAGCTGATCCTGCAGCAAGGGTCCTTTAATGTATACACGCTTTTCTAAAAGAAGTTTGAAGTGAACATAAATTCTTTGGTACAAAAAATAGCACATTTAAATGGCAACAAATGCCTTCAAAACATCTCCCTTCAAGTCGCCTTTATATAAATGCATGTGAGTATCCAAAATTACATTTTCTATTTATATATGTAGTCTATGTTTATTGAGTTAAAGTTCTTACTTTGTAGTCTTGTCTGGCATAGAGCTCATGAACATCCCGCTTCAGCTTCCTGAATGTTGGGATTGCATGTCTGTACCATCTAGCCTTCGGTGACATGGGTCTTTTAATTTGAGAATAAAAGATACATAACATTCTTGGAAGGAATCTCATGATGCAGACACATATGTGAAGGCTCTTTTTATGTAACAATGCATTTGGAGGAAAAAATGATAAGACAGTTAGGCAATGTGGGAGGGAGGTGAGTGGTGTGAAAAGCAGACCAAGGACAAGTGTTGACGACAGTAGCTTGTCTGGGGTGGAGGCAGCTTGCAGTGTCACATAGAGGAGTGAGGGAGGTCGCGCAGAAAATGTAACATGAATCCAAAGGGTGAAGAAGTCATGCAGCTATGACGTAGAACACTGATCCGTACTGAGGTAACAGGGTTTGTCAGGTCCTTAACGCTTTAAGTCTTGGGGAGAGCCAGGTGAAGATTTGGAGAGCTGATTGTCAATTTAGTTCTCTCCCCAACCTCAGGCCTACTTTCAACCATGTCAATGCCAAAGATGGTGGATTTTATAGTTTAAGGTGGAGAGCACTGACGAGATCATGCTATGTAAAGTTTAGCAGTGGTCTTTGAAAAAAGTAACAAACAAAACAAGCTATTCTATCCTTTCTGTTACAGGAAACTACACCCTAAGAGTCGATGGCACTCCACTGCTGCACAGCTTAGTCTACAACTTAACAAAAGAGGTAAGGAGAAAGGCAACCCATCTCGGGAACTTTGCAAATGATATTGCCTGGGGTGCAATTATTATGCGACACATTGTATTGTTTATAGCCAACCTTATTTTCATCTGATACATTTCCCCTTCCCTGAATCGTCACAGTTAACCAACTCTTTCTCTAAATACTACCTCCCATCTCCTAACTTCTGTGAGGCAGCCTTTAGGCTGCTTTCTGCCTACAATTCCCACTTTCTCATTGAGGGACACATTTTAGCTTATGCATCAGATTTGTGAGTATTTTATTCTTTTTAACTTGTGTAGCTCCAAAGCCCAGATGAAGGCTTTGAAGGCAAATCTCTTTACGACAGCTGGAGAGAAAAGGATCCTTCACCAGAATCCAATGAAGTGCCCAGGTACAGAAACACCCCAGCCATTCTAACCAGATTGGTTGTTTTGTGGATTGTGTTGGAAATAAAAGAGTACTTTAAAAAAAATTTTTGTAAAAAGGAACTTTCAAAATTCTCTGACATCTGACAAATGAATTTAGTGCTTAGATTTACAATAAAATATTACCCTGTGGCTTGAAATTAAATCTGTGAGTTTCAAATGCTGATTTTTGGACAATCGATATGCAAGAGGCAGCTGCCAAGCTTTTAATGACATGCTCCCTACAAAGTATACTGTGAAAATTAATTTTAATATTTTTAGAGGAAAGGGAGAATAATGGTGCTTATTAGGATACATGATGCTCATACGTGGTTCATGTAAAAGGTCACAATGGAGAAAATAGAACACGATTCCTGACAAATATCTGTCCCACCTCAGTCTATAGTTTATCATTTTCCTGAGCGTCATGCAGGTGACACATATTTTGTTTACTCTGATAAATTAAAACTATGACTGCATGATTGTATCTTTACATGCAAGAGAATGGAAATAATTATCTCAATAGTTTGTAAATGAAGACCTCTACAATATGAATAAATTAAATTTTTTCAGGCAGAATTTATATTCTAATTATCTGAATATGTCTGATTCCTTTCATTAGCATATATTACAGACACAGATGAAACAGATAGTTTGAATGAAAGTATTCTCCAACCTTCAGAATGCTTAAATTAAACAGTGACTTATAGAAGTACCACCCCATAAAATTGTATTACAAACTAAGCATATTTTCAGAACCAGAATAAGTATCTTACTTTAACTGTATATCTATGGCTATCACATTTTTAACAGTTTAACTATAATTTAGTAATTGACCTTTGATCTTTATAGAATGAACATAGTACTTGAACTAATTGTGCTAATTTTAAATCTGAAAGGATTAGCAAGCTGGGGTCTGGCAATGATTTTGAAGTGTTTTTCCAAAGACTTGGAATTGCTTCAGGCAGAGCACGGTACACTAAAAATTGGGTAAGTCTAAATTAATGAGTTCTTAAGTATTAAGTATGGGTACATTTAACAAAACTAATAAGTTTTACTTTAATAAATACCTCTGACCCTAGAGGAAGAATTGGAAAGCCAAACAGCGATGTCCTATTGGTTGTCTGTCACTGTTTTTATGGGTATGCATTCACAGTCCAGTTGGCACTCATATTGCTTTCTGCAGTATAGAACTTCCAAGATAACCATTAAGTGTATTCTGTTTTACTGATTTGGTGACTTAATATTCACTTCATCATTAAAGTTAGTGAGAATTATCTTGGACTCATCTTTCTCTAGTTTCTCTCAAAATTCATCCAAATCAGCAAGACCTGACAAATATTTGGATTTTTGCCTGTTATATTGTAGTTCAGATCATTAAATAAACATCAGATCACTGAAAAATTGGCATAATACAACAAAATCGTAAATAATTTTCCATACCCTTCCTTGTTGTGAAAGATTAATTTTTAGTTTTAGGTTTTAAATGTGTTTTTTATAAAATCTCAAGTAGTTTTATGAAAGCTCATAGCTAGAGATTTTTGATTCTTATGTTCAAACTACTATTAAGTTCTATTTTACAGTCTTTTGTACATTTGTTTCCTAATCCTTACTTTCTTCAATATTTGCAAGTAATAAATTACATTTCTCATATTTTGTTTTTCAGATTTGTATTAGTAAGAGAAAGTGTCATAGTTATGTTCTTATTTAGGTTTGATAGCTGTGATGAAACACCGTGACCAAATCAACTTGGGCAGGACTGTACAATATTGAAGGAAGCCAGGGCAGGGACCTCTAGGCAGGAGCTGATTTAGAGGCCATTGAGCAATGCTGCTTTCTGACTTGCTTGTTCTGACTTGCTCAGTCCAAGGATGGCACCACTCACAATGGTTTGGACCCTTACCCAATAATCATTAATTAATAAAATGTCTTACAGATTTGTTTACAGCCTGACCTTATGGATGCATTTTCTCAACTCAAGTTCCCTTCTCTTAGACGGCTCTAACTTGCGCCAAGTTGACATAATACAATTATTAAAATATAAGTGAGACTGTATTTAAGTTGATTTCAAACAGGGATATAGTTTGAGGGGAAATCTATTAGACCCAACTCTGACTTCCTATTGTGCACCAATCCTAAAGCCACCCAGCATTGAACTTTTGTATAATTTTTTACTCATTCCTAAGTTATTTGCCCCCAGCCAGGGATCTTTCGGGGTTAAGAAGTTATATGGGTTCATGCGGGGATTTTGATGAAAATAGATACATTTGACATATAAGAAACTAAAACAGCCAAAGTTCAGATGACTACCAAACATTCTTGGTAATGAATTTTGGACTAAGAATGAAACTCTTCCCTCATTAATAATGCCCGAGTCTCCGTCTCTTCAGCCTGATAATAAATAGCATGTTCTTTATATCAGTGACAGAGGAGCATATTGAGAAAAGGTGAGGAGACATTAATCAGCAGCTCACTGTGTGAAAAGTCCTTGGTTTGCATATATGTGGCTTTCTTGTACCTCACTGAGCATCACTTCCCTCTTATTTGTGTTTCTCAGTTCTCCACTGTGGTCCTTGCTGCTTGGTTTCTCTACTTGCAGCAGGCTGCTTCTCAGATGTTTTTCTGTGGAATTTTCAGTGGTAAATTTGACATAGTCACCTATATTCTAGTCTGTACTATTGCTTCAATTGTCTAATAATTCCTCATCTCTCTTCTTGAATCATTTCTCTTCTAACGCAACATTGTATATAGTCTATTCTTTGGATTCTCAACACATCTGACAACTCTCTTTAGTGTCTCCCAAAGAATATTTTCAGGTTTTTTTTTTTGTAGCATGTCTACACGTGTTTTCATTTGCCCATAGCTAAAGTAGCAGAATTCTAAGTTCCCAAGTTTACACGGTTCCTGTTCACCAGTGATCAACCTTAATAATGTGCAGAGTAAATGCCATGTTGTGGGTCTTATGGACTATCTTACAAGAGATGTATTTTATTTCTTCCTCCTAGAAAACAGACAAAGTCAGAAGCTATCCACTCTACCACAGTGTCTATGAAACATACGAGTTAGTGGAAAACTTTTATGATCCAGCCTTTAAATATCACCTCGCTGTGGCCCAGGTTCGAGGAGGGATGGCGTTTGAACTGGCCAATTCTCTAGTGCTTCCTTTTGACTGTCAAGATTATGCAATAGCTCTGAAAAAGTATGCTGAAAATATCTACAACATTTCAATGAACCACCCGCAAGAGATGAAGGAATACTCGGTATCATTTGGTAGGTTGCAATTTATCTTTCACATTCAATCTTGTGTTTTCAATGATTTCTCATCATTGTTTCTATTGCACTTGATAAGTCTTTTTTCCTAAAATACCTTTTAAAAGCATAGATGTGTTAAAATATAAAAAGACCTCATAAAATACAAAATGGCTTCCTGTGTTATTTGCACATTTTGAACTGTACAGAAGCCACGCATTTTTCTTTTACTGAAATGGGGTTTGCATACCTTGCACTGGCTGATGTTAGACTCTCGAATGGAGGTGCTGCACCTGCTCTAGCTTTCTGAGTGCTGAGACTGTAGGCATTGCCAACTTACTTGCTTTAGAAACCATGTTCTCAAAGCTTTTGCTAATTTGAATTTCCATTTCAGATTCACTGTTTTCTGCAGTAAATAATTTTACAGAGATTGCATCTGAGTTCAACAAAAAACTTCAAGGCTTGGATAAAAGCAAGTATGTCATATATTAAATTATATCCATATGAGATAATTATGTCTAATATATGTGAATAAGTATACAATAAAAATAACACTACTTTACATTTTTGTTGCAGAAATAGCTTTGGAAATTCTTTCCTGTTTTCTGTCTTCACTCTAATGCATCTTGTTGAGGGTTCTGTAGCATCCAGAGATTTTAGTTCTTACATGAGTTGGAACTGGACCACAGTGCCTCCTTCCTGCCAGCCTATTACATACCACTTTCCTACTTTAGTACTGACTCTAACATGTTTTGGTTTCTCTTGTTCTTTATTTCATCCCCTGTGCATCATAATCCAACTAGATTCTTTTGTTCTTGGAGCAATCTTCTTTCTACTTATGCTCAAAGTCATTATATGCATACTCATATGATCCTTTCCAATTCCAGTAAAAAAAATAGTTTCAGGAATAAAAAATACTGATAAATCATTTTTTTCAGAAGTGCTGAACAAATAGGAATAATTCTGTGTAAAGCCGATACCATAAGCCAAATTTGATAAATGCTGCAATGTTTACTGTTTAATTGTAAAATTATAAACGTTGCCAAACAAATCCTTAGTTTATAAAATGGAGTCATAACCCTGTATAATGTTCAGGATTTCTCTGAAGTAAAACTTACTATAAAAGCTTTTACAAGAGTGAGGAACTATAATTATTATTAACACTAATATAAAATGAAAATCTTGATAAATTAATGGATAAAACTATTTATTAAAACTATAACATTCACTAATTATATCATAACATAGTTAGAATACTGTATTCCATAATTAATGATTGAGCTATTTGGGGGTTGATGGTAGATTTTTAATTGCATTAACTCACTTTTATTAACAATGATAACTTCCTATATCAACCCTATAATCTCCCTTAAGAATATGAACTCAAGGTAGGCGGATCTCTGTGAGTTCGAGACCAGCCTGGTCTACAAGAGCTAGTTCCAGGACAGGCTCCAAAACCACAGAGAAACCCTGTCTCGAAAAACCAAAAAAAAAAAAGAAAAAAAAAAAAAAAAAAAAAAAAAAAAAAAAAAGAATATGAACTCAGTAATAGTGAGTTTGCTACATGATGTTTGAATACTGAAAAAAATACAAATTAAGAATTATATATTTGACAAATTTATTTTAAACAATAAGGATATTATATATTGTCATGTATTTAATATTTTTAATTTTCATAAAGTTATATTAGTAGATTTTCACATTTCAATGTTTTTGTTAATTTCTTGAGTATACTGTTAAGTTCTCTAAGGTGAAAAAGAGCTTGACAATAATTATAAACATAGGCTTAATTCTCATCTTCCTGCGCATCAAAGTTATTGTCATGTGTTACCACCAGCTTCCTACTATTTCATAACTCATGTTTTATTTGGGTAGTATTTTATTGGATTTCTGATATTTGAGAATTATGCATGCTAATATCCTTTTTATTACTTTTATTTTTTTTATTTTATAATGTAATTAAATCATTCCTACCCTCTCATTCCTCTCTCCAATCCCTTTACACCCTTTTTTTCTCTTTCAGAATTCATGCTCTCATTTGTCACTAATTATTGTTTACAATAGTTCTAAATAAATAAGTACAACCTGCTCAGTCTATGTTATGTTTCTGGTATTCTTAATTTGCATATTACAATGATTTAAAATGCATTAGTGAGTTTGATTTTATTACAGACTTATAGTTTGCCAGGTAGTGTTCATAGCTTCCTGAAGGAATAACTTTATTAATTTCTGTTTTAGCCCCATGTCACTGAGAATTATGAATGACCAGCTGATGTATCTGGAACGTGCATTCATTGATCCTTTAGGGTTACCAGGCAGGCCTTTCTACAGGTGAGGAAAAAAAATATTTTCTAGTATAGTATCACTTTGTGTAAAAAAAAAATCATGGCTTATTTATTTTTAATGTTCAAAATATTTTTAGTGAGTTAATTTTACTGTACACAGATTTAGGTTCTGTAAAATATGTTTGTTTCAAGTATGAACATTTTGTCCTTCGTTCCTGTTTCATTCACTGCTCTAAGAACCCAGTCCCCTTGTCCTCTCTAACTGGTTTCTTCGTTCCTCCAGTGTTCTTTCTGTACTTTACTGGTCTTTAAGGAATTCTAGGCCCCACAATTAAAGTGAGCGTAATTTATCCTTCTGTGTATGGTTGATTTTGATTAACATGATGATCGCTAGTTGCATCTATTTTCCAGAAAACAGCATAATTACATTCTTCTTGGTTGCTGGACAAAATGCCATTGTTTTTCAGACATACATACACACATACATATACATATACATATACATATATATATATATATATATATATATAAATTTTATATTAATTCACTGACAGCTAACTAGGCTAGTCCTATGAGCTGTAATATAAATAGTGCTACAATAAGCACTGGAATGCATTTATCTCAGCCATAGATAGAGAATCCTTCAGGCACGTTCATATTTATCCCTATAGTAATTGTTCTAAGTACACCGCAACCGTTACTGTATAAATGTTCCCTTCCCCATACTTTCTCACCAGCATTTGTTTATGTTTGTTGGTTACTGGAGAGATATGGAATACCAAGGCGTTTTAATTGAAATTTCCCTGATAAATATCCAGTAAACATATAAAAAGTAATTTTTTATTTTTTATTATTTATTTATGTTTTATCTTGTGAGACCAGTATGTTTATTTCGTTTGCTCATTTATTGACTGTGTTGTTTGGGTTTAGGTGTTAAATGAGTGTATTCTTTATATACTCTAGATAAAAATCCTCTGTCAGATGTTTAACTAATGAAGGTATTCTCCAACTTCATCAATATTCTCTTCATTTGGATTTTCTCTACTGCACAGAACTTTTAAATTTTCCTTGAGTCATATTTGGCAATTCTTGGCATTATTTATTAGCAACTGGAGTCCTTTTCAAATATCTTTGTCTATACCTATACCTTGAAATATTTCCCTTATATTTATTATTATCAGGGTTTCAGGTCTTACATTATGGTTGTTGATTCATTATAAACTGCTTGTTGTGAGCCGGGCGGTGGTGGCGCACGCCTTTAATCCCAGCACTCGGGAGGCAGAGGCAGGAGGATCTCTGGGAGTTCGAGGCCAGCCTGGTCTACAAGAGCTAGTTCCGGGACAGGCACCAAAGCTACAGAGAAACCCTGTCTCGAAAAACCAAAAAAAAAAAAAATGCTTGTTGTGTAGGGTGAGAGACAGGGATATAGTTTTATTCTTTTTATCTAGTTTACTTAGCCATTTGCTTTTTCTCAATGAATATTTTTGACATATTTTTAAATGCGAGGTTTTGTTTCTGGTTCATCTCTTGTGTCCCATTTATCCATGGATTGTTTTGTGGACTCTGTAGTGTGACTTGAAATTAAGTACTATGATACCTCGAGAATTATTCTTTTTACTCAGAATCATTCTGAAGTGTTGAAAACTGTGGTAGTTAATCTTAGAGTTGAGTTGATGAGCTTTAGAATCACCTGAGAGACAAACCTCTGGGTGTGAGGTTGTTAACAGAGATGTTTAACCAATTCAAGAGCACACATACTTAGCTTAGGTATCATCATGACACAGGGTCTGGATGGAATGAAGGGGGACTGTAATTGGATCATCAGCATTCATGTCTCTGTTTCCTGACTATGAATGCAATGTGCTCAGCTGCCCACACTTCTGTTGTCATTAGTTCCGCACCATAGCAGACTTTGTTAGCATTCAGGCATTATGCTGGTCTGCCCTCTGTCACCTGGCTGCATGCACTTGCTAGTACTCAGGCAGTACTCTGACGCACTCAGGGTCCTGACAACATCAGCTGCATCACTACAGCTATGCTCGCTTTTAAAAGGTCGGTCACCTGCCTCCTCTCTCTCTGCCCCTCTCTGTCTCTCTGTCATGCTGACTCTCTCTGTCTCTCAGCTACTCTGTCTCTGTCTACTTTGTCTCTCTGTCTGTCTCTCTCTCTCTGCTTCCATCTCTCTTTGTCTCTCTTTACTCTCTTCTGCTGCTCCTGTCTGCAGAAGTAAGTCTCCCCCTTCCCCTCCCTTTTTTCCCATTCTTTTCCCCTAATAAAAAAACTCTCCAAGTGAGCTCTGTTACATGATGACTTCCCTCCCTCTTCCTCTCTCTCTCTCTCTCTTTGTTTTTTAAATTATAACACACTGTAATCTTAAATTGTGAGACAAAATATTCCATTCTTTCCTTATGCTGATTTTGGGAGGTATTTTGTCACAGCAAGGAAAATGTGAGTAATACAGGAAACTTGTGTTGAGCGTGGGTTGCTGTTGTGATATCTCACTGAGGCTGATGGTCCTTTGGAATTAGTTTGAAGGTTGAATGTGGGAGAGTTTGGGAATCAAGCCTTAAAGTAAGCACACTTTATTGAGCCTATCTGATAAGGGTTGGAAATACTAGAATGCTGGGGGGAATATGGAGACTAGCTGTTTAGCTCACCAGTTTTAGGGGAGCAAGAAGACTCTACTAGAACCTGGGCCAAGTGTATTTGTGTTTATTCTAATAAAGAATGAGAAGAATCTGACATTATTCTGATAGGCCAGTAGTTCTCAAACTGTGAGTCCTGACCACTTTGGAGTTTGAAGGATCCTTTCATTGGGACCACTTATCAGATATCCTGCATATGAGATATTTACATTTTGATTCACAAGAGAATATTATGTTAACCCTTATATAGTATGGATCCATCTTACCAAAAGAATAAAAGGTTGAACCTAGTGCACAGTAGGCTGGTTACAAGCATGATGTCATGATGTGTCTTAACAAGGAGGATAATGTAAAGTTCATCACGTACTGGCAATGCACTTGGAGACTACTTCATTTATCAATTATTTTCTTCTCAGATGATTTTTCTCCTCTGAGAACACTGTTATCAACATTATACAGTTTATTTTCAGTGATTATAAAAGGTGTACGTCACCATTTTAAAACCTTAAAACAGTTCTCAATGGCTATCCTTACTGTTATTTGTTTAGCTCTGAAGCACTTTGAGTTGTCCATTAAAAGAAAAAATCAATGTGCCTGAGGATTATAAAAGTTTAGGTAACAAGTGAATAAGTAAGAAAATAAGGAGTATGCAGTTTGAATATAATGCCCTCATTCTCTTGCATATTGTTTGTGCAACGAATGGACAGAAATCTGTTTTTTAAAACAGGCATATCATCTACGCTCCAAGCAGCCACAACAAGTATGCAGGAGAGTCATTCCCAGGCATTTATGATGCTCTTTTTGATATTGAGAGCAAAGCAGACCCTTCTAAAGCCTGGAGAGAAGTGAAGAGACAGATTTCTATTGCAGCCTTCACGGTGCAAGCTGCAGCAGAGACTTTGAGAGAAGTAGCCTAAGGGTACTTCAGAGAGTCCATATTTGGTAGGTATAATATTATTGGAAGAACCTATATAGAAAAATAAATATATGACATTTTATGGTTATGTGTAATATCTGTATGTGTATATATGCATATATTTCTTTTATTTTTCCTTATGGATCAAAAAAGAAAAATGGAAAATTTTATTTTATAATTGTGGAATTTATTTATGAAATTTGAAGTTCAATGGTTAAGTGATTAAAACTAAGGTGAACAACTGAATATAACAACTCATTTACCTGGCATCATCAGATAATTATCAGAAATCTAATACAGCATCTAACTCAGTCATTTCAATGTAAACCAGCACTAGTTCATGTCACACCTGTGACAGTGTACAAGGGTGCTCTGCCCATAGGCTTAGGTGTTGCCTGGCCATCAAACCTCAAAGGTTCATTTAAGACACAGTAGCTGAAATCATACCACAAGGGCATGTGCTCAGCTATGTTCATATCAGCATTATTTGTCATAACTGGAACCTGGAAACCACCTAAATGCACCCTACCCTACCAAAGAATGGATAAGGAAAATGTGGTACATTTGCACAATGGAGTACTACACAGCAGAAAAAAATAATGACATCTTGAAATTTGCAGGAAAATGGATGGATCTAGGTAACATCATATTGAACGAAGTAACCCAGAGCCCGAAAGACAAATATAATATGTACTCACTCATAAGTGTCTTTTAGACATCCTACAATTCATAATCACAGAGAACCTGGACAACAAAGAGAACCCTAAGAGAGACATACATGGATCTAATCTATGTTGGAAGTAGAAAAATGCAAGATCTCTTGAGTAAATTGGGGGCATGGGGACCATGGGAGAGGGTTGAAGGGTAGGGGAGAGGAAAAGAGGAAAGCAGTGAAAAATATATAGCTCAATAAAAGCAATTTACAAAAAGACACAGTAACTGATGATTTCTTGTCTTTCCATAGTTCTAGTAAACCTCATTACTCTGTATTATAAAACATAACTATTTATAGACTTAATAAACATTTTATTTTTACTAATACTATGTACAGCATACATGTACAATTATTAATCAAACATTTGTATTTTGCAGTGCTCGTCTTTTCTATTTGCCTTTGAATTATTCCTGTAATTCATCAGATTTCTTATGGCACTACACAAACTGGAGTAATGTCATATTTATCAGTAAGGGTTGAACAAAGAAAAAAATCGCATAGTTATCTGAACAAGCAGAGACATCAGAAAGAATCACAAGTTATGTCAGTATTGATTCTTTGTATCACTGGCATCAGAAAAGTAAAGGGATGTTTAGATATGTATACAAGCTATAAGTCACTATACTGACTATCTCTATCTTCCCAGATACTCATCACCTTTCTACCCATCCAACTTCATGGATGCTCTCTCTCTCAAAAAAAAATAGAAATAAATTCCCAAACCAAAATTCAAAACAAACAAACAAGCAAAAATACTAATAAGGCAAAAATGTGGAATTGTGTTAGCATGCAAAAGCCCTGCACATGTCCAAGGCAAATATCTCCCAGATGGGAGCAGAGAATGTGAAAACAAAGACCCATCTGTAACCAAGGAGATATTTATTTGCAATTGATACCTGCTAAGAAGGGAAAATCAGTTTGCTCCAATACCATGTCACTGAGTCTATCAATCATACTCCAGGGCAGGCCACAGGTCCAGGAGTAGTTGGCCAAAGCAATCAGAGTCCATGTTTTCCTTTATCCATTTTTTGCTTTGATTTTAATTATTTTTCCTATTCAAGGCAATTCTAAGAGACAAGGTACCCATATTAGAGAGAGAAAGCAAGCGAGTGAGAAAGAGAGAGAGAGAGAGAGAGAGAGAGAGAGATCATACTAGTAACTTAACAGCACACCTGAAGGAGTAAATGGCAAGAAATAATCAAAATTGGGGTTTAAATCAACAAAATAAAGCAATACAAAGAATCAATGAAACAAACAATTTTTTGAGAAAATCAATAGGATTGACAAACCCTCACTCAAATTACCTAAAGTCCAGAATATACAAATTAGCAAAATCAGAAATGAAAATTAGAAAAGACACTGAGAGATTCATAAGACATCCTTTAAAAACCTGTATTCCACCAAACCAAAAAATCTAAAAGAAATGGATAATTTTCTTTATAGGTAACATTTACCATAGATAAATCAGCATCATATAAGCAACTTAAACATATCCATAACCTCTAGTGAATAAGAAGTAGACATTAAAATCATAGAAAGTCAACTAAGTCCAGGACCAGGTGATTTTATTGCCTTATTCTACCACACTTTCAAAGAAGATATTTGCCAAGTTAGGTCACAAAATAGAAAAAGAAGGACCATTGTTCAATTTGTTTTACAAAGACTACAGCTTCCCAGACATGGGAACCAAATAAAGAACAAATAAAGAAAGAGAATAACAGACCAGTTTCCCTTATCAACATTGATTCAAATATTCTCAAAAAAATACTAACAAACTAAATCTAAGAACACATCTAAAAGGTAATCTACCATAATTAAATAGGCTTTATTCTAGAGATGCAGGGATGGTTCAACATATATACATTAATAATTGTAACATATCATATAAACAGACTGAAAGGCAAAACATACATGATCATCTCATTAAGTGCAGAAAAGGACTTTGAAGAAATGGCTTTTAAATGATAAAAGTTCTGGAGAGATTAGGAATACAAAGAACATACCTCAATATACTAAAGATTGTTTCCAAGTAGTCTAAAGCCAGCATCGGATTACATGAAGAGAAATTCAAAGCAATTCCACTTAAGTAAGGAACAAGACAATGTTGTCCACACTCTCCTTATCTATTTAATGTATTACTTGAAGTCTGAAATAGATCAATAACACAGCTAAAGTTGAACAAATATATACAAATTGGAAGAAAAAAATCAAAGTATAATCATTTATATATGATAAGATAGTATATGTAAGTGACCCTAAGGATTCTGTTTGGAAACCCCTATTGCTGGTACACACTTCAGCAATGGAGTTGACACAAAATTAACTCACAAAAATCAATAATATTTCTCACCTTTCACTGAAGGTGAAGAACTCATACTGGTGTCTACAGAGTGCCTTAACTCTTATATTCTATTGTGCTTGTACAAGAAAATTCTTTACATGTAGAAATGTAAACCCCAATCTAACCACAAATGCTTAGATATACAGTTGTGTCCTGGCCTGTAGAATACTAGTACAGTGATGACTCAAAGTTTGTCTGATTTGAGTTAAGATCTACACCTCAAGCTGGAACCCATATACACCACTGCCTTGGTGACCAAGACCCTGAGACTAGATAGCCCTGGGACCTAGAGTAAAACCAAATGCTACTGTTTTAAATAAATTAAATTTAAAAACGTAAAAACAACCAGTGTCTTGTTCAATCACCATTAGAGAAATTTCCTCCTGTAGTAAATGGGACCAAATGCAGAGACTCACTGCCAGACATTATGCAGAGAGTGAAAGAACAGAGACCTTAGAGCAGTCAGCCCTAAATGGGATGCCTCCTAAAAATCCTTGCCCTATGGGCTCAAGTAGCCTTGTACAAAGGAATCTGGGAGAGTATGAATCAGAGATGAATGAGGAAAGCAAGAAAACAAGGTCCTCTAAGTCATCACAATCTGTGCACATATGAAGTCACAGAGACTGAGGCAGCATGCACAGGCCTACATGTGTCTCATTAGATGGAGAACTCGAGCTGAAAGAAGAAGTGGACACATACCCCTTTCTCTAATTCAGAAACAATCTCTATTTGATAACCACTTTCAAGTGCAAAGTTAGTTTCATCCAAAGGAGTCTCACTGGGTAAACAAACTATTCTTAAGAGTGGACTGCACAATGATCAAGAGAAAACAAACTCAATGATTTAATTAGAGAATCCTTGCCTCATAATTTCATTTCAGGGCTATTTTTTTAAATCTTATTTTCAATATATACTATATAGATTTCTTTCACCCTCTTTTTACTATACTAGTCTTCTGCATATATATCATTGCTTTCAATTTAGTATTTTTATGGGCTTTTTCAGTGTTTGAATGAGTGGGACTCTACATCTATTTTTGGGCCTTTTTCTTCATCCCTTTTCCATCTGTTTCTTCATTTTGGGTTGTTCTGATGTACTGGCTTTGTCTTATCTTATAATACTTTATTTCATTTTATTTTATTATTAACTTTTAGAAGCCTGTTTGTTTTCTAATGAGCGATAGGAAGGGGGTGAATCCAGATGGAAGGACAGGTGAGGAGGAACTAGGAGGAGAAGAAGAAGGAATAACTATAATCAGAATATATTATGTAAAAACAATTTCTTTTTAGTATGCGTGTGTTTGTTTATTTTTCTCTAGAAAACCCTGACCTTTATAATTTCTTTTTATGTTCAACTCTGAAAAAAATATCTTTAATGTTATTTTCCTCACAGCCTCCTTTATCTGTTTGTTTCTAAGACTATAGATGATAGGGTTTAAGAAGGGTGGAACAATGGAATATAATACAGAAAGAGTCATCTCCTGAACTACTTCTGAGGTTACTGGAGTTCTTAGATACACATAGGCACCAGAAGTAAGGAACAAAGACACCACAACAATATGAGGGACACAGGTGGAAAAGGCCTTACCTTGCTCCCCTTTAACAGGAACCCTCAACACAGTTGATAATATGTGAATATATGATACAGCAATTAAGACAAAGCAGCTGCCACTGATCCCAATGGCAGACAGAAGAATTAAGAGTTTGTTATTAAAGGTGTCTGAACAGGAAAGTCTCAGTAAAGAAGGGATATCACAGAAGAACTGTGGGATCAAATTAGACTGACAGAAAGACAACTGGACGGTTTTGATAGTGTGTACACCTGCAATGACAAGAGAACTAAGTAGGGAGGCTAGTGTCCTCTGAACACAGACTTGGTGGTTCATGATCACAGGATAGAGGAGAGGCTTACAGATAGCAACATAGCGGTCATGAGCCATGACAGCAAGAAAGAGAATCTCTACACATGCGCAAAAGAAGACCAAAAAGATCTGCGCTGCACAGCCAAGCACAGAGATATTTCTGTGGCCAGTGAGAGAATTGACACAGGCATTGGGGACAGTGACAGAAACATAGCATATGTCTAAGATGGATAGGTTCCTGAGGAAGAAGTACATGGGTGTGTTCAGGGTCTGGTCAACTGTGGTAGCAATGACAATGGTAAGGTTCCCTAACAGGCTGCCCAGGTACACCAGAAGGAACAGGACACTGAGTAGGAGCCTGAGCTCATAAGTTTCAGCAAAAACCTCCAGGAGAAACTCAGTCACCAGGGTGGAATTGGTCATGGTCTCAAAGTACAAATTTATCTGTAAAAGAAAAGCAATGACAGAGAGTAACCTAAAATAATTGATAGATCACTAACATTTCTTATAATGCCCTTTACTTCTATTTTCTAAAACTGACTTTATGCATTAAAAGTCAAGCATTTATTTCTTTGATTTGCATATGTTTTTATCATGCATATTTGTTAACACACAAAGATAGCACAGTCTGCCTAGTTTTACAGTATGATGTTAAGTACTTTGAAATAGTTTCCATAATAATGTTTCCTAACTCTATTAACAACAAATATTAAATCAATTACATATGGCAAGTTTCTCTTTCCAGGTAAACTACCTGTATTTTTAGGAATGGCAAGAGAAAATCAACGCGTGGGATATATTTTTAAAATGGTGATTTTATATTTATTGTCATATATTTATTTACATATAAAGTGCATTTATATTCTATGATTATCTATATACATACACATAAACACACACACACAACAGACACACACACACACATATATCAGGAGGAATGGGGAGAGAGAGCGGAGATGAGATGCGTGGCCATAAGAGAAGAGGTTGCAAGAGAGAGAGAATGAACACCGAAGAAGAGAATGTTTAAGAAAATATCTCAGTTTTTAGAATGTCTGAGACCTTCAGAATAGGTCGTTTGCCTGGAAACTCAGGCACAGTTTAACTTGCCGGCTTAAGGAAGAATTTTCTCTTCTTGGTGAAACCTTAGGTTTTCATGAGATTCGCTCATACTAAAGATGATAATCTCGATTTCTTAAAACAAAGTATTTAGAATGTGAACAATATCTATATACATATCCACACCAACATTTGGAATATTACTTGGCTAGCTGGGTACTGGAGCAAAAACAAATTTATACATAAAACTAAACATGATACCATGCATGAAAGCTTTTATGTCCATGGGAGTTGGGGCTCCAAGCTTGATTGGACAGCAATCTACAGAATTAAATGTCATACCATGTTCTCCCAATAGTGATCAGCATACTGTTATATTCCCTAAATAATGTACAATATGAAAAATTAAGTTCTAAATTTTATACTTGTGTACAGGGGTGTTAAAGTGCATAATTTTATGCCCATGTCATTTAAAGGTAAGCTTTTCTCAGATTAATAAAATAATGTAACAACTTTTATCAAATGTCATGGTGACCACCAAAGATACTACTTAGATATGAAACATTGGTTAATTAAAAACAAAACAGCAAGAAAACAGACATAAAGCAGGTAACAATGGAATGGCAAGTGGTGAATTAGCTATAGATCACTTTTTCTTTAAAGCATATGATGCGTTAGAAATGTCAAAATACTAACAGCATGAAATGTACAAAATTTGCCTTTACTTAGTCACAGTAGTAAGCATTAACTACTTTAATCATTATTTACATAATTTATTTCATTTCCCAAAATCGTAGTAAATCATTTCTTTAAGATGCAAAGACAGGAAAACTATTCTTCCAAAATATATATTTTTATGACATCTATTGAATGTATCAGCATATCTCTATTATATTTAACAAGGGTCTATCAAGACGATAGTCTAAAATCCCCACAAATTAGTTTAGAGCAATAGTAAAGCAAGCATTGAAATTAAAACCTAAAAGTCAGTTAAAGAATACAACAGCTAACAAATAACTGACTGAAATGCAAAAGATGCAGGTTTTATCAGAAGATGACCCACCTTGCAATGGATGAGCAAAACTGGAGTCTATGGTGTGTTCAGTGTCACCTTTGGCAGCAGAGTAAGATGGCAATTTGGAAGGAGTAACTGAGCATCAGATCAGTCAGGAACATCCATAATGTTATTATGGCTACAGAAAAGGAAGTCTGGTCACCTACAAAGTGCATTCTTTCACAAAAGTCCACGATGGCCACTCAGGATAATTATATAGCATTATATTTTGGACAAAGTACAGGGTGATATTATGTTGAAACTCCACACGTTATTGAGAAGCTAGACCCAGCTGTTGTTACCAGGTGTAGCCTACAAGTATAAATGTAAATTGTCAATATCCTTGCAGAGATTTTAAAAACTCTATTTATATATTTTAAATATAAAAACAATGTTGGAATTTAAATGGCAATATAGTAAGCAGAAGCAATGCACAAGGTAATATTGTATGACATCTTTGGCAAGATTGCAAGACATCCCATCTATAAAAAAAATCATACAACTGCAGCTGAGGTGAATGGCCAGAAGGAGCAAGTGTAGCTACACAAGACTATCTTGCTTGGGGGATCTATTAGAATCGCTCTAAAAAGTTGCCTAAAAGGAGTCAAACGTCATTAAGTTACAGATACCTGTGCTTCAAATATGAGTATATCTCAATATAAAATGCAAACTAAAAGTTTTTTAAATAAATGCCACAATAGAAAGATAAGATTTTAATAATCAGCCTTCAAAATGCCCAATAGCTTACATTGCAAATAGATGTTAACAATGGTAGATGTGCACACCATGTACCAAAATGATCTCACAGAAATATATGGAAAATTCACCACAAAAGTGTTGACATAGTTATGCGCTGAATATTCTCCAGCTATAAGATTCATGAATTCTTTAGCCTGATAATCATTGATTTTGAACACAATCACATTCCGCCTTTCATCCATTTGAAGCAGCATGGATCGTCCTGTATGACACTCTTATTTCATATCTTCCACTGAACATACTAGTGGGCAATTTTCCATAGCATGTAGTCCAAAAAATAATAAGTAAAACTAAGGGACCTGGACTACCTTATTTAGATTCAGTGTGATTTGTTATTGTGTTTATTTTTGGTTTTGGATAATAATATAATTACATTTCTCCTTTACGTTTTCTCCCTTTAAACCTGTCCATCAATCTCTCTCTGTTCTTCAGATTCATGACCTGATTTCCAGATGTTATAGCCCTCATAAATGTATTCATATATACATATTTATTCCTAAGTAAACTTGTTCATTTGGTATATAATGAATTGACCATTTATCACTAAATGACCAATTTAAAACTTCACTTTAGAAACCAGTAAGCATTAATATAATTTAAATAATACAGTTTATGTTTTTCAAAATTAAATATTCATGTTTGAAAAAATAAGGTGATAATATTTAATACCTGCAGAAGTATGGAAACTATCTTACTACATCCTGAGGTTCTCAATGGGTTTTTCAAAGCTGAATATTCATAATTGTTCATTTTCAGAACTGATAAACCAATACACATGCATTCAATAACATTTCTTCACTCAAACTATTAAAAAACTGAAAAGATATTCAAGAGTATTTGGTCAACATAATATGTAGCAATGTGTTAAAATACTAATGGCAATGAATACATATACCCTTTTGATGAAATATGCCAAGTTTTTATAAGCCTAGAGCAAAGAATTAATCCTCTGGAAAGAATATAATATATTGACATGAATATAATTAAAGACATATTTATTTATAATTACATATTTTAATACATAAATATATTTTAAACTTCCAGTGAGATCTGAAGACAGGTTGAAAGTCTTTCTTAAAGGTTACCATTTAATTTTTATATATAATAAGTTTATTTAATGTTTATAAATGATTCTATATATCTATTTTAAATTATATTTCTTTGATTTTAAAATGGTTTATTCTTAAGTTTTTGCTAAAAGTTATGCACAGTTGAAATGGAGCTTAAAGAGTTAAGGTTAGCAAGAATGAACACTTTCTTCATCAGATTAGTATTTTTAAGAGTTGTATCTTATACAATATGCGTTAAGCATTTTTATCACTTTTACAAATAAACTGTTTATGATTTCAATATAATAAAAATAAATTTCAAGTAAGGTAATATTATCAAAACACATTAAAGAAAGTCTTCATAATTGGTTCATGGAAAATCTTTACAAATATGGGAAGAGGGACTTAATACCTGGCTCAGTAGTAGTTAGGGACATTGGCTGGTCGTGCAGAGGACCTGGATTCAGAATCAGCATCGCATGGTGGCTAATAACTGTTCGACAATTCCAGCTCTAGGGGTTCCTGCAGTCTTGTCTGGCCTTCTCTAAAGACAATTCATACAGGTGGTATGCATGCCTTCTTGCAAGCAAAACACCCAGACACATATAGTTAGGAATATATACTATATGAGTTTATATACATACATATACATCTGTATATGTAGCAATGAAAAAAGAGAATGTGCTACTGAAAGAGAGAAAGAAGGGTATATGGGATTGTTTGGAGGAAGAAAAGGGAAGGGAGAAAAAATATAATTATATAACTTCAAAAAATCTTTTTAAATGTTTTCAAAAAAGGTTTACAAAATTTCTTAATACCAGGTACATAGGCATCTTCTATATAGATAATGCATACATAAATATGTTAATATTGGTACATAAATATAGCAAACATTGTAAATATAATATGAATATATTACATATTATATAAAATGCTTCAATCCTATATCTTTCTTGCCTGGGATTGTTTTATATACAGTTGTGTATCATTTTGTAAATATTGACTAAAAGGATATTGTAAGTAGAAAGTATTAGTCAGGTGGATAGAAACACATTGATCAGCTGTAACATGTGGTGTATGACACGTTTGTCTACCATACTCCATGATAGGGCTGTCATACTTAGAATGAAACTTCTACACAACAGTAAGGTCTTTCTGCGATTAAAGGATGCTGTCTTCACTCATTCTTTTAATGAAATTACTGGCTGTTTCACAGGTGAAAAATATGAGTTTTCTCAAACATTCAGGACTTGTAATTTAACTGCCTTTTCCATTTTAAATGCTTTCGATCTGAAGGGAGGGAAATTCTGGGAAATCCCCTCTCATGTAAATAAGAGGGACGATGCAGGACACTCACCAGGCATGGCTCGTCATTCAAAAATGAGACTGAAACTCTCTGTTGTTAATTTTTTCAAATAAAAGTCTTAAAGATAGTTCATGCTATCTGTAATAGGATACAACAAGTCTCCAAATGAGTAAAAGACCACTCTTGTCTTTTAAAAATTGGCTATTTATGTCCTCTTTTATTGAAAATGTAGGCATCCTCCTGAGTGCAAAGGTTCTAAGAACACAGGCTTTAATTGGGACAAAATGTCTAGAGGATTTAGGTAGGTGATTATTTATAGAGGACGGATAAAACTGGACCCAATTAAAATACAGGATTAGGCACCAGCAGAAGAACAGGATCAGATGTCTCCTGAGTCACTTGAAAGTGTGGCTATGGTGATTAAGATAATGGAATAGAGCGGATAGCACATGGGTAGTCTCTATCATCTGAAATATGTGGCAGGTTCCTGCATGGACCTCAGGATAATTCTCTGTGAATTAACATCTCAAACCAATCATTCTCTCTCTCTCTCTCTCTCTCTCTCTCTCTCTCTCTCTCTCTCGCTTTTCCTTTTTCTCCCCTCATCCCCCTTCGCCTTTTCTCTCTCTCCATCTCTTTCCTCTACATTTTGATATGCTCATCTATGAGAGATACTGAAAGAAGAGAATGAAATCATCCCTTTTTAAAACCAAAAACAGACATGTAAAGTTTGATTGCTAAGGATTGCAACAAGGAATTAGGTCTTTGAATATCCATTAACCATAACATCGAGACCAATACCAGCATGCTCTGTGCTCAAAAACCGCATTAAAACCCAAATGGCACTTTTCAGTTTCATGGGTTTTCAAAAAAAAATTTAAGTCTTTCAACTCATTTTTTTTAGTTTTTTTTGCAGATAAAAAAATATGTAAAAATGTATATTATGAATTACACTTTGAAGTGTTAAATCAAGTGAACCCTTTGGGTAAATATTTTGCTGTAACCTCCTCAGAGCACACTTGATATCATTGTTTCTCAGACTGTAGATCAAAGGATTTAGTGCTGGAGATAACAAAGTATAGATCACAGAAAAAAAAAAAAGCCTGTCTGTGATTGAAGGTTCTTCTGCAGGAGCTTTCAGAAATACAAAGCAAGTAGTAGCAATAAAAATAGTGAAAACCATAAGGTGTGGTAGGGTGGGTCTCGCAGGTTAATGGGTCCATTTGGTAGGAGTGATGGTGCAGTAGTATTGCCGGGAGGATTCTTACCTGCTAACTGGCTGATGGGGTTCAGGTGGGAGGTAGAAAGGCATGGGGATTAGGGTCTAGGGATTGGGTTAGTTTAGCTGGGACCTCAGTCACTCACCTCTTTGTCCAATTGGTGCAGGCATAGCTGTGTCTCTAGGGGCTGTTGCTCTTGTAGGGGAAATTTGGTCAGGGAAAGGTTATGGGTTTTCTATTTCTTACTTTTTATGTTGCAGAATACTCTATATTTTACATATCCCTCCAAAAATATTTAATTTTATATCTATTATTTTAGAAAAACACTAAATCTGAATATTATATATAGACATATATCTGTAATTTTTTTTAAATCAATGCTTGCTCATTAGCTCTAGCTTCTTTTTTTTTATTTTTTTATTGAGAAAAGGAGGGAAAAAAAGTTTCCACCTCCTCCCAGCCTCCCATTTCCCTCCCCCTCCTCCCACCCTTCTCCCCCTCCTCCCACCCTTCTCCCTCTCCCCTCACTCCTCTCCCCCTCCCTCTCCAGTCCAAAGAGCAGTCAGGGTTCCCTGCCCTGTGGTAAGTCCTAGGTCCTCCCCTCTCCGTCCATGTCTAGGAAGGTGAACATCCAAACTGGCTAGGCTCCCACAAAGCCAGCACATTACGTAGGTTCAAAACCCCATGCCATTGTCCTTGGCTTCTCATCAGCCCTCATTGTTCGCCATGCTCAGAGAGTCCAGTTTTATCCCATGCTTTTTCAGTCACAGTCCAGCTGGCCTTGGTGAGCTCCCAATAGATCAGCTCCACTGTCTCAGTGGGTAGGGGCACCCCTCGTGGTCCCGACTTCTTTGCTCATGTTCTCCCTTCTTCTGCTCCTCATTGGGACCTTGGGAGCTCAGTCCAGTGCTCCAGTGTGGGTCTCTGTCTCTATCTCCATCCATCACCAGATGAAGGTTCTATGATGATATGCAAGATATTTGTCAGTATTGCTATAGGATAGGGTCATTTCAGGTTCCCTATCCTCAGCAGCCCAAGGAACTAACTGGGGACCTCGGCTTGGGCATCTGGGAGCCACTCTAGGTTCAAGTCTCTTGACAACTCTAAGGTGGCTCCCTTAACTAAGAATTGTGCTTCCGTGCTCCCCTATCTAACCTTCCTTTATCCCAATCCTCCTGTTTCCCCAAGTTCCCCCCATTCTCCCCTTCTCCCTTTTCTCTCCCCATCTCCCCTTACCCCCATCCCACCCCACCCCCAAGATCCCAATTTTCTCCCCGGCAATTTTGTCTACTTCCCATAGCCAAGAGGACAACTGTATGTTTTTCCTTTGGTTCACCTTCTTACTTAGCTTCTTTGAGATCACCAATTGTAGACTCCGTGACCCTTATTTATGGCTCGAAACCAATTATGAGTGAGTACATCCCATATTCATCTTTTTGGGTCTGGGTTACCTCACTCAGGATAGTGATTTCTATTTCCATCCATTTGCATGCAAAATTCGCGAAGTCATTGTTTTTTACTGCAGCGTAGTACTCTAATGTGTAGATATTCCACAATTTCTTCATCCATTCTTCCATTGAAGGGCATTTAGGTTGTTTCCAGGTTCTGGCTATTACAAATAATACTGCTATGAACATAGTTGAACAAATGCTCTTGTCATATGATAGAGCATCTCTTGGGTATATTCCCAGGAGTGGTATTGCTGGGTCCAGGGGTAGGTTGATCCCGAGTTTCCTGAGAAACTGAAACACCGATTTCCAAAGTGGTTGCACAAGATTGCATTCCCACCAGCAATGGATGAGGGTACCCGTTCCTCCACAGCATCTCCAGCAAAGGCTATCATTGGAGTTTTTTATTTTAGCCATTCTGACAGGTGTAAGATGATATCTCAAAATTGTTTTGATTTGCATTTCCCTGATCGCTAAGGAGGTTGAGCATGACCTTAAGTGTCTTTTGACCATTTGAACTTCCTCTGCTGAGAATTCTCTATTCAGTTCAGTGCCCCATTTTTTAATTGGGTTAATTAGCATTTTAAAGTCTAATTTCCTGAGTTCTCTATATATTTTGGAGATCAGACCTTTGTCTGTTGTGGGGTTGGTGAGGATCTTCTCCCAGTCTGTAGGTTGCCTTTTTGTCTTGGTGACAGTGTCCTTTGCTTTACAGAAGCTTCTCAGGTTTAGTAGGTCCCATTTATTCATTGTTGCCCTTAATGTCTGTGCTGTTGGGGTTACACATAGGAAGCGATCTCCTGTGCCCATCTCCTGTAGGGTACTTCCCACTTTCTCTTCTATCAGGTTCAATGTGTTCTGACTGATAGTGAGGTCTTTAATCCATTTGGACTTGAGTTTTGTGCATGGTGATAGATATGGGTCTATTTTCATTCTTCTACAGGTTGACATCCAGTTATGCCAGCACCATTTGTTGAAGATGCTTTCTTTCTTCCATTGTATACTTTTGGCTCCTTTATCAAAAATGAGGTGTTCATAGTTTTGTGGGTTAAAATTCGGGTCTTCTACACGATTCCATTGGTTGACTTCTCTGTTTTTATGCCAGTAAGACACTGTTTTCATTACTGTAGCTCTGTAATAGAGTTTGAAGTCAGGGATGGTAATGCCTCCAGCAGATCCTTTATTGTATAAGATTGTTTTGGCTATCCTGGGTTTTTTGTTTTTCCATATAAAGTTGATTATTGTCCTCTCAAGATCTGTGAAGAATTTTGAAGGGACCTTGATGAGGATTGCATTGAATCTATAAATTGCCTTTGGTAGGATTGCCATTTTTACTATGTTTATCCTCCCAATCCAAGAGCAAGGGAGGTCCTTCCATTTTCTGTTATACTCCTCAGTTTCTTTCTTCAATGCCTTAAACTTCTTGTCAAATAGATCTTTCACTTGCTTGGTTAGAGTTGCCCCAAGATATTTTATGCTGTTTGTGGCTATCGTGAAAGGTGAAGCTTCTCTGATTTCCCTCTCTGCTTCCATATCCTTTGTGTATAAGAGGGCGAATGATTTTTTGGAGTTGATCTTGTATCCTACCACATTGCTAAAGCTGTTTATCAGCTGTAAAAGTTCTTTGGTGGACTTTTGGGGGTCGCTTATGTACACTATCATATCATCTGCAAATAACGAAAGTTTCACTTCTTTCTTTCTAATTCGAATCCCCTTGATCCCCTTATGTTGTCTTATTGCTATTGCTAGAACTTCAAGTACTATATTGAAGAGGTATGGCGAGAGTGGACAGCCTTGTCGTGTTCCTGAGTTTAGTGGGATGGCTTTAAGTTTCTCTCCATTTAATTTGATGTTAGCTGTCGGCTTGCTGTATATAGTTTTTATTATATTTAGGTATGACCCTTGTATCCCTAATCACTCCAATACTTTTATCATCAAGGGATGTTGAATTTTGTCAAATGCTTTTTCAGCATCTAATGAAATGATCATATGGTTTTTTTCTTTCAGTTTATTTATATGATGGATTACATTGATAGATTTTCATATGTTGAACCAGCCGTGCATCCCTGGGATGAAGCCTACTTGATCATAAATGGATAATTTTTCTAATGTGTTCTTGGATACGGTTTGCCAGTATTTTGTTGCGGATTTTTGCATTGATGTTCATGAGTGAGATTGGCCTCTAATTTTCTTTCTTGGTTGAGTCTTTGTGCGGTTTTGGTATCAGGGTAACTGTAGCTTCATAAAAGGAATTTGGCAATGCCTCTTCTGTTTCTATATTGTGAAATACATTAAGGAGTATAGGTATTAGTTCTTCTTGGAAGTTCTGTAAGAATTCCGCATTGAAGCCATGTGGTCCTGGGCTTTTTTTCGTAGGGAGGTTTTTGATAACAGATTCTAATTCTTCGCGACTAACAGGTCTATTTAGGTTGTTCACCTGGTCCTGCTTTAACTTTGGTATATGGTATTTATCTAAAAAAGTGTCCATTTCCTTTACATTTTCCAGTTTTGTGGTATACAGGCTTTTGTAGTAAGATCTAATGACTCTCTGAATTTCCTCTGTGTCTGTGGTTATGTCCCCCTTTTCATTTCTGATCTTATTAATTTGCAAATTCTCTCTCTCTGCCGTTTGATTAGTTTGGATAGGAGTTTATCAATCTTGTTGATTTTCTCCAGGACAAGCTTTTTGTTTCACTGATTCTTTGGATTGTTTTCTGTGTTTCTATTTTGTTGATTTCAGCCCTCAGTTTGATTATTTCCAGTCTTCTACTCCTCCTAGGTGAGTCTGCTTCTTTTTTTTCTAGATCTTTCAGGTGGGCTGTTAAGTCTCCAATGTGAGCTTTCTCTGTTTCTTTAAGTGGGCACTTAGTGCTATGAGCTTTCCTCTTAGGACTGCTTTCATAGTGTCCCATAAGTTTAAGTATGTTGTTTCTTCATTTTCATTGAATTCTAGGAAGACTTTAATTTCTTTCTTAATTACTTCCTTAATCCAGGTATGGTTCAGTAGTTGACTGTTCAGTTTCCATGAGTTTGTAGGCTTTCTGGGGGTAGGATTGTTGTTGAATTCTAACTTAAATCCATGGTGATCTGATAAGACACAGGTGGTTACTAATATTTTTTTGTAACTGTGGATGTTTGCTTTGTTACCGACTATGTGGTCGATTTTTGAGAAGGTTCCATGAGCTGCAGAGAAGAAGGTATATACTTTCCTATTTGGGTGGAATGTTCTATAGATGGCTGTTAAGTCCATTTGATTCATTACCTCCATTAATTCTCTTATTTCCCTGTTAGGTTTCTGTCTGATTGACCTGTCCATTGGTGAGAGAAGAGTGTTGAAGTCTCCTACTATTAGTGTGTGCGGTTTGATGGCTGCCTTGAGTTTTAGCAATGTTTCTTTTATGTACGTGGGTGCTTTTATATTAGGGGCATAGATGTTCAGGTTTGAGACTTCATCCTGATGAACTGTTCCTGTTATGAGTATAAAATGCCCCTCTCCATCTCTTCTATTGATTTAAGTTTGAAGTCTACTTTGTTAGAAATTAGTATGGCCACACCTGCTTGTTTCTTAGGTCCATTTGCTTGATAAGCCTTTTCCCAGCCCTTTACTCTGAGTAGGTGCCTGTCTTTGTGGTTGAGGTGTGTTTCTTGTAAACAGCAGAATGTTGGATCCTATTTTCGTATCCAATCTCTTAGCCTGTGCCTTTTAATAGGTGAGTTGAGTCCATTGACATTAAGTGATATTAATGACCAGTGGTTGTTAACTCGGGTCATTTTTTTAGTCGTAGAGTTTGTGTGTTTCCCTTCTTTGATTTGGGCTGGTGAAGGGTCTCTAGATGTCTGAGTTATTGTGGTCATTGTTGGACTCCTTGGTAAGTGATTTCCCTTCTAGTACTTTCTGTAAGGCTGGATTTGTGGCTACGTATTGTTTAAATTTGTTTTTATCCTGGAAAATTTTATTTTCTCCATTTATAGTGAATGAAAGCTTGGCTGGGTATAGTAATCTGGGCTTGCATCCATGGTCTCTTAGTTTCTGAAGTACAACTATCCAGGACCTTCTGGCTTTCATGGTTTCCATGGAGAAGTCAGGTGTAAGTCTGATAGGTTTACCTTTATAAGTAACTTGGCCTTTTTCCTTTGCAGCTCTTAATATTCTTTCCTTATTCTGTATGCTTTGTGTTTTGATAATTATATGGCAAGGGGATGTTTTTTTTTGATCCAGCCTATTCGGTGTTCTGTATGCTTCTTGAACCTTCATCGGTATATCTTTCTTTCGGTTGGGAAAGTTTTCTTCTATAATTTTATTAAATATATTTTCTGGACCATTGAGCTGCACTTCTTGTCTTTCTTCTACTCCTATTATTCTTTGGTTTGGTCTTTTTATTGTGTCCCATATTTCCTGAATATTTTGTGATGAGAGTTTGTTGGACTTGCTGTTTTCTTTGATCAGTGTGTTTATTTTCTCTATGGTATCTTCAGAATCTGAGATTCTTTCTTCTAACTCTTGTATTCTGTTGGTTATGCTTGTTTCTGTAGACTCTGTTTGTTTACTTAAATTTTCCATGTCCAGCCGGCCCTCTGTTTGTGTTTTCTTCTTTGCCTCCATTTCAGTTTTCAAGTCTTGAACTGTTTCCATTATCTGTTTGATTGTTTTTCCTTGGTTTTCTAGGGTATCATTCACTGATTTATTCAATTCTTCAAACTTTCTGTTATATTTCTCATCCATTTCTATAAGGGCGTTTTTTACATGCTGTTTAAGGGCATCAATCACTTTCATGAAGTCAATCTTTTCTACTTCTTCTTGATTAAGGTGTTCATGTCCTCCCATTGTGAGGTCGCTGGTTTCTGGTGGCTTTATGTTGCTTTTCAGCTTGTTGGGCGAATTCTTGCCTTGGCGTCTGCCCATCTCTTCTTCCAAATGCTCCCTTATGGATCTTCTTTTACTGGATCAGGTCTCCTTACCTACCCAACGCTGGCTCTCCCCAACGTTGGCTTTCCTGGCGCCAAGAGATCAGGTCTCCGTGCTGGTTGGGCAGGTCGCAAAGAAAGCGCCTACCCTGCTTGGTGCAGGCAGGCAATAGAAACAAAGGGACTCCCGCCCGCTTGGGTGCCCTGAGGATTCGGACCCAGTGCCCAGACAGTCTGGGCTGGGTGATGTTATGTGCCGAAAGAGGACAGTGGGGCCGAATTGGGGAGGGTTCTGGATGGGAGCTGGGTGGGCTAGGAAGAAAGAGGCGGTATGCAGGGAGTGGAGTCCCTGCAGAGAGCCCAAGAAGGATAGGGGGCCATGGAACCTCTGAGCTCCCCTTCCCAGGCTGGTGCCGCGGGGCCAGAAACTCACCCCAATGCTGTCTCTCCTGGCGCCAAGAGATCAGTCCTCCGTTCTGGTGGGCAGGTCGCAAACAAAGCGCCTACCCTGCTTGGTGCAGGCAGGCGATAGAAACAAAGGGACTCCTGCCCGCTTGGGTGCCCCGAGGAATCGGACCCAGTGCCCTATATCTGTAATTTTAGACATATACAGATACACACACAGAGAGAGAGAGTATGATTTATTTAAGTACAATTATTTGTCTAAGAGAAAATACCTTAGAATTTCAAATAGACTGAAAAGATGAATCAGTTGGTAAGATTATTTCCTTACAAGTAAACCTTGATTATCTTAAGTTGTGTTTTGTTTTTCAGGTTTTTATTATAGTGATGATAAAATAACTAATAACATGAATATGTGGCAAGAGTCCTTAGAGAAATTTTCTGCATATAGTTTAATATTTACTAAAAACTAAAATAACCTTTTTCATTATAATTTAGAGTATATGTGTTTGGTTTAATATAATCCTGGGAAAAGTGTGAGCCATGTTTTTCATGATCTATTCTGGTGTATTTTCAGGGGACTGATCAGTTCTTCCTATAAAAAGCACCAATTCTTATAACTAATTAAGAGAAAAGTAAATAATAAGTAAGGCTATTCATAAATGTTTTCCCTTGGGTAATCTTAAGGTTGTAGCCAAGTGCCTTAAAGATCTATCAGAGCCCTTTGGATCACACAGTGCTTCAAAAGAAATCTAAGCAAAATTTATAAGACGGTAAATGATTTTCTTATTTGCTTTATTCTGTACTAGAAAATCATTACAACTTTGGATAGACTTTTGAATCTTTTCAGGTGCCTAAATCATAACTAGATGTTATGATTACAGAGTTTGCAAATCTTTAGTTGATCCATCAATAATCCAGATGCTAATGTCTATAAGAAATTTTGACTCCTCATTTGGACCTCTTGGAAAATCTTCCTATGAAATTGAATGACTAATCCCTTTGTCAGGAATCTGAGGCATCTGAATTGCTTTAAAGTACATATTGCAAATTTCTGGTGATAAAATATTAAAATACATTGCTCTGAATAAACGATTATATTATATATAATATATAATATATAAAAGATATTATGAGAATTAGAATAGTTATCAAAAAGCAATGCAAATTATAAGTCATTTCTTCACTATTTTTTAATTTTTTCCATCTTTCTTCTTCCTGATGGTTACAATGAGCTGGCAAACATCATCACAATTCTTTGTTCCCTGCCACACTTCCTTCCTGCTTACCACTGCTTTTTCTGAAATGATCTAAACAAGACTTACCTTTATTTTATAGTAGAACTATTCTTTTTAAAGTATCTTCTGTGGCAATATCTGTCCTGTTCAATTGTCCTCTGCATTTGGTATGAATTGAAAGCCTTTAAAGACAATTTAGGAGCCACATAGCTAATCTATAAACTTTGGTATGTCACTGTCATAGGATTTGTTTTTGTGTACTATTTTGACCTCCTCCTTCGGCAAATAAGCTTTCCACTGCCCCACAAAATTCTTTATTTTTGTCACTACCATTTAGTACCATGTGTAATATATGTAACATTGTATCATTTTTTTTCAATGATACTAGTCTATACCTAAACCTAAGTAACCAGTAATATACCAATAAAAATTATATAAAATATCATAGTATACTGGATCTTACTAAAAGCTATTTTCAGAAAACATGATGTGATAAGAGAAATATGGGGGAACTAAAGAAGGAAGTATTTTGATGGATTCATTTTTCAAGACTCCTTTATAAACAAAACACCATGACATCCTGACATGTCTCTACTACAAATGTGTGTAGCTGAACAACTCAAATTTTTAAATTATATCCTTTTTTAAGATATATCTAATATTTTTTATTTCCTGTGTATTTATGGGATTTATTTGCATTTGTTTTTGTGTTCATTTGTGCCTGTCTGGAGCCTACAGACAATTCAATAGGTGTTAGGAACTGGAGTTACAGTCAATTTTGCGCCATCAACTAGGTCTTGGAAGCTGAA
The DNA here is from genome assembly GCF_018167655.1 of Microtus oregoni. Classification (NCBI taxonomy): domain Eukaryota; kingdom Metazoa; phylum Chordata; class Mammalia; order Rodentia; family Cricetidae; genus Microtus; species Microtus oregoni. The sequence goes on along the minus strand of NW_024543059.1, from coordinate 9,179,816 downwards.
ATAACAGTTTTCAGTGGCTGGGTCAAGTTTCCTGCCTCTCACTTTTTTCTTTAGTTTTCTCTTCTCATTTGTTTTTAATTTTTGAGAATATAATTCGATTACAATATTTCTCTTTTGCACTACCTTATTCCAAAGCCACACATATGACTCTACTCTTTCTGTCAAATCCATAGCCTCTTTTTTGTTGTTGTTGCTTTGTTTTACTAAGAGATTTTGCAATGTATTTGTGAATAATAGTGAATAATCTCGCAATGTGTGTTCTTCACCAGGAAAGCAACCTCTCCCATTTTCCAGGAGGCCCCAACTTTCATCTCTTAACAAAGTCAGTGATATATTCAGTATTTTAGGATTGGATCAGTTTAAGATGGTATAAATACTGAACAAAAACTATGTTCATATGACCTTGTTTACATTCACGAAGACAGGGATATATGTTTGTATATAGTATTTTAGACTATTTAATATAACAATAACTGAGAGTTATAACTACAACACTTGGCTACTTTTACACATAAATGCAATGTGATAGATAATATTATTTTCTTAAGCAAGGGCACTTGCTTTGCTTTGCTTTGGAAATCTTAGGCCACATGAAGCCTCACTTTAGAGAGTTTTAGAAAATCAGGTGTGGTTAATCACCACAGAAAATAAACAAAAATCAAATGTGAAAGTTAGGGAAAGAGGCAGATAATATAAACGTATAAGGTAACCAAGTATTTTAAAATAGTAAGAAGAGCTCAAAGATTACAGGAATGAATTATAAGAGCTATGGATTCTCAAGCACTTTTTTTCAAATTGTGGCCTGGTTGTTAGTTATCTCTCTTATCAACATACAGAATTTTATCTGTAAGCAGAAATTTGATGAGGCTGAATTGAGGATGATCCTTATTTGATTAAGCTCATTTGCATTACAAGGAGTTTACGTATTAGACAAGTAATCTGGAGACAAATTGGTCCCTAGGAGATGACTGTTTCTGCTTATGGGGCACTGGCTCACCTTTGAGGGATTTGTGAGGAGAAAGCTTCTCTTCAATAAAGATTTAGCCAATGAATGTAAGCATCCATGTGCTATTCAAAGGGTCCCGAACACACTGTCAATGGTGGAATTTGGCAATCTCTTTAAAGTATTACAGGTACAAGAAGACACTAACTTTGTTGAACAACTTTGAATGGTAAATGTGGCTATGAAAAGTTGAGCAGAGATCTCACCCAAGATTAAGACGAAGGAAACAAAATACAGAAGGGAGAGAATCTAAGGTTTTATCCTGTTGTTTCTTGCACACTAGATTACTGCAGTTTCAGGTGAAGAGCCATTTCTATTAGGAAAAGCACCATATATTTCTGTTACGATTTTTCTCAAATTTGTGACAAAGCATGGTACAATAAATTGGTATAAATGATAACTCAATAAAATTTATGTAATAAGGGAAAGTATCACTTTATGGAAAGATAAGATGTGGACTATTAAAAATAGGGAACAACCTATGTAGTGTCCTGGATCCATTTTTGTACATCAGTGTAAATATTTGAGACTGTATCAATTTTTGTTCATTTATCATACTTGACAGGTCATTTGAAAAATATATTATGCCCAATCTCACGAGAATAACAGGATTCATCCTTACGGGGCTTTCAGACACCCAGGAGCTACAGACTGTCTGTGGAGTATTCTTCCTGGTAGTGTACCTAACAATCCTGATGAGTAACTTCCTTATCGTCACTCTCATCACCCTGGATCTGAAGCTCCAAACACCCATGTACTTCTTCCTGAAGAATTTGTCCTTGTTTGACATCTTCTTTGTGTCTGTCCCAATCCCAAGTTTCTTTGTCAACAGTCTAACTCACAACAATTTTATTTCCATTCCTGGCTGTGCCTTCCAGATACTTTTTATGACTTCTTTTTCAGCAAGTGAGACAATTGTCCTGACTGCCATGTCCTATGACCGCTATGTTGCCATCTGCTGTCCCCTTCACTATGAGGTCATTATGAGTAGTCGAACCTGTATGCTGATGGTGGCTGTTTCCTGGGCTACTGGAGCACTCTTTGGAGCCATATATACAGCTGGAACATTTTCCATGCCTTTCTGTGGCTCCAATGTGATCCCACAGTTTTTCTGTGATGTCCCCTCATTGCTAAGGATTTTCTGCTCTGAAACACTTGTGGTCGTTTATACAAGTCATGGAATTGGTCTGTGTCTAGGCATGTCTTGCTTTACATGTGTGATGATCTCTTACTATCACATATTATCCACTGTGCTTAAGATTCCTACTACTAAGGGTCAGTCCAAAGCATTTGCCACATGTGTTCCCCACCTCACTGTTTTCACTATTTTCATTGCTGCTGCTTGCTTTGTCTATCTGAAGGCTCCCTCAGATGTACCGTCAGTCACAGACAAGCTTTTTTCCGTTCTCTACACTGTATTACCTCCAGCTCTCAATCCTTTGATCTACAGCCTGAGGAACAGGGATGTCAAGTGTGCTCTGAGGAGGTTACTTCAAAATCTCTTCCCAAGGGGTTCACTTCATTTAACACTTCAAATTATCTGTCAGTGGTATAGTGCCTCACAAGTTACAGGAACGTTTTTATAATTTTTGACTTTAGAAAGACAAGTGTGGATACTCATGCTTTTCCTTAAAAATACACATTCAAAATAAGGCTAATACTACCTATGATCAGAAAATTAAGTTATATCTGGCTTGTTTCTGCTCTTCTATGATAAAACTGTCATCATTTGGGGAATATAACTTCCTAAATGTTTTAGTCTTTTTTTTGGTAATTTTCAGTATCTGTCTATTGATACTTCTTATCTGGTTCATTTAGAAACAAAATTAATAACCACCACAACCAAAAAATTTAGATGGTGAAAGTATATGATCAATCACACAGTTAACACATGATTTCTCTGTTAGTCTTTCTTCTGTTTGAAAAAAAAACAAACAGTCAGGATTCGAAGCCATAAGCCCAGCGCATTCTGGAGATTTAACTCAAGCCTCAAAGTATTTTTAATGCGAAGACAAACTTGGAGAATGATTATATAAGACAAGTTCTAAAAGAGAAATCGTAGCCAAGCAGATTGAAAGTGCTATCAGAGGGACACGGGAGAGACAGACACTTGTGTGACTATTTTTCTACAGTTTCTCCTGACAGATCTCCTTATAGATGACGGAAGGCTGGCTTTTGAGTCTAAGGAAGACAATATATTCCTTAAATAACCTTACAAGTTCTCGAGAGTCTAAAGAACACAAGTCCCTTTCTGTTATTACAGAAGTGTTAAACAAGGGTTGGGGAGAAAGATTCTCTGACAATCCTTAGAGCCCGGATGTGATCTATAAATCTATTTGAACTTCATGCATTCAGCAGCAGGACTGCAGTTTCTGTGAGTTTTCACCAAAACTGGATATGAAAACATTTTGTTGATGCAACTGCTTTTGAGTCCTCCAGGCTGCTGTAAGTAAGTAATCCCAATAAGCACATTAACTCAAAAAGTTGAATTTGCATAGAATTGCTTTGGTTGTCTGCCTGGTATGCATAGGTGTTGTTTCTCCACAGGATATGTTAGCATAGCAATGGGCAAGGTGTGTTTGTCAGCCTGCCTGTAGTCCAGTAAAGCATTCCATGTAACTGCATGAATATCATTGTTCTATCATCTGCTACAAAGAAGATATGGAACCAAATAAAATTATAATAGAAATCACATGTTTATGAAAAATTTCTCTAGATGAATTTCCTAATAAACCAAGCAGTGTTTTAATTAATGCAGTTTCTGTGTGCTTATTGTGGGTCTGGGAAGCTAGGAACAAACAAGCAGCCTCTGCCTACAAAGTACAATGATAATAAATACAGTTTGTAAGAAAGTGACCCTAATATGTTTCACTCCACTTCAAACTGTACATGATTTTGGTTAATTGCAACTCAATGTATTTTGAAGACCTAATTTACAACAAAAAAGGAGACAAACAAGACACATCACAACAGATACACCCATTGACATTAACTAATTTATACAGAGAAAATAATTCTACCTGCCCTAACATGGTCCCCACTAATCACTCTCTCCATGGTTTTATGTTCAGACCTCAGATGTTTTTATTATACAGATAAATTTTTATTTGCTAAAATTTTGTGTCTGGTTATTGATTAGTTAATTGATGAGGCCAAGAATGTGGAAAGTCCTCTCTTTCCTTGCCAAACTTCCACACAAAATCTGTGATCTTGATTAAAACGCTCTTGTCTGTTTCTACATGACTGAGAAGAGCCTAAGCACACATTTGAGAAATTTTGGTCCTAAATCAAATGTCCTGGTAAGCCAAATTTAATTTTCTTTTCTTTTTTTTTTAAAGGTTTATTTATTTATTATGTATAGTGTTCTGTCTGTCTGTATGCTTGCTGGCCAGAAGAGGGCACCAGATCTCATTACAGATGGTTGTGAGCCACCATGTGGTTGCTGGGAATTGAACTCAGGACCTCTGAAAGAGCAGTCAGTGCTCTTAACCTCTGAGCCATCTCTCCAGCCCCAAATTTAATTTTCTAGTTTCTGGTTTTTTTTCTTTTGTCTTGTCTGCCTTTTCTTGTCACACATTATGGCCTCTTTTCTCTGGGTTTAAGCTCAAATAACATTAATTGTAAGCATACACAATGGTGCCAGAAGCCATTGCCTTATAAAACTTCTGGTGCAAGGGAAAAAGATGAAAAGGATGTTCAGGAAACATCAAAATAGGGTACAAAATCCTCTCAACCATAGGTGACATGTAACAAAAGAGAACACTGATCAGGGAACCCTGATTGCTCTTCGAGCAGATGAGGGGGGGGGACTTGATCGGGGGAGGGGGAGGGAAATGGGAAGCGGTTGTGGGGACGAGGCAGAAATTCTTAATAAATAAATAAATTTAAAAAATAAAAAAAAGACTTCATTATAAGATCCAAAACTTTGCTCTCCTTCACTTCCTGGTCATTCTGCAGGGGCTATACTGCCCAATACCTCCTCTCTCTTCCTTTCCCACCCAGCTTACATCCAGAACCCCCTGCCCCCTGCCTCCCTCCCTCCCTCCCCTCTTTGGCGACATAGCACCTCCCAGCTCAGACTGCTCAGGCACTGGGACCGAACCCGAATCGGGAGGGCAAAAGGGAAGTCGGTAGTTCCTTTGTCTCCATAGCCTGCCTGAAGCAAGCAGGGTGGGCCCTTGGTTTGCGGGCGACCAAAGCAGCACGGAGATCCGATCTGGACACCACGAGAGCCATCACTGGGGAGTGACATCACTGAGAAGGTACAACAGTGGGCAAGAAGACCTGATCCTGTAAAAGAAGATCGATAGGGGAGTATTCGGAGGAAGAGATGGGCAGGCGCCAATGCAAGAATTCACCCAACAATCTGAAAAACAACATGAAACCACCAGAACCCAGCGACCTCACAACAGGAGGACATGACCACCTTAATCAAGAAGAAGTAGAAAAAACTGACTTTATGAAAGTGATGGAGGCCCTTAAACAGCATATAAAAAATGCCCTTATAGAAATGGATGAGAAGGATAACAGAAAGTTTGAGGAATTGAGTAAATCAGTGAATGATACCCTAGGAAACCAAGGAAAAACAATCAAGCAGATAATGGAAATAGTTCAAGACTTGAAAACTGAAATGGAGGCAAAGAAGAAAACACATATAGAGGGCCAGCTGGACATGGAAAATCTAGGTAAATGAATAGAGACTACAGAAACAAGCATAACCAGCAAAATACAAGAGATAGAAGAAAGAATCTCAGATTCTGAAGATAACATAGAGAAAATAAACACACTGATCAAAGAAAACAGCAAGTCCAACAAAATTTCATCACAAAGCATTCAGTAAATATGGGACACAATAAAAAGACCAAACCTAAGAATAATTGGAGTAGAAGAAGGAGAAGAAGTGCGGCTCAACGGTCCAGAAAATATTCTTAATAAAATTATAGAAGAACACTTTCCCAACCGAAAGAAAGATATACCGATGAAGGTTCAAGAAGCGTATAAAACACTGAATAGGCTGGATCAAAAAAAAAAATCCCCTCGCCATATAATAATCAAAACACAAAGCATACAGAATAAAGAAAGAATATTAAGAGCCGCAAAGGAAAAAGGCCAAGTTACTTATAAAGGTAAACCTATCAGACTTACACCTGACTTCTCCATGGAAACCATGAAAGCCAGAAGGTCCTAGATAGATGTACTGCAGAAACTAAGAGAACATGGATGCAGGCCCAGATTACTATACCGGGCCAAGCTTTCGTTCACTATAGACGGAGAAAACAAAATTTTCCAGGATAAAAAAAATTTAAACAATACGTAGCCACAAATCCAGCCTTACAGAAAATAATAGAAGGAAAATCACTAACCAAGGAGTCCAACAATGACCACAATAACTCAGACATCTAGAGACCCTTCACCAGCCCAAATCAAAGAAGGGAAACACACAAACCCTACTACTAAAAAAGTGACCAAAGTTAACAATCACTGGTCATTAATATCAATTAATGTCAATGGGATCAACTCACCTATAAAAAGGCGCAGGCTAAGAGATTGGATACGAAAACAGGATCCAACATTCTGCTGTTTACAAGAAACACACCTCAACCACAAAGACAGGCACCTACTCAGAGTAAAGGGTTGGGAGAAGGCTTATCAAGCAAATGGACCTAAGAAACGAGCAGGTGTGGCCATACTAATTTCTAACAAATTTGACTTCAAACTTAAATCAATCAGAGGAGATGGAAAGGGACATTTTATATTCATAACAGGAACAATTCATCAGGAAGAAGTCTCAATCCTGAATATCTATGCCACTAATATAAAAGCACCCACGTACGTAAAAGAAACATTACTAAAACTCAAGGCAGCCATCAAACCGCACACACTAATAGTAGGAGACTTCAACACTCCTCTCTCACCAATGGACAGGTCAATCAGACAGAAACCTAACAGAGAAATTAGAGAATTAATGGAGGTAATGAAGCAAATGGACTTAACAGACATCTATAGATTATTCCACCCAAAGAGGAAAGAATATACCTTCTTCTCTGCAGCTCATGGAACCTTCTCGAAAATTGACCACATACTCGGTAACAAAGCTAACTTACACAGTTACAAAAAAATATTAGTAACCACCTGTGTCTTATCAGATCACCATGGATTAAAGTTAGAATTCAACAACAATGCTACCCCCAGATAGCCTACAAACTCATGGAAACTGAACAGTCAACTACTGAATCATACCTGGATTAAGGAAGAAATAAAGAAAGAAATTAAAGTCTTCCTTGAATTCAATGAAAATAAAGACACAACATACTCAAACTTATGGGACACTATGAAAGCAGTGCTAAGAGGAAAGTTCATAGCACTAAGTGCCCACTTAAAGAAAACAGAGAAAGCACATATTAGAGACTTAACAGCCCACCTGAAAGCTCTTGAAAAAAAAAAGAAGCAGACTCACCTAGGAGGAGTAGAAGACTGGAAATAATCAAACTGAGGGCTGAAATCAACAAAATAGAAACACAGAAAACAATCCAAAGAATCAATGAAACAAAAAGCTGGTTCCTGGAGAAAATCAACAAGATTGATAAACCCCTATCCAAACTAATCAAACGGCAGAGAGAGAATACGCAAATTAATAAGATCAGAAATGAAAAGGGGGACATAACCACAGACACAGAGGAAATTCAGAGAGTCATTAGATCTTACTACAAAAGCCTGAATACCACAAAACTGGAAAATGTAAAAGAAATGGACACTTTTTTAGATAAATACCATATACCAAAATTAAACCAGGACCATGTGAACAATCTAAATAGACCTGTTAGTCGCGAAGAAGTAGAAGTTGTTATCAAAAACCTCCCTACCAAACAAAACCCAGGACCAGATGGTTTCAATGCGGAATTCTACCAGAACTCCCAAGAAGACCTAATACCTATACTCCTTAAGTATTCCACAATATAGAAAAAGAAGGGTCATTACCAAATTCCTTTTATGAAGCTACAGTCACTCTGATACCAAAACCACACAAAGACTCAACCAGGAAAGAGAATTACAGGCCAATCTCAGTCATGAACATCAATGCAAAAATCCTCAACAAAATTCTGGCAAACTGAATCCAAGAACACATCAAAAAAATATCCATTATGATCAAGTATGACCAGAGATGCAGGGCTGGTTCAACATACGAAAATTTATCAATGTAATCCATCATATAAATAAACTGAAAGAAAAAAACCATATGATCATTTCATTAGATGCTGAAAAAGCATTTGACAAAATTCAACATCCCTTTATGATAAAAGTATTGGAGTGATTAGGGATACAAGGGTCATACCTAAATATAATAAAAACTATATACAGCAAGCCGACAGCTAACATCAAATTAAATGGAGAGAAACTTAAAGCCATCCCACTAAACTCAGGAACACGACAAGGCTGTCCACTCTCGCCATACCTCTTCATTATAGTGCTTGAAGTTCTAGCAATAGCAATAAGACAACATAATGGGATCAAGGGGATTCGAATTGGAAAGGAAGAAGTTAAACTTTCGTTATTTGCAGATGATATGATAGTGTACATAAGCGACCCCCAAAAGTCCACCAAAGAACTTTTACAGCTGATGAACACCTTTAGTAATGTGGCAGGATACAAGATCAACTCCAAAAAATCAGTCGCCCTCTTATACACAAAGGATATGGAAGCAGAGAGGGAAATCAGAGAAGCTTCACCTTTCACGATAGCCACAAACAGCATAAAATATCTTGGGGTAAATCTAACCAAGGAAGTGAAAGATCTATTTGACAAAAACTATAAGGCATTGAAGATGGAAATTGAAGAGGATACCAGAAAATGGAAGGACCACCCTTGGTCTTAGATTGGGAGAATCAACATAGTAAAAATGGCAATTCTACCAAAGGCAATTTATAGATTCAATGCAATCCCCATCAAGATCCCATCAAAATTCTTCACAGATCTTGAGAGGACAATAATCAACTTTATATGGAAAAACAAAAAACCCAGGATAGCCAAAACAATCCTATACAATAAAGGATCTGCTGGAGGCATTACCATCCCTGACTTCAAACTCTATTACAGAGCTACAGTAATGAAAACAGTGTGGTACTGGCATAAAAACAGAGAAGTCAACCAATGGAATCGTGTAGAAGACCCGAATTTTAACCCACAAAACTATGAACACCTCATTTTTGATAAAGGAGCCAAAAGTATACAATGGAAGAAAGAAAGCATCTTCAACAAATGGTGCTGGCACAACTGGATGTCAACCTGTAGAAGAATGAAAATAGACCCATATCTGTCACCATGCACAAAACTCAAGTCCAAATGGATTAAAGACCTCAATATCAGCCAGAACACACTGAACCTGATAGAAGAGAAAGTGGGAAGTACCCTACAACAGATGGGCACAGGAGATCGCTTCCTATGTGTAACCCCAGAAGCACAGACATTAAGGGCAACATTGAATAAATGGGACCTACCAAAACTGAGAAGCTTCTGTAAAGCAAAGGACACTGTCACTAAGACAAAAAGGCAACCCACTGACTGGGAGAAGATCTTCACCAACCCCGCAACAGACAAAGGTCTGATCTCCAAAATATATAGAGAACTCAAGAAACTAGACTTTAAAATGCTAATTAACCCAATTAAAAAATGGGGAACTGAATTGAACAGAGAATTCTCAACCGAAGAAGTTCAAATGGCCAAAAGACACTTAAGGTCATGCTCAACCTCCTTAGCAATCAGGGAAATGCAAATCAAAACAACTTTGAGATATCATCTTACACCTGTCAGAATGGCTAAAGTCAAAAACACCAATGATAGCCTTTGCTGGAGAGGTTGTGGAGGAAGGGAATTCCATTGCTGGTGGGAATGCAATCTTGTGCAACCTCTGTGGAAATCAGTGTTTCGGTTTCTCAGGAAATTTGGGATCAACCTACCCCTGGACCCAGCAATACCACTCCTGGGAATATACCCAAGATGCCCTATCATATGACAAGAGCGTTTGTTCAACTATGTTCATAGCAGTATTATTTGTAATAGCCAGAACCTGGAAACAACCTAGATGCCCTTCAATGGAAGAATAGATGAAGAAAGTATGGAATATCTACACATTAGAGTACTACGCTGCGGTAAAAAACAATGACTTCTCGAATTTTGCATGCAAATGGATGGAAATAGAAAACACTATCCTGAGTGAGGTATCCCAGACCCAAAAAGATGAACATGGGATGTACTCACTCATAATTGGTTTCTAGCCATAAATAAGGGTCACAGAGACTACATTTGGTGAACCTAAAGAAGCTAAATAAGAAGGTGATCCCAAGGAAAAACATATAGCTATCCTCTTGGCTATGAACCTTCATCTGGTGATGGATGGAGATAGAGACAGAGACCCACACTGGAGTACTGGACTGAGCTCCCAAGATTCCAATGAGGAGCCGAAGGAGGGAGAAGATGAGCAAGGAAGTCGGGACCACGAGGGGTGCACCCACCCACTGAGACAGTGGGGCTGATCTATTGGGAGCTCACCAAGGCCAGCTGGACTGTGACTGAAAAAGCATGGGATAAAACGGGACTCTCTGAACATGGCGAACAACGAGGGCTGATGAGAAGCCAAGGACAATGGCACGGGGTTTTGACCCTACTTCATGTTCTGGCTTTGTGGGAGCCTAGCCAGTTTGGATGTTCACCTTCCTAGACATGGACGGAGGAGGGCCGACCTTGGACTTTACACAGGGCAGGGAACCCTGACTGCTCTTTGGACTGGAGAGGGACGAGGAGAGGAGTTTGAGGGAGGGGGAGAAAGGTGGGAGGAGGGGGAGGGAAATGGGAGGCTGGGAGGAGGCGGATACTTTTTTTTCCTTTTCTCAATAAAAAAAAAAAAGAAAAAAAAAGAATTCGGGTATAGCATGGAATGAAACCAGATTTTCTGAACGTGGCGGACAATGAAGGCTGATGAGAAGCCAAGGACAATGGCACTAGGTTTCGATCCTAATACATGAACTGGCTTTGTGGGAGCCTAGCCTGTTTGGATGCTCACTTTCCTGGTCCTGGATAGAAGTGGGAGGACTGTGAACTTCCCGCAGGGCAGGGAATCTGGACTGTTCTTCATTCTTGAGAAGGAGGGGGAATGGAGTGGGGGGGGAGAAGGAGAGGGGGAGGGGAGTGGGGGGAGGGGCGATGTGTGCGAGGAGGGGGAGGGAAATGGGAATTTTTTTTTGCAACAACTAAATAAAATAAAATAAAATATTTTATTTCCTGAAAGCAAAAAAAAAAAAAGATCCAAAACTTTGAACCTGCTACAGAAAACACTTCAAGATAAAGGCAGAGGCAAATATATATTTTTCTGACTAATTTTTCACACTTATTTTTTAATTTTCTAGAAGTTTATACATGGGTACTACATTTGTATTATATCTACTACATCGTCTCTGCTTTTCAATTCCATCAATATCATGTCTTCACTTTCTCTCAACTTTATGGCCTACTTTTAATTATTCCTATTGCTACAGAGAGAGAGAGAGAGACCACCACCTAAATCACTCTGGAATATTCTACTGTTGTAGATTAAAGGAAAATTGAAAGGAACTATCTTCTGAATGTTCTGTTTCCTGCACACATCATGAAATAAAGTAAAGAATTAAAGAGTTAAACATACGACATAATAGCCTGTTATATAATAAGAAATCATGTATTAATTTTCTATTTGGAAATAAGGCAGCAAAACTGTAAAATTGTTGCTGCGTAACCTAAGCAAAACTGTAAAATTGCTGCTGCAATATAGCCATTTCATTGAACACAATATTTTCATTTAATTTTTACTTTGAAGACACATTTGTTTTGGTAATTATCAAAAATGTGTCAAAAAAGATATTACACAGAGAGTACTTTTAAACTGATACAAATTAGGATAAATGAAATAACTGGCTCTAGTTCAACACATAACCGTGTGAAAGAGAAAAATGAAACATAGATGAGAATTAAGCAAGATACTTTAGCCTACATGTCTAAAATAAGGGCGGGAATATAAAGAAATCTTCAGCAAGTATATGAAGGATTCTTAAAGGGATAGTATGATCACATAAGTTTGTAAACTTTGTTATGCATACTTTAGAATTTGCTAGAGGAAATAAATGCCTAATATTTCTGAGGTCTCAGAATTTCAGGAAAGAAGGATGATTAAGAAAAAAAAGAAAAGCCACCAACAAGCCAGTGGGAATCCATATTAGTACTCTTGTCATTGCTGTGGCAGAATAGCTGACAGCAAGGTCATACGGCGGGAGAGGAAGACACTCAGTTTGGTTCCTTTACAAAATCTATGTGAACTCATAAAATGGGTTTTTGTTTTTTCATATGAAGTTGATCATTGTTCTTTCAAGGTCTGTGTTGGGATTTTGATGGGGATTGCATGGAATCTATAGATTGCTTTTAGTAGGATTGCCATTTTTACTATGTTGATCCTCCCTCTCCAAGAACATGGGAGATCTTTCCATTTTCTGGTATCTTCTTCAATTTCTTTCTTTAAAGACTTAAAGTTCTTGTCAAATAGGTCTTTCACTTCATTGGTTAGTGCTACTCCAAGATACTTTATGTTATTTGAGGCTATTGTGAAAGGTGATATTTCTCTGATTTTTTTTCTCAGCTTCTGAATCATTTATGTATAGGAGGGCTACTGACTTTTTTTTTGAGTTGATCTTGTATCCTGCCACATCACTGAAGGCATTTATCAGCTGTAAAAGTTCTCTGGTAGAGTTTTTGGTTTCACTTATATATACTATCACATCATCTGCAAATAATCCTTTCTCCCAAGGATGCACATCCAGAAAATAAAGTCACCCACCCATCTTCCTACTAAGGTCAGTCCTCTCTGAAAATGCCTTTAGAAAAATACACAAATTATTCTTCTTAGTTTATAATAAATCTCATCAAATTTATAAGAAACATTAGCCCCCTCAAACTTATGTCTTGACTACTTGCTGCCTGAAAGCATCACTTTTAACATTAGACCAAACTTCTTAAGTATGTATATCCACTTCATGAAGTCAAATTAATTTAATAAACCTCTAAAATTCCTATAGCCTTAACACTTACAACATTGCACAAATGTCTCTGGTCCAGAATCTTAGAGTGATGACGCACCTGTTAAGAGTGGATATTCATCCTGCTGAGGGGTTAGGTTTTGTTTCCAGTGTTTACATTAGGCTCTGCAGAACTGCACAAAACTCTACTCCATGATCTGTTCTGGCATTTGATATCTTCTTTTTTTCACATGTATTAAGTCAAAAATATATGACATAACTTGAAATTAAATAACTATTTTTAAGTATATGATCCAATTTTTCCCTGAAACTCAAAGTCATAGTATATCTGGGCTTAAAAACATTCTGTACTTCAAATATGTATACATAACTTCAAGAACTACTGGGTAGTGTTATGCTTTAAAGTTATGCTGTTGAGTATCAAGTTGACAGGAGATAGTGTAGAGATGGCTAGTATTGATTGTCAATTTGATGAGATTAAGTTTTAGAGACCAACAGTCTGTAAGTGCAGAGATAGCCAGTGAGGTTTAAGCTTGGTGAGAGGATGTTCTGGGTGTGGGTAGCTCTATTCTCTATGTTTAATTCTTGGGCATAAAATAAAACTGTGTAGAATATAATTTGAAGATATACTCTGTAATTTTGTTCCTTCTCATTGTATGTCCATGGTGACCAGATAATTCATGATCCCACAACTATGATTCCTCTACCATGAAGTACTACACCTGCAAGCCATGAACTAAAGTTAGTCCTTCCTTCCTCATGTCGACTTTTATCCTCGGATATTTTGCCACAACTTTGAGAAAAGTAACTTACATAGGTGGTATGACAGGAGTTTTTAAACACAGTTCATACTTTTTGTGTTTTGTAACATTTTTAAAGATATAATGTTGTCTCCAACATCATGCACTGTTTAACTGAAGAGATACATAATTAATTGTGGGGAATATATGAGCATGTTCTTCATGATCTAACACAGTGTATTTTCTTGTGAATAGGTGGTGTGTTCTGTAAGAAGTACCAATTATCACAACACTAATTGTCTTAAGACATAGATTCTTAATAAGGCTGTCCAAGATTTTCCTTTGGGGACTCTCAAGTAGTAGCCAAGTGACATTCAAAGGTCTGTTATAAATATTTTGACTATATAAGGTTTTAAATGAATCCATATCAAAGGTTACAAAATGGTAAAATATTTTTCTTATATTTGTATACTTATTATGAAAAAAAATCACAGTTTATTATTTGAGTTTCCTTGCAACATTAGAGATGCAAAATATTATAGGATTTTGGATTTTCCAAATGAGATTTACATTTTCTATTTTCCCTTCAGGTGATCCGCTGACAGAGGGAGCCCTAAGGTTTATGGAAAAAATTTTCCTCTTCAAATTAAAGTTACTGGAACATCTTCCTACAGTATCTAAAGAGTAACTCTCCTCAAGTAATGTAAAGAATCTGAATAGTTTTAAGGTAAAAATTTCAATGTTGTATAAATAAAATGTAAAACTATGCTCTCTAAAACGATTTTTAATGTATTATAGTGTTGAGGAAATTGGAACATATATGGATAGCAATGTCAGATGTTTTATTTGTTTTGCAAGGTGATTATATATCAGATGTATCATTTAAAGACTTGATATTTGTTCCCAGTAATTTTTATTAATTCTCCTAGGGTCAGCCTCATCAGCGAGCCACCTGCCTACAATCCTCTACTGTTCAAGCAAGGATTAGGGGAATGAGTGTTTATATATGTGGCCCTTTTGTAATATGGAATACATGATGTAAAATATGGCAGTTAATACGTTGGAAATAGTCTGGGTTCTTTTCTTTCCTTCAGCCTTTAAAAGAGATTTTACTGGCTTGAGGAAAACAACATACTTGTCCTCAATGTTGAGCAAGAATTTATTTAAAGTTTATGACAGTCAAAAACAAGGAAAATCATGGGAGCGATGTCAAGCTTTTCTCTTATCATTAGCATTTCATTGGGTATTTACTGTGGTTTTAGGTAAAGCAGCATCTAAAGCACTATTATTATTTCATTAATATCTCTTATGAAAACTGTTAATAAAAGAGTTGACATGTATATTCAGAGAACTGATTCAACTTCTGTTACCCAAACTCATAGCCATATTATACAAATGCAAGATTGTGGTTACAGAACTAAATGAAACCCACATGTTTTATTTTTAGATTTTAGGTATTTTATTTTATTTTATTTTTCTGTACTTTTACTTTGTTTATTTCTGTGCTTTAATGCCTAATACCAATATTATATATGATAATGTTATCTTTTTATACATTCGTACTTACCATATCAAGGTAATTTTTAGGCTTATCTTTACATTCATCTATCATTTCTCTACTGTCCAAACATTCAAAGTTATTTCTTATACCTAGCTGAAATACACTCAATATTCATAAAAAACCCTGATTACCACTTAAATGGAAACAAGGCCTCTTGAAAACACAAAGATTCCTGCTAGAATAATTGTGACTATACAAATTAAACAAAATAAGGCTGATGTATACCACACCTGCTTGTGCTACTCAGGCTTAATTATAAAACACTGAGGAGTTATGACTCTGTAGCTCAATTATAGAATGTGGTTATATTTACTGAGCCTTAAAGACAATATAAGGAGAGAGAGGTGGAAGAGAGAAACACGAGAGAGAGGGAGAGAAGTGAGGAAAGAAAATCAGAGAGAAGTAAGCAAGTGAAGGGAGAAGGATGGAGAGAGAGGCACACAGAAAGAATATACAAATATTCAGTAGGGAGAGAGAGGGGAGAGAGAAAATGAGGGATTGAGGGGAAGGGAGAAAGAAATAAGAATTTTTGAAAATGTATTTGTACCTTAAGTGTAATTTCTTGATCCCTTTCCACAGGGCATTTCTGTATGTCAGTGTTATCGTGTTGGGGGGTAATGCCAATTTTTACTCATTTTTGTTTTCCTCTTAAAGGGACTGAAAAGATTCTGGTATGCACAATATCACTGCAATAACAGAATTCATCCTTCTGGGGTTCTCTGATATCCATGAACTACAGACTTTATGTGGAGTATTATTCCTAGTGATGTACATGGTGGCCCTAGTAAGTAACCTGGTCATCATCACTCTCATCTCCCTTGACCTGCAGCTTCAAACACCCATGTACTTCTTCCTGAAGAATTTGTCCTTGTTGGATGTCTTTTTTGTGTCTGTTCCAATTCCAAAGTTCTTTGTCAATAACCTAACTCACAACAATTCCATTTCCATTCATGGATGTGTCTTCCAAGTGTTTTTAATGACTTCGTTTGCAGCAGGAGAAGTCTTTATCCTGACAGGTATGTCCTATGACCGCTACGTGGCCATTTGCAGTCCCTTACACTATCAAACCATAATGAGTAGTGGTATGTGTGTGCTTATGACAGCTGTTTCCTGGGTTACTGGAGTAATAGTTGGAGCCATATATACAGCGGGCACATTTTCTATGCCTTTCTGTGGCACCAATGTGATCCCACAGATTTTTTGTGATATTCCCTCCTTACTAAGGATTTCGTGCTCTAAAACACTTGCGGTCATTTATTCAAGTCTTGGAATTGGAGTTTGTGTAGGCTTGTTTTGTTTCATCTGTGTGGTGATCTCTTACTTTTACATTTTCTCCACTGTGCTTAAGATTCCTACTACTAAAGGGCAGTCCAAAGCATTTGCCACATGCGTCCCCCACCTCACGGTGTTCACTGTTTTCCTTGCCACTGCTTGCTTTGTCTACGTGAAGCTACCCTCAAGTGCCCCATCAATTACAGATAGGATTTTTTCTATGCTGTACACTGTGTTACCTCCAACACTTAATCCTGTGATTTACAGCCTGAGGAACACTGATGTCAAGTGTGCTCTGAGAAGATGGCAGCAAAATCTCTGCCCAAGGGGTTTACTTCATGCCACATTTTAAAGTATCTGTCAGTGATATAGGGACTCATAAGCAACAAGTAAGGTTTGCAATGTTTGCTGTTAGAAATAGAGGGTAGACATTCATATCTTGCCCCCAGTAATTTGAAACTCTGATTAAGAAAAATATTTTCTAAGTTCAGAAAATTAGATTATGTGAGACTAATATATAAAGTCACAGTACCAATTTCTTTCCTTCTATAATAAAGTAATTCTCATTTGGGAAATATAATTTTCTAAAATGATTGGTAATTATCACAGTAAGATTCCATTTTCGGTCATTTGATGACCCCTTATTGTGTTCATTAAGAAAAGTATCAAGATAAATAATCAAATGGGGAAGGCATGTGAGTTATGAAGGTAAATTCACATAGAGTTTCTATGGCAGTCATTCTAGTAGTGAGAAAATCAGTAGGAAAGTCAACAAACTAGAAACAGCACTCTGGAGATTCAACTCATTCTTTAAAACAGTGTCCCTTCCTTAAAGTAGTACCAAATGCTTAAAACAAAACCATGAAGAAAGAGTATAGCAGCCGATCTCTCAAAGAAATATAATAACCTTTAGTTTGAGGGTATTATCAGAAATACACTGAAGAGGTAGAAATTTTGTTACTCCTTTTCTATAGTTCCTCCTGAATAGCAATATTACTTACAGTTGAGATATGGCGGGTTGATGAATCTGAGGAATTAAATAGCCTTACAAGGTCTGTAGTAATGATTCTCAACCTGGGGATCAAAGACAATTGGGGGTCTAATTACACTTTCACAAGGATTGCATATCACATAACCTGCTTATCAGATATTTATATTATAATTCATAACTGTAACAAAATTATACTTATGAAATAACAAAAAAATAATTTTGTGGTTGTGGGACAGTACAACACCAGGAGCTGTATTAAAGTGCTTATTAAAAAATAAATAAAAATAAAAAATAATAAAAAGTAAAAAAGGGCTTGTAGCATTCATTAGGAAGGTTCAGAACCAGTATTCTAGAAAGTTAATAAAGACAAAGACAAATTTGTCTCCCCAAATTACAGAAGTGTTAAATAATTTCTGAGGTAAGAAGTCTCTGACTATCCTGGGTGCCTGACCAATTTTCTCTCATCTGGGAAAACACATGCAATCTACATGTGAAACTGCAGCTCTAGGACTGCTGCTGTTGGGACTGGGAGCTTTTTTGTGCAATGGCTGGTTTTGACTCCTCCATGCTTCTATAATTAAGTAATCCAAATAAACTCATTGTTCACCATGTTGGACTATGTAGGAATTATTTGGTCTTTCTTTGATTGTCTATCTGGTTGGAGTAGGTGTTTTTTATTCTCCAAAGGAACAGTTAACACAACAATGGTCCATGTATACCCGTCAGCTATACTGCAGGTTAAAAAAGAATTACCTGTAACTATATGCAGGTGAGTTGTTCCTATTGCTGTCTAGAAAAAAAGATATAGTACTATCACAATTGCAGAAAAAAAAATCACTTTTCTATGAAACATTTCCTTTGGTGAATTTACCAGTGTCTTCAAATTAAAAAGATTTTCTTTACCATGTATGAAACTGCTTTGGTCATTTTATGTATATCAGTATAATTATCTGTCTTTTATATTTAGTTTAACATAATAGAAAGAAAAGAGTAAATTTTCAATTCTAGAAAAATACGATGTTTAAATGCATTGCTTCTTTCAGTTATCTTTTTTTTTCTGTTTTTGAAGACAGGGTTTCTCTGTGTTTCTTTGGAACCTGTCCTGGAACTAGCTCTCAGAGACCAGGCTGGCCTCGAACTCACAGAGATCCACCTGCCTCTGCCTCCCGAGTGGTGGAATTAACGATGTGCACCACCACTGCCCAGCTTCTTTCAGTTATCTTAATAGCAAAATTCACCTCCCTTGTCCTATCACTTATTAGTCTCACACATACTAAGGCAAATCATTTATCTTTCTCATCCAAACAAAATATAAAGGGATTCATTTTTCTCGGGTACACTCTGGGATCTTCACAACCACTGTCAATGACAAAACCCATCAGCAATACCTGTGATGTTGACTAAAACACCCCTGTCTGTTACTGCATTACTGAGAACATGCTATTCATACATTTGAAAAATTTTGGTTCTGGGTAAGCAAACTTTATTCTTTTTGTTTCTATTTTTGTATTTTGTCTTGTCTGCAACTTCTTGCCACACATTATAGTTTCTTTTCTCTGGGTTTAAACTCAAATAACATTTATTGTAAACGTAATTCAAGTTTGAGAAGCTGCTTACTTTATATAGCTCCTACTGATGGCAAAAAATAAGTTGAAGAGGAAACATCAAAATAGGGTACAAAATCCTCTCAAGTTTAGGCTACATGTAACAAAAGAAATAAACTCGTAGAAATGTGTTCAATATATTGATAACTCATAAAGAAGTGCATATATTTTGGGCATACCTAGAATTTAACATGTTTCCAAAAAAAATAAAATTTCAGAAATTAATTAGTACATTTAAACAAAGCAATTTAGCAGTCATGTTAAAAAAAAAGTCACTGTATCTAGTAAAAAACACAGTAAACAGTGGAATTATAAAAGACAATCAAACAAAAAGGTTATTGATGATGAGAACAGGGTTACTTATTGAAAGGGTCAAAGACTGTATTATAAGAACCAAAAAAGTGAAACTGTTACAGAAAAGACTTTAGGATCGAGGCAAAGGCAAAGATTTCTTTTTCTAAGATTTGTTTTTCACAATTATTATTTTAATTTTCTAAATTTTATACACAAGTACTATGTTTACATCATTTCAACTACATTGTCTCAGCTTTTCAACTCTGTCCATGTCCTCTCCTCACTTTCAGCCACCTTATGGGCTTCTTTAAGAGTTATTATTGTTACACACACATACTGACACAGAGACATAGAAATAGAGAGAGAAATACATTCTACTATAACTATCACATCAAAAAAACACTGGAAGCGGTGGTGGTGTCGCACGCCTTTAATCCCAGCACTCGGGAGGCAGAGGCAGGCGGATCTCTGTGAGTTCGAGACCAGCCTGGTCTACAAGAGCTAGTACCAGGACAGGAACCAAAAGAGAAACCCTGTCTCGAAAATCCAAAAAACCAAAACCACCCTGGACTATTTTGCTGGTGTGGAATAAAGAAAAACTAAAGGGAGCTTTCTTTCTGATTGCTTTCTAATCATTTCTTGCATGTATCATTGCTGTAGAAACTTTATCAGCCAGTAGTCTCCAAGTTACCAGCCCACTTGGGTGTGGCCTATTTATTATATATGACAATGTAAAGTGTCTACAGGCTCTCTTCTGGCAGCTGTATTCAGTTTCTGTTTTCACATTCTTGTAGAGGACTGTGATCTTTGAGTCTACCCCTAATTAAATAACCCTTTATTATACTCAGTTGTGAGATAGTGTGGGGTTTCTTTATAGCATCCTTCTTCATCTGGCGCCCACATGGATCTCCACACCATGCCTACTGGGTGGACCGGTCTGAAGGGTTCAAAAGGTCCATAGCCCAAAAAGTCTCCCACCCTTCTCTGTTTGGCTTGACATCTACAACAATCTACCAAAATCTTATAACAAAGTTAATTATTTGATTAATATATAAATCAATAAACTTTAAAGTTATAGAATTGCAGACAACATTACCATCCAGGAATTTAATAACCTACTTCTGTGATATTTTTAAGAGATTCACTGATTTATATGCATAACCATAAGTCACTCTAGTCTGTATAATAATATATCTACTTAGAGATAGAAATCTTTAATAAATAAATTAAAAAAATAAATAAATAAAATAATATATCTACTTATGAGCAGCCTGGTGAAAGCCTCTCCTTTAGGACAAATACCTTGTCTTGCAGAAGTTCTTAATATATCTGTACCCATAATTGACTTTGAGAACATAGATAAAATCTTTAAATAGCACATTCAAAATCTATTAGGGACCAAATAATAAAACAATAAATGAATATTTTATAAGACCTACTTTGATCATGGTGTCTTTTCACCACAATAGAATGCTGACTAAGATAGACTCTGGAAATATGCAACAGGACACTTCTGTGAATTTTTGCTGCCTGAATGTGAATTTGGGGGTTTGGGAAAGCACTTGAATGCCTGAAGCAGGTTTAGTGGAGTATTCTGGTAGAAACCTAGAGGCAGTCATGCTGAGATCAACATAAATAATGATGGCCCAAGCAACTTCAGAGGAATAGAATTTCAGTAAGAGGCCTAGAGATCATCTTTGTAATATTTGGGAAGAAATGTGGCTGTTTTTTCAACTTGTCTAAAAGAGATCTGTCGTTGTTTGCGACCTGCCCACCAGCATGGAGGCCTGATCTCTCGGCGCCAGGAAAGACAGCATTGGGGTGAGTTTCTGGCCCCATGGCACCAGCCTGGGAAGGGGAGCTCAGAGGTTCCTTGGCCCCCTATCCTTCTTGGGCTCTCTGCAGGGCCTCCACTCCCTGCATACCACCTCTTTCTTCCTAGCCCACTCAGCTCCCATCCAGAACCCTACCCAATTCGGCCCCACTGCCCACTTTCGGCACATAAAATCACCCAGCCCAGCCTGTCTGGGCACTGGGTCCGAATCCTTGGGGCACCCAAGCGGGCGGGAGTCCCTTTGTTTCTATCGCCTGCCTGCACCAAGCAAGGTAGGCGCTTTGTTTGCGACCTGCCCACCAGCACGGAGGCCTGATCTCTCGGAGCCAGGAGAGCCAACGTTGGGGAGAGCCAGCGTTGGGTAGGTAAGGAGACCCGATCCGGTAAAAGAAGATCCATAAGGGAGCATTTGGAAGAAGAGATGGGCAGATGCCAAGGCAAGAATTCGCCCAACAAGCTGAAAAGCAACATAAAGCCACCAGAAACCAGCGACCTCACAACGGGAGGACATGAACACCTTAATCAAGAAGAAGTAGAAAAGATTGACTTCATGAAAGTGATCGATGCCCTTAAACAGCATGTAAATAATGCCCTTATAGAAATGGATGAGAAATATAACAGAAAGTTTGAAGAATTGAATAAATCAGTGAATGATACCCTAGAAAACCAAGGAAAAACAATCAAACAGCTAATGGAAACAGTTCAGGACTTGACAACTGAAATGGAGGCAAAGAAGAAAACACAAACAGAGGGCCGGCTGGACATGGAAAATTTAAGTAAACAAACAGAGTCTACAGAAACAAGCATAACCAACAGAATACAAGAGTTAGAAGAAAGAATCTCAGATTCTGAAGATACCATAGAGAAAATAAACACACTGATCAAAGAAAACAGCAAGTCCAACAAACTCTCATCACAAAATATTCAGGAAATATGGGACACAATAAAAAGACCAAACCAAAGAATAATAGGAGTAGAAGAAGGAGAAGAAGTGCAGCTCAATGGTCCAGAAAATATATTTAATAAAATTATAGAAGAAAACTTTCCGAAACTAAAGAAAGATATACCGAAGAAGGTTCAAGAAGCATACAGAACACCGTATAGGCTGGATCAAAAAAAAAAATCCCCTCGCCATATAATTATCAAAACACAAAGCATACAGAATAAGGAAAGAATATTAAGAGATGCAAAGGAAAAAGGCCAAATTACTTATAAAGGTAAACCTATCAGACTTACACCTGACTTCTCCATGGAAACCATGAAAGCCAGAAGGTCCTGGATAGATGTACTACAGAAACTGAGAGACCATGGATGCAAGCCCAGACTACTATACCCCGCCAAGCTTTCATTCACTATAAATGGAGAAAATAAAATTTTCCAGGATAAAAACAAATTTAAACAATACGCAGCCACAAATCCAGCCTTACAGAAAATGATAGAAGGAAAATCACTAACCAAGGAGTCCAACAATGATCACAATAAGTCAGACATCTAGAGACCCTTCACATACACAAAACAAATAAGGGAAACACACAAACTCTACGACTAAAAAAATGACCGGAGTTAACAACCACTGGTCATTAATATCACTTAATCTCAATGGGCTCAACTCACCTATAAAAAGGCACAGGCTAAGAGATTGGATACGAAAGCAGGATCCAACATTCTGATGTTTACAGGAAACACACCTCAACCACAAAGAAAGGCACCTACTCAGAGTAAAGGGCTGGGAAAAGGCTTATCAAGCAAATGGACCTAAGAAACAAGCAGGTGTGGCCATACTAATCTCTAACAAAGTGGACTTCAAACTTAAATCAATCAAAAGAGATGGAGAGGGGCATTTTATACTCATAACAGGAACAGTTCATCAGGATGAAGTCTCAATCCTGAACATCTATGCCCCTAATATAAAAGCACCCACGTATGTAAAAAAAACATTACTAAAACTCAAGGCAGCCATCAAACCGCATACACTAATAGTAGGAGACTTCAACACTCCTCTCTCACCAATGGACAGGTCAATCAGACAGAAACCTAACAGAGAACTAAGAGAATTTATGGAGGTAATGAATCAAATGGACTTAACAGACATCTATAGATTATTCCACCCAAATAGGAAAGAATATACCTTCTTCTCTGCAGCTCATGGAACCATCTCAAAAATCAACTACATAGTCAGTAACAATGCAAACATCCACAGTTACAAAAAAATAGTAGTAACCACCTGTGTCTTATCAGATCACCATGGATTAAAGTTAGAATTCAACAACAATCCTACCCCCAGAAAGCCTACAAATTCATGGAAACTGAACAGTCAATTACTGAACCATACCTGGATTAAGGAAGAAATAAAGAAAGAAATTAAAGTCTTCCTGTAATTCAATGAAAATGTAGAAACAACATACTTAAACTTATGGGACACTATGAAAGCAGTGGTAAGAGGAAAGTTCATAGCACTAAGTGCCCACTTAAAGAAAACAGAGAAATCTCACATTGGAGACTTAACAGCCCACCTGAAAGATCTTGAAAAAAAAGAAGCAGACTCACATAGGAGGAGTAGAAGACTGGAAATAATCAAACTGAGGGATGAAATCAACAAAATAGAAACACAGAAAACAATACAAAGAATCAATGAAACAAAAAGCTGGTTCCTGGAGAAAATCAACAAGATTGACAAACCCCTATCCAAACTAATCAAACAGCAGAGAGAGAATACGCAAATTAATAAGATCAGAAATGAAAAGGGGGACATAACCACAGACACAGAGGAAATTCAGAGAGTCATTAGATCTTACTACAAAAGCCTATATGCCACAAAACTGGAAAATGTAAAGGAAATGGACACTTATTTAGATAAATACCATATACCAAATTTAAAGCAGGACCAGGTGAACAACCTAAGTAGACCTGTTAGTCGCGAAGAATTAGAAGAGGTTATCAAAAATCTCCCTACCAAAAAAAGCCCAGGACCAGATGGCTTCAATGCGGAATTCTTCCAGAACATTCAAGAAGAACTAATACCTATACTCCTTAGTGTATTTCACAATATAAAAAAGGAAGAGGCATTGCCAAATTCCATTTATGAAGCTACAGTTACCCTGATACCAAAACCGCACAAAGACTCAACGAAGAAAGAAAATTATAGACCAATCTCACTCATAAACATCGATGAAAAATTCCTCAACAAAATACTGGCAAACCGTATCCAAGAACACATTAGAAAAATTATCCATTTATGATCAAGTAGGCTTCATCCCAGGGATGCAGGGCTGGTTCAACATATGAAAATCTATCAATGTAATCCAGCATATAAATAAACTGAAAGAAAGAAACCATATGATCATTTCATTAGATGCTGAAAAAGCATTTGTCAAAATTCAACATCGCTTTATGATAAAAGTATTGGAGAGATTAGGGATACAAGGGTCATACCTAAATATAATAAAAGCTATATACAGCAAGCCGACAGCTAACATCAAATTAAATGGAGAGAAACTCAAAGCCATCCCACTAAACTCAGGAACACGACAAGGCTGTCCACTCTCGCCATACCTCTTCATTATAGTGCTTGAAGTTCTAGCAATAGCAATAAGACAACATAAGTGGATCAAGGGGATTCGAATTGGAAAGCAAGAAGTCAAACTTTCGTTATTTGCAGATGATATGATAGTGTACATAAGCGACCCCCAAAAGTCCACCAAAGAACTTTTACAGCTGATAAACACCATTAGTAATGTGGCAGGATACAAGATCAAATCCAAAAAAATCAGTCGCCCTCTTATACACAAAGGATATGGAAGCAGAGAGGGAAATCAGAGAAGCATCACCTTTCACGATAGCCACAAACAGCATAAAATATCTTGGGGTAAATCTAACCAGGAAGTGAAAGATCTATTTGACAAGAACTTTAAGGCATTGAAGAAAGAAACTGAGGAGTATAACAGAAAATGGAAGGACCTCCCTTGCTCTTGGATTGGGAGGATCAACATAGTAAAAATGGCAATTCTACCAAAGGCAATTTATAGATTCAATGCAATCCCCATCAAGGTCCCTTCAAAATTCTTCACAGATCTTGAGAGGACAATAATCAACTTTATATGGAAAAACAAAAAACCCAGGATAGCCAAAACAATCCTATACAATAAAGGATTGTATGGAGGCATTATCATCCCTGACTTCAAACTCTATTACAGAGCTACAGTGATGAAAACAGTATGGTACTGGCATAAAAACAGTGAAGTCAACCAATGGAATTGTGTAGAGGACACGAATTTTGACCCACAAACCTATGAACACCTCATTTTTGATAAAGGAGCCAAAAGTATACAATGGAAGAAAGAAAGCATCTTCAACAAATGGTGCTGGCATAACTGGATGTCAACCTGTAGAAGAATGAAAATAGACCCATATCTATCACCATGCACAAAATTCAAGTCCAAATGGATTAAAGACCTCAATATCCGTCACAACACATTGAACCTGATAGAAGAGAAAGTTGGAAGTACCCTACAGGAGATGGGCACAGGAGATCGCTTCCTATGTGTAACCCCAACAGCACAGACATTAAGGGCAACATTGAATAAATGGGACCTACTAAACCTGAGAAGCTTCTGTAAAGCAAAGGACACTGTCACCAAGACAAAAAGGCAACCTACTGACTTGGACAAGATCTTCACCAACACCGCAACAGTCAAAGGTCTGATCTCCAAAATATATAGAGAACTCAGGAAATTAGACTTTAAAATGCTAATTAACCCAATTAAAAAATCGGCACTAAAATGAACAGAGAATTCGCAGCAGAGGAAGTTCAAATGGCCAAAAGACACTTAAGGTCATTCTCAACCTCCTTAGCAATCAGGGAAATACAAATCAAAACAACTTTGAGATATCATCTTACACCAGTCAGAATGGCTAAAATAAAAAACTCCAATGATAGCCTTTGCTGGAGAGGCTGTGGAGGAAGGGGTACCCTCATCCATTGCTGGTGGGAATGCAATCTTGTGCAACCACTTTGGAAATCGATGTTTCGATTTCTCCGAAAATTTGGGATCAACCTACCCCTGGACCCAGCAATACGACTCCTGGGAATATACCCAAGAGATGGCCTATCATATGACAAGAGCATTTGTTCAACTATGTTCATAGCAGTATTATTTGTAATAGCCAGAACCTGGAAACAACCTAGATGCCCTTCAATGGAAGAATGGATGAAGAAAGTGTGGGATATCTACACATTAGAGTACTATGCTGTGGTAAAAAACAATGACTTCTCAAATTTTGCATGCAAATGGATGGAAATAGAAAACACTATCCTGAGTGAGGTATCCCAGACCCAAAAAGATGAACATGGGATGTACTCACTCATAATTGGTTTCTAGCCATAAATAAGGGTCACAGAGACTACATTTGGTGAACCTAAAGAAGCTAAATAAGAAGGTGATCCCAAGGAAAAACATATAGTTATCCTCTTGGATATGAACCTTCATCTGGTGATGGATGGAGATAGAGACAGAGACCCACACTGGAGCACTGGACTGAGCTCCCAAGGTCCCAATGAGGAGCAGAAGGAGGGAGAACATGAGCAAAGAAGTCAGGACCACGAGGGATGCACCCACCCACTGAGACAGTGGGGCTGATATATTGAGAGCGCACCAAGGCCAGCTGGACTGTGACTGAAAAAGCATGGGATAAAACTGGACTCTCTGAGCATGGCGAACAATGAGGGCTGATGAGAAGCCAAGGACAATGGCACGGGGTTTTGAACCTATGTAATGTGCTGGCTTTGTGGGAGCCTAGCCAGTTTGGATGTTCACCTTCCTAGACATGGACGGAGAGGGGAGGACCTAGGACTTACCACAGGGCAGGGAACCCTGACTGCTCTTTGGACTGGAGAGGGAGGGGGAGAGGAGTGGGGCAAGGAGGAGAAGGGTGGGAGGAGGGGGAGAAGGGTGGGAGGAGGGTGAGGGAAATGGGAGGCTGGGAGGAGGTGGAAACTTGTTTTTTTTTCTCCTTTTCTCAATAAAAAAAATGGGAAAAAATGAGACTGAAATTCTCTGTTGTTAATTTTTTCAAATAAAAGTCTTAAAGATAGTTCATGCTATCTGTAATAGGATACAACAGGTCTCCAAATGAATAAAAGACCACTCTTGTCTTTTAAAAATTGGCTATTTATGTCCTCTTTTATTGAAAATGTAGGCATCCTCCTGAGTGCAAAGGTTCTAAGAACACAGGCTTTAATTGGGACAAAATGTCTAGAGGATTTAGGTAGGTGATTATTTATAGAGGACTGATAAAACTGGACCCAATTAAAATACAGGATTAGGCACCAGAGAAAAACAGCATCAGATGTCTCCTGAGTCACTTGAAAGTGTGGCTATGGTGATTAAGATAATGGAATAGAGCGGATAGCACATGGGTAGTCTCTATCATCTGAAATATGTGGCAGGTTCCTGCATGGACCTCAGGATAATTCTCTGTGAATTAACATCTCAAACCAATCATTCTTTCTCTCTCTCTCTCTCTCTCTCTCTCTCTCTCTCTCTCTCTCTCGCTTTTCCTTTTTCTCCCCTCATCCCCCTTCGCCTTTTCTCTCTCTCCATCTCTTTCCTCTACATTTTGATATGCTCATCTATGAGAGATACTGAAAGAAGAGAATGAAATCATCCCTTTTTAAAACCAAAAACAGACATGTAAAGTTTGATTGCTAAGGATTGCAACAAGGAATTAGGTCTTTGAATATCCATTAACCATAACATCGAGACCAATACCAGCATGCTCTGTGCTCAAAAACCGCATTAAAACCCAAATGGCACTTTTCAGTTTCATGGGTTTTTAAAAAAAAATTTAAGTCTTTCAACTCATTTTTTTTAGTTTTTTTTTGCAGATAAAAAATATGTAAAAATGTATATTATGAATTACACTTTGAAGTGTTAAATCAAGTGAACCCTTTGGGTAAATATTTTGCTGTAACCTCCTCAGAGCACACTTGACATCATTGTTTCTCAGACTGTAGATCAAAGGATTTAGTGCTGGAGATAACACAGTATAGATCACAGAAAAAAAAAAAGCCTGTCTGTGATTGAAGGTTCTTCTGCAGGAGCTTTCAGAAATACAAAGCAAGTAGTAGCAATAAAAATAGTGAAAACCATAAGGTGTGGTAGGGTGGGTCTCGCAGGTTAATGGGTCCATTTGGTAGGAGTGATGGTGCAGTAGTATTGCCGGGAGGATTCTTACCTGCTAACTGGCTGATGGGGTTCAGGTGGGAGGTAGAAAGGCATGGGGATTAGGGTCTAGGGATTGGGTTAGTTTAGCTGGGACCTCAGTCACTCACCTCTTTGTCCAATTGGTGCAGGCATAGCTGTGTCTCTAGGGGCTGTTGCTCTTGTAGGGGAAATTTGGTCAGGGAAAGGTTATGGGTTTTCTATTTCTTACTTTTTATGTTGCAGAATACTCTATATTTTACATATCCCTCCAAAAATATTTAATTTTATATCTATTATTTTAGAAAAATACTAAATCTGAATATTATATATAGACATATATCTGTAATTTTTTTTAAATCAATGCTTGCTCATTAGCTCTAGCTTCTTTTTTTTTATTTTTTTATTGAGAAAAGGAGGAAAAAAAAGTTTCCACCTCCTCCCAGCCTCCCATTTCCCTCCTCCTCCTCCCAACCTTCTCCCCCTCCTCCCACCCTTCTCCCTCTCCCCTCACTCCTCTCTCCCTCCCTCTCCAGTCCAAAGAGCAGTCAGGGTTCCCTGCCCTGTGGTAAGTCCTAGGTCCTCCCCTCTCCGTCCATGTCTAGGAAGGTGAACATCCAAACTGGCTAGGCTCCCACAAAGCCAGCACATTACGTAGGTTCAAAACCCCGTGCCATTGTCCTTGGCTTCTCATCAGCCCTCATTGTTCGCCATGCTCAGAGAGTCCAGTTTTATCCCATGCTTTTTCAGTCACAGTCCAGCTGGCCTTGGTGAGCTCCCAATAGATCAGCTCCACTGTCTCAGTGGGTAGGGGCACCCCTCGTGGTCCCGACTTCTTTGCTCATGTTCTCCCTTCTTCTGCTCCTCATTGAAACCTTGGAAGCTCAGTCCAGTGCTCCAGTGTGGGTCTCTGTCTCTATCTCCATCCATCACCAGATGAAGGTTCTATGATGATATGCAAGATATTTGTCAGTATTGCTATAGGATAGGGTCATTTCAGGTTCCCTATCCTCAGCTGCTCAAGGAACTAACTGGGGATCTTGGCTTGGGCATCTGGGAGCCACTCTAGGTTCAAGTCTCTTGACAACTCTAAGGTGGCTCCCTTAACTAAGAATTGTGCTTCCGTGCTCCCCTATCTAACCTTCCTTTATCCCAATCCTCCTGTTTCCCCAAGTTCCCCCCATTCTCCCCTTCTCCCTTTTCTCTCCCCATCTCCCCTTACCCCCATCCCACCCCACCCCCAAGATCCCAATTTTCTCCCAGGCAATTTTGTCTACTTCCCATAGCCAAGATGACAACTATATGTTTTTCCTTTGGTTCACCTTCTTACTTAGCTTCTTTGGGATCACCAATTGTAGACTCCGTGACCCTTATTTATGGCTAGAAACCAATTATGAGTGAGTACATCCCATATTCATCTTTTTGGGTCTGGGTTACCTCACTCAGGATAGTGTTTTCTATTTCCATCCATTTGCATGCAAAATTCGCGAAGTCATTGTAGTACAGTCATAGAGTACAGCGTAGTACTCTAATGTGTATATATTCCACAATTTCTTCATCCATTCTTCCATTGAAGGGCATCTAGGTTGTTTCCAGTTCTGGCTATTACAAATAATACTGCTATGAACATAGTTGAACAAATGCTCTTGTCATATGATAGAGCATCTCTTGGGTATATTCCCAGGAGTGGTATTGCTGGGTCCAGGGGTAGGTTGATCCCGAATTTCCTGAGAATCTGAAACACCGATTTCCAAAGTGGTTGCACAAGATTGCATTCCCACCAGCAATGGATGAGGGTACCCGTTCCTCCACAGCATCTCCAGCAAAGGCTATCATTGGAGTTTTTTATTTTAGCCATTCTGACAGGTGTAAGATGATATCTCAAAGTTGTTTTGATTTGCATTTCCCTGATCGCTAAGGAGGTTGAGCATGACCTTAAGTGTCTTTTGGCCATTTGAACTTCCTCTGCTGAGAATTCTCTATTCAGTTCAGTGCCCCATTTTTTAATTGGGTTAATTAGCATTTTAAAGTCTAATTTCCTGAGTTCTCTATATATTTTGGAGATCAGACCTTTGTCTGTTGTGGGGTTGGTGAGGATCTTCTCCCAGTCAGTAGGTTGCCTTTTTGTCTTGGTGACAGTGTCCTTTGCTTTACAGAAGCTTCTCAGTTTCAGTAGGTCCCATTTATTCAATGTTGCCCTTAATGTCTGTGCTGTTGGGGTTACACATAGGAAGTGATCTCCTGTGCCCATCTCCTGTAGGGTACTTCCCACTTTCTCTTCTATCAGGTTAAATGTGTTGTGACGGATAGTGAGGTCTTTAATCCATTTGGACTTGAGTTTTCTGCATGGTGATAGATATGGGTCTATTTTCATTCTTCTACAGGTTGACATCCAGTTATGCCAGCACCATTTGTTGAAGATGCTTTCTTTCTTCCATTGTATACTTTTGGCTCCTTTATCAAAAATGAGGTGTTCATAGGTTTGTGGGTCAAAATTCGGGTCTTCTACACAATTCCATTGGTCGACTTCTCTGTTTTTATGCCAGTACCACACTGTTTTCATTACTGTAGCTCTGTAATAGAGTTTGAAGTCAGGGATGGTAATGCTCCAGCAGATCCTTTATTGTATAGGATTGTTTTGGCTATCCTGGGTTTTTTGTTTTTCCATATAAAGTTGATTATTGTCCTCTCAAGATCTGTGAAGAATTTTGAAGGGACCTTGATGAGGATTGCATTGAATCTATAAATTGCCTTTGGTAGGATTGCCATTTGTACTATGTTGATTCTCCCAATCCAAGAGCAAGGGAGGTCCTTCCATTTTCTGTTATACTCCTCAGTTTCTTTCTTCAATGCCTTAAAGTTCTTGTCAAATAGATCTTTCATTTCCTTGGTTAGAGTTACCCCAAGATATTTTATGCTGTTTGTGGCTATCGTGAATGGTGAAGCTTCTCTGATTTCCCTCTCTGCTTCCATATCCTTTGTGTATAAGAGGGCGAATGATTTTTTGGAGTTGATCTTGTATCCTACCACATTGCTAAAGCTGTTTATCAGCTGTAAAAGTTCTTTGGTGGACTTTTGGGGGTCGCTTATGTACACTATCATATCATCTGCAAATAACGAAAGTTTCACTTCTTCCTTTCTAATTCAAATCCCCTTGATCCCCTTATGTTGTCTTATTGCTATTGCTAGAACTTCAAGTACTATAATGAAGAGGTATGGCGAGAGTGGACAGCCTTGTCGTGTTCCTGAGTTTAGTGGGATGGCTTTAAGTTTCTCTCCATTTAATTTGATGTTAGCTGTCGGCTTGCTGTATATACCTTTTATTATATTTAGGCATGACCCTTGTATCCCTAAACGCTCCAATACTTTTATCATAAAGGGATGTTGAATTTTGTCAAATGCTTTTTCAGCATCTAATGAAATGATCATATGGTTTCTTTCTTTCAGTTTATTTATATGCTGGATTACATTGATAGATTTTCATATGTTGAACCAGCCGTGCATCCCTGGGATGAAGCCTACTTGATCATAATGGATAATTTTTCTAATGTGTTCTTGGATACGGTTTGCCAGTATTTTGTTGCGGATTTTTGCATTGATGTTCATGAGTGAGATTGGCCTATAATTTTCTTTCTTGGTTGAGTCTTTGTGCGGTTTTGGTATCAGGGTAACTGTAGCTGCATAAAAGGAATTTGGCAATGCCTCTTCTGTTTCTATATTGTGAAATACATTAGGGAGTATAGGTATTAGTTCTTCTTGGAAGTTCTGTAAGAATTCCGCATTGAAGCCATCTGGTACTGGGCTTTTTTTGGTAGGGAGGTTTTTGATAACCTCTTCTAATTCTTCGCAACTAACAGGTCTATTTAGGTTGTTCACCTGGTCCTGCTTTAACTTTGGTATATGGTATTTATCTAAAAAAGTGTCCATTTCCTTTACATTTTCCAGTTTTGTGGCATATAGGCTTTTGTAGTAAGATCTAATGATTCTCTGAATTTCCTCTGTGTCTGTGGTTATGTCCCCCTTTTCATTTCTGATCTTATTAATTTGCAAATTCTCTCTCTGCCGTTTGATTAGTTTGGATAGGGGTTTATCAATCTTGTTGATTTTCTCCACGACCAGCTTTTTGTTTCATTGATTTTTTGGATTGTTTTCTGTGTTTCTATTTTGTTGATTTCAGCCCTCAGTTTGATTATTTCCAGTCTTCTACTCCTCCTAGGTGAGTCTGCTTCTTTTTTTTCTAGATCTTTCAGGTGGGCTGTTAAGTCTCCAATGTGAGCTTTCTCTGTTTTCTTTAAGTGGGCACTTAGTGCTATGAGCTTTCCTCTTAGGACTGCTTTTCATAGTGTCCCATAAGTTTAAGTATGTTGTTTCTTCATTTTCATTTAATTCAAGGAAGACTTTAATTTCTTTCTTAATTTCTTCCTTAATCCAGGAATGGTTCAGTAGTTGACTGTTCAGTTTCCATGAGTTTGTAGGCTTTCTGGGGGTAGGATTGTTGTTGAATTCTAACTTTAATCCATGGTGATCTGATAAGACAAAGGTGGTTACTAATATTTTTTTGTAACTGTGGATGTTTGCTTTGTTACCGACTATGTGGTCGATTATTTCTAGGGTATCATTCACTGATTTATTCAATTCTTCCAACTTTCTGTTATATTTCTCATCCATTTCTATAAGGGCATTTTTTACATGCTGTTTAAGGGCATCGATCACTTTCATGAAGTCAATCTTTTCTACTTCTTCTTGATTAAGGTGTTCATGTCCTCCCGTTGTGAGTTCGCTGGTTTCTGGTGGTTTTATGTTGCTTTTCAGCTTGTTGGGCGAATTCTTGCCTTGGCGTCTGCCCATCTCTTCTTCCAAATGCTCCCTTATGGATCTTCTTTTACTGGATCAGGTCTCCTTACCTACCCAACGCTGGCTCTCCCCAACATTGGCTTTCCTGGCGCCAAGAGATCAGGTCTCTGTGCTGGTTGGGCAGGTCGCAAAGAAAGCGCCTACCCTGCTTGGTGCAGGCAGGCAATAGAAACAAAGGGACTCCTGCCCGCTTGGGTGCCCCGAGGATTCGGACCCAGTGCCCAGACAGTCTGGGCTGGGTGATGTTATGTGCCGAAAGAGGACAGTGGGGCCGAATTGGGGAGGGTTCTGGATGGGAGCTGGGTGGGCTAGGAAGAAAGAGGCGGTATGCAGGGAGTGGAGGCCCTGCAGAGAGCCCAAGAAGGATAGGGGGCCAAGGAACCTCTGAGCTCCCCTTCCCAGGCTGGTGCCATGGGGCCAGAAACTCACCCCAATGCTGTCTCTCCTGGCGCCAAGAGATCAGGCCTCCGTTCTGGTGGGCAGGTCGCAAACAAAGCGCCTACCCTGCTTGGTGCAGGCAGGCGATAGAAACAAAGGGACTCCTGCCTGCTTGGGTGCCCCGAGGAATCGGACCCAGTGCCCTATATCTGTAATTTTAGACATATACAGATACACACAGAGAGAGAGAGAGAGAGAGTATGATTTATTTAAGTACAATTATTTGTCTAAGAGAAAATACATTAGAATTTCAAATAGACTGAAAAGATGAATCAATTGGTAAGATTATTTCCTTACAAGTAAACCTTGATTATCTTAAGTTGTGTTTTGTTTTTCAGGTTTTTATTATAGTGATGATAAAATAACTAATAACATGAATATGTGGCAAGAGTCCTTAGAGAAATTTTCTGCATATAATTTAATATTTACTAAAAACTAAAATAACCTTTTTCATTATAATTTAGAGTATATGTGTTTGGTTTAATATAATCCTGGGAAAAGTGTGAGCCATGTTTTACATGATCTATTCTGGTGTATTTTCAGGGGACTGATCAGTTCTTCCTATAAAAAGCACCAATTCTTATAACTAATTAAGAGAAAAGTAAATAATAAGTAAGGCTATTCATAAAGGTTTTCCCTTGGGTAATCTTAAGGTTGTAGCCAAGTGCCTTAAAGATCTATCAGAGCCCTTTGGATCACACAGTGCTTCAAAGGAAATCTAAGCAAAATTTATAAGACGGTAAATGATTTTCTTTTTTTTTTTTTTTTATTTTTTTAAATTTATTTATTTATTAAGGATTTCTGCCTCGTCCCCACAACCGCTTCCCATTTCCCTCCCCCTCCCCCGATCAATTCCCCCTCCCTCATCTGCTCGAAGAGCAATCAGGGTTCCCTGACCTGTGGGAAGCCCAAGGACTGCCCACCTCTATCCAGGTCTCGTAAGGTGAGCATCCAAACTGCCTAGGCTCCCACAAAGCCAGTACGTGCAGTAGGATCAAAAACCCACTGCAATTGTTCTTGAATTCTCAGTATTCCTCATTGTCCGCTATGTTCAGCTAGTCCGGATTTATCCCATGTTTTTTCAGACCTAGGCCAGCTGGCCATGGTGAGATCCCAATAGAACATCCCCATTGTCTTAGTGTGTGGGTGCACCCCTCGTGGTCCTGAGTTCCTTGCTCGTGCTCCGTCTCCTTCTGCTCCTGATTTGGACCTTGAGATTTCTGTCCGGTGCTCCCGTGTGGGTCTCTGTCTCTGTCTCCTTTCATCGCCTGATGAAGGTTAATATTCCTGAGGATGCCTATGTGTTTGTCTTTGGATTCACCTTCTTATTTAGCTTCTCTAGGAACATGAATTATAAGCTCAATGTCCTTTATTTATGGCTAGAAACCAAATATGAGTGAGTACATCCCATGTTCCTCTTTTTGGGTCTGGCTTACCTCACTCAGGATAGTGTTTTCTATTTCCATCCATTTGTATGCAAAATTCAAGAAGTCCTTGTTTTTTACTGCTGAGTAATACTCTAATATGTATATATTCCATACTTTCTTCATCCATTCTTCCGTTGAAGGGCATCTAGGTTGTTTCCAGGTTCTGGCTATTACAAACAATGCTGCCATGAACATAGTTGAGCATATACTTTTGTTGTATGATAGGGCCTCTCTTGGGTATATTCCCAAGAGTGGTATTGCTGGATCCAGGGGTAGGTTGATCCCGAATTTCCTGAGAAACCGAAACACTGCTTTCCAGAGTGGTTGCACAAGTTTGCATTCCCACCAGCAATGGGTGAGTGTACCCCTTTCTCCACAACCTCTCCAGCAAAGGCTATCATTGGTGTTTTTTATTTTCGCCATTCTGACAGGTGTAAGGTGGTATCTTAAAGTTGTCTTGATTTGCATTTCCCTGATCGCTAAGGAAGTTGAGCATGACCTTAAGTGTCTTTTGGCCATTTGGAGTTCTTCTGTTGAGAATTCTCTGTTCAGATCAGTGCCCCACTTTATAATTGGGTTGATTAGCCTTTTACGGTCTAGTTTCTTGAGTTCTTTATATATTTTGGAGATCAAACCTTTGTCAGTAGCAGGGTTGGTGAAGATCTTCTCCCAGTCAGTGGGTTGTCTTTTTGTCTTAGTGACAGTGTCCTTTGCTTTACAGAAGCTTCTCAGCCTCAGGGAGTCCCATTTATTCAATGATGCCCTTAGTGTCTGTGCTGCTGGGGTTATACATAGGAAGTGGTCTCCTGTGCCCATGTGCTGTAGAGTACTTCCCACTTTCTCTTCTATCAGGTTCAGTGTGTTCGGACTGATATTGAGGTCTTTAATCCATTTGGATTTGAGTTTTGTGCATGGTGATAGATATGGATCTATTTTCATTCTTCTACAGATTGACATCCAGTTTTGCCAGCACCATTTGTTGAAGATGCTCTCTTTTTTCCATTGTATACTTTTAGCTCCTTTATCGAAGATCAGGTGTTCATAGGTTTGTGGGTTAATGTCAGGGTCTTCTATTCGATTCCATTGGTCAACTTCTCTGTTTTTATGCCAATACCAAGCTGTTTTCAATACTGTAGCTCTGTAATAGAGTTTGAAGTCAGGGATGGTAATGCCTCCAGACAATCCTTTATTGTATAAGATTGTTTTGGCTATCCTGGGTTTTTTGTTTTTCCATATAAAGTTGATTATTGTCTTCTCCAGATCTGTGAAGAATTTTGATGGGATTTTGATGGGGATTGCATTGAATCTATAGATTGCTTTTGGTAGAATTGCCATTTTTACTATGTTGATCCTCCCAATCCAAGAGCAAGGGAGGTCTTTCCATTTTCTGGTGTCTTCTTCAATTTCTTTCTTCAAAGACTTATAGTTCTTGTCAAGTAGATCTTTCACTTCCTTGGTCAGGGTTACCCCAAGGTATTTTATGCTATTTGTGGCTATCGTGAAAGGTGATGCTTCTCTGATTTCCCTCTCTGCTTCCTTATCCTTAGTGTATAGGAAGGCAACTGATTTTTTGGAGTTGATCTTGTATCCTGCCACATTACTAAAGCTGTTTATCAGCTGTAGGAGTTCTTTGGTAGAATTTTTGGGGTCGCTTATGTACACTATCATATCATCTGCAAATAACGAAAGCTTAACTTCTTCCTTTCCAATACGAATCCCCTTGATCTCCTTATGTTGTCTTATTGCTATTGCTAGAATTTCAAGCACTATATTGAAGAGGTATGGAGAGAGTGGACATCCTTGTCGTGTTCCTGATTTAAGTGGGATGGCTTTGAGTTTTTCTCCGTTTAATTTAATGTTAGCTGTTGGCTTGCTGTAAATAGCTTTTATTATATTTAGGTAGGACCCTTGTATCCCTATTCTCTCCAAGACCTTTATCATAAAGGGGTGTTGAATTTTGTCGAATGCTTTTTCAGCATCTAGTGAAATGATCATATGGTTTTTTTCTTTCAGTTTATTTATATGGTGGATTACATTGATAGATTTGCGTATGTTGAACCAGCCCTGCATCTCTGGGATGAAGCCTACTTGATCATAATGGATAATTTTTCTTATGTGTTCTTGGATTCGGTTTGCCAGTATTTTATTGAAAATTTTTGCGTCGATGTTCATGAGTGAGATCGGTCTGTAATTCTCTTTCTTGGTTGGGTCTTTTTGTGGTTTTGGTATCAGGGTAACTGTAGCTTCATAAAAGGAATTTGGCAATGACTCTTCTGATTCTATATTGTGAAATACATTAAGGAGTATAGGTATTAGTTCTTCTTGGAAGTTCTGGTAGAATTCTGCATTGAAACCATCTGGTCCTGGGCTTTTTTTCGAAGGGAGATTTTTGATAACCATTTCTAATTCTTCGCGAGAAACCGGTCTATTTAGATCATTCACCTGGTCTTGGTTTAGCTTTGCTATGTGGTACTTATTTAAAAAAATGTCCATTTCTTTTGTATTTTCCAGTTTTGTGGCATACAGGCTTTTGTAGTAAGATCTAATGATACTCTGAATTTCCTCTGTGTCTGTGGTTATGTCCCCCTTTTCATTTCTGATCTTATTTATTTGCGTGTTCTCTCTCTGTCGTTTAATTAGTTTGGATAGGGGTTTGTCGATCTTGTTGATTTTCTCCAAGAACCAGCTTTTTGTTTCATTGATTCTTTGGACTGTTTTCTGTGTTTCTATTTTGTTGATTTCAGCCCTCAGTTTTATTATTTCCAGTCTTCTACTTCTCCTGGGCGCGTCTGCTTCTTTTTTTTCTAGAGCTTTCAGGTGTGTTGTTAATTCCCCAATGTATGCATTCTCCGTTTTCTTTAAGTGGGCACTTAGTGCTATGAACTTTCCTCTTAGCACTGCTTTCATTGTGTCCCATAGGTTTGAGTATGTTGTCCCTTTATTTTCATTAAATTCAAGGAAGACTTTAATTTCTTTCTTGATTTCTTCCTTGACCCAGGTGTGGTTCAGTAGTTGACTGTTCAGTTTCCATGAGTTTGTCGGTTTTTTGGGGGCAGCGTGGTTGTTGCCTTCTAATTTTAATCCGTGATGATCTGATAAGACACAGGTGGACACTGATATTTTTTTGTATCTGTGGAGGTTTCCTTTGTTTCCGAGTATGTGGTCAATTTTTGAGAAGGTTCCATGTGCTGCAGAGAAGAAGGTATATTCTTTCCTATTTGGGTGGAATGTTCTATAGATGTCTGTTAAGTCCATTTGCTTCATTACCTCCAATAATTCTCTTAATTCTCTATTAGGTTTCTGTCTGATTGACCTGTCCCTTGGAGAGAGAGGTGTGTTGAAGTCTCCTACTACTAGTGTGTGTGGTTTGATGTCTGCCTTGAGTTCTAGTAATATTTCTTTTACATAAGTAGGTGCTTTTATATTGGGGGCGTATATATTCAGGATTGAGACCTCCTCCTGATGAATTGTTCCTGTTATGAGTATAAAGTGACCATCTCGGTCTCTTCTGATTGATTTTAGTTTGAAGTCAGTTTTGTTAGAAATTAGTATGGCCACACCTGCTTTTTTCTTAGGACCATTTGCTTGAAACACCTTTTCCCAACCCTTTACTCTGAGTAGGTGCCTGTCTTTGTGGTTGAGATGTGTTTCTTGCAAACAGCAGAATGTTGGATCCTGTTTTCGTATCCAATCTTTTAGCCTGTGCTTTTTTATAGGTGAATTGAGCCCATTAATATTAAGTGATATTAATGACCAGTGGTTGTTTACTCCGGTTATTCTTATTGCTTTTGGTAGTAGAGATTGTCTCCCTTTTTTGAGATGTGCTCGTGAAGGGTCATTAGATGCCTGGGTTATTGTAGGCAGTGTTGGCAGTGTTGGATTCCTTGGGTTGCGATTTTCCTTCTATTACTTTCTGTAGGGCTGGATTTGTGGCTACGTATTGTTTAAATTTGTTCTTATCCTGGAATGTTTTGTTTTCTCCATTGATAATGAATGATAGCTTGGCTGGGTATAGTAGTTTGGGTTTGCATCCATGGTCTCTTAGCTTCTGCAGAACCTCTATCCAGGACCTTCTGGCTTTCATAGTTTCCATCGAGAAGTCAGGTGTAAGTCTGATCGGTTTACCTTTATAAGTTACTTGCCCTTTTTCTTTTGCAGCTCTTAATATTTTTTCTTTAACCTGTATATTTTGTGTTTTGATTATTATATGGCGAGGAGATGTTTTTCTTTGATCCAGTCTGTTTGGTGTTCTGTATGCTTCTTGAATATTTAAGTGAATATCTTTCTTTAAGTTGGGAAAGTTTTCTTCCATAATTTTGTTGAAAATATTTTCTGGGCCTTTGAGCTGTGACTCTTCTCCTTCTTCTATTCCTATTATTCTTAGGTTTGGTTTTTTTATTGTGTCCCATAGTTCCTGAATGTTTTGTGTTGAGAATTTGTTGGCTTTGCTGTTTTCTTTGATCTGTTCGTTTATTTTCTCTATGGTGTCCTCAGCATCTGAGAGTCTTTCTTCTAGCTCTTGTGTTCTATTGATTATGCTTGTTTCTGTAGACTCTGCTCGTTGGCCTAGATTTTCCATATCCAGCTGGTCCTCAGTTTGTATTTTCTTCTTTGCCTTCATTTCAGTTTTCAATTCTTGAACTGTTTCCATTACCTGTTTGATGGTTTTTTCTTGGTTTCCCAGGGTATCATGTACGTATTTACTCATTTCTTCAAACTTTTTGTTATACTTCTCATCCATTTCTATAAGGGCATTTTTTACATGTTGTTTAAGGGACTCTATTATCTTCATAAAGTCGATTTTTTCCATTTCTTCTGTGTTAGGTTGTTCAAATACTTCTGTTGTAAGATCATTGGGTTCTGATGTTTTCATGTTGTTTTTCGGATTATTGGGAGAATTCTTGCCTTGGCGCCTGCCCATCTCCTCCTATTGATCCTATCCAATGGGTCCTTTAAAAACCGGATCAGGTTTCCCTGCTGGCCAAGGGCTCCGCTTACAAAATGCCCTCACTCTCTTTCGTGGTTCCTGCTGCAGGCCAAGAACCCTCTCACCCCTCTGAAGGATCTTCAGGACAGGACCAGGCTCCCCTTGTGCCAGTGACCTGGCCAACCAAAGGCCTACCTCTTTGATTCGATTGTAGTAGGGCGATCTGCTCTCCTTATTGCACGCCTGTTCCCGCCGCTTGGGTCTGCCTCTGCGCCGGTCCCCGAAAGCCTCTTCCTGTATGCGGTGTTGCGCCGCCGCCGCTCCGCCGCGTCTGGCCGCCGCCTCTCCGCCGCGTCTGGCCGCCGCCGCTCCGCCTCTGTGCGTCTGGCCGCCGCCGCTCCGCCTCTGTGCGTCTGGTAAATGATTTTCTTATTTGCTTTATTCTGTACTAGAAAATGATTACAACTTTGGATAGACTTTTGAATCTTTTCAGGTGCCTAAATCATAACTAGATGTTATGATTACAGAGTTTGCAAATCTTTAGTTGATCCATCAATAATCCAGATGCTAAGGTCTATAAGAAATTTTGACTCCTCATTTGGACCTCTTGGAAAATCTTCCTATGAAATTGAATGACTAATCCCTTTGCCAGGAATCTGAGGCATCTGAATTGCTTTAAAGTACATATTGCAAATTTCTGGTGATAAAATATTAAAATACATTGCTCTGAATAAACGATTATATTATATATAATATATAATATATAAAAGATATTATGAGAATTAGAATAGTTATCAAAAAGCAATGCAAATTATAACTGATTTCTTCACTATTTTTTAATTTTTTCCATCTTTCTTCTTCCTGATGGTTACAATGAGCTGGCAAACATCATCACAATTCTTAGTTCCCAGCCACACTTCCTTCCTGCTTACCACTGCTTTTTCTGAAATGATCTAAACAAGACTTACCTTTATTTTATAGTAGAACTATTCTTTTAGAGTATCTTCTGTGGCAATATCTGTCCTGTTCAATTGTCCTCTGCATTTGGTATGAATTGAAAGCCTTTAAAGAAAATTTAGCAGCCACATAGCTAATCTATAAACTTTGGTATGTCACTGTCATAGGATTTGTTTTTGTGTACTATTTTGACCTCCTCCTTCGGCAAATAAGCTTTCCACTGCCCCACAAAATTCTTTATTTTTGTCACTACCATTTAGTACCATGTGTAATATATGTAACATTGTATCTTTTTTTTCAATGATACTAGTCTATACCTAAACCTAAGTAACCAGTAATATACCAATATAAATTATATAAAATATCATAGTATACTGGATCTTACTAAAAGCTATTTTCAGAAAATATGATGTGATAAGAGAAATATGGGGGAACTAAAGAAGGAAGTATTTTGATGGATTCATTTTTCAAGACTCCTTTATAAACAAAACACCATGACATCCTGACATGTCTCTACTACAAATGTGTGTAGCTGAACAACTCAAATTTTTAAATTATATCCTTTCTTTAAGATATATCTAATATTTTTATTTCCTGTGTATTTATGGGATTTATTTGCATTTGTTTTTGTGTTCATTTGTGCCTGTCTGGAGCCTACAGACAATTCAATAGGTGTTAGGAACTGGAGTTACAGTCAATTTTGCGCCATCAACTAGGTCTTGGAAGCTGAAATAACAGTTTTCAGTGGCTGGGCCAAGTTTCCTGCCTCTCACTTTTTTCTTTAATTTTCTCTTCTCATTTGTTTTTAATTTCTGAGAATATAATTCGATTACAATATTTCTCTTTTATCTTACCTTATTCCAAAGCCACACATATGACTCTACTCTTTCTGTCAAATCCATAGCCTCTTTTTTGTTGTTGTTGCTTTGTTTTACTAAGAGATTTTGTAATGT
This sequence comes from Microtus oregoni, assembly GCF_018167655.1. NCBI lineage: Eukaryota > Metazoa > Chordata > Mammalia > Rodentia > Cricetidae > Microtus > Microtus oregoni. The sequence goes on along the minus strand of NW_024543059.1, from coordinate 9,137,706 downwards.
ATTTGTGAATAATAGTGAATAATCTCGCAATGTGTGCTCTTCACCAGGAAAGCAACCTCTCCCATTTTCCAGGAGGCCCCAACTTTCATCTCTTAACAAAGTCAGTGATATATTCAGTATTTTAGGATTGGATCAGTTTAAGATGGTATAAATACTGAACAAAAACTATGTTCATATGACCTTGTTTACATTCACGAAGACAGGGATATATGTTTGTATATAGTATTTTAGACTATTTAATATAACAATAACTGAGAGTTATAACTACAACACTTGGCTACTTTTACACATAAATGCAATGTGATAGATAATATTATTTTCTTAAGCAAGGGCACTTGCTTTGCTTTGCTTTGGAAATCTTAGGCCACATGAAGCCTCACTTTAGAGAGTTTTAGAAAATCAGGTGTGGTTAATCACCACAGAAAATAAACAAAAATCAAATGTGAAAGTTAGGGAAAGAGGCTGATAATATAAACATATAAGGTAACCAAGTATTTTAAAATAGTAAGAAGAGCTCAAAGATTACAGGAATGAATTATAAGAGCTATGGATTCTCAAGCACTTTTTTTCAAATTGTGGCCTGGTTGTTAGTTATCTCTCTTATCAACATACAGAATTTTATCTGTAAGCAGAAATTTGATGAGGCTGAATTGAGGATGATCCTTATTTGATTAAGCTCATTTGCATTACAAGGAGTTTACGTATTAGACAAGTAATCTGGAGACAAATTGGTCCCTAGGAGATGACTGTTTCTGCTTATGGGGCACTGGCTCACCTTTGAGGGATTTGTGAGGAGAAAGCTTCTCTTCAATAAAGATTTAGCCAACGAATGTAAGCATCCATGTGCTATTCAAAGGGTCCCGAACACATTGTCAATGGTGGAATTTGGCAATCTCTTTAAAGTATTACAGGTACAAGAAAGACACTAACTTTGTTGAACAACTTTGAATGGTAAATGTGGCTATGAAAAGTTGAGCAGAGATCTCACCCAAGATTAAGACGAAGGAAACAAAATACAGAAGGGAGAGAATCTAAGGTTTTATCCTGTTGTTTCTTGCACACTAGATTACTGCAGTTTCAGGTGAAGAGCCATTTCTATTAGGAAAAGCACCATATATTTCTGTTATGATTTTTCTCAAATTTGTGACAAAGCATGGTACAATAAATTGGTATAAATGATAACTCAATAAAATTTATGTAATAAGGGAAAGTATCACTTTATGGAAAGATCAGATGTGGACTATTAAAAATAGGGAACAACCTATGTAGTGTCCTGGATCCATTTTTGTACATCAGTGTAAATATTTGAGACTGTATCAATTTTTGTTCATTTATCATACTTGACAGGTCATTTGAAAAATATATTATGCCCAATCTCACGAGAATAACAGGATTCATCCTTACGGGGCTTTCAGACACCCAGGAGCTACAGACTGTCTGTGGAGTATTCTTCCTGGTAGTGTACCTAACAATCCTGATGAGTAACTTCCTTATCGTCACTCTCATCACCCTGGATCTGAAGCTCCAAACACCCATGTACTTCTTCCTGAAGAATTTGTCCTTGTTTGACATCTTCTTTGTGTCTGTCCCAATCCCAAGTTTCTTTGTCAACAGTCTAACTCACAACAATTTTATTTCCATTCCTGGCTGTGCCTTCCAGATACTTTTTATGACTTCTTTTTCAGCAAGTGAGACAATTGTCCTGACTGCCATGTCCTATGACCGCTATGTTGCCATCTGCTGTCCCCTTCACTATGAGGTCATTATGAGTAGTCGAACCTGTATGCTGATGGTGGGTATTTCCTGGGCTACTGGAGCACTCTTTGGAGCCATATATACAGCTGGAACATTTTCCATGCCTTTCTGTGGCTCCAATGTGATCCCACAGTTTTTCTGTGATGTCCCCTCATTGCTAAGGATTTCATGCTCTGAAACACTTGCGGTCGTTTATTCAAGTCTTGGAATTGGAGTTTGTGTAGGCTTGTCTTGTTTCATCTGTGTTGTGATCTCTTACTTTCACATTTTCTCCACTGTGCTTAAGATTCCTACTACTAAGGGTCAGTCCAAAGCATTTGCCACATGTGTTCCCCACCTCACTGTTTTCACTATTTTCATTGCTGCTGCTTGCTTTGTCTATCTGAAGGCTCCCTCAGATGTACCGTCAGTCACAGACAAGCTTTTTTCCGTTCTCTACACTGTATTACCTCCAGCTCTCAATCCTTTGATCTACAGCCTGAGGAACAGGGATATCAAGAGTACTCTGAGGAGGTTACTTCAAAATCTCTGCCCAAGGGGTTCACTTCATTTAACACTTCAAATTATCTGTCAGTGGTATAGTGCCTCACAAGTTACAAGAAAGTTTTTATAATTTTTGACTTTAGAAAGACAAGTGTGGATACTCATGCTTTTCCTTAAAAATACACATTCAAAATAAGGCTAATACTACCTATGATCAGAAAATTAAGTTATATCTGGCTTGCTTCTGCTCTTCTATGATAAAACTGTCATCATTTGGGGAATATAACTTCCTAAAAGTTTTAGTCTTTTTTTTGTAGTAATTTTCAGTATCTGTCAATTGATACTTCTTATCTGGTTCATTTAGAAACAAAATTAATAACCACCACAACCAAAAAATTTAGATGGTGAAAGTATATGATCAATCACACAGTAAACACATGATTTCTCTGTTAGTCTTTCTTCTGTTTGAAAAAAAACAAACAGTCAGGATTCGAAGCCATAAGCCCAGCGCATTCTGGAGATTTAACTCAAGCCTCAAAGTATTTTTAATGCGAAGACAAACTTGGAGAATGATTATATAAGACAAGTTCTAAAAGAGAAATCGTAGCCAAGCAGATTGAAAGTGCTATCAGAGGGACACGGGAGAGACAGACACTTGTGTGACTATTTTTCTACAGTTTCTCCTGACAGATCTCCTTATAGATGACGGAAGGCTGGCTTTTGAGTCTAAGGAAGACAATATATTCCTTAAATAACCTTACAAGTTCTCGAGAGTCTAAAGAACACAAGTCCCTTTCTGTTATTACAGAAGTGTTAAACAAGGGTTGGGGAGAAAGATTCTCTGACAATCCTTAGAGCCTGGATGTGATCTATAAATCTATTTGAACTTCATGCATTCAGCAGCAGGACTGCAGTTTCTGTGAGTTTTCACCAAAACTGGATATGAAAACATTTTGTTGATGCAACTGCTTTTGAGTCCTCCAGGCTGCTGTAAGTAAGTAATCCCAATAAGCACATTAACTCAAAAAGTTGAATTTGCATAGAATTGCTTTGGTTGTCTGCCTGGTATGCATAGGTGTTGTTTCTCCACAGGATATGTTAGCATAGCAATGGGCAAGGTGTGTTTGTCAGCCTGCCTGTAGTCCAGTAAAGCATTCCATGTAACTGCATGAATATCATTGTTCTATCATCTGCTACAAAGAAGATATGGAACCAAATAAAATTATAATAGAAATCACATGTTTATGAAAAATTTCTCTAGATGAATTTCCTAATAAACCAAGCAGTGTTTTAATTAATGCAGTTTCTGTGTGCTTATTGTGGGTCTGGGAAGCTAGGAACAAACAAGCAGCCTCTGCCTACAAAGTACAATGATAATAAATACAGTTTGTAAGAAAGTGACCCTAATATGTTTCACTCCACTTCAAACTGTACATGATTTTGGTTAATTGCAACTCAATGTATTTTGAAGACCTAATTTACAACAAAAAAAGGAGACAAACAAGACACATCACAACAGATACACCCATTGACATTAACTAATTTATATAGAGAAAATAATTCTACCTGCCCTAACATGGTCCCCACAAATCACTCTCTCCATGGTTTTATGTTCAGACCTCAGATGTTTTTATTATACAGATAAATTTTTATTTGCTAAAATTTTGTTTCTGGTTATTGATTAGTTAATTGATGAGGCCAAGAATGTGGAAAGTCCTCTCTTTCCTTGCCAAACTTCCACACAAAATCTGTGATCTTGATTAAAACACTCTTGTCTATTTCTACATGACTGAGAAGAGCCTAAGCACACATTTGAGAAATTTTGGTCCTAAATGAAATGTCCTGGTAAGCCAAATTTAATTTTCTTTTCTTTTTTTTTTAAAGGTTTATTTATTTATTATGTATAGTGTTCTGTCTGTCTGCATGCTTGCTGGCCAGAAGAGGGCACCAGATCTCATTACAGATGGTTGTGAGCCACCATGTGGTTGCTGGGAATTGAACTCAGAACCTCTGAAAGAGCAGTCAGTGCTCTTAACCTCTGAGCCATCTCTCCAGCCCCAAATTTAATTTTCTAGTTTCTGGTTTTTTTTCTTTTGTCTTGTCTGCCTTTTCTTGTCACACATTATGGCCTCTTTTCTCTGGGTTTAAGCTCAAATAACATTAATTGTAAGCATACACAATGGTGCCAGAACCCATTGCCTTATAAAACTTCTGGTGCAAGGGAAAAAGATGAAAAGGATGTTCAGGAAACATCAAAATAGGGTACAAAGTCCTCTCAACCATAGGTGACATGTAACAAAAGAGAACACTTGGAGAAACATGTTCACTATATTGATAATTCATGAAGAGGTACACATTTTTAGGCACATGACTATCTAGACTTTCACTTTTTTCCAGAAACAATAAAAATTCAGAAAGAAATTATGACTTTTTTTTAAACAAAGAAATTCAATGAATATCCTAGAATTTAAAAGTCACTATTTCTAATAAAAATCCAATAAACAGCAGGATCACCAAATCCAAGGAAGCAAAAAAGAAATGTTGAAGATGAGAAGAGGATTACTTTTTTTAAAAAAAAAATATTCATTTATTTATTTATTATGTATACAATATTCTGTCTGTGTGTATGCCTTCAGGCCAGAAGAGGGCACCAGACCCCATTACAGATGGCTGTGAGCCACCATGTGGTTGCTGGGAATTGAACTCAGGACCTCCGGAAGAGCAGGCAATGCTCTCAACCTCTGAGCCATCTCTCCAGCCCCAAGGATTACTTTTTTAAACATTCAAAGACTTCACTATAAGATCCAAAACTTTGCTCTCCTCCACTTCCTGGTCATCCTGCAGGGGCTATACTGCCCGATACCTCCTCTCTCTTCCTATCCCACCCAGCTTACATCCAGATCCCCCCACCTCATGTCTCCCTCCCTCCCTCCCCTCTTTGGCGACATAGCACCTCCCAGCTCAGACTGCTCAGGCACTGGGACCGAATCCGAATCGGGAGGGCAAAAGGGAGGGCGGTAGTTCCTTTTTCTCCATAGCCTGCCTGCAGCAAGCAGGGTGGGCCCTTGGTTTGCAGGCGACCAAAGCAGCACGGAGATCTGATCTGGACACCAGGAGAGCCATCACTGGGGAGTGACATCACTGGGAAGGTACATCAGTGGGCAAGAAGACCTGATCCTGTAAAAGAAGATCCATAGGGGAGTATTCGGAGGAAGAGATGGGCAGGCGCCAATGCAAGAATTCACCCAACAATCTGAAAAACAACATGAAACCACCAGAACCCAGCGACCTCACAACAGGAGGACATGACCACCTTAATCAAGAAGAAGTAGAAAAAACTGACTTTATGAAAGTGATGGAGGCCCTTAAACAGCATATAAAAACGCCCTTATAGAAATGGATGAGAAGTATAACAGAAAGTTTGAGGAATTGAGTAAATCAGTGAATGATACCCTAGGAAACCAAGGAAAAACAATCAAGCAGATAATGGAAATAGTTCAAGACTTGAAAACTGAAATGGAGGCAAAGAAGAAAACACAAATAGAGGGCCGGCTGGACATGGAAAATCTAGGTAAACGAATAGAGACTACAGAAACAAGCATAACCAGCAAAATACAAGAGATAGAAGAAAGAATCTCAGATTCTGAAGATACCATAGAGAAAATAAACACACTGATCAAAGAAAACAGCAAGTCCAACAAAATTTCATCACAAAACATTCAGTAAATATGGGACACAATAAAAAGAACAAACCTAAGAATAATTGGAGTAGAAGAAGGAGAAGTACAGCTCAACGGTCCAGAAAATATTCTTAATAAAATTATAGAAGAAAATTTTCCCAACCTGAAGAAAGATGTACCTATGAAGGTTCAAGAAGCGAATAAAACACTGAATAGGCTGGATCAAAAAAAAATCCCCTCGCCATATAATAATCAAAACACAAAGCATACAGAATAAAGAAAGAATATTAAGAGCTGCAAAGGAAAAAGGCCAAGTTACTTATAAAGGTAAATCTATCAGACTTACAACTGACTTCTCTATGGAAACCATGAAAGCCAGAAGGTCCTGGAAAGATGTACTGCAGAAACTAAGAGACCATGGATGCAGGCCCAGACTACTATACCCAGCCAAGCTTTCATTCACTATAAATGGAGAAAACAAAATTTTCCAGGATAAAAACAAATTTAAACAATACGTAGCCACAAATCCAGCCTTACAGAAAATAATAGAAGGAAAATCACTAACCAAGGAGTCCAACAATGACCACAATAACTCAGACATCTAGAGACCCTTCACCAGTACAACTCAAAGAAGGGAAATACACAAACCCTACTACTAAAAAAGTGACCAGAGTTAACAACCACTGGTCATTAATATCACTTAATCTCAATGGGCTCAACTCACCTATAAAAAGGCACAGGCTAGGAGATTGGATATGAAAACAGGATCCAACATTCTGATGTTTACAAGAAACACACCTCAACCACAAAGACAGGCACCTACTCAGAGTAAAGGGCTGGGAAAAGGCTTATCAAGCAAATGGACCTAAGAAACAAGCAGGTGTGGCCATACTAATTTCTAACAAAGTTGACTTCAAACTTAAATCAATCAGAAAAGATGGAGAGGGACATTTTATACTCATAACAGGAACAATTCATCAGGATGAAGTCTCAATCCTGAATATCTATGCCCCTAATATAAAAGCACCCATGTACGTAAAAGAAACATTACTAAAACTCAAGGCAGCCATCAAACCACACACACTAATAAGATCAGAAATGAAAAGGGGTACATAACTACAGACACAGAGGAAATTCAGAGAATTATTAGAGCTTACTACAAAAGCCTGTATAACACAAAACTGGAAAATGTAAAAGAAATGGACACTTTTTTTAGATAAATACCATATACCAAATTTAAACCAGGACCAGGTGAACAATCTAAACAGACCTGTTAGTCGTGAAGAAGTAGAAACTGTTATCAAAAACCTCCCTACCAAAAAAAGCCCAGGACCAGATGGTTTCAATGTGGAATTCTTCCAGAACTTCCAAGAAGACCTAATACCTATACTCCTTAATGTATTCCACAATATAGAAACAGAAGGATCATTACCAAATTCCTTTTATGAAGCTACAGTTACTCAGATACCAAAACCACACAAAGACTCAACCAGGAAAGAGAATTACAGGCCAATCTCACTCATGAACATCAATGCAAAAATCCTCAACAAAATACTGGCAAACCGAATCCAAGAACACATCAAAAAATTATCCAGAGTAACTGGGAGGCTGGGAGGAGGTGGAAACTTGTTTTTTGTTTCTCCTTTTCTCAATAAAAAAAATTATCCATTATGATCAAGTAGGCTTCATCCCAGAGATGCAGGGCTGGTTCAACATACGAAAATCTATCAATGTAATACATCATATAAATATACTGAAAGAAAAAAACATACGATCATTTCATTAGATGTTGAAAAAGCATTTGACAAAATTCAACATCCATTTATGATAAAAGTATTGGAGCTATTAAGGATAGAAGGGTCATACCTAAATATAATAAAAGCTATATACAGCAAGCCGACAGCTAACATCAAATTAAACGGAGAGAAACTCAAAGCCATCCCACTAAACTCAGGAACACGACAAGGCCGTCCACTCTCGCCATACCTCTTCAATATAGTGCTTGAAGTTCTAGCAATAGCAATAAGACAACATAATGGGATCAAGGGGATTCGAATTGGAAAGGAAGAAGTTAAACTTTCATTATTTGCAGATGATATGATAGTGTACATAAGCGACCCCAAAAACTCCACCAAAGAACTTTTACAGCTGATAAACACCTTTAGTAATGTGGCAGGATATAAGATCAACTCCAAAAAATCAGTCGCCCTCTTATACACAAAGGATATGGAAGCAGAGAGGGAAATCAGAGAAGCTTCACCATTCACGATAGATAGCCACAAACTGCATAAAATATATTGGGGTAAATCTAACCAAGGAAGTGAAAGATCTATTTGACAAAAAAATATAAGGCATTGAAGAAAGAAATTGAAGAGGATACCAGAAAATGGAAGGACCTCCCTTGCTCTTGGATTGGGAGAATCAACATAGTAAAAATGGCAATCCTACCAAAGGCAATTTATAGATTCAATGCAATCCCCATCAAGATCCCATCAAAATTTTCACAGATCTGGAGAGGACAATAATCAACTTTATATGGAAAAACAAAAAACCCAGGATAGCCAAAACAATCCTATACAATAAAGGATCTGCTGGAGGCATTACCATCCCTGACTTCAAACTCTATTACAGAGCTACAGTAATGAAAACAGTGTGGTACTGGCATAAAAACACAGAAGTCGACCAATGGAATATAGAAGTATATATAGTATAGAAGACCCGGATTTTAACCCACAAACCTATGAACACCTCATTTTCGATAAAGGAGCCAAAAGTACACAATGGAAGAAAGAAAGCATCTTCAACAAATGGTGCTGGCACAACTGGATGTCAACCTGTAGAAGAATGAAAATAGACCCATATCTATCACCAGGCACAAAACTCAAGTCCAAATGGATTAAAGACCTCAATATCATTCTGAACACAATGAACCTGATAGAAGAGAAAGTGGGAAGTACCCTACAGGAGATGGGCACAGGAGATCGCTCCGTATGTGTAACCCCAACAGCACAGACATTAAGGGCAACATTGAATAAATGGGACCTACTAAAACTGAGAAGCTTCTGTAAAGCAAAGGACACTGTCACTAAGACAAAAAGGCAACCTACAGACTGGGAGAAGATCTTCATCAAACCCGCAACAGACAAAGGTCTGATCTCCAAAATATATAGAGAACTCAAGAAACTCGACTTTAAAATGCTAATTAACCCAATTAAAAAATGGGGCACTGAACTGAATAGAGAATTCTCATCAGAAGAAGTGCAAATGGCCAAAAGACACTTAAGGTCATGCTCAACCTCCTTAGCAATCAGGGAAATGCAAATAAAAACAACTTTGAGATATCATCTTACACCTGTCAGAATGGCTAAAGTCAAAAACACCAATGATAGCCTTTGCTGGAGAGGTTGTGGAGGAAGGGGTACCCTCATCCATTGCTGGTGGGAATGCAATCTTGTGCAACCTCTGTGGAAATCAGTGTTTCAGTTTCTCAGGAAATTCAGGATCAACCTACCCCTGGACCCAGCAATACCACTCTTGGGAATATACCCAAGAGATGCCCTATCATATGACAAGAGCGTTTGTTCAACTATGTTCATAGCAGTATTATTTGTAATAGCCAGAACCTGGAAACAACCTAGATGCCCTTCAATGGAAGAATGGATGAAGAAAGTATGGAATATATACACATTAGAGTACTACGCTGCGGTAAAAAACAATGACTTCTCTAATTTTGCTTGCAAATGGATGGAAATAGAAAACACTATCCTGAGTGAGGTATCTCAGACCCAAAAAGATGAACATGGGATGTACTCACTCATAATTGGTTTCTAGCCATAAATAAGGGTCACAGAGACTACATTTGGTGAACCTAAAGAAGCTAAATAAGAAGGTGATCCCAAGGAAAAACATATAGTTATCCTCTTGGCTATGAACCTTCATCTGGTGATGGATGGAGATAGAGGCAGAGACCCACACTGGAGCACTGGACCGAGCTCCCAAGTTCCCAATGAGGAGCAGAAGGAGGGAGAAGATGAGCAAGGAAGTCGGGACCACGAGGGGCGCACCCACCCACTGAGACAATGGGGCTCATCTATTGGGAGCTCACCAAGGCCAGCTGGACTGTGACTGAAAAAGCATGGGATAAAACCGGACTCTCTGAACATGGCGAACAATGAGGGCTGATGAGAAGCCAAGGACAATGGCACGGGGTTTTGACCCTACTTCATGTTCTGGCTTTGTGGGAGCCTAGCCAGTTTGGATGTTCACCTTCCTAGACCTGGATGGAGGGGGGCGGACCTTGGACTTTCCAAAGGGCAGGGAACCCTGACTGCTCTTTGGACTGGAGAGGGAGGGGGAGAGGAGTTTGGGGGAGGGGAAAGGTGGGAGGAGGGGGAGGGAAATGGGAGGCTGGGAGGAGGCGGATACTTTTTTTTCCTTTTCTCAATAAAAAAAAGAAAGAAAGAAAGAAAGAAAGAAAGAAAGAAAGAAAGAAAAAGAATTCGGGTATAGCATGGAATGAAACCAGATTTTCTGAACGTGGCAGACAATGAAGGCTGATGAGAAGCCAAGGACAATGTCTCTAGGTTTTGATCCTAATACATGAACTGGCTTTGTGGGAGCCTAGCCTGTTTGGTTGCTCACCTTCCTGGTCCTGGATAGAAGTGGGAGGACTGTGAACTTCCCACAGGGCAGGGAATCTGGACTGTTCTTCATTCTTGAGAAGGAGGGGGAATGGAGTGGGGGGGAGGGGGAGGGGTGTGGGGGAGGGGACGATATGTGCGAGGAGGGGGAGGGAAATGGGAATTTTTTTTGCAACAACTAAAAAAAATAAAATAAAATAAAATATTTTATTTCCTAAAGCAAAAAAAAAAAAAAAAAAGATCCAAAACTTTGAACCTGCTACAAAAAAACACTTCAAGATAAAGGCAGAGGCAAATATATATATTTTTTCAGACTAATTTTTCACACTTATTTTTTAATTTTCTAGAAGTTTATACATGGGTCCTACATTTGTATCATATCCACTACATCGTCTCTGCTTTTCAATTCCATCAATATCATCTCTTCACTTTCTCTCAACTTTATGGCCTATTTTTAGTTATTACTATTGCTACAGAGAGAGAGACCACCACCTAAATCACTCTGGAATATTCTACTGTTGTAGAATAAAGGAAAATTAAAAGGAACTATCTTCTGAATGTTCTGTTTCCTGCACACATCATACTATTAGTAAAGAACTAAAGAGTTAAACATACGACATAATAGCGTGTTATATAATAAGAAATCATTTATTAATTTTCTATTTGGAAATAAGGCAGCAAAACTGTAAAATTGTTGCTGCGTAACGTAAGCAAAACTGTAAAATTGCTGCTGCAATATAACCATTTCATTGAACACAATATTTTCATTTAATTTTTACTTTGAAGACACATTGTTTTGGTAATTATCAAAAATGTGTCAAAAAAGATATTACACAGAGAGTACTTTTATTTTTTTTTATTTTTTTTTGTGACTGGATAGATCTCCATTTATTATGAAATTAAATAACTTTGTTTTTTTTTTCCTTTTTAAATTTATTTATTTATTAAGGATTTCTGCCTCGTCCCCACAACCGCTTCCCATTTCCCTCCCCCTCCCCCGATCAAGTCCCCCTCCCTCATCTGCTCGAAGAGCAATCAGGGTTCCCTGACCTGTGGGAAGCCCAAGGACTGCCCACCTCTATCCCGGTCTCGTAGGGTGAGCATTCAAACTGCCTAGGCTCCCACAAAGCCAGTACGTGCAGTAGGATCAAAAACCCACTGCAATTGTTCTTGAATTCTCAGTATTCCTCATTGTCCGCTATGTTCAGCTAGTCCGGATTTATCCCATGCTTTTTCAGACCTAGGCCAGCTGGCCTTGGTGAGATCCCAATAGAACATCCCCATTGCCTTAGTGTGTGGGTGCACCCCTTGTGGTCCTGAGTTCCTTGCTCGTGCTCCGTCTCCTTCTGCTCCTGATTTGGACCTTGAGATTTCTGTCCGGTGCTCCCGTGTGGGTCTCTGTCTCTGTCTCCTTTCATCGCCTGATGAAGGTTAATATTCCTGAGGATGCCTATGTGTTTGTCTTTGGATTCTGAAGTTTCTGTAAAGAAAAGGACACTGTCACTAAGACAAAAAGACAACCCACTGCCTGGGAGAAGATCTTCACCAACCCTGCAACTGACAAAGATTTGATCTCCAAAATATATAAAGAACTCAAGAAACTAGACCGTAAAAGGCTAATCAACCCAATTATAAAATGGGGCACTGAGCTGAACAGAGAATTCTCAACAGAAGAAGTTCAAATGGCCAAAAGGTCATGCTCAACTTCCTTAGCGATCAGGGAAATGCAAATCAAGACAACTTTAAGATACCACCTTACACCTGTCAGAATGGCTAAAATAAAAAACACCAATGATAGCCTTTGCTGGAGAGGTTGTGGAGAAAGGGGTACACTCACCCATTGCTGGTGGGAATGCAAACTTGTGCAACCACTCTGGAAAGCAGTGTTTCGGTTTCTCAGGAAATTCGGGATCAACCTACCCCTGGATCCAGCAATACCACTCTTGGGAATATACCCAAGAGAGGCCCTATCATACAACAAAAGTATATGCTCAACTATGTTCATGGCAGCATTGTTTGTAATAGCCAGAACCTGGAAACAACCTAGATGCCCTTCAACAGAAGAATGGATGAAGAAAGTATGGAATATATACATATTAGAGTATTACTCAGCAGTAAAAAACAAGGACTTCTTGAATTTTGCATACAAATGGATGGAAATAGAAAACACTATCCTGAGTGAGGTAAGCCAGACCCAAAAAGAGGAACATGGGATGTACTCACTCATATTTGGTTTCTAGCCATAAATAAAGGACATTGAGCTTATAATTCATGTTCCTAGAGAAGCTAAATAAGGTGAATCCAAAGAGAGTACTTTTAAATTGATACAAATTAGGATAAATGAAATAACTGGCTCTAGTTCAACACATAACCGTGTGAAAGAGAAAAATGAAACATAGATGAGAATTAAGCAAGATACTTTAGCCTACATGTCTAAAATAAGGGCGGGAATATAAAGAAATCTTCAGCAAGTATATGAAGGATTCTTAAAGGGATAGTATGATCACATAAGTTTGTAAACTTTGTTATGCATACTTTAGAATTTGCTAGAGGAAATAAATGCCTAATATTTCTGAGGTCTCAGAATTTCAGGAAAGAAGGATGATTAAGAAAAAAAAGAAAAGCCACCAACAAGCCAGTGGGAATCCATATTAGTACTCTTCTCATTGCTGTGGCAGAATAGCTGACAGCAAGGTCATACGGCGGGAGAGGAAGACACTCAGTTTGGTTCCTTTACAAAATCTATGTGAACTCATAAAATGGGTTTTTGTTTTTTCATATGAAGTTGATCATTGTTCTTTCAAGGTCTGTGTTGGGATTTTGATGGGGATTGCATGGAATCTATAGATTGCTTTTAGTAGGATTGCCATTTTTACTATGTTGATCCTCCCTCTCCAAGAACATGGGAGATCTTTCCATTTTCTGGTATCTTCTTCAATTTCTTTCTTTAAAGACTTAAAGTTCTTGTCAAATAGGTCTTTCACTTCATTGGTTAGTGCTACTCCAAGATACTTTATGTTATTTGAGGCTATTGTGAAAGGTGATATTTCTCTGATTTTTTTTCTCAGCTTCTGAATCATTTATGTATAGGAGGGCTACTGACTTTTTTTTTGAGTTGATCTTGTATCCTGCCACATCACTGAAGGCATTTATCAGCTGTAAAAGTTCTCTGGTAGAGTTTTTGGTTTCACTTATATATACTATCACATCATCTGCAAATAATCCTTTCTCCCAAGGATGCACATCCAGAAAATAAAGTCACCCACCCATCTTCCTACTAAGGTCAGTCCTCTCTGAAAATGCCTTTAGAAAAATACACAAATTATTCTTCTTAGTTTATAATAAATCTCATCAAATTTATAAGAAACATTAGCCCCCTCAAACTTATGTCTTGACTACTTGCTGCCTGAAAGCATCACTTTTAACATTAGACCAAACTTCTTAAGTATGTATATCCACTTCATGAAGTCAAATTAATTTAATAAACCTCTAAAATTCCTATAGCCTTAACACTTACAACATTGCACAAATGTCTCTGGTCCAGAATCTTAGAGTGATGACGCACCTGTTAAGAGTGGATATTCATCCTGCTGAGGGGTTAGGTTTTGTTTCCAGTGTTTACATTAGGCTCTGCAGAACTGCACAAAACTCTACTCCATGATCTGTTCTGGCATTTGATATCTTCTTTTTTTCACATGTATTAAGTCAAAAATATATGACATAACTTGAAATTAAATAACTATTTTTAAGTATATGATCCAATTTTCCCCTGAAACTCAAAGTCATAGTATATCTGGGCTTAAAAACATTCTGTACTTCAAATATGTATACATAACTTCAAGAACTACTGGGTAGTGTTATGCTTTAAAGTTATGCCGTTGAGTATCAAGTTGACAGGAGATAGTGTAGAGATGGCTAGTATTGATTGTCAATTTGATGAGATTAAGTTTTAGAGACCAACAGTCTGTAAGTGCAGAGATAGCCAGTGAGGTTTAAGCTTGGTGAGAGGATGTTCTGGGTGTGGGTAGCTCTATTCTCTATGTTTAATTCTTGGGCATAAAATAAAACTGTGTAGAATATAATTTGAAGATATACTCTGTAATTTTGTTCCTTCTCATTGTATGTCCATGGTGACCAGATAATTCATGATCCCACAACTATGATTTCTCTACCATGAAGTATTACACCTGCAAGCCATGAACTAAAGTTAGTCCTTCCTTCCTCATGTCGACTTTTATCCTCATATATTTTGCCACATCTTTGAGAAAAGTAACTTACATAGGTTACGGTATGACAGGAGTTTTTAAACACAGTTCATACTTTTTGTGTTTTGTAACATTTTTAAAGATATAATGTTGTCTCCAACATCATGCACTGTTTAACTGAAGAGATACATAATTAATTGTGGGGAATATATGAGCATGTTCTTCATGATCTAACACAGTGTATTTTCTTGTGAATTGGTGATGTGTTCTGTAAGAAGTACCAATTATTACAACACTAATTGTCTTAAGACATAGATTCTTAATAAGGTTGTCCAAGATTTTCCTTTGGGGACTCTCAAGCAGTAGCCAAGTGACATTCAAAGGTCTGTTATAAATATTTTGACTATATAAGGTTTTAAATGAATCCATACCAAAGGTTACAAAATGGTAAAATATTTTTCTTATATTTGTATACTTATTATGAAAAATGATCACAGTTTATTATTTGAGTTTCCTTGCAACATTAGAGATGCAAAATATTATAGGATTTTGGATTTTCCAAATGAGATTTACATTTTCTATTTTCCCTTCAGGTGATCCACTGATAGAGGGAGCCCTAAGGTTTATGGAAAAAATTTTCCTCTTCAAATTAAAGTTACTGGAACATCTTCCTACAGTATCTAAAGAGTAACTCTTCTCAAGTAATGTAAAAAATCTGAATAGTTTTAAGGTAAAAATTTCAATGTTGTATAAATAAAATGTAAAACTATGCTCTCTAAAACAATTTTTAATGTATTATAGTGTTGAGGAAATTGGAACATATATGGATAGCAATGTAACTTAGCAGAGATTTATGCACCCTTATTTCTCCTATTTACCATTTTTCAGTATTTTTCCAGGATTTTGGTTGGTATTGCTGAAATTCAGCCCTCTACCACATCTCCTTTCTGAGCACACAGAGATTTTTCTCTTTAAATTGTCCAATTGGATTTATCCTTATGTTACACTAGAGCTGTGTTTTCCTAAATGTCATCTCTAGTGATCTTGTTTATGTGTACTTGTCCTGGAAACTTTCGTGGAATTCCCTTCAGCTTAAGCAGCCACCTGAGCAATCTGTACATTATAATCATTTATTGACATAAAAAAGACATCTTAAGATTTTTGTTGTTTAGCAGAATATCTTGTATATTCTTATCTTTGCCTCCTCCAATGGAGAATAAGATGCCCCCGTACTCTCTACATAAGTCTCTATCACTTAGTCTTCTCTCTCTCTCTCTCTCTCTCTCTCTCTCTCTCTCTCTCACACACACACACACACACACACACACACACACACACACACACAAACCTCCCTCCCACAGAGTTCTGTAGTTAATTTTGACCCTGTAAATAATATAGTTTTAACATAAGGCATTTGATTTCCATCAGAACATATCAGATAATATTTAAAAGCAAATTATAAACACTATGACATGATAAAAATATTCAAGAAAACAAGAAGTCCTTTGCAACTGGGATTCTAGCTTTAGAAAGTCACAACTCATTAGAAATAACTGACTTTCACAGAAACCAAACACTGAACATATCAGTGAAAGATGGAAAAGGAACTTAGTAAATACAACTGCATTGAATAGCTTTCTCTTTATATTCAAATCAGTAAAGCAAACCAAAATGATGCATTAATTTCCTTATTTTTCATAATTAATTTTTTAAAACCCACTGACAAGTATGGATGAGGACATTTTTGCATGCATTTTAAGAACCCACAGATAACACTTTAATTTAATAAATATTATTCAACATTATTTTAATTTTAAAAAAAAATACTGATAAGAAGTCCACAATTAAACAGAGAAAAAGCATAAGAACCACTGTGTCAGATTGTGCTATTTCATCACTATTTGTCTGAGTACACAGTGTCTCAACTGTATCTTCAACATTACAGTTGACTCAGCTTAGAAAGACACACCCTTTTCAATCTAAATGGGAGTATTGTCAGATGTTTTGTTTGTTTTGCAAGGTGATTATATATCAGATGTATCATTTAGAAGACTTGATATTTGTTCCCAGTAATTTTTATTAATTCTCCTAGGGTCAGCCTCATCAGCGAGTCACCTGCCTACAATCCTCTACTGTTCAAGCAAGGATTAGGGGAATGAGTGTTTATATATGTGGCCCTTTTGTAGTATGGAATACATGATGTAAAATATGGCAGTTAATACGTTGGAAATAGTCTGGGTTCTTTTCTTTCTTTCAGCCTTTAAAAGAGATTTTACTGGCTTGAGGAAAACAACATACTTGTCCTCAATGTTGAGCAAGAATTTATTTAAAGTTTATGACAGTCAAAAACAAGGAAAATCATGGGAGCGATGTCAAGCTTTTCTCTTATCATTAGCATTTCATTGGGTATTTACTGTGGTTTTAGGTAAAGCAGCATCTAAAACACTATTATTATTTCATTAATATCTCTTATGAAAACTGTTAATAAAAGAGTTGACATGTATATTCAGAGAACTGATTCAACTTCTGTTACCCAAACTCATAGCCATATTATACAAATGCAAGATTGTGGTTACAGAATTAAATGAAACCCACATGTTTTATTTTTAGATTTTAGGTATTTTATTTTATTTTATTTTTCTGTACTTTTACTTTGTTTATTTCTGTGCTTTAATGCATAATACCAATATTATATATGATAATGTTATCTTTTTATACATTCGTACTTACCATATCAAGGCAATTTTTAGGCTTATCTTTACATTCATCTATCATTTCTCTACTGTCCAAACATTCAAAGTTATTTCTTATACCTAGCTGAAATACACTCAATATTCATAAAAAACCCTGATTACCACTTAAATGGAAACAAGGCCTCTTGAAAACACAAAGATTCCTGCTAGAATAATTGTGACTGTACAAATTAAACAAAATAAGGCTGATGTATACCACACCTGCTTGTGCTACTCAGGCTTAATTTTAAAACGGTGAGGAGTTATGACTCTGTAGCTCAATTATAGAATGTGGTTATATTTACTGAGCCTTAAAGACAATATAAGGAGAGAGAGGTGGAAGAGAGAAACACGAGAGAGAGGGAGAGAAGTGAGGAAAGAAAATCAAAAAGAAGTAAGCAAGTGAAGGGAGAAGGATGGAGAGAGAGGCACACAGAAAGAATATACAAATATTCAGTAGGGAGAGAGAGGGGAGAGAGAAAATGAGGGATTGAGGGGAAGGGAGAAAGAAATAAGAATTTTTGAAAATGTATTTGTACCTTAAGTGTAATTTCTTGATCCCTTTCCACAGGGCATTTCTGTATGTCAGTGTTATCGTGTTGGGGGGTAATGCCAATTTTTACTCATTTTTGTTTTCCTCTTAAAGGGACTGAAAAGATTCTGGTATGCACAATATCACTGCAATAACAGAATTCATCCTTCTGGGGTTCTCTGATATCCATGAACTACAGACTTTATGTGGAGTATTATTCCTAGTGATGTACATGGCGGCCCTAGTAAGTAACCTCGTCATCATCACTCTCATCTCCCTTGACCTGCAGCTTCAAACACCCATGTACTTCTTCCTGAAGAATTTGTCCTTGTTGGATGTCTTTTTTGTGTCTGTTCCAATTCCAAAGTTCTTTGTCAATAACCTAACTCACAACAATTCCATTTCCATTCATGGATGTGTCTTCCAAGTGTTTTTAATGACTTCGTTTGCAGCAGGAGAAGTCTTTATCCTGACAGGTATGTCCTATGACCGCTACGTGGCCATTTGCAGTCCCTTACACTATCAAACCATAATGAGTAGTGGTATGTGTGTGCTTATGACAGCTGTTTCCTGGGTTACTGGAGTAATAGTTGGAGCCATATATACAGCGGGCACATTTTCTATGCCTTTCTGTGGCACCAATGTGATCCCACAGATTTTTTGTGATATTCCCTCCTTACTAAGGATTTCGTGCTCTAAAACACTTGCGGTCATTTATTCAAGTCTTGGAATTGGAGTTTGTGTAGGCTTGTTTTGTTTCATCTGTGTGGTGATCTCTTACTTTTACATTTTCTCCACTGTGCTTAAGATTCCTACTACTAAAGGGCAGTCCAAAGCATTTGCCACATGCGTCCCCCACCTCACGGTGTTCACTGTTTTCCTTGCCACTGCTTGCTTTGTCTACGTGAAGCTACCCTCAAGTGCCCCATCAATTACAGATAGGATTTTTTCTATGCTGTACACTGTGTTACCTCCAACACTTAATCCTGTGATTTACAGCCTGAGGAACACTGATGTCAAGTGTGCTCTGAGAAGATGGCAGCAAAATCTCTGCCCAAGGGGTTTACTTCATGCCACATTTTAAAGTATCTGTCAGTGACATAGGGACTCATAAGCAACAAGTAAGGTTTGCAATGTTTGCTGTTAGAAATAGAGGGTAGACATTCATATCTTGCCCCCAGTAATTTGAAACTCTGATTAAGAAAAATATTTTCTAAGTTCAGAAAATTAGATTATGTGAGACTAATATATAAAGTCACAGTACCAATTTCTTTCCTTCTGTAATAAAGTAATTCTCATTTGGGAAATATAATTTTCTAAAATGATTGGTAATTATCACAGTAAGATTCCATTTTCGGTCATTTGATGACCCCTTATTGTGTTCATTAAGAAAAGTATCAAGATAAATAATCAAATGGGGAAGGCATGTGAGTTATGAAGGTAAATTCACATAGAGTTTCTATGGCAGTCATTCTAGTAGTGAGAAAATCAGTAGGAAAGTCAACAAACTAGAAACAGCACTCTGGAGATTCAACTCATTCTTTAAAACAGTGTCCCTTCCTTAAAGTAGTACCAAATGCTTAAAACAAAACCATGAAGAAAGAGTATAGCAGCCGATCTCTCAAAGAAATATAATAACCTTTAGTTTGAGGGTATTATCAGAAATACACTGAAGAGGTAGAAATTTTGTTACTCCTTTTCTATAGTTCCTCCTGAATAGCAATATTACTTACAGTTGAGATATGGCAGGTTAGCTGGGCGGTGGTGGCACACGCCTTTAATCCCAGCACTCGGGAAGCAGAGGTAGGCGGATCTCTGTGAGTTCGAGGCCAGCCTGGTCTACAATAGCTAGTTCCAGGACAGGCTCCAAAACCACAGGGAAACCCTGTCTTGAAAAAAAAAAAAAAAAAAAAAAAAAAAAGCATAAGAGATATGGCGGGTTGATGAATCTGAGGAATTAAATAGCCTTACAAGGTCTGTAGTAATGATTCTCAACCTGGGGATCAAAGACAATTGGGAGTCTAATTACACTTTCACAGGGATTGCATATCCTGCTTATCAGATATTTATATTATAATTCATAACTGTAACAAAATTATACTTATGAAATAACAAAAAATAATTTTGTGGTTGTGGGACAGTACAACACCAGGAGCTGTATTAAAGTGCTTATTAAAAAATAAAAAATAATAAAAAGTAAAAAGGGGCTTGTAGCATTCATTAGGAAGGTTCAGAACCAGTATTCTAGAAAGTTAATAAAGACAAAGACAAATTTGTCTCCCCAAATTACAGAAGTGTTAAATAATTTCTGAGGTGCCTGACCAATTTTCTCTCATCTGGGAAAACACATGCAATCTACATGTGAAACTGCAGCTCTAGGACTGCTGCTGTTGGGACTGGGAGCTTTTTTGTGCGATGGCTGGTTTTGACTCCTCCGTGCTTCTATAATTAAGTAATCCAAATAAACTCATTGTTCACCATGTTGGACTATGTAGGAATTATTTGGTCTTTCTTTGATTGTCTATCTGGTTGGAGTAGGTGTTTTTTATTCTCCAAAGGAACAGTTAACACAACAATGGTCCATGTATACCCGTCAGCTATACTGCAGGTTAAAAAAGAATTACCTGTAACTATATGCAGGTGAGTTGTTCCTATTGCTGTCTAGAAAAAAAGATATAGTACTATCACAATTGCAGAAAAAAATCACTTTTCTATGAAACATTTCCTTTGGTGAATTTACCAGTGTCTTCAAATTAAAAAGATTTTCTTTACCATGTATGAAACTGCTTTGGTCATTTTATGTATATCAGTATAATTATCTGTCTTTTATATTTAGTTTAACATAATAGAAAGAAAAGAGTAAATTTTCAATTCTAGAAAAATACGATGTTTAAATGCATTGCTTCTTTCAGTTATTTTTTTTTTCTGTTTTTGGAGACAGGGTTTCTCTGTGTTTCTTTGGAGCCTGTCCTGGAACTAGCTCTCAGAGACCAGGCTGGCCTCGAACTCACAGAGATCCACCTGCCTCTGCCTCCCGAGTGGTGGAATTAACGATGTGCACCACCACTGCCCAGCTTCTTTCAGTTATCTTAATAGCAAAATTCACCTCCCTTGTCCTATCACTTATTAGTCTCACACATACTAAGGCAAATCATTTATCTTTCTCATCCAAACAAAATATAAAGGGATTCATTTTTCTCGGGTACACTCTGGGATCTTCACAACCACTGTCAATGACAAAACCCATCAGCAATACCTGTGATGTTGACTAAAACACCCCTGTCTGTTACTGCATTACTGAGAACATGCTATTCATACATTTGAGAAATTTTGGTTCTGGGTAAGCAAACTTTATTCTTTTTGTTTCTATTTTTGTATTTTGTCTTGTCTGCAACTTCTTGCCACACATTATAGTTTCTTTTCTCTGGGTTTAAACTCAAATAACATTTATTATAAGCGTAATTGAAGTTTGAGAAGCTGCTTACTTTATATAGCTCCTACTGATGGCAAAAAATAAGTTGAAGAGGAAACATCAAAATAGGGTACAAAATCCTCTCAAGTTTAGGCTACATGTAACAAAAGAAATAAACTCGTAGAAATGTGTTCAATATATTGATAACTCATAAAGAAGTGCATATATTTTGGGCATACCTAGAATTTAACATGTTTCCAAAAAAAATAAAATTTCAGAAATTAATTAGTACATTTAAACAAAGCAATTTAGCAGTCATGTTAAAAAAAAAGTCACTGTATCTAGTAAAAAACACAGTAAACAGTGGAATTATAAAAGACAATCAAACAAAAAGGTTATTGATGATGAGAACAGGGTTACTTATTGAAAGGGTCAAAGACTGTATTATAAGAACCAAAAAAGTGAAACTGTTACAGAAAAGACTTTAGGATCGAGGCAAAGGCAAAGATTTCTTTTTCTAAGATTTGTTTTTCACAATTATTATTTTAATTTTCTAAATTTTATACACAAGTACTATGTTTACATCATTTCAACTACATTGTCTCAGCTTTTCAACTCTGTCCATGTCCTCTCCTCACTTTCAGCCACCTTATGGGCTTCTTTAAGAGTTATTATTGTTACACACACATACTGACACAGAGACATAGAAATAGAGAGAGAAATACATTCTACTATAACTACCACATCAAAAACACCCTGGAAGCGGCGGTGGTGGTGCACGCCTTTAATCCCAGCACTCGGGAGGCAGAGGCAGGCGGATCTCTGTGAGTTTGAGGCCAGCCTGGTCTACAAGAGCTAGTTCCAGGACAGGAACCAAAAGAGAAACCCTGTCTCGAAAATCCAAAAAACCAAAACCACCCTGGACTATTTTGCTGCTGTGGAATAAAGAAAAACTAAAGGGAGCTTTCTTTCTGATTGCTTTCTAATCATTTCTTGCATGTATCATTGCTGTAGAAACTTTATCAGCCAGTAGTCTCCAAGTTACCAGCCCACTTGGGTGTGGCCTATTTATTATATATGCCAATGTAAAGTGTCTACAGGCTCTCTTCTGGCAGCTGGATTCAGTTCCTGTTTTTCCCATTCTTGTAGAGAACTGTGATCTTTGAGTCTACCCCTAATTAAATAACCCTTTATTATACTCAGTTGTGAGATAGTGTGGGATTTCTTTATAGCATCCTTCTTCATCTGGCGCCCACATGGATCCCCACACCATGCCTACTGGGTGGACCTGTCTGAAGGGCTCAAAAGGTCCATAGCCCAAAAAGTCTCCCACCCCTCTCTGTTTGGCTTGACATCTAAAACAATCTACCAAAATCTTATAACAAAGTTAATTATTTGATTAATATATAAATCAATAAACTTTAAAGTTATAGAATTGCAGACAACATTACCATCCAGGAATTTAATAACCTACTTCTGTGATATTTTTAAGAGATTCACTGATTTATATGCATAACCATAAGTCACTCTAGTCTGTATAATAATATATCTACTTAGAGACAGAAATCTTTAATAAATAAATAAATAAAAATAAATAAATAAATAAAATAATATATCTACTTATGAGCAGCCTGGTGAAAGCCTCTCCTTTAGGACAAATACCTTGTCTTGCCAGAAGTTCTTAATATTACTGTACCCATAATTGACTTTGAGAACATAGATAAAATCTTTAAATAGCACATTCAAAATCTATTAGGGACCAAATAATAAAACAATAAATGAATATTTTATAAGACCTACTTTGATCATGGTGTCTTTTCACCACAATAGAATGCTGACTAAGATAGACTCTGGAAATATGCAACAGGACACTTCTGTGAATTTTTGTTGCCTGAATGTGGATTTGGGGGTTTGGGAAAGCACTTGAATGCCTGAAGCGGGTTTAGTGGAGTATTCTGGTAGAAACATAGAAGGCAGTCATGCTGAGATCAACATAAATAATGATGGCCCAAGCAACTTCAGAGGAATAGAATTTCAGTAAGAGGCCTAGAGATCATCTTTGTAATATTTGGGAAGAAATGTGGCTGTTTTTTCAACTTGTCTAAAAGAGATCTGTCTGAGGCTAAATTCAAGAGATTTATATTAATGGCATTGACAGAAGAGGTTTTGAGACAGTCTAGTATTGACTGTCTCATGTAGTTGTTAGTAGTCACTCTTACGCCGATCTAAAATGAAATGAGCAAGCTGAGAAAGTATGTTTATACAAAGTAATGTTTGAGGTGGAAAGGCAAAACAGGAAATATAATTCAGTACATTGCTCAAAAAATAAAATGCTTAAAGAAGAGTCTTTTGCTAAATGGAACAAAAGGAAAGGTAACTTCAGGGCAAGATCCTGCCTGGTTAAGCTTCTAACTTGTAAAATTGTTAAAGAAAAGAATGGGTCTAACTATTTAATACTAAAAGATTATGAAGAAATGTTTGAGCAATGGGGCCACATTTCAGCTCCAGCAACTGCAAGCACTTGAGAACTTCAACCACATGTTCAGGCTGTAGAGTCAAGAGTATAAAAGAGAAGTATGGAATCTCACACTCTGGCTAAGTAAAGGCCTGATGCCAGAGATGTGTCAGTGGTATGTCTGCCTAGAGGTGCAGAGAAGTCTTTGCATGTTGACTGAGCTTTCTATCCTGTCTGTTTTCCACAGTTGTTAAATCCCAAAGAAATCACAAAGAGGTCTACATTAGTTATAATCTGATTGGCCTAGTAGCTCAGACTTCTCATTAACTCTTATAACTTATATTAGCCCATTATTCGTGTCTATGTTAGCCACATGGCTTGGTACCTTATTTAGCAAGGCATTTACATCTTGCTTCTTCTGTGGCTGGGTCATGACTGCAGACTGCAGAATCCTCTTCCCAGAACTCTCCTGTTCTCATTACTCCATCTGTACTTCCTGCCTGGTTACCTTGCCTATACTTCCTGCCTGGCTACTGACCAATCAGCATTTTTTTAAACAAGTACAAGAAACAAATGTTTACAAGGTAAAACCATTGTCCCACAGCAATTCCCCCACCCCACCCCTTTATTTTAAAGAACAAGAACTCTGAATCTAATATTCTTTGTTTAGCTTTTTTGCCCATTATTTATAACAACTTGCAACCACTATTTTAAACAAAAGAAAATATTTTTAATCCATTTTGGGGGGAATGTGGGTGTAGATTTTTAGGCTACTTCCTACTGAATTGGGGGCACTGATAATCTTATAGGGACCTAAAGAAAATTTAGAATTATGATCAAGTTATGACTGGAGTATCCTGTGAGGCTTGATCATCTCAGCCAGCAGTCTTGGGGCTGTTTTGGATGTAGAACTCAGATATCTGGGCCCTCAGGGAGTGGCACTATTTGAAAGACATTAGGAGGTGTTGGTGTGGGGGGTCCTTCTGTCTATGTGTTGCTTTTTTGGTTAATGAATAAAGAAACTGCCTTGGCCTATAGCAGGCAGAACTTAGCTAGGCAGGGAAAACAAAACTGAATGCTAGGAGAGTGATGTGGGATTCTTTCTGTGTGCTGTGATTACCAATAATGAGTAAAGAAACTGCTTTGGACCTAGAGCAGGGCAGAACTTAGGTAGGCAGGGAAGATAGAACCGAACACTGTGAGGAAGAAGGCAGAGCCAGGGAGCTGCCATGGAGACACCACCAGAATAAGACATGCCAAAACTTTCCTGGTAAGCCAACAGGGGAGAAAAGGCAGAGTCAAAAGAAGCCATGTAGCCCCTCTAGAGACAGATGCTGGAACTTTACCCAGTAACACAGATTAATGGAGATAGGTTAATTTAAGACAAGCTATTGGCCAAAAAGTATTGCAAATAATATGGTTTCTATGTGATTATTTAGGGGCCAAGCAGCTGGAAACAAACAAGCAGAGTTCTACAACAAATTGGCACCCAATATGTGCTAGCTAAATGTACTTAAAACTTGAGAGGATTTGGTCAGAAAAGGATTACAGATATGCAATAACAGCAGATTCGGACATAAAAAAAATCTCTAAATAAGACACAGTGTATTTTTTAAAAAATCTATGTAGGCTTTGGAGAAAGATAAAAAGAGTAAAAAGAGACAGTAAATATAATATAAAATACTACAGACAATCATAGATTAAAGGAGTAAAGATAATAAAATAAATATTTAACTTGTAAAAAAAAGTAATAGAGTAAGAAAAATAAGCCACCTAAAAGTTGAATATACAGAGAGAGTATGTATTATGTATATTATTGTGTATTCTTTGAATTTTTCAAGTGTGAAGAAGCTAAGTATAGAGTGATATTTTGTTGTGTGGACTGCAAAGTTAAACCAACATAAACATACCTTGATTTCAAAATTTGTGTCTAAGGATATATTGCTTTGGAAAAGAGGTTCTGTTTTTGTTTACACAGAAGATGAGAACCTATGGATTAATTTCTGACTAATGTGGTTTGATGGGCCAAGAACCCCTGAAAGGCCACCATGAACACCCATAAAAATACTTCACCAAAAAAAATCAGAAAACAGTTTGGAAAGAACTACATTCAAATTCCCAAATATTGTTTATAAATGTTTGTTTACATTTAAAAGGGGATATGCTATAGAGATTTGCATTGATATGGATCTTGGTTTATTGATAAAAATTTAAGCTCAATTTTATTATACTGTGTATATGTATTTCTGACCTTGATTAAGGTATTGTGTTTGTGAAGCTCATTTAAGAATGTAATGTATAATAGATAGTCATAATAGTCAAGCTTCTAGTCATGTTAATCAGGTTTTCTAGATATATATATAGAGAGAGAGATTTCAGTTAGACAGGTATTCTTCATATCTTTCAGAGATCTTCAGAATGTGGCATTTAAAATGTTTTAAGAACTTAGAACTTTTCATGACAGTGAGACACATCTGCTTCTAGAAGCACCTATTACTTAAAGAGGAGGATGGGCATCAAAGAGGCTCCACAAGGAGCTTGTTCACCATTTTGACAAGAAACTGCTCTTGCCTGGACTGCTTGATGTTATGCTGTATAAACTGAACATGCAGGCCCCACAGATAAATGGCTGCTGAACTTGCCTAAAGGTGAGACAATCCTTTGGAGTTCCTGTTTTATGAAAGAGTCTAATAGACATTCAGCAGAACACAGGATACTATGGACTAGTGGGCTGAAGATGGATGCCCCCATGATACAGAAGAACTTCTGGTGACTGTCCGGGCAGTGAGATTACTCTGTCAGTTCTAGAAATTTGGATCTTGCTTGCAATTCACTTCCTGTTTACTTGGGTAATATTATGTTGTAGTAGGAGCGGAGGGCTGCGTCCCCGGCACCCGGCCGCTCCCACGGCTAGCTTTACCCGAAATAATTACTCGGAAACTGTATTCTTTTAAACACGGCTTGGCCCTTTAGCTCTAGCCCTTACTGGCTAATTCTGATATCCCGATCAACCCATCTCTAATAATCTGTGGGCACCGGTCTTACCGGGAAGATTCTAGCCTACGTCCATTCTGGGTCGGAGATTCATCGCATGCGTCTGCCCGGGAGCGGGTCATGGCGACTCTCTGCTCCAGAGAGCAGAGCTGTCGAGTCTCTGAGCTCACTTCCTCTTCCTCCCAGCATTCTGTTCTGTTTACTCCACCCACCTATGTTCTAAGCTATGAGCCAAACATTTTGTTTATTACTTAACCAATGAAATCAACAGATTGATATATGACACTCCCACATCAATATTATATCCTTCTGGAGTCTTTGATGGAGTTAAAGAATAGATAGTTATAGTTTTTCTTAGTTATGATAAAAGATAAAGTATATATAAATATTGTAATTCTTGCTTGATACCTGTTTTGTTATATGTAATTTTACTATGTTGAATCCAACTCTATGTACTGCACAATTAAGGAAATACGTAATTAATTTGATTCTGGGGAAAATGTGAACATGTTCTTCATGATTTATCACAGTGATTCCTAGAGAATGACTAATGTGTTCTGTAGTATCAATTATTACAATACTATTTCTCTTCAGACATGTATTCTTAATAAGGCTATCAAGAAAGATACACCTTTGGGAACTACAAGCATGTAGCCAAAGGACTTAAATAGGTCTGCTAGAGATGTTTTGCTACATTAGGTTTCAAATTTCTATTACATATAGTTGCATTTTCATAACAAGAAACAACAATAGGTTAGCTTAGAATTTTGAGTTTACTTACAATACTAAAGACATACAAATGATATGTTGGTATAAAAGTTTCTAAAGATGGCTACATCTTCTATTTTCCTTTCAGGTGATCCACTGTAAATTGACCTCTAAAGGATCTGAAAAATTTTGCTTCTTCAAGTTGACCTGTTGGAAAATCATCCCACATGTATATGAATGAAGAATCTGAATTGATCTAAGGTAGAAATTTTAAATTTCTACTGGTAAAATATTAAACTATACTGTCTAAATTTTTAAAAATATTATCAATATGGAAGAAATTATGAAAGTTATTTAAATCAATGTAATTTAGCAGTTTTTCCCACTGGTAAAATATTAAACTATACTGTCTAAATTTTTTAAAATATTATCAATATGGAAGAAATTATGAAAGTTATTTAAATCAATGTAATTTAGCAGTTTTTTTTTAATTTTTTGTCTTATGTTTGTATTTCCCCAGCTTAAGAGTTGTAATAGACAGATAAGTATCCTGAGTTTTATCCTGAGACCAAATCTTGTTTCTGTGTCCACTGAAAACTTTTATGAAAATATTCCATATATGATCTATTCCAATGTGAATTAGAGCTATGATTTCCATACTACCATCTCCAGAGATCTTTGCCCATGGACTTGTCCTGTGAATTTTGGTGGAAAGTCCTTTAACATAAGCAGTCAACCGAAAATCTCAAATCCAATGCTTGAATGCCCAGTAATATTTCTTTTGAAATTTTTTGTTGCTTTTTAAAAATATTTGTACATGCTTATTTTTGCCTTTTCCAATGCAGAATAAGATGCCACCATAATCTCTATATTAGTTTATTATTTAGTCAATAACATACACACATACACACACATGCATACACAGATACAGAGAGAAGGAGACAGAGTGTGTGTGAGAGAGAGGAATGGGGTGAGAGAGATCATAAACTGAGTGAGGGAGGAGGACAAAGAAAGAGAGAGATATAGAGAAGTTGTAGGAGGAAGCAAAACAGGGCAAGGGTCTCAGAGGGATGGAGAAAGAAGAGAGAATTTTATCCTTTTTCTACCCTTCTTTAGCAATCATCCTGACCGTTGGCCTTTTGATATGCAGTGTATTTGTACTATTAGGGCTAAGTATTCTGTAGAATCTAAGTCTCTTCACCTTGACATACTTTGGTTCTCTATGTTAACCATATACTATTGTAAATAGAAACATCTTTGTTTTTTGCTGAGAGATACATCAATCTATGGGCATATCCATAAGTCAATATTGGTCATTTTAATACTAAGTTCATTTAAGAGCATCCTAATGAAAGACTCTCCTATAGAACATCTAAAAAGTCTCTTTAGAAAATTCCTTCTATTTGCTAAAGCTAAAATTGTCTTTGAAGAACATAGCTAACATTTTTATATGCATCACATTTTGAAATCTATTAAGGTCAAAATGATTGAACAATGAGTGACTTTCATGATTAATTTGCTTCCCATGGCAAAGACTTTCATGACTGAAAAAACCTCTCATAGCAATATATTATTCTATACTAGCTAATACATATATACAATAGTATCATGGTCTTTATCTAGTACTTCTGGGCTAAAATTATTAAGGTGAAAAGCAGTTAAGAATAGTTGTGACTGCTTTGTTTTTTATAGAGTTTACAATATTAAGAATCATCTAACAAACTTCTGAGTACATTTCATAAAGATTTGACAAAGGTGGGAAGATGCATGCACTTTTGGAGGTACTCCATTATGTGGTCTAGGGTTCCATATTGAATCAAAAGGTTGTGGTAAGTGATGTGAGAGAATTTAACTCTTTCTGCTTCTAAACAACATAGGGAATGTAATTTTGCAGAATGTAAACCTGTTAAATATTTAAGGATAATAAAAATATTCATGAAAACGAAGGGATATTTTGTTGGAATAACATTAAGGAAATTCTGTGACATTAGGATCCTGACTTTAGAAAGCCACAGCAAATTAGGAATATCCTATCTGCATGAATATCAAATAGTAAACATAATGATGAAAGGCAGAAAAGGAAATTAGAAGATACAACTTTACAGGTCAGCCCTGTCTTCAGACGTATTGACAAGAATGCCAATTTAAACAAGGAAGAGAATAGGAACCTGAATAGTTTGGCTCAGTATATTATTTGATTGATTATTGTTTTAATTCCAAGCAAAGAGAGTGTAAATAAAACTCTTCCATTTACATTTCTGTTTTTCTTTTTTTTGCATTATATATATTTACATATGTGCATATCTATTATAGAAAACATGTATATTTAAGTAACACTAACAAATGAGGGGAAAGAGGTCATGTATTTGAAAGAGAATTGGGAAACTTTGGAGGAGGATGGGAAGATGTAAATAAATGCATTTCAGTTTTTCTTAACAATATTTTTGTATTTTAAATATTCATTGTTCTTTAAATGAAACCCAAGAAATGGTAAACTATGAAAACTATTTTCTAATCTTAAAATGACAGTGTTGAAAGACAAAAGAAGACTAATTTATGTTACATAGTGTTCTGGTTAGTTAGTCTTCATTTTAAGAGTCTATGTGTTAAGGTTATAGAGACCAACTGTAGAAAACTTACTTAGCAGCATAATATATATAATGTGATAAAAGCATCACTGGGTTGGAGGGAGATAAAAAGGGAAGGGGAAAATGAGGGAAAGAGAGTAAGGAGAAAGAGAGGGGAGAAGGACATACATAGACAAACATAGGAGGGAGGGAGTAAGGTAAAGAGATTGAGGGAAGATGAAATGAAAGTTGTATAAAAATGTTGAAGCTATTTGGGTAGTTTCTTTACTCTTTTCCACTTACTGTGTCCGTGTGTGTGTGTGTGTGTGTGTGTGTGTGTGTGTGTGTGTGTGTGTTCAGGGCTTTGACAATATCTATTCATTTTTCTTCATCTGACAGGCTTTGAAAACATATATTATGCCCAATATCACTGCAGTAACTGGATTCATCCTTATGGGGCTCTCTAATATCCGTGAACTACAGACTCTATGTGGAATTTCCTTTCTGTTAATATACGTGGTGATCCTAATGAGTAACTTCCTCATCATCACTCTCATTACCCTGGATCAGAAACTCCAATCACCCATGTACTTCTTCCTGAAGAACTTGTCCCTGGTGGATGTCTTTCTAGTGTCTGTCCCAATCCCAAATTTCTTTATTAGTAGCCTAACTCATAACAATTCCATTTCTACTCTTGGATGTGCATGTCAGTTATTCTTCATGGCCTCTTTTGGAGCAGAAGAATTATTCCTCCTGACAGCCATGTCCTATGACCGCTATGTTTCTATCTGCATTCCCTTGCATTATGACATTATTATGAGTAGTATCAACTGTGTGCTGCTGATGGGTGTACCTTGGGTCATTGCATTATTCTTTGCAGCCATATACACAATTCTCATATTTTCCATGCCTTTCTGTGGTTCTAATATAATCCCAGAGATTTTCTGTGATGTTCCTTCTTTATTAAGGATTTCCTGCTCTGACTCATTTGTAGCCATTTACACAAGTCTTGGGATTGCTCTGTGTCTAGGTGTCTTTTGTATCTTCTGTGTTGTGATCTCTTACTTTTACATTTTCTCCACTGTACTGAAGATTCCTACTGCTAAAGGCCAGACCAAAGCATTTGTCACATGTGTACCTCACCTCATTGTTTTCACTATTTTCATTGCTACTGTTTGCTTTGTCTATCTGAAGCCACCCTCAAATACAACATCAATTACAGACAGGTTGTTTTCTTTGCTGTACCCTATGCTATCTCCAGCCCTTAATCCAGTGATCTACACCCTGAGAAACGCTGAAGTTACTAGCGCTCTGAAAAGGCTATTTCAAATTTTCTACTCAAGAGACTCCTTTCACTTAACATGTCAAATAATTTGAGAGTGACAAAATTCATTAAAGTTTTCAGGGAACTTTTAAGATAGCTTTTGGTTGTGAGCCTAGCCTTTAGTAGTTGAACCATCTCTCCAGCCAAAGTTTTAAGATTTTTATCTTTGGAAAGAAATTAATAAATATCTACAATCACTTGATAGCTCTTTTATCATATTTTATAAACAGAAGATGAACACAACCATGGTTAAATGTGTCCATATCATAGAAAGCAAATTAACTCTCAAGAAAGATTCATACTTGGTTTCTATGAGATTCTAACTTGTTGTGAATCATTATAATAGCAGAGAATGCAACAAATTGAGTACAGTGCTTACTTGATATTTACCCTAGTTCATAATGCACCATTAGAAAAACTGTACAGAATATTTATAGAAAGATACTAGGTATTCTTAACCATTGTAATCTATTTGTGTCCTTTAGTCTAATGTCTGCAATTGAGGAAGTATTCACCTCTTCTGTGAAGGTAAATGCTTTCTATTGGAGGCTGTGAAGCTGTGGTGGAACCTATTATAACTATAGCAGAAATCACTTGATGATGACTGATTTTTTTCACTAGTGTGTCTGATGGGAAAGATTGCTTTTTATTGTTCTTTATCTTCTGAAGATTCTGTTTTGTTTTGTTTTTTAAAAAATGAACTTAGTGTTTAAAAAGAAATCAAGATCTCTTAATTTTCAACAATGTTGTCACTTTCAATTACGTTAATGATATTCTATAGTCAGATTGACAAAACGTGACTACCTGGAAACCTTGCATGGATCAGGTCAGTATTACGCTCCTCTCATTATCCTATCTCATTTTTGACAGAAAGATCCAACTATTCTTCTCAATCATTTAGAATCCAGAATAAAGAAATCCAAAGCTTTATAATCTACTCTGATGATTTGATACTATACCTATAAATTCAATACCAAGTAATATGTATCTCATTGAAGCCTATTGAAATGACTGAGATATCACCTTATACTGATGGAACTCAAGTAGTAAGCACAAATTATGGGGAAGTTAGACCATTTTTGCCAAATCATGATTTCAATCTCTATTTGTATATTACTTTTTCTCTCTCAAATTTAGAGCATATTAAGAGCCTGATTTAGGGCAAAATGAGAGTCAACTAAACCTGATTAACTTTATGATACCCTTAATTCACATCTGCCAACACACAAAATAAAAAAAAAATCACCTTTGAAAGCATGCCTCTCCTTGCAATGTCACTGACTCTGTTATGTGTTCATTCCTGGCATACTTTCATTTCTTAAATAAACTTGCTTACTCACCTGTATCTTTCCATAAATTATTAAATCTCAAAGTTGTCAATGTTAAAAGTCAAAGTTTTGAAACTCAGAGAAAATACTTCAATACAAAGAATTCTTTGTTCACATTTATTTTATTTTCTAAAATTTCCTACATGCATACTGTATCGATTTCATTTCATCTACACTCACTCTTCCTTCCAACTCATTCCTTGTACTTCCTGAATTTATCTCAAATCCATTTGTTCTATTTAAAAACTTATTGTTGTTTAAATGCACACACCAAAAACAACAATACTCCATGACTATTTCTCAGATGTGGTGTAAGAGAAAATTGAGGGGAGTTTCCCAGCTGATTGATATCTTGTGGTGTTCTTCAAGAAGTAAGTAAATGAACAAAGGGTTAGGCACTTGAGAGGGTAATAAGCTACATAAGAAGAAACCTTATATGTATTTCCACATTCAGAAATAAAACAGATAAACATTAAAACTATAAAAGTTCTCTTGCATAGACTGAGGCAATAGTGAAAACTTATAAATTACTTTTCTTTTTAGTAAGTTTAATTCTTTGTGGATTTCACATCATGCATTTTGTGAAATCCCACATGAAAAAACAGAGAAACAAGATAAAAAAGAAAAAAGGACTCTTGTCATAAAGACTGTAGTGTGGCCCCTTAAGTCACCCATTTTACCCTTTAATCCATCTTGACTTGCAAGTGTTCATTACCTTGAGTCATTGGTCTGCCAATGGTTTCTGCTACACCGCTGAGAGTGGAGTCTCACTAGGGCTCCTCTTGGATTTCCTGTTTTCCTAAATTATGAAGATCCTGCTGTTTTGACCTTTCAGATGTTCCAGGAGTTCATAGGTTTGCATGATGTTGGGGTGTGCCAACTCATAGCCTTGGTTCTGTGCCTGAATGGATGTTAGGTTGGTCAGTTTGCCAGCTTTCCCTCCTGTCACTACCCAGAAAAATTCTCCAGTTCAGCCATTCTAGCTCACCCGATTCAACCTATAGCAAGGATAGGTGCCTGTTCTCCTGCTCTCAGGTTCTCAGATTCACGGCACCAAGGTATATTTCCAGGGCCAGCTCTGTTGTTTTGTCCCAGCAAGGTAGGTTAACCTTTTCCCCAGTTCCTCTTAGGGAGGTAGGGTCAGCTCTACTGCTCTCACACCCTCAGATTTGGCTCACCTGCATCCCTGACCACAGGATAAACTCTCGTGTGCCGTCCAGGTGAGGTGAATGTCTGTGGTTAGGGTAGCACCATCTTTCCTTAGTTGGAGCATCAAGCTCTCCCCTGAGTCGGAGGGTAAGTTCTCCTGTTGAATTGTCCAGACAGGGCCATGGCCTGGTGTTCTAGGGCTTGCAAAGGGCTGGGCTGGCTCTGCACAGCTTGATTTCCACAAGCCCCTCTGATAAAATGGGCCACAGACATCATCCCAAACATCAGATCCAGGAACATTAATGCTAACATGACCCTTGGCCACTGTTCAGTGCCTCATGGACCTTGTGACAGCACAGACCATTCAAAATAATATAGACCAGGTGACTGTAGAGCCTTCAGTCACCAACATGGTCTCCAGACCCTGTGCATCTGGAGAGCCTTAAGTGGTAGCAGTAACTGTGGAAATACCTCAGACCACTGCCACAGCAGGGCCTCAGGCATGACAAGGCCCTATGCAGTAGCACATGATTAATATCCCCATGACCCCAGATGGAAACACCAGGCACACTGATCAGTATGGTCCATGCAGAAGCATGATCCTTGGATACCTACATGGTCTTAGGTAGTGATGAACTATGCTTTGTGGTAACTAGAGTCATTGACAACAACTCAGACCCTGGCTGCTACAGGTCTATTTGGCAGCAGTTCTGGCATGTTTGACACAATGGCCCTGCATGACAATGAAGGTCACTCAAAACAGCATGTCCTTGATGGGCACATGGATTTTGGATACCCTCATGGTCACAGATTCTGGCCCAGACCCAGACATCTATGTTGTCTTTAGTGACAAAATGGGCCAAAGTAATCCACACTGAACTTGACTCTAGTAGGACCATGGAACCAGACATGGTTTAGGCATCAGTCTGAAACATGGATTGTCAGTATGGCCTCAAGTGGCAGTACAGAGTTCTTAGACCAGCCTGGTCCCTAAGGCAGCCTGGCCCATGGACACCAACATAATCTCAGACGGCAGCTGAGACACCTGACATTGGCACATTCTTCAAAAGTCTCAGGAGCTACAAGTGTGAACACCCAATCAGGCTGGGGAAGGGTGATGGACCCAGATATGTCCTTGGTGGCAACCCTGGTCTGGAAAATACCACGACACCTGTTGACAGCACTAAGAAAAAGTGTGAAAACATATGAGCCTGTAAGTGATACTTTATAAGAAAACCTTAAACAATATTTAGATCAAAAATTCTGAGTGAACCCATTATATGAATTAAATGTAATCCTTATCAAATTGGTGCGTGGATAGCAAAGTCAAGGCTAAGTTAAACCTTCAGTTAAAATTTTCTTCAGTTAGCGTTTTAATACGTGTTCATATGCAAATACAATTTTATTTGCTTTGTGGCCCCCTACCTCACTTGTAACTGGACAAGAGAAAATTGGTAATGAGGGGAAATTATTAGACAAAACAACTAAAAATAACAACCTTTGGAGCAGTGTTACAAAAACTTCATACATTAGATGCCACTTAAAATACATACTCACATGAAGGTAATCCGAAGGATGCCAGCAAATGAGGGAGAGACAATGTCCAAACTGGCCATTTGTTTTAATCATATGAAGTTCTCAGTATCAAGATTGGGTAATGCCACACTGAATTGTTCTTTCATGGGGATGTCCCAGTATATCCTGGGGCTTTCCCAAGACTATAAGTTCCCAAGAACTGACAGCAATGCAACATTGCTTAAAACAAACTTAACCATCTCATTGAACATAAAGATGTTAATCTGAAGCCTACAGAGTGCCTTAACACCTAAACTCTAGTTTAGGTGTTAGGTGTTAAGTTTAATGCTGCCAAAGCAGAAATGTTAGCACCAATATCACCAGTGCAAAGGTGACTCTAAGTTTGTGGGAATCACCAAACAATATCTGAGTTGCCTTAAGGTCCATGCTACATGATGAAACTCATACCTATGACTGCTTTTGTAACCAGGAATTTAAGATGGAAAGCCCCAAGACATATGCTAACATAGAATACAACTGTTCTAAAAAAAGAAAAGAAAAAAATTTAAAATCTTAGTAATAAAATTATGCCTAATGATAATCTCCTATACTTATAGATGTGTTCATTGATCAGTCGTCATCAGGAAACCTTTCTCCTGCAGCAGGTGGGAACTAATAGAGAGACCGACAGTAAAGCATTATGCAGAGACTAAGGGGCCTTGGAGAAGTCAGCCTTAAATGGGATGTCTCCATCAAATCCTTCCTCTCTAGCCTCAAGGAGCCCCGTGAAAGAGGAAATACAAAGAGTAAAACAAGCAGAGTTGATGGAAGACAGTGACTAAATAAGATCCTCTAAATCAACATGATTTATGTACATATGATTTCACAAAAACTGAGGAACTATGCACAGGTTCTATATGAATGGATCTCAATATATGCAAGCATAGAACTGAAACAAAAAGTGGATACATGCCCTCATAGCTAACTCAGAAACAATCTCTAATTGATTACTACTTTCAATAAAGCTTGAGTTTCCTTTAAAGGGGTTTCACTTGATGGGCAAGCTACTGTTAAGGATAGCATACATTCCAAGCAGGAGATGGGTAAAACTATAAACCGAAGGGCATCCTTTGAGGTCCCTTGCCTCATAAATTTTTGTCAGGGCATTTTGTTTGTTTGTTTGTTTAAATCTTACTGTTATATATATTTCTAGTTTACCAGTCAAATCCTTTGCATATATATTCCTGCTTCCAATTTAGTGTTTTTTGTGGGTTTCTTCAGTGTTTGAGTGCTTGTGACTCTGCATCTATGTCAGTTATTTTCGACCTTTTCATGGGCTCTTTCCACTTTTTTATTTTGTGCTATTTTGATGCACTAGTTTTTTGTTTTAGCTTATCTTATATTATTTTATTATATTATTAACCCTTAGTAGTCTATTTGTTTTCTAATGAGAGAAAAAAAGGGATGGCTCTGAATGGGAAGACAGGTGAGGAGGGCTGTAGGTGAGGAAGCATAGAAAGTGGGTTAAGTATTCTGTATAGAATATGTAAAAAGTATTTCTTCAATGAAAGGGAAATGCTTTGTGGTGTGTGTTTTTCTATTTATATGTGCATGTGTGTGTGTGTGTGTGTGTGTGTGTGTGTGTGTGTTTGGTCAGTTCTCTTCCTCTTGAAAACCCTGATCAATAGAAGTATGTTTTATCTTCTAAGGAAAAACAAATTTTAACATGACTTTCTTCACAGCCTCGTTTATCTGTTTGTTTCTAAGACTATAGATGATAGGATTTAAGAATGGTGGAAAAACAGTATAAAATACAGAAAAAGCAATCTCATGAACTGCTTGTGAGGTTCCTGGAAATCTTAGATACACATAGGCACCAGAGCCAAAAAACATAGACACCACAATAATGTGAGGGACACAGGTGGAAAAGGCCTTCCCTCGCTCTCCTTTAACAGGAACCTTCAACACAGTTGACAATATGTGAATATACGATATGGCAATGAATGTAAAACAGCTACCACTGAACCCGATGGCAGTCAGAAGCATCAAGAGTTTGTTTATAAAGTCATCTGAGCAAGAAATTCTCAACAAAGAGGGGATGTCACAGAAGATCTGAGAGACAACATTGGAGTGACAGAAGGAGAGCTGGAATGTTTCGATAGTGTGTACACTTGCAAGGACAAGACAGATAAATAGGGAAGCCAGTGTCGTCTGAACACAGACTTGGTGGTTCATGATCACAGGATAGAGGAGAGGCTTACAGATGGCCACATAGCGGTCCTGAGCCATGACAGTGAGAAAGAGAATCTCTACACATGCGCAAAAGAAGACCAAAAAGACCTGTGCTGCACAGCCAAGCACAGAGATATTTCTGTGGCCAGTGAGAGAGTTGACACAGGCATTGGGGACAGTGACAGAAACATAGCATATGTCTAAGATGGACAAATTCCTTAGAAAGTAGTACATGGGTGTGTTCAGGGCCTGGTCAACTGTAGTAACAATGATGATGGTCAGGTTCCCTAACAGGCTGCCCAGGTACACCAGCAGGAACAGAACACTAAGTAGGAGCCTGAGCTCCCAAGTCTCTGCAAAAACCTCCAGGAGGAACTCGGTCACCAGGGTGGAATTGATCATGGTCTCAAAGTACAGGTTTATCTGAAAAAGAAAAACAACAACAGATAAAAACATAAAATATTGAAAGATTACTAGCATTGCTTTAATGTTCTTTATTTCAGTTTCCTAAAGCTTTTGTTTATGTGTGAAAAGTCAACTAATCATCTATTTGTTGCTTTGACTTCTGTATATTTTTCTCATCATGTTTAGTTGTTAATACACATTTATGTGCCAGACTTTCTAACTGAATTGTATGATGCTAAACCCTAAGCGTTGGTTTACATTATAATAACTTTCATAAAGCCTAGTTTCCTACCAAATATTAACTTGATTAATATATAGCAAGTTGCCCTTCCAAATAAACTACCTGCAACAATTAAAAATACCCAGAGAAAATTAAAATGTGGGATATAGTTTTAAAACTCAGTTTATATAATTATTATGATTTAAGTATATACATATGTACTTGCTTTACATTCTATTAGTATTTTCCTATATACATACAAATCTATATGTATATGAAAAATGATAGGTAATTGAGAGTGAAAAACGAGTCATGGAAGTAATAGAACAGGTAGGAAAAGAGAAATTAAGATGAGCATGGAAGAAGGGGGATTCTAAGCAATCATATCAAATTTTAGAATATCTGAGACTATCAAAATAGGTCATTTACCTGGAAACTCAAAGATAAATTTGCATGCTTTAAGCATTTCTTGGAGAAATCTCAGGTTTTCTTGAATATCACTCATAATATAGATGACAATTTAAATACCATAAATTCAAGGGTTTGTGTATATGAACAGTATCTACATACACATCCACAAAAATTATTAGAAATATTGTTTGGCAATATTTTGCTTGGGCAAAGAAAATTTTATACATAAAACTAGACATCTTTTATCTTCTTATAAAATAGACTTATAGCTTGTCTAACACTAATGTATAGTGTAGAGTGTCACACCAAATTCTCCCAGTAGTTATGGATATACACATATTCTCTGAATAATTCTCAATGGAAAAAAATAAGTTCAAAAAAATAAGTTCTAAAATTTTTAACCAATTATAGGGGTATTAAAGTACAAATGTTAAAGTATATGAAATTAAAGATAAACTGTGATTAGCTTTCTAAAATACTGTCACAAGTTTTATCAATTACTCATAGCATCCAAAAAGATACTTCCTAGAAACTACAGACCAAATCAGGAAGTTGCATCCATGTTTTTTTTTCCCTTTTGGCTGAATCATGCTATAGAAAAGAATGTTTCTGTCATATGATCGGGCATCTCTTGGGTATATTCCCAAGAGTGGTATTGCTGGGTCCAGGGGTAGGTTGATCCCGAATTTCCTGAGAAACCGAAACACTGATTTCCAAAGTGGTTGCACAAGATTGCATTCCCACCAGCAATGGATGAGTGTACCCCTTCCTCCACAGCCTCTCCAGCAAAGGCTATCATTGGTGTTTTTGATTTTAGCCATTCTGACAGGTGTACGATGGTATCTTAAAGTTGTTTTGATTTGCATTTCCCTGATTGCTAAGGAGGTTGAGCATGACCTTAAGTGTCTTTTAGCTATTTGAACTTCTTCTGTTGAGAATTCTCTGTTCAGTTCAGTTCCCCATTTTTTTAATTGGGTTAATTAGCATTTTAAAGTCTAGTTTCTTGAGTTCTTTATATATTTTGGAGATCAGACCTTTGTCTGTTGCGGGGTTGGTGAAGATCTTCTCCCATTCAGTAGGTTGCCTTTTTGTCTTAGTGACAGTGTCCTTTGCTTTACAGAAGCTTCTCAGTTTTAGTAGGTCCCATTTATTCAATGTTGCCCTTAATGTCTGTGCTGCTGGGGTTACACATAGGAAGCGATCTCCAGTGCCCATCTCCTGTAGGGTACTTCCCACTTTCTCTTCTATCAGGTTCAGTGTGTTCGGACTGATATTGAGGTCTTTAATCCATTTGGACTTGAGTTTTGTGCATGGTGATAGATATGGGTCTATTTTCATTCTTCTACAGGTTGACATCCAGTTGTGCCAGCACCATTTGTTGAAGAGGCTTTCTTTCTTCCATTGTGTACTTTTAGCTCCTTTATCGAAAATGAGGTGTTCATAGGTTTGTGGGTTAAAATCCGGGTCTTCTATACGATTCCATTGGTCGACTTCTCTGTTTTTATGCCAGTACCACACAGATGAGGATAGGGAACCTGAAACGACCCTATCCTAGAGCAATACTGACGAATATCTTGCATATCATCATAGAACCTTCATCTGGTGATGGATGGAGATAGAGACAGAGACCCACACTGGAGCACTGGACTGAGCTCCCAAGGTCCCAATGAGGAGCGGAAGGAGGGAGAAGATGAGCAAGGAAGTCAGGACCACGAAGGGTGCAACCACCCACTGAGACAGTGGGGCTGATCTATTGGGAGCTCACCAAGGCCAGCTGGACTATGACTGAAAAAGCATGGGATAAAACCGGACTCTCTGAACATGGCGAACAACGAGGGCTGATGAGAAGCCAAGGACAATGGCACGGGGTTTTGATCCTACTTCATGTTCTGGCTTTGTGGGAGCCTAGCCAGTTTGGATGTTCACCTTCCTAGACATGGACGGAGGGGGGAGGACCTTGGACTTTCCACAGGGCAGGGAACCCTGACTGCTCTCTGGACTGGAGAGGGAAGGGGAGAGAAGTAGGGGGAGGGGGAGAAGAGTGGGAGGAGGGGGAGGGAAATGAGAGGCTGGGAGGAGGGGGAAACTTTTTTTCCTTTTCTCAATAAAAAAAAATTAAAAAAATATGAAACAAAGGGAAAAAAAGAAATAAACATAAAAGCCTTTTGTGAAGAATTTGATATGTTTATTGAGGTAGAATATCAAAGGATTATACGAAATTAAATGGTTTCTCCTGGTGAGAAATTAGGGATTTGGATATTGTTATTATCACTAATATCTATTGTAGGATAATAGATTTTGTTGCTTTATTCCTTTAAAATTTGTATACATAGTCCATTTTGTTAAATTAAAATTTTTTATAAGCATTAACTCGAAAAAAAAGAAAAGAAAAGAATGTTTCGTCACATACCAAGAGCATCCTCTCACAAAGATCCATTATGTATATGCCAGGATAATCATAAACCCCTTTTTTTGCAAAAGCATCGGATGACATCTGTGAGAGTTTTTAAAACTCTTGCCATGCATATGTTTCAAATGTGAAACAAATGTTGGAAGTTATATGACAATGACAATATAGTAAACAGAAAATAGTGTTGCAATGTGATTGGCATCTTTACTGCAAAGGAAAAGTGAAAGTAGGTGATTGATAAGTGACTATTAGGAGTGTGAATAGGTTTGTGAGTTTATCCATGGGAAATCTCTTACAATTGCTTTGAGCGGCTGTGAAAATTAATGGTACTGGTGGTTCTTTTGAGAAATTGAAAGTGTGGATAAATTCAGTCGCCTTTAGCTGTTTTGCTCATTCCACTCAGCAGTTAGTTCTGACTCATTTTTAGTGAATGTTATTTGAATTACTGGTGAAGTATTTTTTTTCTCAGAAGACTAGGTGATTATACTGCAATTATTTACTCTGTTTTCAGAAGTTAAACATTGGTTAAAAACAGACTTTAGTCAAGTATACTATACCTGGAACAGGAACTGAGATCAGAAACAGGAAATGTGTGGTTTCGAGGCAAGAGTGCATGCTGGGGCGAGGGAGTGCAAAGTGAAATACAAGAAAGAAGTGATTTGTAAAAAGGGAGACATTAAATA
Source organism: Microtus oregoni (assembly GCF_018167655.1). Taxonomy (NCBI): domain Eukaryota; kingdom Metazoa; phylum Chordata; class Mammalia; order Rodentia; family Cricetidae; genus Microtus; species Microtus oregoni. Next base: position 9,095,866 of record NW_024543059.1, on the reverse strand, counting down.
TTTGTTTCACTATTAGTCTGATAGACTGGGAAGTAGCTTCTTTTGTATGTAAACATTACATTCAACTATTTTTATCCAAAACCAAAGTATCAAAACTCAATTTTAAGATAAAGAGGTCTATTTTTTGAAACCACAAGTAGCCAAGAAAACAGCTCTACAGGATACAGATTGTACCCATCAAGGCTGTAGTAATGAGTTTATTTATCTCTCCTAAATTTGAATTTTCTTTTCTTGGTATTTATATACTTAAAAATGACACATTGAGTGCCATAATTTTAAAGTCACTTGCTGCATCATTTTAAGTGAACATAGCATCTTTAAAAATAATTTTACATCCTTCGAGTCAAAAGATATCATCTCTTTTTTATTTTGTTGCCTTTTGAGATTCATAGATGGCTACGTGGTCAATAGCTTGTTGTTGTGGTGTAAGACCTGGGTTTGAATCCTGCCAGCCACGTGGAGGTTCATAACTACCTGTAATTTCACTTCCAGGGGAAATTATGCTTTCTAATATCCATAGGCAGTAAACATATACATCCTGCATTGTAAGCACTTGCAGACAAAACACTCACATACAAAAACTAAAATGAATAAATAAATATAAAGAATGCCAGATAGCGATGACACGTGCCTTCTAATCCCAGCACTCAGAAGGTAAAGGCAAGGGAGATTGATGAGTTCAAGGCCAGCCTGGATTACAGAGATAATTTCAGGACAATCAGGGCCGCACAGAGAAACCCAGTTTTCAAAAACTAAATCAAAACTAACAAAGCAAAAGCAATAATTTGACAGTTGCCCATGTATCATACCTTGATTCTTTTAATTTTACTTTACTTTCTACTTTTTTACTAGATATAATTAAATTAAGTGAAATATTTTATCTGTTTAAACCAAGAGATATAGAGTGTCAGAAAAAGAACCATTTGTGTCCTCTTTATAAAAGTCTATCCTGATTGACCCACACACGTGGTAGGGATGGAAAACAGGTATTGCTAGCATAAGGAAACCTAAGGAAAATAGAAGGAATATTCTTTTATCAGATATTATAAAATTTAAGTTTAAAAAATTGTCTCTGGAGTCAGAGACCATTCCCAAATAAAAGGACTCCAAAAGGAACTAATTACAATCACAGATACTGTGCTTTTGAACAGAGAGCAGCTCGATTTAACAGCAAGCTGGCAGATTTGAAATCAGTACCACAATGGAGATAGTACTGTTTTGAATACTCAACCTTCAATAGTAAGTCTTACTGAAAATAAATTTTTTAAATTGTAGGTATGAACACCATGGAACAAGAGGACTTAACATAAATATATGGAGATTTTACCTCCCCGGGCGGTGGTGGCGCACGCCTTTAATCCCAGCACTCGAGAGGCAGAGGCAGGCGGATCTCTGCGAGTTCGAGGCCAGCCTGGTCTACAAGAGCTAGTTCCAGGACAGGAACCAAGAGCTACGGAGAAACACTGTCTCGAAAAATCAAAAAAAAAAATTTTACCTCAAGAGTGTCAGGATAAATATGCACTAAGTATTCTCCAACAATAATTCATCAGTACTTCAGCACCTGTGGAGATATCTGTATTATGTCTTTCATCCATTTACAGCAGAAAAGGATTGTCCTGGAGAACATTATGCTGAGTGAAATAAGCCCAGCACACCACATAATGAGACAAAATATCTCTTAACAAGTCAAGAGATAAAGCAAACAACTGCAAGTTTGTTTATTTAAAGAAGCAAGTTTTGACAAGACTGGACATACACTGGGTGATTTGGATATTGATGAGAAACTAGCTTAATAAGAATGAACATTCTATCAATTGAATACTTTGCGTTGCTTATTTGATATGTTAAGCATTGCTTATCTTTCTTAAATATGTCTTGCATATGATTTCCATATGTTAAACATATAATTATAGCAAAAATTGTGAAAACACTAAGGACTAAATAAACTAAAACACTGACGACTAAAGTCATAAGGTTCCAGTCAGGAAAAAGTCTTTATAAATACTACTGGAGTTTTTTATAATTAGTTGAGGGCAGGTGCTGTCTCTGCAGAGGAACTAGATTCAGATTACAGCACCTACATGGTGGCCCACACCATCCATAAATCCAGATCTAGGGGATATAGCATTCTTTTCTGGCCTCTAAAGGTATGCACGCAGCTGATATGCAAAAGTTCATGCAAGCAAAACCTACATATACTTGCATTTAGGAATATATTTGTACATTTACATACATGTATATGTAACAACAAATAATAAAAGGCATGATATTGAAAGAAAGCAAAAAGGGCATAAAGAATGGTTTGAAGGGAGGGGGAAATATAATCATAATTTTACAGAAGAAAGTTAATATTTAAAACCACTTTCAAAGTAATACTTGTATAAGATTATTTTACACTATCCATATACACATCATATTATATGTGTAATACATACAAAAATATATTCACATTATTGCATATAGTATTTTTTAAAAATACAAATCTATTTTGTGTTATATAAAATGTTTTAATCCTTAAGTCATTTTTAGGATTTGTTTATGTGTAGTTGTACACATTTTGCAAATTTTGAATAAAGAAAAGAATATTTGAAAGTACAAGCTATTATATAGGTGACATAGAAACACAATGATTTGGTTCTATATGTGATATTTTAATTACCATAGTCCATGATACTACTCTCGCCTTTTAAATGTAACTTCTATACTGTAGCAATATTTATCTGTGATGGCTTTATGTAAAGTGGTGGAACACTGTCTTCACACATTTTTAAATGATATTGCTGATTATTTCTTAGATAAAAATGTAATTTTTCTCAAATATTCAGGACTTGCAATTGTAATTCCATCCCTTCTTAAAACATTTCAAACTGATGTGGGGGATTTCTGGGAAATCCCTAGTAGGTAACAAGGAAGTTCAGGGTAATAGCTATGTTCAAAGGACACTCACCAAAGTAATGATCATCATTGTAAATTAGAATGAAGCTCTCTGTTTTTAAAGTTTTCAAATCAAAGTCTTAAATACAATTCGTCCTGTCATTCTCAGGTTAATTGAAGTCTCCAGATGAATAAAACCCCATTCTTGCCTCTTAAAAATTGGCTAGTTTTGTTCCTTTTTTATTTACATATGGACATCCTCTTGAGTGCAAAGGTTCTGGAACACAGTTCTTAATTGGGACAAAATGCCCAAAGGTAATATAGGTAGATAATGATTTTAATAGAACTAGTAACAGTGGACCCAATTAAAATAAAGAAATAGACACAAGCAGAAAGACCAGACAAGGTATCACCTGAGGCATCTGAAAGTGTGGAGATCATGATGGAGATATCGAAACTTAGTGGGGAGCACAAGGATAGTCTGAAACAACTGAAAATTGTTTTGGGCACCTATGGTGGGGGTTGAGAAAACCAGAGTATCAAGGAACATGTGTACACTGGATGTCCATCTCATGAGGTTATATAGAGAAACAAGGACTCTTTGGGGAACCTTTTTAGCGGCTATGTTGTGTCCTGAAGGAGAAGCCAGCTGTGTCAATGCATACTGACCATTTGAGTGGGGCTGAAATGGAAGTAATGGGTTAAATCGTTTGATGGAGAAAATTTTAATGTAATATAACATTGTTTGGGATGTGGTTATTTATCACTGTCTGTTGGGATTTATAATGAGAATTCAATTAATTTGGCTAAAATAATATGCAGTTTGTGAATAAAAGAATATGAACAATGGCAATGGTAAAGCTATGGACAAAGAGAGTACAGACAAAAGATCTGTAATTGTTTAAAAAGATTAGCCCAATTAAGAAAAAATGAGCTATGCACTGCTGTAAAGGAAAGATACCTTGAAATCCAAACCCTACCTACCAAAGGTTGTAAATTAACTGTGTTCAGACTGATTCTAAAGGAGAAATATGGGGTTGATTATTTTACTAGCAGACTCCCTGCTCAAAACAACCACATAGAGTATTTTCTCAGGTTCCAATACTAAGCCACACAGAGGTCATTTTATCAGTGACAGATGAGGCCAAATTATATCTTAAGCTTCTAGAGTAACTGCAATTTATCCTGCATTTGATGCCAATTTGACTGGAACTCAAAATGCCAGGGTTTTGGAGCCTTGGAAGATTATAGTAAGGTTTAAGAATTCCAATGAGATCAGGCAATGAGTGTCATGTTTGAATTTCTTTGTGGACGCTCTGTGTGGTCTTTACAGGAAACTATGAAGACAAAGTTAAAGTTAGCGTGCAAAATTTAGCATATTGGAGATGCAAAGATGATGATGTGCCTGCCTTGGAAAACTGTAGCCATAATGTGAACCCAGGCCAAGAGAGGTCATATTTGTTACAGGAAGAAGAAGTAGAACAGTACAACTATCCATCTAATTAAAAGATGCAACCATGGTGTTGAAATGTGTGGTGTTTGCATTGATGGATCTTGAGAGTTCCTTGATCTAGTCTTGTTTTCCTACCATTTTTCCTTTTGAAGTGAAAATGGTTATTTTGAAGTATTGTATATTGGAAATATGTAAATTAACTTTCAGTTTTACAGGTGTTTATATTAAGAGAGTCGTTTGGGTTGCAGAAGGGACTGTAGGCTTTGAAACATGTTAAAATGATTGAGTTTAGAGTATTCTTATGTATTTTGTTTTGAGAAGACTCCTGTAATAAACATTAACATTCATGACTCCGTGATGGAACTACTATTCATGACCTAAATCTCAACAGGTAGACAACATTATGAAATGAAAACAAAGGACCAATCCAACAAATTCTGTAGTTTTGGGAAAAATCTCTAAGTGTACTAACCTTGTATTTTGACGTCTCTAGTTCTGTTTATGTCTCAGTGTACTTGTGAACAAGAGTATTTTCCCAGGATGTTATTTTTATGCTTAAAAGATACTCCAGGGGAGATTTGGTGCTAACTTGGAATCTGAAATGTAGAGTGTGGTTTCAACATCCTAATGAAAACTTTCTGCTGTCTAAAACTTGTGTTCAATGAGTTTTCTCTGGTGGGTACCCATCATTTTTGTAGGTCCCACAGATTTAGAATCACAGATATCAGACTTCAAGACATAAAGGTGTGGTGTGGGACAATTCTGTATTCTGTCAATTATGTTTTAAATAAATGTTGTTTGGCCAGTAGCCAGGCAGGAAGTATAGGCAAGACAACCAGGCAGGAAGTAGAGGTGGGATGATGAGAACAGGAGTATTCTGTCAAGAAGGAAGCCCTTTCTGTAGTCTTGTCCCAACCACAGAGGAAGGAAGATGTGATTGCTCCTACTGAAAAAGGTACCTAGCCATGTGGCTAACAGAGATAAGAATAATGGGTTAATTTAAGTTATAAGAGTTAATAGAAGCCTGAACTAATGGACCAATCGGTTTGTAATTAATATAGATCTTCGTGTGATTTCTTTGGGGCTAAATGGCTGTGGGACCTGGTAGGAGGACAGAAACCAGGCAGGGCAGAAGACTCAGTCAACAGGAGTGGGTTCATCTTAGAGCCTCTCAGCGTATGGATTTGTGTGGTTGTCACAGGGCTTCTACGGTGCATAGCCTGAGAGGTTCCAGGTCTCCAGGGTTTCCTTTGATTAATTGCTATATAAAGTGTATGAGGAATTTAAATTTTCCAACTCAAAAGTAAACAAAATTTAAAGTTGCCTGGTCTTTTACCTCAGGAGGTAAATCTTTGGTCTGGCCATACAGCAGAGGGTGGACACAGTCACTGAAATAAAGTCAGAGAACGGCATGAGATGTTACTGAATTCAGTGCCACTCTGTTCAGGTGTTTGAATGTTTAGTGGTCACACCTGGTTGTTTTACTGTGTTTCTCTCTCTCTCTCTCTCTCTCTCTCTCTCTCTCTCTCTCTCTCTTTTTCCCTCCCTGTGTCCCTGTGTTTCTGTATGTCTTTCTCTTTATTTCTCTTGGGTCTGTTTTCCTTATTTTCCTTATTTTTTAGTTGTTTCTCTGTTGTGAGAGCCTACACACAGCACCCAAACCCAGCCTTGCTTAAGACCTGTACTCTATCGCTGGGTTCTGAACTCTTTCTGCTCTGACAGGTTGGTCAGAGATATTCAAAGATTTATTGTTTCCACTCTGGAATACTCAATTGTTTATTATTTCAGGTCCTCCTCAGGGTCCAGGTCATTCTTGATCCCTGTCCGTGTGGAGGCAGGGAAGGATCAGGAATCTCATCCAAAAACACCTGTTGTCAAAACAGAATGAAGATAGGGAAGGGAAAATTGTTCCATTAATTGTGTTAATTCTCTCCAAAATTAGCCCTGGAGTAATGGGGAAAAAGTAAGTACCATTCCCCTGTCTTTTCTGACTTGCCACATTTTCATCCAATAGTCTCTGTAGTTGCAAACTCAAAACCCACCATTCTCTGAAAAAAAGTAGAAAAACTTCCCCTAGCTAGGTCAGGGGATGACTGTAGGATATTGTAACCTTGAAATAATGCAATCATTTTCTGTCCAACACTGACCAAGGAGATTTTAAACCAAAGGTAGTTGGTAAAAAAAATAAAGAATTCTCTATTGCCCAGTTTGACAAATAATTAGAAAACAACTTTTTAAACATTTAAAATAATTAAAGGTATAAATAAGCCCCAGTATTGGAATTTTTGCATAAACTGAAAGTCAAAGTCACGTTCCCTGTGGAATAAAAATAAATGCAAAGATGGAAAGTAAACAGAGATTCTAAATATAGTATTTTATTGTGTTTTATTTCAATTGACTTTTAAGGAAGGAGCAACAGCTGCTCAATGACATTTGAGTACACATGCTGCTAAATCAATCCAACCTATATAGTTTGAAAATGTCTCGAGTTCAAAATTTAAGTCAGAAGATATGTTACTTTGGAGAAGAAGTTTTGCTTTTATTTCCCCAGGAAATGAGAGGCTGTAGACTCATTCTGCTTTAAGGAAAGCAAAGTGTAATCAAGGAAAATGCCCTGAAAAATCTCTAATAGAAGTGGATGTCCCAGATGATGTTACATTATAGAATGCCTCTGCTGCAGTTTCCTCTGAGTTCTACACCTAGAACTGCTTCACGACTGCTGGCTGAGATGATCCAGCCTTACAGAATACAGTCAAGACTTGATCATATCCTAAATTTTCTTTGACCCTCCATAAGATTATCAACACTGCCAATCAGCAGGAAGTAGCCTAGCAAACTACTCCCACATTCCCCAAAAAATGGATTATGTATGTTTTTATTGTTGTTGTTGTTTGATGCATTGGTTATAACTTTTTATGGATAACGATCAGGAAAACAGTTAAACAAAGAGATTGGATTCAGGTTATAATTTTGAGAAGAAAAGCAGGGAAAATGCTACGGGAAAACACTCTTTTGCAATTTAAACATTTGTCACTCATACAGGTTTAGTCAAATGCTGATTGTCAAGTAGCCAGGGAGGAAATAAAGTTGGGGCAACAAGACTAGAGAAATTTTGTAAGATGAAAAGCAGACAATAGCCAGGTATGGAAGAAGCAAGATGAGAATGCCTCAGTGAGAAAAAGTACCAAGCAATGTGATTAAACATAGATAAGAATTATGGGTTAATTTAAGTTGTAAGAGCTAGTTAATAATAAGCATTAGCTAAGAAGCCAAACATTTTATAATTAATATAAGTCTCTGTGTGTTTCTTTGGGACTGAACAACTACAGGACTGGGCAGGATCGAAATTTCTGTTTATATAATAATAAGTTTTAAAATGGAAAAACTCATAGTTGTACTTTATACACTAAAAAAAATATTTACAGCAATGGTTTTCTGTTGTAACAAAAATAATGTTTAAAGAGGCAACATCTTGGTTGTGGAATTTAAGTAATTTGAACAGTATCAAACTTGTTTTCTCTGTTTTGTTTTGATAATGCATATCACCCTATGTTATTTTCTTTACAAGATTTAGTATTCTTTTGGCAACAATAGTCTTTACTTTTCCCATCTGTGTGAGGCTCTACCACTTTTAGGAAGCTCCTCAGTTTTGTGCTCTACTGTAGGTTATGACTTTTCTTTTACATTACGAAATAATTTATGATTTCATAAAAGATACAAACTCAGTATGAGCTTTATTTTTGTATTGCTGTTGTCATATTGCAGATTAAAGCCTTTCAATGCTAATTCAGTTAATACTTTATATGCTAAAGATTATGACTTAAGAAAAATCCTATTGGAGGCTGAGATATCAAATGATTCATCCCCATAACTACCTTCAAGATCCCAGACTATAGGCAATGACAACTAATGAAGTCATTAGGGGCACCATTCACAGTTCCTGTGGTGACATTTCTTGTCCTGTAAAGAATTTCTGCTCTTCTCTAGTCCCCAAGGGAATACATTTTGACCCTCAACAAAGAGAATTCCTCAGGGAATCTATTTAGTTGTCTCAAGGTTCTAGGATGATGAAATCATAATTCTTCTCAGGAGAGGAACTCTGAACTCACTTTTTCCTGTAATGTGACCACAGTAGGAAATTACACATGAGAAATACGAAAGAATGTGGTGCTACCAAGAGTACCAAGGCTGCCTCATGGACAGTAACACAACAAGGAGAAGACACATGATTTCCTCTGAGTTTCCTGAGGAGTGTACTCACTTCTTAGCTTTGCTGAAAATGGAAATTCAGAGTGTGATTAACTGCTAATACTAAAGTTGTGTAAAATGACAATTAAGAACACTCCAGGTAAGTGCACTGTGGAAGAATTGTATGTGTCATTCCTCAAATGTTTATGGGTAATAGCGAGACCACCCAAATATCTGCCAGTAACATTTTTGTGATTTACATAATGTTATGAAGACAGACAATATTCTTCCTCATGTATATATTTTGTATGTAGGGTGAATGACATATCCTAGAAGGTAAAATAAAAAACTGTGTATGAGCTGCTTTTATTTTTTTATTTTATTTTTTTAGCTGCTTTTATTTTTGACTATTAATAGAAGCTTTTGCTCATTTCAAGTTCATTTTCTCTGTCTTTCAGTTCTCTTCTAACTTACATGAGTGGAAAAATGTACTCTTTTGTCAATCCTAATAGCAGAATTAGAACCACGTTGTGTTTTAGTAAAGTAATAGGGACTTTGGGAGGGGATCACATCAGTCTAGTTTCACACACACACATTCTGGTTAAATTATTTTAAAATAATTAATGTAGCCTTTCTTGTTAATGATGAAATAAAAGCAATATAATATCCCTTTCCTAAAAACAATAGAAACCATTTGGAATATTGCCTTTTATATATAGCAATACATAATATTACTCTTAAAGACAAGATTTTTTTAAAAGAGAAACATTTTTTAAATTAGTTCTAATTTATTTTTTATTATAAAATGTTTTCTTGAATTGGATATTCTCCTTAATTTCTCAAACTTTTTAAAATTAGTTTATATATGAATAGCAGAAGTTTTTTAAACAACTGAAGGAATAGCCTCAGTAATTTTAGGGAATTAGTATTTGTAGCTTCTGGTAGGAAAAAATAAAATATTGCCAAAATACTGACATTAATTTGTCTTTGAATTATGTCTGAGAAAAAGTAACTTCCAAGAAAATTTCTCCTCTATATAAATAATATTACTGGGTGTAATTACCTTTTGTAATGAAGGATGAAATACATTGAATTAATGATGTTTTATTTCTCAAAATCTCTAGAAAGCATTGAAATAAGAAGTGGCAGGCAGAAGAAAAAAATGACAATTTCAATTCTTCTGTTGATTTCATTGTTATGTGACATATTTACACAGTGTATTTTATTGTAAAGAGCTCATAATCAAACAACATTGTGAATGAAAATAATATTTCATTAGGTTTAAGATTTTTAAACTTTGTAATCATCACTTGGATATTTTTTACATGGATACATGTAAATATATCCATGGTAAATTCTTATGAATTCTATAAGTTTTTATTCTGATCAGTTTGAGGAAATAGGAAGACATGAAAATAATAAAGAGAAAGAAGTCAGAGACCAGGCAAGTTAAATTGATGTTCAGGAACAAAATGTCTGTTTAAACTCATGTCCTTATCTCCCTCCACTCATAAATTTATATGCAAATAAAGACCACAGATTTAAAATCAGGGTAGTCCTTTGTCTAACAGGGTGCAATGTACTGCCAAGGCTGTCACCGGCAATTGCACCAAATATTGATTGTTGCATCTGTTCATTAGGAAACAATGTCCTAAGTGTCAGCTGGTGCCATGTTCTTCCTTAGTCTTTAAAACAACTTTTCAGGGTTCCACCAATGCCCTAATACCCTTGTGATATGATGGTGGGAGAGTGAACTGTTTACTTTGATTTCCATTGGAAATTTGTTTGTAATATGAAGCCAGACAATAAATGTATATTACGGGTGAGATTGTCAGTTATGTTTCCAACAGCTTTCGTTTTCTCTGGTTGCTAGGGATCACTTAGGGTCACGACATAAATGAACAACATGGCACAGTCCTGATCCTCACCCACCTACAGTCACCTGAAAGCGGTTGTTCCCTCCCAGAGCAGAGACGAACGATGGATGTAACAAACAGAACAGCCGTGGCAGCGTTTATTTTTCTAGGATTTCCAGGCTCTTCCGCGCTGCAGCTGGCATTATTTGTGATGTTTCTCACTGTGTATTTGCTGTCTCTACTGGGGAACACTCTCATAATTTTCCTTATCCTGATGGATTCCACACTGCAGACACCCATGTACATTTTCTTAGGGAACTTGTCCTTCCTGGAGATCTGGTACACGACAGCCACAGTACCTAAGTTGCTGGCTACATGTGTCAAAAAGTTGGTCGCCATTCCCGTTGCGGGCTGTATTGCTCAGTACTACTTCTTCTTCTCCCTGGGGGCCACTGAATGCATCTTGTTGGCCGTGATGGCTTATGACCGGCATGTGGCTGTATGCCGTCCTCTCCACTACTCACTTCTCATGAGTGGACAGATTTGCCTGAGGTTTTCAGCTGGATGTTGGATTGGGGGCTTTATTGCCCCTTTGCTACCCACCATACTCATCTCTCAGCTCAACTTTTGTGGCCCTCAAAAAATCAACCATTTCTTTTGTGACTCGGATCCTATCTTTAAACTCTCCTGCTCGGACACCTTCTTGGTGGAGGCCTTGGGTTACACCTGCAGCTCTGTGGTGATTCTCAGCTCTTTCCTTCTCACAATGAGCTCTTATGGCAACATCGTGGTCACAATAATCAAGCTATCTTCCCTGGAGGCTAGGAAGAAAACATTCTCAACCTGTGCTTCCCACCTCACAGTGGTTACCATCTATTACGGCACCATAATCTTTGCTTATGTCCGCCCTCCAGCCAAATACAATTTTACAGTTGGAAAAGTGGTCTCAGTGTTCTACTGTGTGATTACTCCATTAGTCAACCCTCTCATATATACCCTGAGAAACAAAGATGTGATGAAAGCTTTCCAGAAACTTCTAGTACAAAAGAAATTTCTATTAAACAGAAACATGCAAGCGCTTTGAGAAGGCAATGATTAAGTTTTGTTTAAAGAGAATTCTCAGATCTCATTTGCTCATGGTAAGTATTTGAAATTAAGAAATGGAATTCTTATAAGCCCACCTCTGCATATTATATGTTTTTCTTTAAATTATATTAAAAGTTATTTATAGCTATCCTATTCATTTTGTTTAATACAGTACCATAGTGTAAATATTGAAAGCTTTTGCCAATAGACTATTCACAATGGGTTTATTTCAAATAAATATTTTTTTTAAATATTACACCTTGGCAAGAAGCCTAGCCTATTAAAATCTTTATTAATTTAAGCAGTGTTTCTCCAAGAGTCTGCTGAAAACTCAATAAAAAATACCTCAAAAATCATTTAATAATCATTTACTAAACACATATGGTGAGCCAAATACTATGTTTAGCTTTTACAATTATTTGTTAGAATAGACATAGCTAGATAGCCTCACTAGAAAAAAAGATTAGATAAATATAAAATTTTGAAAAACATGAAATTTTAAATAAATGAATATAACTTAAAAAATTAACACTTTCTCTGTGATTAAAATGTTTATTCAGGTCAGAATGACATGACCTAAGAATGGGATATTTAACCATTTGAAATAATCATTAGACTTTTAGAGATGTTCAAGCAGATGAGAGTGCAATAAAAATTAATTTAAGTGCTATGTGCCCATAATCTTGAATTCTGAGGATACTGAGTCAGTAAAATCATGATTTCATGCAACATAGCACACTCCCTCCTCTTGAAAAAAGAAAAATAACCAATATTATTTTGAAATAATAAGAAGGAACTGTAGGGTTTTCATTGTTTTATATGATTTTTCTTTGTCAATTAAGAAACTGAATGGTCTTTATTTATTTCAGTGCAGTTTAGGAATAAAAGAGATAACAAAGTGATGAAAGAAGCTAATCACAAACATCTTTATGGTGAGAGCTCACACGGCAGCCCCTTTAGTGTTGTACCTTCTAAGAGTGGCATTGTGACTGAGCACCATAAGAATGCTGGAAGAGAATGCACATTACCACCCTAGATCCAGAATGAGAATCTGCAGTGCCAAAAAAAAAAAAATCACCAGCTGATATTGCCCAGAGTGAATCTTGAAAATCACAATTTGAGGCGATTAAGAGATGAAAATAAAGTCACAGCTCTTTGTACATGTTCACTCTTGAAATGTTTCTTGAACTCAAGCACAAAATCTTTCTGGAATACATAGAAATTAGAATTATACCTATACTCCTTAATGTGTTTCACAATATAGAAACAGAAGAGTCATTGCCAAACTCCTTTTATGAAGCTACAGTCACTCTGATACCAAAACCACACAAAGACTCAACCAAGAAAGAGAATTACAGACCAATCTCACTCATGAACATCGAAGCAAAAATTCTCAATAAAATACTGGCAAACCGAATCCAAGAACACATCAAAAAATTATCCATTATGATCAAGTAGGCTTCATCCCAGAGAGGCAGGGCTGGTTCAACATATGAAAATCTATCAATGTAATCCATCATATAAATAAACTGAAAGAAAAAAACCATATGATCATTTCTTTAGATGCTGAAAAAGCATTTGACAAAATTCAACACCCCTTTATGATAAAGGTCTTGAAGAGACTAGAGACACAAGGTTCATTCCTAAATATAATAAAAGCAATATACAGCAAGCTGTACATTAAGTTAAATGGAGAGAAACTCAAAGCCATACCACTAAAATCAGGAACAAGACAAGGCTGTCCACTCTCGCCATACCTCTTCAATATAGTGCTTGAAGTTCTAGCAATAGCAATAAGACAGCATAAGGAGATCAAGGCGATTCGAATTGGAAAGGAAGAAGTCAAACTTTCGTTATTTGCAGATATGATAGTGTACATAAGCGACCCCAAAAACTCTACCAAAGAACTCCTACAGCTGATAAAAACCTTTAGTAACGTGGCAGGATACAAGATCAACTCCAAAAAAATCAGTTGCCCTCCTATACACAAAGAATAAAGAAGCAGAGAGGGAAATCAGAGAAGCACCACCTTTCACGATAGCCACAAATAGCATAAAATATCTTGGGGTAACTCTAACCAAGGAAGTGAAAGATCTATTTGACAAGAACTTTAAATCTTTGAAGAAAGAAATTGAAGAGGATACCAGAAAATGGAAGGATCTCCCTTGCTCTTGGATTGGGAGGATCAATATAGTAAAAATGGCAATTCTAAAGCCGGGCGGTGGTGGCACACGCCTTTAATCCCAGCACTCGGGAGGCAGAGGCAGGCGGATCTCTGTGAGTTCGAGACCAGCTTGGTCTACAGAGCTAGTTCCAGGACAGGCTCCAAAACCACAGAGAAACCCTGTCTCAAAAAAAAAAAATTGCAACTCTACCAAAAGCAATCTATAGATTCAATGCAATCCCCAAAAAATCCCAACAAAATTCTTCTCAGACCTTAAGAGAACAATAATCAACTTTATATGGAAAAACAAAAAACCCAGGATAGCCAAAACAATTCTATACAATAAAGGTACTTCCGGAGGCATTACCATCCCTGACTTCAAACTCTATTACAGAGCTACGGTAATGAAAACAGCTTGGTATTGGCACAAAATATTCACTTTATATAGGGAAGAAGTGTAATTCAGTTACAATTTGTAGGTGAAGATGATTAAGAGAAGTCACTCCTAATTCCTAAATATAGTAGTCCAACTAAAGAGATGGAACATAATCTGTCTTTGGATGACAGCAAGAAAGATCTGATGGCAAAACCTTGCCTATTAAAGGCTCCAACTTGTAAAAATGCAAATTCACTTCATAGGAAATAATTTGAAGAAAGAATGCTATAGGATTTCTATATTCACAGAAGGCCATCTAGGACAGTGTCTCTTAGATGTTCATGTCAAAAGTATATAAAGGATATGTAAGCATATGTATGGAGGCTAACTTGACAAAGTTCTACTTGTGGTACTGTGTTGAGTCAACTCCTGCAACCAATTGCCTTTTAGATACCAGCCCATTTTTGGGCATGATCTCAGGTACTGTAAGTGTAGATGAAAAATATATGTGGCCCCTTTTTCTTCTGGATTCAGTTCCCAGTTTCCAGTGCACACAGAGGATTGCAGATACCTACCTGTACGATGAGTTTATACCCAAGTAAATAAATCTTTCTTATACTCCATTTCAAGCTATTGTGTGATTCTTTGATATGCCTATATTTTGGCACCCAACATGGCCTGAGTCTGTGCCTTTGCTCCCTTCCTCTGCCATATGAAGCTGAGCTACCATTCTGACAGAGCTGTGTGCTCTTTGCTTTGCCAGACCTGCCCTGTGGCTTAGCAGTTTACTGCTGTCCCATACCTATGTGGAATACCACACAATCATATAGTTCAGACAGTTATAGAAGGATCAAGTTGGACTATAAAGTTTATGTTAAATAAACAAAAAGGAATGATAAATAATCTCAGAAATAGATTGCATAATGCTTTATTAACCTTGACTTTTCCTAATGTTAATGAGAAAGGAGCAACAGCTGTGACGAGACATAGGCTAACAGAAAAAAACTTCTGAATTAAATCAGCTGGTGTAATTCAAGAATACCTTGACCTCAGAATGGAAACCAGGAGTTGCACTACTTGGAGGAATGGGATTTTCTCTTGCTTCCACAGGAGAAGAAAAGCTGTAGATATCATAAAAATTAATCAACATCCAATTTGAAAAAAAACGCCTCTTGATAAGAAGAAATGGCAGCTGATCCACAAAGATGAAAATCCTACTGGTCAGAAGGAAACCTCATAAAGGTTGGGTCAGGGTTGTATTCCTGGCTTTCCAGGAAAATATTCATATTCAAAAAGTCAAGAGACCCTGGAAATCTAATGTCTAAAGAAGAAAAGATATCTATCTAGAAAAAAATATGTTCAAGCTAAGAGAAACCTGACTTATGATACCAGTATCCTCTGCAGGGTAAAATTCTCACTACCTAAGCATACATGTAATGGAGGTCATGACTCACTAAAAAATCAAAGCTGTCTTTGCAGTTAGACAGTGGCTCTCCTTCTCTAAATTTAAATGTTTTTAAAATAAAAATTCAGAGTTTCTGTTCCATATCAGAAGCCACATGAAATGGGACCAAAGAAAGATAAAATCTATTAACGAAGGTTATCAGAACTCTTTTCAAAATTTTTCCTTCTTTCCTTACTTACTTTTGTCTCTATGGTACTTTTGTTTAAATACATGTCTCTGGAAATCCAAACTTTCTATTTTTATATGAATAATGTTTAAGTATCCACAATGAATAAAACATTTTTGTATAGTAATCTTTGAAGTGTCCAGTAAGAAGATAGGTCCCCACAACAATAATTCTACCTGCTTCGTACGATGCCATTATGCTGGTAGCACCATTCTAAGCTCAGGTTTGGACTACAAACTGCTCAAGAAGATTTCAACATGACAAGTGCAGATGGTGCACATTCTTACAATAGTCTGACTAGAACTGTAAATAAGAACTTCATAAAAACCATACCGACTACTCAGAGACTATCTGCAATTGTAACAGACAGTAATCTTGAAACCTAATCATCATTTTAGTTTTTGCAGAATCCCACAGAAATAACATCACCTCCATAACAGGTAGAATTCAAGAAAGCGATATCCCCTCTTAAACCAAGTTTGTCCACAGGGTTAGGAACAACTGTCATCTGTTAGGGGTTGGTTATATGTGCTATAGGGTTGGGTGTGAAAATGAAGTAGGATCGGGGTTTTCTTTTGTATATTGATGCAATTTTAGGATATATTTATCATATTGCATGACACATTTCTCCCTCTGATTAAGAAACTTTATATATTGTTTACATTTTGAGGTCATTGACCTCATTTGCTGAACATTTGTTTAAAGATTGTTTAATAATTTTAATGTGAAGCCTTACTCTTAAAACTATATAGGTATAAAGAAATACAGGTCAATTGATGTGGGATTCCCCTCCATGTGCTGTGAATATTATTATTTGATAAAGAAGCTGCTTTGTGCCTAATTACAGCACAGAGTAGGGCAAGATGGGAGTTCCAAGCTGATAGAGAAGGAGAGAGTAGGCGGAGTCAATGAGAAGCCATGTAGTCACCACAAGAGCTAGACACCGAACGCTTGAGGGAACCTTACCAGTACATCACAACCCCACCACATGGCAATACACAGATTAATAAAAATGGGCTAATATAAGATATAAAAGCTAGCCAAAAAGAAGTGTGGGCTAATAGGCCAATCAGTGCTGTAATAATACAGTTTCTGTGTGATTGCTTCAGGTCCGGGTGACTGGGAAGCAAACAAATAACCTCTGCCAACTGAATAGTGCCCAAATGACTAGGGCTAACCCATGCGGCAAGCCACACACGTTGGGTACGAGTGTTTGTATGCCTGCTAGGGGTTAGGAGGAAAGTAGCTGAGAACACATCTGCCACTAAAAACCCTGTCTTGGTCAAGCAGCTGGATTGGGTCTGGTAGGTGTGCACAGGCAGGAGAGCATGGTGGATTCCCAACACTATACACAGGTATTTTTTAGATCGCACAATGTACTACATGGGAGATTTAGATTTTCCACAGATAAAAAGGCTATGTATGCAATACAGTGCTAGCTAGAGATGAGCTAGTGAGGACAGCTCCCTCCCAGTTGTCCCAGAACTGACAGCTAATGACCTCCACCATTTTAAAAGGCCAAGAGAGGAGAAACTAGCATCCAGGGATGTGATGACCACACTAAATACCATTTTAAAAACGCATTCTGTCAAAAAAGGATTTTAGATACACAATAGGGCAGATGCATAGATAAAAGACCTCTAAATGAGACACGGTCTTAGCCCGTGTCTTCTGGGCTTCATAATAGGTACAATGTGACCAGCCACCCCAAACTCCTGGCATCATGGAATCACTGCTGCCATGTACTTGTATACTCAAAAAAACATGAACCCAGATAAGCAGTGGTTTCCTTAAGTTGTGTTTCACTTTTCAGGTATCTTTTTACAGGAAAATAACTAATAACTTGAAAATATGACAAGAGTCCCTAGGCAAGTTTTCTGCTTATATTCTAATATTCTACTAACTACTATAATAATATTGTCTATAAATTTATAGTCAGTAAAGTATTTAGTTTAATATAATTCCCATTTACTGTGAGCCATGTTATTTATGATCTATTCTGGTGTATTTTTCAGGGGACTGATCAGTTCCTCCTAGATAAAGCTCTAATTATTATAACATTAATTGTCTTAAGAGAAAGTAAATAATAAGGAAGTCTATTTGGAAAGATTTCCTTTGGGTAATCTTGAGATGGTAGCCAATTGCTTTAAAAGATCTGCTAGAGACCTTTGTATTACATGCGGTTTCAATGGAAAGCTAGCCAAAATTTATAAGACGGTAAATGGTTTTTAATCTTTGTATTTGTTTTATTACATTTTAAGAAGTCATTACAGCTTAGCAAAGACTTTTGATTCTTAATCAGAAGGCTAAATTTTAAGAGCATGTTATGATTACAAAGTTTGTAAACTTTAGGTGATCCATTAAATCATAATGTTAAAGTGTATGAAAAAAGTTTCCTCCTCAATTGGACCTGCAGGAAAATCTTCCTACATCTCTCTAAGGACCAATTCTTTTCCTTGAACTTTAGGGAATCTGAATTGTTTTAAAGTACAGACTGCAATTTTCAGTTGATAAAAATACTAAAATATTCTGCTAATATATATGTAATGTTGTATCCCTTTGCAAGGAAGAATAAGTCAGTTCCCTAAGCCTAGTAAACAGCAATGTGCTAACCAATACAACTTGAATATACATAGGAGAACACAATATTTTGTACATTACTAAAAAGTGATTCCAGAGAAATATTGAGGAGATATTTTGATGTAGTGGTCTCTCAAGTTTCTTTTACAAAAAATACACCAGAAAATCCTGACATGTCTCTAGTACAATGTGTAACTTAACAATACAATTTTTTAAATTCATCTATTTTATTTCTTTAAGATGCAGCTATTATTTTATTTCATATTTATTTTTTTCTGCATTTATGTTTATTGACATTGTGCCTTCATTATTCAGAGATGAGAAATAGATATTCAGTCTTGTAATAAGAGTTATGGAGCTACAGATAATTTTATGCCATCCATGTAGATTGTGAGAAGCAGACTTACATTATTTCCAAGAGGACTAATGGTTTTTATCTGTTGATCAAAGTCTTTGGCCAATTACCTTGCTTTTTTGTTTTTTTTCTTTTTGAGAATATAATTACAACATTTCTCCTTTCCCTTCACTTACCCCAAACTCTCCCACATCACTCTCTCCTTTTTTAAATCCATGGTCACATTGTTGCAGTTGTTATTTTGCTGATAGGTACTGCATGCACATATGCTTGTGTGTATGTTTGCACTCACACACACACACACACACACACACACACACACACACACACACACATAAAACATGTATATATTCTCTTTACTGGGGAAGGCCACTATTCCTATTCCTCAGGAGGTCCCAACCCTCATTTCTTTCCTCAACAAACTCAGTATAATAGTTTGTGACCATATAAATTTGAGATGATATAATATCGAACAACAAATATATGTTTATGTTAACTTAGGTACACACATTATGATAGAAATATCTATTTGTATATGTTAAAAGCTGTTTAATATAACCATAACTGGAACATTACAAATACAACACATGACTATTTTATACATAAATGGAATGTGATGGATAATATTGTTCTCCCAGACAAAAGAATTTGTATTATTTGTTGTGAAAATATTTTGCCATGGGAAGCCTCATTTTGGAGAGTTAAAGCAAATTAAGAGATGTTAATCACTGCAAGAAAACAAAATCAATTGTAAAGATCAAGAATGGAGTTTGATAAATATAAGCATATATTAACTATATAATTTAAAGTAGTGAGAAGAACTCCAAGACTATTAAGAAAAAACAATAAGAGCTATGGATGCTCAAGCTTCTTTTCACACTGTGACCTGGTTAATTGTTGCCTCAATTCTGAATATATAGAATCTTATCAGTAAGAAAAAAATCCCTTAGGTTCATTTAGGATCAATCGTCATTTGATTCAGAGAGAATGCTCTGCTTCAAAGGTGAATGTTCATTTGCAATGCAAGGTATTTTTCTATCAGATATGTGATCCGGAAAGGACCTACGAGATGATCATTTCTGTACAGTCTCACCATTAAAGGATTTGCTTGAAAAACCTCCGTACAAGAACGATTGGAGCCAATGAGTATAGGTTTCAGATGTCATTCAAAGGATCCAGAACGCACGATAAATTGTGGAAGACAGCACACTTTTGAAAATATTATAGGTACTCTTGTCTTTAGCTTTGGAGAATAATTTTGATTAACTTTAGGTGAATCCCTTTGCATTATAAGTGTGGCTATGAGAGGTTAAGCAAAGGAAATAAAACAATGAAAGATGAGACACGAAGGTTTTATTCTGCTGTTTGTTATCTACTTGACAAGTACAGTATCAAGTGAAGAGTCCATTCTATTAAGGAAAGCACAACATATTTCTGTTGTTGTTGTTTTTTTTCAAATGTGTTGCACAACATGGTACAATAATTTGCCATACATGATAAATTAGTTCAACGTAGAATCAAATGAAAGTACTACCTTATGGTAATATAAGGTGGGTGCAAAAACAATGGAGAGCTACCTAGGTACTCTCCTGGCTCCTTTTCCACTGAGCACTCCTGTACACTAGTGTAAGTGTTTGGGTCTGTGTCAATGTATGTGCATTTCTCCTACCAGGCAGGTCATTTGAAGAATCTAGAATGCCCAACTTCAGTAGAATAACAGGATTCATTCTTACGGGATTTTCAGACATCCAAGAGTTACAAACTGTCTGTGGAGTGTTCTTCCTGGTAATGTTCCTAGAAATCCTGATGAGTAACTTTCTCATTATCACTCTCATCACCCTGGATCTGAAACTTCAAACACCCATGTACTTCTTCCTGAAGAACTTGTCCCTGTTTGATGTCTTCTTTGTGTCCGTACCAATCCCAAATTTCTTTGTCAACAGCCTAACTCACAACAATTCCATTTCGGTTCTGGGTTGTGCCTTTCAGATACTTTTCATGACTTCTTTTTCAGCAGGTGAGATATTTATTCTTACTGCCATGTCCTATGACCGCTATGTTGCCATCTGCTGTCCCCTGCATTATGAGGTCATTATGAGTCGTGGAACTTGTGTGCTGCTGGTAGTTGTTTCCTGGGCCACTGGGGCACTCTTTGGAACTGTATACACAGCTGGCACATTTTCCATGTCTTTCTGTGGCTCCAATGTGATCCCACAGTTTTTCTGTGATATACCCTCATTGCTAAGGATTTCTTGCTCTGATACACTTGGTGTAATTTACACAAGTATTGGAATAGGCATGTGTCTGGGTATGTCTTGCTTTATCTGTGTGGTTATCTCTTACTTTTATATTTTCTCTGTGGTGCTTAAGATTCCTACTACTAAAGGTCAATCAAAAACATTTGCAACATGCATCCCCCATCTCACTGTTTTTACTGTTTTCATTGTTACTGCTTGTTTTGTCTATCTGAAACCACCCTCAAATGTACCAGCAATCACAGACAGGTTTCTTTCTGTGCTCTATACTGTGTTACCTCCAGCCTTTAATCCTTTAGTCTATAGCCTGAGGAACAGTGATGTCAAGTATGCTATGAGGAGGTTGCTACAAAATCACTTCCCATGTGGTTCGTGTCATTTAACATCTCAATCTGTCAGTGATATAGTGCCTCACAAGTTACAGGCAAAATTTATAGTTCTTGACATTGGAAAGACAAGGGGTTGATACTCATTTTTCCCAAAGTAAATAACCACTCGGAATAAGGATAATATGATCTAATATCAGAAAATTAGATTGTATGATACTAACATATGAGATCATGGTAGTGTTTTCTGCTCCTGTATATGAAAACTGCTCTCATTTGGAAACAACAGCTGTACAAAATTATTGGTCATTATCTTCATTGTTAGGTTAAACAACTTATCATTTGATAACCTCTTACACGATTTATTTACCAACAAAATAAGAATTACAACAAGAAAATAACTTAAATGGTAGAGGCATGTGAACAGTCAAGGTAAATTCACACCTGCTTTCTGTGATAAACTTTCTAGTAACTAGAAAGAATAGGCAAGAAGTTAACCCAATTGCCCTAGTGTCTAATTGGCTTAATCCTTAAAGAATGATCAAATGCTTAGCAAAGACAAACATGGAGGAAGTTCATGTGAAACAAATTCTAAAAGAAAAGTAGTAGCCACTCAGGTTGAGGGCATTATTAGAAAGACACTGAAGAGGGCGACATTTCTGTGGATGATTTTCTGTAGTTTCTTCTGCATTAAAACATTGTGGGTGAAAGAAGGGAGGCTCCTGAGTCAAGAGAGTGCTTCTAAAGAATCTTATGTGATCTAGTGAGTTTAAAAAAACAAATTCCATTTCCCATACTATAGAAGGATTGATTATTTGCTGAGGAAAGAAGACTCTCTGGTTATCTTATCCTAGAGGCCTGGAAGGGGACTTGTTTTAAGTGAACCTATTTGAACTTCGTTTATCAAGCAGTAGGAATTCAACTACTGTGAGTTGTCACCAATCCTGGGAGTTGAAGATTTGAATGCTGCAGCTGCCTCTGAATAATCCATGTTTTTGTAAGTAAGTAATCTCAATAAATACATTGGTTTGCCAAACTGAACTTTGGTTAAGTTACTTGGGTCTTTCTTTCTTTGACAAGTGTGAGTAGGTGTAGCTCTACAAATGTAAACTTTAAAATCATCCACGCATGTTTCTTGGCTTGACTATAGTGCAGAAACACATGATTTCTAACTACTTGCGGGTGAGTGCTCTCATCAGTGTCTTGGAAGAAATTATGGAACCTACTACAATTGCAAATAACAAGAATCTCTTGTCTATTAAATATTTCTCAAGTTGAATTTACCAGTGTCTTCCAACACGAAGTCTTTTCTTTGTCATGTCTTAAATCTCTCTGTAGATTCTAACGTTTATCAGAATCATTATCTTTCCTTTATATTTATTTAGTTTTCATTACTAGAAAAATTAAAATATTTTTCATGAGGCTTTCATGATGTACAACCTCTTCATAGTGATTTATAATCACTTTGACAAAAGTTACTACAAGCCAAATAAGAAGTGAAGCAATATCCACATCCCATATATCCTACTCTATTGTACACACACACACACACACACACACATGTAAGAGGAGGGTTAAATTAATATGTAAGAATTAGCCAATAAGAAACAAGAACTAATGGTCCAAGCAGTGATTTAATTAATTCAATTTCTGTGTGATTATTTCAGGGTTAAGCTAGCCAGGCAGCCAGGAAGATCAACTGGGTCCCCTCCTCTTACAATTGGCACCCAACATGGGGCAGCAGCCCTCTCCTTGCAACACATACATTAAGGCAAATTACTTAACCCTCTCATTCAAACAGGAAGCAAATATACTCACCCTGATACTATACACTCTGTAATCTTTAAAACTACTGCCCATATGAAATATCTTGTGTAATGTGCAGTTCACTAAAAGCTCCATTCACTGAGAAGTATATAAAGTTCTAATAGAAAAACTTCATAATAATAAGCACAATACAGAGAAATCTAAAATGGCTGAAAGACACTTAAGGAAATACTCAACATCCTTAGCCATCAGAGAAATGAAAATCAAAACAACTCTGAGATTCCATCATACACCTGTGAGAATGGCCAGTATCAAAACCGCTGATGACAACTTATGCTAAATATACTTTTTTTTTGCAGGGGGCTTAAAAACAATAAAAAATTACAAGAGTTTCATCTCATTGGTCAAAAGCACATTTCTTTGGGTGAGCAACAGGGGCAGAGCCCTTTCCCAAGACAATGCAGAGTTTCAAGTTCTCTGGAGTAAGAGTGTGACCAGAGGGTGGGGTTAAATTGCCCATTGAGAGATGCCATGAGAAATAGTTCTTTTATCCTCTGGACAAGGAAAATTAAGAATTGGCATGATTTTTTAGGCTTCTTTGTGTCAATAACTTTGGTCAGACACCTGAGACTCTTAACTTTTGTATCAGTATAAAGTTTTAAACTTATGCATTTACAAAATCCTATAGGCTAGTTTGACATTATTCTGAGGTAAAAACAAGAAAATTGTGTGCTGTTTGTCTTAGACTAAGAAGAAATTCTTATTTTCTTGTGTTAATCTGAGAAAAATGAACAAAGAATGCATCTAAGTGTCTCACAGTCCTCATTGGACAATAGATCTAGTTGCAAAGCATATCCTACAATATTTTTATATATCAGAATTACACAGAAATAAGGAAAGCCATCTTTATGACCATCAACAGCTATATGTGTGTCAAATAAGTGTAAAATAAATTCCAAAGGGATGTGGATAGAACTCTACAGTTGTTCTTATTAGGGAGATAGAGGAGTGGCACATGAGAAAGTTATGGACAGGAGCAACAAGTCATTTATCATTAATAACCCCATGGATTTTCCAAGTGGGCCTTCCCAACAGGATGTACACAAGTGGCGGGGTGACTTCTTCAGTACAAATTGTAAATGCTGAACAATCTCATGGCCTCTGGCAATTAGAATCTCTTGGCAATCCTCTTCATTTACAAATGTAATTTTATCATAGATAGTTATATAAATTTATATTTTCTATAAATATATTGCTTAACTAGTGTTCTCGAACATCTTTTTCACTAGGTCACTTATCTCACTTCCTTTTTCTTTGTATGAATTAAAACATCTTAGAGTAAAACATAATTAGAACAAATAAACAACTTAATTCTTGCAGTAATTTTAAATTTTAAATTGTCATTTTTAATGTTGAGAGAATGATCACGACATAAAAAAGTAAAGTTTTTAGTTCAAAGCATTAGGATTTGGGGGTACAAAGTACAAAGTAGTCATATGTATCACAAACTTCCTATTTACCCTTGTTTACTCAAATTGTTACTTTGAGTTCTCATCCTGGAATCTTTCCAGTTGTCGCATATTAATAAAATACAAAACTATTTTTATAAATGATATTAACAGAATATTTATAATACAGTAGCTGAAATGAGTACTAAAATATTTATTTTTCTATGTTTATGTGATACCATAAATGGCACACATAAAAGAGACCAAGCTTTATTAATTTTTTTAATTCATTTTTTTATTGAGAAAAAAAAATTTCCGCCTCCTCCCAGCCTCCCACTCCTCCCCCTCCCCCCACTCCTCTCCCCCTCCCCCAACTCCTCTCCCCCTCCCTCTCAAGTCTGAAGAGCAGTCAGGGTTCCCTGCCCTGTGAAAAGTCCAAGGTCCTCCCCGCCCCATCCAGGTCTAGGAAGGTGAACATCCAAACTGGCTAGGCTCCCACAAAGCCAGAACATGTAGTAGGATCAAAACCCAGTGCCATTGTCCTTGGCTTCTCAGCAGCCCTCATTGTTTGCCATGTTCAGAGAGTCCGGTTTTATCCCATGCTTTTTCAGTCACAGTCCAGCTGGCCTTGGTGAGCTCCCAGTAGATCAGCCCCACTGTCTCCGTCGGTGGGTGCACCCCTCTTGGTCCTGACTTCCTTGCTCATAGAAGACGTATTCGTTATCATAATAGCAATAGGAAGTCAGGGTTGTGTACGATATCATTTAAAGCAAATTTTCTTCTTTCAATCAGCCATGTGAAGAATAAAGACAGGCCCATGTTTATTGCTGCAAACAACTTAATCTAAATAAAGACTTTTCTACATTTTCTCCCATGAGTTCACTTTCTTTTTCTTTTTTTTTTATTGCGAAAAGAAGAAAAGAAAACATAAACAAAAAACAAGTTTCCACCTCCTCCCAGCCTCCCATTTCCCTTCCCCTCCTCCCACCCTTCTCCCCCTCCTCCCACCCTTCTCCCCCTCCTCCCACCCTTCTCCCCCTCCCCCCACTTCTCTCCCCCTCCCTCTCCAGTCCACAGAGCAGTCCAGGTTCCCTGCCCTGTGTTAAGTCCTAGGTCCTCCCCCCTCCGTCCATATCTAGGAAGATGAACATCCAAACTGGCTAGGCTCCCACAAAGCCAGCACATTAAATAGGATCAAAACCCCCTGCCATTGTCCTTGGTGTCTCATCAGCCCTCATTGTTCGCCATGTTCAGAGAGTCCGGTTTTATCCCATGCTTTTTCGGTCACAGTCCAGCTGGCCTTGGTGAGCTCCCCGTAGATCAGCTCCACTGTCTCAGTGGGTGGATGCACGGCTCGTGGTCCCGAATTCTTTGCTCATGTTCTCCCTCCTTCTGCTCCTCCTTGGGACCTTGGGAGCTCAGTCCAGTGCTCCTGTGTGGGTCTCTGTCTCTATCTCTATCCATCATCAGATGAAGATTCTATGATGATATGCAAGATATTCGTCAGTATTGCTCTAGGATAGGGTCATTTCAGGTTCCCAATCCTCAGCTGCCCAAGGAACTAACTGGGAACCTCATCTTGGGCACTTGGGAGCCCCTCTAGGGTCAAGTCTCTTGCCCACCCTAAAGTGGCTCCCTTAACTAAGAATTGTGGTTCCGTGCTCCCCTATCCACCTTTCCTTTATCCCAGTTCTCCTGTTTCCCCAGGTCCCCCCTCCTTCCCTTCTACATTTTCTCTCCCCATCTCCCCTTACCCCCATCCCACCCCACCCCCAAGATCCCATTTTCTCCCCGGAAATTTGGTCTACTTCCCTTAGCCAAGAGGATAACTATATGTTTTTCCTTGGGTTCAACTACTTACTTAGCTTCTTTAGGTTCACCTATTGTAGACTCCGTGGTCCTTATTAATGTCTAGAAACCAATGATGAGTGAGTACATCCCATATTCATCTTTTTGGGTCTGGGACACCTCACTCAGGATAGTGTTTTCTATTTCCATCCATTTGCATGCAAAATTCGAGAAGTCATTGTTTTTTACCGCAGCGTAGTACTCTAGCGTGTATATATTCCATACTTTCTTCATCCATTCTTCCATTGAAGGGCATCTAGGTTGTTTCCAGGTTCTGGCTATTACAAATAATACTGCTATGAACATAGTTGAACAAATGCTTTTGTCATTTGATAGAGCATCTCTTGGGTATATTCCCAAGAGTGGTATTGCTGGGTCCAGGGGTAAGTTGATCCCGAATTTCCTGAGAAACCGAAACACTGACTTCCACAGTGGTTGCACAAGATTGCATTCCCACCAGCAATGGATGAGGGTACCCGTTCCTCCACAGCCCCTCCAGCAAAGGTTATCCTTGGTGTTTTTGACTTTAGCCATTCTGACAGGTGTACGATGGTATCTTAAAGTTGTTTTGATTTGCATTTCCCTGATTGCTAAGGAAGTTGAGCACGACCTTAAGTGTCTTTTGGCCATTTGAACTTCTTCTGTTGAGAATTCTCTGTTCAGTTCAGTGCCCCATTTTTTAATTGGGTTAATTAGCATTTTAAAGTCTAGTTTCTTGAGTTCTCTATATATTTTGGAGATCAGACCTTTGTCTGTTGCGGGATTGGTGAAGATCTTCTCCCATTCAGTAGGTTGCCTTTGTGTCTTAGTGACCATGTCCTTTGCTTTACAGAAGCTTCTCAGTTTAAGTAGGTCCCATTTATTCAATGTTGCCCTTAATGTCTGTGCTGCTGGGGTTATACATAGGAAGCGATCTCCTGTGCCCATCTGTTGTAGGGTATTTCCCAATTTCTCTTCTATCAGGTTCAGTGTGTTCGGGCTGATATTGAGGTCTTTAATCCATTTGGACTTGAGTTTTGTGCACGGTGAGAGATATGGGTCTATTTTCATTCTTCTACAGGTTGACATCCAGTTGTGCCAGCACCATTTGTTGAAGATGATTTCTTTCTTCCATTGTATACTTTTAGCTCCTTTATCGAAAATGAGGTGTTCATAGGTTTGTGGGATAAAATCCGGGTCTTCTATACGATTCCATTGGTCGACTTCTCTGTTTTTATGCCAGTACCACACTGTTTTCATTACTGTAGCTCTGTAATAGAGTTTGAAGTCAGGGATGGTAATGCCTCCAGAAGATCCTTTATTGTATAGGATTGTTTTGGCTATCCTGGGTTTTTTGTTTTTCCATATAAAGTTGATTATTGTCTTCTCCAGATCTGTGAAGAATTTTGATGGGATCTTGATGGGGATTGCATTGAATCTATAAATTGCCTTTGGTAGAATTGCCATTTTTACTATGTTGATCCTCCCAATCCAAGAGCAAGGGAGGTTCATCCATTTTTTGGTATCCTCTTCAATGTCTTTCTTCAATGCCTTAAAGTTCTTGTCAAATAGATCTTTCACTTCCTTGGTTAGATTTACCCCAAGATATTTTATGCTGTTTGTGGCTATCGTGAATGGTGAAGCTTCTCTGATTTCCCTCTCTGCTTCCATATCCTTTGTGTATAAGAGGGCGACTGATTTTTTGGAGTTGATCTTGTATCCTGCCACATTACTAAAGCTGTTTATCAGCTGTATAAGTTCTTTGGTGGAGTTTTGGGGGTCGCTTATGTACACTATCATATCATCTGCAAATAACGAAAGTTTAACTTCTTCCTTTCCAATTCGAATCCCCTTGATCCCATTATGTTGTCTTATTGCTATTGCTAGAACTTCAAGCACTATATTGAAGAGGTATGGCGAGAGTGGACAGCCTTGCCGTGTTCCTGAGTTAAGTGGGATGGCTTTGAGTTTCTCTCCGTTTAATTTGATGTTAGCTGTCGGCTTGCTGTATATAGCTTTTATTATATTTAGGTATGACCCTTGTATCCCTAATCTCTCTAAGACTTTTAACATAAATGGATGTTGAATTTTGTCGAATGCCCTTTCAGCATCTATTGAAACGATCATATGGTTTTTTTTCTTTCAGTTTATTTATATGCTGGATTACACTGATAGATTTTCGTATGTTGAACCAGCCCTGCATCTCAGGAATGAAGACTACTTGATCATAATGGATAATTTTTCGGATGTGTTCTTGGATTCGATTTGCCAGTATTTTGTTGAGGATTTTTGCGTCGATATTCATGAGTGAGATTGGCCTGTAGTTCTCTTTCCTGGTTGAGTCTTTGAGTGGTTTTGGTATCAGAGTAATTGTGGCTTCATAAAAGGAATTTGGTAATGACCCTTCTGTTTCTATATTGTGGAATACATTAAGGAGTATAGGTATTAGGTCTTCTTGGAAGTTCTGGTAGAATTCTGCATTGAAACCATCTGGTCCTGGGCTTTTTTTGGTAGGGAGGTTTTTGATAACACCTTCTAATTCTTCGCGACTGACAGGTCTGTTTAGATTGTTCACCTGGTCCTGGTTTAGTTTTGGTAAATGGTACTTATCTTAAAAAGTGTCCATTTCTTTTACATTTTCCAGTTTTGTGGCATACAGGCTTTTGTAGTAAGATCTAATGACTCTCTGAAATTCCTCTGTGTCTGTGGTTATGTCCCCCTTTTCATTTCTGATCTTATTAATTTGTGTGTTCTCTCTATGTCGTTTGATTAGTTTGGATAGGGGTTTTTCAATCTTGTTGATTTTCTCCAGGAACCAGCTTTTTGTTTCATTGATTCTTTGGATTGTTTTCTGTGTTTCTATTTTGTTGATTTCAGCCCTCAGTTTGATTATTTCCAGTCTTCTACTCCTCCTAGGTGAGTCTGCTTCTTTTTTTTCTAGAGCTTTCAAGTGGGCTGTTAAGTCTCCAATATGTGCTTTCTCTGTTTTCTTTAGGTGGGCACTTAGTGCTATGAACTTTCCTCTCAGGACTGCTTTCATAGTGTCCCATAAGTTCGAGTATGTTGTGTCTTTATTTTCATTGAATTCAAGGAAGACTTTAATTTCTTTCTTTATTTCTTCCTTAATCCAGGTATGGTTCAGTAGTTGACTGTTCAGTTTCCATGAGGTTGTAGGCTTTCTGGGGGTAGCATTGTTGTTGAATTCTAACTTTAATCCATGGTGATCTGATAAGACACAGGTGGTTACTAATATTTTTTTGTAACTGTGTAAGTTAGCTTTGTTACCAAGTATGTGGTCAATTTTCAAGAAGGTTCCATGAGCTGCAGAGAAGAAGGTATATTCTTTCCTCTTTGGGTGGAATAATCTATAGATGTCTGTTAAGTCCATTTGCTTCATTACCTCCATTAATTCTCTAATTTCTCTTTTAGGTTTCTGTCTGATTGACCTGTCCATTGGTGAGAGAGGAGTGTTGAAGTCTCCTACTATTAGTGTGTGCGGTTTGATGGCTGCCTTGAGTTTTAGTAATGTTTCTTTTACGTACGTGGGTGCTTTTATATTAGGGGCATAGATATTCAGGATTGAGACTTCTTCCTGATGAATTGTTCCTGTTATGAGTATAAAATGTCCCTCTCCATCTCTTCTGATTGATTTAAGTTTGAAGTCAACTTTGTTAGAAATTAGTATGGCCACACCTGCTTGTTTCTTAGGTCCATTTGCTTGATAAGCCTTTTCCCAGCCCTTTACTCTGAGTAGGTGCCTGTCTTTGTGGTTGAGGTGTGTTTCTTGTAGACAGCAGAATGTTGGATCCTGTTTTCTTATCCAATCTCTTAGCCTGTGCCTTTTTATAGGTGAGTTGAGCCCATTGATATTAAGTGATATTAATGACCAGTGGTTGTTAACTCCGGTCACATTTTTAGTAGTAGGGTTTGTGTATTTTCCTTCTTTGATTTGCGCTGGTGAAGAGTCTCTAGATGTCTGAGTTATTGTGGTCATTGTTGGACTCCTTGGTTAGTGATTTTCCGTCTATTATTTTCTGTAAGGCCGGATTTGTGGCTACGTATTGTTTAAATTTGTTTTTATCCTGGATTTGTTTTCTCCATTTATAGTGAACGAAAGCTTGGCTGGATATAGTAGTCTGGGCTTGCATCCGTGGTCTCTTAGTTTTTGGAGTACATCTATCCAGGACCTTCTGGCTTTCATGGTTTCCATAGAGAAGTCAGGTGTAAGTCTGATAGGTTTACCTTTATAAGTAACTTGGCCTTTTTCCTTTGCTGCTCTTAATATTCTTTCTTTATTCTGTATATTTTGTGTTTTGATTATTATATGGCGAGGGGATGTTTTCTTTTGATCCAGCCTATTTGGTGTTCTGTATGCTTCTTGAACCTTCATAGGTACATCTGTCTTCAGGTTGGGAAAGTTTTCTTCTATAATTTTATTAGTATATTTTCTGTACCGTTGAGCTGCACTTCTTCTCCTTCTTCTACTCCAAATATTCTTAGGTTTGGTCTTTTTATTGTGTCCCATATTTCCTGAATGTTTTGTGATGAGAGTTTGTTGGACTTGCTGTTTTCTTTGATCAGAGTGTTTATTTTCTCTATGTTATCCTCAGAATCTGAGATTCTTTCTTCTATCTCTTGTATTCTGCTGGTTATACTTGATTCTGTAGTCTCTATTCGTTTACCTAGATTTTCCATGTCCAGCCGGCCCTCTGTTTGTGTTTTCTTCTTTGCCTCCATTTCAGTTTTCAAGTCATGAACTGTTTCCTTTATCTGCTTGATTGTTTTTCCTTGGTTTCCTAGGGTATCATTCACTGATTTACTCAATTCCTCGAACTTTCTGTTATACTTCTCATCCATTTCTATAAGGGCATTTTTTATATGCTGTTTAAGGGTGTCAATCACTTTCATAAAGTCAGTTTTTCCTCTTCTTCTTGATTAAGGTGTTCATGTCCTCCTGTTGTGGGGTCACTGGCTTCTGGTGGTTTCGTGTTGTTTTTCAGATTGTTGGGAGAATTCCTGCATTGGCGTCTGCCCATCTCTTCCTCCCAATACTCCCCTTTGGATCTTCTTTTACAGGATTAGGTCTTCTTGCCCACTGATGTACCTTCCCAGTGATGTCACTCCCCAGAGATGTTTCTCCACAATGATGTTTCACTTGGGGCCCAGATCGAAACTCCATGCTGCTTGGTTACTTGGTTAGCTTGCGAACAATGGGCCCACCCTGCTCGCTGCGGGCAGGCTATGGGAACAAAGGAGCTACCAGCCACCCCTTTGTCCTCCCAGTTCGGGTTCAGTCCCAGCGCCCTAGCAGGCTGAGCAGGGAGGCACTATGCCGCCAAAGAAGGGAGGGAGGGAGGGAGACAAGGGGTGTGGGGATCTGGATGTAAGCTGAATGGGATAGGAAGAGAAAGGCGGTTTGGGCAGTATAGCCCCTGTAGGATGGTCAGGAAGTGTGGGCGGGCTGAGGTATGTTCCCAGCTGCCGCAGCACTCACTCACCACAATGATGTTTCACTCGGTGCCCAGATCGAAACTCCGGCGCTGCTTGGTTAGCTCGCAAACAAAGGGCCCACCCTGCTCGCTGCGGGCAGGCTATGGGAACAAAGGAGCTACTGGCCACCCCTTTGTCCTCCCGGTTCGGGTTCGGTCCCAGCACCCTAGCAGGCTGAGCAGGGAGGTGCTATGCCCCAAAGAAGGGAGGGAGGGGGGAGACAGGGGGTGTGGGGATCTGGATGTAAGCTGAATGGGATAGGAAGAGAGAGGCGGTTTGAGCAGTATAGCCCCTGTAGGATCAAGCTTTATTAATTTAAATGCCTAACTGGAAGTACTTCATGAAAAACAACTTACAAGGTTCTATAACTTTTACCTATGCATTTTCATTAGATTTTGAATAATTTTGAGATTTTTCAGTTTTTTGATCATATTCATACACCACTTATTCCCAAATCTATGACACATAGTATCCACTCAACTTTATGTTATTTTTTTATTTTTTTTAAATTTATTTATTTATTAAGGATTTCTGCCTCCTCACCGCCACCGCCTCCCATTTCCCTCCCCCTCCCCCGATCAAGTCCCCCTCCCTCATCAGCTCGAAGAGCAATCAGGGTTCCCTGACCTGTGGGAAGTCCAAGGACCGCCCACCTCCATCCAGGTCTAGTAAGGTGAGCGTCCAAACTGCCTAGGCTCCCCCAAAGCCAGTACGTGCAATAGGATCAAAAACCCATTGCCATTGTTCTTGAGTTCTCAGTAGTCCTCATTGTCCACTATGTTCAGCAAGTCCGGTTTTATCCCAGGCTTTTTCAGACCCAGGCCAGCTGGCCTTATGTTATTTTTTTAAGCACTACAAAACCAATTTGTGCTGTCCCAAAACTTCTTGTATATGTGATCTAGCACCAGTGATTGGCTAACCTACCAAAGATTACACTCATAGAGAAAACTAACTACTGACTTCTCAGCATCTATGAATTTTCAGTACTACTTCTGCGAGGGCTAAAATTTTATATTCAATTCCTCTTTTACAATTCCTCTTTTAATGCTGTAATTGTTTAGTATTTGGCAAGTTGTGTAAATGCTGCCACAACCTGTATAAGTTTGTATATATAGCCTCCTTTCTGTGTTGAGAAAATATTTCCACTTTGTCATCCAATAAATCTTGCTTTTTATATATATATTTTCCATACCCTCTAAGCAATGATCCCTGAGGTCTGAGACCTGAGAGTGAAGTGTATATCTTCCCCTTTGGGTTGAAAATTCTGTAGACTCTTATTTTCTTCCTCCGCCAGTATTAAGCATCTGTGTGAATACCCATCTATTCCAAAGAAATACTATTTTTCATCATGGTTGACACATGTTTTTATCTAAACAAATTACCATAAAGCATTATAGGGCATTTTAATTCTTTGTCCAATTAGAAACATCTTCGTAAAAGGCTTTCCTTCAAGAGATATGAACTGTCTTGCTAGAAGTTCTAACCACTTGCAGAAGATAAAACTTCTTTATATTTATTTCTAAAATAATCTTATTTTACATAGCAATACGCATTCCCTCTCCTTCCTTTCTTTCACTCCTCCCACCTTCTCCACACCCCAGCCCCATCCACTTCTCAGAGTGTGACCTACCATGACGAGTCAACGAAGTCTGCCCCTTGAGGCAGAACCAAGGTACTCTCCTCGCTTGTATCTAGGCTGAACAAGTTATCCCTCCATAGGGAATGGGTTCCAAAGAGTCAAACTATACTCTAGGGATACATACTGGTTCCACTGCTAGCGATCCTACAAACTGTCTATGCCCGCCACACAACTGTCACCCACATTTAGAGGATCTAGTTTGGCTTTATGCTGGTTCCCCAGCTGTCAGTCAGGGTCAGTGAGCTCCGACTAGCTCCAGTCAGCTGTTTCTGTGGGCACTCCCATAATGGCACTTTTGCTTATAATATTGCTCCTCTCTCTTCATGACTGGATTCAAGGAGTTCGGTCCTGTGCTTAGCTGTGGAACTTTCCATCTGCTTCCAACAGTTACTGAATGAAGGTTCTATGATGACAATTAATGTAGTTAAAAAATCTGATTACAGGGGAAGAGTAGTTTAGGTATGCTTTCCACTACTGTTGAGCTTCTTAGCTGGGGTTTCCCTGGTGTCTGACTTCTCACTAACCCCACAGTAGCTACTATTTTCATGGTAACTTTTTTCTTGCTCTACCTCTCTGTCCTTTACCCAACTAAATCTTCCTGATCCCTTATGTTCTCCTCCCCCAATTCCTTACCACCATGCCCCACACTGCCAATTAAGGAGATCTTGTCTACTTCCCCTTCCTGGGTGTATCCATGTATGTCTATTTTAGGGTTCTCCTTGTTTCCAGTGTTCTGTAAGGTTGTAGAATATAGAGCGGTTAGTTATCCTCTGTTTTATGTCTAAAATCCAATTATGAGGCACTTCGTACATTTTTCTTTCTGGGTCTGAATTAACTCACTAGGACTTTTTTTTCTAGTTCCATCCATTTGCCTGCAAATTTCAAGATGTCATTGTTTTTAACCACTGTGCAGTAATCCACTGTGTAAATGTGCCATATTTTCTTTATCCATTATTCCATTGAGAGGCACTTAGGTTGTTTCAAGGTTCTGGATATTATCAATAATGCTGCTATGAACATGGTTGGGGAAATGTCCTTGTTTTATCAGTCTGCAACTTTTGGGAATATGCTCAAGGGTGGAATTGCTAGATCTTGAGATAGATTATTCCCAATTATTTGAAAAACTGCCATACTGATTTCCAAAGTGGCTGTACAAGTTTTCATTCACACCAGCAATGGAAGAATGGTCCCCTTACTCCACATTCTCTCCAAATTCTTTCTAGTCTTTCTGAAATTAGCGTAAGTATATTCAATATTTATAAAATTATAACTCATTAATACAAATGGATATAAGTCAAAACTAAAACTGAAAATTTCTCCCTAAACTTATTTTCAAAATATCTTAAAGGTAAAATAATAATTATTTATATTACATGATTTTTATTCTAATCAGACTTAATTTTAAAATAATGGTGAGTTAATATTTTATATCTCAATTATAGAAAACTTACATAGTTTGTCCAGAGTTAATAAACTTCTGAGGCCATGATAGAAAGATAGAAAGGGATAGGAAGATGGAAAGGGGAAGAGGAAAACATGAAGGGAAGAAATTCAGAAGGCGATGAACAAGGAAAGGGGAAAATAAGGATAAAGATTTATTCACATAATGTATAGAAGGAAGATTGAGAGTAGAATGTTATGAAAGGGAGGGAAAGAAAAAACAGTTTATGAAAAAATGTGTCATATTTTTATATTAGGTAGATGATTGAATTGACACATTTTCTTCTTTTGGATATGTGCTTTTTTATTGATTTGTATTGGGCTCTGCATGAGTATTTCTATAAACTAATGCTAATATTTGGGACATTCATAATATTTACCCAGATCATGTCTCCTACACTATGTAGTATGTCAGTGTTACTTCAGTAACCAGATTCATCTTTCTGGGATTCTCTGACATCCATGAGATACAGACTTATTTGGAATTAACTTTATAGTGATTATTTGCAAACTTCAATGAGTAACTTCCTTGTACAACTCTAATATTGTCTTTAACTCTGCACTGTCAAGTTAGGAATATATATAAATGTAATTTAGAGAAAAATATGACTATGTTCTTTGTGACATATTCCAGTGTATTCACTGGGACCTGATAAATCTCATTTTTAATAACAGCAATTATTACAACACTAATTATCATAAGACATGGGTTAAAAATATCAAGAAAGATTTACCTTTTGGGACTACCAGGATGTAACCAAGAGACTGAGAGAGGTCTGTTAGGAATATACTCATTATATATTTTGTCAAATGAATCTATATCAAAGAATATAAAAGGTAATCTATTTTCCTTTTTACTAATATTTGGTTTCTTGGATAAGAAATAAAGACAGTTTATCTCAGAGTTATCAGTTTTATAACAGTCTTAGAAACAGAATCAGATATGATTTCAAAACTTACCAGAGAGAGCTGTATGTACAATTCTCTTTTCAGGTGATCCAATATTAAATTGAGCTCTTGTGTATGTAAAAAAAAATATTTCCCAACAGGAACTGACCTGCTAGAAATTCTAAAGAGTAAGTCTTTTCTAGGAATATGAAGAATCTGAATTGTTGTCAGGTACAAGTTTCAAATTTTCATTGGTAAAATGTTAAAATAGGCTCTCTAAAACAGATTTCTAAGATTTTATGATAAGGATGAAATTGGAAAATTTATTGAAAGCAAGATAATTTAGTAGAGATTTGTTTTTTACCTTTATATTGAATATTTGCATTTTTTTTGTATTTCTCCAGTCTGAGAAATGCAATAGCCTGGCCAGTGTCCAGAATCTCACCCCTCTACTACACATTTTTTTTTATCTACACAGACAAATTTTCTGTAAGTATTCCAAACTGGATTTATCTTACATTGAATTAGAGGTGTGTTTTTCTAAAGTCCATCTTTAAGGAATTTTAACCTGTGTACTTATCCTGTGCACATTGATAGAGATTCCTTAAGTTTAAGCAACAAGATGAATAATGACTAAATTATAATCATTGATTGCAATAAATTGTGCCAACTGAAGATTGTAGACCTTTTGTTGTTTAGAAAAATATTTGCATATTCTTGTACATACTTGTACATCTTTGTCTCAGCAACTAATGAAAAAATGCCTCGCATAGTCCATATTTGTTTCCATCATTAAGTCATAGAACAGACATGGACAAACACACACACACAAACACAGAGAAAAAGAGAGACATATTGTCTACTGGTTTTTTAATAAAGAATAGTTATTTAAATGGTTTTGATCGAGTAACCAAATAAGTGTATTTGAACATGCAAGGTTTAAAACTTGAATCAGGAATACCAGGTAATGTTCAAAAGTGAATTTCAAGCAATAAGAAATTAGAAAGAAAAATACTCAAGAAATGAGGGAATATTGGTTTGGGTTTTTTTTTTAATGGATTCCTGAGCTATAGGAATCTTTGCTTTCAAAAATAACAACACATTAGCAATATCTGATCTCCATAGAAATCAAACAGTAAACAAATTAATGGAAGTTAGGACAGAGATTTCGGGAATATAACTGTATTGGATAGCGTTATCTTCTGAAGTAGTGACAGGAACACCAACATCAAATAGGAAAAGCGTATATTAACTACTGGGTTAGGCTGTGGTCTGGTTGATTCTTATCTTAGTCTGATCATTCAGTGTCTGAAAAGGGCCCAGATAATTACAGTTGACTCTGCTTAGAGAGCAATCTGTGTTTAATCTAAAGGGAAATGTCAGGGTGAACAATCTTTAATTGCTTTGCAGACTGTATTTATGACATGTTTTCTTTGTAAGATTTGATATTTTATTTCAAGTTTGGTTATTACTCCATCTTATAAGGTCAGTCTTACCAGTGTGTCTTTTGCCAACAATTTTCCATTGTACAGGAAAGCTTAATGAAAGGAACTTTGTGGTTCATTTTAGATATTGTAAAAGATAGGTGTTAAAAAATTGGAACATCTTAGTTAATCAAACATTTCTGTAGCCTTTAAGAGAGAACATTACTGTCTAGATGTAGACACAGTGCTTCTCTGAAGAGTTGAGCATCAATTTCTCTTAGAGTTTAAGACAACCAAAAGCAAAATAAATTATGGAAGAGATGCTAAGGTTCTATCTCACTCTAAGCCTTCATTGGACATTGCAGTGGTTTTAATTAAAGCAGTAGCAAAATCTTGGTTGCTATTTTATTAATAATATACTTATGATTAAAACTATTAGAAAGAGTTGACATGAGCATTCAGCAAATTATTAAAATTTTATTATTCAAATTCAAAGCTGTCTAATACAAATACAAGTTCATATTTATAGGATTAAAAACATTATATTCTATTTTTATATTTTATGGGTTTTATTTTCTGCATTTTTCTTTTTCATGCATATTAATGCATAGTAGTTTTATACTATATATAGTAATATGATCTATGAATACATGTATAATTATCATACTGAGTTAAATTTTTAATATATATTGAAAACTATTTATCATGATTCTGTTGTTAAACCTTAAAAATCTTTCTTACAGGGGCTGGAGAGATGGCTCAGTGGTTAAGAGCACTGTCTGCTCTTCCAGAGGTCCTGAGTTCAATTCCCAGCAACCACATGGTGGTTCACAACCATCTGTAATGAGATCTGGCGCCCTCCTCTGGTGTGTGGGCATACATGGAGGCAGAATGTTGTATACATAATAAATAAATCTTTAAAAAAAAATCTTTCTTACAGGCTACAGATAAACTCTATATTCAAAGAAGAATAACTTACTAATACTTAAAAGGAAAGAAAACTTTCCCAATGCCACGGAAACTTTTTCCTTATGTAATTATGAACATAGAGTTAAAATTATAAGATTAATTTATATCAAATGTTAATTATAGTACCCAGAAATCTTAGGCTTTATAGCCGAATCATAAAGAACCAAGTTTGCATATATAGATCTGTAAGGACAATCTAACTCTAAGTCAAGAGAGAGGGTGAGAGAGACAGAAATACAGACTGAGAGAGAGAGGAACAAGAGAATTAAAGTTAGGAAAGTAAGAAAGAAGAGAGTGTGGGAAGGAAGGAATATAGAGATACGCATACAAACACAAACACTAAGAATAGAAAGTAGGGAAAGAGTGAGGCAATGTTATGATGGCAAGGTGGAATGAAGCAAGAATTCTTTGGAAATGAATCTGCAACATATTTGTAATTTTTAATGCATTTCCTCTGAACATATCTGTACATTATAGTTATTACTTACAACACTGGCAATACTTATTCATTCATTATTTTTCCATGGTGATAGGGTCGGAATGGAGTCTAGTATGACCAATGTCACTGCAACAACTGGATTCATCTTGATGGGGATCTCTGACGTCCAGGAGCTACAGACTTTATGTGGAGTGTTCTTCCTAGTGATGTACATGGCAGCCCTAATAAGTAACCTGATCATCATCACTCTTATTTCCCTTGACCTGCAGCTTCAAACACCTATGTACTTCTTCCTGAAGAACTTGTCCCTGTTGGATATATTCTTACCATCAGTTACCATCCCAAACTTAGTTGTGAATAGTCTAACACACAACAGTTTTATATCCATTCCTGGTTGTGCAGTTCAGGTATTCTTATTGAGTTCTTTCTCAGCAGGAGAAGTATTTATCCTGACTGCCATGTCCTATGACCGCTATGTTGCCATTTGCAGTCCCCTGCACTATGATGCCATCATGAATGCTACTACCTTTGTGGTGTTGATGGGTGTTTCTTGGGCCACTGGGTTATTCTTTGGAACCATGTATATAGCTGGCATATTTTCTGGGCCTTTTTGTGGTTCCAATGTGATTCCACAGTTTTTCTGTGATGTGTCATCATTACTAAGGATTTCCTGTTCTGAAAGACTAGTGCTCATTTATACAGGTCTTGGAATTGGTCTGTTTGTAGCCATGTCTTCCTTTACCTGTGTGGTGATCTCTTACTTTTACATTTTCTCTGCTGTGCTTAAGATTCCTACTACTAAAGGGCAGTCCAAAGCATTTGCCACATGCGTCCCCCACCTCACTGTGTTCACTGTTTTCGTTGCCACTGCTTGCTTTGTCTATCTGAAGCCACCCTCAATAGAACCATCGGTCACAGACAGGCTTTTTGCTGTGCTCTACACTCTGTTACCTCCAGCCCTCAATCCGTTGATCTACAGTCTGAGGAACAGCGATGTCAAGTGTGCTCTGAGGAGGTTACAGCAAAATCTTTGTGCAAGATATTCACTTCATTTAATACTTCAAAATATCTGTCAGTGGTATAGTGTCTCACATGCTACAAGCAAGTTGTTCAGTTGATGACATAGAACAGAAAACTGTGGATAGTCATTTTTATCCTTACCTAATAAACAATTAGAATAAGTATGATATGCTCTAATAACAGAAATTAGATTTTTATGACATTAACATATAATGTCATGATACCAGTTTCTTCTTTTGTATGCTAAATTTTTCTCACTTGGAAACTATAAATATTTAAACAATTGGACAGTTTTTCATTGTAATATTAAATATCTTATTTGCTAACTCTTACTAAGGCTCATTTACACACTAAAATAACAGCATCATTTAAACTGTGGAATCTCATGAACAGTCCAAGTAAATTCACCCATGCTTTCTGTGAAAGTCTTCCTAGTAATTAAAAAATATATGCAAGAAGTCAACCCAATTGGCCTGGTGTCTAATGGCTCTAATCCTTACAAAATTATTAATTCCATAAAATAAAGACAAAACTGGATGAAGACTATGTGATACAAATTTGAAAAGAGAAATAGTAGCCACTCAGGTTGAGGGTATTGTGAGAAAAACAATGGAGAGGTTGAAGTTGTGTGGGGTTTTTTTTCTGTAGTTTCTCCTGAATAGAAACATTATAGGTGAGAGGTAAAAGGCTTCTGAGTCTAAGGAACATGTCTAAATAATCTTATACAGTCTAGAGAGTTTAAAAACACAATTCCCTTTTCAGTGTTATAGAGATGTTAAACATCTGCTAAAGAGAGGAGAGACTCTCTGAGTATCCTAGTAACCTGGGATAGATTTTTGTGATCTGTGAAGCTATGTGAAATTAATGCAGCAAACAGCAGGCAATCAGTGACTGTGACTTGTCACCAATACTGGGAATTGAAGATTTTGGTGCTGTAGCAGGCTTGAATCTTATATGCTCCTGTAAGTAATTCCAATAAACAAATTAGTTTACAAAGTTTGACTTTCCTGGAATTCCTTAGGTCTTTCTTCCTTTCTTTCTTCCTTCCTTCCTTCCTTCCTTTCTTCTTTCTTTCTTTCTTTCTTTCTTTCTTTTTTCCTATATCTTCTCTGAGGTTCCTCTACAGGAAAAAGATAACACAAAGTCATCCATGTATGTTTTTCAGCGTGCATATAGTGCAGGAAGGCACACTCATACCTACATGGAGGTGAATGTTCTCATCACTGTCTAGGAGGAAGTAATGAAACCTATTATAATTGCAAAAGACAAGAATCACTTGTCCATGAAGTATTTTCTAGGTCAATTTACCAGTGTCAACCAACACAAAAGATTTTATTTGCCATGTTTTTTTTTATGTTTTGTAGGTCTTACGATGTTTTTATTTTTTTAATTTATTTATTTATTAAAGATTTCTGTCTCTTCCCCGCCACCGCCTCCCATTTCCCTCCCCCTCCCCCAATTAAGTCCCCCCCCTCAGCCCAAAAAGCAATCAGGGTTCCCTGTCCTGTGGGAAGTCCAAGGAACCCCCACCTCCATCCAGGTCTAGTAAGTTGAGCATCCAAACTGCCTAGGCTCCCACAAAGCCAGTGCATGCAGTAGGATCAGAAACCCATTGCCATTGTTCTTGAGTTCTCAGTAGTCCTCATTGTTCGCTATGTTCAGAGAGTCCGGTTTTATCCCAGGCTTTTCCAGACCCAGGCCAGCTGGTCTTGGTGAGTTCCCAGTAGAACATCCCCATTGTCTAAGTGTGTGGGTGCACCCCTCACAGTCCTGAGTTCATTGTGTAGATTCTATATTTTATCAGAATAGTTATCTTTCCTTTATATTTAATTATTTTTTATTACTAGAAAAACTAACATTTTTTCCTATGAGGTTTTCATAATGTACAACCACTTTCAATTATATTAGCAGTGATTAATAATGACTTTGACAAAGGTTACAAAAATCAGAGTAAGAATTGAAACAATGTCCAATCCCATATAGCCTACTCCATCTTAAACATACACACACACATACAAAAACACACATTAAGACTAATCACCTATCGCTCTCTTTCAAGCTGAAAACAAATATACTCATCTTTCTGGAATAGGCTCTGTGATCTTTAAAACTATTGCCCATAACAATTCCTTTGAGTAATATGCAGTTACTTAAAACCTCTATCCACTAAGCTGTATGTGAATTTCTACTAGTAAAACCTTATTATAATAAGCACAATCTGTAATAAACTGACTTACTATGCTTAATTCAACTAGCTGTATATGATTTACTTGA
Source organism: Microtus oregoni (assembly GCF_018167655.1). Taxonomy (NCBI): domain Eukaryota; kingdom Metazoa; phylum Chordata; class Mammalia; order Rodentia; family Cricetidae; genus Microtus; species Microtus oregoni. Next base: position 9,054,097 of record NW_024543059.1, on the reverse strand, counting down.
TTGCAACTCAATGTAACTTGTGACCTAAATTACAACAACAAACAAAGGAGACAAAAGCTGCATCAAACTACAGAACCGTTAACTTTAGCGGGCCAAAAAGCAAAACCATTCTCTCTGGCCTAACATGGTCCACACATGATCTCCCTCCATCTTCCCCCCTCTCTCTCTCTCTCTCTCTCTGTCTGTCTGTCTCTCTCTCTCTCTCTCTCTCTCTCTCTCTCTCTCTCTCTCATTTGATGCTCATATCTCAACTGTTTTTACTTTTTTTACTTTCCGAATAATATTTTCTTTACTGTTTATTGTGTCCTTTTGTCAATTAGTTCATGGGTGAGTCCAAACACCTGATGGAGGAAGGTCATTGGTTAAATAAAAAGAAACTGCTTGGCCCTCATTGGTTAGAAGATAGGTGGGAGGAGTAAACAGAACAGAACGCTGGGAGGAAGAGGAAGTGAGCTCAGACTCCACAGCTCTCCTCTCGGGAGCAGACACGTCAGAGAGACGCCATGCCCCACTCCCTGGCAGACACAGGCAATGAAACTCCGACCCAGGATGGACGTGGGCTAGAATCTTCCCAGTAAGACCGGTGCTCACAGATTATTAGAGATGGATTGATCGGGATATCAGAATAAGCCAGTAAGGGCTAGAGCTAAAGGGCCAAGCAGTGTTTAAATGAATACAGTTTGTATGTTGTTATTTCGGAGCATAAGCTAGACATGTGGGCAGCCGGCTTGCTGGGGACGCAGCCCCTCCACTCTTATTACTACACATCTGTCTTTACATGCCAAAGTTCCCCACATTTCGTGGTCTTGTCTATAATACCCATTTCCTGCATTACTGTACAAAACCTCCTGAACTCACACTAGTCAAATTTTTGCCCCTCGATCACCATCCAGGTATGACAACTACTTCTTTTTCTTTGCATCTTTGTGCTTTGTCTTGTCTACCACTTCTTACGTCATGCTATGGACTTTTTCTCTGGGTTTAAACTCAATCAACATTTATTTTAAGCATAAGACAATGAAAATTAATGCCATTTTCTTTATTCACATAACCCATGCAAGAGACTGTAATGGAGAGGAGGTTTGATAAGCATCAATAATAGGATGCAAAAGGAGATAAAAAGATGGAGACTGCAATTCTTCTCGACAACTGGCGACATGGAAAAAAGGAGTACCCTTGTAAAAATGGGCTCATTTGTCAATAATGCAAAAAGAGGTATGAAGGCTTTGGGGCTCAAGAATATTGAGTCTTGAAAATATTTTTCATGGGGCTGGAGAGATGGCTCAGCGGTTAAGAGCATTGCCTGCTCTTCCAAAGGTCCTGAGTTCAATTCCCAGCAACCACATGGTGGCTCACAACCATCTGTAATGAGGTCTGGTGCCCTCTTCTGGCCTGCGGGCATACACGCAGACAGAATATTGTATACATAATAAATAAATAAATAAATAAATAAATAAATATTTTTTTTAAAAAAAGAAAATATTTTTCAGGAATCATACAAATTTAGAAGGAAACAGGATATTTAAACAAAGCAATGTAATAGAAGTAATGAAATTTAAAACATCACTCTTTCTAATACAAAAAAAAAACCTTGTAGATAGTTGGATCAGAGGATGCAACCAAGGAAAAGAAGTAGTATAGATGACGAGTACAGAGTTGCTTTATAAATGTCAAAGGATTCAATTTAAGATCAAAACTTTAAACTGCTACAGAAAATACTTCATGTTAGAGACATAGGTAGAGATTTCTTTGACAAATTTCTTATTTTAATTTTCTAGAATTCTGTGTGTGACCATGACATTCATATAATTTCCACTATATCCTTTCCTACCTTTGTCTTCTTGAATGTCCTTTTCTTACTTCCTCTCAAATATATTGCCTCTTTTTAAAAAGAGTAATTGCTTTGAACACACACAAAAGAAACCACATACACTGCCACTGAAATTACCCTCACTATTTTATTGCTGTGATATAAAAGAAAATTTAACGTGCTTCCATACCTGGACTTAGTAGTTTCTTTCATGTATTATGTTAAAGAAAAAAGAGTTAAGCACAGGAAACAAACTTGTATTGTAGAAAAACGTATTTCATGTCAATTTTTCTATTAAGAAATCAAAACTGGGACTGCAAATCTCTTCTTAATGTTTCCAAAGCCTAAAAAAAGAACATGATCATCTGGAAACAAATGGTGAACCCATGATCCTGTTTGAATATTTTATAATCAAACCCTAAGAGATAATTTATATCACAAAATCTGTAAGAATTCATTTTATGAATGACCCAAAACTCATACTCAATTGTTGGGTCAGTAGCTAGAGTCAAGGCTCAAATTAAACCTTTGCTTATAGGTTTTCTTTTTTTTTTTAGAAGTTTTCTTTATATGGCAGTTTATGACAACCTCTTTTGGTAGCTTGCAAGTCCAACTCACAAAACTAACACCCAGGGTTCATTGCAGAGGCTACATCTTAGTGAAGGGAACTTAGAAATTTCTAGTCTGAGGAATTACCAAATGACTCATACATATACTTTTTGAGTCATGAGCTTTAAGCTTCAGCTTCTCTACCTCTCTTGTCCTAATTTTCTATAGTATCTTAGCTCTAATCCTTTAGTTCCAATTCTGTAGTTCTAATTCTTTTTCTAATTTTCTGTTTCATGTTGTTAAGGAGAATGATTGTTGGTTTCCATCTACTCACCCCTGAAATAACCATACAGAAACTATATTAATGGCCCATTAGCTCTAGCTTTTTTGTTTTGTTTTGTTTTTGTTTTTGTTTTTCAAGACAGGGTTTCTCTGTAGCTTTTGAGCCTGTCCTGGAACTAGCACTTGAAGACTAGACTGGTCTCGAACTCACAGAGATCCGCCTCCCTCTGCCTCCCGAGTGTTGGGATTAAAGGCATGTGCTACTACTGCTTAGCTTAGCTCTGGCTTCTTATTGGCTAACTTTTACATCTTAATTTAATCCATTTCTATTAATGTGTGTATCACCATAAGGTTGTGACCTACCAGCAAAGTTTCAGCACGTCTGTCTCTGGTGGCTGCTCCATGGCATCTCCCTGACTCTGCCTCTTTCTTCCCAGCATTCAATTTCCTTTTCCTCATAACTCTGTTCTACCCTATCAGCGCAAGCCAGTTTTCTTTATTCATTAATGGTAATAACAGCATACAAAGGGGTATCCCACATCAGTTTTAATTTTTTTTACTTCTATTTTCAGCTGGAATGTATACACCTTTTTACAAATGCTTGAAGTAATAATAAAAAAATCACAAGAGTTCCATCTCATTGGTCAAAAGCACATTCCTTATACTGAGTAAAAAGGGCAGGTCCGTTAACCATGCAACACAATATTTCAAGTTTTCTGGAGGAAGACTATGTCCAGAGGGCATGGGCTCATTGCCTAATGAGATAAGCTAGGAGACTTAGTTCTTATATCACCTGGAATTGGCAAGTTAAGAATTGCCATGATTTTTTATGGTTCTTTGTGTCAATAAGCATGGATAGACACTTGAAACACTGACCTTTTATAACAGTAAAGTTTTAAATTCATGCAATTAGAATCTCTCAGCAAATTTTTTGATATATAAATATATTATCATCTATAGTTATATAAATTTATATTTTCTATAAAGTTATTGCTTATCTAGTGTTCTCCACCAATTCTTTTTCACTAGGTCACTTATTCATCTCACTTTATTTTTCTTTGTATAAATTAAAATATCTTAGAGTAAAACATGATTAGAACAATTAAACAATTTAATTCTTTCAGTAATTTTAAATTATGTATTGTCATTTTTAATGTTGAGAGAATGATAATGAGATAGAAAAGTAATGTTTTCAACTCAAATCATTTTTCCAAAAATTCAACATAATGTTGACATCTATTATGAATCATAAAACCAAACAATGAATGTGTATCAAAATTAATTTTTTCATGCTAACTGGCTTTCATTAATGAATAGGTTTTCTCAAGGCATCATGTGTTTCTGTACTAACAAACGTTTAAATATATAAATATCATGGATTTTACCTAAACAAAGTCAAAATGTATGATCAAGAATAAAGTACATTAAGAATAGCTGTGATGTTGATTGTTGCTTATAAACTTTCCAAAATTAAAATCACATAAGAAACAAACCTCTTAGTACATTTCCATGGAGGTTTAACTGATGTGGAAAGACTTATCCAAGTTTTTGTTGGATTGAATTTTGTGGTCTAGGATCTCATACTGAATAAAAGAAAGTGGTAACTTGGGTGGAAGAATGCAACTCTCACTGTTTCTTAACAACAGATAGTTTGGGAACATCTAACTCATGTAACTAAGGGCATCCCTTTTTGAATGTGATGGACTATATTGACAAATAATGAGACATATTAGAAATTCCTTTATTAATTGACTGTTTTAAGTATTTTGTCACAGTAGTCTGTAATTATTACATAAAATTCATAGTAAAGAAGTGAGAGCCTAACTATGCTTAACATCAGTCTGTGTTTCTGAATATTTTGAAATTGATTTGCAGAAAGAAAGTGAAGGAATTCTGAGCAAAGGTTTGAGGAAGTCTAAGTATACAGAACTTAACAAGCCTTCTGGTGACTCCCTAAATACTGAAAATAGTGGCTAATTGGCTCATGAGGCTTCATACAGGAAACAGGGGCTCTATATGGTATAGAAAATTGGACACGATGTCATTTGTATCCTTTTATGAACTCTTTTTTATCATGGGAAGCATTTGTCCTAGCGACTATATTATATAGTTGATATGTTGTCATCTCTTTTCCCCTGCAATATGATGCCATCATGAATGGTATTACATGTGTGTTGATAGAGGGTGTTTGCTGGTCTACCTGTATACTCTTTGGAGTGATGCATAGAACTGGCACATTTTGCATGTCTTTCTATGGTAACATTTTGATCTGAATTTTTTTCCTTTGATGCCTGTCATTTTAAGTAAAGAAACCTAAATAATGGGTATAGATTTCTTGATAAAATCTGCTAAGAAATAGTTGAAAAGACCATCTTCTGTTCTCCAGACTCATAGTCATCTAATACAAACTTTGGTCTAGGCTACAGGATTAAATGAAACTCAAACGTTTAATTTTATATTTGTTGCACTTTAACTTCTTCATCTCATTTTATTTAAGTTATGCATATTGATGCAGGAAATTGTACCTGTATTGATTATTCTATACATGGGTACATGAGTAATGATCATCTTGAGGTGCTTTTTCAGTACAAGCATTCAAAAGTCTTTCTAGTCTTTCTGAAATTAGGGTAAGTATACTGAATATCCATAAAATTATAACTTATTAATGCATAAATGGAAACAAGCCCAAACTAAAACTGAAAAGTTCTCCCTACACTTATTTTCATAATATCCTAAAAGTGACAGTGGAACTGATCTATTGGGAGCTCACCAAGGCCAGCAGGACTGGGACTGAATACGCATGGGATGAAACCGGACTTTCTGAACATGGCGGACAATGAAGGCTGATGAGAAGCCAAGGACAATGGCACTAGGTTTCGATCCTAATACATGAACTGGCTTTGTGGAAGCCTAGCCTGTTTGGATGCTCACCTTCCTGGTCTTGGATAGAAGTGGGAGGACCTTGGACTTCCCGCAGGGCAGGGAAACTGGACTGCTCTTCATTATCGAGAGGGAGGGAGAATGGAGTGGGGGGGAGGGGGAGAGGAGGAGGGTAGTGGGGGGAGGGGGCAATTTGTGCGAGGAGGGGGAGGGAAATGGGAAATATTTTTGCAACAACTAAAAAAAATAAAATAAACAAAAAAAAGAATTATTTACATTATATAATTTTTATTCTAATCAGACTTAATTTTAAAATAATGGTGATTTAATATTTTATATCTCAGTTGTAGAAATATTACACAGATTGTCCACAGCCTTAATAAACTTCTGAGGCCATAATAGAGAGATAGAAAGGGAGACTAAGTTTGAAAAGGGGAGGGGAGAAAGAAGACAAAGAACATGAAGGGAAGAAGTTCAGAAGGTAGTGAGTGAGGGAAAGGGAAAAGAGGGACAAAAAGTTAATCACAAAATATTAAGAAGGAAGATTGAGAGTAGAATGTTATGAAAGCGAAGGAGAGAAATAACAGTTTATGCAAAACTGTATCATATTTTTATATTAGGTAGATGATTGAATGGACACATTATTTATTGAGTATTTCTATACACTAATGCTAATAATTAATTTGGAACATTAATAATATTTATGCAGATAGTGTCTCACACACTACAAATGTAGTATGTCAGTGTTACTTCTGTAACCAGATTTATCTTTCTGGGATTCTCTGATATCCATGACATACAAACTTATTTGCAATTATCTTTCTAGTGATTATTAGCAACCGTCAATGAGTAACTTCTTTTTTATAAATCTAACATTGTCTAACTTTATGCACTGTCAAGTTAAGAAAATACATAAATTTAATCCTGAGAAAAATATGACTATTCTTTTTTACCTATTCCAGTGTATTCACTGGGACCTGATAAGTCTCATTTTTAATAGCAGCAATTATTACAACACTAATTGTCTTAAGACATGGGCTAAAATTAAGTTTATCAAGAAAGATTTGTCTTTAGGGACTACCAGGAAGTAACCAAGAGACTGTGGGGGTTTTGTTAGGAAAATGCTCATTATATATGGTGTCAAATGAATCTACATCAAAGTATATAAAAGGTAACATATTTTCCTTCTTGCTGATATTTGGTTCTCCTGGATAAGAAATGAAGACAGTTTCACTCAGAACTTTCAGTGTTATAACGGTCTTAGAGACAGAATAAGATGTGATTTCAAAACTAACCAGAGAGAGCTGCATGTACAATTCTCCTTTGAGGTGATTCAATATTAATTTGAGCTCTTGCATATGTAAAAATATTTCCCAACCCAAACTGACCTGCAGGAAATTCTAAAGAGTAAGTCTTTTCTAGGATGTGAAGAATCTGAATTTTTGTCAAGTACAAGTTTCAAATTTTCATGGATAAAATGTTAAAATAGGCTCTCTAAAACAATTTCTAAGATTTTATGATATGGATGAAATTTGGAAATATATGAAAAGCAAGATAATTTAGTAGAGATTTGTTTACCTTTATATCTAATATTTGCTTTCTTTCTGTATTTCTCCAGTCTAAGAACTGCAATAGCCTGCCAAGCACCCAGAATATTACGCCTCTGCCACACATTTTTTTCCTGTCTACACAGAGAGCTTTTCTGTAAGTATTCAAAACAGGATTCATCTTATATTTAATTAGAGATGTGCTTTCCTAAGTTCCATTGTTAAAAATTTTAGCCTGTATACTAATCCTGTGCACATTGGTAAAGATTCCTTAATTTAAGCAGCAAGATGACTAATGACTAAATGATGATCATTGATAGCAACAAATCGTGCCGACTAAAGATTATAGAACATTTGTTGTTTAGGAAAAATATTTGCAGATTCTTGTACATACTTGGTACATCTTTGGCTCACCAACTAGAGAAAAAATGCTCCTATATAGTCCATATTTGTTTTATCATTAAGTCATGGAACAGACATGGACAAACCCACACAAATGCATGCACACACACACACAAACACACACACACACACAACAGAGGAAAAGAGAGACAGATTGGTTGCTGGTTTTTTAATAAAGAATAGTTATCTAAATGGTTTAGAATTGAGTAACCAAATAAGTGCATTTTAAATATACAGTGCTTTATTCGAATCAGGAATAGCAGGTAAGGTTCAAAAGTGAATTTCAATGGGACCTTGGGAGCTCAGTCCAGTGCTCCTGTGTGGGTCTCTGTCTCTATCTCTATCCATCACCAGATGAAGATTCTATGATGATATGCAAGATATTCGTCAGTATTGCTCTAGGATAGGGTCATTTCAGGTTCCCAATCCTCAGCTGCCCAAGGAACTAACTGGGAACCTCATCTTGGGCACTTGGGAGCCCCTCTAGGGTCAAGTCTCTTGCCCATCCTAAAGTGGCTCCCTTAACTAAGAATTGTGGTTCCGTGCTCCCCTATCCACCTTTCCTTTATCCCAATTCTCCTGTTTCCCCAGGTCCCCCCTCCTTCCCTTCTACCTTTTCTCTCCCCATCTCCCCTTACCCCCATCCCACCCCACCCCCAAGATCCCAATTTTCTCCCCGGCAATTTGGTCTACTTCCCTTAGCCAAGAGGATAACTATATGTTTTTCCTTGGGTTCACCTTCTTACTTAGCTTCTTTAGGTTCACCTATTGTAGACTCCGTGGCCCTTATTTATGGCTAGAAACCAATTATGAGTGAGTACATCCCATATTCATCTTTTTGGGTCTGGGACACCTCACTCAGGATAGTGTTTTCTATTTCCATCCATTTGCATGCAAAATTCGAGAAGTCATTGTTTTTTACCGCAGCGTAGTACTCTAGCGTGTATATATTCCATACTTTCTTCATCCATTCTTCCATTGAAGGGCATCTAGGTTGTTTCCAGGTTCTGGCTATTACAAATAATACTGCGATGAACATAGTTGAACAAATGCTTTTGTCATATGATAGAGCATCTCTTGGGTATATTCCCAAGAGTGGTATTGCTGGGTCCAGGGGTAAGTTGATCCCGAATTTCCTGAGAAACCGAAACACTGACTTCCACAGTGGTTGCACAAGATTGCATTCCCACCAGCAATGGATGAGGGTACCCGTTCCTCCACAGCCTCTCCAGCAAAGGTTATCCTTGGTGTTTTTGACTTTAGCCATTCTGACAGGTGTAAGATGATATCTCAAAGTTGTTTTGATTTGCATTTCCCTGATTGCTAAGGAAGTTGAGCATGACCTTAAGTGTCTTTTGGCCATTTGAACTTCTTCTATTGAGAATTCTCTGTTCAGTTCAGTGCCCCATTTTTTAATTGGGTTAATTAGCATTTTAAAGTCTAGTTTCTTGAGTTCTCTATATATTTTGGAGATCAGACCTTTGTCTGTTGCGGGGTTGGTGAAGATCTTCTCCCAGTCAGTAGGTTGCCTTTAGGAGGGAGAACATGAGCAAAGAAGTCAGGACCACGAGGCGTGCACCCACCCACTGAGACAGTGGAGCTGATCTACTGGGAGCTCACCAAGGCTAGCTGGACTGTGACCGAAAAAGCATGGGATAAAACCGGACTCTCTGAACATGGCGAACAATGAGGGCTGATGAGACACCAAGGACAATGGCACTGGGTTTTGATCCTACTTAATGTGCTGGCTTTGTGGGAGCCTAGCCAGTTTGGATGTTCACCTTCCTAGATATGGACGGAGGGGGGAGGACCTAGGACTTACCACAGGGCAGGGAACCCGAACTGCTCTGTGGACTGGAGAGGGAGGGGGAGAGGAGTGGGGGGAGGGGGAGAAGGGTGGGAGGAGGGGGAGGGAAATGGGAGGCTGGGAGGAGGTGGAAACTTGTTTTCTGTTTATGTTTTTTTTTCTTCTTTCCTCAATAAAAAAAATTAAAAAAAAGAAAAAAAAGTGAATTTCAAGCAATAAGAAGTCATAAAGAAAAATACTCAAGAAATGAGGGAATATTGTTTTGGAATTTTTAAATGGATTTCAATGCTATAGGCATCTTTGCTTTTAAAAAATACAGCACATTAGCAATATCTGATCTCCATAGAAATCAAACAGTAAACAAAATTGTAAAAGTTAGGACAGGGATTTAGGAAATATAACTGTATGGATAGCCTTATCTTCTGAAGTAGTGACAGGAACACCACGATCAAACAGGGAAAGTGTGTATTAAGTACTGGGTTAGGCTGTGGTCAGGTTGATTCCTATCTTAGTCTGATCATTCAGCGTCTCAACAGGGCTGGATAATTACAGTTGACTCTGCTTAGAGAGGTAATCCGTGTTTAAAGGGAAATGTCTTGATGAACATTCTTTATTTGCTTTGCAGTCTGTATATATGACAGATGTTTTGTTTGGAAGATTTGATATTTCTTTCCAGTTTGATTATTATTCCTTCTATAGAGTCAATGGTATCAATGAGACATTTACCAACAATTTTCTATTGTACAAGAAAAATTTAATGAATTTTTATCTGCTATGTATTTTATTTTCTGCAACTTTCTTTTATTTGCATATCAATGCATAGTAGTTTAATACTATATGTAGTAATATGATCTTTTGATACATGTATAGTTACCATACTGAGGTAATTTTTGGTTTTTATTTAAAACTATCTATCATGACTCTGTAATTAAACATTAAAAATTTTTCTTACATCCTACTGATAGACTCAATAGTCAGAGAAGAATACTCTACTAATACTTAAAAGAAAAGAAGTGGTGGCGCACACCTTTAATCCCAGCACTCGGGAGGCAGAGGCAGGCGGCGGATCTCTGGGAGTTCGAGGCCAGCCTGGTCTACACGAGCTAGTTCTGGGACAGGCACCAAAGCTACAGAGAAACCCTGTCTTGAAATAAAATAAAAAGAAAAAAAGACCTTCCCAATGCCATGGAAACTTTCTTTTAAACTAATTATGATCATAGAGTTAAAATAATAAGATTACTTTATATCAAATGATGTTTATGGTATTGAGAAGGCTTCGGCTTCGTGGTTGAATCATAGAAAACCTAGTTTGCATATGTAGATCACTAAGGACAATCTAAATCTAAGTAGAGAGAGTGTGTGAGGGAGACAGAAATAAAGACTGAGAGAGAAAAGAACAGGAGGGTTAAAGTGAGGACAGTAAGAGAGAAGAGAGTGTGGGAGGTGAGGAACATGGAGATACACATACACACAGACAAACACCAAGAATAGAAAGTAGGGAGAGAGTGAGGCAACGCTGTGATGATAAGGGGTATGAAGCAAGAATTTTTGGAAATGTATCTGCATCGTATTTGTAATTTCTTGAATTCTTTTGCTTTGAGCTTATCTGTACATCATTGTCATTACTTACAGCAGTTGTAGTACTTATTCATTGTTTTCTTCCATGGTGACAGGGTCTGAATGGAGTCTAGTATGGCCAATGTCACTGCAATAACCGGATTCTTCTTTATGGGGATCTCTGACGTCCAGGAGCTACAGACTTTATATGGAGTGTCCTTCCTAGTGTTGTACATGGCGGCCCTAGCAAGTAACCTGATCATCATCACTCTTATTTCCCTTGACCTGCAGCTTCAAACACCCATGTATTTCTTCCTGAAGAATTTGTCCCTGTTAGATGTCTTCTTTGTGTCAGTTACCATCCCCAATTTAGTTGTAAATAGTCTAATACACAACAATTTTATTTCCATTCTTGGTTGTGCGGTTCAGGTATTTTTATTGAGTTCTTTCACAGGTGGAGAAGTATTTATTCTAACTGTCATGTCCTATGACCGCTATGTTGCCATTTGCAGTCCCCTGCACTATGATGCCATCATGAATGCTACTACCCTTGTGGTGTTGTTGGGTGTTTCTTGGTCAACTGGGGTATTCTTTGGAGCTTTATATACAGCTGGCACATTTTCCGGGCCTTTTTGTGGTTCCAATGTGATTCCACAGTTTTTCTGTGATGTCCCCTCATTGCTAAGGATTTCCTGTTCTGAAAGACTACTGCTCATTTATACAGGTCTTGGAATTGGTCTGTTTGTAGGCATGTGTTGCTTTACCTGTGTGGTGATCTCTTACTTTTACATTTTCTCTGCTGTGCTTAAGATTCCTACTACTAAAGGGCAGTCCAAAGCATTTGCCACATGCGTCCCCCACCTCACGGTGTTCACTGTTTTCGTTGCCACTGCTTGCTTTGTCTATCTGAAGCCACCCTCAATAGAACCATCGGTCACAGACAGGCTTTTTGCTGTGCTCTACACTCTGTTACCTCCAGCACTCAATCCTTTGATCTACAGTCTGAGGAACAGCGATGTCAAGTGTGCTCTGAGGAGGTTACAGCAAAATCTTTGTGCAAGATATTCACTTCATTTAATACTTCAAAATATCTGCCAGTGCTATAGTGTCTCACAAGTTTCTAGAAAGTTTTGTAGTTTTTGACATAGGAAATAAAATTGTAGATACACATTTTACCATGACTAAATAAACACTTAGAATAAGGATTATATGATCTAAGTACAGAAATTAGATTATATGATTCTAACATATGATGTCATGGTACCAGTTTCTGCTCATGTATGCTAAAGTTGAAAATATTTTTTCAGGAATCATACAAATTTATAAGGAAATTAAAATATTAAAAAAACAATTTAATAGACATATTGGAATTTAAAATATCAATTTAATAGAAAAGACCTGTAAACAGTAGGATCAGAAGATGCAACCAAGGAAAAGAAGTATTATAGATTATAAGAACAGAGACTGTTAATAATATAACAGCTGAAATGAGTATTAAAATATTTAATTCACTGTGACAATAGTAATACCATGAACAACACACATAAAAATCCTAAGTTTTATTCATTTAAATGCCTTGCTCAAAGTAGTTTATAAAGTGCAGCTAAGCAAGTCTACATTCACTTTACATTTATTTACTGCCTTTCCATTTTCTTTAGAGAATTTTGAGTTTTTCCAATGTTTTTGATCATATTCATGGCCCAATGTCTCCCAGATCTATGACATAATACTTCAAGACCAACTTGTGCTGCCCCAGATTTCTTGTATATGTAATATAACACTTGATATTGGTTTACATACCAGAGCCTACATTTGTACAGAACCTAACTTTTAAACTCCAGGCATCTGTAAATTTTAATATCTCTTCTGATAGGGTAAGATTTTGTATTCTATTCTCCCTTCCATGCTGGAATTTGGTCTTTCATTCTTCACAAGTTGTTAAGAGCTGCACAAGCTGTTTGAGTTATATGGATAGCATCATTTCTGTGTTGAGAAAAATTTTCCTCCTAGTAATCCACCTAATCAGTCTTCTATACATTTTCCATACCCTTTACGCAATTAATTCTGAGTCTCAAGACCTGAGGATGGAGTTTATATAATTCCTTTAGGGCTGAATATTCTGTAGACACTTATTTTCTTCACTTCATCCTCTTTTATTCATCTGTGATAATCAACATCTGCTTTAAACAGAAACTTTTTTGATCATGGTTGGGAGATGTGTTGACCTAAGGGAATTACCATAAGGGATTATAAGGCATTTAAAAATTTTGTCCATTTTGGAACATCCTTGTAGAAGGCTGTCCTTCAGGGAATAGGAAGTGTCTTGCCAGAAATTCTTAGTATTTGCAGAAGGTAAAACTGTTTTTGAAGAATATAGCTAAAAGAAAAATTCTGCATCACTTTTAAAAATCGATTAGGATCCATACCTTATAACAAAACTATGGAAGTTTATCACTGCTAATTTTGCTTTTCAAATAACTGACTTTCATTATTGATCAAGATTATTTAAGGCCTCATGTTCTGTGACCTCTTTTTACCAACTGTTTTCCCCTGCAATATGATCCCATCAGGGTGATGATATGTGTGTACCGATGGTGGATGTGTCCTGAGCTACCAGGGTGATTTTTGGAGCCATATAAAGAGCTGGCACATTTTCATTGCATTTCTGTTTATCCCGTGTGATTCAACAATTTTTCTGTGATGCCCCCTCATTTTAGGCAAAGGAGTCCTTAAATGTTTGTTTTAGATCTCTTCTGATTTCTTGATTAAAAGAGAGAGAGGGAGAAGTCCATTAAGATAGAGTTAAAATGACAATCTTCTGTGGCCCAGACACATAACCATCTTACACAGAGGCTAGGTTTAGGCTACAGGATGAAATGAAATTCCCATATTTTATTTTTATATTTTTTGCATTTTATTTTTCTTCATCTCATTTATTTGTTTATGCACTTTGATGCACGGTAATTGTGTATGATATGGTGGTAATGTGATAATCTGATATATATATAAAATAGTAATGATCACTTTGAGGCGAATTTTGAGTTCAAACATTCAAAATTGCTTTTAATCTTTCTAAAGTTAACCCAAGTATAGTCAACATTTATGAAAGGATAATTCATTGATACATAAGTGGACAGAAGCCCAAACTCAAACCATGAAAATTTATTCCTAAACTCATTATCAAAATGTATTAAAAATAAAAGAGGAATGGAAATAAAACTGAGAGAGAGACTAGGAAAGGAGGAAAGTCAGAAGTGAGGGAGCAAGAGAGGAGGAAAAGAGGGCAGAGATATATTCAGAAAAGCTATAGAAGGAAGAGTGAGTAGGGAATGATATGTGTGGTAAAGAGAAAGAAATGATGCAAAAATGTATTGTTTTATTCTTTAGGCAGCCGATTGACACATTTTCTATTGAGCATTTCTGTACACCAATGTTATTATTTGAGACATTGATAATATTTACCCTGATAAAGTCCAGGCACTATAAATGGAGCATTTCAGTTTCACTTCAGTAACCAGATTCACCTCATGATATGCATGAGATAGAGATTTATTTGGAAATTTCCTTCTAGTGGTTATCTTCAACCTTTAATGAATAACTCATTTTTTCACCTCTAACATTGTCTCCAACTATATGCACTGTGCAGCTAAGCAAATACATTTTTTATTTAATTTTGAAGAAAATATGATCACATATTTTTTACTTATTCTAGTATATTTTCAGGACCAGATAAATCAAAGTTTTAAAACAGCATTTTTTTTACAACACTAATTGACATAAGACATGGGTTCTTAATAAGGCTATCCAGAAAGATTTGCCTTCTGGGACTAGTAGGAAGTAACCAAGTGACAGTGAGAGGTCTGCGAGGAATATGCTCATTGTGTATGGACTTAAATGAATCCGGAGCAAAGTTTATAAGAAGGTGAAATATTTTCCATGTTGTTAATATTTGCTTCCTCAGGATGAGAAATGAAGACACTTCAACTCAGAACTTTGAGTTTTATAACAACCTTAAAGACAGCAGAATATTATATGACTTCAGAACTTACCAAAGAGAGCTGCATTTTCTATTTTTCTTTAAGGTGATCCAATACTAACACGATCTCTTGAAGATGTAAACTATTTCACATGCTCAGGCTGACCTGCTGGAAAATCAAAAGAGTAGCTCTTTTCTAGGAATGTGAAGAATCTGAATTTTTGTCAGGTACACATTTCAGATTTTCCCTGGTAAAATGTTAAAATGGGCTCTCTAAAGCAACATTTTAAAATGTTATGGATATGGAAGAAATTGGGAAACATATTAATATCAATGTAATTAGTAGTGATTTATTCGCATGAATATCTCTTATTTGTCTTCTTCCTGTGTTTCCCCAGCCTGAGGACTGTAAGAGCCTGGCAAGTGTCCAGGATCTCACACCTCCATCACACCTTTTGTCTGTACACAGACAGTTTTTCAGTAAATACTCCTAACAGGAATGATGTTATGTTTTATTAGAAATATGTTTTCCTAAGTGTCATGTTTTGGATACTTTGTCCTGTACACTTATCCTGTGCACATTGGTGGAAATCCCTTTCGTTTATGTTCTTTGATTAATGAATAAATCATAATCACTTTTTGCAGTAAATCATGCCATCTGAGGACTGAAACCTTTTTGGTGTTTAGAAAAATATTTGTGCTTGCTCTTATATGCTTATCTTTGCCTTGTCGGGTGAAGAATAATTCATTGATACATAAGTGGACAGAAGCCCAAACTCAAACCATGAAAATTTATTCCTAAACTCATTATCAAAATGTATTAAAAATAAAAGAGGAATGGAAATAAAACTGAGAGAGAGACTAGGAAAGGAGGAAAGTCAGAAGTGAGGGAGCATGTCTGCATGTACTATATATTAATCTCAGTCACATAATCATGAAACAGACAAGTGCAAATACACTCATACACACAAAGAGTTATTTGTCTTCTGGTTTTTAAATAAAGAATAGAATTTCTAAATAATTCTGACCTATTGTTCAAATATTATTTTAACATATAGAACTTGACCTGTGTCAAGACATACTAGATAATATTCAAAAGCTAATTTCAAGAAATATGACATTATAAAGAGAAATACTCAAGGAAATGAGGCAATATTAGGTTGGAGTTTCTTAAATGGATTCCTATGCTATAGGGATCACATTAAACATTAAACACGATAGTGAAATTAGGACAGTGATGTAGAAAATATCAGTGCACTGGACAGCCTTATCTTTCAATGCATCAACAAGAATTTCGAGGTTAAACAGGGAAGTGAGTAATAACTTCCAGGTCAGACTATAGACTGGGAGAGTCTTATCTCTGTCTGATTGCACAGTGTCTCAACATTGACCATAAAATTATAGTGGGCTTTTCTTAGAGAGGCAATAACTGTTTAATCGAAAGATAAATGTTAGGATGAGAAACCTTTATTTGCTTTGCAGACTGTATAGATGCCATGAGTTTTATTTGGAAGATTTGAGGTTTCTTTCCAGTTTGTTTATGACTCCCTTTTTAGAGGGTCAGCCTCATTAGTGCCTATAAAGCTACCTACAATACTCCACTGTTTAAGACAAGTTTAGGGAAAGGGTTAAAGGCTCCTTGCTGGTCATTTATAGATGATGTAAAAGATGATTGTTGATACATTGGGAATACGTTAGTTAGTCAATCTTTTCTTCTGCCTTTAAGGGACAGCATTACTATCCAAAGGTAGACACATTGCCTGTCCTCAGAGTAGAGCATAAGTTTCTCTTAAAGTTTAAGACAATCAAATGAAAGGTAAAGTATGGGATAGATGCCATATCTATCTTACCCTTAGATTTCCATTAGACATTTGAAGTGATTTTAAGTAAAGCAGCATGAAATATGGATTTCATTTCATTAATATTTTTTAGTTAAAACTGTTAGGAAAGAGTTGTCAGAAATATTCATTAAATTAGTCAAAATTTTACTGTCCAAACTCATAGCCATCTAGTACAAATGCAAGTTTGTGCCTATAGGATTTTAAAAAACACATTATTCTATTTTTACCCTTTATGTGTTTTATTTTTCTGCATTTTTCTTTTGTTTATTATATTGATACATAGTAATTGCATATTATAAGGAGTAATATTATGTTTTAATGCATATGCAATTATAATGCTTAGGTAATTTTTAGATATATAATTAACAAGATGCTATTGTTCAAACATCCAAAATCTTTCTTAAAACCTATTGGCAAGCCGGGCGATGGTGGCGCACGCCTTTAATCCCAGCATTTGGGAGGCAGAGGCAGGCGGATCTCTGTGAGTTCGAGACCAGCCTGGTCTACAGAGCTAGTTCCAGGACAGGCTCCAAAGCCACAGAGAAACCCTGTCTCGAAAAAAAAAAAAAACCTATTGGCAAACTCAATATCTATAAAAGAATTATATAATACTACTCAAAGGGAAACAAGACCTTTCTATTGTCATGGAAATTTTTGCCTAAACTAATTATGGCAATAAACTTAAAGTGGTGAGAATTATTTATGTCAAATATTGTTTTTGCTACTCAGAAGACTGAAGATTCTATACCTGAATCTTAAAAAACTAAGTCTGCATATATAGAACCTTGAGGATGTACCAATGATGATTATAGAGAAGGGAGAGACATAAATAATGGAAAGGGGAGATAAAAATGAGGAAAGTCTGAGAGAAGAGAGTGAGGGAGGACAGAAAGATGAAAATACAAACACAAAAATACAAGGAATATAAATTAAAGAGAGACAGAAAGTAAGGATATGAGGGGAAGTCGGAATGAAATGAGATTTTTGGGGGAAATATGTGTACCTTATATGTAGTTTCCTGGATATTTTTCTCTGAGCATATCTGTACATAAATGTTATTACTGATAGCAGCCCCAGTAATTATTTATTATTTCTTTCATGGTGACAGGCCCTGAAAAGAAGCTAGTATGGCTAATGTCACTGCAATAACCGGATTCTTCTTTATGGGGATCTCTGACGTCCAGGAGCTACAGACTTTATGTGGAGTGTCCTTCCTAGTGATGTACATGGCGGCCCTAGTAAGTAACCTGATCATCATCACTCTTATCACCCTTGACCTGCAGCTTCAAACACCCATGTACTTCTTCCTGAAGAATTTGTCCCTGTTGGATGTCTTCTTTGTGTCAGTTACCATCCCAAATTTAGTTGTAAATAGTCTAATACACAACAATTTTATTTCCATTCTTGGTTGTGCGGTTCAGGTATTCTTATTGAGTTCCTTCACAGGAGGAGAAGTATTTATCCTGACTGCCATGTCCTATGACCGCTATGTTGCCATTTGCAGTCCCCTGCACTATGATACCATCATGAATGGTGGTATATGTGTGCTGATGGTGGGTATTTCCTGGGCTACTGGAGTACTCTTTGGAGCCATAAATACAGCGGGAACATTTTCTATGTCATTCTGTGGCTCCAATGTGATCCCACAGTTTTTCTGTGATGTCCCCTCATTGCTAAGGATTTCCTGCTCTGAAAGACTTGTGCTCATTAATTCAAGTCTTGGAATTGGTCTGTTTCTAGGCATGTCTTGCTTTACTTGTGTGGTGATCTCTTACTTTTATATTTTCTCCACTGTTCTTAAGATTCCTACTAATAAAGGTCAGTCCAAAGCATTTGCCACATGCATCCCCCACCTCACTGTGTTCACTGTTTTCGTTGCCACTGCTTGCTTTGTCTATCTGAAGGCTCCCTCAAATGTCCCATCAATCGCAGATAAAATCTTTTCTGTGCTCTACACTCTGTTACCTCCAGCCCTCAATCCTGTGATCTACAGTCTGAGGAACAATGATGTCAAGTGTGCTCTGAGGAGGTTACAGCAAAATCTCTGCCACAGGGGTTCACTTCATTTAACACGTCAACGTGTCTGTCAGTGGTATAGTGCCTTGCAAGCTGAAAGCAAGATTTGTAATTTTTGACATAGGAAAGAGAAGTGTGGACACTCCTTTTTGCCTTGGTTAATGAACATTCAGCATAAGGACGATATGATCTAAGATCAGAAATTTTATTGTATGTGACTAACATTTGATGTCATCGTACCAGTTTGTGGTTCTGATA
This sequence comes from Microtus oregoni, assembly GCF_018167655.1. Lineage (NCBI taxonomy): Eukaryota > Metazoa > Chordata > Mammalia > Rodentia > Cricetidae > Microtus > Microtus oregoni. The sequence goes on along the minus strand of NW_024543059.1, from coordinate 9,035,172 downwards.
TGCTAAATCTGTTCTCATTTGGGAACAATTCTTATCTTAAAGACTGATCACTTTGATCATGGTAAGATTAAATAGCTTATCATTGGATAACTCATTATATGATGTATTTACAAACAAAAATAACAGTCTCAAAAAATCAGCTTATGCAGTGGAAGCAAGTGATCAATCAAGGTAAATTTAAATCTATTTTTTCTCTGCTAATCTTTCTAGTAATTATAAAGAATAGGCAAGAAATCAACTCAATTGGTGTAGTTTCTATTAGGCTTAATCTTAAAAGAAATATCAACTGCTTAAAGCAAAGGCAAAACTGGAGGAAGATGTTGTGATACAAATTCAAAGGGAGAAATAGTAGCCACTCGGGTTGAGATTATTATAAGAAAGACACTGGAGGGGGGCTGGAGAGATGGCTCAATGGTTAAGAGCATTGCCTGCTCTTCCAAAGGTCCTGAGTTCAATTCCCAGCAACCACATGGTGGCTCACAGCCATCTGTAAAGAGGTCTGGCGCCCTCTTCTGGCCTTCAGGCATACAGACAGAATATTGTATACATAATAAATAAATAAATTATACATAATAAATAAATATTTAAAAAAAAAAGAAAGACACTGGAGAAGTTGAAATTTGTGTGGATTTTTTTCTGTAGTTTCTCCTGAATAGATACAGTATAGGTGAAAGGATGAAGGCTCCTGATTCTAAAGCTTGCGTCTAAATTCTCTTTTATGCTCTAGATAGTTTAAAAACACAATTCCTTTCCAACATTATAGAAATGTTAAATATCTGCTAAGGAGAGGAGGAACTTTCTGACTTTCCTAGTGGCCTGAAAGGGCTTTTGCAATCTGTGAAGTTATTCGAACTTCATGCATCAAGCAGCAGTTATGCAGCTACTGTGAGTTGTCACTAATGAGAATGGAAGGTTTTGGTATTGCAGCTGTATTTGAGTCTTCCATGCTCCTGTAAGTAAGTAATCCCAATAAACACAGTGGTTTACCAAATAGAACTTTGTTGGTGTTTCATAAATCTTTCTGTGTTTCTCTATCTGGTCTGGGGTGGTGTTTTTCTACAGATAAAGATAACACATAGTCATCCATGTATCTTTGTCAACCTGCACACAGTGCAGGAATGCATTAGATCTAACTATATGCAGGTGAGTGTTCTCATCGGTGTCGGGAAAGAAGCTACGAAACCTGCAACAGTTGCAAAAGACAAGAATCACTTGTTCATAAAATATTTCTTGAGGTGAATTTACCAGTCTCTTTCAACACAAAATATTTTCTTTACAAACTTTTATATCTTTCTGTCCATTCTGTACTTTATCAGAACAATTATCTGCCCTTTTAATTTAATTGGTTTTCCTTGCTAGAAAAACTAAAATATTTTCCAGGAGGTTTTTTATAATGTACAAACAAATTTAATTACAGTAGTAATGAAGTATAGTTATTTTGAAAAAGGGTTAATATAATCAGTGTAAAGGATTAAGACAATGTCCAAGTTTCTTATATCCTATTCCATCTGAGACACACACGTAATGAAACAAATCACTTTTTTCTCTCTTTCAAACAGAAAAAATATATACTCACCCTTCTGGAATATACTTGTGATCTTTAAAACCATTATTCATAACAATTCCTTGAACAATGTGCATGTCCTTAAAACCTCCATCCACTGAGCTACATAAAGTTCTGCTAATAAAACTAAAGAAGTACAATATAAAAGACTATGCTCGACTCAACTAGCTGTGTATGATTTTTCTATATTGCACCTCAGTATAGTCAATCTCAAGTCCTAAATTACAAAAATCAAAGGAGACAAATAAACTACATCAAACTATAGCACCATCAACATTTGCTGTTCTATAAACAAAACCCTTCTCCATACCTTAACATGGTCCACAAAAAAATTACTCTCTCTGATATGTGATGTACAGATTGTAACTGTTTTTTACTTCACAAATAAACTTTGGTTTACTTGTCTTTTGTGTCTGTTTAACAATTTGTTCATTGATGAGGCTAAAATCATAGATCTGCCAGAGACAGATGCTGAGAATTTTACCAGTAAGCCACTGCCATGTGGCAATACAAAAATTAATAGAAATGGGTTAAACTAAGTTGTAAGAGTTAGCAAATAAGAAGTTAGAGCTAATGGGCCAAGCAGTGATTGAATTAATACAATTTTTTTGTGGTTATTTTGGGGCTAAGCTAGCCAGACAGCCAGGAAAAAACAAGTGGCCCCTTACCATGCAACAAAACAGCACAACCCAAGTATAAGAGAAATCATTTATCTTGCTTGATTCCAATGTTAGAAAACAGGATAGAGGAGGAGGTTGTGTATTAATGTGGAAGAAAATATGAAGGAAATAGATTACTGAGAAAGACTGCAAATCCCTTTGACCATGGACTATGTGTAACAAATACAGCGTACGTAACAAAGTATTTAATATGTAAATCGTCTATAAAGAACACAGTGTGTGGTATGTAAATGAGGCATAAACATTCTACAAGGCTCCAGGTGTGGGGCCACTGAAATTTTGACTATTTCACCAGTTTTGATTCATTTCCAATCTCCTAAGTAATTTTCTCTTAAGAAACTTGTCTCTGTTTCTGCTACTACCCCACATATCCCTGGTTTAGTTTCTTATTCCAGGACTCACCAATCTGAAAATTAAATCAGGTATCCACCGACCCTAAACTATGGCTTTAAGCAGTGGTTTGAGCCACCAGTCGGGATGTATTTTTTTTCACTTTTCTTTCTATATATTCTTCTCTTATATAATAATGCATCCCAAACACAACATACCCTTACTCCATTTTTACCAGTCCTCTCCTCAGATACACTACTCAGTGAATTCCTTCAGAAAAGTGCAGGTCTTCCAGAGGTATCAACTAAACATGGCAAAGAAAGCACAAACCCTCATATCAATGCTAGACAAAGCAACTCAGTAGGATGAAAAGGTCCAAAGCAAAGGCAAAAGAGTCTTTGCCCTATTAGGAGTCCCAGAAAACCCTGAACTAAACAACAGCAACATATTTTCAGGGGATATAGCAGAGACCCATGCAGACTCTATGACTATTGCTTCAGTCTTTGTGAGTTTCTATAAGCCTTATAAAATTGATTCTGTGGGCCATGTTCTATTAAAAAAAAGTGACATCATGAAATTTGCAGACAAATGGGAGGAAAGAGAAAATAAAGTCATCCTTATTAAGGAAACTCATACACAGACTGACAAACATGATGTGTATTACCAAGTGGATACTAGTTGTTGAGTAAAGGCTAATCACACAACAATCCACAGTTGCAGAGAAGTTAGATTAAAAGGTTGAGCAGGGATGTGCCAATCTCCCTAGGAAGGAAAAATAGAATATATTTTGGAGTTGGTCTGGGGATAAGTGGGTATGGGAACAGGAAGGATCAGATGGAAAAGGGCGATATTGAGATGAGATTTTGGGAAGAGATTCCTGAAATTTGGGGATGTTTATGAGGTAATATGGAAACCTAGTTCAGTGAAAACTTCCTGGATCATGTGCAGGTAACACCAGTGAGTATTCCAAGTAAAGTAGTATATGGAGCCTAAACAGATCATCTTCTGTAACCAGCCAAGGCTTTCAGTGATGGGACGAGGACACGCATCCTACCACAAAAAGAAAAACATATATGGCGGGGAGGGCCTTGGTCCTGCCTCAAAGTGATGCGCTAGACTTTTTTGACTCCCTAGGGGAAGCCTTACCCTCTCTGAAGAGATGGGGGTGGAGTGGGATGGAAGTTAGGGAGAATGGAAAAAAGGGAGGGAGTGAAAACTAGGATTACAATGTAAAATGAGAGGAGATTGTTTTAAAAATATATAAAATGAAATAATGGGGATCTAGACCAAAGCAGCCACCAAAAGGGATCATGGATGTATGTGATCATAGTCTTAAAACATACAAACTCTTGTTCCATCACAGAATTGCATACCATCACCATTCTTTTGACATTATTTATTTTATTTTTTTTAAAAATCATTTAATATAGGTTTATCATATTACTTCCCCCAACTTCTCAGAATATGCTCTAACACACACTTAACTTCATGCTTTTTGTCACACCACACATACACACACAAACACATGCAAACACACATAGCCAAAACCCAAAATGCACAGAACAAAAGTTTCTCATGGCCTTCTAACCTGCAAGGTTTACTGAAAAAAATAGAGCCTCAATATATATAAAATATGAATAAACTAAAAATTCTGAAGTCTCCATTTTCGAAGGTTTAGCCAGAGGTCACAGTTTTGTAAATGACCCTAAATTCTCAAGAGAAATTATTAACTTCCTCCCGAAGGTTTCATCTCTACCTAAGCAGTTACTTAAGAGCAAATTGCTTTTAGCAGGAATCTTATTATCATGAGGAGAGGAAGACATCAAACACCAAACTGAAAGTTTTACCACCAAAAGGTCAAAAGGAAACTAAAAATATGGAGAGTTTCAAAGACCATGGAGGATGGCATTTATTTAACAGCAATGAATTCAAAACGAAGTAAAGTAGACCGTACAATGCAATGTAATAACCATAAGGGAGGAAAGGCAGGCCACACAAACACATACTAGAGAGAGAGAGACAGAGATCAAAATAAAATGTAGTCCTTTATGCAAAGAAAAGCATTACACTATGAAGACGAGAAAGGTGAGTTTGGAAGACAATGTGTGAGCTTTATGACATTTATGGCAGAAAGAACAACGGGGTAAGCAAAGGGATTATATTGAATTCAAAGCATTCTTTCCGAACTCTGGTTTGTTTTGTATTGATAATTTGTTATGTGACAGAGCCACGGTGCGTTTCATTAATACCTTAAATATGTAAATCAGAAATAACCCAAATGTATTATCTTCAGTTAAAATTATCTATTTTTATAAGAAAGGTAGTATCTTATATATTCAAACTTTGAAAATTCTACCCATGAGAAATTTAAACTACAAGATGCCCTTAAGAATTGCTTAAAACAATATGTTTCCATGAAATAGGATAATTAGTTTCAACTTGTAGCTAATTTTCAAAATCACAGGATATTTTAATTATAATATTTTGAATATATTTTCTTCCCCTTCTCTCCATTTTCTATGGCAAGCACCTTTGGGTGCCCCCAAGATAACCTTGAACACAGAAATGCTCCTCCCTTCTTATGCTGAGTAAAATGATTTCACATATTCAACATCAGTATTATATATGTTTGTGGGTATTAGCATGTTAAGATAATAAGTTTGTATTATAATGGCATATTTTTACCCATTTTGATTGCATTTGATCTTTTATATACTTCATTTCCTTATCCTCCTATCTCCCTTTTGTTGGCAGAATATGACCAAATTTTATTTTGGTGATCTCAGAATTAGTACTAAATCCATTCAACTATTAAGCACTATACACAGGTCTTAAAAACATAGAAAAAGATAATCACGTATCAAACAAATATTAGTTCATAATAGAGTAAAATTGTACTGCATGTATTAAAGTATCATCTCTTTTGACCTAAGAATCTGATGTTAGAAAGACCCTTGTAAAGGTCACTGAAAATACAGTTTAAACGTTGTCTGGGACTGTAGTCAAGCCTCTAGAAATAATTTTCACAGTTCTGTTTTTGGAAACTTCTTTGGCTTCTGTTTTTAATCATCATTGTCTATAAAATAGCGTGATTTCAACACAAGGGCAACTCTCAATTCAACTGGTATAAAAGATTATTTTAGACAACATTTGAGAGACCGGGATCTAGGACTACATTTCTACTTTACCTCAAATAATGTTTCCTAACGTGGCAATACTTTTCTGAATTTTGTTACAATACAGAAAAAGAAATCCACAAATAAAGGGATCTTTAAAATACATTGCTAGGAACATCTGATGGCAGGTTAGAGCAACACTGAAATATCTTTGCAGTAGCGTTCAAATGTTGTTTGATGACATTCTGGGCATTTGGGCTAATGGATGCTAGGGACCTCAACAAACAGTTTTTAAAGGGATTTAATTGACAGTTACTAGAATATTAGCTAAAAAACTGTGGTAGGAAATACATGACTATAAAGAGGAAACACTAATTGCCTAAGACAAGTAGTCTCTGACCCTGTAATGTTCTACTCTGCAAGGACACAGACATCCTCGTAAGTCTATTAATACTTTGTAGAATCTTTAACACGACCCCTCCTCACCATCACCAATCTTCAGTTCACAATATGAGCAAAAGGATGTTTATAGGTTTATGAAGATGATGTTAGATATGAAGTGTGACTGAAATACCAACTTTCATTTAGCATTGCAATTCTCATGATTGGCCTTCCAACAACAAGAAGATATTAGAAAGAGTGAGTGTAACAATATGTATTTAAGATTTATGACAGGGAGACACTCAACAATTAAGACCAAGATACCAAGAGAAATGATGCGTATTCTTGAATCTCATGATGAAGTATGGTGTGAAGAAAACAGATACAATGGTAATAAGTAGATGAGAAATTGGAGTGTGTTTGGTGAGAATTCACTTGCTTACTTGGTGTGCTATTTCTTCACTGTAGAGACAAGAAAGAATCTCCACATATGTGGATTTTCAGGATGAAAGAATTACAGCTAATGACCCTCCAAGTTCTACAGTTTTCTGTACTGCTTCTGTGTTTAAACACCTTTCTTGCCAAGACTCCATATTTTAGAGAATCATATTCAGATACTTCACAGTACTGGTAGCCGCCAATATAAATTTGATTTGTTGCTCCTTGACTACATTTTACAAAATAAAAAAAAATGAATAACATCAAAAGATACTAACTTTTGGCTTTAGGGTTTCAACAACTAAACAATTACAATTTTTGTAACCCATTGTACCTATCAATCTGCAAGATACACAGGATGACACATAGTTAAGCATCATTTTAACAATTTGGGGGGGAGGTAAAAACTTAATTAGCATTTACCCTGATGATCTTATTCTATTTATTTTTCTCCTCTGGATCAATGACATCTAACACTATTTTATTCAAATAGAATAATTAATAATCTATATATTATATGTTTTACTACTGCAGTGTAAGAAAATTAAAACTATTTTTCCTTTGCTCCTCATGATTCACTGGCTGGAACTATACAATTAGACAGAAAATTATGAATGAAACAGAGCACGAAGAGATACCTGTCTTAAAAAGATAACCTCATACACCAAGGACAGACAAAAGAAACAGGACAGAGTTTCACATTTATTTGCTTACCCATGTTATCATTGAACTATTTACAATATCTGGGAAATGGAAAGGACTTAAGCTTGTATTTTTAAGAAAGACCTTCAAATTACATTATAGTCTTTATCTACTCTCAATTACTGATGTTACTGATGCAGAAACCCATTTTCTCCCAATTGTTTCATATAGATTTACTACTACTATCATGATCATCATCAAGATCATTAGATGAAACAATACAGACCAGGAAATATAAATACTACTTCTGTACACTATGTTTAAGATTTAAAAAAGAACTTTAACTCTGTAACTGTCAAATGTGGTTCCAATTTAAGTTGTTGGACCAATTTCAGAACAAATAGATGCTTGTTTTCTATTGGAAGCTATTTTACTTTCCCATTTGTCACACAGGTAAAAATTTAAAATACAGTGAATGGATCACCTTGAAATAGTTATCCTTTTGAGTTCTAGATAAGTCGGGCAGAGGCAGGATTTAATTCTTGGAACTCAGGATAACCACAAAAACAACCTGTAATATAGTTAACACGATGACTTTAGTGAATATTCAGGAAATTTTTGCACATTAATTTCCACATCAGTTGACAGTGATAACACATGCTTGATAGTCTAAATGTCAAACTTTCATGACATTACTTCTTTTCATCTTTCTAGGACTGCACAGCCAGTCTAAAGTCCTAAGTGAAGAAAGTCTGTTTCTGGTTTGAAGTTAGCACAATGGTCACAGAGAATGCGACTCTAGCTCAAGCCTTTCTTCTCTTGGGCTTCCCTGGGCCACAGACCCTACAGCTTTCTCTTTTCGTGCTGTTTCTGGTGATGTATCTCCTTACCATTGGTGGTAATATGGCAATCTTGTTATTGGTCAGTACTTCACACCAGTTACATACCCCTATGTATTTCTTTCTGAGCAACCTGTCATTCCTGGAGATCTGGTATACCACGGCTGCAGTCCCCAAAGCTCTGGCCATCCTGGTGGGAAGAAGCCAGACCATATCATTTTCAGGGTGTCTTTTGCAGATGTACCTGGTTTTCTCCCTAGGTTGCACAGAATACTTCCTCTTGGCAGCCATGGCTTATGATCGCTATCTTGCCATCTGCTCTCCACTACACTACCCAGCTATAATGAACAGTCTACTCTCAGCACAGTTGGCTCTTAGCTCCTGGATTTGTGGCTTCCTGGCCATCTCTGTGCCAACAGCCCTCATCAGCACCTTGTCCTTCTGTGGCTCTCATGCAATCAATCATTTCTTCTGTGATATTGCACCCTGGATTGCCCTGGCCTGCACCAGTACACAGGCCGTGGAGACGGTGGCTTTCGTGATAGCTTTTGTGGTGATCCTGAGCTCCTGTCTCATTACTCTGATTTCTTACGTTTACATAATTAGCACCATCCTGAGGATTCCTTCTGCAAGTGGCCGAAGCAAAGCATTCTCCACCTGCTCCTCCCACCTCACTGTGGTGCTCATCTGGTACGGTTCCACCATTTTCCTCCATGTTCGAACCTCCATCAAGGATGACTTAGATCTGACCAAAGCGGTCCATGTCCTCAATACAGTGGTAACTCCAGTTCTCAATCCCTTCATCTATACCCTTCGTAACAAGGAGGTCAGAGAAACTCTGATGAAGAAATGGAGGAGAATGTGACCCTCCTGAAGTGCCATAGACATTTCCTTCAAGAACACAGGGCTGAATACTTTGTAATATATTTTTATCATTTACAGGAAATTTTTTCCATAGAGTTGTGTGTGATGGGCAAGATATGAATAGTTAGAAATGTTTATAAAGATATAAAAAATGGGAATGTAAATTTATTTTGAGACACAGTTTGTTCTTTGAATGTATATATTTAAAACGTATTATTTGACTCTGATAGTCACAAAGTAAAACATTAATTTTACAAGGATGTGAGAAGAATAAGCCAAGATATTGCAGGTAAAGTGTAGATGAATAAGCATATGTGAAGTTACAAGATACTTTCATGCTCCCTGTACAGTAATATACAAGCATTACAGGAGAAAAATAATAGATTGTGATCATTTCCAAGCAGTAGATTACAAACAACCAATATTCGTTAATGAAATACAGGTATTTTTCCAAAAATTAAAGATCAGTTGCTATTTCTAAACAAAACAAGCAGAAGATTAAAATTAACAAAAGGAAATGGTTGTATTACTGTTTTGTCCAAAACTAAATATAGAAATATTCTACCGTACCCCTGACAGCATTACAGTTGAAAGGAAACAGAAACAAATTCAAGAAAAATCAATGTTTAAGCTCAGTTATGACATAAATTGCAAGAATTCTGAGATAAATCTATTCCTGGAAAATGAGTGCTTTCTTTGGTGGTATACCGGACCTGAGATATATTTTTCAGAGAAGATTATAATATTTTAAGGTCCTTTAATAATTTCTTTTACTCCTTACCTATTTCTCATCCTCAGGGGATTTGCAGTAATGTATCATCAACTGGTGTACTGTATTTAGACTTCATTAATGGCACCTGAAATAAAGAAGCAATAACAAAGAACTATATGCATCTACTTGAAAGGAATATTATGCACCAAATTTTTAGGAGCCTACTGGATGTTGTGAGATTAGAAGAACTTTAGTACCAGGAGGCCATCCAATATATAATCTTTCTCTGTAACCTATGGTTTTACTTGCTTTCGGGAGTGCTGTTACAGGTGATTGCTTTGTTGGTGGTTGTGGTTTTTGAGATATGTTTCAGCTGTAAAGTCTAAGTTGGCCTTGCACTGGTTTGGCACCAGTATAATTTAGGCGGTAAACAGGCTACTGTTACTATCAACTATTTCCCATGATACTAACCTATAAGATCATCATTTAGGCAGTTATTGGTGGTAAATGCCTTTAATCTTAGGACTTTGGAGGCAGAGGCAGACAGGTCTCTCAATTTGAGGCCAGGATCATCTACCAAGCAAGTTCCACGAAGCAGGAATACAGAGAAACCCTGTTTAGAAAAAAAATGAGCATTTAAAGATGTTAAGACAGGTAGACATTTTTAAAAACTTAGTTATTTTAGTAATGAAAATCTAATATATAGAAAAATACGAGAAATTGTCTTAAGTTTAATGGATATATTAATATCTCATTTGAAACTTGTAGATCTTTTCTTTCTACCTTGTCTCCTAATGGTTTTAACGCCGCAGGACGTGCACAAGATCAAGCCCATCAGCATTTCATCATGGATATGTGAGGAGCTCCTGAGCCTCAACATCCAGCTGAAGCACTGGGAGCTGATGCATGCTTTGCAGAAGAAAGATCTTTTTTTCCCAAAATATGTTTTAATGTTTTTGTAATACTGTTTAAATTTAAATATAAAGATAAAAACCTGAGAAAATCTGAATATAAAATTACTAATGTTTCTTTGATATTCCTTTGAAACACTAAAGGAACAGAAACACGAATCTATGCATTATATCTATACACACTTTATTTTTAAATAACTACAATAATAAAAGTGTTTTCACCCCAAAAGAAATTTTATACATATGTAGTTTATTTTTAAAAAAAGAAAACAAACTATCTTTCCCACTCCTTCCCCTCCTCCCATTCCCTATAAATACCCTCACAACATACCCCCATTCACTCCTCAGAGAGGGTAAGGCACATTGCTACAAGGCCCTCCCTACTATATCTAAGCTGAGCAAGATATCCATCCAGAGAGAAGAGGTTCTCAAAAAGCCAGTACAAGCAGTAGGGATAAATCTTGGGTCCACTGCCAGTGGCCCCTCAGTCTGCCCCATACAACTGTCAACCACATTCAGAGGGACTAGTTTGGTGCTATGCTTGTTCCTTCCCAGTCCAGCTGATGTTGCTGAACTCTCATTAGCTCAGGTAGACTGTTTCAGTCGGTGAACCCATCACGGTCTTGACTTCTTTGCTCATATCCTCACTCTTCAACTGGACTTTGAGAGCTCAGTCCAGTGTTCCTATGCAGATCTCAGCCTCTGTTTCCATCAGTTGCTAGATGAAGGTTCTATGGTGATATTTAAGATATTCATCAGTCTGAAAAGAGGGCAAGGTGATAGATATGGATCTGCTTCTTTTTTTTTTCTAGAGCTTTCAGCTATGCTGTTAAGTCTCTAATGTGAGCTTTCTCTGTTTTCTTTATGTGGGCACTTGGTGCTATGAACTTTCCTCTTAGCACTGCTTTCATACCGTCCCCATAGGTTTGTGTATGTCTTGTCTTTATTTTTGGTGAATTCATGGAAGACTTTATTTTTTTTTTATTTCTTCCTTGACCCAGGGGTGGTTCAGTAGTTGACTGTTCAGTTTCCATGAGTTTGTAGGCTTTCTGGGGGTGGAATTGTTAAATTCTAACTTTACTCCATGGTGATCCGATAAGACACAGGGTTTATTCTAATTTTTTTTGTATCTGTGGGTGTTTGCTTTTTTACCAAGTATGTGATCAATTTTTGAGAAGGATCCATGAGATGCTGAGAAGAAGGTATATTCTTTCCTGTTTGGATGGAATGTTCTATAGATGTCTGTTAAATTCATTTGATTCATTACATCTTTTAATTCTCTTATTTCTCTGTTAAGTTTCTGTCTGGTTGACCTGTCCATTAGTGAGAGAGGAGTGTTGAAATGTCCTACTATTAGTGTGTGGGGTTTGGTGTGTGATTTGAGTTCTAGTAATGTTTCTTTTACATGTGTGGGTGCTTTTATTTTAGATATCAGGATTGAGACTTCATCTTGATGAATTGTTCCTGTTAGGAGTATAAAGTGTCCTTCTCCATCTCTTCTAATTGATTTTAGTTTGAAATCAATTTTATTAGCTATTAGTATAGCCACATCCACTTGTTTCTTAGGTCCGTTTGCTTGGAAAACCTTTTCCCAACCCTTTGCTCTGAGTAGGTGCCTGTCTTTGAGGTTGACGTGTGTTTCTTGTAAACAGCTGAATGTTGGATCCTGTTTTTGTATCCTTTCTCTTAACCTGTACCTTTTTATAGGTGAATTGAGTCCGTTGATATTAAGTTATAATAATGACCAGTGGTTGTTAACTCCGGTTATTTTTTTGGTGATAGTGTTTGTGTGTTTCCCTTCTTTGAGTTGTGCTGGTGGAGGGTTGTCAGATATCTGTGCTATTGTGGGTGTTGTTGGCTTTCGTGGTTTGAGGCTTTCCTTCTAGTAATTTCTCTAAGGCTGGGTTTGTGGATACATGTTGTTTAAAACTGTTTTTTTTTTTTATTGAGAAAAGGAGAAGAAAAAAAAAACAAGTTTCCACCTCCCCACCTCCTCCCAGCCTCCCATTTCCCTCCCCTTCATCCCCCCCTACGCCCCCTCCTCCCACCCTTCTCCCCCTCCCCCCACTCCTTTCCCCCTCCCTCTCCAAGAAGTCCAAAGAGCAGTCAGGGTTTTCTGCCCTGTGGTAAGACCTAGGACCTCCCACCTCCGTCCATATCTAGGAAGGTGAACATCCAAACTGGCTGGGCTCCCACAAAGCCATCACATTAGGGAGGATCAAACCCCCGTGCCATTGTCCTTTGCGTCTCATCAGCCCTCATAGTTCGCCATGTTCAGAGAGTCCAGTTTTATCCCATGCTTTTTCAGTCACAGTCCAGCTGGTCTTGGTGAGCTCCCAATAGATCAGCTCCACTGTCTCAGTGGGTGAGTGCATCCCTCGTGGTCCCGACTTCTTTGCTCATGTTCTCCCTCCTTCTGCTCCTCATTGGGACCTTGGGAGCTCAGTCCAGTGCTCCAGTGTGGGTCTCTGTCTCTATCTCCATCCATCACCAGATGAAAGTTCTATGATGATATGCAAGATATTCGTCAGTATTGCCCTAGGATAGGGTCATTTCAGGTTCCCTATTCTCAACTGCCCAAGGAACTAACTGGGGACCTCAGCTTGGGCACCTGGGAGCCCCTCTAGGGTCAGGTCTCTTGCCAACCCTAAAGTGGTTCCCTTAACTAAGAATTGTGGTTCCGTGCTCCCCTGTCCAACCTTCCTTTATCCCAATCCTCCTGCTTTCCCAAGGCCCGACCTCCTTTCCTTCTAACTTTTCTCTCCCCATCTCCCCTTATCCCCAACCCTCCCCACCCCAAGATCCCAATTTTCTCCCCGGCAATTTAGTCTACTTCCCTTAGCCAAGAGGATAACTGTATGTTTTTCCTTGGGTTCCCCTTCTTACTTAGCTTCTTTAGATTCACCTATTGTAGACTCCGTGACCCTTATTTATGGCTAGAAACCAATTATGAGTGAGTACATCCCATGTTCATCTTTTTGGGTCTGGGATACCTCACTCAGGATAGTGTTTTCTATTTCCATCCATTTGCATGCAAAATTCGAGAAGTCATTGTTTTTTACCGCTGAGTAGTACTCTAATGTGTAGATATTCCATACTTTCTTCATCCATTCTTCCATTGAAGGGCATCTAGGTTGTTTCCAGGTTCTGGCTATTACAAATAATACTGCTATGAACATTGTTGAACATATGCTTTTGTCATATGATAGGGCATTTCTTGGGTATATTCCCAAGAGTGGTATTGCTGGGTCCAGGGGTAGGTTGATCCCGAATTTCCTAAGAAACCGAAACACTGACTTCCATAGTGGTTGCACAAGATTGCATTCCCACCAGCAATGGATGAGGGTACCCCTTCCTCCACAACCTCTCCAGCAAAGGTTATCGTAGGTGTTTTTGACTTTAGCCATTCTCACAGGTGTAAGATGATATCTCAAAGTTGTTTTGATTTGCATTTCCCTGATTGCTAAGGAAGTTGAGCATGACCTTAAGTGTCTTTTGGCCATTTGAACTTCTTCTGTTGAGAATTCTCTGTTCAGTTCAGTGTCCCATTTTTTAATTGGGTTAATTAGCATTTTAAAGTCTAGTTTCTTGAGTTCTCTATATATTTTGGAGATCAGACCTTTGTCTGTTGCGGGGTTGGTGAAGATCTTCTCCCAGTCAGTAGGTTGCCTTTGTGTCTTAGTGACAGTGTCCTTTGCTTTGCAGAAGCTTCTCAGTTTTAGTAGGTCCCATTTATTCAATGTTGCTCTTAATGTCTGTGCTTCTGGGGTTATACATAGGAAGCGATCTCCTGTTCCCATCTGTTGTAGGGTATTTCCCACTTTCTCTTCTATCCTCACTCATGAACATCGACGCAAAAATCCTCAACAAAATACTGGCAAACCGAATCCAAGAACACATTAGGAAAATTATCCATTATGATCAAGTAGTCTTCATTCCTGAGATGCAGGGCTGGTTCAACATACGAAAATCTATCAATGTAATCCAGCATATAAATAAACTGAAGGAAAATAACCATATGATCATCTCATTAGATGCTGAAAAAGCATTCGACAAAATTCAACATCCATTTATGTTAAAAGTCTTAGAGAGATTAGGGATACAAGGGTCATACCTAAATATAATAAAAGCTATATACAGCAAGCCGACAGCTAACATCAAATTAAACGGAGAGAAACTCAAAGCCATCCTGCTTAACTCAGGAACACGACAAGGATGTCCACTCTCGCCATACCTCTTCAATATAGTACTTGAAGTTCTAGCAATAGCAATAAGACAACATAATGGGATCAAGGGGATTCGAATTGGAAAGGAAGAAGTTAAACTTTCGTTATTCGCAGATGATATGATAGTGTACTTAAGCGACCCCCAAAACTCCACCAAAGAACTTTTACAGCTGATAAACAGCTTTAGTAATGTGGCAGGATACAAGATCAACTCCAAAAAATCATTCGCCCTCTTATACACAAAGGATAGGGAAGCAGAGAGGGAAATCAGAGAAGCTTCACCATTCACGATAGCCACAAACAGCATTAAATATCTTGGGGTAAATCTAACCAAGGAAGTGAAAGGTCTATTTGACAAGAACTTTAAGGCATTGAAGAAAGACATTGAAGAGGATACCAAAAAATGGATGGATCTACCTTGCTCTTGGATTGGGAGGATCAACATAGTAAAAATGGCAATTCTACCTAAGGCAATTTATAGATTCAATGCAATCCCCATCAAGATCCCATCAAAATTCTTCACAGATCTGGAGAGGACAATAATCAACTTTATATGGAAAAACAAAAAACCCAGGATAGCCAAAACAATCCTATACAATAAAGGATCTTCTGGAGGCATTAACCATCCCTGACTTCAAACTCTATTACAGAGCTACAGTAATGAAAACAGTGTGGTACTGGCATAAAAACAGAGAAGTCGACCTATGGAATCGTATAGAAGACCCGAATTTTAACCCACAAACCTATGAACACCTCATTTTTGATAAAGGTGCTAAAAGTATACAATGGAAGAAAGAAAGCATCTTCAACAAATGGTGCTGGCACAACTGGATGTCAACCTGTAGAAGAATGAAAATAGACCCACATCTTTCACCGTGCACAAAACTCAAGTCCAAATGGATTAAAGACCTCAATATCAGCCCGAACACACTGAAAAGGATAAAACTGTTTTTATCATGGAATATCTTGTTTTCTCTATTGATGGTGAAAGAAAGCTTTGCTGGGTATAGCAGTCTGGGCTTGCATCCATGGCGTCTTAGTATCTGCAGCACATCTATCCAATTATCTTAATTATCAGAAACAAAACTGCAAAGTATCAACAGAAAACATAACAAAAATCTTCCATAAAGTTGTTCTGGCCTCTAAAAACAGTCTGTGGCTAGATAAGACTGAAATTTTAAGTAGCAAAGAAGCCAAGCAGTAGGGTAAACTAATATCCTATCAATATAACAAAAAGGATTAAAAAGCTATATGTCTAAAAAATGATTTAAATATATAGTGTGTAATAAACTAAAATAATGCACTAGTAAAAAAGTACAAACTTTAAATGAAAATAGACAAAGGGTCCAATATATAGACTAAAAAAGCCACATATACATGTCCAAGAGCTATATGAAAGTTCTTTAAAATCACCAGTCATCATGGAAATGTAATCATAAACCAGAATAAAATGTAACCTTCATAGTTGTTAGCTTATGTGTTGTCAGACAGAAGAAAATGACTAGCATTCATTAGCGGTGAGGAAAAAAAACGATTTCCTCACTGAAGTTAGAAATGTAAACCATTACAGCCAATTTGGTATATGCTATAGAGTTTTCTCTATGATGTAATTTTATGTTATCTAAAAAGTAAATAAAGTAATAAAAAATTAAATGATAATCAATTAGTTACATGATGAGTATCCTTTTCTCAAAGAAAAAAAAACACATATATCAAAGAAATTTCTTCAGCAGAATACAGACTTGCACATTATACAAATAGATAACACATAGAACCAAATTCTTATAAGAAATAATACATAAACTATCTAAAATCTATCTCTATTCTCTATCATCTGCTTATCTATCCAAATATATATATATATATATATATAAAATCTATTTATTTCCATCATCTATCTAACTATCCATAAAGAATAGCAATGGGCTTGGAATAGTTGGTTCAAGAGCAGTAGTGATATTTATTAATTAAATTTCTTTCCTTATATCCCCTTAAACACATTTTTCAAATAATTCAGATTGCTTAGTTATCATAATGTATATTGTATTATACAAATGTCTACAATGATAACATAATTTTATTATATAAAATACAGTCAGTTATTTTACTTTTAAAAGTAATGCCAAAACAAGGTAAATCATTTTCACTGACTCAAAAGTAACTATTCTTTAAAAAAATGTTTTATTTGTACTTGATGTTTGACAACTACATAAAACTCCTGTTTCTTGTTATATTGAAAATATACTTTATTTAGATATAGCACATCATTATAAATACAAGCCATTTAATTCAGCCAGTAAAGTACTGAAGTACTAAGGTGTCTGTGGAGATGATATAACATTCACTCCAGTACAATTACCCTGGCACAAACAAATAGAATAAATCTCTATGTTAAACATGAAAATGCATGCTCATGTTCCATAATTGTTTATAACAGTCAAAATATCAAGCAAACAGGCCAGAGATGCCATGACCTTGACATGAATCTGTCCCACAGATTGGTTAGGCTTCTGGAATACAAACATAAACAGCAATGAAAGAATTAATAGATTTATAAATGATTCATTTCAGGAAGGCATTGCACTTAAGATTGTTCACTATATTTAACTAAATAATAATTTGGCCCAACAATTTTTTTGTAGATCCCTGATTGTTATTTTATAGAGGACTAAATTGAAAATACTTATACACTGCCTTAATCTAAGAATTTTTTCCTATATATTGCTCTTTTTATACATTTTTGTAAAAATTACATTTTAAAAAGCTTTAAAATTTACTTTTTAAAAATCCATGGCTTTTGATATTGCAGGCAAGGGGTCTACCATTGAGTTACATGTTTATTCTAAATTCTATTGGCAGAGACAAAAGCTCTCCAGACAGTAGCCACCCAATAACCCCATGCATCACTTGTGTCTCTAATATTTCTCATTGTTTAAGCCCCTAACCTATGTTCTTATAGTGCCTTTTGTGTGGCATGAGGCTACATAAAAAGCAAGTCATTTAATTTTGTGATTATTAATCAGGTTAGGCATGTTTTAATTGTCCCTCTGAGATCCACTTTAATGTAACCCTAAACAAACTAACTCAAGGTACTGTCTCTCAGGAATCCTGAGTTTGAATGAGAGCTAGCAATCTTGATATGCCATAAGTGAGGAGAAACTTATATATGAGAAAGCACAGAGAGATACTTAGAAACTGATGGTGACTACTGCCTCTTTTGAGTTTTCCTGTTGATTTAATACAAGATTCCACTCCAATATGATACAACCCAGCCAAGCACTTAGGTGAGTATTTGTGAGAGTGCTAGTGATCAAATTATACCATTAATCAGGATATTTATGAATTAAATAATTTGTTTATTTAATTCAAAAACAGCATGAAAGATCTATCCATAGTTTGTAATCCAATTAAAACAAAGGAGAACTTCTACTTTTTTTTTTTTATTTTCGAGACAGGGTTTCTGTCTGCTCAACTGTGTTCATAACAGCATTATTTGTAATAGTCAGAACCTGGAAACAAGATGCCCCTGACCAAAGAAGATAAGTAAAATGTAGCACATTTACATATTAGAGTACTACTCAGCAGTAAAAAACAATGACATCTTGAAATTTGCAGGCAAATGGATAAAATCATATATATATGACCATCCTGAGTAAGGTAACCCAGACCCAGAAAATTCAACATGGGATATGCTAACTCATAAGTGGATACAAGCTGTAAAGCAAAGGATATTGAACCTATAGTTCATGATTCTAGAGAAGCTAAGTAACAATGTGGACCCTAAGAAAAACATGCAAAGATCCACCTGGAAAGGGGAAATAGACAAGATTGCCTGGCAAAATTGGGAGAATGGAGTGGGGAGAGATAGGAGGGCAGAAGGGGAAGAGGTTAGGAGAAGGGGAGGGGGAAGAGAACTTAAGAACATGGGTTAGTCAAAATGGAGGAAGGACAGAGATGAGAGCAAGGAAAGAAATGTTTTTGATTGAAGGAGCCATTATAGGGCTAGCAAGAAACTAGAAAATTTCCAAGTATCCCCAGCTAAGACCCTAGGTAATAGAGGAGAGGGTGTCCAAACTGACCTTGTCTTGTAGTAGGACTGATGAATACCTTAAATAACACCATAGAACCTTCTTCCACCAACTGATGGAAACAGAGGCAGGGACCCACAGTGGAGCACTGAACTGACTCTGCTATTTCTAAACTCACTCTAAGAGGTAAGTTTCACTTCCTTAGGAAGCAGTATCAAGTCCCAGAAATCGTCTAAAACTAGCTAAATTCAATTAATCATTGATATGATATCTTCAGCAAAAGGTCTCACCATCATGTTCTGCAGAGGTACCCAAGAGAAATATCAATAGCTTATCAGGTTTGGGATATGTCTATGGAAATCTACAAACAAACAACTCCAAAAGAGTTTACCCATGCCTGGCATTTGTTATCCAATTTTATCTTAGAGAGACTTTGTCTTCCCGGTGAATGTAGGGTACCCCCATTTATATACCTATCATTTAAGGTGTATATTTTAGGAAGCTTCTATAGCATCAGGTTACCATATAAGGCTCATCAAAAGTATTAAGCCTTAATTACACTTTCCTGTTTTCCCTCATCTACCCTGCACTCAGCCCCCATCTCCTTTTCTTCTTCACGCTTCAATATTACCTCCTTCACAGCATCTGGGTTACATCATCTTTCCCTTGCTCACAGTGCCCCCCATACCATGGCAGCTTCCATCTTTTATGATTTACATGGGTACTACAATTTGAACTTTTACCTACAAATTAAAAGCTATCATCCATTGATGAGAGAAACTATGCAATATTTTCTGTGGCTGGGTTTATGTAATTTATAGTGATTATGGCCTGTTTGATCCATTTACCTCCAAACTGCACTTCTTTACAGTTGAGAGACATTCCCACATTTTAGCATCCATTCATCAGTTGATAGATATCTAGACTGTTTCTGTTTCTTGGATATTGTGATTGGAGCAACAATGAACAGGAATGAGAGAATATTTCTGGAGTAGAATGTAGAGTACTTTGTGAATGTGACCAGAAATGGTATAGTTATATCACATAGTAGATCTAAAGTTTTGGTTTTTTGAAAATATCTATAATGATTTCCATATTGACTCATAATTTTTACTCCCACTAATAGTAAATGTTTTTATTTTCTCAAAAAAAGTCCAAATTGGTTTCCTTTTTTCTTTTAAATATTATCCATTTTAAATCTCAGAGTTCTATTTTGAATTTGTCTTCTAACTATGTTGATTATTTTAAAAAATTCAGTCATTTTTATTTAATGTTTCTGAACTTTCCATGTATTTCCATGTCCATATTTTCAATTAGCCTTTTGGTTTTCTTGGTGATTAGTTTTTCCAGTTTTCTGTATGTTCGGCAAACAAACTTCTGTTAAATAAAGCTAATTATGAATTTTTTCCATTCTGAAGGCTGCGTTTTCACTCATATTATGGTGTTATACAAACCTGAAATCTTCATCCCCACTGACTAGGCTTCATAGTATAGGAAGGACAAGCAACTAGATGGGCAGTCATTAGTATTCCTACCTAACCACAAACTCTGTAAGTTAATTAATGAGTAACACTGCAAGATAGAAACACTGATGCAGGGACTGGAGAGATGGCTCAGTGGTTAAGAGCATTGCCTGCTCTTCCAAAGTTCCTGAGTTCAATTCCCGGCAACCATATGGTGGCTCACAACCATCTGTAATGAGGTCTGGTGCCCTTTTCTGTACTGCAGACATACACACAGACAAATATTGTATACATAATAAATAAATATTTTTAAAAACATAAACACTGATGCATTCCTGGCATGATTATGAGAATCAGGGAATCAGGCGTTCAGCTCTAAATGGGACATCTATACTACAATCCCCCCCATAATCTTCATGAATCATTTCAAAACAGTGAGAAAATTGTAAATTACACAGGTAGTGAGCATTGACAACAAAGATATTTTTTCTGAGCATGACAGAGTTGTATACATGAAATTACAATGGTTGTTTGTGCTCACATAGGGTCTGTGCAATATCAAGCCAGTAAAGTAACAGGACGGATGATACTTAAACCATGAATTTTTCTTTACTTCCTGTCAAAAATAAGTTTTAGATAAGCTGTACTGCTTAGCAACATTCTGGTTGCTTTTAGACAGTAAAACTAGCCAGGCAGTGGTGGTGCACGCCTTTTATCCTGACTCAGCAGTAAGAGGCAGGTAGATTTCTGTGAGTTTGAGGCCTGCCTGGGCTACAAAGCTAGTTCCAGGACAGCCAGGGCAACAGAGAAGAACCCTGTCTTGAACAACCAAAAGAAAAATAAGTAAAACTAAGGTACTATAGGATGTAGTAATCCAGCAGCTGAGAATTCACTCAAAGGAAATGAAATCAAGATATTTAATAGATATCTGCACGTTTATTGTAATATGTTCATAGCACTTGATACATAACTTAAGACTTAATGTTCACCCTAGCTTGAATAAATAAATATGATATTGAAATGGTGTACTATTAACTCATAATAATATATTAATTCAGGCAGGCATAGTAAAAATAATACTCATAATCCTAGCACTTGGGAAATGGAGGCTGGAGTACTAAGATCTCAAGGTCAATCTTATCTAGTCTGAGATCAGTCTGGGCTATATAAGATCACGTCTCAAATTAAACCTTGTCCCTAGAAAATGAATAAGCTTGGAGAGTATTATGTTAAGTAAAATAGATAAGTCATAACAAAATGACCAATACCACATGATACCTTTAGAACCTAAAATATTTTATATCTGAAAGATTAGAATCATAGTTAACCTTTGGATAAGGTAGTTGTGGGAAGAAGAAGTTGGAGAAACGATGGTCAAAATATTCACTCACAGTTAAAAAGAGGGGTGTGAACTCAGAAGACATACCATAGGACAAAATGGCTGTAGTTACTTTTACTACAGTCTGTACTTTTTAAAATTCTCAGAAGAGAAAGTGTGGTTTTGGCCACAAGAGTAATGACAAGCAAGTGATGTGTTTCTTAATTTGTTACACTTAGTCATTCTTCTATATATTTGTTTACAAATCCTTACATGTAATAAATGCATGTAATCCTGAATGTAGCTGATATAAAAATCATTCCCAGACAAAACCATAGCTAAGAGGCTTCAAAGGAGGCAAACTATGTCCGCCATACCACTGTACTTTAATATTTTCCAAAACCCAGAAAAATGATTGCTTCTTGTTATATATGTACTATGTGATTTGCACACCCCACATGTATGCTCATATTCACACAGTTCACATACATGATTCATTATATAGTATGACATAATACTTTCCCTTCAGTGGACAGAGCATACCATAATGTGTCATATTTATCATGCTCTGGTGGAAAGGCTGAAGTAACATGTGAACTGCAATGAATATGCAACAATCAGCCGTACAGATTTCTCTGACACATGCTGATTTCCTTTGGATGCATGTTCATTCACTGGATTATTGCAACCTATGGTTCCTTACTTTTACTGTTGAAAAAAATCCAGGAGGCCGGGCGGTGGTGGCACACGCCTTTAATCCCAGCACTCGGGAGGCAGAGGCAGGTGGATCTCTGTGAGTTCGAGACCAGCCTGGTCTACAGAGCTAGTTCCAGGACAGGCTCCAAAGCCACAGAGAAACCCTGTCTCCAAAAACCATAAAAAAAAAAGAAAGAAAAAAAGAAAAAAATCCAGGATACACAAACATCTGAAAATTCATCATCAATATGTCAAAATTATTTTCAATATTTATTAAGTCTGAGACAATTAAGAAGAGATGCTAGAGAATCTTGCCAAAAAAATGGTGCCTATGCCATTGAACTCATGGTAGTTCATGTGTTGGCTCTTCAAGAACAGTGAATCTCTGCATCCAGCAACTTGCTCGCTCCCTTTTCTTAACCTTTTTTAATATAATCTTAATTTACTTTAACAAACGTATTTCACTAAAATGGTTTGTTTTCTACAGACTTCATTATTTAATTCTACATAATTTTGGATGTGTTTTTCAATAGTTTTAAAAGCATAGATTTTAGTACTTAGCAAGGAAGCATACTAAACAGAAAATGAGAAATCACTTGTGTAGGAGGATGCTCACTAAAGGAGTGGGAAAGGATAATAACTAATAAACCTTGTCTTACTGCAGAAGTTTTATTGGATAATTAATGCTTTACTTTCTTTTTCATAACAGTAAAGGTAGAAGTATGAATGACCTAACCCTATCAGTGAAGGTAAATCATGTCATGTAGATACTTCTGTGTAAGAGAGTGGGTTAATAATTTTCTTGGCATTCTTCTACATAAGAGAGTGTGAGTATGTGTGACTGTATATGTGTATGTGTCTGAACATTTATTTTCCATAGGAGAATTGTATAATTTTTTTTTATTTTGTGTAGGGGAGATTCTCTCACCAGTTATTAGGTTTCATATATAATAAAATATGTGTGCAAACTTTAAGCAATTAAATAACTTATTATGAATTGAATAACTTAAATAATGGGCTTGTTTTACAGGATATAAAATAGCTATATCTGCACTCAGTGAGAATCTTACTGTAAAAGTTGTTGTGTGACATGTTTAAATACTAGAGGAAGAGTATGGTTGAAGTACAGAGTTATGTATTTGTCTCTAAAATCAGTTCTTTCAAATGGAAATACATTTTTACTAAAAAATACCTTTTATTTTAACAGTGAGTAAGCAGGTACAGATAAGCCTGGTGGAATAGAAACAAAACAATTAGAGTTTAAATTCACCATTAAAGACTCCTATTATAGTTACACTTCAAGTATACGAATGAGTTTAGATAACACTGTCCTCCATCTCCCTAAACATTACAAAACACAAAGGAAGTATGTCCAATAATAAGCAAATGGTCCTGTGGTGTTCATGAAAATCACAGCTGGTCCCAAAAGAAACCTGGAATGTTTTATCCAAGTTTCTTGCTGATTTCATTGTTGCAAGTTACTCTGAAATCAACTGAGGAATTCATTATTGTCAGTACAAGTTACATACCCTGAGGCTATTTGCCTTAGTTCTCCTGAGATCAAACTGCAAATTCGTTTCCTTGTAATTATCTAGACTTTGTAATTGTCACAATGTAACACTCTAACAAGTCCCCTGGCAGGCCCAGAGCTGGAGCATCGCTGGCAGGTATCTCAACTCTAAAGTTTCATAATAAATAAATAATTCTAGCAAAGCTCTTTTATGTTCCATGGGAGGCAATTTGTGCTCCACTCAACCCCTATGTTGTAAGCATGATTTTTTTTTAATTTACTCACTGGGAGGTCAATTGGTTGAATTTAGACTCATAGTATTACTTCTGGCATTTTCATTAATGCAAGACAATCATACCATACATTAACATTTTGGATATTTCTGATAACTTCGCTTTTTCTACTAAA
The DNA here is from genome assembly GCF_018167655.1 of Microtus oregoni. Classification (NCBI taxonomy): domain Eukaryota; kingdom Metazoa; phylum Chordata; class Mammalia; order Rodentia; family Cricetidae; genus Microtus; species Microtus oregoni. The sequence goes on along the minus strand of NW_024543059.1, from coordinate 9,011,046 downwards.
ATTATTTGTTCTTTATGTGGGTGGCTTTTTGTGTACACCTTCAGTCACTTTCATAAAACAGAGCAGAACAGAATGCAACACAAATTAACAATCTTAAGAAGATAATACAATACTATCCCTCCACCACTAAAAAGTAAATTCTGATTTTATAGTTTAATACATAAATGTATATATTACCCCATTTGCTTCCCATTTCTTCATAGTGACTGATAAGTAGAATGAGATTGAAATACTTGCCAACTGAACTGGACAACACCCCAATTAGGGTACAAAGAAATTAATTATATATACACACATACAGAGTGTTCCTAGTAGCCTATTCTATAGGGTTCTAATTTTCCATATTTCTTGAAGTCTCCATTTGTATTTCATCTTTCGGCATTTCTTTGGAGAATGTTGTATCATTTCTATAAACCATGTGCTTGAAACACACATACATTTGTAAAAAATTAAAGCATTCTTATCGTTCTATTATTATTACTTTAAATGATTATGCACAGAAATTTGTATATTTGTAACCAAACACTAAGCATTTTAATATTGAATAGCTTTTGTGACTATTTTATATACTTATACAAACATATTCATGTGAGTTTATGTTTTATGTGTTCATGCATGGTGTCAGTTTGGTAATCCAAACTCCTGTACAATTGGAATTATTCTCAGTCCATATGTATTCTAGAATTTTGCTGTAATTTAGTGTCACATTTCTCCATTCTTTAAGTGTTGCAGCAGTCCATGCAGTTCTCAGATATGTTTTTGCATAGCATGTTTCTCCTGTGTTTCTTATTAAATATGATGTTGTCAACTTAATTGTAAAGGTTGCTTGCCATCACCCTGTATAAGATATTCTATAAAACCCATCTTACTCGAGAACACACTTCATCATAGGGAAATAAGCACACATTTTAAAACAGTCATTAAAAAATTAGAGCATTTGCTTAGCTTTTCAAGGCTCTGATTTCCATTTCTAACTCCTTAAAAAAACAAACAAAAAAGCAACCATTAGAGAGATGGAAGGTCCAAGGAGGCTTTTGTTACTTTCCACCATCTGAATTATGCAGACTATAAATATATTATTTTATATTTATTAATATGTTCACATATAATAAAATTCCATGCATAACTGCCACTTAGGGTTTTGAGTTAAATGTTTATAAGTGATGTGCTTCACTTATTCATCTGTAAGTGGACATTCAGAGCTATGGCCAGGTGATACATGGGAGGATTTGGGAAAGGCATCTGTTCAGAGGACAGAGCTACATGGAACTGTAGAAGTCTCATATCAGCCCATCTGAGGAAACACGAACATGAACACTGCCATGGAACCTGTGGAAAATGAAAAAGAATTACAATATGTTAACTATAGTTAATAATAATTTGTTGTACTCATAAAAATACTTAGCAGAGTAGATTTTGTGTTGTCATTAATCTCAAGAAGATCATGTGCATGCTAAGGCAACCACGGTTTACTTGAATTTAGATAATCCATGATGTATAACATTTCCAAAACAGTATCCTACACGTGAGAAATACATAAAATTTCTTACAAATTAAAGAAGTATAAACTTTCCAAGATGCTGCATGCTAAAAAGTTGTTAATCATGACCTGCGGGATGTGCTATCAGACAACCTCATAGCCACCCTATCCAATGTCTTAGGCAGGATTTTCCTAATACTTACTTGTGAAGTAAAAAAAAAAAATAATTCAGGCTTATGAAACATAGTTTTGGCAATTGTCAAAAGTATTCAGAATGTTTGCACCCAAGAAACATTAATGAAGAGAAATGATTTTTCAAATATCTCATCCTAAAACATTGCATTATTGTCAAGGACATTATTAAGAGCTCTTTTGTTTTGTTTTGGTGTAGAGTAAGTTTAGCTTATATAGGCTAATTGGAATGGGAGGAGGTGGGAATTTGGATTGATATTTTTTTAAAAAATCTAATAAATTAAACAAATAAAAATAAATAAGAAAATAAATTCCATGCCATTTTATCCAGATGTTTCCAGGAAGAAACTCCATTTTCATATGCAGTCAGTCTTTATCATATCCTCTATGGTACCTGTGTGTATGAGAGAGAGAAAAAAAGAGAGAGACAGAGAGACAGACAGAGAGACTAAGAAAAGTAGATCACTGTGTTACCCTGGCTGGTGTCTTCTAAGGTCCAGTCATCCTTCTACATATTAGCTAAGACTACAGACATGTAACACTGTGCGCTTTTTCTATACTCTAACAAATGAAAAATATGACTGATGATTAAAATACAATATGATATATTATCAATATCTTAGCATATTTAAACTGTCGCTCCTCCTTTAGTGTTTTAAAACATCAGAAATATTTTATTTCAGTGCTACTCTACTAATTTGTAAAGTTTGTATTTCAAACTTTCTAAATAAAATATACTCTTGATATAATTCAAAGTACATAATACATCTATCTTCTCAAAACCATTCATCATACATTTCCAATATAAAACTTTATTTAAATATTTAAATAAAATTGATAAGCATGTATAGCCTCATCTTATTATTAATTTCTGTTATTTTATGAAAACACTCAATTTTTAACAAATCCTTAGATGGTCTGAGCTTCAATATATATAACACTAACCAAAATAAGGCCAAATGTCTCTATTAAAAATCACAAAAATATGTGTAAAACTTGAAATGCTTCTTTAAATTTCATAGGAAAAACTTTTTCTTTGTAGGCTTATACAATTTACATTATAATCTTCCTACATTTCTGCTATCAAACTATTTTCTGTATAAAATGTACATAATTTGGGGGTGAGAAAAATGGACAAGCAGTTTAAAGCACATGTATCAAGCCTGATGAACCTGATAACCTGAATTTGCTGTGTTTGTTCCCTGTGACCCACACAATAGAAAGAGAGAACTAACTCTAACATTTGTTCCATATTCAGCCTGTGGCACCCACACTTCCCTGTCATCACCACACGGAAAATAAGGAAATATTGAAACATTAAATGTATAGGCTTACTTACTCAATGTGTTTTTACTATGTATGATCCTAGGGGCAGTTTACAAAATATTTTAGACATATTTTCCCTGTTTGAAAGAACTAAATATATCTGGGTGAGTATGTGGATTTTGCTTCTGTGTGTATGTGTGCTTTGTGGGTAGCCAGCATTTTAACCTCATTGCCATCTTTGGTAAGGGCACCCACGTGTGCTAGTCTGCCATCTTTGTTAAGGGTAATCACGTGTGCTAATCTGCCATCTTTGGTAAGGTTAACCATGTATGCTAGTATTCTTTGACTTATTAAAATATTCTGTTTAATCTTCTTACATCTAGCATTGATAAAACTAAAGATAAACTGTAACTAATTGGATAAAATACACACCTAAATTTAGCTTTATATGCCCAGTATAACAGGTAATGGTACCTATTTCTCAAGTGCCCTTACAGATTCGAAAATATGGCATTTTAACAAAAAACACAGAGACATGTCAGCTTTTGCAGTACCCTTTGGCTCCTCCAAGAAGACAGAAGACCTTCTGCTCCCAGGCCTTACCTTTGGGTTTGGCATAGCTAACCACAAAGCAAAAAGTAGCCTTTCACCTCTTCAGCTTCCTGGATGCTTTCTGGGGAATTGATCTACTCATCCTGCTAAGACAGGTAGATTAAATCTTCCCCCACAGAAAAAAAAAAAAGATTTGAGCCTCTTGTACTCAGCAGCTACTGGCAAGCACTGCCTCTAAGACTAGTGTTCTCCAAGGACTAGGAGAGACTTTGGGATTGCCCGCGTAGCTAAAAAGCTGTCTCATCTTTGCTCATTTATCCCTCCCAGATCTGTCTAATGGCATTTGACAATCTAGGTACTGTTAACTTATTACTTCATCCCTGACAGTTAATAAGGTTTCCTGTTAAAATACAGTAAGATATGCCTAACAGGTTTCAGGTGTATCAGAAAAATCCAGGGTTCCCAATTACTTCAATTGGCTTAACCTAAAGCAATAGCCTTTTGCTATGACACCAATATGTAAATCTGTTCCAGTCCTCTTACAGGTTCCTGAAAAGTTCTACTGCTGTATCAAAATCAGTTCCGGTACAAATAAATAAATAAATAAATAGCAGTTTCCAGAGCCTTTTGCTAACCCCAGCCAGTTTCAAGCATATTTTACAGGCCACTTCTGCTGCCTGGGCCAAGACCAACTCACAAAGTACTCTCCGGATAACACCAAACACTTGCAACAGCTCCTGGGACTTCACCATTGATACCAACTCTCCGAGATGAAGGACACCTACCCACTAAAATCTGGTTGTATCTAATACACCCGAGCCTTACCTGTCCAACCAGGACACTACCCTGTTCCATTCTTTCCGGCAGTTAATGCATAGGACCAGTAATAACAAGATCGTTTTCTCCTAGCCACCTGCCTTCTCTCCTCCCTCAGAAAGCAACTGCTTGAGTACTCCAGGATGACAGCAAACCAGATTCTGCCCCAGCCACACCTCTCTCTGAGCATGAGCACACCAACTCTCAGCTCTCCCGTCTCCCACATCGCCCCATGCCCACAGGAAGCAGCCAGACTTGAACCAATGCCCCTTTATCCAAAGAGAGCCTAAAATGTGTCATAAATTTACCTCAACTCCTTGTCACATACTTATATCCAAAGAGTTTGGGATGCAATATTGAGTTGGAAGTGTCACCCCAGCCTGCCAAGTACTGACCCCTCCCAGGGAGGATCAGGACCCCTCCACAGGGTATTTAGGGTCACACCAGAACAAGGAACACGTGGTTTGGGGTTTGCGTGTGGTCTCCCTCTATCTTCCCCCTGCCATGCTCCTGGTCACCCGAGAGTCTGTTATTTAATAAGCTCAGGGATTTAATTTGGTTTAATCTGATCTAATTAAATTCCTTTGTGCTGACAGAGAGGCACTGTTAGAAAATATTCCTAACAACCACAATAAGATAAATGGGGGCTAAACATCTGAGGGTCAAAGTTAATGGTTAAGAAGCCTACTCACAACAGGTTTCATCTATCCACGTTTATTTATTCCTTCTCTTCCAATCCTTATTCTTCCTTATTTTCTTTTCTTCTCTCTCATTCTACCTTGTTCTTCATTGTTCTATCTATTCCAAATGTTTCCCAGCCATGTATTTTCTTAAAGCCAGCAATTCCCCAGTCCTCGCAGGTTCCACGCCTGGAATCCTTTTGCCCTATAAAAATCAGGTAAGAGTGAGTTTTCACACACAGAGAGATATGTGACTGTCAACTCAAAGGTGGGAATGACTAGTGCATTTATAGTAAACTCCTAATGAAGAAAGCTTGTAAAGAAATGAATTAAATCATCAGAGAATTCTAGAGGGGTAAGATACTGTGCTACACCACATATTTAGGTGGTGAGAAAGCTAAAGGGTTTATTTTTCAATAAAATTATGAATAGAGGATGAACTGTTTACACCAGCACGAGACTCCTTTTCTCCCAGTATGCATAGAATTGGATAACAATGCAACCTACATAAACAGTCAGGGAGAAGCCATGGTTCTTATTCAAATAGTACATATACCAAATGCTGCAATTTCTATGGGCCTAGGTCTGGAGTTTACCTTTAGAAATATAAAAGGGACCTAGACCTCTAAATTATCAACTCTTGGTCATGCTGTTATCAGTTGTTCTGATCATGGGTGTTGTGGGTCTTTCCTGGTACAGCTAATTATCTCTTCTGCTGTCCTTGAAAGTATAACACAGGCTGTAAATTTCCTGAACTAAAATCATCAGTAAACTGAGGTGAAAGTGAGCATAAGGGGTTAATTATCTTTTTAACTGGGGTAAAACCAGAGCAGCAGCTTGGGCAGGTAGTAATTCTAAGTCCTTGGAGATCATTTAAGAGATCATCTTAAATGAAATGCTTTTTCGTAAATCCTAAGCACTGACCAAATGCCAGTTGAGTATGCCAAATGCAGGAAGGTAGACATCTGTATTTACCTATGAGACAGTGATGAAGGCAGGCAGTATGAAATTAGGGGAAACAGCTCTGAACTGTGGGAATTGATTCCCAAATATACAACCAGAAAGGAAGCTAGCTACAACTAAAGTCTAGAGCAGAGGACAGCCACTTGATTCACAAAGCATTAAAGCCAAAATTTCCTTGAGTCTTGGTTTAACTCTTACCAAGGGCCCCTGGCTCTAATAAGTCTCTCGTGGAAAGATGGCTGAGCAATTACTGTATGATGTTGCAGTCTGTAGCATGTACTATCACTTTGTGCTGTCTATTCAATACTGCAAAGTACCAGAGCAAAGTCTCCATTCATTTCTCTAAACAGTCCTGGACTAGTGGAGAGCTGTAGTCAGGTGACTCACTGACGACACCAATCCCTCGTGAAGATATAATAATTAATTGGGAAAAATACTCCATCTTCCAGAAGGTAATACTTACCTATAAACACCTTGCAGAGCAAATAGAGATTGTTTATCCTACCGACATGTTTAACACCTTTAGATTACACATGGATTACTTCTGTAAGCAGACTCAACTATAATTACATAGAAAGTATTGAGACCCTTTGTGATCAGACTGATGCAATCAACATGACCACAGTCTGACCTGGTGGTTCTTATGCTCTTTTCCTGTTCTGTCTTGGAGTTGCCAATACTTTTGGAGACAAGGATATCCAATATTCATGTATGGAGTTTGGTCCTGCCTCAACATGCTAAGTCATGCTTTGTTGACTACCATGCAAGGCCTTACCTCTTCTGAATGGAGATGGGGGGAAGGGTGGATGGGGCATAGAAGGGAGGTGGGGAAAGGGAATGAGGGGAGTTGTGGTTGGTATGTAAAATAAATCAAAAAGTAACATAGGTGCACAGAAAATAATGAAACTTTCAGAAATTCTCACCTAAAATAATAGATATTGAGGGGAGTAACATGTTAACTAACAAGATTTAGCTATTCCTCACAGTGTCTGTGAACAATAAAAACCAATAATAATCCTTAAATATTTAGAGTAATTTGTCAGTTAAAAAATAAAATGGTACCTGTAGAGGGGGCTCAAAGGTTAAGAGCACAACTTGCTCTTCCAAAAGACCCAAGCCCAATTCAACCACACAACTGACGACGACAACTATCTGAAACTCGTTACTGGGCATACAGTGCCCTCCCTCTGGCCACCGTGGACACTGCACACATGTGTGCACAGCCAGATGGAGACAGAATCCCAGAGTCCAACTCCAGTTGGGTTCTTTTGACACAGGACTGTTTAGCGAAGTCGGCAAAGAAGGAAGAATCTGACCACCGGTTGTCTTTCAAACTGAAAGCCCCAACTAGCTCAAGCCATCTTTAGTTATACAACTTCTAATGCATTCAAGCATGAGCAGTCTCAAATCATTTCTCTTTAATCATTTTACAAGAATCACTGACAATTATTCACTTTAATTTCTCCTCTTTTCCCACTCCTCTGACGTCATTGACCTTTACTCCAATTATTCTAATGCAAGCCAAGTGTTTATATCTAGCTAGGCACATCTTACTCATACTGTGCCCTAGCAAGCAGCAAATATGTATTTACAAAGTAAGAGATTTAAGTCCTGTGATTATTTTTTTAACAATATTGAATAATCTGAGAATATTATGATGTGTAGGATATTATTTTCAGGTGTATACCAGCTTCTAAGTTTACCTGTATGTCACCTTTATTAAGTGGATTTCAGTTATAATACTATACTTTATGAGTTCTAAAAATAGTAATGATCATTATGTAACTCTTTAAAGGTTGGGACTAAAGTTCTTCTATTCTTTATGGAAAATTCTGCATGTTTTTTTTTTCTTTTAAAGGAACTAGGATTTTTAGATTCCTTTATTGACATTTTGACACTGGAAAAATATCTGAGTATTTATGTCCTGGCAGCAGAGATATGTCTGATTTTTTATGTCTTAAATCTTTATATTATATGTTCCTAAATGTTTATATTGTCATCTTTTAAGAGAACATTTTCCAAGTTCTTAAGTTCTTTGGAGTAAATTTGTCTCTTTTTGTAACTTAATAAGCAATAATCGTTATTAGCCTTAGTGAGTTCCTTCTGCTTAATCAGGATGACTGCAAAGGCAGCCAGGGGCAACAGGAGAAACCAGTTTCTGTAACAGATTAGAGAAATTTAATTTTTTCTGTAAGTGCTTCTGGTCCCAGTGAACTCAGGCACAATCATGACTAACAAAGTAAAACTAAGAGTTATCATTAGAATAAAAATGGGAAAAGTTATAGAGGCCTGAAGCCCATGAGTTCCCTAGGATTAGTGCAGGAGTCTGCAATATTGTTTCCATAGGTTTATGCCAAATGGATGGGACCCTCCAAAGCAACTTGCATTCTAGCAAGCTCCAATTTGAAAACATTTATGTGCCTTTCTCGTGGGTGAAAGCATGGATTCTATCAACAAAACACTCACATGCATAAAAATAAACAAATATTTAATTAAAATTAATGGTGGAAGAAATGTTTCGAAGTTAAAAGCACTTTCAGCTCTTGCAGAGGACTAAAATTTTGACTCTGACATCCACATGGCTACTCACTACTATCTATAACTCCAGTTCCAGAGATCCAACACCCTCATGTGGATACTGTGAGCAACAAGTACAGGAAAACACACAGGAATATCAAGTACAATAGCGCACATACACATGTGCAGGCAAGGACTTCATGGTCATGAATAACAGTCTTTTTAAAATAGTAAAACATAATAAGAAAAAGATAAAGATCTGCAATTACATGATAGATATAGAATTGGAAAAAATAGAAAATAAAGATACATTAAAAGTAATTATAGGCATGAATATAATAGAGATTATGATACAGAAAAGACAGCAATATATACAAAGCACTTCCGATAGCATATATAACCTATTCAGTCTCAAATACTTTTATTTTCCAATTATTAATTTTATTTCAAGTAGATATAGAGACGTGCATAATAATATCTGATTTTATATCAAGTTTGTGTTCAACTCCATTCTGTGAATACATTGTTTTATTATTTTCCTACTTGTTTCTATAAATTCATTCTAAAGAGAGTGTGAGAAATTTTTATCATGCTTTCTGTGAATATATCTGAAGATGTAAAACTTTTCTGAGTGCTCCTTTGACTTCTGTGTTTCTCAGGCTGTAGATAATGGGGTTTAACATGGGGGTAATGACCCCATACAGCATAGAGATGAGTCTGTCTCTGGCAGGAGAGTGTTGACTGGAGAACGGGCGGATATAGGTAAATATTGCTGTGCCATAGAACAAGAAGACGACAAGAAGATGAGAAGCACAGGTGGAGAAGGCTTTGCGCTTCCCTTCTACTGACTGGATCTTTAGGATGGTGGACACGATGTATATGTAGGAGATCAAAGTGATCAGAAAAGCACCAACACCAAAAATACCTCCTACCACTAAAACAAGCATTTCTGCTATGTAGGTGGATGAGCAAGACAGGGCCACCACAGGTGGGATATCACAGTAGTACTGGTTTACTCGATTGGACTTGCAGAAAGTCAGGCTAAAGGTGGACATTGTGTGGATGAAGGAGTTGAGAAATCCAGCTGCCCAGGTCCCCACCAACATCTGCATACAGCGAACCTTGGTCATGATGAGGGAATAACGCAGAGGGAAGCATATGGCCACATACCGGTCATAAGCCATCACAGCCAGCAAGAAAACTTCAGTCCCAACTAGGGCCACCAGGAAATAGAGCTGCAAAGCACACCCAACAAAGGAAATGCTGTGATCTTCAGTCAAGAGATTCTTGAGCATCTTGGGAACAGTGGCTGATGGGCAAAATATGTCTAGCACGGACAGATTTGCCAACAAATAATACATGGGAGTGTGGAGCTTTCTCCCAGTCACTATGGCCAAGAGGATGGCCCCGTTTCCCAGCAAAGTCATCTGATAGATGATGACAAAGGCCACAAAGAGGGGATAACGCACCTCAGGGAGGTCAGAGAGCCCTATGAGGATGAACTGAGTTACTGTGGTAAGATTGTAGACATCCATCTTCTCTGTCCACAACGATGTTTCTAAGGGAAATGAAAGCAAAGAATAAATATTCAAGTGATAAATCATTGATTCTGGTGCTGAGAAAATGGGAATACAGCAGAATGTGCTGGAAAAAGAATTGTCTTACCTCTATCGTTTTTACTATTCTCTCATCATGGTAGATGTTTTTGGATTTGTTTTGCCAGTATTTCATTGAGTATTTTTGTATCTATGTTCATATGGGAAATTGGTCTGTAATTCTTTATTTTGTTGAGTCTTTATATGGTTTTAGTAATACAGTAACTGTGGCCTCATAAAATGAATTTGTCAGTGTTTCTTCTGGGGTTTTAGTGGAATAATTTGAGGAGTGTTGGCATTTACATTAACTAGTCTTTGAAATTCTGGTAGAATTCTGTGCTAAAAACATCTGATCATTGACATTTTTGGGGGTAGAGGTTGGAAAATTCTTCTAATTCAGTAGGAGTTATGGATAGATTTAAGTTGTTTATCTCTTCTTGATTTAACTTTGATAAATGGTACCTATCAAGAAAACTATTCATTTCTTTTACCTTTTTAAGTTTGGTGTAGTAAAATATATCCTTATGATTTGTAAAGCATGTCTTATGATTCTCTGGAGTTCCTTAGTGGCTGTTGTCTTGTGGATTTTCCTTTTAGAAGTTCTAGAACTTCTGGGTATCCATATTTTTTCTGAATATAAAAAAAATCCTTCATCCCATATCAGGAGAAAATTCACTGAGTAACTAAAGAAACTTTGAAAATTCATCTTTTTATTAATCATAGAAGAATCTTTAGGTTCTTTTATTTCATAATTAATTAAATGTTGATTTATTTTTCAAATTACCTTAAACTTTTGATTCATTTTGTCATATTTTAATGTGTATGTCACTACATACTAATTCAGTCTAAAGTAAGTTAGAATTAATCCATCACACAATTGCCTACTTCATATTTTCTATTACATAATTATCATATTATATAAACATATATATTCAGTGGTAGATAAAACTTCAAATTTATAGGCAATCACATCAACAATGGAATCAGAAACGTATGAATGACTCATATATTCAACTTGGAAAAAATAAAATTAGAAATGCTTTTATAACTTTAACACCACATCTTTAAGATATGAGCAATAGTATTTTCATTAATTCATGCATAATAAAGATGTTAAGCAGACTGTTTGGGAGAAGTTAGTCAAAAGCCAAAAATAAGTATTTTATTTGACTTGTGGTTCTTGAAAACATTTTTGTACAACATCATATATTGACAATTCATAGAAAAACTGCTTAGAAAATAAAACAAAATTTTACATCTTATAATCCTTCTCCTATTTATTTTTGCTTCATAAAAACCGTGAATATTTTCTTCAGTAAGTTAAAATTCACAGAAAAATAATGTAAATGATACATAATGATTTTATCCCCAAAATGCACAAAGGTTTTGTTCATCTTTCCCCCATACAATGCATCCCTACATTTAGAAAAGTAAGACTAGAGAATGATGAATATGTGGCCACCCCAAAGTACAAAGCAAGGCCCTGTTTCAAAATAAAAGAAAAAGAGATAGGACTGTGGTGTGCTCCTTTTCGTTCCTTAAGCAACAACAAATTCGGAGCATATTTCAGAGTAAATAAACTTCTATTGCCAGTCGCCTCAAATCTAGAAATATAACAAAGAAAACTATTAAAATATTTACAAAATATGTGTATGTCATTATGAAGTTTGTGAAGGGTGTTCCTGAGTGAAAAACAATGGCAATGATAGGAACAAATGAATCATATCAGTTATTAGGGTTTTGAATTTTAGAAGCCCAATGGAATGCTCAAATTTTATCCTATGTGTTAATCTTTCAAATATAGAAGAGATGAAAGCAAAATGGGGCTCTTTTTTGCAATAGCAACATCTTCAAGAACAAATATTTACTTATCTACTAACTCAGTTTTTCTCACAGAAATTTGGCTCTTTAAACATGAACTATAAGAAATATACTTTAGAATATTCTGATTGATAAATTTATTCTATTATTAAGATTATATAATCAATATGTACACAACAAAACCCAGTAACACTTTCTTAATTTTGTGTGCTATTGTTTCAATGTGTTCTATGAAACTGATGGTCCTCGCTATACAGAACACAGGATTTACTCACATGCAAAGGCTTCATATATTTATCAACCCTTTTATTCTAATATCAACATAATTTATTCTTAACAACTTGTGATGTAATTAAAAATAAAAGATTTTATCAAGAACAGTTCACAGAAACAGGATCTAGAATCTTATGTAGGTATCAATAGTTTCTAGACCAGAGATTTAGGGAAGCTTTATTAAATTTAATCTCTTCAAGTGTATTTTATGGTTATGTGATATAACTGGAAATTATAAACATACAGGTGGGGATTAATAAAAAGACTGTATGGAAAGCATTCCATTTCTACTGAAAATTACCTAGACTTTCTTACCATTTCTGACAAACAACTTTTCGTATGGTTGATTCAAAAATTACTACACAGGAAGATTTTTTCTTTTTAGAATAATCAAATTTCTGCCACATAGGAAAATATAAGGAGATAGAACTTAGTAAAAATAGAGTATATGTAGCATAAATTATGACACATTTAGGACTGTATATTATTAGCATATCTACCAATAGCAATAAAATATTGTATTCATATTAAATTAAAATATATTACCAATAAATAGTTTCAGCAAGAAAAATCAAGCTATCCAGCAACAAATTACATTAGTAGACAAAAATGAAATCAACACTTGTTCTTAGGACTCACACAATGGGTTGGTCCATAATTTATATTTTCCCATTGTCCCCTTAGGGATGCAGAATAACAAGAACTCTAGAGATAATAACCACATTACTACAACTTAGTAATAGGGACACAGAGATCATCAATTTGATGAAAGTTTTAATATAATTCTACATTACATGAGTGTCATTTTTGTTCCTTGTAATGGTTCATGGAACTGTCCCACCTGGAAAGAACTTGGCTAGTGCTAATTATGTGGTGTAAGACATATGTTGTAATTTTCATGAGTTTCTTCTGCAGGTAACAATGACTTTTCCTGACATAAAAGGTTGGACTTGCCTCATTGGGTATGGCAAGACAGAATGCTTTGCAGTAATCATGTGGCCAAAGGAAAGCAAGAAATACATTGGTGACTTTTTGTCACCACAAACATCCTTCAATGAACATATCATCCCATTTTTTTTTTACATTTTAACTTTCTTTATTTAAAAAAATAAAAACAACCAACCCAACCCCTAACTAGGCATAAAAGCCTTTGTTCCAAATAGATAGTACACAAATGGTTTCTTTTTGTGTGCATTTTAAAGACTTAAGAAAGTTCTAATATCATAAATAATTTCTTCCTCAGATTGATTTTTGTAGAGCAGCATTAAAAAAACAGTAAGTAGAAAAGTGTATAAATTTGTCATTTATAAAAAATGGTTTTTCTCTTTGTAAAGTTTCTTATGCAATAGCAAAAAAACCATTACAGATTATACTTTCTTTTTATTTTTTATTACTTTATAAATAATACCAATCAAAATTTCCACTTCTTCCCCTCCTCCCATTTCCCTCCCACTCCCCCCACACCCTCCTTCTCTTCCCCCTCTAGTCCTGAGAGACAGCAAAAAAAACCCTGCCCTGTAGGAAGTCCAAGGCCCTTTCCCACTACATCCAGGCTTAGGAAGGTGTGCATCCAAATAGAGTAGGATCCCAAAAAGCCAGTCCATGCAGTAGAGACAAATCCCAGTGCCATTATCATTGGCTTCTCAGTCTGCCCCAGTGGTCAGCCACATTCAGAGGGTCCAGTTTGATCTCATGCTCATTCAGTCCCAGTCCAGCTGGATTTGGTGAGCTCCCATTAGATCAGGCACATTGTCTCAGTGAGTGGACCAACCCCTCATGGTCCTGACTTCCTTGCTCATATTCTCCCTCCTTCCACTCTTCAGCTGGACCTTGGGAGCTCAGTCCAGCGCTCCAATGTGGGTCTCTGTCCCTATCTCCATCTGTCAGAGGATGAAGGTTCTACGGTGATATTCAAGATAGTCATCAATTTGACTATGGGACAAGGCCAGTTCAGGTACTGTCACCTCCACTGCCTAGGGTCCTAGCTGGGATCATCCCCGTGGACTCCTGGGAATCCCTCCAGAGCCAAGCCTCTTGCCAACCCCAAAATGGCTTCCTCAATTAAGATATCTTCTTTCCTGCTCCAATATCTGTCCTTCATCCATCTCAAACATCCCACTCCCACAAGCTATCCCCCAAGTCTCCCCTTCTTCCCTCTATCTTGCCCTCTCCCCTTCCCTCACCCCATTTCCACACCCATACTCCCAACTTTTACCTAGCGATCTTCTCTGCTTCCAATTTCCAGAAGGTTTTTCTTTGGGTTCACCTTATTACTTAGCTTCTCTAGGATCATGAACTATAGGCTCAATGTCCTTTGTTTATAGCTAGAATCCACTAATGAGTGAGTACATACTATATTCATAGTTTTGGGTCTGGATTATCTCACTCAGGATAGTGTTTTCTACTTCCATCCATTTGCATGCAAACTTCAAGATGTCATTGTTTTCTACCGCAGCATAGTACTCTAATGTGTATATATTCCATACTTTCTTCATTGAAGGGCATCTAGGTTGTTTCCAGGTTCTGGCTATTACAAATAATGCTGCTATGAACATAGTTAAACAAATACTTTTGTAGTATGATTAGGCATCTCTTGGATATATTCCCAAGAGTGGTATTGCTGGATCCTGAGGTAGGTTGACTCCCAATTTTCTGAGAAACCACCACACTGATTTCCAAAGTGGTTGCACAAGTTTGCATTTTCACCAGCAATGGATGAGTGTTCCCCTTACTCCACATCCTCTCTAGCATAAGCTGCCTGGTATGTATGATTGACTGGTGTGGCTGTTTTGCATTCTGATCTTCAGGCAAACTTTATTAATATACAAATGAAATATCACTATACTTTCTCTTATGATCTTTATATGCATTCTGTAAAATAGTCATTTTCCTTACTATACAAATGGGAATGTAATATTTTCAGGGGGTAAATACCTTGCTTAAAAGTAGCATTAGCAAATATGACAGTTCACATTTTTGATATATTTTTTGTTTTGGATTTTTTTTCTTTGCTTTCCCCTCCCCTGCTCACATTGCTTGTTTGATGGTCATCATGACTTCACATGTAGTGTGCACAAACATTTAATGTTTTCAGCTTTGCTTTGAATCCTTTATAGCAGAAAATTTATTGACTTTAAAAGGTATAATAATCTCTATCTGCATTTTCTCTGTTTTATCGGCATTATTAGTTTGCTGTGATTACCTGAGTATCAATAAGTTGTATAGTTACATGTATATTTATATCTTAAGTCCTTTTCTGGAAAGTCCATAGCAGTTTCATTTTTCCTGAACTGTATTTCTTAATTGAAGAAAACTTTTTGTTCATTATTTAGTAACCCACAATTAACTCAGTAATACATATAATTAACTGGGCTGTGTTTTAGTTGGGGTTTTCTAAAAGAACAGAATAGTGTGTACCAGCATGCATGCATGTGGTGGGAAGGATTATTAGAGTGCCGTACACACTGCAATCCTAGAACCCAACAGTAGCTTATCTTTTGACCAGAAACTCAAGAATCCATTAGCTGTTCAGTCAATGAATCTGGCCATCTCAGTAGATCCCATCTGGTGCTGGAGTTCAGGAGTATTCCTGGAGAGCTGCTGGTCTTCCATCTACATGAGAAGTGGGAAGCAGTAGGTTCTAATGCTGGCAGATGAATGCCTCAGTCAAAGAATGATGACTTTCCAGCAAGAATGACGATAAGAAGGCAAAAAGCAAAACCTTCCTTTTTCATGTACTTTTATGTGAGGTTCTTCCAGAAAGTGCAACCCAGAGTTAGGGTGTGCCTGCTCACCTCAAATGATTCACTCATGAAAATTCTCCACAGGCGTACCCACTTGCTTGGCTTTTATATGATTCTTGATATCATTGGGTTGACAACCAAGATTAGCCCTCATGAATTACCAATGGATTCAGCCACAAAAGTCAGTGAAGCTGAATTAAGTGAAAAGTTTATAGATATAAACAAACTTTCTAGATAAAGTGCAGCTGTGCAGCCTTACAGTCTTTATATGGGAAGATGTTAACATTTAACAAAAGGTTAATTTGACCAGTGTTAAAAGTATGGCAAATTTGATAGCATGTAATATTGTTTATTTCCTCCATCAACTTCACAGATGTTATTAATATTTGTAATTGTCTCTCTGGAATACTGCTTCTATAAATCTGTCAGAAATGCTGTTGGAGGAAATACTGATTAGAGACCGTTTAACATGTATTATTAAATTACTAAAGAGATAGGAACCAAAAAGTTAATATCTCTTCTTTCATGGTAACATTTGACATCTGGAGGACACATGACTGAAATTATTGGTCTAGAGCTAGAAGGCTGGAGCAGATCCGCAGTGTTCATGATGTGTGGCAGAGCCACATAATCGAGTTTTATCCTCTCAACGCTTGGGCACCTATTTCACTAGAATTTCCTCCCTGAGAATTCCAAGAGCCAGAGGAGGCCTGCTGCTCTTCCAGTGTGTGCTCCTGCTAAGATCTGACTGGTCATTCATTACTTTGAGTGTTAATCTGTGTGACTTTTTCAAAGGACCTGGGAATTTTCCGCCATTTTTAGCTGTGGGTCCTGGAGCCAGCTTCACACTAGTACCAAGGAATGACTATATTGCTAGTATTGTAGAGAAACACCTTCAGAACCTAACAACTATTGCTTATGATTGTAGAGAAATGCCTTCAGAGCCCCCCAGGTGTCCCTAATGGCTACCTCTGCTGTCTGACTAGAAACACAGCTGGGATTGCAATGATCACAAGTAAATTTAATCAAATGATTCAGTTTCTATTTTTTAAAAATCTGAATGTATGAATTCAGTAAACTTAAAAAGCTGTAATGTGTGCAATGTAATATGTGCAGCAATTATTTTATAAGGTATTTGTTTTGCAGGATTAACCCGTCTAATTGTTTAGATTGTAGAGAGTAACCAGGCCTCTTTCTGTTTTTAAGAAATAATTATAAAAGGCTACCCTTAGTAATGTTTACCTGAATTGCGTATTAACTTGTTTGTTTTCTTTTATTTATGTGTGTAATTCGGAAAATGATTTATTTTTTGATATTTTAATTTTGTCTAATAAAAACATAAACAAAAAATAAATAATATTCTTAATTGGGAAAAAAAAAGCCAAGACACGAGAGAAGATATGAACTCATTTTCTTGTGTGACCACAAGATGGCTCTTCGGGCTTTGGAGTCCCCGAGTTTTGCTCAGCCAGCCTCTGCAGTGAAGCGGGCTAAAAGGATTTCCAGTCGTCTAAGCAAAGATATAACTGGCCCTATTCTTCCGAGCCTTGCACAAAGAATTGATCTGGGCCTGCCTCCACATCGGGGAGACTGGTAACCTGAAGAAAAAGAGAAGTCAGTGCGGTTAAGTTGAGCACTGGGGAATCTGCTGAAAGCCTGGCCGCAGCTCCCGCTCCGTCCTGGAAACCGGGTCCCGGTGAACAATCTAAGTTCTACTCAGTGAATGTGGACTCCAGCAAACTGAAGAAAGAAGGCCCTGACTTCTAAACCGTGAAGCTCACCATTAAGCTACTTAGAAGGAAGGTCTTTCAGAGCCATTCCCACAGCTGTCCACTTCACCAGGCAACACTCCGCTGAATGCAGGAAATAATGTTGATTTCTTGGAGTTTATTACACTGATGAATAAATCTCTGAAACTTGATAATGTGTCATTAATTAATGCTGAAAATCCATATGGGACTTTATGGCTAGGATATATGAAATAAAATACTAAAATTCAAACCAAAAAAAAGGGGGGGGGAATACTCAACGCAGCATAGCCTCCTGCTGTCTCTGTTTCATTTCCTGTGGAATAGATACATAACGCTCTTTTTTTTATTTATTTATTTATTTATTAAAGATTTCTGTCTCTTCCCCGCCACCGCCTCCCATTTCCCTCCCCCTCCCCCAATCAAGTCCCCCTCCCTCGTCAGCCCAAAGAGCTATCAGGGTTCCCTGCCCTGTGGGAAGTCCAAGGAACCTCCACCTCCATCCAGGTCTAGTAAGGTAAGCATCCAAACTGCCTAGGCTCCCACAAAGCCAGTACGTGCAGTAGAATCAAAAACCCATTGCCATTGATCTTGAGTTCTCAGTAGTCCTCATTGTTCGCTATGTTCAGCGAGTCCGGTTTTATACCAGGCTTTTTCAGACCCAGGCCAGCTGGCCTTGGTGAGTTCCTGATAGAACATCCCCATTAGTGATCCTAGAGAAGCTAAATAAGGAGAACCCAAAGAAAAACATATAGGCATCCTCCTGAATATTAACCTTCATCAGGCGATGAAAGGAGACAGAGACAGAGACCCACATTGGAGCACCAGACAGAAATCTCAAGGTCCAAATCAGGAGCAGAAGGAGAGAGAGCACGAGCAAGGAACTCAGGACCGCGAGGGGTGCACCCACACACTGAGAGATACATAACGCTCTTTAAGGCCATTCTCCAGCTTTTCCGGGTGCCTTCACAAACAGCTCTGATGGCATCCACGTGAGGTCCCAGCCCAAGTCGGGAAAATAAGAGAGACTGAAATGACAAAATTTTGCCAAGGTCTTAGGCAAGTAAATCAATGGCCGTTGCTGTGATGGATTTTATTAAACTTTATTAAAGTCTTCGTTTCTCACTAAGCACTGGTCTCACTATAGTCACTGTATATTCTCTGCATAAATGGGGGAACCAAGATCCGAAGGAACTTTTCCATTTGGGGAACAGTATGGGTATATATAATTCACATTTCTGAATATTTTCAAAATTAGCTCTTTCATATTAACATCGTGAAAAATTTCCCCACTTGCTGCCAGATACGCTAAATATTTATTTTCAAGTGTTTTTTTAAAAAAAATCTTTTCCTTCTTTCCTTTTAAACATTATCCTATAATTCTGGCCAATAGCAAAATCAGCCCTACCTTAGCAAAAAAACAAAATAGAGGTGGAGACTGAGGTGGAGGATCCAGTGGGTAAGAAAGAAAGCAGGCACTCCAGTGTGTCTCTGGGAGAAACATCTGGGCACAAACGTGGTGTTGGAACTGGTTTGTCCACAGTGGTTCAACGGCCGAAGACGGGTGGACTGAGGGCTCTTTGCCTAGCCTTCTCATGTTGCATGAACAAAACACAAACTGAAGGCCACTCTCCTCAGCGAAATAGGATCTGGCTCTAAACTTTCCCCTCAGCCGAAGAGAGGCAAAAGTATCGCTTGTGGGGAGCTGAAAAGAAGGCGCAGCTGTTAAGAGCCCTGGCTGATCTTCCAGAAGGTCTGGATTCAATTCCCATCACCCATACGTTAGCTCCCAGCCATCAGGGGGTCTGATGCCTTCTTCTGACCTCGGTCACTTCTTTGTGGTGAACAAACGTACTTTTGAGCAAAAGTCGTACACATCAAACTAAAATAAATAAATCTAAAACAATTGCTTTTAAATCGCCCGGAGGAAATACACCAGCCTTTTGAAAGTCAGTTGTGAGAGTTGGCATAGAGTCTGATATGACTATTAAGACAAGAGCATGAAAATCTTTGACCTCATCTGAATTTGAAATAAATTCACTGTTGGGATGTAGCCTTAGAACTGGAAATAAAACCTTGTGATAGAATGATTGTTTGGCGCATGTAAGGCCCTAAGTTCAATTATCAGCCCTGAAAGCCGTGGGCGAGGTGTATTTCATCCCCTGACTATGTGATCTCCAGATTCTGTACTATTTACCAACGCCTTGCACACAGCATTAGTAAACAGCGTTAGAAGGTAGCTGCATTTTAGGTCAAAAACACCCATGCACAGAGTGTCAAGAGGCTGATGCTGAGCATCCCTGAGTGGGTTGCTTCCAGATCTTAGGTCTTAGAAGTAATAATACCAGATCCTGCAAACCTGTCCTGTGCCTGGTGCTTGGCAGCACCTACATGCATGATTTTTTTTTTTCAATCCTCGTACTCTTCCTCATCAGAAAAAGCTTTTAGCACCTCTTTCCAGGTAGCAGTTTGACAAAGTAACTCTGCAAAGTGGCGGCAGTAGAAACAGAGCTTGACCCTAGCCCTGGCCTACGGGGCTAGCATGGTCACTCAGGTCTGGGAGGCAGAGGCCGCAGAGGCCGGTGGCTGGGACTGGGGCTGAGGGCTGGAGGCTGGGGCTGCTGCTCCCCACTGCTGTCCAGCTTATTCCCAGCACTTGGTGTGTGGCAACTTACAGGCGGGTAGGGGAGCCCTCTCCGCTCAGACTCTCAGAGAGGATAATAATTGAAGCCGTGCTGCCTCACTTCCTGTTTCCTCCCCATCATTGTACAGACAAGAATGGGTTTTCTTACAATGTTCTGGCAGCAGCCCATGACCGGGGCCTGTGCCAATACGATTCAGATTCCGTCTGAGTTCTGGGCTACTGTTCAAACGTGTCCTGAGTCTCTCTGGGCCACTTTATCCCCTGCGCTGCTTTGAAATCCTGTCGTTAAGGGAGGGGAATTAAGAGATCGAAGTCTGAGTAGCACTGGGCACCCAGAACTTGGAAGCCTTGGGTCTCAAAGCACAAAGCTGACCACCCAGAATCCGGACCTCGAGGGAGGCCTGCTCGGCTCCAGAAGGACCGGACAGAGTCTCCTAGCGTACTGGGAGGGAGCCCCAGTCCTGCCCAGTGGCAGCAGCCCTTTGTGCAGCATTTGTTTTGTCTTCCAGGGCAAAGCGCACTCCACTGTCACTCCCTTTACAAGCCGGCTCATCTGAAGGGACCAGTTAGTCACGGATTCCAAATCATTGAGGAGAGAAGGAATGTTTTTTTAGTAGCAGAGCTTCCCCCAGCCCTTTAAATCCTGAGCGGAATACCCCATGACATCTAGTTCTTCCAATCTGGGTGCAGTGAGGAGGCACTGGGAAGTTCAAAGCTCTTTTTCAGCTTTCTGATCCATCTTCGTGGGACACGAGCGGCACTAATGATAGTCACTGCTCAAGGCTGATCTTTCTAATACGCTAGGCACTTACTGGGTCTACGGATCTAAGGCAGTTGAAACTCCCTGTGGTGTCCTTGTTGTCACTGACAGAAGAACACGGAGTTCTAGTTTAGTGATACGTCCTGTCCGAGGACATACTTCTGGGGACTCGAGTGGTTACAAAGATGTCCATCAACATTCCCATCCCTTTACCGGGTAGCCAGGAACCACACACCCGAGAAAGTAGAGGAGTCGTTATACAAAAGGCTGACAGACTTCGTTTGTCTGAAACAGGAAGTAAACCGCAATGACTTAGGACGAAGGAGCCTGATATTTCGGTTTTAAATCAAAAATTGAATGGCTCTATTAGACCACAGAAATGAGGAGGAATAGTGGTGGGTCTGAGTCTTCGGAATGTCAGGTTTCAGATTCTTATCTATCCTGGCCCTGTATACCTGAGGCTTGATCACCAAAGAGATTGTTTCCCCACAATGCATGCTGGGGCTTCTGCAGCAAGTGAAACTTGCAGGCAGCATTAACTGGTCTGCTTTTCTGGGTAGGGCAAGTTTGCCAGGGTGACTTTCAAGGCTATCACGAGCTATACAGTGTCTATGGGAACACTGTTTTGAAGACTCACAGGTGCACAACTAGGGTAACTGAGGCAGAATAACTAGGTAGGAAACAGTGACATCATGAGAAAGTGTTTCAAAGGGCATCCCTTGTCTCCAGAGTCTGAGTTCCACGGCTTGCAGGTTGATGCCCAGTTTTCAATAGAAACATCTGTAAGAACTGTATCCCCATTCTGAGAAACTTCCCAAGCAGAATCGCTACAAAGAGCTATTGGATTATGCATAAGTTCAAACTCCCTGTGACCTATGGAGTTAGTACGCTTCCTTTTGGCGAGTGTTTTATGTCTACTCACGGCCAGGCTACATCAGAAAGAGTCTCTTCAAGTGCTGGATTCTGTGGGTAGGGAAAGGCAATTTACCGGCACATACTTTCCTGAGTATCTAAAATGACTTACATACTAAGCAGCTTGAAAACACACAACGCACACACGTAGCTACTGCGTCCTCCCCTTACACCCGCACTTGACTCAGGCGCATCAAGAAACAGCTTTGCTTCTCTCTGACACGTTCAGAAAAATCTTTCCTGTGGCAGATACCAAGGACCTGTGTGCACCTCCAGAGTGAGAGTCTCCCTGAAGCCTTGACGGAGACAATTCAATCTGCATAGCTGACCTTGCTGCATTGTAGTTCTGTAACAGTTACTAGGAAAAAAAGAGACTACGTCTTACCCTCCACTAATCCCATTGGCTATGCAAGCTCATGATATATGATCTGTGCAACCCGATGTTTCATGGAAAACAGTGATGGGGGCAGGGCAGTGGGGGCGCACGCCTTTAATCCCAGCACTTGGGAGGCAGAGGCAGGTGTATCTCTGTGAGTTCGAGGCCAGCCTGGTCTACAAGAGCTAGTTCCAGGACAGGCTCCAATGCCACAGAGAAACCCTGTCTCAAAAAAAAAAAAAAACACAGTGATGAGTTCCCTTGAATGGAACTCCCTGATCCCCTTCTTTGGATGAAATAAGTGACTGGGGCATAAACCCCCATAGGTTCTGGTACACTTTTGAGAGATGGAAAGACATTAAGGCAGAGATACTGAGGCAAACTTGGTAAAGCTTAAACAGTTAACTGAACATAAAAATCTGCTTGGGATGTATGATTGCTCCTGCACTTTCATCACACTGGGTCCGATTCTTTGTCTGTCTTTCCCATCTTTATATCCCTAGCATTTAGCAGGGCCTACTCTCAGTAGGTGGCTTAATAAAGATGGAGAAAGAGGGATGGAACAGTTCTCGGGAGGTTTCCATAACACATTCCACCAGACTGGTGATCTTGGCATCTCATTTATGCCTTACCTTCAGAATCTATTATTTAGTGCTAGGACTATATGTCATAGCCCCATCTGGCCCTCTAAGGAACAAACTCCCTAAGTTAGGAACTGTGTTATTCTCATCTGTTCAGCTTCATGCCTGGTACACAGTGGGGGGCACAGAGAAGTGTGAAAGGAGGGCCTCACTTGTTCATCCTGGCTGCCCGGCTAGCTTATCCCCGAAATAACCACTGCTTGGCCCATTATCTCTAGCTTCTTATTGGCTAACTCTTACATCTCAATCTAACCCGTTTCTATTAATCTGTGTATCACCTCAAGGGCATGGCCTACCAGCAAAGTTTCAGCATGTCTAAATAAGGTGGCGGATCCATAATTAATACCATTGATTCATCTTGATCCTGCCAATGCTCAGAACTGATGTAAGAAGAAAGCAGAGAAGTCAGGAGAGTGCACTCTGGGCTGCAGTGGTACAGGAGCGAAGACGGAATCCAGCACATCCATGGATAGGGAGCCGTCAAGCAACTGTAATTACCATTAAATTTCTTAAACATAAGTTCTCTTAGGGGAGTCATGGATGACACAGGAGAAGATGACAGAAGCCACACCTACAAGCAAAGACTTTGAAGTTGGCAAAGGAAGCAACAGGAAGAAGTCATTCAAGAATTTTAAGGGAAGAAGTTCCAGCGGGGATTTTTTTTTTTTAATATCTCACTGTAGTAGAAAGGAATGGAGAAGATGGACAAGAGGATTGCAAGCCCAGAGACAAGGAGTTAAGGCATCAATGGAGTAGGTCAGGTGACATGTACTGAAGGTTCACATCAAGAAAATATCACTAGCAGAGTAGAGGAGACAGACACGGGAGAGGATTTAAGTCAGTGTCTTTCAAACTGAAGCTCCAGCCCACTCATTACTGTGAAATCATTCTAGTCACTAGACCACCAGGGAGGTGGTACCTCAAGTCTAATGAACACTAGCTAAGTTCAGGACTAGATGGAAAAGGAAGTATCAGTGTCCTAGAACTCCTTGGCAGGAGCCTAAGCTTTGTTTGTTTTATTGTTTGTTTTTGGATTTGTTAAGCCATTTATTGAAAGGAGAAGGAAATGCATCTTAATTTAGATAACGACCTAGTAACACTTCAATTCTTATGTAAGAGACTATACAAACATGAATTCATATAAATGTAGATATGGGTCTATTGAGCATGATGTCAAATCATGAACGAAATATTTATACTAACTTAGCAGGCCCCAGTAGCCATTTGGGTGGATGGGAGCAATGTGGTTAAATTGACTGTGACTAGTCAGTCTGAGGGTATCCTCAACTTTAAATACAGAGTTTGGGGGGTTAAGGAGTCCCCAGGACAAACTGTCTAGAGTGGATGTAAGTAACTGTCGAATGTGGAGGAAAGATGCTATCAGTACAAGGCTGGGTCAGGGTGGGTTCATCGGAACCCACAGAACAGATGGAGGTGTGGGGAAGTTACCATCTCCCAGAGGAAAGCCAGGAGTACAGCACAGAAAGACAAAGGGGCTCCGAAGAACACCAATGAGCAAGGGCTTCAGTGAGGAGAGAAGACACAGGTTAAGGGAAGGGAAATGAGGTCCCGTAATCATTGAGTGTTTAGGAAAATGGAGCATCTCTATTCCTAGGCAGGACAGTGGGACCTCAGTGGGAGCAATTCCTGGGGGATGATGAGCAGAGGCAGAAGAGACTATGGATTTAGGGATTCCTTTGTATGTGCGACTCGCCATCTTAAACCTGGGCATTCCCAGGAAACTAGAATGTAGATCACGCTAGCTTC
This sequence comes from Microtus oregoni, assembly GCF_018167655.1. Taxonomy (NCBI): domain Eukaryota; kingdom Metazoa; phylum Chordata; class Mammalia; order Rodentia; family Cricetidae; genus Microtus; species Microtus oregoni. The sequence goes on along the minus strand of NW_024543059.1, from coordinate 8,986,300 downwards.
GAAATAATAAAAGTTCAAATAGCCAGCGAGGTAGAGGCAAACATGTGAGCTCCTCCCGCAGAGACCTGACTCTTGGTTAAAAGTTGAGATTTTCACTCAAGTATTCTTCTCCCCTTGCAATTTTTTAATTTACGCTAAAAATTTACTTCCAGAATGTAAGGGGAAATGAGGAAATAGGAAGGCTGACGATACAGAATAATGACAATAAATGGAGTGATGTTTTCTTGTGGAGCAGGGGCAGCGGTACCCTGGGCCAGTAGAGTAGGATGAGGTCCTGATAATTGTAGAATTGCAGAGAGAAGCTGGAAGGGTATGGGAAAGGGGTGACTGAAGCAAAGGGTCTCTATCTTGCCAGTATCCCGTGGTGTGATAATGGGTATGTGGCAGCTTGAATGAACATGAATGAAGAGTTGGGATATTATGATTCTTAAAACTCATCCCAGAAATTGAGAATGACCAGCTGGAGAGGCAAGAAAGAATATGTCTTCTACATACACGATTATCGTTACCAACTAAACAGGGTCTCCAGCTTGTCCAGGCATACAGTTACAAGGACATTACATTCCTTGAGAAAAAAAAATAATTCTTTATGTGGCTACACCAGAGATAAAACGAAGATCCGCCTTTGGCAAGGATGCTATGAGCATCACTGTCATACAGTATGTGACTCAGCAGATTCAGATAAACTCAGATTGAAAGGGAGCATGGGAAAAAGAGGAATCAGAGGTGGGGGTGCTATGTCAGTGATGGGGAACCTCCTTCAGCCAGTGGTCTTTGAGAGGCTGCTACCCATTGGGTTTCATGTCAGGATCCCGTACACATAGGAGCCTGGAAAACAAGACAGTTTAACATAATGCCAAGCCCTGGCTATCAAATACTGCCCCCTCCCTCTTGGTGAGCTTTTGTAAACACCTTATGACAAAGTCTTACAGCAATCCTCTGTGATAGATTGTTCTCCAGTTTGTCAATGGGGAAACCACAATTCAGTACAGGAAATGAACCATAACTAGTAAATAAACAATAATAAGATGAAACTAAATTAATTGATTTAATCCTTCCCTTGTTCTTTTTTATTATTTAAACAACAATAATAATAAGGAAAATAACAGCACCTAAATTTGGACCTCTATCAAAACTAAATAATATGAATATAGTAAATAAAATAATAAATAAATAAATGAATAAGATTGATGTGAAAGTGCTGGACACCCCCAAAGTCACTGAGATTATTTTTGTCTAGCCCAATAATTCTCAACTAGTAATAATTTTGCATCTGAGGGCACATGTGGCAATGGGGATAGATTTTATCATCACAACTGGCAGGGTACCAGTAGCAGTGCTAATGGACAAGTCCAGGACAAACACTTGGTCATGCACAGGACAGCAAGCAAAGTAAAGAATTGTACCCAAAATTTCAACAGCACTAAGGATTAGGAAATTCTGCTACTGGTTTAGAGTAGCAGATGGAAACCCTGCATGTGGAAATCATAGCGAAATGTCACAAATAACGGGCAGATTTTAGTGGTCAAGTACTCATGGATCTGGACCACCGCTTGCTTTCAATGAGTTAGAGTTTTGCCTGTCTGAGCCCAGGCTTTCAGAGAAGCAACTGACAACTGCCCCCGCCCTCCCCCCCCCCCCCACACACACACACACCATCATTAGTCAACTGATGCTTGGCGGGGCACCTGGCACCTAGAAACAGGTGGTGTCGGCAGAAGGCAGAACAAACATGGTGCCAATCAAAGCGATCTTGTTCTTACTAAACTGGGTAAGAAGAAAGAAGAGAATTAAGGAACACCACAGTGAGGGCAAGCCTTATGAACAGCCACAGCCGTGCTGTTAAAAGTCCGACTGTGAAATTCCACCCTGGAATATTCTCACCGTAACAACTTAGAGAAGGTAAATGGTTGTTTGAGCGGCGGTGCCGTTAACACCTTGGCGTGGATCACGTTTCTCCGCTGTGAAGGAACGCAGCAGCCAAGTTTCTGGATTGGAAGGTTCTTTTCATGGTTACTGTTCTGTCTCCTGTGAAGTTTTCTTAAGAAAAATTTTGCTCAGAGAAGAGTGGTTTGGGAATAGCACTTGGAACTCTACCCATCATTGCTTATATACTTTTTTTTTTTTTTTGGACAATCCCTTTCCAAAATCTACAGCAGTGTTTTTGATTTTTTTTGCAGACATTGACACCCTGGCTTTTTAATCCCTGACAACAACACTGGTTTTTCTTTCTCACATGTAACTGTTCTGACAACCTGTCCTGTTATCTTGTGCAGAAGCAGCAGTCTGTAGACATCCCCCACTCCATCCCTCAGTTTCGGTCTTTTCTTATATCCTTACCTGTGGGTCTGAACTCAGCAGCCTCCTCTCTCACCTCCAGCAGCTCACCTCCCACAGGGGCTTTCTTCCTCTGGCCCTCGGTCATCCCCACGGTGCTGTGACATGCACATCCATGACTGGGTAAACTATTTCTCTGACTTTCCCGGCTTGAAGTCTCCATCCACACACACCCCGCACCTTCCCATCAGATTCGATTGTCAGACTGGTTATAAAGAGAATGCAAAATCCCCCTTGGAAACTTTGTGCTCTCTGCCATTCCCTATCATGGTAAGGTATAGGAAGGAGTAAGATCAGGTAGGCTGGGGAGCAAGGATGTGGGATAGACGGATGGGGCTGGAAAGGAGGTAGTAAAGTCATACAGCTATCTTAAGGTCCAAAAGATAACAACCAAACAAAATGTGAGAATAGCATGTCCAGCGGTTTCCGGTGCAGAAGCCGCTTACATGCCTATAAAAATACATATATACCCGCTGGCCCAAGCGATGCAACAGTCTCAAGACATTTTGTGATTTCACTTCTGAGCCACCCAAACAGCTTCAAAGTCAGAAGTGGAGAAAGGTTGTCATTCCCTCTTGTAATAAAGAAACTTAGAAACAAAGAGGTTAGATACTGTCTCCCTTCCCCGATCCCAAAATGGTTGCTAAAGGGAAAACAGGAAAGAGAAATGGGCCTCTAGGCTTGCCCGGTTTTTTTCTCCTAACTCAGAGATTTAGGAGAACCAAAGGAGGTGAACAGAAAGAGAGAGCAATGAGGGGCTAGAGCGAGGTAAGTGGTTCACTAAGAAGAGAAAAGTGTGCAGGAGGAGAGGGGGTGTGTCAAGAATGAAAGAAGAAAATCACACTCAGAGTTTGGGCATAAAGCTCAGTGGGAGACTCTGCCTAGCATGTTTGAAGCCTTTGGCTCAATAACCAGCACCGTAGAAGAAATAGTTGTAATGGCACTGTCAGCCTCCACTCACCACCCTGCTCCCCAAAAACAGCAGAAAAAGAAAAAGGGGAAGGAAGGGAGGTCAGCACTGGGATAGGGCCTTACCAACACCAAACCACCCTTCGCAGCCTCCACCTAGCAAGGCTGAGAGATCTGTGGAAACACTAAGGCTAAGAAAGCACTCGACTCAATGACCACATATCTCTGCTCTGATTCTTTCAATATGGGCTTTAATTCATAATGTACTCAAGGTGGGGGGGGGGGGGACACCAGGGCGCTGCTTCAAAGGGGTAAGGTACAGACATTCAACACACTGACCTTGGCTGAACTGAGATGAGGCAGGTGGCCACAAAAGCCCTGTCTTGTTCTTGACCCTTCCGTCATCCCACCCGATTAGCCCCCAAACCCTCTCTCGGGATTTTAGGGCTCTTCTTCCCCAAGTAAGAATCTAATGGCCACTTAGAATTAAAGAAAATAAAATCTGAGATTCTAGTGAAAACAACTCTCCACTCCCCTTCATCTCTTGCCTTGAAGTTTCTTTTATTAGATGAAGCGGGGTTTGTTTTGTTGTAGTTGCTGTTGTTTTAAATCCCATTTGTCTTCACTTAATATTTTCACATCTTCTCTCCACTCAAGGAGATACCCACACAGCAGTTATAAGGGAAACGAAGGATATCTCACAGTCAGTCTGGATGCGCCCCATCTTCCCCAGACGCCCCTTCCCAGACCCCGTCGGGTCTCCAGAGGTTGGGGTAAACCGCGCGGCTGTAGCCTGCACTGTAATCATAGGACACCTGATGGGGCGGCGGCAGCGCGCAATCTGGGAAGAAGGGGGGGAAAGAGGCCAAAGCTGTTGTGTCCTCCCCACCTGGAGAGTCCAAGGCGGTGGGGTACAGGAGGCGCACAGGCTCATTCAAGGTCAGGCCACCGCGAACGCCAGCCAGAGGAGGCTTCTTGGTCTGAGGACAGCTCGGGGCGCTCCATGGCTCAGGATAGAGTAGGTTCCCTACCATCGCTGGTGGCTCAAAGGGGCCCGACTCCAGCTCCAAGGGTCCCCGTAGGACTGTGGCTCCAGCTGGGAACGCGTCCAGAGGCTCCGCGGCCAGCAAGACCCCGGAGTCGTTACCAGCGCAGAAGTCCGGGGCCAGCAACTCGAAGAACTCGACGGCCTCCGCCCCTTTTTCTAGGTCACCGAGGCTCACTCCTTGGCCCGAGGGACCGCAGCCGCAGCCGCTGCCACCAGTGCCTCCACCGCTGCCACTCACCCGGGATGGCTCAGTGAAGAAGGACGGGGGCAGGTTGCGGGCGCGCAGAGGAACCTTCCTGGTGCCCGGGGCGGCTGAGTTCCCCGCGGTGGCGGCCCCGTCGCCCGCAGCATTCGCTGCCCCGAGGCCCGGGACCGGCACGGTCACCCCACCGCTTGCCGGCTCTGCGCCCCCAGGGACTTGGTGCAGAGAATCGAAAAGGGCAGCCAGGCTTCGGCTCTGTAGGCTGGCGGCAGCCGCGGCCTGTGTCGCCTCCCTCCTCGGGGTGGACTTGCAGTGCGCCGGGGCGGCGACGGTTGGGGCTCCCGGGGCGCCCGGCGGCCGCTTAGCTGGTGCGTCTGGTGCGCTCGGGGATGGTGGTCCCGGAGGCGCGGTGCCCATGAGGCCGCTGCAGCGCTTGATCTGCTTCTGCAGGTACTTGCGGTGGTTCACTTTCCTCTTGGACTTGCCTGGCTTGTCCAGCGCCAGCTTGATGTTGCTGGACGCCGAGTCTATGAAGCTGAGCAGGTCGCGGGTGGCCTCGCGAACGTCCCCGCCCTCTGAGGCGGACAGCAATGCTCCCGCGGGCGCCCCGCTCTCATCGTCCTCGAAACAGCAGCCCTTGTCCAAACTTCCGAAGGCGCTCACCAGCCCTTCCGCGGAACCTCCGAAACCGAAGGGTATGAAGGGGTGCGAGCTGAGCAACGCAGCCTGCACCGCCATCGCCGCGGTTCCGTCCGCAGCGCGGCCCGTTCGCTCCCGGTCGGCTCCCGCCCAGGCGCGGCGCTGTCTGCTCACTCGGACCCGGGCTCGCGGCTCAACCTCCCGGGGGAGCTCATTAGATCTTGTAAGCCAGAGGCGGAGGGTGGGATAGTCGGGCGACCGCCCCGGTAGCGGAGGGGAGGGACTTGCTTAGCCAGGCTTAGGGGGTGGGGCAAAAGTGAAAGTGAACTCGGGCTTTTCTTGTTTTCTGAGCTTTCCCAAGCCTTAACCCTTTTTTTGCTCTGTGCCCCGGGGCATTAGTTTTGACTGGCCTCAACCGCCAGGGGTGAGGAGAAAGCCTGTGTTCAAACCCAGCTCAGCCCCTGTAAAAACACACCCTGGCTCTGAACTGGGTGCCTAAGGTAAAGTTGACGTTGAATCCACAAACCTGCGTTTCAATCTCAATTCAGGAAGCAGTGAGTTGAGGTCCACTAGTTTGCAGCTTCTGGATGTTTGCCCTCAGCCAGTCATTGTCCGTACTTTATTATCACTTTTAATCCTGTCCAACAGCCTCGTGAACTGCGTGTTTTTATCATCATTCAACAAAAGAAATCGGAGCTCTGAGAAGTTCGGAGAACTGGCCACAGACACATCTAGCCCAGTCAGACAACTCCATTTCCAAAATGATGCCATTCGCAGAAAGCAGGAGGAAAATTCTCTTTCTTCAAACTCTGAGTTCAAGATTCTGATTAGTTTCCCGAGACCCTCAAGCTCTTGGTACTACTGATTGGCAAATGAGGAAGAAGTCAGTCTGCCTAAAGACCGAGAGAGAGCAAGCTCCCACTCCATGCCTCCCTCGGGCATGTGGACAGCTCCCAGAGGCCATGTAGATTTCCTTCACACATGTCCACTGTCTTTAAACGATCCCCTTGATAGTTTTAACCGGAGATTCATTCCTGAGACAGAGAATATGAACAACACGGTCCAGCATGAAAAGTTTTTGGTAAAAAGACTTGGGCTCTGGTTTAAACCTTATCATTCAATTGCCTTATGAGTAGGATTGAAAGCCTGGCTCTTCTGAGCCCATGGCTTTGGACAAACCAGCCCATCATGCTTTGCTTTGGTTAGTTTGGTTAGTTTAAACACCGGTGTGGCTGCTCACCTCACTGGGCACATATAGTATTTATCATAAAAGAAGCGGCCTGTGGATATGGCTGCCCTCCTTGACATGTCTTCTCTGTCACAGGTATTCATGAGAATTAACTGATGGCAAAGCAGGAAAGCCCTGTGCACATAACAGCCACTGAAAAGGAGCACCAAAGACTTCCTGTGAAGCCCCAGTTTTCTGCAGCAGTAACAGAAATATGTCGGAGCATACAAACACCCTTACCAAAGAAGACGGGCTTTATCTAAGCAATGGGAAGAGGCACTTAAACAAACCCATAAAGCTGAATCAAACTTTGTATTTTAATCCAAGTTGGCACAATTGCCATTTCCTTCAGGTTCAGTCAGCAATGTCCAAGGCTAGACACACAGAGTCCAGTAGAGGTGCCAAGAGTTTACTTAGAAATGCCCAGAGGCCCACTGCACAAGAGTCTATACTAGAAAGTCTCAAAGAAACCAAAATTCTAATAACATCATCATATTTAAAATAAATGGACCATGAAGATTCATCTGTAAAAATCCTTCATTCCTAGAAAGTTGGAATTCTACACATCAAAGCTAACTTTTCCATATCATTTCCATTCCTCATCTGAGAAACAAGAATAGTCATAACTATTCCTACGGGCTTTGAGAGGTCATGTGACCAGGTAGGCAAATGTTACTTCTCCTGGTGAAGGCTATTTCGCTTCCTCCTTCTGGCATAAAATGGCAACCCAGTGAACTCCATGTTCTTGATTTCTTATGTCCAACCCATTCTGTTCCAACATATGGATCATAAAATCAATATCATTTTTCCATTGTCCCCAACCAAGTGCCTATTTCCTAGTGCAAGGGAGCAGCTGTGCCTGTGGGCTATACAAGCTTTAAGAGGACAGTGAACGAAGCTGAAGTTATACCCAAAGGCTATCCCTGGAGCAAAATGTTGCCTTTAATGTCTGACAGTGCAAACCTTCTCCTGTGGACTCTAACCTATAAATAGAAATAACGGGAGAACTGTTTGGTGAGAAACCAACAAGATAATAGAAGTGAACGTTTTTGACAACTATGTGTATAGAAAGTAAAATATGTATAACTTTTCATGATTCACAACACTGCCGTCTATGCTCATCCAGTCACTTACTCATTCAGCAGAAAAATATTGACGCTCACCCTGGGCAGTATATATACTGGAGTAAATACTAGGGATGCAGGGGTAAGAAGCCATGATTCCAGCTCTTTCTAATGGAAACACAGACATGCACACAAGTCATTGTGGTATATGTTCTAGTGGAAAGACAGATATGCATATGGAAAGACAGACATGCACACAGAAAGACAGACATGCACACAAGTCATTGTAGTATATGTTCTAGTAGAAAGACAGATATGCATATGGAAAGACAGACATGCACACGGGTCATTGTAGTATATGACCTAAGTAAATTAAAGGCTGCAGAGTTGATGGGTTAAAACGACCCTCAAGACTTCCCAAAGAAGAGAAGCTATTTACAAAAACAGGGCAGTGTCGGAGCAAAGACGTAAAGGATATGCCTGAGTATTCAAGCAAATATGCAGTCTCTCTCTGAAAGAACAACCAAGAGGCACAGTAAGTGAAAGCAATAATGTTTGTGGGAATGGGTCAACAGAGAATAACTTTTGCTTAAATTATTCTATTTCTAAAACCAGAGGGAGCTCCTAGAGCTCAAACTTATCCAACCATATAACCCAGACCTAGTCTGGCTGTTTTCTTTTTCGGAAGAGTTCTTTCTGGGATGAAATTGGTTTTAGTTGAGCCAGTGGCTCACTCCCGCCAGGCCCTCCAGCCCCTCCTTCTCCCCCCTGAGTAAAAGTATTCCCTTGATGGCTTTGACATCAATACATTTCCCTTCCTATAGAGCAGAGGGAGGCAAGCAACTCCGCCTGCACCAGGGGATCTGCAGATCCAGTGGAGAGCTCTTTCCTCCTGGTGATGCCTAATGCTGAGCCAGTGGGATTAGTCTCCTTGGGAACTGAGCCCCCAGGGGCTCAAGAGCTGAACTCGCCCCAAACCATTTGGGAGAATTGAGATTTCATATTGTTCTTTTACACAAGGATTTCAGAACATTACTCGAACAAAAGGCCACCTGAGAGCTACCTCCTTTCTGTGGGTAAATATAGCAGCATGATCAAGAGCTGACTTACTTATTTTGTTTTCCCTCTTTTTAACTTTAATCATATTCCCTGCAGGACAATCTTAGTCCTCAGAGGTGCCAGGAGTGCACATTCATCATGAAAGAAATAATTATGCATCTTTTTTTTCTTCCCAAACCAATTTCCTGTCACTAGTTCATTGGAAAATCTCAAGAAAAGCAACTTAATTCTTCACACAATTTATAAGGTATCATTTTCATCCTAATACAATGTTACCTTACAGATACACACACACACACACACACACACACACACTCAATGTATCTTTTGCCTTGTTTCTCACCCAACCCTACCCCACATCCCACCCCGAGAACCGTCTACCAACACTACATCTCAACTTTTGGGTTAAAATGTGAAATGTTGGGCAAGGGAAATGGCTCACTAGATAGAGGCTCTTGCCACCAAGCCTGAACCTAAGTCCCACCTCTAAGACCCACATTGTAGGAGGAGAGCACCACCTCTTACAAGTTGTCTTGTGACCCCCTACACAGGTTCCATGGTGCACACACACACACATGCACGCACATGCACACACATGAACCAATAAATGTAAAACACAAGTTAAAATATCTTACTTTTCCCATCTTTCATGTTATGTAATAGGTCACTCCAAAATTTAGCAGCACAAAACAATGGACACATTATCAAAGTTTGAAATGTTGCAGACCAGTAATTTGACTACATGACACATCTGGTCTATGAGACGCTGGGCTGACCTTGAGGATCCAAACTGACACCTTTCATAGGCTGGTATCTCCAGCATTCTGATCTAAGAGGACTCTGACTTCTTAGGAAGAAAGGTAGGAGGTCCTAGAGAAGATGCTCAAAGAGGCCCGTGAGGCATGTGCTGGGTTTCTAGTCTTGGAACCCTCAGGAAGTCTCTCACTGTTTGTTGTTGGTTAAGCAAGTGATTAAGGCTACTACTAATTTAAGGGGTGGGACATTAGCTTCTACCCTTCTGGTAAGGAAATGACAAAGAATTTGTGGATCTCTTGAGTCCTTTTTATCATTAGCAGCCGTTTTCCGCATTGTGTTTGTTTTGTTAAAGAAACTGAGCTGTCGCCTTGCCAACTGCCTCCCACTCTGTACTTGTCCCTGAGTGCATATACAGAAATTTGCTTGCTATTTTGTCTCAGAACATCACATTCTGTCATTTACAAAGCCATTAATGTACCTGAAGAACACTGTGCTTAGTGAAACAAGCTGGGCGTAGGACATACTGGATAATATCGCTTCTCGCTTCGTTTGATTTGGTTTGGTTTTACAGAGCTGACAGTTAAAACCCGGAGCTTTACGTAAGTCAGGCAGGCACTTACCACTGATATATATTACAAACGTGCAGTTTGGTTTGTTATAGACTTGCGTTTAGAAGCACACGCCACCATGGCTAGCTTGGTCTCATTTGTGTGTAATCTTCCAAGCCAAAAATAAAAATCAAATTCATATGCATGCAGTAGAATGGTAGTTACCAGAGTCCAATAGGTATATATTGGGGGGCTGGGATGTCCCCTGAAATGTACCAAGCTGTTGGGCATGGTGGCACATGCCTATAATCCCAGTACTTGGGAGGCTGAAACAAAGAATAACTCAAGTTTGAAGCCATCCTAGGCTACAGATGAATTTCCGGCCAGCCGAGTCTGCAGATTATGACCCTGTCCTTAAAAACTACAGGCTAAAACACATACAGTGTCAGAAAAGAGGAGTAAATTCTTGGTATCTATTTTATACCCCAATTAATATAGTCAGTACTATAAAGCATGATATTTAAGAATGAGTAAATTTCAGATATTCTCATCATAAAAAATAAGCATGAGGTGCTATGCTTATTTAATCATTTCTCAGTGCCTACCTATAACAAAACAGCATCAGTACCGTATAATACACACTTACAATTTCTCAAATAAAACTTTAAAATAAAATAATTCAACTATAGAAATATTGTTAAAAGATTGAACCTTAGGATATATGATATTACGTGTGTGAATGTATGTGCATGTGTGCATGAGTGTGTGTTTATGTATATGTAAGTTTATTTTTGTGTGTTTATTTGTATACATCTCTGTGTGGATAAATGTTTTGGAAAACTTAGCGGAAAAATTCCTTACCTGATCAGAGATAGAGACCAGATCTCTAAGAAGAGAGTCAGCAATTGAGAAAATAAACCTTCACGGCTCACACTTCTAAATTGTCACAAAATTTTAACTCATGTGGGGCTCAAGCTGTTTGACAAATACTTATCAACTCAAATGTTAATATGATTAAATTCTCAATTTTCTAGCTTAAAATCCTCCAGAGTGCACCAATTGGTCATTCAATACCTAATGGTCAGCCCTGAAAACATCATACAAGTTGCATTACCCAAACTGAGCAGGTTGTATTTATGTATGTGTGAATATATGTGTACATACACATATATGTGTGTACGTATTTAACAATTAATTAAAAGACTTTGAATTTGAAAGAAAGGAATGAGGGGGTATATGAGTACATTTGGAAGAAAAAAGGAAAGGAGGAAATAATGGGATGATATTATAATTTCAAAAAGCAAAAGAAATACCTATTTTTTTTAATCCTTCACCCAAAGAGTTCAGCAGTGTCCTGACACTAGTCTGGCCACACCTTTCCATTCTCAGATCAAAAGGTGCAATCTGTACAGAGAGGAATGTCAGGAGAGACAAGGGAAGTAACTAGGTGACCACTGCCCTGTGGTGGTTTGAAAGAAAATGGCCCTCAAAGAGAGTGGCACTAATTAGAGGTATGGCCTTGTTGGAGGAAGTGAGTCACTGTTGGGATGTTCCTCAAGCTTCACTCCCGTGTGCCAGTCAACTTCCTGTTGCCTCTGAGTCAAGGTTTGAACTCTCAGCTGCACACCAGAATGCCTACACACCACCATGCTTCCTTTCTGTCAGAATGATAATGGGCTGAACTTCTGAAATTGTAAGTGAGCCCCCTCAAGTAAATGTTTTTATTTATAAGAGTTGCCATAGTCATGGTGTCTCTTCAGAGCAATAAAAACCTAACTAAGACAGGGGAGAACCTTCATACAGATCTGAAGGCTGAGAAGGGCCTGTGTGGGGCAGGGGCGGATAAAGAGCATTTCCCGTGAAGACAAAGCCCCTCAGAATACACTACACAGAGGAGAGAGACAAGCGTATTGAAAGGACAATTAGATAGATAGTTGTGTGGAAAATGGTGTGCATGAGTAGAAGTGACAAGAGAGAGGTCATAGCTGGATTGTAGAATTTGGTCTTACTATATAAATAGTAGGGAGACAATGGGGAATTTCATGAACAGGGAATAGTTGCTGAGTTATTTTAGCTATTACTTTGTGTAGTGGAATAGAATATGATTTATTATTAAAAAGTGCAAAGCAAGATGCAATTACATAAATGGTAGCATGGACAATAAAAACCCAGAGATAAAGCGAGATGAGACAGGAACTCTCTTTTCAGTCTGAAGATTTCGAAGAGGTAAGAGCTTTCTGGTGGTTGACTGTTTTGTTTTTCTGCTCTCTAGATTGAACCCCAATATCTGCCTCCAGGTTTTTATTACTCGTGGTGCAATAAACTTATCTCAAAATATTACATGGGATAAGTATGATGCATGGAACCAGAAGAGCAGCTGCCTACAGGATTGACTGATAGGAATGGATCGTGGAAGAAGTGTCAGAAGAAGTGGTTTGTATTCTCATTGGGTGTGTAGGTGTGTCTTAGTCCATTTTTGTTACTAGGCTACTTTATTAAAAGGATTGAACATAAATGCTCTTAACAGATGAGCCATCTACCTAGCCCTGGTGGCCTTTTCACTGCCAAAGTCCCAAAGTGGGTCAGGGCTAGAGATGAGGAACATATATATGTAAACATAATACCATCCCCTCTGTGTGTGTGTGTGTGTGTGTGTGTGTGTGTGTGTGTGTGTGTGTGGTTTCTGGTCTTTGCTCTCCTCTTATACAGCCACCAGCATCCAATCACAGGGCCCCACCCTAATGACCTTATCTAATCCTAATCACTCCCCCACGGCCCTATCCCTGCCTCTCCACACCCAGTCAGATCATTTCCAGCCTCACAACAGAGGTGCATCGCACTTCAGTACGTGAAGCCATAGAGGGCTCTCAAGCCATAGCCAAAAGTCAAATCTGTACTCTTAAGATCCATCATGCTGGCCTTTTAAATCATACATCGCCAAGAAAGAAAATTCAGCTTCTCTTCGGTGTAAATTGTATCGACAAGAAAAGAAGGACTGAAAAATCAACCTGCCCTTCCTTCTTCCTTCTTCCTTCCTCTTCTGTTCTGATTCATCAGGTTTGGCTCCATAGAGTGAGTGGCTTTTCTATTCCAGACTCAAGCAGGTGAGGCCAAGATGGAGTTGAAACCTTTATCTCTGAATAATTCTTCTTCTTCTTCCTGGAAATGAAGGAAATTATACAACTCCTCCCACAGGGCATCCTCTTTTGCTCAGACTTTAACTAAACTCTTAGGGACACTAGGCTCCAGCTGCATTGATGTGGAGTGGCATCTGTCAGAACAAAGCTGAAGGCTGCTGTGAGCTCACAGAGGTTTGCAACAAAACCTAAGACTGTGAGCTAGAAACGCCCAGCTCTGCGATAAGGCCTGGCTCCTGGAGCAGCCCAGCAGCTCAATATCCGGAGCACCAGACGGAAATGCTTAAAGACCTAGATCCTATTATATGAGGTTGAATTCATTCAATTAAACAGCTTAAGCAGCTCCGATCAGCCACTGGAACACATCTCTGCAGAGTGCTAAAACAATGGCTTGAGGGACATTTGAGGTTTACTCTCTCTTGTGGGAGGCCAGCTGGAGTTGCCTAGCACATAGCTCCACCAGGGAGGGCAGGCAATGCATAATTGCATTAAGCTTGCCTATTCTTTCAGGAGAGAACTTCCTGGCTACATCAAGGGAGGAAACGAGTTAAAAGGCAGCACTTTCAAGTTTTAGGACACCACACTTAGGTTTAAAGCCCACGCCGCTCACCCTTCAAATCACTTACGAGAGGAGAATGCGAATGTTGACTCTCCTGTCAAAGGCTACTTTTGCTGTGCTGTCCTTAGTCTGTCTTCATGGTTATTAATTTGTCTTTCACCAAGTAAGCTCAACATTTAAAACAGCAAATGCAGCAAATGTGCACTGAGTCATATTTCTATAAAACTGAACCCCAGAATCACAATTCCATTGCATTTTCCAAGACTCTTTTGTTTAAAGCCCACATTAAATTCTAAACTCTTTCAAAAGCCTCCCACCTTCTCCTCCTACTCTCAAGCGGTTGGGTCTCCCTCCCGCGTACTTCTTTGCTATTTCACCTTTATCTCGTCTGTAGCCTTTCTTTAGTCCCTCCCGTGTTCATTCACTCAACAAGCATGGATCCAGTGTTCACCTTACATCTGAAGCAGTTCTGAACCCTTACACATATCCATGTACCCTTCTAACGGTACTTCCTGGTAGGTTATTTCTCTACTCACTGGAGAAACCTAGCCTCGCAGAGGTTGGCTGCTTGCCAAGGGTCAGCCAGCTGGTATCAGCAGCTCAACCTCAAATCCTCGATTTCCAGATCTTTGCTACCTTCAAGTATGATTTTCCATTCTACTTGACTCTTTCTAACCCTTATTTATCCTGGGGATGTGTAAGGTATCAGGCCCCACCCTAAGCACCGAGTATTCACCTGTCACTCGGTACTAGTCCTAAGGAGCTAGACATATTTCAGTTATCTTCATATAGTGTCGTTTGTCCAGCTGGCATTCACTGCAGACTTATTACAGCCTAAATATACCATGCACTGGACAAAGACAAATGACGAACATAGGTTTCCAGTACTCAGGACACTGTTCAATGGACCCACAAGAAAACTGCCTCTGGGCTGCTTGAGAGAAAGAGAGATAATAGTTCACTATGCTGGGAAATTCCACAAAGAAGGATCAGGAGAGGAAGAAGGAGAGGAGGAGGAGGAGGAGGAGAGGTGCTGTTAAATGTTTTATTAAGTTGCCACGTTAAAAGGCAGTGAGAGTTTTGATCAAGGGTGTTTCCCTCACAACATCACCATAAACAGTAACATAAAAGTACAAAAATCACAGGGTAATAACAGAATCCTGAAGGTGGAGAACCAAACTGGAATGCCACTCTCTGATTTCAGCAACTTACTTCAGATACGGTAGCCAAAAAAACATGACGTTGGTGACTGGATAGACAAAGGGATCCATGTAACAAAACAGAGTTCAGAAATACCCCCTGAATGTGTGTGGGGGGACCCGTTCTCCTACTCACACACCTTCAAGGATGGCACACACCACCACCACCACCACCACCACCACCACCACCACCACCACCACCAGGACTAGCTCTACTGCGCTGCCTAGGTGAGGTGTAGGTCCTGCTCTCCCAAGAGCTGCAACTGCTGAGGGGCAGGGTCAGCTCTCCCACTCTTGTTGCCCCCAAGGCCAGTTCTCCTGTCTGCTGCAGGCGGCAAGGAGTGAGGGGGTGCCTTATTTCTCTTGCCCGTGCCACCTCATGACAGACAGTAATTGGGCCAGCTCTCCCATGCCCACACACTCAGGGCTCACACGTGCTTACCCCTACACCCCCACTGGCAGGGCCAGCTCTACTGTGCTGCCCAAGCGAGGTACAGGGCCTGTTCTCTTGAGTGCTGCAGCTGGTGAGGGGCAGGACCAGCTCTCCTGCTCCTATGACCTCAGGGTCGGTTCTTCCACCTGCCACGGGCAGTGGCAAAGGGCAAGGGGGTAAAGGGCATCTCTCCGTCGGGGATGCCTTCCTCTTAATTATATAACAAATATAAAACTTCCCTGAAATATGAAGCTTTTTTTAAAGCAACACACACACACACACACACACACGAAAGGGTGCCTTGAATGCTTAGACTTGATCCTCAAAAGAGCCATTGAAGATGCTTAGCAACGATCTTATTTCTCTTCCTATCCCATGACATCTGCCACACTGCCTTGCTTTGGCAGCACCTTCCTGGAACAGAATTTCTGCCCCACCTCCAACCTGATACTACGCTCTGTCTGGTTATATAGGGAAAAGATATCTCCCTCACCTCAGCTCCCAGGTGTAGCAGTTTTCTCGCCAGCCCCCATTCCAAAGCATCCCAGGTCCTTGAGCATCCTTTCCCTTTTCACTGAAGGCAACCGCTTCTTCCATGTTGTCCAAGTGCTGCAGCTCCTGCGAGCTCCTCTTTGGAGAACAGAAGTAAGGTCTGTTTGCATAGAAGGAGCACTAGACCAGAAGACTACTGAGCCAGGGCTCGAACCTCCACTCTGAGCACCTAGAATGTAATCTTGACTACAGTCCCAAGTATTAAATGGATAGGCAGTCCTTCCCTTCCAGCCCTAAGCATGTCTCATTTTGGATGCAGGGCCATCATGCCTTTTGCTGAGTCCGAAGTCCTGCCTTATCATGCTAGACATTTTGTTCTCCCTGACTTTGCCTCCCACTTTGCCGTCTCCTTATCTATTCTAGGAGGTTGGCCAGAAACGTTTACGCTTCCACCTCTGGACAACTTTTTCAGGAGCCACTAGAGCATACCCTCCCTGACTTGGAAATCACTAAGGTGTTGTTGACAATTCTGCACTGAGCCCAAATGAGCCTAGAACACTTGTGAACATACCGTTTCTTACCTTCATTAGTCTGGGTTGACCCGTGACCTGAAACTTTTTTTTTTTTTTAAATCACAGTGAGCTTTGTAACAAAACCAGGGGATAGTGGATACTGTGCTGTTTCCCTCTGAGCGCTGATTCGTTCCTGGCCCAGCTGCTCAGTCTACTAGCTACTGAGGGAATTCCTCCCTCAACAAGCATTGAACTCAGTAATAGAGACCAACCACCTTGTTCAAAATCATACAACACCCAGAACCTGACAGGGTTAAAAAACCACATGTTTCCTCTCTCAGCTTAGGTTAAATCGGAAAAGCGATCTCAGCCCCAGAGCTAGAGTAGCTGAGACCCACGGTAGATCCAATTCTCCCAGTCAGTCTTGACTTCCTCCCTCCCCTGTGGATTCATCCCCCAGCTTCTCTTCCATCCGTCTGTACAGGAAACAAGCTGTGTCTGTCCTACCAGCAAGAAGCAAATGCTAAAGTTTTGCTAACTTCTACCTGAGGAACCTGAGTTAATTCACATAGATTTTTAATCCTTCATTAAATTGAAATTAACTGAAATATCAAAGAAAAAATACATGTTGTTGATTCTTTATACTCAGCAAAATGCAAGCTCCCTCTCAGGGCTCCATTGGCAATGCCAAATTAAGGAATCAGGGTCGGTATGTGATTCCTGGGTTCCTCAGCACTAAATGGAACAAGCCCTGTCTGTAGGATAACAGAGCTGAGCTTCTGCTATGCTTTGCCACTGGCTCACCGGGATATAAACAGATCACTTCTTTATTCTAGGCACATACGAATTTCCATAGAAAGCAGGGGGTGGTCAGGAGAATTGCCCCAAACCTAGAAAGACAGAAAGAAGTACCCTACACTCTTTCAGGGTTCTACTGATGATAAGCCACGGAAGGATTGTCTTCAGGAAGATGATTTAATTTGTCTTACAATTGCTATTATTGAAAGTCCTCAAGATAATCAAATTATTTCATATCTGATAGCTTCATTCAGTACATATGCAAATAGTTTTTTCCCATGGAAAGAAAACCATAAAAATAGCTAGATGATTTTTACATAACCCAATAAACTTATGGTAACATTGCATATGTATCTTTATCATGCCTTTATGTATATACAGTGTGTGTGTGTGTGTGTGTGTGTGTGTGTGTGTGTTTGTGTGTGTGTGAGTACACACATATCCTGGCTACTTTTCATAGATGGGGTCCAGAGAGTCAAGAATAGCAAGACTGAGGTGAACCCGTTACCTGAGATGGCATACATATATGCCTATCTAACATATCAGTCATATATATGGGTTATTAAATGCCTTTTGAACATATCCTAACAGTTTAATGGTTCTGTTACTACTTAGCAACTGGAAGGGTATCTTTTACATGTAACTTATTTTACCTTCTTGAAAACCGTACTTCAACACTTCATCTGCTCCGTGACATTTTAAGAAAACCAACCCACGCGCTCATCTGGAGAACCCAGAATCCCCAGGGATGGGTGTCTTATGAGGGTTCAGAGGAGTCATTTATGTGGAGATCCTTTGACCATTTTGACCTTCATCACAGCCCACACTTGGTGAGAACTCGGCTAAGGTTTCGTACAGGCAGTTCCGTACTCAGGGCTCTACCCCTGAAAGCAGGTCCTTCCTTCACCACCACGCCTCGCCTCACCTAGCAAGCTCTCTTCTGCCTCTGTTGCAACACCCGTCGCACGTGTCCAGCACACAGCGCCCAACATATGCTCCAAGAAATTAAAAGCTTTCATTATTCCCGATGACTAAAATTTGGATATTTCCGAAGGATCAAACCTACTTATTGAGCCTCACTTCAGAACCCTGGCAAAGACAGCCATTGTCACAGCCGGGTAGACATTTACTCCACCCTGTCCTTGCTAATTAGCATTGTAATCATGAACCCCAGAGGAAAGCACGCGAGCCTCAGTTTCCTCCTCCATCATATGTAAATAGCCCTCACAGGCTCATTATAAGGATTAAAGTTTAAAACGTGTGCGGAGGCACTTAGCAGAGGGCTTAGCCCAAAGCCACCCCCACTGGCGACGTCTTTCCTTCCAGCAGGAGGACTTGGAGAGCAGAGCTCTGAGCCTTGGCTACGCCGCAGCTCCGCCCCACCCCCACGACAACCGCCGCCGGGATCAAGGGATGGGAAAATAGCTCTGTTCAAGCAGGTGTCACTGTTCTAAACCTACAGTCTCATTTCCTGATCGTGTCTTAATCTGCTCGTCGGTGGTGAGAGTTGATTTCTTGCACATTCTTATATCAGTGGGAATTTCTGCCCTTGGCTGACAGGCATTATGGGCTGGCTTTGACATACAGCCCTACAGGGCCTGAACAGCGCCTATTCTTTGCCGGCCCTGAAAGGAAGCTTTGTGCCAAGGATTCATTAAACTGCACCGCACAGCCCCTTCATAAATGGGGCTCAATAATGAACAGTCGATTTAACTGGAAAAGCTGCTGGAGCTGCTAAATTAAAGGAAAATAAAGTGCACTTTAGGCTCAGTCTGCCAGAAGAAACGGTGACCTAAAAGGAAAATCTTCATTTTTATTGAATTGCAGATTTTTTTCAAAAAGTCTAAAATGTCCAGGAAGCTTCCTTGTGACAAGCGGCGTGACATAGAAGCTCCGAATGCAGCTTAAGATGGTGCTTGCTTTTGTTCATCCCAGAGTGAGACTTAGGCTCTTTGAGGTTGCAAGGGAATGATCTAATTGTGACGGAACGCTGCATAATTCCACAGGGAGATTTTTTTTTACATATCTATCATACATACATACACACGTGTGTGTGTGTGTGTGTGTGTGTGTGTGTGTGTGTGTGTGTGTGCCTCTTAGTTAACAGTGGTCTTTCTCTTCCTTTCTTGAACATTCTAAGGAACAAGAGTCATTCTTTTCAGTTTGTTCACTGTTCAGGGGAGTAAGAAACCTCCCTTCGAGGAAATCCAGTTGTTTCTTCCGGCTATGCAGCTCTGAGGTACCCTTGATCTTGGTCTTTTGCTCTGAAATCTGCCTTGCTTTTTAGATTTGAGATTTTCAGAAACAAAGAAAGTTCTCTTCAACTGTTGGACTTATTCTAGGCTATGTAACTGTGGCATGGAAAAGCAGGATTTCTACAACCGATGATAAAAATCCTGGTTTCTAATAACGATCTTGTGAGAGAAGCAGGCTTCACCCTGCTGTGGCAGTAGCTGGCCCCGTGGTGACTGTTGGGTTTTCTCGGTGCCATGAGTCCTGTTTAACACACACCTGCAGCCTTTGTGTGTTCTCAAGTCTTCAGATAGGTTTTCATCCTGATTATGCTACAGATCTGACTGCTCCATTAGTGTCCACGTTTGCCTCTCATCTTTTAGCCTTGCTTACTGCCAAGAATGACAAGCCTTCATTCCAGGGAATTTAAAGAGAAGTCTGAGGGGCAACATGGAAAATAAATAAGTTCCACTTTCAATCTCTTTGCTCAAGGTCACTGGGACACGAACACAAATTTTCATTTACAAATCTGTACAGAAAAGTCCAATACTTCCTTCCTACGAAGTTTTAGGCTTTCTTTAGAAAAACTTTTAGTTTTTACTCTCAGCCACCGATTTACTATTTTAACATGCAAGCAGGTAAATCAAATTTACCATGAAAATATTGTGAGGTTGAGCAAAGCAAATGTGCACCAGTCCTATTTGAAGCGGGTAACCATGGTGACTCACCAACGGGCATTGTTTTCTCCATTTTCTACCACTGCTGACCAGCATAAGCCCTGGGCTTCCTGTACAAGGAAGCCCTGGGGTCATAATAAAATGGCTCAACTTCTGGATGACCTTTGTCCAGTGTGAGCCTTGACGGTTGTCAAGACCTTCATCTACGTCAGAACAATACACAGTGTTCTATTCCACCTTCCCTTGAAAATGCCAGCCAAGGATGACCATACCAGCCCGTGTGGCCTCGACACACCTGATGACAATGTGGCATTTAGCTTGTGGAGTGAATGTTCCTTAGGAAAATATAAGTACGACTGAATCAACCTCTGCAGTATTCACCAACCATCCTGTGACTTCTCCCTTCCTAAATAATCATTAACCCGATCAGAAGACCTTTAACTTTATTCAGTGCAATGTAAGAGAAATTTCCAGATCTGCACTAAGGGGGCCCCAGTCCACTTAGTTAAAGACCACAAGTTAAGGAATGATGATATATTGAAGCCGATGTGGAAGAAAATGACTCAGAGGGTGATAAGGATTAAAATTAAACCTCATGGGGCTTGAAAGATGGCTCAGCGGTTAAGAGCACTGGCTGTTCTTCCAGAGGACCTAGGTTCAATTCTCAGCACCCACTCAGCATCTAATAGCTGTCTATATACAACTCCAATTCTAGGGGATCCAACACCCTCATAAAGGCATACATGCAAGCAAAACACCAATGCACTAAAAATAAGTAAACATTTTTAAAAGTTGAATACAACGAAAATAAATTAAACCACAGGAGGGAGGATGCTGCCACTAAATGGATGAGTACCTTTTTCCTGCCGATTTGCAATTTCACTGAGGGCAAATAAAAAGATGCATTTCAATGTCTGGCAAAAGATGACAGACAGGTAATAGATATTTGAAATAAGATTAAAGGGATCAGAAAGGAAAACAAAGGGAGAAAAGGAAGAATATGGAACCTAGGAAAACTCAGGAATGGCATGATGGTTTTCGTCAAATAATGAAAAGACTTGAGAGAAGATTAGAGAAAGAATTATTCATTTAAAAATCAAATACTTCAACTGGGACACATTAACAAAAACTTAGAAGGAGAGAAGCTTTACAACAACCTCATGAAGAAATTTCTTAGAGCTATCTAAAGAGGAGAGGGGCCATCCTGAAGATGGTAACTTTTTCAAATTGGAGGTGACCTGACATCAGAGACCACATTCCAGATATTTTTGTGGAAATGACATATGCATCAGAGAAAAAAAATGAATTCGAATTCTTTGTTGTCTGACATGTGAGACCTATTTTTTAGGAACATAGCAGTCTTTCTGCTCATTGCTTTTCTTTAGTGATGGATGCCCCGACATTGAACAAGGCTAAAGGAAGAATACACAGAAAGGTTTTCTACAGCTTATGTAGAACTTCTACATAAAGTTCAATATCACACTAACAAGCTACAAACAAAATACACCCTGAAGTTTCAGTTCCAGGAAAGATGGAGTAAACCAAGTCCTTCCTACTGAGTAAGCTATTAAAGTTGGGTCACCATCAAGAGGAGAAACAGTACATAGTAGCGGGTGGGTTAAAGCAGAAAGACCGGAATGACCACCAGGTCAGCACTAAACTTGCATGTCTTTCACGCTGAACAGCCTGGACCCAGGGACATCATGTCATTCCTGAATTTTCCCAGGCTAACGCTATTACTTCATGGTCCCATATATTCTTCCTTTTCCCTCTTTGGCCTCCTTTCTGCTCCCTTTACCTTTACTTCCAAACCGGAAGCAAGAAGTGAAATGGATAGAGGGAGAGCACCAGGAAAATGCTTTACGCTATGGCTTGAGGACCGTCTCATGGAGAGAGCACAGGAAGCCCCACTTTCCTTATCTCCCTCCCGCTTTTGGTGCATATACTGTTATCAACTCAAGAGGGAACAAGTGGGAGAGGATGCAAAGAAAACCCCCTAGACATTGTTTGGTGAGAGTTTAAATTAGTACAGCCCAAACAGTAATGTGTTTTCTCCAGAAAAACAGAGAACCACAGACACCTGCAGTCTCGCATTGGGGTGGATATCCAAAAGACACACAGTCATGTGTGTCTACTGTAACACTGTTCTGGAACCAACCCAAAGAGACAATGATGGATGGATGAATAAGGAAAGTTCCATTATTTGAGACAATGAGAATCCACCTGGAAGATGCTTGTTCTAAGAGAAGAAATATAGGCATAAAAAAGGTCCACTATTGCCTGATGATGTCACCTTTACGTGAAATCTGCACTGAATTCCTAAGAGCAGAGAATAGAATAGTGATTGCCACGGTTTGTGAAAGTGTAAGGTAAGGCAGGAAGGTGTTGGTCCAAAGGCAGAAAATGTTATTTACACCTGATAAAATGTTCTCAAGATTTATTACGTGCTATGGTAACTATAGTTATTTTCCCCTTTTATTAAACATAGATTCTTTTCTCATACAATATAATTTGAATACAGTTTCCCCTCCCTCTGCCACTTACAGTTCCTTCCCACCTCCTCTCCCATCCAGATCCACTCCCTTTCTGTCTCTCATGTGAAAAGAAAAGGCTTCTAAGAGATAACAGCAAAACTTAACAAAATAAAATATAATAAGATAAAGCCAAAACTGTCATACTGAAGTTGGACAAGACAAGCCAATAGAAAAATAAAAGAACCCCCCCAAAAAAGGTACAAGAGTCAAAAACCCACTTGTTTAAACATTCAAGAGTCCACTGAAAAAGGTACTGAGCCACATAGCTAACATAGATCAAAATAATGGGTTAATATAAGCTACCAGAGCTAAATAAGAGGCTAGAGCAAATGAGCCAATCAGCTTTACAATTCATGGAGACCTATGTGTGATTTTCTTTAGGGCTAAACAACTGTAGGAAACGGGCGGGACAGAAAACCCCAACAAACAGGCACCCTGTTCGTGTTACATGGGTGGCTGGGGAAATGAAAGTGCTTACAGAGCCACCCCTCCAAGCCCGTTCCTTGAGAGTCTCACTTGATCTATAACTTAACAATTAGGCTAGGATGTCTGGCCAGCAAACCCCAAGGTTTTGCATGCCTGTGTCATGTCAGCAGTGGGTATATACAGCCCACCACTACCCGGCATTTTTATATGGGTCTGATACAAAACTCAGATTCTCACGTTCTCATGACCTGAGATATTCCCCAGCCTCTATTAGTTCTCTCACCGTGTGTTTTTAAGAAAAGAAGGTCTAAATATTTAACGAAGCCTAAATTCCCTATTTCTTCTTTCACAGATCATGATTTTAGTAATAAATATACTATACACACACATACACACACACACACACACACACACACACATATATATATATTAGTTTTGTTTGCATTTTTATTTTCAAGAATGTTTCTCTGTGTAGCTCCGGCTGTCCTGGAACTCTCTTTGTAGATTAGGCTGGCCTCAAACAGAGAGATCTGCCTGCCTCTGCCTCCCAAGAGCTGGGATTAAAGGCGGGCCCTTTAATCATTATCAGAATCTATAGAGAGGAGGCTCAGCAATTAAGAGCACTGGTTGCTCTTCCTTGGGTCCTGGGTTTGAGTCCCAGCACCACATGGTGGCTCACAACAGTCTGTAATTCCACTTTCAAGAAGTCTTATGCCCTTTTGTGGCCTCTGAGGGCACCAGAGACATAAGTGGTGCAGACATACATGCAGGCAATATGTCCATACACATAATTTAAAAAGTCATTGACAAACCAAAGATCGTCTAGCTTGTCTCTCTTGTTAGTTTTTAGAAATTATATAATTATGAATATCACATTTATGTCTATGATTCAACTTGAGTTAGATTTCGTGAAAGGTTTAGGTTCTATAAACAGATATATTTTTGCATATCAAGACTAGCTATTCTAGCAATATTTATTGAAAATGAAAATCTGGTCTCTTGGTATCCATGGAGGCACGGTTCAAGGATTGTCCTCCTTATACAAAAGCCCATGGATATGCAAGTCTTACAGATAAAAAGGGCATAGTATTTAGATAAAATATAGGAAAGAAAAGTCTAGTTATGTTCAGTACAACTACAGAAGATTTTTTTTTTTGAGAGAGAGAGAGAGAAATTGAGACAGGTTCTTACTATGTAGCCCTGGCTGGCCTGGAATGTCTATGTAGACCAGGTTGGCTTGGAAGGTCTATGTAGACCAGGCTGGCCTGGAACTGTCTATGTAGACCAGGCTGGCCTTGAACAAGTAGATATCCACTTGCCTCTTCTACCAGACTGCTAGATATAAAGATGAGGATGACATTCAGCTTTTTAAACATTTTTTATTCATACTGTACAAATGTACAGATTCAGAACTTGTAATGTGAGTGGCCAATTGTATGTTACTATCATCAGAATAAACTACACTACAGAATACAGTCAAAGATATTTTATATCGTGAGATAGTTTTGGAAAATCCAGTTTGGCAAGCAGGTTACTTGGCTGAGCATTCAGGACTCATAAGCTCCTTAAAGACAGCTCACTCACGAGCTGACTTGGGACTTTATGCGATGGCTCCGCCAAGCTGTAACCCAGGAAGAGCTTGAACCTTAGTAATGGGAAAGGGATATTATCCACTTCTATTTTCATGGAAATTGTCCCAGCAGAATAAAAGGGGGGAACGGGGAAAGTGATGACACTGATCTAATTATCTGTGGGCCAAGATCACCAAGTTCCTGAAAGGAGCCTATAGAATGGCCCAGCAGAGACTCAGACACACAGACACAGTCAGGAAACAATCAGGACCTTAGCAACAAGACGAAGCCCTGCCCCTTCCCTGTATAAATTAGCTGCTTTTTAAGTACTCCTTGTTATTTTCAGACTCCACTACCTCCCCTAAAGACAGTTTCAGCCCATTTTTAATAGGAGACCCGCTGCCCTACAATCCCTAGCTTGAACCACGGCTTCCCTGCCTATCGCTCATGTACACAGCTCAAAACCCTGGTTGTATGCAAGACAGAGCACAAGAACAAGACATCAATAGCTGTGCCCTCAGCAATCTCTGCTGCATCCTCATGACCCCCGAGTGAGGCAGGTGTTAGCATCTCAGTGCTAAAGACACAGCCACACCCATATCCCAGAATGCATCAATTAGAATATTAAAGAATAAGTAGCTTTTTAACGATATGGGAAATGTGATCTAGGGAGGTAAGGCAACCGGACTCTATAGAAGAGGGGAAAGGGGTTTAAGATTCCTTAGATTCCCAAGTCTAATATTCTTTATGTTGCATCACCTTCAACTGTGACGACAGATCAGGAAAGGAAGCCAGGGACATGGTGGCACACCTACCTGTGATTCCAGTAATCTGGTAGACTCAGGAGCTGAGCCATCTCAGCTAGGTAAGTGAGTTCAAGGCCAAGCTAGACAGTAGGAAATCCCATCTCAAAAACTAAAAGTATATCAACAAATTGATGAAATTAGAAGTATTTGTAAATGCAATATTCAGGGGTTCGGAGGGAGTGGGAGACAAGAGGGTGTAATGGAGGTGAATGTGGTCAAAATACATGGTGAAATAATGCTATACAAAGCTGTCAAAAAGTAAAATTTTAAAAAAAAATTAGATGTACCATTCTATACGAGTCATTACCTCTATGGTTTGCCCTTTTTTGCTAAGGAGTTTCATTTCCCAATGGGATGGGCCCCCTTCCACCTCTTACACCACTGCCTCCCAATCTGTTGCCAGCTCTCGACCTGCTCCAGATCCTTCCCTGCCTTATTCCACCTCCTATAGCCTAAATACCATCACTGGCAAAGGCCCTTGCCGCCACGCCTGCTTTCTAGATAAAAACTTTGACCACCTGATGCCAGCCTAGGTCAGATCAAGTCACAACCCTCAGATTCATGTCTCTACCACAGGCCCTCCCAGACAGCTGCTCCATCCCCTTCTCCACAGCCTGACTTTACAGCAAGCTGGTCAGTTGGCTTTGCAGGGGTGGCAGAGAACAACAGTTGCTTCTAACCCTAGCAAGCTGAGTTTAACCTCCTGGACCCATATAGTGGAGAGAACCAGTTCCCTCAAGTTGTCCCCTGGCCTCTATACATGTGTCGTGTTATGTTAACACACATGTTAACAGGTGCAAAAATAAAGTACAAATTTAAAGTTCCGCCCCCTCTAGCAGAGGCAGTGTGGGGTAGAGCCTTGCAGAGATCTAGATTGCAATCTGTCGGATGGGCTAGGGAAATCATTTCAGCTGAGTCAACTCCTATTGCTGCCTTCATGAGGAAGAGAAAGCTCTGCACCGTATGAGGAAGACGGTCACTAAATGTGTGGGGAAATGGGTAGGTAGTCTCATCTTTCCCGTCTCCCAACAGCTGCTTGGAGCCATCATTCTTCTAATTGCATTTAATAAGAAATTATTTCAGCCGGGCGGTGGTGGCGCACGCCTTTAATCCCAGCACTTGGGAGGCAGAGGCAGGCGGATCTCTGAGGGAGTGCTCCACAAGAGCTAGATCTGGGACGGGCACCAAAGCTACAGAGAAACCCTGTCTCAAAAAACCAAAAAAAAGAAAAAGAAAAAGAAAGAAAGAAAGAAATTATTTCAATGATGCTACCTATAAATATATAACACTATCTAAAGAATGAATAAAACTAAAATAATGAAAGAATGATTAAACATATATGTCATTTTCTTTCCTTTTTTTTTTTTTCTTTTTGAGACAGGTCCTTGGGTAACTAACCCCAAAACTCCCTATCTAGCCAAGGAAAACATAGACTTTCTAATCTCACCACCTTTGCTCCCAAGGGCTGGAATTACAGGTGTGTAGCAACAGCTCCAGCTGATGGAGCGCTGGAGATGGTGCCCAGGACTTCATGCATGGTAGGCAAGCACTCTACCACCTGAGCCTCTTCCCCGGCCTTGGTAAGGGACTATGGCAAAAATTGAATTCATCAGGAGTATATAAACCAAATCACGCAAACATGTCTTAAAGGCGCTGCTAAGGTCTCGAGATCTGCGGCAGTCAATAAGGTAGGCAGGATTCTTGTCCTCATGGAATTTGCAGTTTACTGACTCCTCCTCCTCTTATGGATTTTGATAGGCAACATATTATGAAAACTGTGGAAAGTTTTAACGAGTCGATTCGTTCTTGGAAAAGGGGTGAATCCTGCTGCTGTTTCTCTGATACTGGACATGAAAGTCAGTGAAGAGGCTCAATTAATTCAAAGAACACAGATTTATGAGCACAGCTAATTGGTAAGGTGTTGAAATTTCCCAGAGACCAAAGAAAAAAAAGTGTGTTGGTCCTGATGAGGGATCGTCTCTTACTCAGCCTGAAAATGAGGGGACTTCCCGGGATTCACAGATAAAGAGTGTGCCCTTTAGCCAGTGTTAAACACTTGTCCTTCTCCTGGCATGGGGACAAAGTCAGACAACAGCCCCAACAATCGTTTACACACACGCGTGCAATGGCCAGAGGACAGGAACCGTGAAACAACTCGTGGCTTACAGCTGGAGGTGTGACCATCTGACAGCGTGATTTCCAGCTCCCTCATGCAGGAATCCCTCAGTGTGAAGGGTGCTCAGCTGAGGACATCGCACAGCAGGAGGGCAGGGGTGGAGCCAGGTGGGTAGGAGGCAGGAGGCATGGAGACAGAAGGGAGAGGAAGAGAAGGCTGTGGTTCGCAAAGAGCAAGCACAACACGAGGAGCTGGTCATTTGATATTCTTTCAGGATTTTATATGAGAAAACAATGGCACAAAAGAATGGACAGGGATGAATAATGACTGTCTGCCAAGATCCTTGGTAACCATGGTGATTATCGTCCAGGCAGATTCAACAGGCGCTGACTGATAAGAGACACATCAGTTCTCTTTATAATTCATTTGGAGCCCCCCCCCCCATTTATATAGAATCCAGTTCATGCAAGATTCCAAACTGGGAGGTGGGCACAGTTTTTTATCCCTCATCTCCCTCTTGATGACCCAAAACCAGAGAGGTAAAGGCAGCTAACCAGGTGGTAAGAAAGCCCTGAGTTCTTGTCCAGTGTCTCGTCAATGACCGTGGAAGCAGGGGCCTGCTGCTTCATCAGCCTGCACAAAAAAACATGTTCTGGAAGGCCCCTCTCTCATCACGTCCCAGCCGTGAGCAGCTGGCTCCCAGATGCTCTCACTGACTGCCAGTGCTCTGACCAGAAGCAAGGAAATGAAGCCACAGCCATTTATCTCCTGTCAGAAATCCAGACTCCACATGTCCTGAACATCACAGCCAGACACACAGAGACAACCACCAGTCTGTGGGCAAGAGGGACTTGAAGCAAAACTGAGGAGCCTGCACCCCAGTTGCAAGGGAGAAGACAGGAACATAGAGTTTGTCATTACCTCTGTTTTTCACCTAAACAGGAAGGTAGAATCTATGGGCATCGATCTCTACAGAAAACTGAAGGATTTGGCTGAGGATTTGCATTCCACACTGACCTGTGTTTTCGGGAAACCTAGCAGAACACCTTAGCCTTGGTTCCCTAATGTGCACGGGTAGAATAAAGGGATATCTGCTTCAGGGCTTCGGTGAAGATGAGTTACAAAATGTGGCAAGCTTTCCATGATTGCATGACAATTATAAATACCTATAGTCTCTCTGAATCCAATCCTGGGTGTGTTTATCATCTTCTGTATCCATTCCATCCTCTGTAGCTATGTTTGCCCATGAAACTGCAATTCAGAAATGACCACGCAGTCTCAGACAGAAAGCAACCTGACCGTTCCAGTAGGGGGAGGAATGTGGGGGAGAAGGGGAGGCATGGGCTTGAAGCAGATAAGGTGGGCTTCAAACACTGCCTCTGGGCAACTAAGCAACCCTGCAGTTATTAATGTGCATCCTTATCTAAGCATGGATCATAAATACATAAATCCCCTAAGTTCTGGATAGTAACATGTGAAATACATAGAGTATACAGGTCTTAGGCACAAATCAACATCAGTGTGCTGTCTGGACACACAACACTTAGCAACTAGTACTTCTGTGGATGGAGGATACAGATTGAAGAAATCAACATTCCATGTGTATCTAATTGTCCCAGTCCTCCTCAGAAGTTGAGGAGGGTGAGGACTTAGTATTTTCCAATAATAGTAGCCCTATTCTGAATTGTCTTCTTTCTTCATTGGTGTCCTTAGGGTAAGGGTTCGGGCTTTTTGCTTTCATTGTGTTTTTCTGGTCCATCCAGGAAAATCATTTGGGATGGTGAGGTTGTTTATTCATCTAGTTTATTCAGGGCTCTAAGCTGGGAAGTGGGCACTGTCTCTTAACCTTCAGCAAGTAAAGAGGATAAGGTGCCAAAAGAGATGGCAAGAAAGCCCTGGGCTCATGGGGGACTTTGGTTCAAAGATTGCAGATTTTGGAGTTATTGAACAAATAATGAATTACAAGAATGAATGAAATCCCATCATCTTCTGAAACACGGATGTAACTGGAGATCAGTAACTCGTGTAAGGTAACGCTGGCACAGAGACAACTACTTCATAACCCCACTCACACAGGAATATTTATTACAATAGCTTAGTGGTTACTGAGGCCAGAGAGAAGAAGAGAAAAGCAGAATGCTCAGGACAACAAGATGAATAATATATTAAAATTTATCCGGGGCTGGGGAGATGGTTCAGTGGTTAAGAGTCCTAGCCGCTCTTCCAGAGGACCCAGGTTCGGTTCAGGAACCACACCATTTGAAACTCCAGTTATAGAGGATATGAAACCCTCCTTGGACCTCTGAGGGCACTGCATGCCTGCGATGCTTCTTTGTCAAACAAAAATCAGGTGTTCAAAGATGTGTGGATTGATATCTGGGTCTTCGATTCGGTTCCATTTGTCCTCCTGTCTGTTTTTATTCCAATACCAAGCTGTTTTCAGTACTGTAGCTCTGTAGTAGAGTTTGAAGTCAGGGATTTGATGCCTCCAGAAGTTCTTTTATTGTACAGGATTGTTTTGACTATACTGGGTATTTTGTTTTTCTTTTTTTTCGAGACAGGGTTTCTCTGTTGCTTTGATTTTCCATATGAAGTTGAGTTTTGTTCTTTCAAGGTCTGTGAAGAATTTTGGACTTGGTCCCACAGAGGTCACTGGCTCAAGCCTGCTCCCTAGGAGGTCACGCCCTCATACCTACTCCTGTGGAGGTGGCTGGCTCCGGTCCACTCTGGCAAGGTGGCTCACTCGAGAGCGCTGTTTTGAATAGTTCACACCAGACATTTTTGTTATCACAAGCCTCAGCGAACTTTAGATAAAACCATTTCCACCTAGGCCAAAATGCCCCTGTTGCCCTTGCAGAAGGACTTCTGTAGCTGATGATGCTAATGGAATAATTGTGCAATGGGTTCAAAATTAAACCCTCATTTGCATGCACACTATACTGTAATTAGTGCAAACACTATGTCTCTGGTCATGTAAGCAGATTTTTAGTTCACTCTCAAGGTTTGTAGGAAAACTTGATTTTGTACTACCTCATCTGGTGTTGCAACATTAGTCCCAATAAACATTTTTTCCAGTGTTATTTTCTTGCTCACAGTAGCAGTGCAAGCTGAGCTGGTATCAAAAAGAAGAAACAGAACCTACAGTGTGCCACCAATGGTAGAAGCAATAGAGAAAGTAACACCCTGCAACGTCCTTTGGCCAATAATTTAAATTTTTATCTCCTCTCGGTTTCAAACATTCCTCTTTTGGGTCACCATCACCTCTTATTTTTCTAGGTCTGTTATCTACCTTCTAACAAGTTTGAACCCCACTCCTTTTCACTACCCCAACACTGCTTGGATGGCTAAGAACTTGCCTGACTTCTTTTTAGTTATACTGGTCTTAGTAAAGTAATAGCTTGTGTTTTCCTGGTGGTCAAAGAATTTGAACATCGTCCATGTTTATTGGCTATTGTTTTACATCTACTACTGTGAACAAATACATACAGCTCCTTCCCCCATTTTTTTCTCTTTAGTTTTTTCTGATGCAAATGTTTTATAGCAAAAAAAATGTGTGTGTATATATATATAATACATATATGAAAGTTAACTACAACCTTAGCACTCCTATAGCACAGTAGACTATGTGTGTATATACAGATATGTTTATACACACACATACACTTTGTTTAATCTTGACTTTAAAAGTGTGGCCAAGTATGGGTAACGTAATTCTTGCTTTTTCATCTGTATTGGGGATTTTTGCTACTTTGATTGTCATTTAGTTACAACTCAATAATCTTCCTGATACATAATTTTGGTCATGTAGCTGTGACTACAGGTCGATGTTTCACGTGACTGAATAAGAAAACTAGAGAACTAAAAGCCACGCCCCAGACAGGTGGATTTCCTCCCGGATCAGCCTTCTGCACTTTGCTGAGTGAGGGTGAAAGCTGGTTCTTTTCATCAGGATGGAATTGGCAGAGAGGAACTGCCTGCCTATTTCCTGGGCTCGGTTGGCTAGACTCCTAGCCTCATGGCGGGCCCTAGGCTGAGAAAGAGAAGGGCGGCTATAGATCACTGCTTGTGTGCGGTAAGCTACACTTCCTTCTGCAAAGAAATGTCTTCTTTATCCAGCTTCATCTCAAACAAGATTTCCAGACCAGCTGGCTTTGTGCCCAGCCTCTCTCTCATTCTCTCTCTCTCTCTCTCTCTCTTTCTCTCTCTCTCTCTCTTCTGGTGTGTGGTCTCTGTCTCAGCTCTGGCTGGCAGACAGTATGGAAGACCCAGGTCAGAGGGGTCATCAGAATGCTAAGGGGAGTCTGATTGATGAGCAAGTGTCAGAAGGAAAGAATGGGAGTCTTAATTAATGACTCCTGCCCTGTTTCAAAAGAAGGTTCCCTTACACCCAGTCCTCTTTTCTTCAGGGGGGAAAAGGGAGAAAAAGAAAAATTGGGGTGGGGTGAGGAACTGAGGGGGAAAAGTAGGAAAAAACCCTCCTATAATCCAAAGTTTTCTAAATTACGGAAAGGAGACTTCAAAGACAAACATTCTAGTTGGGTTTTTTGTTTTGGTTTTGGTTTTTTGTTGTTGTTTTTTTAATGTGTGAAACTGTTCAGTGACTCTCTCCTCTCTTTGTTTCCATGGACAGCTAGGCTCCATTCCAAAGTTAAAAAATAAAAGGCCACATTGTTCTGAGGGGAGCTAGCTTTTACAAGAAGTTTCCTCCTCAGTCCTGGGGCATATTAACTGCAGAGGCCCTGGGTTTTCTGGGGGCATTTCTTCCAGAGCTCGCCTCACAGCCCTGCTTCCCCTTCTCTTCCACACACTCCTGCTGAAAAGCGTGCAGAAGAATCCAGAATCTCTTCCGCAGACTCACAGGGACCAGCCCGAGCAAATCAATGCGAGGATGCGGTCAGGCAGGAGTACAACTCAGTGGAGGTGCTGCGGGCAGGAATGGGCGGTGCCCAACGCAGAGGTCATTAGTTAAATCGGTAGCTCACCCTTGAACGTCTGCCATCCGACTGGTACTGGAGCCGAGTGATCCAACAAAATACCAAGAGGAAAGACTCAAATTTCAATTCAACAAACCACTTAGACTGTGCTTTTTAAAAAAAAAAAAAATGCATTGCAAATACACTCTCCTAGTCTGTCATTTGTCTGTTTATGCTCCTAAGAGTGTTTGGTGTAAACAGTGTTGATCTTTGATAGGGTCTGATTTACTGATTTTCTTGCCTTTGGTGTCATTGTCTAGGAAACTTGGCTTGATGATTACAGCTATGTAATAAACCTTGAAAATAAAAAAAAAGATTGTGTGTGTATGTGTGTGTGTGTGATACATACACATGTGTACAAGGAGGCCATAAAAGGAAGTTGGAATACCTGGAATTGGAGTTAGTTGTGGTTGTGAGATACCTGACTTAGACTGAGCGCTGGGCACTGAACTTGGGTCCTCTGAAAAAGCAGCAAGTGCCCTTAACTGCTGAGCCATCTCTCCAGCCCTCTATCTCCTCACCAAAGGCCTTAATAGATGTTTCCTGGGCTTGCCAAAGAATTGGTGAAATGAATTAACACAGGAACTTTCTTGAGCTGCATCTAACGGGTAAAAGTGAGAGACTTACATAGATGGGAGAGACTTACATGGGAAGTAGAAAAAGACAAGATCTCCTGAGTAAATTGGGAGCATGGGGACCTTAGGGGAGAGTTGAAGAGGGGAGGGGAGATACAGAGAGGGGAGCAGAGAAAAATGTAGAGCTCAATAAAAATCAATAAAAAAGGGGAGGGGGATCAGCAAATGACAGTTTAGGAAGGGAATAATAAACCATCCTTGCCCTGGAGGCCCTCCCTGCCTAGTACAAAAAATAGACATAAAAATATAATTCCATTTTGATACCACAACAGCTTTAAGAAGTCTGAGCAAAATACAGGGAACTAAATAGATGTGTAAAAACTAGTCTACAAAGTCCAACACAAATTGAACGTCACCAGTCTGATGCTCAAATCCAAACCAGAACATAGTGCCCAGCGTGAAAATGGTCACACTCTAACTCACTGCTCCATGCCCAAAACTATTTAAATTAGAAACATGGGTGTGCTTTATGTTTATATTTGAATCCCATTCCCCAGATACCTCATTATGTCTATGCGCATATCTTCAAATCTCAAACCTATGAAATCCAAAATGCTTTCTGATCCCAGGTGTTTTGGATAATGAATAATCAACTTGTAACCCTTGAGAGAAAACTTCAGTGCAGGTGTCCCAGAGAAGAAAATGGAATCGGAGTATTGGAAGTCAGATAAGCTGGCAGAGCACGATGTGCAGCTCTCAGGGAGCTGCCTCTGTCAACAGATCATAGCCTGCCTGCATGTGGAAGTCAGAGGACAGCTTGCTAGAACCAGTTCTCTTCCTCGACCATGAATTATGGATGTCAAAGTCAGATTATCGTGCTTAGGAAGAAGTGCCCTTCCACTGAGCCATCCTGCCACCCGAAATGTAGACTTTTAAAAGTGTGTCACATTCCAGGTAGTGTACCTAGCATGTTACATAAATGGATTAGTTTCACTCCTATAATATTTTGAACACGGTGTGGCCCTAGAAGGTCATCTAACCGTTATGCAATGTGACATTTGAGCCCTGTAATCTCTCTTCATTATACCACTTTCCCCATATATGCTGAGGCACTAGAAGAAGGAACATGCAGATTAATATTTGATACAGTGGAGAGACCAATAAAGATATAATGGGGCTACTAAAAAATGAGGAAGATGCTTCATTTGTTACTTGTTTTGCTCTGATAAAATACCAGATAAGAACAATTTAGAGGAAGAGGTGTTCATTTTAGCTTGTGGTTTCAGTGACTTAAGTCCGTAGACCTCAGCTCCAGCACATCTGGGCTAGTGGTGAGGAGGAAGAGATGGCAGCAGGAATATATGGCAGAGCAGGCTATTCCCTGCGTGATGAACAAGAAACGAAGAGAATAGAGAGGGATCTGTATCAAGACACAGCACCCATATAGATGCCCATGGTTACCGATTCCCACAACATAGGCTCTAGCTCCTGAAGTTGTCGGTATCTCCCAAAATGGTGCCATCAACTGGGAGCCAAGTTTTAAACTCGTGGGCCTATAGGGAGCACTTCCTATTCAAAACATAACCTTCTGCTCCTGACCTCCAAAGGCTCATGACCATCTCACAATATAAAACCTAACGAATGGTGGCTAGGGACAGGACTGTCACTTTCTTCCATCCTATACCCACTGATGAGATGCCCATGCCCTCATAAATGACTTCCCACCCATGCTCATGCAAACAACCCTAATTAAATTCAGTGTGTTGCACACACACACGTAAAAGACATGAAAAGAAAAAAAGATTTGTTATAAAAAAGTGTGGGGAGAGAGTGTAACGGGGAGGGAAGACATCAAAATGTCCTTATGTACATGTGAGATTGTCAAGGAATAAAAATTGTTTGGAAAGAGGGGGAAGAGATGGTGGATGTGATCGGCATGCATTGTACACGTGCATGAAACCTTCACAGAAGAAGTAAGATTAAAATTAAATTTTTAAAAAGATGAAGAGACACGAGTCAAAATCAGGGGAATGAAATAATCATCTCCATCCCCATCTCAGCGACCTGTTGAAATGCTCTCGAGTCTCCTAAGGTCATGCGCTTCAATAATGCAAGCTCTGGAGGAGACGCCCACACTATCGCTGACCCCGCTTGTGGGCAACCAAGTCCGGTTCCCACGCAGTGTCAAAGGCGAGTGTTTTTGACATTGCTCCATGGATGTTAATTTGACTTACTCCGAGGAGGCCTCAAAACACCTTTCTAGTTAGTTCCGAGAGAGAACAGAGCAACAAGTTCTTGACGCAAACCCGTGAAACTCCAGGGCTTGGATAGCTATTTTCCTTTGCCCACTGTTTTGAGCATCCTTGAGAGACTCTCCCCGCGGATCATGCAAGGGCTGGGCCAGGAGCTGAAAAGTGAGGCTGTTCAGTTTTCCCGAGTGAGGCCTATCCCAGAGGGCCCCGGTAAGGGCCTGCACATTGTCTCCTCGGCCTGGAGACCTGGTCCGCTCCCACCAACACACGCTGTTTGTCTCCAGTATTAATAACCCCGCACAGCAGGAGGCTTAGCACCAGAATGGGGGCTGCCTGGATAATTATCCAGTGGTCTGGGATCAGCCAGTAAATTATTTCTGTGACTAGCGAATTCAGCAGGTTACCAGCTTCCCTCAGGCCCGCTCACTTTATTGCTCTCCCCTCCTGCTGCACCGATATTCATCTGTCTGGTCTGCATTCGGCTCATTACTCTAGCGACATTTTTGGTTTTTTAGTGTCAAAGAGGTGGGCAGTAAACCCTTTGAGGGGTGTGCTAGTCAGGCCCATGGGGTGGCTGCAGGAAAATAGGGAAGAGAAACATTCGCTTTATGAAATCACTCAGTGACCCCAGGCAGGCTGTCACTTTTTTTCTCTCGAACTGATAGCCACATTTCAATCTCCGCCACCATCGCCCCCACAACCATAGCTCTCCACTGACCAGCCTGCTCATGTAACCTGGAATGGTATAGAAGGGAAAGACAGAGAAAATTCTCAGCTCACTCCCAACTCACTGCCCTACAGCTGTTCCAAAATGAGAGAAGGACACGCAAATTCGTTTTCTCGAGTGCTGTGGTCTCTCCGGGGCATTTGCATGAACGATGCTCTTTATCTGAAGCCTTCTTTGCCCTCTCCTCTCCCACACTCCTTTTCCTCTTTCAGACCTTCCCTTGGATAGCACACTCCCCAGGGACCTTCTCGCAGCCCGCCCATGCGGAGCACAGTCAGGTCCCCATCCCTCCCTGTCGGCCACAGAATCCATTCCACATTCCCGGGCTAACTCTACTCTGCTCCAATCGCCTTCACTGAAAGTAGCCAATGGAAACTGAAGAACTGACAGGAAAAAGGCATCTCCAAATTCTACCTCCTGGGCAAGCCTGATTTCCAGTTGAGCCTCAGCTGAAACACACAATACGCAGCAACACTGAAGAAACCTGCCGTGTCTGGGAGTTCCCGGAACCCTAGCAAGCGCTCCATTCCCAGCTCTGGGAGTTAATAGTTACTTCTCTCCCCACTTATACAAGCGTTTCAAGATGATCCCGTAATTTCCATCTAATGTTGATGTCAATCTCTCATTCTTCCTCTTGAAAGCAGTCCATCCAAGGTTTCAAGTCCTACAGTTTGGAACACACTCCGGGGTTCTGCACCACAAAGGAGGCCAACCGAGGTTACCACCTTTCTGTAAACACCTCTCTGACCAATGGGCTGTCAAGAAGATAATTGACATTTCCCAGCTTTTTCCCACAAAGGTACAGCAAGGGAGGTCATGCTCTGGCCCCTGGTAACTCTGTGTCCCGTCTCACTACTGTTTGCAGTCTGCCCTGAGTTCGAGATCCTCCCTAGGCAGAGGCCGTCGGAGGGGTGCCTGCCTTCTCTATGCCGGTCCCTCAGCTTGGAATGGCCTTTCTTCTGCAAGAACAAGGTACACATCTCCAGAGGCTTTGGAACCCCTCTTGAGTCACCACCGCTAAGGTGTTTTTATTAACTTAGAATACACCATGAGGAAGAGTTCAGACTACAGTGTCAAAGAGCCCCCTTGGTCTACCATTTACTGGCTATGACACTGTGGGAAAGTTATTTACTTCTTTAGCTGTGAAATGGGATGAGAAGAGTTGCTGTCATGGCTGTGGAGACTGAATTATGTGGAGACGTATTATTGTTGAAATAATACGTATTCCTGTAAGGCTCTGATCTTATTATTAATGACCCAATTAGTCACTTATAGTATTCACTCTTCAAGATGTATTTTATACTTCCACTTCCCTACAAGACTATGACCCTCTTAAAGTTAGAACTTTATTCTTATGGGTATCCCCAAACTATGCCCAGATCGTGAACAGTGAACAAATGCTTTCTTCGGTAAGTGAAATCATACGTCTAGGAAAGAAGCCTGTCTTCTAAAGAACAGGAATCTGGAATTTTAAAGACGACATGGCCAGGGAAGCATTCAAGGTTTTGCATGTAGAAACTGCAAATGTGTTCAGACGCTTCCCTGTCTGTGTTTCCAGTTTTACCTTTGATACCTGAGATCAATTCACGTAGCAGGTTAGTAACTGTCTCGAGTTTAAACGTAGGAGAGTATTAACTTCCATGCTAACTCAGAGGAGTTTGCCAAACTCAACTTCCAATCTCCTTTCTCCCTCCTCCTGCTCCACTTACCTACTTAACCACCTAAACAAGAAGTAGCTAAGCTTGTCTCATAACTCATGTCTCTCGGGACTGTGAAGAGGGATCGTCAAGACGCCATTTCCCAAGGGTCTACTGTACTCGCTCCCAAGGATGCCAGGAGAAAGCGCACTATCTTCCCTATGCTCTGCAGAAGCAGCGTCATGCGTTTCTGATGATGCTTCGGGCCTCTTCTGTGTTGCTGTGCAGCTGAGAAGGTGAAACACAGGGCTACCAAAAGCTGCCAACAGCCCCTTCCTCTGGAGACAGGCATTTACTAGGAGACAGAAGGACCAATAGCTTCGGGAGCATTGTTCAGCCACATTGGAGAGGGGATTAAGCAGATACATTCAGCTATTCTAACAGATTTCCTTTAAGCCTTGACTGCGCCTCTCACACTCGGATAATCACATTAGCTTTGTCCTTAAGAGATTCCTTTTATAGAAGGTACCTAAACCGCTTACGCCACCCAGAGAGGGTGCATATTTCATCAAGCACCAGGACAAACAAAAGGGATTTTTGGTCCCACGTCTGTTTTTCTTATTCTTCAAAAGTTGGGGGACAGCAAGGTAGAAATTATTTTTGTAAATGGCCAGTGGTTAGCAAGCGAGTCTCGCCTCCTCACCCTGAAAATCCCCCTGCAAGGAGAACAGGAAAGGCCAAAATGCCTTCAGGGTCAAGACCAGCAGCAAAATCAGAACCCTAAGACACCAGGGTAGGAAGTTTGCAGAAATTGGTGGGCCTGCCTCTCTGCCACAGGAAATCCCACTTGGAAGTGAAGATGCATAGCAAAGGACCCTTCTGAGACCATCAGACAAGGCCACTTACTCCATCGGTGGCAGCGCTTCAGGCCAGAAGGGAGTGAGTTCCTACTGTTCTCAGCATCTCTCGGTCCTCCTGCCGTGGACAAAAGGACAGAAAAGACAGGAAGGAGAGTTCCAGGACTGTCAATTATGATCCATGTGGTCAAGGGGAAGCCCTCTGTGGTTCTCTTTTGATCAGCCCCATAATAACATTAGTGAGGGATATATTTGGTTTTGTTTTTTACAATATGGTGCCTAACTCCAGGTACAGAATGTACGTTTTGTCCTTTTCTCAATAAGTGTGCTCTTATCGCCTTCCTACTTCCCAGTCATCAATCTTCCTGCAAACTCCTGTCCAAGTTTAAATGTTATTCTCAGACCCTCAGGGTGAAAGTGTCACTACCGTGTTCTTGTTTTCCGACTTCGTAATGCAATAAAAATTCTTCCCCCAGTGTTTTTAATCACTCCACATTACAATGATCCCCCCTTACCTTTGAAGCCCCTGAGAACACTGGGGATTTGTCCTTAGTTCTTCTTCTTCTTATTGCTCAGCACTGATTTGCTACTGGATATGTGTTCGTATTGACTAATCATAATGGAACAAACACCCCCCAAAACTTGGTGTTAGTTGTTCCAGGAATGAAGTTACTTAAGCTCCAGTGCAAACGACATTGAGCTTTGGAGTAGGGATCATACTAAACGCAACGGTGATGGTTCAGAGAAAGGTGTACGGCTGTTGAATGGCTTGAATTAGGTGTCAAATTTTCATCTCCTTAGCAAAGAAAAACAAGGAGGGTCCTTAAATTATGATGGAAACGATTTAAGTTAGAACATGATGTTAGGTTAGAGTCCCTAACATCAACACCTTTATCATCTCAGACAGATAATTCTTTGTTATATCAATTATGACAACCAATTATGACCTGAGCATTGCCAAAAGAATACTTGAAGTTGGCAGTGAGGGACTATTATCAACTGGGACCAATGATTTAGATCTAAAGAGCAGATTCTCAGGTTGGAGAGATGACTCAGTGGTTAAGAGCCCATGGACCTGGGTTCAGTTCCCAGCACTCACATGGCCAGTCACAATGTCTTTAACTCTGGTTCCAGAGATTCTGGTGCCCTCTTCTGGCTTCCTAAGGTTATGCATGCACGTGATATATTTACATACATGCGTAGGCTAAACACTCAGATAAAATGCACCTCAGATAAATAACATGAACTTCAGATAAAAATAAATATAATCTTTTTTTAAAAGAGCAGACTTTTACAGATTAGAATTTTACAGTATCAGTAAAGGAGTAACCACCAACCCCATTAGCCCATCACATCCAATAACTTTCCTTATTAAAGCTCTCTCAGATCACACACATCTAATCTACTACTCAAGCTACCATCTGTGGACAACTGCCATAGTGGTCTACGCTATTGCTTTTCCCACCCCCCCCCCATAATTCATACTGCACTCTATAGCTAGAGTGATATTTTTCCTATGAAAATCTGTTCCTGCTGTTCCCATGAGAAGGCTCCTTTGCCTTTTCTCATCCCTTACGTCCTTACCGGGTTCTGTTTGTGTGAGCATTCGCCAGGCTCATGTCTCTATCTTAATTTAGGTCATGGTCTACGGACATGGTCTACGTGGTTGTCCCCTGAACCATTATAGCAGACTTCTTGCACTTCGTTCAATACGCTATACTCAGAGCTTTGACACAGCCCATTCTCTCCACCGACTTTCTGGGTATGGTTCCCATTCTTCATTGAGATGACAGCTAAAACTCTACATCCCAGAAAGGCATTATTATCCTCTCCCACTCATTCAGATTCCTAGCTAAGCATCCTGAACAAGCAGCCGGTTCTCTTTGCGGCACTTACAAATGTACCAACACATTGCAAAGCTTGCCAGCCTGTGTCTTTATCCCACCAGAGTGCAAAACTAGAGCAGATATTGTGTTTCCTTTGTCACCTCTGTGTTTTCTACGCTCTAGAACAATGGTTTATGCTTAGCCGATGCTCTGTTGATAAGAGTTGCAAAAGTTGAAGAAGCCCAATGGCGGAGCACCGTCTAGTGCTGAACGCACCCTAGACTAGAGCCTCAGTGTGAGGTAGGGAGGGAAATGATAGAGAAGGAAAACTATTTTTGATCATCATTTTTCACAACCACCATGTGCATTTGCAGATAACAAATAACTATTCCAATTCCAATTAAGATACGCTGACCTATGGGCCTTTCTACAGTATATGATGCTGGCATTTTGTCAGACATGTTTCCCAAGCAGACATCATGAGATTGAGCTACCCGATCTGTTTCTCCTTCACCCTAA
The DNA here is from genome assembly GCF_018167655.1 of Microtus oregoni. NCBI lineage: Eukaryota > Metazoa > Chordata > Mammalia > Rodentia > Cricetidae > Microtus > Microtus oregoni. The sequence goes on along the minus strand of NW_024543059.1, from coordinate 8,945,652 downwards.
GATCTAGATCGTGTTTTCAAGATGCTGTCCTTTCCTAGCTGCCTGAGATATGAGAACTTGCGGGGTGCTGGGGACACCAGTCTGGGAAGTCATCCTGGGCCTGTTGTGGAGTAGGAGGAGGAAGCTGGCTGACAGAAAGGCCATCGCAGGACTTGTAGCCTAAAGCAGGGCTCCCACCCTCCGACAGACCAGATACAGAAACAGATGGAGATGAACAGAGATGGCATGTCCTGTCTGAAGAGACTCGAACACAGGATGTTTTTTGATAGTGCTTGTCAAAGCAAGATATCCCCAAATCGCTTGGCAACCAGACAGTTAGTTTACTGAGGTCTACCCCATAACGATCTACAAACTCTGGGACAGGGCTCAGCATTTGCACTTTTATAAACTCATTGGAGAGTTCGGCCTTGTGGTAAAACCATAAACATCTCAGAAACAAAGCTTGGTCCCTCCGGCTGGCACCTGGTTGTCTTGGCTGAAAGCCAGAGACATAGAATGTGCCATCTTGACTTACAGGCTTGGCAGGCCCCAGATCTAGTCCATCACGATACCTAGTGACCACAGCCCTGGGGGAGATTTTGATATGGTTTCAATAAGTTCCCCCTTTGTTTCAGACGATGGTTTGCTGAGACTTTGCTTCTTAAGTTCAAAGACTAAGTTACACTAGTAAAATGAAGCGTAATAAATCTGGAATCAACTCCAAGTTGTGCCGAAGAAAGGGTTGTGAGGCTGTAGACAAGGCCCTTCCAGGGTGGTGGTGGGGCTGGCCTGGATTCCTGAGTTACGTTCATCCTCTAATTGCTGGCTTGGAAACGGGCTGCTCTGGAGAATCTCCTGGCTCTATAGAATGCTAAAGAAGTTTCCTAAATTTGTTTGTAAAGGGGCGTGTGTGTGTGTGTGTGCGTGTGTGTGTGTGTGTGTGTGTGTGCGCGCGCGCGCGTGCGTGCGTACATTTGGTCCCCAGAAGCTGAAGTCATAGGCAGTTGTAAGCTGCCTGATACAAACAACAGAAGGGCTCCTAGTCCCCTGAGAAAACACCAAGTACCCTAAATTTCTGGGTAATTTTTGGCACCTAAATTTCTTTAGTGTACCTATTGCCTCTAGGGTAACAAAAGCAGAAAAGGAAAAAAAACCACATTCTGTGCTTCTCTTTCCTGTCTGATGAGTTCAGAGGAGATCTGGCAGAAGGATGCTTTAAGAAAAGCTTTCCCCTTTTCCTTACAAGAATCCCAGGATGTTGCCAGGCTGTTCTTAAACCTATAGCTTTAAGCTAGCCTCCTCACCCAGCTGTCCAAGAACCCCAGAGCTACAGCCATAACCTCTGTGGGCGCCAGTGAGCCGCCGGGCAGTGCTCACTACATGGAGCAGCAGCGCGACTATTGGGAGAGTAACCAACCACTTCCAGGTTGAAACTGAGTCCATTCCTCAGGCGTGAGCTTAAAACTGGAGTCATAGACTTGGTCAAAGGTCCATGGCTAGGGAGAACATAGACCACAGTGGGGAAGCTGCTACTGTTGTTTTGCTAAACTGGCATTATGATTGCCTTCTAGATGTTTCTGTTTATACCTATAAACTAGTGGTGCTAAGAGCTTTGGTAAGAGGAGTTTCTTCCTGCACTGGGCAGCAGTCATTGCAGAGACTTGAACTGATCTAAACATTGAGCATAAGCAGATGCTGTTCATTTCTTCTATTCCGATTTGGTATGATGGACCACGCCCTCCTGAAGGGTTGGTGTAAACATCTTCAGAAAATTGCTTCGCTCAACTGCCAACTGAGAAGAAACTAGCACACAGGTTATACCATGAAAGACCTAATTAACGACACCCCCATTCAGCAGGAAGCAGTTTGGAGAGAAAAAACTGTGCCCATGTTCCCAAATATGGTTTATAAACGTTCTTTTACATTTAAAGCGGGATATGATATAGGTATGAATAATTTGCATTAGTATAGATTTTGCTTTTAGTATAGATTGAGATTTACGGTCAATTTTGTTATATGTATATGTATTTCTGATATTGATTAAGGTGTTGTGATTGTGTAGTTCATTATTAAAATGTAATGTATATTTAGGAAATATAGGTTGTTGATGGATAATCATAAATAATAGTCAAGTTTGTAGTCATGTTAGTTAATATTTTCTAGATGTGCGTAGATATATTTTAGATAGGCATTCTTCATATTTTTCAAAGATTATAGAATGTGGCATTTTAAATGTTTTAATAACTTAGGACTTTTCATAACAATGAGACACTCTGCTCCTGGCAGCACCAATCTACTTCAAGAGGAAGATGGGCATCGAAGAGGATCCTTATGGAGTTTGATAGCCATTTGGGCAAGAAACTGCTCTTGCCTGGACTATTGCATAAACTGGACACAGAGAACCCACAGAGAGAGGACTACTGAACTTGCCTAAGATGAGATGATCTTTCGGGGTTCCTGATTCATGAAAGAGTCTGCGAGACATTCTGCAGGACACAACAGATAGTGACTGAACTGACTTTGAATTTTCCTGCTTTATTCAAATGTCTGCTGGATACCATGGGCCTGAAGGCTGAAGATGGATGCCCCAACGGTACAGAGGAACTTTGGGTGACTGTCCAGGCAGCGAGATGTCTCTGTCATTTCTAGAGTTTTAAAAGTTGCTTTTTTCTTGTTTGCTTAGTAGTATTGTATCTTTCTGGAGTCTTTGATGGAGTTAAGAATAGTTAGTTATAGTTATAGTTTTCCTTAGTTATGATAAAGATTATTGTAACTTTTACTTGATAACTTTTGTTATATGTAATTTTGCTATGTTAAAGTTAAAGCCTTTTTTTTTGTTTAAATCGAAAAAGGGGAAATGATGGAGGAAGGTCATTGGTTAAATAAAAAGAAACTGCTTGGCTCTCATTGGTTAGAGATAGGTGGGAGGAGTAAACAGAAAAGAACGCTGGGAGGAAGAGGAAGTGAGCTCAGTCTCAACAGCTCTCCGCTCGGGAGCAGACGCCTGAGAGAGACGCCATGCTCCTGGCTCCTGGGCAGATGCACGCCATGAAGCAAGCCGCCAGGTTAGACATGCTGAACCTTTCCCGGTAAGACCAGTGCTCACCAATTATTAGAGATGGGTTGATCGGGATAACAGAATTAGCCAGTAAGGGCTAGGGCTAAAGGGCCAAGCAGTGTTTAAGTGAATTATTAGAGATGGGTTGATCGGGATAACAGAATTAGCCAGTAAGGGCTAGGGCTAAAGGGCCAAGCAGTGTTTAAGTAAATACAGTTTGTGTGTTGTTATTTCGGGGCATAAGCTAGCCGAGCAGGCGGCCGGGGTGCCGGGGAGGCAGCCCCGCCGCCCTTATTACTACAATAAGCGACTGTTGAAAGGTCAGCCCTAAATGGGACATCCATATCACCCCTTCCAAGGCTCGTGGAGCATCAGTGAAGGGCAGGGGTAAAGAGTGTAAGGGCCAGGAGTGGAGCGTTGTGCGACACTGTGTTCCAGGCTGGCAGGACAGCCACACTCTTCAGTAGCTGTGATTACCTGAACCAGTCATGGGCAAGATTGGGCCCGTGGTGGAGGGGGAGGAGGCTCATGAGGCCCTACTCCTCCCAGAAGAGACAGAGGCAATTAATGGTAGCTGGAAGACGGAGAGATATTTTCTTCTGTGATGTAGCCAGTGGTAAGTTGCTCTTGTAAGGAAAAAAACAAAACAACAACAACAAACAACAATAAAAACACTCTCACTTATGCTCCTGTATGTGACCCTAATGAAACCCATTGGTTCACAATTGAAGAAGAAGAAGGAGGAGGAGGAGGAGAAGGAGGAGGAGGAGGAGGAGGAGGAGGAGGAGGAGAAAGAAGAAGAAGAAGAAGAAGAAGAAGAAGAAGAAGAAGAAGAAGAAGAAGAGAACAGGAGGGAGGATACAAGAGGGACATTGGGGGAATGTTACCATGTCACAACACAGTATAACCTATGATTAGAATATGCTTTAAAGTTTTTTCAAAAGTAAAGAGTAAAGAAAAGCTAAAATATAAAATATAAATTAAAATAAAGAGATAAATAATAATAAATAAGTAGATAAATAAATATAAATATTAAGCATTACAAAACTTAAGTTTTGAGTTTTGGATTAAGTTTTGTTTTGGGAGGGTTATTTTGGTGTTTGTTTGTTTGTTTTTGAGTCAACTTTGTTTTTGGTTTGCCTGAAAGTGACTGCATAGGCAAGACTACCTTGAACTTGCAAGCGTCCTCTTGTCTCTGCCTCCTGAGTACTGGGGTTGAACGTACCTGCCTGGCCACTTTTAATAAGATTTAACATTCTCATTCATTTTCAACTTGGGTAAAAATTTAGTACAGTATATTTAGGTTAACTTTATACAAAATCTAAACTATGCTGGCCAGGAAAAAATAATAATCTTTTTAAAATTTAAATAATCAATGTTAAATAAAATTTCAAAGCACTTTATGGATTCTAAGTTAGTAAAAGTACATCAAGGAGACTGGGCTAAAAAATCCTAAAATAAGAATGCCCTGTGTTAAAACCCCAAGTCTTCATCATAAAACTTCTCAGTGGACAAAGAATAAAAATTGGTATTGCCTTGACTTTAACAGCTGCCCAGTAGACTGTTCTCTGATGGCAAGACAAAACACTAACCAAATTGCTTCCGTGGAATGAAATGACAGCCCATTAGAACGAAAGCGGAAGGCTTCCTGAGCAAGACCAAGATGCTGCCATACGCTAGGGAAACAAGAGAAACAGCTCAGTCGCCCATAAAAACTCGGTTTTTGGAATGACCAAGCTCAAGTTCTGTTTTTAAGAAGCATTAGACTTTCCCAAACACAGGCTGAAAAAAATATTACTGAGAAAGTAAAAAGTAGCTAGGAAGAAAAGCTCATTCGGCAGAGACGAGACTGTCAGTCTCTGTGTCCCTGAAAGGTCTGGACTCAGCCTTATTTTCTTTCTATCCTAGAAAAACCCTTTGGAAGAAAGGCCTCAGAACCGCTTGGAAGTTCCACTCCCCTGGAAACGGGAAGGGTCCGTCATTTGTCACATAGGCCACCTGCGTACATTACTCTGCCTGTCGCCTGGAAGCCACACGGAAAAGTCCCCACGCACCTGCTGCTCGGTGTCCTGCCTCTTAGGGTTCTAACGATACCAGCAGCACTGATCAGAAGATAAAATATTTGTAAAAGACAACCAGAATACATTCTGATCTTTGAATAGCTTACTCATCAAATTCAAAAGTATTTTTACTTAAGTGTCTTCAGTGACCACAGCGTGGAGCCTCTTCGAATTAAAGTGAAAGACCGAACAGAGCAATTCTCCTAAGTTGGCAAAATTTAAATAAATTACCACAAAACTGACCTTAGAAACAAAGAGCAATGGAGCAGGAGAAGCCAGATTTCTTCCTGGCAGTACCACGGTGGCAAATATCCAGAACTAAGGAAAGCTGCCAAGGGAGGGAAGAGAAAAAGAAAGGACTTTGCAAAGGCAGCAGACCCAGGCACACTGCCTTCCCCACAGCGGAGGAGATGGAGCAACACACAGGTAGGTCTGCCTCGGTCTTTATTGCAGCGCAGTTCAAAGGCCGCCATGGAGCTCACAGGAAGCCGCCCCGTTTCCTGGATTGGCACCACACAGCCCACCAGCTGCAGTGGCAGCATTTCTAGCCCAGCTTCTGCTTTTCCTTTGGTGCCAGGAATGGGGGCTCACAATGGGCCAGAGAGACGACCACCTCAAAACCAAGGACACGTCCCCGCTTGTGAGAAAAGTGGCTCTCCCTCTGCTGAAAGACAGTCAGGAACCATGCCAGTTCTGATGGCAGGAGAGCCGCCATGATGGCGTTCTTCCTGGGGAGTGACACAAAGAAATGAGGACGGAGCAGTCACCTGGGTGGGATGGCTGTGCGCACCCCGTCACTCTCTTCGGTCTCAGCCTTGGCCCAACACATATATTGACAAACGAGAGAAAGTAATTACATATAAAAAAATCAAACTGAATGGGTATGTGGGTGGAGCAAACATAAAAGAAGAAAATAAAAGTCTTTTTTTTTTTAAGTTGCTCAGGGCAGCCTTCTGTAATTGCCATAGAAATCCGTGATCCATTGCTTCATGTGTTTGACTTCTACTGTGCGGGCTAACTGTAAGGACGGTGGATCCGTGTCCGTGCTCGATCGCAGATCTAAATGGTGGGCCCCCTCTGGGATGTTGACTACCACCAGTGTATCAGAGAGATCTTCAGTAACTCCACCTCCCGACCATGGGTCCAGGTCACCATTGCTGCCAGTGAGGGAAACAAGCAAAATTAAGGCTGTCAGTTCTTTATGAGCACATTCAAATAAAATATGACAAGCATTCTTTAGGCATAAACCTGAAAATAGAAACAATTTGGGAGGTTTGGTCTGTGTTGTCATATTAAAATTTTTCTTGGTGTGTGGGTGCACCCCTCGTGGTCCTGAGTTCCTTGCTCGTGCGAGGGAGGGGGACTTGATCGGGGGAGGGGGAGGGAAATGGGAAGCGGTTGCGGGGACGAGGCAGAAATCCTTAATAAATAAATAAATTTAAATAAAAATTAACAAAAAAAATTTTTTTTCTTGGTGCTTAAGCTTTATGCTATTTCCACAAAACACAGAACCAAGGAAGGCTGAATCCGCGGACTTCACAGCTTAATCTCGATTAGGCATGTCCAACCTCCTGACTTTACTAGGTCAGTTTTGATGATGAAGAATTTTCTTGGGCCACATGCCAAATGCACAAACACTAACAACACTAGATGAGCAACAAAATGACCTGTGTATAAATATAATATACAAATAAATATAAATATTGTGACACCCGCCACCAGAGAACATCAAAAGGTCTTCACATATCCATCCTTATGCAACATCCTGCTCAAAAGGGCTTTTCAAATGGTGGAGCAGGTCACAGGTTTGCAAATTACTAAGAGGAGGATGCACATATCAAACTTCACTGATTTTTTTTTTACAGTATTTGTTATAAATGCAGGAGAAAAGAGAAATTTAAGACTATTTTTAAAAGGAATGCACTAATATCGGGTTTGATGGCCGTACTCATGGTGCTCACTGGTTGTTTTGGTTTTAATTCTCAGTGTGCTTCGCTCTTGTAAATGACTGCTTACAAACCTAAGTGTGAACAACAACACTGGCCAAAGTACTCCAGTTTTCCCATCTCATTCAATGTCAAATTTCAAGTATTTTCTAGAACCTACGGGCTTCTGCATTACCCAAGCCTCTGTGGTCTCTGAGTTTATCTGAGTGAGTACCTCCCTCATTAAGCCACTAAGAACTTTCTAGCCACAAGATGTCCTTGGTCCTTGTTCCTTCCTCTGGAGTAGGGTTCCCCACCAGCCTGCAGCTTGCAAGGTTCTGTCCTTAGTCAGGTGATTTTGCAAAAGATGCCACCTGGCAAGGGTATTCCTGGTGTGTGTGTGTGTGTGTGTGTGTGTGCACATGTATATGTTATGCATATGTCTGTATGTGCCACATTTTTTTTTAATCCATTCTCTGGTTGAGGGGCATCTGGGTTGTTTCCAGGTTCTGGCTATGACAAACAATGCTGCTATGAACATAGTAGAACTCATGTCCTTGTGGTATGATTGAGCATCTTTTGGTTATTTCTGGGTCTTGAAATAGTTTGTTTCCTAATTTTCTGAGAAATCTCCTTATTTCCAAAGTAGCTGTACCAGTTTGCACTCCCACCAGCAATGCAGGAGTGTTCCCTTTACCCCACATCCTCTCTAGCATAAGTTGCCATCAGTGGTTTTGATCTTGGTCATTCTGAGAGGTGTAGGATGGAATCTCAGAGTTGTTTTCATTTGCATTTCTCTGATAACTAAGGATGTTGAGCATTTCCTTAAGTGTCTTTCAGCCATTTTAGACTCCTCTGTCCAGAGTTCTCTGTTTAGGTCTGTACCCCATTTCTTTAATGAATTATTTGTTCTTTCGATGTCAAGTTTGAAAGGAAATTTTTTTTAAAGTCTCTCTCACACAGATGTTGTGAGGTCAAATCTGAATAATACATATGAAAAGATGGCACAAACTATAACATACCACACAAATGTCCAGTTCTTATAATTATTATCATATACTGTAACCATGGAAACGGATAATACCTCCAGGAGGTACACAAATCATGAAAATGGATTCAAAAGTGTTTCTTATATAAATTTAGGCAGAATGCTAATGCTATCAATCTTTTCTAGATAAAGGCACTGCACAAATTGAATTAAAAAATAAACATTCAGGCATGTGAAGTGGAAATGTGTTTGAGATAGAACTTTAAATTCCCTTCTCCATCATGTACTCAAAAAAAAAAAAAAAGCTTAATTGTTAACTTGTTAATATTCTCAGGGGGAAAAAAAGTTATTCCAAAACCAGGCTTTACTGGTATGGTTAAAAATAAAAGATTGGCTTCTCTTGGGAGAACAAACAGCCTTTATCACTGCTCCAGTTTGACAGGCTCAACCCAGTCAGGAAATGCTCCAGCATTTGCAAAACAAAAAGTTGCTGCAGCCACGTGAAGAGCAAACTGCATCTGCTTTAAAAGGTCATCTACAGCACCTGGTCACTTAGCAACAGTGTTTGGAGTTGCCCAGAGACCTCCTCTGCACGAGGACTTGAATTTCTCAGTTCAGATCAATGAAAGCTACCCCAGCCTCTGGGAAATCTCAGGATAGAGGCTGTTTTCCTCAGGGACACCAGATACCTGGCAATAATTAATTTGCCTGAGAAACAATGTTAGTTAACCAGTTCTTCATGGAGACTCTTCTGAATTTATACTTAAATAATTGAGACTCAGCACTGGGTTTTAGAAAACCCAAATCTTGATGGTAACCAGTATCAAATGTGTTGCTTCTTGAAGTCATTGACAAAGAAGAACAAGGCCAAGGAAGACCTTTCCCTTAACATCAACCTAGATGGGCTTCTGCAAAGGAGTTGTGAGGATTCTGGGTAATTAGTTTAAAGGGCCTCATGCCTTACAGTATGGGCGAGACTACAGAGTGGGCACTGCCAAAGTGTCTGTTGAACAATGTTGAGTATTAGTGCTCTAATTCCTAACAATGACAGCACAAACTGACAACAAAAGATGTCTTGTTTCCTGATTTAGAGATTGCACTAGAAAACCCTAAAGGGCTCACTGTTGCATTCTGTGCTGTTTTATTGTCCCACCCTTTCCTAATTCTGTTCTCTCAGCCATTCTGCAGTGGTCCCCAACAACCGAAGTTCCTCTTGGAACCAACAGAACTCACCTGAAAATGATGTTCGAATGTGAACGGATGTCTTTGCCTCCATATAGGGTAGTGATCCAGGAAGGGCGTGGCCGCACACCCCACTGCTTATAACAGTCGTCAGAATACTTATCTAAATCCCATGCACGGGCCTCAAACATGTCATCAATACCATTTGTGCAAAAGGGCAGAATTATTTCCGTGCAGGTCTAAAAGCAAACCAAGAAAATAAATGAAGAGATGAACTCTTCAATATCATCCAGCTGCTACAAAGAGAGTAGCATCGTTATCAGTGGGTAGCAAAGCTGAGCTCTAAACTTGTAATCGAGCTTCAGCCCCACCAACCCCCTTTACATCCCAGCCACACAACTCCTTTATTTCTCATAGAAAGACAAGGCTGAAGGTTCACAGAAGAATATGTATTCCTTTCTCTGCAAGGAGTATTCTTTCACATTTATGATCATATTTAACCCTAAAGGCAACCTTAGGAGGAAAGCATCATCATTATCACCATCACCACCATCATCATCACCACATCATCACCACTATCATCACCACCATCATCATAATCATCATCACCACTATCATCACCATCATCATCATAATCATCATCACATCATCACATCATCACCATCATCACCACCACCATCATCACATCATCACCACTATCATCACCATCATCATCATAATCATCATCACATCATCACCATCATCACCACCACCATCATCATCACCACCATCATCACCACCACCATCATCATCATCACCACCACCATCATCAACATCACCACCACCATCATCATCACCACCATCATCACCACCACCATCATCATCACCATCATCACCACCACCATCATCATCACCACTATCATCAACACCACCATCATCATCACCATCATCACCATCATCACCACCACCATCATCATCACCACCATCATCACCACCACCATCATCATCACCATCATCACCACCACCATCATCATCACCATCATCATCAACACCATCATCATCACCACCATCATCACCACCATCATCATCATCACCACCACCATCATCATCACCATCATCAACACCACCACCATCACCATCATCATCATTAGTCTTAACAGTGCAGATAAAGAATGCAGTCGAGATGTGAACGCAGGTTAGGTGATAAACTCTCCTCTGGTCACTATTGCAGCACAACTATAGGTAGCACCAGGAAGAAAGATGTCTCAGGAACCACGCATGCTTACCTGGTAGCCCCAAACTCGGGACCCCAAGTTTCCGGTTGTTGTTTCAGAAATATTGTTGCATTTGGACTGGCCTGAGTAATTGTAATATACATTCAGAGCTTGGTAGATGTTCTGAATCAGCAGGGAATCTGACATGTAGGGGTTTGTCAGATACTGGCACACGACCTGTCATTTTGAAGAGATAAACAAAGGAAGAGTCAGATACTAATAAAAAAAAATTACAGCATAATAACACAAAAACACGATTCACTTCACCAAACAAGCCATTGCCTCAGCCCATCCATAGCAATTCTTCTATGGACTATTACTTGGTACTTCATGTAACTTCAAGAAGGCATGTATTAGCGAATATGGACTGCTCTCTCTTCTTTCATGGTGTGTGTGTATGTATTCACATGTGTGAGGCACACATCTATGTAGGGGCATGCACACATGTGTGTAGGTACATGTGAGGCTCAAGGTTGGCATCAAGAGTCTCTCTAAGACCCTGTTGATCTAATTCCTTGAGGCAAAGCTTCTACTTTCCTGGTCTCCACGGGAACGGTGGTTCTGTAAGTCTATTTCGCCATTAAAGCTGTATATATATTTTTACAATCTGTCTGCATTCGTTTACACCATTACATTTTGGCGCCCAACGTGGGGCTATTTTGCCCCCGACCCTAACACAGCACCCTCACTCGGCCACACAGGCCCATTCTGCCTGCCTTGGCTACGTTTGCAGCGGAACCCCACTGCCTGAATTAGCAGAAGCTCAAGTACCTGCGGTTTTGCAACAAAAGCTGCCACAGCAGCAGATTTGATCTGATACAAAGTGACTTGGCCGGGCTGTGGTGGCGCACGCCTTTGATGCCAGCACTTGGGAGGCAGAGGCAGGCGGATCTCTGTGAGTTCAAGGCCGGCCAGGCTGTGGTGGCACACGCCTTTAATCCCAGCACTTGGGAAGCAGAGGCAGGCGGATCTCTGTGAGTTTGAGGCCGGAGATCTGAGCGCCCATCTTGATGCTTGCACAGGCAAGTGTTTTACCCACCGAGGCCTCTCTCTCCCCAGCAGGTGAATAGCTTTCTTGTCTGCGAGATTTCTCAGCGCCTCTAAGATTTAAAAAAGGACTTTTCCCAAAGGACGGTAGCTGTGCACAGACTCTAAAAGCAAGCTTAAGAAATTCTAAATGTGAGAAAAATCACAAAATATGATATCCAAATAGCTAAATACACCTTTAAAAATAACTATAAGAGCTGGGTGTAAGGGCACACAGCTTTAATCCCAGCCCTCAGGAGGCAGAGGCAGAGGCAGATGGAGCTCTGCGAATTTGAGGCCAGCCTGGGCTACATCTATTCAGTGAGACCCAGACTTTAAAAAAAAGCAAAAACAAAAGAAAAAACAAAAACAACTATGAGGTCCAGTATGATAGATCAATGGCCATAGCTACTTACTGTAAAACCTGAGAACCTGAGTTTAAAATGAAGGACCCATGTGGTAAAAAAAAAAAAAAAAAAAAAAAGAGAATAGACTCTCACAAGTTGGCTTCCAGATGCAAAGCATAGTAAGTACACCTGCAGACACACCACACACACACACACACACGCACACACACGCATGCATGCACACACATATATATGCATGCACATAAATAAAAATAAATGTGAATTTTTAAAGGAAAAGATACCCAGGTAACCATGAGGTCATAAGTATACTCTGTGCCCATGTTCAAGAGTTACATAAGGAAACAAATTTGATCAAAATTGGAAGGACAAACTTGTTCCGCCTGAAGCCATAGACAATGCCAGCAGCAGAAAGTTAAAAGTCAAAACAGTCATTTCCTATTCTAAAAACTCTTTAATTATTCATGGCACATCAACAGTTACCTAGCATTTAACAATACCATTTTTCTCAGAAAGCAATCCTAAGACAGACAGCATTAGAAATATATAAAATGGTACGGATGCTAAGAGTCAATCACGGACTGTACTGGGCTACCCATCACCAACTACCGAGCCCTACTCCCTCCCTGCTGAATCTGACACCCTCAGCCAACTGAGCTCTTTCCAAGGCCAGCACAGAACTACAGAGTAGATTCAGAGGAAAACGTTCTGTTCGAGCAGTGTGGCAGACACGGCCAGTGGATGATGCAAGCTAGGCAGGAGAAAAGAGGGGCTGATGATGTACAAACACCTAAAACCCTTGGGAGGCACAGTAGCTAGTGGGGCTGACTCATATGCTGGCATTAGCCTCCCCCCGCCCTTAGAGCAGGAACACTGGGCCTCTGTTGAGGAAAGAAAAGGAGTCCCCATGAATAGCATCTCTGCAAAGAGCAGTTATTGTCTCTTAAAAGACACAAGTGTGGCTGGGGGCTGGCACCAGATAACAATACATGGTTTTCTGCAGCCCTAGAACATCTCGGGCACAGCCGTGGCCTCTGCTGATGGAAATTCCATGACCTGATTAGGGCCAGTCCTGGGTCCACTGCCCTTCTAAAGGCAGATCCTCCTGGGAGGACAGGGTCCAGTTCTGACCACCAACTGGTCAGAAGGACACCCACCAATTTAAAACAATCCGTAGAGGAGCAGTGAGACTTGGGAGTTGAGCAACAGAGAAAGCCTTAAGGCTATTCATTTGAAACATTGTTACTCTTTTTTTTTCAAAGTAACTTCTTACCGGAATTACTAGTTCAAAAAAAGAAACATTGTAACGCCTTTACTAGCTACCGTCTAGCTGCCTTTAATATACAAGTGAAAACCCTATAGTCTCCTTGTATGTTACTTAGAATGTCAAAGCTTCAACAGGCCCTGCTGTACTAAGGGACCACTCTGTACTAATTCATGACTGCTCAACAGTACAGGGATCCGGAGGGAGACGGTTGCACGCTTTTTACGCAGGCTTTTTAATCAGTTGTGTAATCTGCATAAAGCACGTAAATATTAAGTCAAAGGGAAACCATAGGGAACTGTCACACTTATGAGTCAAACATTATCGACTTTGGCACAACCTCATGGAATACTTCAACTCAACGCTGATAGTTTGCAAATATTAGCCAACCGGTCAGGGCAAGCTTCCACTGTTAGTTGTTTACTGAGGGGCTGTGATTTAATTAGACGGGAGGAAGAATGCCCACGGCCGCACGACAAAGCTTCTCTCGAAGTCTCAGCACACAAATATCCCCTGCATCGGGCTATTCGCTTGTGTGTTGTGAGCTTTGTTTGGAGTGTGTGTGTGCGTGTGTGCATGTGTGTCTCTGTCTGTGTCTGTTTGAGTGGGAAGGTATGTGCATGTGTGTGTGTGTTTGATTGTGTGTGTGTATTTGTGTGTGTGTGCGTGTGAGAGAGACAGAGAGTTCACCAAGTTGCTCAAAATGCCTTCAAACTTGCAATCTTCTTGCTTTAGCCTCCCAAGTAGCTAGGATTACAAGCCTGTGCTCCAAGGTCCAGCTTCCACATTTATCTTCATAAACCCATGTCTTTTAATTGTTTGGGGGTTTTTTATCTTTATATGTTTTTAGTTTATTTGATTTTTATAAAAACTAAGAGTCATTTTGTTACAGGATAAATTTAAATATATTTACACTAGTTTAAAAGAAATTAAAATAGCAGATTAACAGGAGACTCAGTGCCAGCCCCTTGAATCAAATAGACAATTTATTTTCTGTTTCCTAGTAAATGTAAACACTCAAGGGACAGTTTTTTAAAAAAAAATTACAAGACAAAAATAAAATAAAATAAAAATGTTACGAGACAGGAAAGGTGGCTCAGCACACGTTGCTCTTGCAGAGGACCTGGGTTGGGTCCCCAGCACCCATATGGTAGTAAGTCCTGTTCCTGAAGATCTGATGGTCTCCCCTGAACTCCCTGGGTATCAGGTATGCACACGGTGTACCTACTCACATTCAGGCAAAAAAAAAAAAAAAATTAACCCACATAAAAAATAAATCTAAGAAAGAATTTCTTAAGAACATTGGACGTACACTTTAATAATTCTAGTTTTTAAAGGTTCGGGGAGGGGGCGGGAGGTAGTGTGGAAGACAGGCCTCAGCACTAGGGAGGCCAAAACTGGAGGATCACAAGTTCCGGGCTAGCCTGGGCTACAAAGCTAACCTTTGCCACGCAAATGAAAGAGAAGGAGAAAGTAGAACATTCATGCAATGCTGGAGTGGTCAGATCTGCACTCCAATGTGGTCTGCGCTTCTTGCCAACACAGAGGCAAGAAAGCAAGGATAATGGTTTGCTTAAAAGCCTTAGGTGCCAGTACCTAGGAGGCTAAGCATTAGAATAAAAGAAATAGTGGGCGGGGGGGGGGAGATACAATTCTTAAAAAGGGAAAAGATGAGCTTAAAAAAAATCAGTCTTCTCTCCAAAGTATGGTCCCTCCATTAGAAGAAGGATTAAATGGATACATTCAGCTTTTAGGCGAGATTTTCTTTCTCTGAGATTTCAACTCCACCCCTCCCACCCCCACCCCTTTCCCCCCTACCACCCCCCACACTGCCTCAGATAATCACATTGGTTTTGTCAGTAAAAGCTCTCCTTTCAGAGAATGCATTGAAACCTCTTAAACCACCCAGAGAGGGTGCATACATTATCAAACACCGAGACAAACGGAAGAGATTTTCCCTTTTATGTCTTACTATTTCGCTATGCCCGCGTGCTCAGAAGACTGGGCTCAAAGATGCTAAAACGTTCGCTAGGTTATTAGCTAAAAGAAAGACTACAGAATTTAACGAACTTTAGCCTCCTTTAAAAAAGCGCTTTTAAAGCTAAGAAGAGGCGTAGTGGTTTGTAATGTAACCCGAACCGTCAAATGACAGAGGGTTTTCTATTTCCTTTTTCTCTTCCTCCCTGTGTTCTGCCAGCCAAGTCCGTGATTATTTCTGCATGACTGTGGCAGCTTCTGTTACCAGTAAACAAAAGCAAATAGGGACAATGTGCAGAGACAAATTAGGGAGAATGAGCGCTGAATTGACGTGGAAAACAGCATTTAGTCGCTGCCCGAGGATACTCCAGAGATGTACGTGGCGCAGACAGCATGGGAAACAGCCTGCTCTCTCTCCCAACCCAACCGTTATCTCACGACGCTAAGTCTGAGTTAGGGACTCAGAAAAGGGTCTGTTTGTCAGCCCTTTAAAGAGGAGGAAGTGCCTCCGAAGGAGGAGGGGTTCTGGTTAAATGGAACCGTCCAAGTGAAAGAGCAGTCCCCAGCTGGGTAGTGTTCAGGGATTAGAGGGGGTAGCACAGACAGGGTCAAGAAAGGAGAAACGGAATGAGCGGAGAACAGAAAGCGATCTGAAGCTCGGTTTAGGAGCGAGGGGCAGCGAAAATGGAAAAAAGGGATCCGTGAAAATTAAATGTGCAGCTAACTGTGGAAAGAGAAGAAACAGGCAATTGGAGGCTCTCGAACCAACTGCAAAAGAAGTGGGTTTGGGGTTTGTTTTTTTAAGTTTTTTTGGGAGGGGTGTGGGAGGGCATCCAGACAAGAAACAGAATCATAAATATATTCCATAAGCTATCAAGAATTTGCCAGTATCAGGCTAGAAGTTTAGCTCAGTGGTAGAGTGCTTACGTATCATGTATGAACCCTGGATTCTGTTCCACAAAACCGTTTCACAAAAGTGAACTCCTTAATAGAATCAAAAATAAAGAAAAAAAAGAATTATTTTGGGAAGAAATTATTAAAGAGAATGACAAGAATTGGTTTCGGTTTTTAAAAAGTAAGAGGCAACTATAGGTAAAAAGAAGTTATTCTGCAAAATAAACTTCCGAATCATATACACACAGTGCTTAAAGGGGGCTGTGCTGAACTGGAAAACAGAAAAGACCTTCTGAAAGATACTCCACCGGCTGCAGCTTATTCCTTAAAGAGGATGGAGGAACAGTGGGTTCCTCTTAAGACTAAACAATAAAGCTCCATAGAAGGAACATTGAGAGCCCAGGTATACTGCTGCTCTCTAACCCAAGTCCTAATGAAAGCTGGTAACACGAAGAAGCTCTCCCTAGGGGTCTCTCTAGATGATGAATCAGCAAACTAACCTACAGGCCAGCTGCACTTCCCAACAAAGCATGATTGGCCATTCTCACTCACAGATTACCCACGGCTGCTTTCCCGCTTCAGTCGGCTGCTTTCCCGCTTCAGTTGCAAAACTGACAGAAACTCTTGAGGCCCCACCACACCTAAAATAGAGTTCATTATAATATGGAGTCTTCCAATCCCTGTTTGGCACAGTATCTAACAATTCATTTGTTCTTCAAGAGGAATGATGATATATGTGTAGTTATTACATTGTAGAACAGTAGAATACACTAGGTAAGCTTGATGCTTAAATCCAGGTTTTCTAAGAACAATAGAATACAAAGAGGTAAGCTTGATGCTTAAATCCAGGTTTTCTTAGGAAAGAGACGGCAGCTGTTTTTAGTAACTTTGTATTCAGGTGTAGGGGTGCACCCCTACAATCCCAGCACTTAGAAATGGAGGCAAGAGGGGGTGAGTTTGAGGCCAGACTGTGCTACATGGACAGTTCTAGACCACCCTAAGTTACAAGGTGAGCTTTGCCTCAAAATCATAATAATCTGTCTCAAAATAGTAATATTTTAATAATAACAACTTTGCGTTATCAACATCCACCTTAATCCAATGCATGTTAGTTTCCAGTCTGTTCTGTAGAAGATGTCCACTCTATACATAAGAGAAATAACTCTGAGAGCAAGTAGACTTATTTTATTTTAATTATAAATTTTTAAGTGAGGTATAGTTTCATCAGTCCAGTGGGACACTTGAAGAGCTGTTGAAAGTTGGCTCGCACAGAACTAATTAAATTTTCTTTTCCCGCTCCCATTCTAGTTGTGGAGGTGAAAGTGTTGTAAAAACACAACTGTCTTTTGCTTTTTAAAACCCTTGTTCTTAACAAGAGATTACTTAAAGAACATATACATATAAATGGTGTGGCAGCAAAAGAGTCTTTAAAATAGAAAAGAATTTAAGTTTATTTAATTGTCTGTGGTTGCTTGAATGTAATTGGCCCCCATAAGCTCATAGGAAGCGGCGCTAATAGGAGGTGTGGCTTTGTTGGGGTGGGTGTGGCCTTCTTGGAGAAAGTGTGTCACTGTAGGGGCGGGCTTTGAGGTCTCATACAAGCCTGAGCCATGCCCAGTGTCTCAGTTTACTTCCTGTTGCCATCAGATCAAGATCTAGAACTCTCAGCTCCTTCTACTGCACCATGCCTGCCTGCATGCCACCATGTCCCGCTGTGATAATAAAGGACTAAACCTCTGAACTGTAAGCGAGCCACCGTAATTAAATATTTTCCTTTATAGGAGTTGCCGTGGTCATGGTGTCTCTTCACAGCAACAGAAACCCTAACTAAGACAGTGTTTGTACATATGCAGCACCTATAAATCGGTGTCTTTACACTTCTCAGGTCCATATTGTTTGGATTTGTAACTGATACCTTGTTCTTCTGAGGCTGACAAGCAAAGACATGGCAACTCCAGGAGGAAGAGGGCCTTGTCCTGGATGTCCGTTCCTGGGGCCATGCCCTCCCCATAGCACCCGGTAGTGCTGTTCCCACTCTGTTGCTCAGCATAGCGATCACCCTTCACAGTGTGTAGCGTTTAGAAGGCTTCGCAGCTCACTATGTTAGCACTTCAATAAATAGGTCACTTATCAAGTTTCTACCATGTAGTGCATACATTTAGGCATAAAACACATATCACAAAATTGGATAAACTATATATACAAAGTACAGCCTTGGATTTGGTAATTATTACATTAACAGCAACCACTAATCTTATACGATAATCGATGCATTTTGTCTCCAATTCTCAGAAGAGGAAGCCAAGGCTAAGGAAAGTTACCTAAAACATCCAAGGTAACACAATCAGAAAATCAGCCCCAAACTGCATGCTCCACAGACCGCGCATCACCAGTATTTCTTCTTCTGATGAAAGCCACACCGTCATTTATAAACGAGGGCAGGGCACTGTCCCATTACCTTGATAGGCCAAGAAGGCAAAGGCTTTAAAAAGCTGGCTGGGTATGGGTAGTTCACCATGGCCAGGTTCACCCAGGTCTCAGCGATCCAGTCTTTCAGGCGTTGGATGTCCTCAGAGTTTAGGGAAGCACACAGGTGTAAGTTTCTGGTGAGCCATGGTAGACCACTGCCTGGAGACATAATGACATTGCCAAAAACTGCAAAATCCTAGTCAACAGAAGTCTTTAGAGACCTCTCGTTCTTCGTGTTGCATTACAGAAAATACAATGTTCTGTGCCGCTTCACCAAGAATTGTTGCACTATTCAACAAAATGCTTTAATACAATCTGATAAGTCCATGGCAGACAAATTTAAGTTCATCATGGGACTTGCCAAAGTTAGTATGCTTTATTACTTCCCATTTTAATTTGAAAAACTTAATATTTATTTAATTTGAAGTAAGCAGGAATACCACAGAGCAATGTGAATGAATAAGCAACCACATAAAGCAAATGGATGCAGCTAACATAGAGTATTGAGCAGAAGACACCAGGCCCAAAGCCCCACACATATGCACTGTACGATTCCCATTCCTGAAGAATTGAAGAACAAGGAAAATCAACCGGAGATGGAGGCAAGAGGATAGTGACGGACCATGCAAGCTTGCTGATACGACTAAGCATGCCATGGCTTTCTGAGAGTCTGATAATGCTCTCTGTTGGTGTGGGTGATAATTGCATCAGGACATTCATTGGCCCAGAAATTTTGATTTCTCTTCTTTTTAGGATTTATATTGTGCTTTAGCAAAAGGCGTGTTTCTTAAGAAGTGGGAGCTGAGAAAATGGCTCGGCAATTCAGAGCACAGGCTGCTCTTTCAGAGGATCAAGGTTCAATTCCCAGCACCTACGTGGTGCCTCACGACAATTTGTAACTCTAGTACCAGGCGATCAGATGCCATCTTCTGACTTCAGTGGACATCAGGCACACACATAGTACACAGATATACATGCAGGCAGAAAATCCGTGTGTGTGTGTGTGTGTGTGTGTGTGTGTACGTGCAATTAAGTGGCAGTATTGAACAAATGAAGCTCTATGAAAACACATTCTTTTAGGTAAAGCTTACCCGTATTTGAGAGTCGGTTAATGGCACCCCAAGACCTGAGGATGCTCTCCGAACATTTTTCTCCACTTTTCCTAAAATCCTCAGTTACTATCTTCATAAACACACCACAGGGAATCAAGTCTTGAAACTGCCAGATAGGAGCAGAAGCTGCAAGAGCTCTGAATTATCAGGGAAATGAGAGAAGAAACAACACGGGACTCAAATAAGTTTTCCAACAACAAGCTCAAGCCAGACAAAACCCCGCCTGGAGAGGGGAGGTGAGGTGAGTCCCTTCCGAACTGGCAATAGGCAGTTGCTAGGAGAGGGAGAGTTGGGTATCTTTAACAGTGTGGCCAACGATAGTCAACCACCCTCCATATCCAAGAGGTAGTACAAATAGAACTTGATGGGTTCAGAGAAGGAGGAGGGAAGAAGAGGGGGAGGAAGAGAAGAAAACACAAAGTTGTGTAAGTCGGGAAAGAGGGGATGAATCAGGAAGGAATTGGAAGAAAAGGGTGAAAAGGATGAAAGACATTGTATAAAAGATTCAATAACTAATAAGAACTAATGCAAAATTCAAATATAAATATTCTATAATATTTTATACATTATTTATAATTTTGAAATAATTTGAAAAAATAAATTAGAATGGAAACTGAGCCTTAACAAGATGATTGGAAAGATAGCATACCTGTTAACGGGAGGATCCAGAAACATCAATACAACAGCATGGAACAATTTACCCAGAATGAATCTCTTGTCTTGATCATTAAAAGTGCTGGTGGAGCCAGAGGCAGGCATGATGACTTTAATCCCAGCACTCAGGAGGCAAAGACAGGTGGATCTCTGTGAGTTCGAGGCCAGCCTGGTCTACAGAGCGAGTTCCAAGACAGCCAGGGCTGTTACATAGAGAAACCCTGTCTCGAAGGAAAAGAAAAAAATACAAGTTTTCCAGTCCAGTATAAATGCACTTACCCAACTACTAAATGAGGATATTTCATCCTGAACCAGGCCGCAAGCACACCGCCGTAAGAGCCTCCGATGGCGATGAAGGGTTGACCATCGGCGCCTGGGACAGTTCTTCTCAAGTGTCTGATTAACTCTGCAAAATCAGCCAGAGCTTGTTCTGATGTCAGGAAATTCAAATGCTTAGCATCCTGAGGGTTGGAAGGATGAACACAGATGTAAATGTGGACACAGTCGCCACATAGGCGAAGCTTACATCCAGAACAGAACTTGAATCGTGTAAGCTTTTCTCCAAACAGAGTTTCTAGGAAGTTGAGTCAAGAAGCCCAGTGAAAGCCAAGGTGTCAAGATTTCAACAACTCGTGAAAAGTGATTTGAGTTTGTGCAACATAATATATAATCATGAGTTCAAGGCTAACATGAGCTGGTAATGCCACTCTGTCTCAGAAACAGTAAAGAGGAAGAGAAAGAAAACTAGGAAAACATGAGTAGTGCTGGGGATGCAGTTGTGTTGGAAAGATGGCTACCTGTCTAGTATGAAACCCTAGGTTCAGTCCCAGAAGGTAGCACGAATTCTAATTGGTCTTAATAATAAAAACTCAGAGTCAGCTATCAGAGGGCAAAAGCTGAAGGATCAGAGAAGCAGAGTGGCCAGTCACTAAAGAGGTCTTACTTCTACCAATGTTCAGACCAAAGGGCTGATCCTGTCCTCAGACCGACTGCTCCCCAGACTGTATTGAGCTCATGTCTTCACCCAGCCATATCACTCCTGTCTCCACCTCCCTAGTGCTGGGATGAAAGGCCTGTGATCTCAAGTGTTGGGATCACCTTTGCATGAGCTCTGTACTCTTTTTGGGTCAATTTCCTGTAGCCCAGGGTATGCACTAACAGAGATCCATCTGTCCCCTGAGTCCTGGGATTAAGGATGTGTACCATCACCGCCAAGTCTCTAGTGGCTTAACTCTGCACTTGGGTCTTCAGGCAAGCTTTATTCGTTAAAACACAAACAAAAGACCACTACACAGACCCACACACAACCAGACACACTGTCCGTTGCACACCCGTATCTTAACACGTGAAATGTGAAGGTAGGACACACTTGGATATATGAGACCCTGCCCTATCCACTCCCCAAAAAGGACAACCTTAAAAATAATGTGTACATACCCTGAAAGAGTCCTCACCGAAGGGCAAGGACTCCCCATAGTACCGATGTTCAGCAAACACAAGCAAAGCTTTCAGCCTCTCAGCCACATCCCACATGAACCCCTGGGAAGAGATCACAAATCCAGGAGTAAAACTGAGGTGTAAAAAATATCACATTGAACTTTTGCAGACCATACAAAATAGATATTAAACCACACCAGAAAGAGTTCTCTGAAAAAATAATTGTGCAATTTGTGTTGTGTTCCACCTATACGTGATCCTTGTTGTGCGTTTGAACATCACACCACACTATCTTAGAGTGAAAGGAAAATGGGTTCTGCAGCCAAGTGTGGCAGGCCAGCAGTAGAGAAACAGACAGAGGGTCCCCCAGCCGTTAGCACGAAGCCAACCTATATAACATCGTAACTTCCAGATCAGCCTGAGCTGCCAATGATGAACCTGTCTCAAACTAAGAAATAAAAAGCAAAAACTAGGTTTTAGTTGTCTTTGCACTACAAATATCACCTCCTCTTCTGATTCCCACACCAAACTCCCTGGGGATTTTGATCTTAAATATTAGGAAACTAGCTAACATCAGCTGTTAATAACTCTGGCTTCCAAGGTGTCCAACACTGTTCTAACCAACTACGTGTAATAATTCACCTAATTAGCGCAATAAACAGGGATCAGGCAGTGTGGTTTTACAGACACGGACACTGAGACGCAAGGCTCAGTGTTCACGCAGGCGGCAGAGCCAAGATGAAATGCAGGCTGTCATGTGGAGCAGTCACCCGGGGCCACTGGACTCGCTTACGTCCCCACACTCATGGCTTCTCACTCATCATTTGCTGCCTCTTTCCCTTTGACTGGATGGTGCCCTCTGGATCCTTCCTAAGAGAGCGTGCCAGGCAGACAGCATCAACTGATTAGATGTTTAGCGTGGATTAAAGCCATGTCATTCCTGATGCTGCTGCTGGAGTTGAATAAGTTACTACTACTCTTTAACAAAGTATAGGAATCTCAAAATGGCTTTGGTTGTTTGGAGCAATCTCTCAGGAATTAGAAGAGCTACCTGTGATGATAATGGATATGTTAGCCTGATACCTGTGGTTTTCAAGACCCCGCTTCTCTTCTGCAGAGCTGCTCACTCCAGCCACACCCTGCTCAGGCACACCCTCTCCTGCCACACCCAGCTCAGGCACACCCTCTCCTGCATGCCCAGCTCATGCACACCCTCCTCTGCACGCCCCAGCCCAGCAGAGCTGTCCATCTCTCCTCAACACTGAGTGCTGCAAGAACCCCTCTACCTGCTGCAACAGGAACCCACAAGTCCGTCTTACACCACCAGGCTGTGAATGTCTGAAGAGTGGAAACAGACCTCTGTAGAACTGACCTCGGGCTTTGGCAGGAAGCAGCTTAACTGAACTGATGCCTGGTGCAATCAGCGATTATTTGCTTGCATACATTTCAAGGGCATTTTTAATTTTCAAAAGAGGGCTAAATAACGTGTTACATGTATTAACACTACAGACAGACTGTCTTTTCTTCCGTCAGTCCAAATAACAACAGGGAGACTTCTTTTTTTTTTTTTAACTTTAAAAAAATACCAATCCAAATTCCCACTCCCTCCCTTCCTCCCACTCCCTCCACACACCCTCCCAACCCACCCCCCTCCAGTCCTATAAGAGGGCAAGGCACCCTGCCCTGTGGAAAGTCCAAGCCCCCCCCCCTTACTACATCTAAGTTGAGCAAGGTATACATCCAAAGAAAATAGGATCCCAAAAAGCCAGTACATGCAGTAGAGACAAATCCCAGTGCCACTGTCAGTGGCCCCTCAATCTGCCCCAACTATCAACCCCATTCAGAGGGACTAGTTTGATCCCATGCTTGTTAACTCCTAGTACAGTTGGAGCTGGTGAGCTCCCATTAGCTCAGGCAAACTGTCTCAGTGGATGAACCCCTCATGGACTTGACCTCCTTGCTCATACTCATGGAGACTTCTTATTAATTGTGAAAGCTTATTCATCTGGTTTTATTAATCTACGTTTCACCATGTGGCTCTCATTCTGTATGCCTGACTCCCTCCGTGGCTCATCGGCATTTCATATTTCATAGTTGATGATCTCCTCCTACCTCCTCTGTCTGCCCAGAAGCCCCTCCTATACCTCCTGCCTAGCTACTGGCCGTTCATCTCTTTATTAAACCAATCACAGCAATACTTCATCACAGTATGCAAATATCCTACAACATAACACTGGATTTCTACAGGTTCCTTAATTTTATTTAGTCTTCAAAACAATACTAGGAGATATTTTATTATACCCATTTAACAGACAGGAAGACTGAACTGTAGAGTTAAAAGCTTACCCAAATTCAAACAACCAAGTTATAAAGCAAGAACTGAAACTTCTGCATCTGGCTAACATTGTCTCTACTGTGCAATCTCTCTGGAAATCTGCACACAGAGGTGAGCACGCAAGCGTGAGGTTTTAGTTTGTGAAGGGAGCTCTCTTGAACTTGGAAGGGTGAGGCTCTGCCCTTTCAGGATCTCTTTCTGGTCGACTGTCTGGACCTGCTCCTACCCTAAGTGTCTTTTCATTCTTCCTTCTAAAGGCAAAGATGCCCTGCGAGCCTTAACTCCCACTGCGGAGCCTGTACAGCAGTGAGGTCGGCTGGAGGCAGAACCAGCTCTCCGCCTAGATTAAAGAATGGGCCCTGGACAGGAGAACTTGCCCTGTGGCTCTGGCACAAAAGGGAAGTCACATCTAAAGAAGAGAAAAGAGAGGAGGCAGTTCTGATTTCTCACGGAGTAACAGCAGGAGCCTGCCGGGAAGTGAGTCTTGATCCTGCTTGCCATTGACCCATGTCCGGGATCTCCTTTCTTCTGCTTTCTACATAGTTAGACTCTTAACAGTTCTATGGGGGTGGGATCACAAATGAGGAACTCAGAAGCTGTAGGAGAATTCACATCTTTATTTCACCTGACCGAGCAAGCATTTTCTATGGCTTCCCGAAAGCCCGGCGCCGTGGCAGACACTCCCATTCTGGATAATACGATATTCTCTATCATAATTCAGCCTGCATTTTTGCGGAAAATTGACATTTTCTGCTCCCAGTCCTGATGTGCTAACAAGGGGGATGTCATGTTTTCATATGCTCTAATTTAGGTTTTACTAACGGATTTAAGCCTAGTGAAAGGTTACCAGAAACACGGATACGGAAGCAAGCTAAGGATCTTACTGTGTTAATGCATGTGAATATCAGAGAACAGGAAGAAGACTAACTAAAATACACCGCAATTTTACCTCTGCCCCTCCCCACCTGGCAGTGAAATTTGTATCTTCTTACACTCGTTTACGCTTTTGCTTTCATTTTGTTCGTCTCTTTTACAAGTATTTATTGGACACCGACTCCATGCTTAATATAATACCATCCTCCAAATGCACAAGGCTGAATAAATGTATGAAAAATCCCACTCTTCTATTTACCTAGCAGAGGCCATAATCAAAACACACGATATGTGCCAAGCACAGTGGCGCGTGCCTTTAATCCCAGCACTCAGGAGACAGAGGCAGGCGGATCTCTATGAGTTCTAGGCCAGCCTGGTCTAAATAATTTTTAGAACAGTCAGGGCCATGTAGAGAGACTTTGTCTTAAGTCCAGCACCAAAAGAAAAAAAAATAAAATTTAAAAAAATAAATAAAAATAAAGCACCAAAAAAAACCCAAAGCCTCTATATGCAATAAATCAAGATTTTTAACTTAAAAAAAACCTCTGTTTTCTGAAAATAGAATTTTGCCTTTCTCATTTATAATTTAAGAGGAATATGGAGGCCTCTTGAATATATTTATTCCTTGTAAACTTGCTCATTTGTGCAAATTTGCTATTTTTTGAATTATTAGTGAGTTTCTCTTTCTTTTTAATAGCTTCATAAGTAGAAACAATAATAATAACCAAGACCTGGCAGTACAGGCTTGTAATCCCAGCTACTTATGGGGCTGAGGTAGAAGGATTGCAAATTCACATACTGCCTAGATTACAGTGAGTTCAAAGCCAGCCTGGGTGTGTTTGTCATGCCATGCCTCAAAATTACAAATGAAAACAGGCCTGGGGCCACAGCTCAGTGGTCAGACCCTTACTCTGAATGTGCAAGGCCCTGAGTTCAAGTCCCAGTGCCACAAAGTGAAAAATAAATCTCGTGATCGATCTCAGAAAACATCTCCAGTTCATCACAGTAAAAGGCGAATTGTTGAAGCCACCTCACGATGTCCACAGGCCACATACCGTGTGATTTGCGAACCAGGTAATGTCCCCTTCGTTGCCAGTGTAAAAAAGGATTACGCCATCGTACGTCTTCCAGTACCTGTCGGCGATCAGGTACCGCTGCTTGAAAGATTTTGTGTTGTAAAACCCAAAGTGATCAACCTACATTGGAAACAAGACAGACGAGACATATGTCAAAGAAAGTCATCAGGCTAGCAGAAACAGGAATTGACGAACATCAACCTGGATCATTAAATAATCAAAAAAAAAAAAACTTGAAACTTCATTTGGTTTTATCAGTAGTAACAATTATGGTAATTATTTTTGCAGTAATACAGTGTGCAACATATTTTGAAATGTGTATACGTTGTGGAATGTCAAATTGAACTAATTGCATAAGCTTTATATACTTACTACTTCTTCTAGTGAAAGCACTTAGGATCTATACTCTTAGCAGTTTTGAATAAATCACCGTAATTTTCAAAATGAAGATGGTGTAAGAGGTCCTTCTTTTTATGTGTTGCTTGTATTGGTTAATAAATAAAGAACTGACTTGGCCTGATAGGCCAGAACTTAGGTAGGCAGAGAAGAAAGAACTGAATTCTGTGAGGAAGAAAGCAGAGTCAAGGAACACCGTGTATCCGCCACTGTCCCACCAATAGACATTCTAAGTGGAAGGATTCATGCCCAGTACTATCCCCCATCAAAACAAGACTCAATTAAAGAAGCAAAAACTTCTTAGTGAGGTGAGTGATTGACATTTGGGACCAGAAAATTACAAGACTGGCCAACAAAAAAGGAAATCCTACTCAAAAATTAGTAAAGCTACATTAACGGATACAGAAGTAAATTACAAGAAACTATCATTGGTTAACATCTTAATACAATGGACACAAAACCAATAAGATAGAAAGGAAATATACGTTATAGTCAATTTAAATATTAAATTCATGAAAATCCATGAATGCGTAAGAACATTTTTAAAGAGTTATCTGTTTAAGATGCCCATTAAATTAATGGCTTACTTAGAAGTTGGAAATTAACAGTAAAGAATCCAATATTTAATCTGTCTTTCCCAAGAGACTTTTCACAACATGACTTTCCGGCGTCCTCCTGGCTCCTTCCCTCCATCAGCAGCAGCTTTGAGACTGTTTCTAGTACCCAGTGATCACAGGCACACGGTACAGTGCGCCCTCTGCCGTCCAGACTGAGACCCACCGGTCCCTTTCCCTCTGCCGTCCAGACTGAGACCCACCGGTCCCTTTCCAAGGCCTGCAGTGGGCACTTGAGAAATCACAGCGTGAAAGGGCTGCAGAAGCAATGGGACCTGCCCTGCTCTAAGCAAGCTGAGCTCAAAGGGCTCAAATGCTGTGCCCGGGGTGAACAGAGATGGAACTTCGAACCGTTTCTACAACTTGCCTTAGTGACGTAACAAAAGTAGGTTGTATGCCGTGAAAGCCTCACGGGCATGACCTGGAAAAGGAAGCACATCTCTGGTCACACACGGCAGCTCTTTCTAAAATACAGTAAAAAAGAAGAATTCAAGAGATGCTTCCTGCCTCACCGTGTGGAAATGTGGAAAGGATCTGAGTGCAGGAAGGGCAAGAGGGAATGAGGACTTCCTCTAAGTAAAATCCATGTGGCAAAGATTCGTTTGCATTTGCTCAAGAATCAAGTATACATGCAGAAATAATACTAAATTCATTAAACACCATTGGGTGACAATTTGAGGCAGCCAGGATAAGACAGAGCACTGAGCTCCAGCCTGGCCTGGCCACCTCCGGTCAGAGCGGGCGCTTTGGTGTCCCCAGTGCTAGAACGGGATCCCGGGGCAATACCACATGACTTATTTATTTCCACTTTAAGCCTTTTTAAGAACTTGTCTCAATGCTTTGCCGCTGTTCTCCTGGACAAAATGAATGTGGGAGCTTCAGGGATCAAATATTTACGGAGAAAACGATATCACCTGGGAATGTCCACGTGCTATTCCACGTGATCACCTGGGAAATAACAAGACTGTCCGAGAGGCGCAGAGGCCGCCCTGCCCTTCCCTTCTCTTCCCCAGAGACTCCAGAGGTCTAATACCCGCTGCTTGCTTTTGTGGCTGTGTTTGAGTTCTGAGGACTGGAGTGGGGGCCTTGTGCGTGGTAAGCATAACCTCTCCGATAAGCTGCGTACCCTCCACTTTGAAAAAGAAGGGGGGGCGTTTCTGTTACCCTCCCACTGAAATCATCTGTCTGTACCTTATTTTTCACACGTCCTTTTGCCCTGACTAATCGGGATACAGAAAAGCACTCTCTTCCTCAGTCCTAATCTTGAGGAGACACACAGAAACGCTGATTAAAAGAGAAACTGACAAAACGCAGAAGGAAGAATATAAATCTTGTAGAGGGGTCCATCACTGAAAAAAAAAACAAACGTGGCACTTCCTCCTTCTATGTATTGAATGGATATCTTGAGAGGCAAGATTGAAAGGAGCTACCGTGGTGACCATAAAAGACAGATATTGTATTAAGAAACTTGGATACAGTTCAAAATGACTGGCTCCTCTATTCTAAGGATGTGGTCCTTGTTGCTATTAAATTTCTCACATGTTCATAAAGATGCTGTAACTTTAGCAGTTTCTTTAATGCTAGAGACTGAGAAAATAGGAGACGTGACTGAGAATTCAGTAGCATTTGAGAAAACACGGTCTGCTGGGTAGGAAAATGAACACTGTCCAATAACTCAAGCTATTGAAGTGCACGCAGCTTCCTTATGGCGGAAGACTGGGGCCCTGAAGAAAAGCTCACAAAATTCCCTGAAGGCAAATTGTTCTCTTCTCTGCTAAGTGGAGCTGCCTACCCTCGGGCGCACCTAAAACACGGAGGCAACCAAAACTGGTGTGCTTGTAACAGCTAACAGTGTCATCAGAAAGAGATTCTGACATCTCAGTTTGCTAAATAACTCAGACTAACAAATGAATTTCCATGACTTCAAGAAGCTTTGACCCCCCTTAGACTCCGACGGGAAGCGATGAGTGAATACATAAAAGGCAGCAACTTTTGTACCACCAGAGGGCACTGTTGCATAAGCTGTAAAGTGAGAAAGACATTTATTTGATTTGCTTTAGTTTTATGAATAATTTTTCCAGAATATTTTATTACGTCTTTATTAGTATACATATATTGTACAAAGTGATGGTATCCTATATATATATATATATATATATATATATATATATAGAGAGAGAGAGAGAGAGAGAGAGAGAGAGAGGAGGGAGAGAGAGAACTTGACACAATCTGGAAAGGGGAAATCCATCACCAATCGAGAATATGCCCAACAGATTTGCCTAAAGTCAATCTGATGGAGCATTTTCTCGATTGATGACTGATGTAGGAGAGCCCAGTACACTCTGGGCAATGCCACCCCTCGTCAGTTGGTCCTGGGTGATATAAGAAAACAGGCTGAGCAAAGTTAGTACGCATCATTCCTCCAAGGCTTCTGCTTCAGCTCCTGCCTCCAGGTTGCTGCCTTCGCTCCCTTAATGGACAGTAGCCTGGAATAGTAAATCATCTCAAGTTTCCTTTGGTCATGGTCTTGATCACGGCGATGAAACTAAACCAAGACAGGTGGATTTCATGCAGCATTTTGACTATATTCACACCTTATACTACTACCTCAACATGTACACTAAGACACTTGTGTCCACACATATATGCATACCCACAATTACAGAATAAAGAAATAAGTGTAGCTGGGCAATGGTGGCACACGCCTTTAATCCCAGCACTTGGGAGGCAGAGGCAGGTAGACATCTGTGAGTTCAAGGCCAGCCTGGTCTACAAAGCAAGTTCCAGGACAGCCAGAGAAAGAATCTGTCCTGGGACTCCACCTCATCATGACTTCAACCGCTCTCTTGCAGGCTCCTGCTAGTGCAAAGGCTGCAGAGTGGCTGCACCTGCTGCCTGGGGGTTGTGTGACCTGGGCCCAGGGACTGCACCTGCAAAGAGGCTGCCCACCAGTGCAGCTGCTCCACACGGTGCGGGATAGCCTCGTGACCGAGTGTAAACACGCAATGTCCACAAACGTGGGTTTTGCTTTTTCACCCTGATCCATCCTCAACACCTCTTTTCCAATTGTAACCGATAACTTGTTGATTTAAGAAAAAAAATAAAAAGAAACACAGCCTTCAGCCTTGCTAAACAAATCACTGTGGGTGACCGTTTCACGTGTGTCAGGGTTTGTATAATCTGCAGGTGGTAACTGTAGGCAAAGACACGGAGCAACAGATCCCTTGTGTCCTTGTATAATTAACTCTACAGTTGCTTTGCAGAGCACCCTAGTGTTAGCTACTGAATTACACATTATCGTCAATATTGCTAATAATTTTCCATAGAGTGTATAGGGCTACAAACTTTAAAAGGTCACTACAGCATTGTTTGTAACACACGATAGGAAATTCTTTACTTCTTTATTGTGGTGCTGGGAATTCTATCAAGGGTGTGGTTTTGAACTGTGCCTTCTTCTCCCTGCAGTACCCCATGTACAAGCTGGGAATGACGCCTATCACATATCATGGCACTTATATTCCTGCCCTTGGGAAACTTCACCTTCGTCTTCCAAGAACCGACTGTTAACTGTCAGGAAACTGGAGTTGAGGGGAGCTCAAAGGAAAGGAGTCAGTCCCCTGCCTCAGAGCCCAGTACTGGACAACAGGGTGTTGTCCATACAGCTAAGTTAGCATGGCTGTAACACAGGGCCAGTCCCTGTTCCCTTATTAACCACATGATCTCATTACAGTTTTTAAACTAGTTTTCCATGTGTTTTACACATTTTTCCCTGACATCTTTTAAAAAACAAAAGGACGCACACATTTGCGTCCATCAATGCCCTTTCCCTTAAACACGACTTCACTTCCGTCCTCTGGGCCCTGCTCTCCACACTGCCCGTTGGCTGGGAGATGGGAGGGCGCTGTCTTCAGGGGCCCTCTGCTGGGATGACTTTCCAGTAGCTGCAGAATTTCTCCTAACACATTTGCAACAAACACGACATAGACAGGAAAATTCAGTTTGGTTTTTTTTTCCTTGTCTGCTTTTTTCCCTTTTTCTTTTTTAATAAGCATGCTTCTTGGTTCTCATATTTTCTTTCCTTTGAATATATTGCACAGCATTTTCTTATTAGAAAAGGTTTTATGTTTCAGGCAAATAGCTTTCCCCACTAAGGAGGTGCTGATGTGTTTTATTTTCTAAAAGAGGTCAGTGGTTGTTTGCACGGCCATCTTCAAGGCCATGCTGTCATCTTCCCTTGGCGGTAGGGTCGCTGTTGCACTTTAAAGCACGTCTGAGAACCACACCTCGAAGAGGATGTTCTTCTTGCAGCCCGCTCTGAATCAGCTGCAGCATCCTCTGCCACCCTCTCTGCCGTGGAGAAAGGTCAGACACTGCTAGTTCGTAGGCTAGACCATCTGCAGGGGCAACCACAGCCTCCATTAAATCCATTATGTCTGCTCTGACATACTGACACTTCCTGGCAACTGCAACTTCCGTGTTGATTCTCAATGTGCTAGAAAAACCCTTGTCTGCTTTGTATTTGTGGTATTTTGGTACACTGAGGATTCCATTCTTGTTAATAAAGCCATAGTAGTGAATGCTATTAGAGAAACTGTTCCCCTGCTGGCTGACGTCTCCAACTTAGCTGTCAGGAATCTTGGGAAAGGCATCTAAGTCTTTCATGAAATTTAAGGGTTTTTTTGGGGGCTTTTTTTTCTGATTCAGTTACCTCATCTTCAGAAAAGCCTTCCTCTTCATACAGTCACGCTCCTAATGGAATCCTAAAATTCATATGGAAGCACCAAACACCCTGGCTAGCCAATCCCAAACGCAAAGAATAATACCTGGTCACAAGAACTGATCTCACATCACACTGCCGCCACACTAGACGTGACATGGTACTGGCTCACAGATGGGTGAACTAGAAAAGAAGGCCCCAGAAATTAACTCACACAGTTGTGAATGCCTGATGTCTTACAGAGGCTATAACAACACGCTCTGGGGAAAGGACACTCCTTTCCACAATGGCTGCTGGGAAAAATAGACAGCTATGTGTTAAAAGATGAAACTAGACCCCCATTGCTTACTCTGTACAAAAAACAATCAAAATGTATGTGCATTTATGTGTGTGAGTTTATAGCAAGTAAGTGTGTGTGTTTCTGTATGGGATATGAAAGTCGAAAAGAGACCATAAAAGAGGCAAAACATATCTTAGGGGTTGGGAGAATTAAAAGAGAGGATAATGTAATATGAAAATATATGTGAAATGAAAGCCGGAAGACTATGTGGGAAGGGGATGTGAAACAGAGAGCATAGGAAGGCCGTGGGCAGGTGATAAATAGGTCTGGAAAAGCATAACACAGTCCATTGTATAATGCTACTTCAACACTGTTTTTAAATAGTAGTAGATACAAGCCAATTAGTATACATTTACCATACATCAGAATGTTACAATGTAAATCTTCCCTACCCAAAGAGGATCTTCTATAAATCACAATTTGAAAACCACTGAACAATGGTCTTGGAAGTTGTTTGAATTTGATGCTAAAGAGATGCCTCAATAGTTAAGGGCACTGAGCGCTCTTGCAGAGAAGCCTGATTCTGTTCCCAGACCCCATACGGTAGCTCACAATCACCTGTAATTCCAGTTTCAGGATATCCAATACCTCTTTGTGGCCTCCATGGGCTCCAGCCTCCATGAATGTGTCCCTTCTCACACAAGCACACACAGAGACACATCAATATTTTTATACAACACCGCATACTGGTTTTTTCACATTGAAGAACAATTTTTTTTGGGGGGGAGGGTTTCGAGACAGGGTTTCTCTGTGGCTTTGGAGCCTGTCCTGGAACTAGCTCTGTAGACCAGGCTGGTCTCGAACTCACAGAGATCCACCTGCCTCTGCCTCCTGAGTGCTGGGATTAAAGGTGTGCGCCACCACCGCCCGGCTTTGAAGAACAATTTTAAGACACTCCTGTAGAAAGCAAACTTTATGGAGTCTCCACGTGAACAGGCTCCAGAAAAGAAAGCAACCAAAGAAAGTAAGGCCTGAGCTGCCCCCTTGGGAACTCCAGCATCAACTTTTCCTTACTGATTCCCTGTAAAATAGTCCCCAGGCATCGCTCATCATGGTCTGAAAAGCTACAGACTGCGCATTGTTTGGAGCGCTGTACCTCAGCACTTTGGTAAGGGGAGGACATCCTCAGCCAAAACTAAAACCCGCAGAACAATAGCAGTAAGTTCAAACACGCAGCCAAGCGGCTTCCTTGGGTTGTTTTTAGGTGCCTTTGGCACCACATTGACATCCTGGATAACAACTGCCTAGAGCTAATAGGATGCACACACAGAAATGACAGCCAGCGGTCACATGAACTCACTGGGCACATGTTTCTTGAGTAGCCGCTGTGGGATCAGTGGTAAAGGTGCAACAGTAAGCAAGCTGCATACATGTGGTCATTGCCTTAGCAGGACTTGCGGTATAGTGACAGAACACAGGAAACAGACAACAAAGAAACAAACTCCCCAAATGAGTTCCACTCTGACCGTGTTCCAGGGGCAGGCCTAGTGTGGACAGCATAGTTACAGAATGGCTGCGGGCAAATAGATCTTTCTCAAAGGAAGGCAAAGAAAGTTTAGCTGTTCATGCTGAAGGCTGCCCATTGATCTGGGTATTCAATGTCACTTTCCGTGTGAAGCATTTGTTCATTCTTGGGCTCCCATGTCAAGTTTGCTCCAGTCAGAGCTGTTCGCCTGTAGTCTTGCGCTGTGGTTACTAACATACACACATCGCCTATCAGCGAAACTATTATCAAGTCTGAAATACAAGGAATCCAATATACGTGTAAAATCTGTAGATTCTGGTCTTTCCCTGCTTCCACATGAATTTTAAGATCATTTCTTCAATTCGCAGAAAGAATTATATTGCAATTTTGATGGAGATTATATTGAATCTATAGATTGCTTGTGGTAGGATGACCAATTTGACATTTTTAACCCTACCAATCCACATGCATGGGAGGTCTCTTCGGTTTGTGGTGTCTTCTTTAATTTTATTATTCAGTATTTAAAATTTTTCCTTGCAGAAGTCTTTATTAAATTCGTTGACTAAGTATTTTAGGGTTACTTTTTTTAGGCTACTGTGAATGGGATTGTTTCTCCGGTTTTGTTTGTTTGTGTTTTTCCTGTCTGACTGTCTTTAGGATAGAGGAAGGCTACTGACTTTTTTATCCTGCCACTTTGCAGAAAGCGTTGACCAGCTCTATGAATTTCCTGGTGGAATTTTTTTTAGGTCTCTTGTGTATGGTGGGAAAACAAACTGGTGCAGCCAACACGATGATCAGTGTGGCAGTTCCTCAAACAACTAGAAACAGACCTAGCACACGACCCAGCCTCACCACTCCCGGGAATATACCCAAAGGACTCTGTTTCCTCTAACAGAGACATCATATTCATCTCTGTCTTCATCTGCTCTATTCACAGTATCTAGGGCACGGGAACAGCCTAGATGTCCATGATCTGATGAGCGGATGATGAAAATGTGCTACCTAGATAACAGGACTGTAGTCAGCTATAAAGAAAAATAAAACCTCCAGGTAAACAGACAGAGCTGGAAAACATTATATCCAGTGAGGTCTGTGTTACCACCAGAGATTCTCTGTGACCTTTCCCTTAGAGGCAGATCAGTACTGGGTTATGTAAACAGAACCTGAGATTATTGAGAAGCAATTCGACCTTGAAAAAGTAGAAGAGTAGCATAAACATATAAATGGCTGCAATTAATACTGATCCATTCTCCCAATTGCTTTCTTCCCAAGTGTAAGGCCTTTCTCACCCTCCCATTTTTGAGTACCTATTTTGTGTGTCTGGCCTTATTAGAAACAAGGGTTAAATTTAACCTCTTTGTTTCTCAAGGAAGCTGTCTTAGCCATGGTTGCTACTGCTATGATGAAACTTCACGATGAAAAGCAACTTTGGGAGGAAAGGATTTATTTGGCTTACATATCCTGAGTCACATTGAGGGACACCACTGGCAGGAACTCAAATCTGACAGGAACCTAGAAGCAGAAACTGATGCAGAGGCAGTGGCAGAGTGCTTACTGGCTTGCCCCTTCTGACTTCCTCAGTTGGCTTAAAACACGCATCCTAGAACACCAGCCCAGGATGTTCCCACCCACAATGGACTGGACCCCTCCCCCATCAATCACTAATTAAGAAAATGCCCTACACGCTTGCCTGCCTATAACTGGATCTTATGGAGACATTTTCTCAATTGGGCTCCTTGCTCTCTGATGACTTTAGCTCGTGCCAAGTTGTCATAAAACTAGCCAGGACAGAAGGCTGGCTAGTCAAAGGAGGTGACAACAGGGCAAGAAAAATTATTTTTGTACAAGAAACACATGTGATGAACGTGGGTAAGAACAGCTAAAAAGAGACATGGTCTGCCAACTGCGACCTAGGAGGCTGCAGTGTTCTCTAAGAAGTGGATGGCGCCTATCCACCCTCCTCTTCCTCACCTCCTGCAACCTGGCCCTCTCACCTCACATTTCTGCAATAACACATCCCTCCAGTCTCTGGGCTTCTGCGCACAAACCAGGACATCACTGTTAGAGGAACATGAAGAAACATAAGCAATATCCTGCCTTTAAAGTGCTGACTACCTGGGGGAACCAAAACCATTCTTCATCAAGGTCTTCAGATATTGAAAGGCTTCTGTACCAGTTGGCAAGTAACTACCTGAGCACACTGAAACTGAATTCTGTACATATACATTATATTTACACACACACACACACACACACACACACACTCCCAGAAAAGTACTCATGAGCATGAATTCTTTTCTTTTTAAGGAGCAGTCGTATTTTAGAGCTAGACCATATACATAAGCAAACAAAAATGATCCTAGTCTCTATCGTCCATCTGCACAGCTTGGTATCATCTAAAGTCAGTTGTTCTGGGAGGGAGGGGAGAAAGGAAGCCCATTAGCACCAAGGACAAGAGAGCTGTCACCCTGCTTTTCCCTGCTGTCCCTCAGAGGAAGAAGCCATCAGCCTCAGGAAGTGGCAGAGGTTTCCGAGTGTTTAAAAGGACAGTGTCTGCAGCATGACCCTGCCTCAAACTACACAGAAATAAAAATCGACCAAGAATAACAAGTACTTCCTTACTCTCCTATCTGATGAGTCAGAGTCGACTTCAGTTCTTTGTTTAAATGGGGTTATTAATGTAGTTGGCCAGACTCACTGGGTGTAGACAAATATAGCACGCTTTCTATTGCATGTGGACCCCTATGGAAAACGCCCATAGGGTTCACTTGTATCATGGCTCCAACATATTTGAAGGGGGGATCAGTCCCTGTGATACTTAGCTAAAATTTAATGCTATTACCTTTTAAATTTTTGATTTTCAAAACCACACGTATTCTAAGATATAGTGGAAAGAGAGAAGAATTAAAATACCAACCTGATCCTAACCGTCCACTCTACTGTGTATTAGCTATTTGGATTTGAATGGACTTGCTTTGTGTCTTTGGGGTTGTTTTCTCCCCAAATGTCACAACTGGAGATTTCTCAGAAAATTAAGAAACAACTTTCCTCAAGACCTCAATACCACTTTTAGGTATATATCCAAAGGATGATCAATCGCGCCACAAGGACATGTGCTCAACTATGTTCATAGCAGCTTTGTTTGTTATGTTCCATTAGGCTGGAAACAGCCTAAATGCCCCTCCACCAAAGAATGGATAAGGAAAATGTGGTACATTTACACAATGGAGTACTACAGAGCAGAAAAAAAAACCCAACATCTTGAATTTTGCAGGCAAATGGATGGAGCTAGAAAACATCATTTTGAGTGAGGTAACCCAGACCCAGAAAGACAATTATCACATGTACTCACTCATAAGTGGTTTTTAAACATAAAGCAAAGAAAACCAGCCTACAAATCACAATCCCAGAGAACCTAGACAACAATGAGGACCCTAAAAGAGACATACATAGATCTAATCTATATGGGAAGTAGAAATTAAACAAAATCTCCTGAGTAAATTGGGAGCATGGGAACCTTGGGAGAGGGTTGAAGGGGGAGGGGAGACACAGGGAGGGGAGCAGAGAAAAATGTAGAGCTCAATAAAAATCAGTTTAAACTATGTGATGACTAAGGGGTCTTGTAGTAACTACATTGGTAATATATGGATGCAGAGGCTTAGCCAGAGTCTGTAGGAAGGAGGCTCTTGATGGAATATTAACATATTGACATGAACTAAGTCTGAAACAATTGGCAAGCATATGCATAAACACACACAGACTGTCAGTGTCTAATTTGTCCCTCTTCACAGCAAAGACCAAGACACTTAGGGAAAGCTACAAAAGACAAGGTGGGGTGGAAAGATTGTAAAAGCAGGGATTGGGGACATGTCCAACATCTCCATGAACTTACAGGAGCTGTGATTGCCTGCACAAAACCTCCCCAATGACAGACCAGTCAACATCCCAGAATGTAGAAGGAAGAAGCATCTGAGCCCCACCACCAACCATGGCTGCTAACAGTTGATGATAACTGTTAACAGTTGCTCAGAGAGCATCAGTTTTCTCTAGGGTGTTGTTCCTAGTGGCTTTCACATCCTCCACTGGATGACCCCAGAGCAAGACATATACATGGGCAGTGTTCAATAGATACCACGAATTGTAAAGAGAGGAATTTAAAAGATGACGGTAACGTGGGGGAGGGGACAGAGTGGGATCTAGAAGGAGCTGAGAGGAGGTGGTGGTGGTGGTTATAACCAAATGCATTGTCTGGATATATGAAACCCTCAAAGAATGAATAAAATGTTATACTAAAATAGAATAATTGTCCTTAAAATCATAAAGGTGAGATTGCTGACCAGGCTTTTAACAAACACAAATGCTGGAACTGACTCAAGGGGCAGATAGATGTATAAAAGCAGAATGTAAACCGGGCGGTGGTGGCGCACACCTTTAATCCTAGCACTCGGGAGCCAGAGGCAGGTGGATCTCTGTGAGTTCGAGGACAGCCAGGTCTACAAGAGCTAGTTCTGGGACAAGACCCAAAGCTACAGAGAAAACTTGTCTCAAAAAAAGCAGAATGTAGGTAGGGGATGTTCAAAGTCTTCTCCAAGTAGAAAAAAAAGATGAATACAGGGCAGTGGCTCATGCATGCCACATCCGTTATAGACATGCTTCAAGAATAACACAGTTAGCACTTTCCACTGTCTCAAAGATATTCCCAAA
Organism: Microtus oregoni; assembly: GCF_018167655.1. Classification (NCBI taxonomy): domain Eukaryota; kingdom Metazoa; phylum Chordata; class Mammalia; order Rodentia; family Cricetidae; genus Microtus; species Microtus oregoni. The sequence goes on along the minus strand of NW_024543059.1, from coordinate 8,907,489 downwards.
TAAAACTATTTGGCATAAATGTGAAATGATGAAGTTATTCGTATTTGAAATATAACGGTGTGTACCATGGCATGAGTGTGTTGTGTAAGTGTAATTTACATGTACAAAATTCAGAGTGCTCAGTTACAAAGTAAATACTATCTTATAATTATTATAAAAATAAGTGTGAAGACTGGAAGATGCTTATTTGATAAAGGTGCTCGCCACACAAACCTGAAACGTAGACCTTTACATGGTGTTAATTCTGGTGACCCATGAGCATGGAAGGTTTTTGCATCTTCTAGTTTCTTCATTTTTTTCTTCAATCTGTCTAAATTTATATTATAAAAATAATACAGCTCCTTTCTTAGCTTTGGTCCTGCGTTGTTTTGAGTCTATTGTAATGGAATATTTTTCTGGCTTTTTTCTCTACATTATTAGTATAGAGAAAAGCTACTGTTTTTTTTTTTGGCATTTTGATTTGTGTCTGCTATTTTGCTGGATGTGTTTATTAGATTAAGGGGTTTCAACTGGGCGGCAATGGTGCATGCCTTTAATCCCAACACGGCAGAAGCAGATAGATCTCTGTGAGTTCGAGGCCAGCCTAGTCTGCAGCGCCAAGCCCAGAACAGGCTCCAAAACTACAGAAAAACCCTGTATCAAAAAACCAAAAGAAGGGCTGGAGAGATGGCTCAGAGGTTAAGAGCATTGCCTGCTCTTCCGAAGGTCCTGAGTTCAATTCCCAGCAACAACATGGTGGCTCACAACCATCTGTAATGGGGTCTGGTGCCCTCTTCTGGCCTGCAGGCATACACACAGACAGACTATTGTATACATAATAAATAAATAAATAAATAAATATTTTTAAAAAAAACAAAAGAAAAAAGTTTTCTTGTGGAGTTTTCAGGGTCTTTTAAGTATAAGGATCTTATAGATACCTTTGGATAGATGACAAACGGGAGATAAATTCTTGCCTATAGTCTTTGTATTTCTTGCCATGTTGCTGTGTCTAAGAATTTCAGTATTATATAAAAGGAAAAAGTGAGTACCCTTGGCTCTTCCCCGGATTTTACAAGATTATTTTTGCTTTTTGTTTTTTTTTTTTGTATCTAGCTTAGTATAAGGTGAGCTATAGCATTTATTAGGTCACATGTTGCCTTCATTTTATTGAGATATATATCTAATGATATATTATGTTCAAGCTGTCCTTAAACTCATTTTGTAGCTAAGGCTAAACTTGACCTTCTAATATTCCCTCCTCTACATGTTCTGTTCCCTGGACAGATGTAATGACAGGCAAAGAAACCTTAGACAGAAACCAAACTCTAACTATCATGATAATTACATAATATTATAATTATAGAATAATGATATTAGATGGCATAAAATAGTTAAGAAAAGCAGTTAGGGTGCCTTTAATTTCAGCACCCAAGTGGAGCCAGGACTGGGAGGCAGAAAGGGCTAAAGTTTGAGCACACACTTGCCCACCTTTGTGGGGAAGCCAAGACAATTAGACAACTGGAGCTAGCTATCACACTTTCCTAGCCTGCACAATGCCTGAGTTTAATCACCGGAGCTGCCCCAAAGGGGTGGAGTAGTAAAGAGATAACATAAATATATTTCAGGAGTTCTATTAAAAAGATTAACATAGAGTTAATTTTTAACCCCATAGCAGTTCTGTTTAAAAATATGGAGACCATAAATAGACCGCCACTGTGGGGATGCAATAAATACATGGATAGGAGCTTTTCTTAAACATGTGGCAAACCTCGGTCAGCTAGTTTAAGAAAATTTCCTCTGTGATAATAAATAGACATATGGAGCCTATAACCTGAAATATAAACTACATCCAAACCTGTAGGTAAAAATTGCTGAGGCGAGCCAAAAAGATTTTGCAAAAACATCCAAAATGGAAACTGATAAGAGTATTAAATACATTTCTAAAGAGTGAAGGGCGGCCAAGGAAGCTACGGTGAAGAAACATCAGCAGAAACGGATTTTCCCTTTCCGTTCTCTTCTTACAGCTTCTTTTCATGATTCTCAAGGGGACTTTGGTCTGTATCTATTCCAACAGTCTTCTCTCAGTTTGACTTTTAGTAATAGGATGCCAAACGAACAGACAACCCCATGCCCGTAAAACAAATAAACACAGAATGCTCCTGCTGAGAAGAGGTCAGAGGGAGAAGGGGCTCTGCGTCCCCTAAAACCCTCACCACTTTACCCAGCTGTGGTCCCTTGGGGCTGGCTCCACCCAAAAGTCCTCCATTCCCTCAGCAATGTATAAAACACACTGGGGTTTTACAAAGTCAGAAACTATGCTGTCTAAAGGATTGAAGCAGTTGTCCCAGGAGAGGACTTCCGTTTCTTGGTACCTCTGCTAAGATTAGAATATTTCCTCTCCTTCACCAGTCCAAAGTATTTGATTAAAAATCATTTCCCAGCCGGGCGGTGGTGGCGCACGCCTTTAATCCCAGCACTCGGGAGGCAGAGGCAGGCGAATCTCTGTGAGTTCGAGACCAGCCTGGTCTACAAGAGCTAGTTCCAGGACAGGCTCCAAAACCACAGAGAAACCCTGTCTCGAAAAACCAAAAAAAAAAAAAAAAGCAATTTAAAAAAAAAATCATTTCCCAGCAGCTGGTGGTGCGCTCACCTTTAATCCCAGCACTTGGGAAGCAGAGGCAGGCGGATCTCTGTGGGTTCGAGGCCAGCCTGGGTTGCAGAGAGAGTTCCAGGATAGGCTCCAGAGTTACACAGAGAAACCCGGTTTCAAACTAACCTTCTCCCCTGCCCCCAATCATTTCCCATAAATCATTCTGGAAAGCCATGGCATGCCTTTATTCCAACCCAAACTTAACACAGGTCTGTAACCATTCATTGGTAAATGCCTATTTAAGATATCTAAACTTCCTCTGCTAAGAAACACATCAGCTCTTATTTAACCAACATTGACCACCACAGCACGGAGGGAAGGAGGCTCAGGAACTGTGAGTTGTTTTGTCCAAGGTTACAGCGTTAGCAGAGTAGGATTCTTGACCTGCCTCTTCACGAGCAGAGTCTGGCACTTTCTAATCCCACTGTCTTCCACGTGCATGCCTTTCTCTGTTCTCACTCCTAGAAATGCTAACTCGCTAGGACTCCTTGTCACAGGTCCTGAGGTCCTCTTCCATCCAGACTTGTGGGATGACGCTCCATGCCTGAAGACAAGCACGAAGCTTCCAGAAAGCTTTTTGTAAAACCCGGAACTCACCCACGTCAGATCTGGTCACAGACCTTCAGCCCCCGCTATGAGCCCAGGCTGTACGTGTTCAGCCTTAGAAGGAAACCGGCCCTGTTCAACACTTACTAAACGCCCAGAAGGCCAACTGTGGCCTGATACAAAGACGACAGGCTGGCACTCCAGATTTGATTAGTATTCTGCATTAACTCAAAGGTAAAGGCATTGGAATTCATGTTTAGGGGCTGCCACGGGACAAAGGGTGATTGCCATGCTAAGCTAGGGGCCAGAGCTGACCCTCAGCGGTTTGAATTTGGAGAAAGTAAGGGGAGTTCCGGTCGAGGCCCTTGGCAGGGCGCACGCAGGGTTAGTGGTAGCCAGTCAGCTACAGATAAGCAAAAATCTAAAGGGTTGGGGGCCTGACCTCCAGAACTGGAAGAGAATACATTTCCGTTGGTGGGGGAGGGGCAATATTAAGTAAGTAGTCATGGAAGGAGAAATTTGAATGCCTGGTTTCTGTAAACTGTGAGCGAAAGACTGAACAGGTCCTTGGCATTAAGAAGTCTGGGTTTCGGGGTGTGTACTGGTGTCTAACCTCCGAGGATAGACGATCTAATAGCTGGGATCTGGGACCTTGAGTTCCCAACCCCTATTACCTTCTGCTCGAAGTAAAACACTGAGTAGTTATTGGCCTCATTAGGTTCGAATGTGGGGAAGATTTGCAAGTTTAGGTTGGCGAGGGCACTCAGGGCTGGATTGACGGCTGCGGTGGCCACAGGTGCCAGGAAAGGCAGGAGCAGGAAAGCCAGGCCGCCCATGGCTCAGGCTGGCCGGCAGGGCGGGTGGCAGGGAGAGAAGGCCACCGGCAGAAGCGCGCGCCTGCCCAGCCCACAGCTCCAGGCTGCAGGCTCCCTTGAGAAACCAAAACCAGGCAGCTCGGTTCCCTCTGGCCCATCTGTCATCCTTCCAGCCCCCCTTCCCTTTGGCGGTATTCTGAGTCAGCCCTTACGCAGTAGCTGGGGCTCGCACCACCGTTATCTCGGGCTTCCGGAAGCCTACTGCTCCGTCAGGTCAGACTTTAGGATTGCCTCATTGTCCCTGCCAAGCTGCTAGCACCGCAGCAGCCCCATTGCAACAGCTCTGTTCTCAGCAAATCCTACATAAGGGCATCAATAAAGACTCCAAGGCAATTCACTGGCGATCATCACTGGACGTGGTAGCATTATGTAACCTCCGCCCACTTAACCACCGGTAACAACCGTGTGCACCACGCATGACCGTCATTTCTACTCACAAAAGAGGAAGCAGGTTAAAAAAAAAAAAGTGAAAGGGCCTCAGCTTTGTGGAGCTAGACAGATCGCTCCGCCCTCCTGCAGGCTGTTCAGGCTCTACACCTCCCGTTGCGCCCGCCTAACGGTTCCATGGTCCTCTGCCGCATTGCAGGCACAACCCATCCTTTCTGAAGTAACTGGGTCTTCCGTGCACCCAAGATGGCAGATCCCTCTTCCAACAGTGCCCCCTCCTTCCTTCCTAATGGCGCCAGCTTCTCTGCCTTTTCCTCATTTTGACAGCCCTCAATCCCTCAGGCCCTCCCCTCTAAGATAGTTCTCCCCACTTCTGGCCTCTTCTCTAGCACAGTACCTGGTCCAGGGTTGCACTCCCCAGAAGGAACAGCCGTTCCTGTAACAGAAGAAGAACATCCCTCAGATTCTGTCTACGCCAATTTGACAGAAAATGGTCAAGGTGTCCTTCTCTTCAACCCTGCCACCCTCAGCAAGCATCACAAACCTTCACTTGTCAAGAATCTGGAATAATTATCACGTTGCCTGGATTGGACTGCTGTGATTTCCCACTGACCTTAATCACAGGACATCGTAACACCAAGAGATGAAACAGAAGATCTCCTGGACCACAGACGTACCTTCCTCACCTCCTTTGGTGGGGAGGCAGTCTGAGTTTCTCTTTACAGGCTGAACCAACCGCTCTTGCTAACACTGTAACTCCTTTGTTAGCGTGTTGATTCAGAGCCCCGGGAGTTCACGGTTATCTGTGGGGTGGGTGACTTTAGTTTTCAGGTCAACGGAATTTTGGTTGTGCCTCCTGGTAGAAACACTCTCTGCTCCAAAAACAATGTTTCTAAGCCATGAAAACATAAAGTCGTAGCAACAAGAAACAAAATTTAGCTAACTGGCGATTATTTTTACCTCTTCATTCCAATTTCCACCCCTTGGTTTATGGACACAGAGTCCTGGTGATGGGGGAAATGGTACATTATGTTGGGTTCCAATCCCAAGAATACACTGCCTTCTGGAGAATCTTCCCTAGTCCTCTAGATTACTGGCATCCAATTGGCACTGTAACCGTCATTATGAAACCATTCCACTCTTCTGTCAAGCCATTGCTTCAGAGCTATAAGGAATAAGGTGAGATGGGTAGGTCCCATGCGCATGAGACCGCTGCCACACTTCTTTGGCTATGAAGTCCATTCCTTAGTCAGAAACAATGCTGCCTGGAACACCATAACGGAGTTAAGGCAGTCTTGGGTGCCTTGTTGGGGGTTCAGTATTGCTCTGTTGACAGATCTGGTACTCAGCAGCATCTATAGCCAGGTCATCTTTGGTAAATGGACATCCATGCTGTTGAACCTATTTATAACCTCTATCTCTTCCATCACGACCTCCCTGCCTCCTCCTGACAAGACTGTGAGCCTGTTAAACTTCAGTTATTCCGGCCTATTTCCCAGATCTGTGTATTCTGTGCAGTGCATGAGCACCCAGAAAAAGCATTGCTGCGTTAAATTACACATGTAGAAAGGGAGCACACTTCTAGAAAAAGAATTTGCAATTTGAAATGAAATAAAAAGCATCGATGTCACACGTAAATGACACAGATGAACCACTATACCTCCATGGTCAATTCCCCATTTTCATTCTCCAAATCACCTCCTGGGACAGGTTTTACCTCTAGCTTATGAATGAGAGAGCTGACATTTAACTGTGACCCCTCTCAGACAGTTTGCCTAGTTCACCTCCCTCTCCCTTTTCCCCTTTTCATGCTCCCCTTCCTCATCTGCCCTGACAGGGAGTAAGCGGCTCAACCTTTCTCCCAACTCGGGTGTGAGAATTTAAAGGTCTGCAAATGCTCTGTCACCCGCTACTGAGAATGGTGCTCTCCAAATGCCAATCCTCCTGGTGACCACAGTCCTCACTTCCAGGGAAGCCCAGGAAAAGGCCGGCCCTGGACCGTGTGCTCTGCTCACGGTACCCAAAAGAGACAGGTATCTGTCCATCGATGCTGCGGGCCTCTCCAGACCTCTCCTGTGTTGCTGTGCAGCTGAGAAGGTGAAACACAGGGCTACCAAAAGCTGCCAACAGCCCCTTCCTCTGGAGACAGGCATTTACTAGGAGACAGAAGGACCAATAGCTTCGGGAGCATTGTTCAGACACATTGGAGAGGGGATTAAGCAGATACATTCAGCTATTCTAACAGATTTCCTTTAAGCCTTGACTGCGCCTCTCACACTCGGATAATCACATTAGCTTTGTCCTTAAGAGATTCCTTTTATAGAAGGTACCTAAACCGCTTACGCCACCCAGAGAGGGTGCATATTTCATCAAGCACCAGGACAAACAAAAGGGATTTATATTCTCATGTTTCCCTTATTCCGAGAGAGGGAAAGGGGAGCGGGAGGAGAGAGGAGAGAAGAAAGACCAAGGTAGAAATGACTTTGCAAATGGCCAGCGGCTACATAGCCATTCCTGGGCACTGGGAAGACTGGGAACTCCCTCAGTGTGCCCGTCAATGGACAAAAGCAGAGAGTGCTGCAGAGGCTGGGGAGGGTAAGGAGTGGGTGCTGCAGAGAAACAAGGAAGGGCAGAACAGCTCACGCCGGAATTGTACAACTGCTGCTCACTCGCTCTGCGGCCAGGGCTGTAACCTCTCGGCTCCACGACACCCCTAAGAAGTTCTCTAAATGTATTTATTCCAACTGAATCTAGGTAATTAAGGTAACAAAAGATATAAAAAAAAGTCACTCCAATTTTAGACAAATAAGGCACTCTACTTTTGTACAATTCCCATTTCCTGTGTGTTAAAGTAATCGCATTATCAAACATAAGGACAATTTAAATATTTTTGTTTGTTTGTTTCTACAGTGGGGTCTCGCTTTGTTGTTCGTAATGGTTTTGAATTCCTGGGCAGAAGTTATCTTCCTGCCTGAGGTTCTTAGTTACCAGGGGTTACAAGCAGATCTGCCACCCTAGGATAAAGATTTAATAGGGCTTATTTTATATTCTGATTCTCTTTCAATTTAAAATTAACTTAAGAACATTTAAATAAGGTCAATATAGGTTAAGACTGTTGTTATATACATAAAATATACAGAAGTAAAACAAAATTACACTTGCATAAATTCTTTTGCAATGTATTTCTTCAAAAACTTCAATTTCAAATGCCAAAGTATCTTAAAGCTTGCAAATTAGTAAAAAGATTTTGTGGAAAACCACCTAAAATCCCAAAATAAAAGTAATAATATCCTCCACTAGACCTTGTCCAATCCTAAGCATGAGATAAGCAATGACGACACCAAATTGGATGGGAAAATCCCATAAGGCCTCATCCTATGCAAAGAACTACAGAAAACTAAGGAAAGTGGAGAGATGGAGGGAAAAACACATTAGCTGGTTACTCATACAAAACAGCCAATCCCGAAGCCATTCATACAGTAACATGACACAGACTGTGCAGTCAGCACTTAGGAATATATATATGTGTATACATACATGTATATACATGTATACAGTAACAATCAATTAAAAGAGAGCTTGAGCTTAAAAGAGAGCAGGGAGGGTATATAGGAGGGCTTGGAGGGAAGAAAAGCAAAAGAGGAATGTTGTGATTGTATTATAATCTCAAAAATAAAAATGGAATAATAAAATAAGACCTTCTTGAAGGTCTGAGAATATTTTTTAAAAATCAGGAAATGGTAAGAACATGACTGAGAAAATAATAAGAAACTGGGGAGACAAGCTCTTTCAGCAGAGACGAGACTGTCAGTCTCTGTGTCCCTGTCTATCCTAGAAAAATCCTTTGGAAGAAAGGCCTCAGAACCACTCGGAAGTTCCACTCCCCTGGAAACGGGAAGGGGCCGTCGTTTGTCACATAGGCCACCTGCGTACATTACTCTGCCTGTCGCCTGGAAGCCACACGGGAAAGTCCCCACGCACCTGCTGCTCCGTGTCCTGACACTTAAGGCTTTCATGATAGTAGTAACAATGACTAGAACGTGAAATTCCTTCATGAAATAAAGAGTACATTCTATTTTCTCAATAGCTGATTTGCCAATTTTTAAAGGATTTTTATTAACAGAATTTGTGTAGTTTTAAAGTAAAAAACAGCACATTTCCTAAACTGACAGAATTTAGCTGGTCACCACAAAACAAAGAGCAATGGAGCAGGAGAAGCCAGATTTCTTCCTGGCAGTACCACGGTGGCAAATATCCAGAACTAAGGAAAGCTGCCAAGGGGGGGAAGAGAAAAAGAAAGGACTTTGCAAAGGCAGCAGACCCAGGCACCCTGCCTTCCCCACAGCGGAGGAGATGGAGCAACACACAGGTAGGTCTGCCTCGGTCTTTATTGCAGCGCAGTTCAAAGGCCGCCATGGAGCTCACAGGAAGCCGCCCCGTTTCCTGGATTGGCACCACACAGCCCACCAGCTGCAGCGGCAGCATTTCTAGCCCAGCTTCTGCTTTTCCTTTGGTGCCAGGAATGGGGGCTCACAATGGGCCAGAGAGACGACCACCTCAAAACCAAGGACACGTCCCCGCTTGTGAGAAAAGTGGCTCTCCCTCTGCTGAAAGACAGTCAGGAACCATGCCAGTTCTAATGGCAGGAGAGCCGCCATGATGGCGTTCTTCCAGGGGAGTGACACAAAGAAATGAGGACGGAGCAGTCACCTGGGGGGGATGGCTGTGCGCACCCCGTCACTCTCTTCGGTCTCAGCCTTGGCCCAACAGATACGACAAGGGAGAGAAACCAATTATATACAGGAAACCACAGTGAGAGGGAATGTGGGTGGAGCGAACATAAAAGAAGAAAACAAAAAGTTATTTTTCTTAAAGTTGCTCAGGACTGCCGTCTGGCATTTTGATAGAAATCTGCGATCCATTTCTTCATGTGTTTAACTTCCAATGAGCGCGATAACAGCACAGTGGAAGGATCGAAGGCGGTGCTGGCTCGAAGATCTAAGTGATGGGCCCCTCCGGGGATATTGATCGCCACCAGGGTATCTGTGATGTCTTTGGTTACTCCACCTCCTGACCACGGGTCTAAGTCACCGTTGCTGCAAACGAGGGGAAGGAGAAAATCAATATGCCTTTATATTGTCTCCACCTTTCGGACCTCACGAGCATTGCACGTGTGAACGCTATCACTCTCAAGGCTTCGTGGACATACGCATCTTAATTTCCCCTGCGTATATCTAGGAATGGAATTTCCGAGATATGTGATACCACTTAACTTCCTCATGAACTGCCAAAAAGTTTCCCAAAGTAGCTTCACCATTTAATAGTCCCGTTAGCAACCCAGGATTTGGATTCTTTGTCACTGTGGATGGAGGTGAGATTAGAGGAGAGCTTGACCACTAGGCTACAAGTCAGTCTTCGCCGTGGTCTTGGTCTTCACGCACAGGCCCAGCTGATACTGATCATCTTTTCATGTCTTGTTAGGACATTAATATCACCAACGGGTAAAATAATAATAAAAAATAGATGTGAAGTATTTCTCAGAAAATCAATCAAAGTATTAATTCAATGAACATGTGCATATGTGTGTTGTGGTAGGTGCATGTATGTAAGAATGTGGTGGGGGGAGCAGGAGCCTGTGTGTGTGCAGAGGCCAGAAGTCAGTGTTCGGTGTCATCTTCTGTCTCTCTCTTTACTCTTGAGACAGGCTCTCAGGCTAAACCTTCAGCTCACTATCTTGCCTAGACTGGCTAACTAGAGATCTGTGCTATACCAACCTACCCCACAACAACTAAGGTACAGGCATGTACCACTATGCCAGCTTTTACATGGTGCTGAGGATCTGAATTCAGGTCCTCTGGCTTGTACAGGAAACATTTTCCACACTGAACCATCTCTAATTCCCATCAACCAACTCTTTCTAGGCAAATGTATAAATAAATATTCAGGTATATTGAATATATCTGCATTTGAAATACAATTTTAAATTCCCTGCCCTATTATTATGTATTTCTCCTTTAAGAAAAAAAGCAGTATTTTAATTGCTACTTAATGTAGAATTCTAGGGAAAAAGTTACTCTAAATACATACTTTTGTTTGTTTTATTACAAAGCAAATAGGAAAACTCCTATGCCCAATAGAACTCATATATTCCTCTACAGTATAAATGTACATAAACCACGCATAAGATGGATTCTCTTAAGTATACAAATTTCTTTTTTTCATTTTCCAATTAATACGCACAACCAGTCAGGAAATGCTCCAGCATTTGCAAAACAAAAAGTCGCTGCAGCCAGGTGAAGAGCAAACTGCATCTGCTTTGAAAGGTCATCTGCAGCACCTGGTCACTTAGCAACAGTGTTTGGAGTTGCCCAGAGACCTCCTCTGCACGCGGACTTGAATTTCTCAGTTCAGATCAATGAAAGCTACCCCAGCCTCTGGGAAATCTCAGGATAGAGACTCTTTTCCCAAGGGACTCTAGATACCTGGGTAAAATCCTCACATAATCACTGGCCATAATTAATTTGCCTGGGAAATGATGTTAGTTAAACAGTTCTTCATGGGGTCTCTTCTGAATTTATACTTAAATAACTGAGAATCACCATTGGAGAAATAATCCATGGGTTTTAGAAAACCCAAATCCTCCTAAGAAAACAGTGAAAAGAACTGCCAAGGTAGGACTATAACAGCTACTTTTTATGACTGTCTCAGCTACCCAACCAATGCTTACAGAGTGTCCACCCTGTGTCTGGTGCTCCATAGCAAAGGAGAATGGCAACACTACTGTATTGTGACTTTATTACCGAGCACTTTCTTACATAAATGTTCTCGGCCATTCTGCAAGTGTCTCCACCAACCAACAAGCTCACCTGAAAATGATGTTCGAATGTGAACTGATGTTTTTGCCGCCATACAAGGTAGTTATCCAGTGAGGCCGTGGTTTCACACCCCACTGGCTAAAACAGTCATGGGAAAACTTCTCCAAGTCCCACTGATACGTTTCAAACATGTCATCAACACCATTAGCACAAAAGGGCATGACCATTTCTGTGCAGGACTGAAAAGCAAAGCCGGAAAGGAAACAAAGGGAATGTGAGGTGAAAAAGAGACAAATTATGCAAATTTATTCAGCTTCTATGTCGTAGAGCTAGGGTCTGAACCTGCAATCCAGCTTCAGCCTCAACCCACCCTCAACTTCCCTGTCACACAACCCCTTATTTCTCTAGAAAGACATGGTTGAGATGTCACAGAAGTTAGCACTGTTTTTTCTTCCTTCCTTCGTTCCTTCCTTCCTTCATTTCTGCCTTTCTGTCTTTCTTCCTTTTTTTCCTTCATTTCTTTCTTTGTTTCTCTGAAAAAACCCCTCCTTCATGTCTTTAATCATATTTAGCCCTCGAGACAACCCTGGCAGTCTTACTGTGCAGGTCACAGAATGGAGACTCAGAGTCAAGTTAGATTTCCCTTCCTTCATACAGCTTTACAGTGCCTCCTTTTCAGGACTTGTCAAGGTCTATTATAGTGTTATTTTATCTTTCTCATCAGGCTATATTTTACAGTAAAAAAATCACAATTATTTATTTTTATATGTTTGAAACATAAGAGATTATGATCAATGATAGCCATGCATTATATATTTACTGATGATTAAATATAGGAAGAAAGGGAGGAAAGATTGAAGAAGGAGGGAGAGAGTCATGTTGCAACTTCATAGTGGCCAGGCTTGGATGCAAGTTAGGTAGGACAATGACTGGTTTATATGACAGTGCAATAGTAAAGAGCCAACTGAGCTCAGGGAAATTATGATGCTCACCTGATAGCTCCAGCCCACGGAGCCTAGACTGCTGGTGGCTGTTTGTGAAATATTCAGGCATTGCGCTTGGCCTGAATAATTATAATATATATTCAGAGCTTGGAAAATATTCTGCAGTAGCACTGTATCTGATACATTAGGATTTTTCAAGTACTGGCACACTACCTAAGGAAGAGTCAGATATGAATAAAAAATTAGTTATTCTTCGAAGGTAGAAATTGTTCGGCAACACGTTAAGATGTTTATCAATGTTTTATGACAAAATTGAGATATTTCCTCTTCATCTCACTCATTTGCTATTCATGCACTCACCCTAAATAATTTTTAACTTTACACCCCATTCTATAATAGTCTTGCCATTTTCAGTTTTATGGTAATTAGTAACAAAGTCTATTTCTCCATCTTGAATGGTTGATGTAACAGTACACATTCTTAACCAGAGAGCCATCTCTTTAGACCTCTCCTTCCCCCTTGTCTTTAGATAGGTTGTCCAAACTAAAAAGTACTAGGGAAGTCTCAGAGTTCAATTACACCACAGACTAGATAAACTTGACATAAATTTATGGACTATTCCATCTAACAAATACAGTGTTCTTACCACCCATGAAATCTTCTCCTAAAGTACCATCTTCTAGGCTTCAAATTCAATCTTATGGAATATTTAAAATTCTTATATATTTTTATATAAAGATTCTTATACATATTCTTATATATTTCCAGATCATAGCACAGTAAAACTACAAACCACACAAATACACACAGAGAGAACATTATACTTATGGATGACTAGTGGGACTGAAAGAAATTGGAGAGGAAATTTTTTAAAATTCTAGAATCAAATGAAAAAGAAATCACAACTTAACCAGAAACTTTAGGATACAACTAAGGCTGTTCTAAATGGTACTAGTTATGAGTGCTTATATTTTAAAATCAGAAATATCTCCAGATAAATAATTTGATGACATACCTTAAGGTATCAGAAAAAATGAGAAGATTGCAAATCCAAAAGTAGCAAATAGCAAGAAATAGTAAAGACCAGGGCAGAAATTAATGAAATGGAGACTAAAAGAAAAACTCAAAGAATCAATCAAGGGGTTGATTCTTAGAGGAAAAAAAATATAAACCAGATTGATAGGACACCTAACCAAACTAAGCGAAAAAAAAAAAAAGAGGGGGGGTAATAAGGTAACAAAACTGGAGGTGAAAGACGGAGGCTATTACATATGCCAATGACATCCAGAAAGGTTTCACTGAAGAAGAAGGATCTATCCTAAATATGATTAGCACCATCCCATAGGCTGGGGTCTATACTGAATAAAAAAAAGAGAATGAGAGCTTCCTGGTGAAGACGCAGTGTGACCATCTTCAACTGCGCTGCTGTTGTGCCCCCATGATGGACTGCATCCTCTCGAATGTAAGTTGAAATACAGTCCTCCTTACTTGAGTGGAAATACAGTCCTCCTTACTTGAGTGGAAATACAGTCCTCCTTACTTGAGTGGAAATACAGTCCTCCCTACTTGAGTGGAAATACAGTCCTCCTTACTTGAGTGGAAATACAGTCCTCCCTACTTGAGTGGAAATACAGTCCTCCTTACTTGAGTGGAAATACAGTCCTCCTTACTTGAGTGGAAATACAGTCCTCCTTACTTGAGTGGAAATACAGTCCTCTCTACTTGAGTGGAAATACAGTCCTCCCTACTTGAGTTGCTTCTTGTCAGCTACTTAGTCACAAGCTGTAAGACCAACATACCAACATACTTCAAAAGAAGAGATGCAAATGTGTGTGTGTGTGTGTATTTATATGTCACAAGGAAGGATGGAAAAGCAAATACTGAGAGCATGAAAAATAGTCTTCCAGGGAAAGCATGCCTGTTGGTTGTCCAAAATGAAAAGGTCAGCCCTGAAAACATCATGTTTATATATTTGGGAACACACACACAGCAAGTGAAGAAAGGGAGGCCACGAATTTGAGAGAGAGCAAAGAAGGCAATACATGGGAGAAGTTGAAGGGAGGAGAGGAAAAGAGGGAAATGATATATTATAGGCTCAAAAATAAAAAATAGAATAAAAATACTGGAAACGTTAATAGTTGCTTAGTCCTGATGAAGGCATATCAACTTTTATGGAACTATTTTTGCCAGTGTTCTGTGGATTTAAAACTTTCAAACTAAGCTGGTAAAATAAAACAAAACTCTTTCATTTATACTAAAGCAAAGAAATATATAAAAGGGAAGAAAAGAAAAAAGAAAGGAGAGAGAAAGAGAGGTAGAAAGGAAGACAAATGGCCACAAATACTTAAAAAGTGACAATTGAGCTGACACCAAAAATGATATTTATTTTACCTGGTTTTTGTTGGAAATACTGTATATGAAATATACAGAGGAAATAGATGTTTCCTATTAATTACAAGGTTTTAATGAAGAGACTTTTAAAAGTACATGTGAACCTGTGGTGACACAGGTTTGTCATCCAGTGCTGGGGAGGCCTGCCTGGACAACAGAGTGACTTCAAGACCAGGCCATGTCTCAAAACAGGAAGTAGAAAGAGGACCAGCCGTATAGTTCAGCACGTGAACGGTCCCAGGGTGGATCTGTACTGAAGGTGGGAGGTGGGGAGTTGGTACTTTTGAAACCCGGTGCTCACATGACTAATTCTAGTTTCATTTCCAATACTGTACACCATGGAAATACCATCAATTATTTCCTCAAACCTTAACCATGAATTCAGCCAGGCTTTGGTTTTAAAATTAAGAAAGACATTCTTAACAAAAGAATGTTTAAGTTGAGCATATGTAATAAATACTTTTACCATGAAAAGAACTTTAGCATTGTGAAAGATCGAAAAATGAGTGTGGTATGTTTTCACACTGGAAAAAGAACATAAAATTATCATAATTTACTACTCGTGGGTGTCCCCAAATCTAACAATTTGCAGAGTCCGCAGCAGAACTCCGCGCATTTACTTTCATGCTATTGCACAGAGGAAGACAGGGAGCCTGGGGAAGAAGCCTCTTGTCTAGGATCACAGAGAGGTAAGCAGCAGCTCTAGGCCACTCCCTCGCCACCAGCAAGCCAGGAGATTCTCTTGCACGCTGCTGTTTGGCATGTGGATCATCCTTTACGGTAAGTGTGGCATTTAGATGCCTTTAATGGTCCACTGACTCAGAACAGTGACAAAAGCTGCCACTTGTTCAGCTCAGCTAATGTATTACGCAGATCTAGGCATGAAACATATATCACAAAGACGGGACACATTATATATCAAAGTACAGCCCAGAATTTGACACACAGGAGTTATTCCATCAGCACCCCAACTATTGGTCTTATTTCTTATCCCTATAATGCTGTAACTGATGAGATTTATCTCCAGTTCTCGAGTGAGAAAACTGGGGTCAGAAGACAGAAAGCTGACATGCGTAAGATCAAATAATCAGAACGCTGTGGACCCAGGGTTCCCGCCCACAAGCACTAATTTCACAGAGTCTCTAAGTGGAATTTTTCCTGATGCTGAAAGTCAACGCCTGCACATCAAAAAAGAGAGAGAGAGAGAGAGAGAGAGAGAGAGAGAGAGAGAGAAATATTTTATATAAAAAAATAGAAGACACTTTCCCATTACCTTGATAGGCCAAGCAGGCAAGGGCTGTAGAAAGTTGGCTTCATAAGGGTAGTCCACCATGGCCAGGTTCAACCAGGTCTCCGAGATCCATTCTTTTAAATATGAGATGTCCTCAGAAGACAAGGGGCTACAGAGGTGAAGGGCTTTTGTGAGCCATTGGAGACCACCACCTGAAGATAGAAGGGCATTGCTAATCTGCAGATCAACCAATCATGTATTCTCTACTTGGTATTACAGAAAACACAGTTTCTACATGACTTCTCCAAGAAATTTTCCAATCTTCAACAAAATATTTTAGGACAATTAGATAAACTCATAAAATTTACCAAAATTAATATTATTTCCTGGTTTAAGATACTACTGAAATAAATAAGAATACTAAAAAATGCATAAACTACATAAAAATTAAGCAAATAGATACACTTTAATTATTAGAACAGTAGTTTCAACCTTCCTGATGCTGAGACCTTTTAATACAGTTCCTCATATTATGGTGATCCCTAACCATAAAATTATTTTGTTGCTACTTTATAACTGTAATTTTGCTACTGTTATGAATTGTAATACATATATCTGATATGCAAGACATCTGATATATGACCACCAAAAGGGCTGCAACCCACAGATTGAGAACCACTGAATTAGACTATTGAGCACAAGACAGCAAACAAGAAACACACAAAATCCCACACACTATGGAACTCTCATGACTAAGATACCAGAATAAGAACATCAGCCTACGGTTCAAGATGAGATTGACTGTGTAGGTGTGAGGAAGGACTGAGGACAGCAATAGGCTGATATTACTGACACCAAGCGTTCAAGCGTTTGCTTTTAAAATATTATTTATTTATATTTTGATTGGTATGATTCTCTATAGGTAGAGTGTGTGTGTGTGTGTATGTGTGTGTGTGTGTGTGTGTGAACGTGTGGCAGTATCAGATGAGGAAGACTCCTCAGTAGGTAAGGTCCCAGCTATGCAAACATATAAGACCTGAGTTTGAACTCCTATAACCCATATAAAACCCCAGAAGTGGTGGTGTGTGCCTGTAACTCCAGGTTAGGTCGGGAGGGGCAAATATAAGCAGATCCCCGAAGCTCACTGGCCAGCCAGCCTATTCTATGAATGAGCTTCAGATTCAGTGAGAGACTATGTCTCAATAAGAAAAAAAAAAAAGGCAGGGAAAGGACTTGAAGAAAGGCACCAAAAGTGACCTCTGACCTCCACATGCACACACATGCATGCCCACTGAACAGATCCAGCAGTGATCACATACTAACAGGCACATACAAAACAATACACAAACATTTAATACATCATACACACACAGACAGACAGACAATACAACAAAGACACATGACTACAATTTTAAAAAAGTCACAGTGGGGGCTGGAGAGATGGCTCAGAGGTTAAGAACACTGACTGTTCTTTCAGAGGTCCTGAGTTCAATTCCCAGCAACCACATTGTAGCTCACAACCATCTATAATGAGATCTGGTGCCTTCTTCTGGCCTGTAAACATACATGCAGACACTGTGTATATAATAAATAAATCTTCAAAAAAAATTTTAAAAAGTCACAGTGTTAGATTTTTGGTTTTATCCTGGGGTCAGGGTGCGTGTCTGAGAAAAGATTTCTTGGTATAGCCCTGGCTGTCCTGGAACTCGCTCTGTAGGCCAGGCTGGCTTCGAACTTACAGAGATCTGCCTGCCTCTGCCTCCCGAGTGCTGGGATTAAAAGGCCTGCACCGCCACCCAGTGGCCATATGGATTGTTAAAGGGAAAAGAAAAACAGACAAACTGCAAATTCACTCTCTTAATGAAAGCGTACCTGTACTGGAGAGTCGGTTAATGGCACCCCAGGATCTGCGGATGCTCTCTGCACAGTGTGGACCACTTTTCCTAAAATCTTCAGTTACAATCTTCATAAATATACCACAGGGAACCAAATCCTCAAACTGCCAGATAGGGGCAGAAGCGGCAAGAGCTCTTAATGATAGAGGAGACGAGAGGAGAAAGAGAGAAATTAATTTGTCTACTCATTCTTGTTTATTGATTTTGCTTCTTCAAATGCGTGTACCCATGTGTTTGTGTCACATGTGTGCAAGTCCCTGGAGACGAGAGAGGAGGTTAGGTCAGCTGGAACTTGAGTTACAGGCGAGCCACCTGACACAGGTGCGAGGAACCAAATCCATAATACTATTGCTAATGAGAACGTCCATACACCACACAGCATGGAGCTTTACAATCCTCTAATTGTTTCTAGATTGTTAACTGTGTCCAGCATAAATGCACTTACCCAACTACTGAGTGAGGATATTTCATTCTGAACCAGGCTGCGAGCATGCCACCATAAGAGCCCCCGATGGCAATGACAGGTTGATTTCCAGCTCCTGGGATTGTTCTTCTCAAGTGTCTGATTAACTCTGCAAAATCAGCCAGGGCTTGTTCTGACGTCAGGAAATTCAAGTGTTGGGAATCCTGTATATGTGTGTATTTATTCATTTTAAGAACAAAGACAAAGAGACCAGGAATAAATGAGTACATATTGGCAGCCGAGGCACAATGTAGATTCAGAACAGTTTTCATTCCTTGAAATAGATTTCCAGACAATTGAGCTAGAATCCCACATCATCCACATCAAAGTAACCCATGAGAAGTAACTAAGTCTGTGAAAAAACATGGCATATTTTCTAATCGAATGTAATTCTGTTACTTTTAAAAGTTTTTTTTCAAATGCAAAACAGAAAGCAAGACCTAACACACATTTAAACATTTAAGACAATGTCCTTAAAGAGAAGAGACCTCACTATGGCCTACTTGAACATTTAGCCAGTTAGATTCTTCGACCACAGCTCTGATTCTGTTGAGAAATGTAAACTGTAAATATGATACATAGCTATTTTTAAGTTACAGAAATCCTTATTTGTAAACAAGATAATACATTTGAGGAAGATTCATAAAAGGAACCATCCTGGGATGTTCCTGGGCAACAGGAACCGTATCTGTGAACCATACAGAGGCATTGGTCAAGCCCAAAACGTCTCCATTTTCCTAACTGGATGGTGGTCCTCTTGTCTCCAACAGCCAGCGTCCTCCAGAACAAACAGTGATGGTTTAGAATAAGGATATGGGCACCCACAGGGTCTGGAAAGGGAGGTTTCTTGAGCCCTCAGCTTATGTCTCAGGGATGGATGTCAGTAATCTTATGAGGTTTGAAGGATACTTTTGTTTCTAAGTGAAATAAAATTGCAATAAGAGTTGTCACTATGCTGTGTCTGAAACTGTTAAAAATTGCTGCCAAGTCTTCAACCCTAAAATGTAATTGTCCTTCTTGCCTGGAGTCCACCAGTTCTACCCGGACAGAGCCTGGTTGTTTGGTTTACAAACAAACACAGCAACTGTAAAAACAAGTGAAACAACTGCTAACCCAAAGATCTATCAGAAGCCAGGGAGGACGGACGAAAGGACTTCAGAGCTCCAGTCTAATGCCAGACACAGGGCAGAGAGCAGGTGTGAGCCGGCAGCGTAACTGAGGAAAGCCCGGGCCCAGGTCCGAGCTCCTGTGCATGGAAATCACCACAGCCATCCAGACAGTGGAGAATACTGGGGACACTGACAGACATGTGTCCCTCCCCTTCTCCAGCCCCTTCACCCAGTTTCACCTCAGAGAGCACCTTCAGCAGGACCGCTGGCCATGGGGGAAGTGAGCCCACCCTATGTGACTCCTGAAGGAGCTTAAGTGCTACCCTATCACCTCCCTGGCAAGGCAGCCCTGGCTTGGCCCTACCCTGCAAACGTCACCATTTCAAACATCACAGCACAATTCACAAGCTTGTTCATCAAATAGCACTCAAAGATGTTATTTGCTCAAGGCCTTGTTGAGGTTGTAGAAATGAAACATTTAGCAATAAATGTCATGGAATACAAAACTAAACTTAATATGTGGCTGTTATAATTTTATTTCAAGTCTTGACATATTTAAACTATCTAAGATATATTCCAATATAAACTAAATCCTGCGGACAACTGAGAAGAGGATCCTGAGTCAAAATAAATTCTCTCCTCTTTACCAGAAAAACGATATATTCACCACAGCACCAGCGAGAACTAGCTCAGCTGCTGATCACAGACAGCTATAAAGCTGGAAGGGAAACAAAGTGTCCCTGGAAGACAATGATCCCCAAGTAAACAAAAACCCACTCAGCAAGTTCCATGATGATTTAGCTCTCTGTGCAGTTCCATTTTCCTCTGCAAGATGAAGAAGTGCCAAACTCGGAAGGCTAACAGGCATTATTTAAATGCATCTATAAACTTTTCACATGCCTTTCTTTTAAAGATATAACCTAATCTACTACTTTGGACTTGGGCTACACTTAATGACTTGGTTCTAGTGAACAAAATATGGTCGATGTGATGAGTCTAATGACTTAGCAGGTCATTAGAAGTCACTTCAGCGTTCACCTTGGTTTGCAGTGTTGAGAGAAGCTACCAACTACTTCACAACAGTCTCACACAGGACACTGGGCAGTGCAGGTGGTGAGGGTGTCCACAGCAAGTCAGCACTCCTCTGATGACGTGCTATGAGTGGATACAAGCCTTCAGGTGGCCACCACTTTGTCTGACATTTAGCCTAGAGAGACCTTGAAGCAGAACCTCCCAACTAAGCTCTTCCTCACAGTAATGAGTGTTTTCTGCCATTCTGGTGTGTTTGCTCATACTTGTATTGAAATAAAAGACAAAGCAAGAGGAGTATGAGTTCAAGACCAGCCTGCATTATATCACTAGACCCTATCTCTAAACGATCAAGCGCAAATCATAAACTTACTACTCTTTTAGGTCAGGATGCTTCATTTATCTGGCACTAGATAACGGATACGGCTGTATAGCTTTGTTGGATTTATCTATTTGGCCTTCATTCTAGTTCTCACTATCTGACACCTTCAGCCCATTAGCAATATTACTGTGTCCCAGTCCCGGCATTCCTTATCTCGGGCATACTTCACCTACTCCATTAACCTGAACCCTCATCCAAAATGTATGCTGACCCTTCACCTCCTCTCTCTGTTATACTTCACTTCCATTTTATATGGTACTATATATAGTTGAGTGCAGCTGTTTTCAATTCTCATATGGTAGGTATAACATCTCTTATGCTATTAACAACATTCATGAGCACAGAAAAAGGAAAAAGGTACACCAAGAACAAGTACAGGTCCACTGCTAATAGAGTCGTGATTGTAGCTAGCTACGGGCACCACGACTCTACTGTGTCCCCGTGTTTTGGGGGCCTGCTCACTCCCCTAGCCACACGTGTATGTAAAATACTAAAGAACAAAATTGGTCATCCAGCGCAGCACGTTACAACACAGCACTCTGCCACTGACAACACAGCACTCTGCCACTGACTTAGAGCACGTGTGCATTGTGAGCTCATTTTCTACTCACTTCACTTACCACCACGCAAACTCAGTCAACTATAAAAACAAAATGTTAAACACTCCTTTCAAAACAGCCTAAAATGTAGCGATTCCCCAATTATTTTAGATGACAATTTACACCAGGATGGTTTCTCCCTATCAAATGAGATCAAAGACATCAGGTACCATGCAAACATTTAAAGACAACATTGTCATATTTTATTGGGAGCTGTGAACCCCCAGATCCTGAATTTCTTGTAAACAACTTGTTTTCCCCGATCTGAGTGCCTACAACTGCTCTGAGCACGAGACCCTCAGGAGTTCCTGATGGCAGGGGAATGGTTTCTGGTGCGTTTGGCTGGGACGTGGCTATCACTATATAAGCTACCCCTGGACACAATAAAGGGGGCATTCCTGTTTCAAGGATGACTCATGTCTCTGTCTGTGAGTCTTTGTGTGTTTCGATCTCCAGCCCCTTGCCCGGTTCACAAACTGTACAGTGGCGCATAGAGCACGGACGGACATGGTGTGCCGCAATATTTTAATGCAATTTGGAAAAACGTCATCAGTACAGAAGGTCCTTGGTTAATAGGATGCTAATTTTACAAAACTGAGGTTCCTAATATTCCTATTATTAGTAATAGTGGAAGTGAGAAATTACTATAGTTAGAAGGACAAGGGTAAAATAAAGTCATTCACTGGAGGGGAAAGTATCCTGGTTCATTAAGTTTGCAGCCTGCCAAAGGCCAAGAGTTCTCATTAGAAAGAAAGAGCTAATAGGAACACCAGGGGTAGCATCACCTCATAGAACTCATTTATATACTGACTACATGTTACTGAAAAATACTTTTCATCTATTTTCATATCTTTTATTCCTGAGACAGGAACAGAAACTTAGCACCTACTTTATGGAACAGAATTGTTTACTGACACTATTAAAATAAAGAAAATTCCCTGCACTGTGTGTAGCAAAAGAGTAAGACTGACCTAGCTGAAGCCGGCCTGGACGACTGAACTTTAACTGGGGCTGGAGATGCACCTTGATGGTATGAACCATTACATGGTAGGCCTGCTCAGGTCCCCAAAACCACAGACAAGGCAAAACAAACAAGAAAAAACTGATAGGGAGCTGGAGAGATAACTCAGCAGTTAAGAGCACCTATTGCTCTAGCAGAGGACCTGGGTTTGGCTCCCGGCACCCACACTGCGGCTCACGACCGTGCATAAGTGCAGTGCCAGGGGATGCAGTGCCCTCTTCTGAGCTTCTCGGGCACCCGCGCTCCCACATGGTGCGCAGACAAATGCAGGCGAAGCAGTCAGCTACATAGAATAATTCTGAGTTTTTTAGAATAAAATATGACAGAAATTACACCATGGCTTTAAAGGCCCTGGAGGAGGACTAAGAACAGAGCTTGGTGGGAGTGTTCGCTCTGCACACTGCCTTGGGTTTGATCCTCAGCACAAAAAGGAAGAAAGAAAGAAAAACTTTCATTTCACCTAAATTGTCCATATCAAGGAAGGGTAAAGGACAATTAATGAGTTTCCAGGAAGTTCAAGTTAAAGTGATCTCACACTCTGTGAGCAAACATGCTCCAAACTTAAACAAATCACTACCCAAAAGGAAGCCCCAAAGCTTTGACTTTCACAGAAAAATGTGTACGTACCTTGAAAGAGTCCTCACCGAAGGGCAGGGATTCCCCATAGTACCGATGTTCAGCAAAAACCAGCATCGCTTTCAGTTCCTCAGCCACTTCCCACATGAACCCCTGGAAGAGCCACAAATTTACAAGGAAAACAAGGCCATGAGCCACTGCCTCGAACCTTTGAAAGCAATGTGAAATAGATGTTAAATCAGATCAGAAAGGGCCCAGAAAAACTGTGCAGTTTACGGGTGTTCCACAGAAAAATCCACAATAGTTGCATCAGATTGTACTACAGTGGAGGAAATCAGACCAGATTATTCATGTACTAGTCGCTTCACGTCTCCTTATCCTGACCCTCTGACCCTGAGTCAATACTGTATGTCAGTCTTGGAACCACACTATGTCAATATTCTAGGAAGGAGGTAAAGATACCTAAGCTGCCCCCCAAAGACATACACAGACAACATAAAGGAATTAGCAGAAAAATAGGCATATTAAACTCGCTGGGGATTTTAGTCATATATGTTAGGAAACTAGCTGTCATCAGCTGTTAACTCCTGCTTCCAATGTGTCCGACACTGTTCTAACCACTATGTGTAATATTCACCTAATTAGTGCAATAAACAGGGATCAGGCAGTGTGGTTTTACAGGCACGGACACTGAGACGCAAGGCTCAGTGTTCACACAGGCGGCAGAGCCAAGATGAAATGCAGGCTGTCATGCAGAGCAGTCACCCGGGGCCACTGGACTTGCTTACGTCCCCACACTCATGGCTTCTCATCATTTGCTGCCTCTTTCCCTTTGACTGGATGGTGCCCTCTGGATTCTTCCTAAGAAAGCGTGCCAGGCAGACAGCATCAACTGACTAGATGTTTAGCGTGGATTAAAGCCATGTCATTCCTGATGCTGCTGGAGTTTAATAAGTTACTATTTCCTAACAAGGTATAGGAATCTCAAAATGGCTTTGGTTGTTTGGAGCAGTCTCTAAGGGATTAGAAGAGCTATTTGTGATGATAATGGATATGTTGGCCTGATACCTGTGGTTTTCAAGACCCTGCTTCTCTTTTGCAGAGCTGCTCACTCCTGCCACACCCAGCTCAGGCACAACCAGCTCAGGCACACCCTCCTCTGCACACTCAGCTCATGCACACCCTCCTCTGCACGCCCCAGCCCAGCAGAGCTGTCCATCTCTCCTCAACACAGAGGGCTGCAAGAACCCCTCTACTTGCTGCAACAGGAACTCACAAGTCCGTCTTACACCACCAGGCTGTGAATGTCTGAAGAGTGGAAACAGACCTCTGTGGAGCTGACCTCGGGTTTCGGCAGGAAGCAGCTTAACTGAACCGATGCCTGGTGCAATCAGCGATTATTTGCTTGTACCTATTTCGGGACTATTTTTACCTTTCAAGAGAGGTCTGCGTCATGCGTCAACAATCTGTACCAGCGAGCTCCTTAATCTTATTTATTATTTAGTCTTCACAGCTCTAGGCTGGGCATTCTTACTGTAACCCCTGAGCAAGAGAGGGGAAGCTGGAGCTTGCTCAAGTGAGACAGCAAAGCGGCAGAACTGAAACCTCGCCAGCCTGCTTCAAGTCTCTACTGCTTCTCCGAAACTCAGTGTCCAGAAGCGAATGTGAATTGAAATGCTTTAGTCTGTAGGAAGATATCAAGGACTGGGGAGGTCTAGGATCTGTTTCTGATGCTTATCCAGGACTGTTCCTCTCCTACATGGCTCTTCCTTTCCACTTGTCTGAGGACACGGATACCCAGCAAGCGCTCAGCGGGGTTATGGAGCCTGAGGAGCACTGGAGTCTGAAGACTGAACATCTCTTTGCCTGTATTAAAACACAGAGGAACTGGGCAGGGGAAGTTGCCTGTGGGTTTGGTAGAGAAGAATAGCTAAAAGCAAATTAAAACCCAGTAGAGGGACGGAGCTGGAGAGTTGGCTCAGTGGTTAAGAGATTTGCCTGCTCTTCCAAAGGTTCAATTCCCAGCAACCACCTGTGCTCACAACCATCTGTAAGGAGATTTGGTGCCCTCTTCTGGCCTGCAGGGATACATGCAGGCAGAACACTGAATACATTAGATAGATAGATAGATAGATAGATAGATAGATAGATAGATAGATAGATAGATATAGATAGATCTTTAAAAAAGTAGAGCGAACTCTACTAAATGAAACTAAAGGAAAATGCGGTTACTTTGCCTCTGCCCTCCCAACATGAGAGTCAAACTTATATATGTTTTCCTTGTTGGGAAATATTATTTTCAGGAGTGTGACTTTTGTTTACGCTGCATTTGTTTAACTCTGTGAAGCTGTGTTACCCTGCCTGTCTAAAACACCTGATGGTCCTAATAAAGAGCTGAACATCAATAGCAAGGCAGGAGCAAGGATGGGCAGGGCTGGTAGGCAGAGAGGATAAATAGAAAGAGAAATGAGGAAGGAGAGCGAGAGAACAAGGAGAAGGGACCAGCCACCCGGCTACACAGCCAGCCGTGGAGAAAGAAGCAAAGAAAGATATACCAAAATAGAGAAAGATAAAAGCCCAGAGGCAAAGGTAGATGGGATAATTTAAGATAAGACAAGCTGGCCAGAAACAAACCAAGCAAAGGCCGGGCATTCATAACTAAAACTAAGCCTCTGTATATGGTTTATTTGGGAGCTGGGTAGTGGGCCCCTCAAAAAGTCAAAAGAGTGAAAGAACAACCAACAACATTTCCTTATTTACATTGGGTTTGTTTCAGTCTTACTCACTAATTGATAAGTCTTTATTGAACATCTACTATAAATACAGCACAGTTCTTCACTTTAAAAATACAATATTAGTTAAACAAAAATTCCTACCCTTACATTTACCTTCTATATGCCATGATCCTACTATATACAATAATGTTCCCATACCTGCTAGCCTTATAATTAAATTTCCCCAAAACAGTGGTTTTGTCTATCTGTCTGTCAGTCTAGCCTTGAACTCTATGGCAGCACAGGTTGGCTCTGAATTCCTAGCTGATGACCCTGTCTCCCTGACATTTTCCATCTTTCTATTACGATGGAATTTATTTTGTATTACATTTATTTACTTATTTGGGGGAGGGCACATGCCATATCACAGAGGAGGACATCAGAGAAGAACGTGCAGGCATTGGTCTTCCCCTTCTATCATGGGCTCTCTGGGACGAAGTCAGGTCGTGAGCCTTTGCCAGCTGAGCCACCTTGCCCACTCTCTTGGTCATGTCTACTGCTAACCGTTTTCCCCAGAAACTACGTTTCAGCAGAAGAATCTCACTCGTGTGTACATACCGTATTATTGCAAAACCAGGTGATGTCCCCTTCATTCCCAGTGTACAACAGTATTGACCCGCCGTTTGTCTGCCAGTGTTGATCAGCTATTAGGTACCGCTGTTTAAAAGTTCTCGTGTCGGAGAATCCAAAGTGGTCGACCTATGATGGAAACAAAGCAGGTGAGACAGATGTCAAGGAAAAGTAATTCGAATTAACATGCAGGCGACTCATCCTTCCGCTGAAATCAACCTATACAAAAAAAACAATCAAAAGAAAATTCAAAGTTCACTTGCTCTTATTAATACTAAGTCATTTTGAAATTACTGTGCTTATGTACTAAGATAAAACAGTATTTGTTATGGTGGTCAAGATTTTCAGTTAAAAGAAAAGATATAATTACAAAATCAAGTAGTTGCTTAAAAACATAATGTCAAAATTATAAATTTTTAATTATTTGCTTTATCTGATTAATATCAATGGAAAAATTAAAACTGTATATACTGTTATACTATATATAGTGCTACAACATAATCTGAAATATATATATATATATATTTTAGAGTGGATAAACTGAACTTAAGTGTCACTTTTCATATTTACCTTTTTAGTATGGTGAGGACATAATCAATGTCTCAATACTTTTCAAATCGTCAACACATCATATTAGTTTTCGAAATGCCTTACTATCTGAATTTTTGTTATTCAAACTTTTAATATAAAAGTCAAGGACTAATTAAACCACCGAAAAGATCTGTGAACTGAAGATACCAATACTAACAGATATTCTAAATGTTGGGGTTTGATGTGTAATACAGCTTCTAAGAAAAGGAGCTAATAAAGGAACTAAGGCTTGTTACCAAAGCGACTGATGGACATCCGGGACAGAGAAATTACAAGGCAGGTCTATGCATCCTACTGCACAATGGCTCAAAGACATGCTTACCAACAACGGAGTTGAATTAATTGATGAAGGAGCCAGAGACAAGGAGCCATTTATTATTGGCTCACATTCTAATAAGCTTAGCATAAAACAAATTGACCACAAGAGAATAAAGGTTGTAATTGATTGAAACATTCAATTCATGAAATCAATAGTATATGTGCTGGGTGCTTTCATGTGTCAACTGGCTGCAAGCTAGAGTCTTCAGGGGAAGGAGCCTCAGCTGAGGAAATGCTTCCTTGGGATTCAACTGTAAATTTTCACATTTAGTGATCAATGAGGGGGGCATCCCATTGTGGGTGGTGCTATCTCTGGGCTGCTGGTCCTGGGTTCTATAAGAAAGCAGACTGAGCAAGACAGGGGAAGCAAACCAGTAAGCAGCTCCCTTCCATGGCCTCTGCATCAGCTCCTGCTTCCAGGATCCTGCCCTGTTTGAGTTCCTGTCCTGACTTCCTTCAGTGATGAACAGCAATGCAGAAGTATAAGCCTAATAAGCCCTTCCTCCCCAACTTGCTCTTTGGTCCTGATGTCTCATCGCAGCAATAGAAACCCTAACTAAAACAGCATATAAGAAAACAATTTTAAGCTGGGCAGCGATGGCACACCCCTTTAAAACACCAGCACTCGGGAGGCAGAGGCAGGTGGCTCTCTGGGAGTTCAAAACCAGCCTGGTCTACAAAGCAAGTTCCAGGACAGGCTCTAAAGCTACACAGAGAAACCCTATCTTGAAGCCCCCCACCAAAAGAAAAGAAAGAAAAGAAAAAAATTTATACAAGAAAAAAGTTCACTTGCTGACATTTAAGGCGTCCATTGGGCCACCATAAATTAATTCCTTACTTTGAAACTGAAAATTTGTGGTTAAAAATTCCATAGTAAAGCTGCCTTTCAGATAGAATTGTCCTTCAGGGTGCCAAACTGTCCCAACTGACGATGAAGAAGAGCTATTAATTAAAAATTAATGCAGAAAGATGACTTGTTAGAGACATGATAGTTCTGCACAGTTACTGATTCAGGCAAGAGTTATTAATGGCATTTAAAAACACCAGAAAACTAATTTTCATACGTGTAACAATGGTATCAGAAACAACATTCTTGTCACCGGGGCTATCTATCATCACCTTAATCTAATGATCAATATTGACATCACGGGTGGCCAGACAGGCAGGGCATCTATGCCTTCTCATGCAGACAACATAAAATATATAGCATGTATGATTCATTCTTGTCAAAAGCTTCCATTTTATCTTAATCCTGACTTCAGATTTACTCCAAAAGAGAATATACAGAGGGTGGCAGAGGAAATTGAAGTCACTTAAAGGCAATTGGGCAAATCTGAGTGTGGGACATTTTACAGGGCAATGGATAGCCAGAGGACTGCTTTAGAAAAGAAAAGGCCCCTACCCTGGAACATGCGAACCAGCTGCGGCTAGGATTACAGCAATACCCACCCCGGAAAGGTGGCCCCCAACAGTGGTGGATCCCCACAAGGGTCAAAGAGTAAAACATGACCAACAGCCGAACTTTGGGTATATCTTTAAGGTTTTATTTTTTTGCCTTTTGAAATTGTGAGCTACCACTGAATTAAGATGGTAACATTCACACACAACTACAAGAAAGAGCTGTACAAGAGCTTTTAGGATGGTGGAGGCTGAATACCTCCGTGACTTGAGGGGACAATATTAAGGATGTTGTGCCACGTCTGAAGCACACTAATCCTAAGAGGGAATACTCAAGATGGGCAAGAGATAACGAGTTACAAGAATTATTCTTACAGTCCCAACAATTCCCTTCTTTCCCTTAAGTAATATATTAAGAAATATGCTATGAAATGTGCTTTTCACAACATGACTTTCTGGCGTCCTCCTGGCTCCTTCCCTCCATCAGGAACATCAGCTGCAGCTTTGAGACTGTTTCTAGTACCCAGTGGTCACAGGCACACGGTACAGTGCGCCCTCTGCCGTCCAGACTGAGACCCACAGGTCTCTTTCCAAGGCCTACAGTGGGGACTTGAGAAATCACAGCGTGAAAGGGCTGCAGAAGCAATGGGACCTGCCCTGCTCTAAGCAAGCTGAGCTCAAAGAGCTCAAATGCTGTGCCCGGGGTCAACGGAGGTGGAACTTCGAACCGTTTCTACCATTTGCCTTAACAAAAGGAGGTTGTATGCCGTGAAAGCCTCACAGGCATGACCTGAAAAAGGAAGCACATCTCTGGTCACACACGGCAGCTCTTTCTAAAATACAGTAAAAAAGAAAAATTCAAGAGATGCTTCCACCGTGTGGAAATGTGGAAAGGATCTGCAAGCAGGGAAGGCAAGAGGGAATGAGGACTTCCTCTAAATAAGATCTGTGGTGCAACAATGCATGTTTGCATTTTTAAATTGCTCAAGAGTAAAGCATCCTTCCAGAAATATATTAAATCTACTAAGCACAGTTGGGTGACAATTTGGGAGCAGTGAGGATGGAAAAGACACAGAGCACCTGTTTCCTGCTATCGATCACCTGGCCATCTCTAATCAACCGTGGATGTTTTCATAAAATTTTATTATAGGATGACGAGCCTCAGAGAGGTCACAAAATTTCTAAATAACACAATTCTTTTTTCGTGCTCTGACAAACACTGCTTCCTAAGATCTTTGTGTTTTTTTCGTAACACTCAGTTAGCTATAGGCAGGGCTGACAACAAGCTTCAGCCCTCACCAGGAGCCACTCAAGAATCCTCCTCTAAATCTGTGGATACAACCAGAAGCCATTTGCTAAGTTACATCACAAAAGTACAAGGAATGTTGGTTCTTCTGCTGACCTTGATGATAATCATTGCTACAGTGCTATATTTAACTAAACTAGGTCAACTGATTTTTTTTAAGAAAAAAAATCAAACTCTTTCTCCATGACCTTTCATTTTAGGAACTCGCCATATGGTGGTTTTATTTAGGAACTCAGACATGCAATAGTAGCTAGCAGAAATTTTGTTAAAGATATTAGAAGATATCCTCAGAGATAAATATGACAAAAAAGAAAAACCAGACTCGCTTCCAATGAGTCAATAGGCCTTGAGGGAGGGCTCTCTTCTGTGCAACCCTAATCCAGAATATGGAAATGAAGACCTTTTCTCTCCACTTAGATGTGTGTGTTGTGGGTAGGTTAGAGATCATAGCATTATTCTGTTAGCTTCTAAAACGGGGTGTGACAATGTTCCCAAGCACATTTGATTCCTGAAGGGAAGGACATCTTCAAATAGAAAGGGCACAAGTTATCAAAGAAGGAGCCAAACCTAAGAATGGCCAGGAAATACAGACAGGCCCTGTGGCCGTACCTGGAGAAACCTGTGTATCTGGGGTCAGTCCTGAACTGCAAGCACTGGCATTCCCAGAGCTAGACCAAGAATGGAGAGCAATGCCATGTCTTGTGGATGACATTATTGTTGGATACGACTCTATTTAGTTCCACTTTATTATGTCAATGCTTTCAAAACCTGGTTAAACACTCTACATTTATTTGTCTCTACAGCAGGAAGTCAGGAAGCGCTGGAAACTGAATGTAGCTGAATTCAGGGGCAACAGTTTTCCTGGATGGCAATGAGACAGCAGAGAGATGATGGCAAGAGGAAGATGAATCTTACAAACAGGAATTATTCCTCCCTCCACCTCACTGCTAATCCCCCGAGGTCCTGCTTCCACCCTTTGTTTTGGTGTCGGGGTAAAGGCTTAATGCATGAGCCGAGCAGTGGTGGCGCACACCTTTAATCCCAGCACTCTGGAGGCAGAGGCAAGCGAATCTCTGTGAGTTCGAGGCCAGCCTGGTCTACAAGAGCTAGTTCCAGGACAGGAACCAAAAGCTACGGAGAAACCCTGTCTCGAAAAATTCAAAAAAAAAAAAAAAAAAAGACTTAATGCATGCTTAGCACACACACACACTACAAAATCCTGTATCCTAGAGATCACAAGGATGGATGGGGGTTACTTCCTCAGCTCTTCTTCAAATGCAACAACAGCCTATTCTTTTTCAAAATAAATTGAGATTTATCTTAGGTGTATGAGTATTTATCTGAATGTATGCCTGTATACCATGTGAGTGCAGTAACCAGGGATGTCAGAAGACTCCCGGGACTGGACTTTTAGATCATTGAGTCCTGAGGAACCATGCTTTGCTAGCAGTAAAATTTTGTCTAAAAAACATTAAACTATGAAATTTCCTTTTATTTATTCTTTAACTGGCAAGGCCATTTTTTTATTTCAATGTTTTTACTTTTTTGTGTGTCTGAGAAAGACAAGTCCCACTACATATCCCAGGCTAGTCTCAAACTCATGGTCCTGTTTCTCTGCCTCTTGACTGCTGGAATTATGAGCAGCCGTGACACTCACTTTTAGTTTTTCATAGATGTTATATTCTGGTATCCAATATCAGAGAAAATATGAGAAGTTATTATAAATTTAACAGTGTTGTAAGTAGCATCTACTTATGGTTGAGGAAAGTGTATTTTCCTGTTTGGTAGGACTACAGATTCAATCGCTCCCCAATAACTCTGAAGAGCCCAGTAACTTTCCTTTAACCAGAAGCCCAATCATTTTCCAATTTGTCAAAATGTTATGAAATTAGATACTTCATGCTCAACTGCTAAAACAGGTGGAGACTGCCTATTCTTAGAATGCCTCAGATATTCCTCCGCACCCCCGTGCGTGTGCGTGTGTGTGTGTGATTACACAATGGGTAATGGTTTCATTTAAAGATTCTGTGCTCTAGAGGAACACAACATGATTGATAACCCACAGGCCTCAGGGAGCTTTGTATCACTACAGCTCTCAAATGAAAATATCACTGTACTGATTAGACACACAGTAATGTAGGGAGAGCCCAGTAAGTTTAAACTAGATCATGCATACAGGACAAGATAGAAACTTAGACCTCTCTTAAGTAAGGAACTACATGTTGCAAGTATGCCAACTCTTTTCCATCTCCTCCGCTCTGGTCTTCCTCCTCCTGTTGCTTTTTCTTCTATTTTTAAAGACAAAGTTTCTCTCACTCTGCAACCCAGTTGGCCAAAAGCTTGAGAACATCTTGTCCCAGTCTCCTGACTGCTAGGATTACAGACACCATGATGCCCAGCCTAAGTTGTTCTTGCCTTTCTTAAACACATATTCATATCACTGGAATCTGGCAATTGGTCCCTTTTGTCTCTCATGTTTGTTTGCTCTGTCACTTACACTGGTCTGCTACTCACTATGTACCCCAGGTGGCCTATGAACTCAGAGGTCCTCCTCAGTGTTGGGATAAAAAGGTGTGCCACCATAGTTGGCTCTGTTTCCCCTCACTTTAATGACAGAGGTCAAAACGTTGGAAGTCAGGATAGTGGTTATCATTGCAAGGGGCAAGTGACTCAAAAGAGAATTAAGTAGTTCCAGAATTAGAATGAGACATGTTTCCATGGTAAATAAAATAAACTCATAAATAGATTTTTAAAAATTCAGAATTAAGGACTGGAGAGATGGCTGAATGGTTAAGAGTATTTGCTGCTCTTTTAAAGGACCCAAGTTCAATTCCCAGTACCGACATGTTGGCCCACAACCCCCCCCCCCATAACTCTAGTTCTAGCATATGTGACATAATCTTCTGATATCCACGGACACCAGGCACACATATGGCACACATACATCCATGTAGGCACTGCGCTCACACACAGTCAAAAAATCAAAAAATAAATCCTTAAAATTCTTCAAAATCTCATGAAATCATACAGCATTACATCTTTCTTTCATGTAAAATATTTATTTTTGGAAATGGTTCAATCAATGCTCACTAAACAACAACCTGAAGGAAAGAACTTAGTAAGACCCTATTGAGAACTTGGCAAAGGTGACAGAGGTGCTAACAAACACACCATAACAAGGTCGAGTCCTGTGTCTGGAATGTTGGGAGAATTCAGAGGCAGAGATACTATGCTGCCCAACGAACCATGGGACGCAGAGTGTAGGAGAGTAACCTGCATGCTGAAGCTTGAAGCCTGACCAGAATGCTCTTGGGTATAGACGAGGAACGCAAGCAAAGAGAACAACATGTATAAATCCTGTGGGCTTCACAGAGCACGCTCCAAGTAAAAAGCTGTTGGTGGCAAGAAGGATATGGTTTTGTGAGGGGAAGAAGTAGGAGATGAGATTAGATTCTTCAAGCCAACGTCAGATTTAGATAAAAATCTCCCCACAAAGAGAAACAGCTGAAATCTGAGATTGTCTCTCAAACAAGCAGTGAGTGAAATAAGATCGCTGGAACAGAACTTGAGACAGGGACTTTTTCTTCTTTGCCAAGTCATCAGTGGTTGGAATCATACCCGCATATAGTAGGTTCGTGGATACATATGGAATACATTATGTGCCTTGGCTCTGCAGTTCTATGAAGAGAGCCAGCCCTAGGTTCATGGATACATTGGGAATACACGAATACATCATGTACCTTGACTCTGTAACTACTGTGAGAAGAGAGCCAATCCAACTTCAAGAACATGACTCAAAACAATGAAATGGAGTGCTTGATTCTCAAGATCAAATTTGTGCAGACAGGTTCACTACATTTGCCCAATGGCTAGATACACTAGGTTGAGATTTTCTATAGAGAGGCTATGATAGAGGATGGGCAAAACAGTCACTATCAATCCTGACCTCCATGCAGCAGGAAATACTCAAGCTGCAGGTCTGCGCTATCACAGACAAATGCAGGCACTATCTGCTTGCTAGAAACAGGAACTTAACTAGACTTGTCTGTCCAATGCTAAGACACCAGTAAACTTAACAATGCCTGATATGGATACGATCAGTGAGTGTGTAGAAGAGGAATTCTTGCATTTACTGCAAGAACATTCCATTTTGAAGAGTAAACTTCTTGCCAGGACAAATCGACACAACATACAAGCATTTCAAAAACAGCCCATAAATAGTCTATGATACCATATCTCAGACAAGTACTTATATTTATAATATCCTGTTTTATTAAATATAAAATGACATAATACTAATGTTCTTCCTTTATAATCTCTTGTTCTAAAGGTTACTAATTATGCAAAATATTCTCCTGATACCATTGTTATAATTATGCACCAGGCCTTATCCCAGAAATGGAGACTAGAATCTACTGTAATGAAAACGGATGAAGACTCTCCCCTCTAACACCAAAACCAACCACACATCTTGCATAGAGGTAAGATTCCTGCAATTTACAATCCATTCTGATAATCTACTACTTAAGGCGTGGGCCTGTACTGACTTCCCAAATCTTCATTAAAACTGTTTCTAAATTCTTCAAAACCCTATGTGCACTCCAGTTTAATTAATATCCCCTTACAAATATAGTGGCCAAGATTAAGTTCTTTAGTGGTATATTATTAAATAAGGCTTGCCTGAAGATCAGAAAGCAAAGCAGCCATACTAGTTACCCACTAAGGCCAGGGAGTGGTGACACACATCTTTAATCCCAGGACTTGGGGGACAGAGGCAGACAGAGCTCTGTGAGTTCAAGGCCACCTAGGGCTACCCAAGATTGAACTATCTAAAAGAGAAACAGAGATCACACAAAGATGATCCCAGCACTTGGGATCACATGCCTTTAATCCCAGCAGTAGGGAGGTGGAGACAGGAGTGATATGGCTGGGTGGAGACAGGAATATAAAGGGGAGGAGACAGAAACTGTAGAGTGTGGAGTCTGAGGATTTATGGAGACAGAATCTCACCCTTTCAGTCTGGAGATTTAGTAGAGGTAAAAGGTCTCTCTAGTGTCTTGGCTGCTTTACTTTTCTGATCTTCAGGTTGGATCCCAATATCTGTTTCTGGGTTTTTATTACCTGTGCTATGAATAGTATAATTGTATTATTTGGGGAAATGAATAATAGGGATCATTTGGCTGTCAGTAGCTCTCAACCTATTGGCCACAACCTCTATGGGGGTCGACCAACCCTTTCACAGAGGTTGCCTAAGACAATCAGAAATATCTGTTGTTTATATTATGATCATAACAGTAGCAAAATTACAGTTAGGAACTAGCAATGAAAATAATTTTATGGTTGGGGGTCACCACAACATGAGGAACTGTATTAAAGGGTCACAGGATTAGGAAGGCTAAGAACCACTGGGTTAAGTGAGATATATCAGACTCAGGTAAATGTAAATGTTACTTGCTTTTTGTCATACACACAACCTAGTTTTCATATATGTGGGGGGGATCATTTTAGTGAAAGAGGGGGATTTAAAGAGAATGGAGAACGAGAGAAGGCGATGTGGACAAAAAAACAAGTATTGCCTGTTTTCTCTGAAATACAGAGTCTAGATTCAAATATCTATATAGATAGGTGAAGATATTTTACATGACAGCAGGAGGGAAAGTGAATGTGGCAGGAAGGGGACCAGTACAGTATATACTTTATTTCAGTATGGCAACTAACAAAATCAAGATGGGGACTGGGGAGCAAGCACCATGCTTCCCAGGAAATTGCTCTACCACTGACCTTTATCCTCAACCGAGAAACTGCATGCGTTAAGGAAGAACATGCAAGAACAATACTTTCTCATGAAGCTAAAATATGAATCATCCTTGCCCTGGGAGAATCCTCTGCAAATCAAACTTGTGACACACAGTAATTTAGAAAACACGCAAGGCTTTCCTTGTAGATGATTGTACTAAAAAGACTATTTTGTTACACTGAAAAGTGCATGACTTTTAAAGGATATGGGGGAGGGGGGAATTTTACCAAGTCCCCACATGAGCAGTGTCCGCCAAAGGAAGCAACTAAAGAAAGCAATCCTAAGTTCCTTTCCTCCCGGGGAACTCCAACATCCAATTTTCAATACTGATTCACTATAAAATGACCTCCAGGGACTTCTTATCATCGTCTTAAAAATACACTCTACAGACTACGTATTGTTTTGGAGCACTGTAAAAAAGATAAAGGAAGGGCAGAGGACATCCTCAGCTAAACCAAAACTTAGAACAATCACAGCAAGTTCAAAAGAGACCCTGTGGCTTCCTTTGATGACTTTCAGGTGTGCTGGCACTACACCAACATCTTTGATGACAACTGCCCAGAGTTAATAGGATGTACAAACAAATGGCCATCACTGGCTAAACACACTGACAGGACACGTGTTTCTTGAGTCACCGCCATGGGGCAATCAGCAGAAATGTGCGGGTGAACAAGATGCACACGGTCTTGTGTTCACGGTGCTTAGTGTCTGGCGGCAGATCACAGGAAAGGTGAGCACGCCATCAAATCCACAGCTTTCTTCTGACAGAGCATCACAGAGGTCAGTCAAAAAAGGGATAGGATAGCCTAGCATCAAAGCCCTGGGTTTGAGCCTCAGCACCCAAATAAAACAAAGCAAGCATGCCTTACAACTCTGCTAGTACAAACTCCAAGAGAGAAAAAACGAAGTGGCACATTCAGAGGTAAGCTGACTAAGGTACAATAATTAGTCTGTCATTTATACTTAATAAAGCATCCCCTCCCTTGAAAACTACAGTGCTGGCACCCCGCCATGAGATGGCAATCATCATCATTTGCCAGTGAGATTTTCCTCCATGCCTCATCATTGGAGCTCATCATTGTGGAATGACCACTTTTAGTCATCCTCAGAATAGATGAGATTCTGCTCTCCTCTCTCCACATGCAAGTCAAAAAACTTCAATAAGCCCTGCAGGTAAACAAGCATGTGAACACCGAGGGAGAGCAAGAAAGAGAAATCAAGAGCCTGAGGAAGGCTAGAGGATGGAAGTGTGTGTTATATACCTGCTCTTGTTGAAAACAAAAGGAAAGCTTTGGCAAGGAAGATCTGTAAACTATTGGCCCATGGGAGTACGGAGCAGGAGACACCGCCCAATGGACCACTCAGCATCCTGAACAGGTCTTTTCAGATACTTTGCCTCTACACAGGCAAGACCAGGATTTATGACTTTGCCATAGAAAAGTTTTATTTGAAGTTTATATTCAGCCATAAAAGAGAAAGGCACCTAGGAAAAATCTGACACATACCTGAGAAGGGTGTGGAGGTTCAAAGAGAGTCTTGCCATTACGTGTCTGACCAAGAGCCACACACATGATTTTTATAGTCTGTGCTGCATTTGTTATCACGCTCACCTGCTACCCCTCCTGTCCAGTGCTCACTCCCAGTGAACCTCTCCACTTTCCCGGTTAGTACCCCTTCTACTTTCACATCGCACCTCTGGGGAAGGGCACTCAGGTGCCACAGCTCATGTACGGAAGTCAGAGGATGACTGGTCGGTAAGCCTCACACTGCATCTTGAAACAGGGTCTCTTTGCTTTTTCAGCATTGTGTAGACTTGGCTAAGCTGGTCCACGAGATTGCAGGGTTTTCCTGTCTCCAACTCCTATCCTGCCGTAGAAGCCCTGGGACTACAGAGGCACTGCCATCCCTGGCTTTTTGTGAGCTTAGGGGATTCAAACTAAAGTCTTCACAGTTGCATGACAAGTGCTTTGCCCATTTTCTTCCTAATGACCCAATGTTTTTCACTAGGGCTGCATGTTACAGGAACAGGGGCACCTTTCCAGCAACTATGCCACTAGAGAAAATGTTTCTTCCTTCTCTATAAGCCGTTACTACTGACGAATCCTCAGGGAGGGAGGGTGGGGCTTCATGAGGTGGGACATGGACCCCATTTTGTGCAGATAATTGTAGTTTCTGCGAGTTCTGAAGTCCAATTGCCATGCTGTGCCCAACTACAATCCTTCCTTGGGCTTACATTCTTTCCACCTCTCTTCTGCAGTTTTCCCTGAGGCTAGGACAGGGCAAGAGATGTCTTGTTCATGCCTAAGCATTCAACAGTTACTGATTCTCAGCCCTTTGACGAGTTATGAGTCTCTGCAGTTACTGCTTTACTCTATAAGCATAAACACAATTATTAAGGATGCAATTTGACAGTTACATCATGCCCATTCATCAACCCAGCATCAGCAGCTTCCCAACTGGGGAATCTGACCTCCCTAGACAAGGGCTTTCCTGGGGTTTATAGAACCAGAAGTGGAGCCTCTCCTTTGGAATAAACCAACAGAAGGTTGCTTCCTCCTACAGCAGACTTTCCACTCCTAGACTAGTGGCTCTGGCCAGCTAGTAGCTCTGCACAAAGGGTGCACATTAAGTAAGACTGCTGATGACAATCCTCCCCTGGCAGCTTGGGTGGCACCTCTGAAACCATGAAGGCTAGCAGGCTGGAAGGAAGCCTCCATCTCGTTCCAGTTTGTTTTCTCTGTGTCCTGTAACCAGTGGCTTCTTCAGCTATAGGGTCTTATAATCTAGTTGTGGTGGGAAACCAACAGCCATGGCATTGGCCTACAATGTTTGGAAGCTTAAGGGACCACCCTGATCAACTCACAGGGAGGCAGTCCACTCCTAACACTGGGATTTTCACTTAATGAAAGTGGCTTCTAAGAGCGGCATTAGCCATTTGCCTAGGGTATCTCCAGCCAAACTTTTTTTTATTAAGTTTTAAATTAACTTAGCAAGTGTCAGGATTGTTTTCAGCTTTACATACATCTTAACTCCGGCTAGGCCTCCCTAAATCCCATTCTCTCCTCCCTTCCTTGCCCCCACCTCCCCACAATAAAAATCTCGTTATAAAAATACTGTCACTATGGAGGCAAGGTTTACAGTAAACTTTTCTAGTTGTAACAACACTCTGGTCTCTCCGCTGGTGAGAAAGTTCACTTAGACCCTAGAGTAAAGGGCTCTTTTTGCTCCTGATGCCCCCTTAATTTTCCCTGTGGAGTTTGTCTAAGAGATAAATGCCAAAGTCTCTTTTCCTCAAACAGAACCATTTTCCTGCAGAGGAAGTTGTTTTCACCATGAATTGTCTCCTCTGAATTCCCATCCTCACATATCTCTTTCCAACCTTATGTTCTTATCTTAGGCTCACCCTGTGGTAGGCCCGTTCCTAGCCTTATTTTGCCATTATGAGAAACATTTATCTTTGTATGAGCTAGACAATGTTTTATAAGATAATAGTGGGTCATGGCATCTTTTAAACAAAAGTGCATACCACTGAGCAACCAACCTACAGGTTTTCAAATTATTTTTATCTTAATAGAAAGTCAAAGTGCATTATGCCCCCTGTGAGTATAACTCTATATAAAGAACAACTACCTGTTAAATCACATTCCAAGAAATAATTACAGCTCAGACAGTCTCATAAATTAGAGCACATTTAGCAGCCAGGTGGATACCACAGACAGTAAATTGTAGGGTGGTGTGGAGAAAGATAGCTCCTACCTGGCCAGGTCAGTTGGAGAGAGTCTTGGAGGAAAATTAAAACTGAAGCGAGGTCCAGTAAGGCTGGACTGGAAGGGAGAAGCTAGTCTGGGGTGGAAGAACAGAGAGACTGAAAAGCTATTATAATGTACTCTGGAGTTACATGGAACAGGAGGAAACCCCGAGAAATGCAGACACGTGGCATGAATGAGGCTGGGGAGTGGCTTGGTGGCACAGCACTTGCCTAGCTTGCAGCAAGGTCCTAAGTTGACTGGCAAGCATTGCAGAAAGGAAGGCACTGACGTGAAGAGGCGGGTATAAACCAGGAAGAAATCATGAAAGCCTACAGTGGCTAGATCTGGGGGATAGCTGTGAAGATGATGAAATCAGGCAGCCCCAAGTGACTAGGCTAAGAGAGACAGGAAAAATAGCAGAGCGGTTTTTAGAAAGGATTGTAAACACACTAATACTTGTTACAATCTTTACTAGTCTGGGATACCTGTATCTGGGAAGGATGTTAGGGAATATAAGCATTTAGTCTTAAGGTGTTCAACCTGAAGAACCAAATCCAGTTTTCATCAAGGTCTTTAGGTAGAGCTTAAAAATCACTTGCATTATTATTTCAGTTCTCCAAAACTGAGCAAAGGTGGAGAGTGAAGACTTCTTAGAAGGTCAAGGAAAGATGGCTCAGAATGCACAAGTCAAGCCAGGGAATGCATGTCCTCACCTAGAGTTGCCTGTACTTGAGAGCTGTGTGTTCAGAAAGATGAGTCTTGGTGCTACAGAATTTCCAGGTCCTCAGACAAGTAAGATAGAGGCAGATGCACTCAGGATCGGAAACACTTGTGTACAAATTAGTATCCATGGGCTCCTGCCTTATAAAGAGTGGTTACGCCTTAGAAATTAGAGCACAGGCTTGGGCAAA
This sequence comes from Microtus oregoni, assembly GCF_018167655.1. NCBI lineage: Eukaryota > Metazoa > Chordata > Mammalia > Rodentia > Cricetidae > Microtus > Microtus oregoni. The sequence continues at coordinate 8,867,183 of NW_024543059.1, read as the reverse complement.
CAGAAGTCCCCTCTTAGCAGGAACTTCTCATTGTCATGAAAAGACAAAAGTCGAGGGAAAGAAAGGAAGTCCATCAGCACCAAGGACAAGAGAGCTGTCACCCTGCTTTTCCCTGCTGTGTCCCTTGAGCTGCTCCCTCAGAGGAAGAAGCCATCAGCCTCAGGAAGTGGCAGAGATTTCCGAGTGTTTAAAAGGACAGTGTCTGCAGCATGACCCTGCCTCAAACTACACAGAAATGAAAATCGACCAAGAATAACAAGTACTTCCTTACTCTCCTATCTGATGAGTCAGAGTCATTGTCCGGCCTGCAGTTCTTTGTTTAAATGAGGTAATTAAACCACAGTGTAGTTGGCCAGACTTACTGGGTGTAGACCAATATAGCACACCTTTTATCATCTGTGGACTCCTATAGAATACTTCCCTAAATGACACCTGTATCAAAGTGTTTCTCACACACACACAACACACATGGTGGGGAAAAGAATGTGAATTAGTAATAATGGCACTTATTAAAATTTAATAACTTTTAAAAGCATTTTCTCAAAGCCACAATGCTGTATAACAGAGTGGGAAGAGAAAGGAGTTAGAAGGCACTAGAGGACATGAAAGACCTTCTGCGGGGACAGAATCTCCACCATTGCTGGGACCCCAGAGCCCCATCTCAAACCTATCTATAACAAAAGGAAGACTGGGGAATGAATTTCATCACCAGATAATGCCTGTCCTTTAGACTCATTCTAATTCCAAAAAGAAACATTTTACAAGCTAATTAATTTCAGTCTTCAGATTAGGAGCCCTCCGAGTTGTCAACAACCTCACATACTTTCCAGAGTAAGTACCTGAATCATACCGAATTATCAGAGGTCATATTCCTGTGATATTCCCTGTGCATGTTCACTGACTGTGTATATTTCCTCCAGTTTCATCTGTGTTCTAATTTATTCCAGCAGACCTGCAGGGAGCAAAGGAAAGTTTTCTTCTCATCTCCAAACAGCACGTCCTAAATGCAGCACTGCTCAAAGGAAGCTCCCGAGGAAAGCAGACATTGACAGCCTGGGTTTTCCTGACTGTCCGCCTATAAAATGTGAGTGGGAAGATGCATGACACCGTGGGCTTGGCGGAGGCGGGATTAGCTGGAGACCCGTTCTCACCAGTGGTAGCACAGCTACTTGAGTGAGGAGTGCATGTGAGGACAAGTGAACATTTCTACAAAATTAGCCTTGTGCTTTAACAAAATCATATTTCCTTTAGCTCTCTAGTGCACTTGAATGGGAGACAATTAGCCACCATACAAGTATGTTTAATGTGTGTGTGTGCACACACGTGTGTACATGTGTACACACATACATGCCATGACCATGCTAAGTACAAACTCCACCAATGAGATACAGCCCCTGCCAGCAATGACCTTTAAGAAGGCATTTTTCTCTTTTGTTTTATTGTGCGTATGTGTGTTTCCATCCATGTGTAGAAGCCAGAGAACAACCTCAGATGTCACTCCTCAAAACCTATCTACCTTATTTTGAGACAAGGTCTCTCACTGGCCTGGAGTTACCCGAACAGCCAGTCGACAAGCCCAAGGGATGCTCCTGTCTCTGCCTCCCTGTGCTAGAATGACGAGCATACACCAGGATGTTCATATTTTTTTTTTGAAACATGAGTTTCTAGGGATCAAGCTCAGGTCCTCATGCTTCCAAAGCAAGCACTAAACTACAATCTATATGCCAAAGGAAGAAAAGCAGCGAATTAATTGTCAGCATCTGAATCTCCTTATAGGTGAGCTGGAAGGAGGACTAAAATAAACTTCTAGGGACAGCTTAAGGACTGTCAAGAGGAGCACAGTAAAAACAAACAGACCTTTTTATCTGATAATTAGTTCATCAAGAAGAAACAAAAGCTAGACATAAATTTACGTAGCTATCACCATCTCCATACAAACGGCTCTTTCCTACTTCAGTGTATATCAATGTGGACGAGAGGAAGAGCACAAGCTACAGATTAACAAGAGTTGTGGAGACAATATATGCTAAGTGCAATAATGTGCGGTGCCATGGGAGAGCACAGGTGATGTCAAAAAATACAGTCCAGTTTTTCAAAAGGAATGCAAGTCAAGTATGGCGGCACACCCTGTAAACTAGGCACGGTGGATGCAGAGGCAGGTGGATCACAGTTTGAGCCTATATGCACTGAGAATCTATCTCAAAAACAAAGGGGCAGGGGCACTAACAGAAGGGTACAAAGCAAATACCCCAACATAAGGCAAGATAAGACACCTGCCACCAGAAAAGTATAAAGAGCTGCCCAGCCGTACGCTACAGACTGGCAGTGGTAGTGTCTGCGAGGGAGCTTTAGAAATGGACGAGTGGATGAGGCTGATAAGGGCAGGAAGGGCTAACCGAGAGACAATGGGAGGTAACAATGTGGGCTGGGAACGGAGACGGGAAAGGAATGAACGTGTGTGGAGAGCAGATTAGAAACTGGAGGCACAGAGTGAAAACCCATCAATGCAACCAGATTCTGTTTCCTCCCCGCCCCCCCCCCCCCATTCCTCCCTTGGCCTAAGACAGCGTCTCACGCTGTAGTTCAAGCTGACTTGAACTCATGACAACCCTCCAGTCTTGGTCTTCCAAGTGCTAGGATTACAGGCACAAGTCACCAAGCTAAGCTCAGGATAGTGTTCTTAATATAGCAAACAATAGGCAACCCTGGCACATTCTGAGCGGAAGAGTGACTTGATTTAGATGATGAACGTGACCCATGGGGACAATAGTAGAAAGGGATCTACAGAGACAACCAACTGGTCTTCTTTTCCAGAAGTTAGGGTACCACAGCAATGGGGTTACAACAGTGGGGGTACACAAATGAAAATAATAGACGACAGATGGAATCAACACTAACATTACAAGTGAAAAGATTACAAGAGAAACGAGTCCAAAATAACTGACACCTCAGGTTCTCAGGTTTTCTTTCTGCTCAGGTCCAAGGTCCTTTCCTCAGAGAAACTGTCCTCACACACGCCACACAGACGCATAAACACACCACCCCCTCCCACATATTTGTTTCAAGATAACCATTCCAAGTGTAATCGTTTTAATTACTTTATGTGGATAGGTGTTTTGCCCTCGTGTATTCTGTGCACGTGTGTAAAGTACCGTTGGAGAAGAGAAGAGGACATTAGACCCCTGGAACAAGGTTAGATGGTTGTGAGCAGTCATGTGGGTGCTAGGGATTGATTTCTGGTCCTCTGAAGGAGCAGCTTGTATGTAACCACGGAGCCATTGCTCCAGTCCCAGCTATAATCTTCTTAGCTTGTTATATTTTTGTGGCCCAGGCAGAAAATGAGCTCCTAAGGAGAAGTCAAACTGCTGTGTCCAAAGCCATGCTTAATTTATATAAACATATCCTCAAATGTTTTGTAATAATCGGCCTGCAGAGAAAGAGTCAAACCTACAAGAAACTTCACATAGAAATATCAGGGGGGCAGACTGGAATAGTGATGAAAATAGCTAACCCCTGTGGTTACATTTCCTCATGAATAAATTAGAGATATTAGGACCAAGATAGGGCCACTCTGAAAATGACTGAAGTGCTTGGAACACTGCCTGGCACACAGAAATGGCTCAAATGGTATCTATTATTTATGACTGGGATTATTTGTGCTGAGGGGATGGACACAGGGAGGAGAAAATTAAGTTGGGGCAGAACAGTTGAGGTGAGGGACCACCTAGAAAGGGTTTGACAATGGCCTAAAAGCAGCCGCAGGGGAAGGGGGGGATGGAACCGTGGGGGAAACTGTGGGAGTAACCATGGGAGTAAGTGTGTGCATGTTGCTGCTGCAGTCAGACTAAAAGCAGACAGATGGGAGAGGTCAAAGGGTTGGAGCAAATGCAAGCTCTGGTCAGATTTCTGTGGCTTTCACTCCCTTTCAGATACACCCAAATTCCTCTTGGCAATCTTTCTTACTGGTTCTTCCCCTCTATTCCTCTTGTAATCATAGAGAAATGAGGTAGGAAAGGACACATTTTTTTCCTCCTTTTATTAATCCTTGCCCTGGTTGTAAACAAAAGACAGGAAGTAAAAGAGAACAGACGCAAAGCTGCCGTGGAGGCACAGTAAAGGAGAAACAATTGAGACTATGTCTACCCGGGTCAGGGCCATGGTACTGATGGCCTCAGAGTGCCCAGGCCTAGGCTCCAACGCTATCACATACTGCCTGTCAGTCAAAACAAAGCAAATTTTTATTATTCCTTTTTAAACCGATCATTACCTGATTCATTGTAATTTGAAAGATATTGAGAAGTAGAAAGTACAGATGAGATGGCCAGTGGCTGCAATCATGCCCTTGACATGCTCTACGGCCCTGTCGCACTGATCTAGGCTGGCCAGGTCACCAAGTGCTCCTCCCGCCCCTGCCTCCTGACTGGCAGGAACTGCAAGCGCTCTTCACCATGCCCAGCTAAGATGAGCATCTACAAGAAAACATCTTCGCTGCCTCCTCGGTTGTTCTTTTCCATCCGTGACTTTACAGCTTATCTGCATATGAAGAGGCTCAAATATTTCCTGCTCCACCTGTCAAATGAACTCCTGACTCAAACAGCAAGTCTAGGAACAAGTTCTTCGTCTCCTCCCACGCCCAAACTTACTCCTCCCGAAGCTTTCCCCATCTTAGTGACAATTTCATCTTCCAATCCTTTCGGGTCAAGAAACCATGGAACCATCAACCTCTACTTACCTCTCAGCCCACATCTCTACACAACTGTACTCTCTACTGTATCTTCAAAGAAACTCCTGACCTTGAACCCTTCTCACACTTCAGCTACTAGCCTACTAATTTAATCCAACACTGACATCTGAATCCTTTTTCAGTAGCCTACTCTTTCTGCTCCACCCAGTTCTCCTCCATAGTCCATTAACACAATAGCCAGATCACATCAGTTAAAACATGTCACTCTGCTACTACTGATGCTCAAAAGGCTTCTCACTTAATCCTCAGTACAGACTCAATTCTTTACAATAGTCAAGGTTCCCATGCAGTCTGTCCCCCTTTCTACCTTCCTACCCTGATTATGAAAGACACTGGTCCATGTTCAGCACATGGGCTGGTGGGTGGGTAAATGACCAAGTACAGCAGTCATGAGTACCATCTCTACCTCAAGGCGCTCCAAAACTTCTTGTCTCTCTACTCTGTGGCTTAGGACCATTGATGAACCAGCACAAGCCAAGAAACCATGAAAAAGAAATAATCTGTGTTAAGTTCTCTGTGGAGCATGTGCTTGACATTCCATAGTCCCTTTCTATACTTTTCCAGTCATCATGAAAACACATGTTGAAAGGAAGACTCAGTCAGCCCCTTGCTCATTACATTGGAAATACAGTAAGACGGATATGTTTATCACTGAAGTTTGGGGGTTTTACTATAGCAGCACAACCTGGCTTATTCTGACAGGCATTACAAAATAAGAGAGTGACTCTTTGGAGTTTTTCCAGAAAAACAAAATATTACAAATATATGATATAACTAGAGGGCACAAGGTTCTTGTAGTGCCAGAGAAGCAGAATAGTTCAAACACATGGGTTGTCTGTTTTCTGCCCACAAAGCTGGGAATGGATGTAATTAACAGCCTGGTGACCTGTGCCATCTGTAGGGCCAGGTCACACCTGGCTGCCCCAGACTCTTCCTCCCTAGACCTTTATCTTTAGAGGCATTCTTCTCAGTCAATAAAACCCATCAGCATGGGAAATGTAACTTATACTTTACAACAGCCTAGGTGACTTCTGTTCTGCCTGTGAGGCCAGGCCAAGCCTCACTCACCCACAGACTATAAGGTTTATCTCAGTCATTTTCCCTATACCCTTTATCTTGACCATTGTTTCTGAGTTAACATTACCCATCTTTTTTTTGAGACGGGTTTCTCTGTGTAACTTTGGAGCTTGTCCTTGAACTCACTCTGTAGATCAGGCTGGCCTCAAACTCACAGAGATCTGTTGGCCTGTACCTCCCGAGAGCTGGGATTAAAGGCATATGCAACCACCACCCAGCAACAGTACCCATCTTTATAGAAGAGGCCAAAGAGTTTGCAAAGAGTTTCAATATAAACATGTCCTAAACTTTGTTGTATACATGGGATTGTTAATAATCATCAGAAACTTTTTTCCAAAATTCTGCTGTGCTTAATTTAAATATGACTAAAATAAACTGCCGAGTGTCAGACTCTAAACCAACACCATCTAAGTAGTGTTGAAGCGGATTTCTTTCATGCCTCATGAGGATCATGACTCGGCTAACCCTGGGGTTTGCAGAGACTCCACAATACTGTCGGGGAATATTATTTTCAGGTGTGTGACTTTTGTTTATTCTGCATTTGGTTAACTCTATGAAGCTGTGATTCTTTGCCTGTCTAAAACACCTGATGGTCTAATAAAAAGCTGAACGGCCAATAGTGAGGCAGGAGCAAGGATAGGAGGGGCTGGCAGGCAGAGAAGATAAACAAGAAGGAGAACTGAGGAAGAGAAGAAGCAATGCGAGAACAAGGAGAGGATTCAGGGGCCAGCAACCCAGCCTCTCAGCCAGTCATGGAGTAAGATATACAGAAGGAAGAAAAGGAAAAAGCCCAGAGACAAAAGATAGTTGGGATAATTTAAGTTACAAAAGCTAGAAAGAAACAACCAAGCTAAGGCCAGTCATTACTAAGTAAGAATAAGTTGCCATGTGTGATTTATTTGGGAGTTGGGTGGTGGACCCCCACAAAAGCCAAAAGAGTAAAGAGCAAAAACAACACACAACACAGTACTCTTCCCTATCAAGTAGGATAGTAGTAGCATCTACTCACAGTATGGCTATTAGGATTAAATAAGTGAATGTTTACTAAATAGTCACCATATTACCTAAAACTCTCAGTAAGTTCCAGCAGATTTCTACAATACCAATATTCTAGACACATGCTCTATATTTCATTTTACTCTTCTGCTTTTTTCACTTTAATTTGTGGCCAATTTTTTCAATTCAAGGTTTCTTAATGATCTGTACCATGTAAATCAAGTATCTGCCTGTGATCTCATCAGGGCATCTGAGGGAAGAGGATCTCAAAATCTAAGTCAATATATAATTGGCAGCAGGACTCCATCTCAAAAGGGGGTGGAGGCAAACACCTACCTACCACGTAGTAGCACGGTACAAGGCATTAGAAGCCAGGATAAACAAGACATACTGTAAGGACTTTTCCTTACTGATGCTCTTTCTTCTCCAACTGGCCTACAACCAAGCAAACAGAAGCCACAAATATACGGTAGTAGAAATGACAAATGTTGAATTGAAATGTACTTTGTAGTTGTATTTCTAGCTCCTTCAAAGTCAGGATGAAAATACTGCCTAGGAGCAACTCACCAAGGGCAATCATTACGGCTAAACCCAGAACCTGTGCCACCCTGCTGTCCTCATGCAGAGCACCACAGGCCAGAGGCACTCGGTGGGCAGAATTCAAGGTGCATTAGCGATGGGCAAAGCCAACCTCATACCAAAGGTTAGTAAAGGATAGTTGAGAGAGTTAAGAAACTGGCCAAGACCAGGTCACAAGTTAGTGGAAGGGCTGATTCCAGAACACAGACTGAAGTGTTCTGTGCTTAAACCCCATAGAGCACAAAATGTGCCAACAGTGAAAACCCTAAAGTTGATTTGTATTTAGTAGCATTTTAACATGGGCTGGAGAGATGGCTCAGCGGTCAAGAGCACTGCCTGCTCTTCCAAAGGTCCTGAGTTCAATTCCCAGCAACTACATGGTGGCTCACAACCATCTGTAATGAGATCTGGTGCCCTCCTGAGGAAGAGTTGTCCTCATTAACTTAGACCATGAAACAGAACCGCCATTTACAGGGTGCCCACACATGCGTCAGCATTGCCAGGGCATAAATTACATTCATCTCATTCATTCACATTTTAATATTAGCTGATAAAACAGTAGGCACTCAGCTACTAGAAAGAATTACCATTTTAGTAGTCTGATTAATAAAAGGTCATTCTAACAATGTCCATTACCAAATTTTCCCTTCACATTTTGACAAAACTCAAAATAGCATAGAGAAAAAAAACAGAAATAGTTTGATATTCTTTTTACATGTCTACCTGAGAGAAAAATTACTTCAAGAAAGAAAAGCATCTCTTTGCTACAATCCTGTAAGCTTATAAAACAAAAGTTTCAAATAAAATGCAATAGAAAAGGCTCAAAGAGATCTTCACATTTCCCAGAATAACAATTTTAGCTATAAGGAATTGTTAAATATATTATTCTGGGTGGAAAGAAGTAAATTAAAGCACTAAGCAACAGAAAGATAAAAATAATTATTGCTTAGCTGTTACTGACTGGCCAGTGGTTCGCACTGCTAGAAAAGCACTTTGCATGCTAGAGTGTGCACACATCAGCACATTCCTAACAAACCCGTGAGGTGTGCAGTACAGTTATTACCACTTGCTAACTATATAACAGGGGCTACCTCCGAGCAGCTCATCAGTTTACTCAGGGCAAAACCAGAATTCATTCCAAAGCTGTTTGTCTCTAGAGCTTGTGCTGCTAATTATTACCATGTTTAACTTCCACCCAGCTCCCTGCCCTCCACCATGTAGATCAAGCACATCATCCCTAAGAGGCCAGCTCCATGAGCTCCAATACTCCATCCAGAAACTCCATCGTCAAACATAGCAACAGCTAACAATTCATACAACACTAGCTGTGCTCCAGGTCCAAGGGAAGGTCAGCAACAGAAACCAAAAACGAGGGGAAAGAAGAGAAAAAGATAATTATCCATATCCTCTTGCAAGCAGCTCCCGAGAGCTTCATTTTAGTGGACATGGGTATCTGGGGCAAAAGTTGAGAAGGGGAACCACAAACAGGAACAGAAAGCAGAACTGAAATGATGTACATACGTCAAAATACCCCAGCCCACTGATGTGCTCACCCCACAAATAAGGAAGGAGCTGGGGAGGGCCTGCAGGAGCCAGTGGTCATGAGGCCCACGCTGGAACGAGAGACAGACTTACAGAAATGCTGGCCAACAGTTAAGGGGAATACAGCTGGGTGCAGATGACCAGCAGGCTCCAGAAGAGACATAATCACAACAGTCCTGAGTTAGGCCAATGACTGAGCAACCAGGTGGATAAAGTACTCGAGCAGAAATAAGAGATAAGAAATTTGAGGTGATAAAAACAAAAGACACCATTCTGGGCACAGGCAGAATTAAGAAATCTGGCAGAAAAAAAGCTGTTCTTTGTCTTGGGGGTCAAGGTGACCCTTGGTTCTACTCCTATTTACACATCTGCCTTGCTTGCTAAGACATCTTTTGCCACCTACACCTAGAATGACATACTGCCTTGGAGCCTTGTTCTACTTTTAAGAATACACTTTTAGCCGGGCAGTGGTGGCACATGCACTCGGGAGGCAGAGGCAGGCGGATCTCTGTGAGTTCGAGGCCAGCCTGGTCTACAAGAGCTCGTTCCAGGACTGGCACCAAAAACTACAGAGAAATCCTGTCTCAAAAATCAAAAAAAAAAAAAAAAAGAGAGAGGCGGAGCGGCGGCGGCCAGACGCACAGAGGCGGAGCGGCGGCGGCCAGACGCACAGAGGCGGAGCGCGGCGGCCAGACGCACAGAGGCGGAGCGGCGGCGGCCAGACGCACAGAGGCGGAGCGGCGGCGGCCAGACGCACAGAGGCGGAGCGGCGGCGGCCAGACGCACAGAGGCGGAGCGGCGGCGGCCAGACGCACAGAGGCGGAGCGGCGGCGGCCAGACGCACAGAGGCGGAGCGGCGGCGGCCAGACGCACAGAGGCGGAGCGGCGGCGGCCAGACGCACAGAGGCGGAGCGGCGGCGGCCAGACGCACAGAGGCGGAGCGGCGGCGGCCAGACGCACAGAGGCGGAGCGGCGGCGGCCAGACGCACAGAGGCGGAGCGGCAGCGGCCAGACGCGGCGGAGCAACACCGCATACAGGAAGAGGCTTTCAGGGACCTGCGCAGAGACAGACCCAAGCGGCGGGAACAGGCGTGCAAGAAGGAGAGCAGATCGCCCTACTACAATCGAATCAAAGAGGTAGGCCTTTGGTTGGCCAGGTCACTGGCACAAGGGGAGCCTGGTCCTGTCCTGAAGATCCTTCAGAGGGGTGAGAGGGTTCTTGGCCTGCAGCAGGAACCACGAAAGAGAGTGAGGGCATTTTGTAAGCGGAGCCCTTGGCCAGCAGGGAAACCTGATCCGGTTTTTAAAGGACCCATTGGATAGGATCAATAGGAGGAGATGGGCAGGCGCCAAGGCAAGAATTCTCCCAATAATCCGAAAAACAACATGAAAACATCAGAACCCAATGATCTTACAACAGAAGTATTTGAACAACCTAACACAGAAGAAATGGAAAAAATCGACTTTATGAAGATAATAGAGTCCCTTAAACAACATGTAAAAAATGCCCTTATAGAAATGGATGAGAAGTATAACAAAAAGTTTGAAGAAATGAGTAAATACGTACATGATACCCTGGGAAACCAAGAAAAAACCATCAAACAGGTAATGGAAACAGTTCAAGAATTGAAAACTGAAATGAAGGCAAAGAAGATAATACAAACTGAGGACCAGCAGGATATGGAAAATCTAGGCCAACGAGCAGAGTCTACAGAAACAAGCATAATCAATAGAATACAAGAGCTAGAAGAAAGACTCTCAGATGCTGAGGACACCATAGAGAAAATAAACGAACAGATCAAAGAAAACAGCAAAGCCAACAAATTCTCAACACAAAACATTCAGGAACTATGGGACACAATAAAAAAACCAAACCTAAGAATAATAGGAATAGAAGAAGGAGAAGAGTCACAGCTCAAAGGCCCAGAAAATATTTTCAACAAAATTATGGAAGAAAACTTTCCCAACTTAAAGAAAGATATTCACTTAAATATTCAAGAAGCATACAGAACACCAAACAGACTGGATCAAAGAAAAACATCTCCTCGCCATATAATAATCAAAACACAAAATATACAGGTTAAAGAAAAAATATTAAGAGCTGCAAAAGAAAAAGGGCAAGTAACTTATAAAGGTAAACCGATCAGACTTACACCTGACTTCTCGATGGAAACTATGAAAGCCAGAAGGTCCTGGATAGAGGTTCTGCAGAAGCTAAGAGACCATGGATGCAAACCCAAACTACTATACCCAGCCAAGCTATCATTCATTATCAATGGAGAAAACAAAACATTCCAGGATAAGAACAAATTTAAACAATACGTAGCCACAAATCCAGCCCTACAGAAAGTAATAGAAGGAAAATCGCAACCCAAGGAATCCAACACTGCCAACACTGCCTACAATAACCCAGGCATCTAATGACCCTTCACGAGCACATCTCAAAGAAGGGAGACAATCTCTACTACCAAAAGCAATAAGAATAACCGGAGTAAACAACCACTGGTCATTAATATCACTTAATATTAATGGGCTCAATTCACCTATAAAAAGGCACAGGCTAAAAGATTGGATACGAAAACAGGATCCAACATTCTGCTGTTTGCAAGAAACACATCTCAACCACAAAGACAGGCACCTACTCAGAGTAAAGGGTTGGGAAAAGGTGTTTCAAGCAAATGGTCCTAAGAAAAAAGCAGGTGTGGCCATACTAATTTCTAACAAAACTGACTTCAAACTAAAATCAATCAGAAGAGACCGAGACGGTCACTTTATACTCATAACAGGAACAATTCATCAGGAGGAGGTCTCAATCCTGAATATATACGCCCCCAATATAAAAGCACCTACTTATGTAAAAGAAATATTACTAGAACTCAAGGCAGACATCAAACCACACACACTAGTAGTAGGAGACTTCAACACACTGCTCTCTCCAAGGGACAGGTCAATCAGACAGAAACCTAATAGAGAATTAAGAGAATTATTGGAGGTAATGAAGCAAATGGACTTAACAGACATCTATAGAACATTCCACCCAAATAGGAAAGAATATACCTTCTTCTCTGCAGCTCATGGAACCTTCTCAAAAATTGACCACATACTCGGAAACAAAGGAAACCTCCACAGATACAAAAAAATATCAGTGTCCACCTGTGTCTTATCAGATCATCACGGATTAAAATTAGAAGGCAACAACCACGCTGCCCCCAAAAAACCGACAAACTCATGGAAACTGAACAGTCAACTACTGAACCACACCTGGGTCAAGGAAGAAATCAAGAAAGAAATTAAAGTCTTCCTTGAATTTAATGAAAATAAAGGGACAACATACTCAAACCTATGGGACACAATGAAAGCAGTGCTAAGAGGAAAGTTCATAGCACTAAGTGCCCACTTAAAGAAAACGGAGAATGCATACATTGGGGACTTAACAACACACCTGAAAGCTCTAGAAAAAAAAGAAGCAGACGCGCCCAGGAGAAGTAGAAGACTGGAAATAATAAAACTGAGGGCTGAAATCAACAAAATAGAAACACAGAAAACAGTCCAAAGAATCAATGAAACAAAAAGCTGGTTCTTGGAGAAAATCAACAAGATCGACAAACCCCTATCCAAACTAATTAAACGACAGAGAGAGAACACGCAAATAAATAAGATCAGAAATGAAAAGGGGGACATAACCACAGACACAGAGGAAATTCAGAGAATCATTAGATCTTACTACAAAAGCCTGTATGCCACAAAACTGGAAAATACAAAAGAAATGGACATTTTTTTAAATAAGTACCACATACCAAAGCTAAACCAAGACCAGGTGAATGATCTAAATAGACCGGTTTCTCGCGAAGAATTAGAAATGGTTATCAAAAATCTCCCTTCGAAAAAAAGCCCAGGACCAGATGGTTTCAATGCAGAATTCTACCAGAACTTCCAAGAAGAACTAATACCTATACTCCTTAATGTATTTCACAATATAGAATCAGAAGAGTCATTGCCAAATTCCTTTTATGAAGCTACAGTTACCCTGATACCAAAACCACAAAAAGACCCAACCAAGAAAGAGAATTACAGACCGATCTCACTCATGAACATCGACGCAAAAATTTTCAATAAAATACTGGCAAACCGAATCCAAGAACACATAAGAAAAATTATCCATTATGATCAAGTAGGCTTCATCCCAGAGATGCAGGGCTGGTTCAACATACGCAAATCTATCAATGTAATCCACCATATAAATAAACTGAAAGAAAAAAACCATATGATCATTTCACTAGATGCTGAAAAAGCATTCGACAAAATTCAACACCCCTTTATGATAAAGGTCTTGGAGAGAATAGGGATACAAGGGTCCTACCTAAATATAATAAAAGCTATTTACAGCAAGCCAACAGCTAACATTAAATTAAACGGAGAAAAACTCAAAGCCATCCCACTAAAATCAGGAACACGACAAGGATGTCCACTCTCGCCATACCTCTTCAATATAGTGCTTGAAATTCTAGCAATAGCAATAAGACAACATAAGGAGATCAAGGGGATTCGTATTGGAAAGGAAGAAGTTAAGCTTTCGTTATTTGCAGATGATATGATAGTGTACATAAGCGACCCCAAAAATTCTACCAAAGAACTCCTACAGCTGATAAACAGCTTTAGTAATGTGGCAGGATACAAGATCAACTCCAAAAAATCAGTTGCCTTCCTATACACTAAGGATAAGGAAGCAGAGAGGGAAATCAGAGAAGCATCACCTTTCACGATAGCCACAAATAGCATAAAATACCTTGGGGTAACCCTGACCAAGGAAGTGAAAGATCTACTTGACAAGAACTATAAGTCTTTGAAGAAAGAAATTGAAGAAGACACCAGAAAATGGAAAGACCTCCCTTGCTCTTGGATTGGGAGGATCAACATAGTAAAAATGGCAATTCTACCAAAAGCAATCTATAGATTCAATGCAATCCCCATCAAAATCCCATCAAAATTCTTCACAGATCTGGAGAAGACAATAATCAACTTTATATGGAAAAACAAAAAACCCAGGATAGCCAAAACAATCTTATACAATAAAGGATTGTCTGGAGGCATTACCATCCCTGACTTCAAACTCTATTACAGAGCTACAGTATTGAAAACAGCTTGGTATTGGCATAAAAACAGAGAAGTCGACCAATGGAATCGAATAGAAGACCCTGACATTAACCCACAAACCTATGAACACCTGATCTTCGATAAAGGAGCTAAAAGTATACAATGGAAAAAAGAGAGCATCTTCAACAAATGGTGCTGGCAAAACTGGATGTCAATCTGTAGAAGAATGAAAATAGATCCATATCTATCACCATGCACAAAACTCAAATCCAAATGGATTAAAGACCTCAATATCAGTCCGAACACACTGAACCTGATAGAAGAGAAAGTGGGAAGTACTCTACAGCACATGGGCACAGGAGACCACTTCCTATGTATAACCCCAGCAGCACAGACACTAAGGGCATCATTGAATAAATGGGACTCCCTGAGGCTGAGAAGCTTCTGTAAAGCAAAGGACACTGTCACTAAGACAAAAAGACAACCCACTGACTGGGAGAAGATCTTCACCAACCCTGATACTGACAAAGGTTTGATCTCCAAAATATATAAAGAACTCAAGAAACTAGACCGTAAAAGGCTAATCAACCCAATTATAAAGTGGGGCACTGATCTGAACAGAGAATTCTCAACAGAAGAACTTCAAATGGCCAAAAGACACTTAAGGTCATGCTCAACTTCCTTAGCAATCAGGGAAATGCAAATCAAGACAACTTTAAGATACCACCTTACACCTGTCAGAATGGCGAAAATAAAAAACACCAATGATAGCCTTTGCTGGAGAGGTTGTGGAGAAAGGGGTACACTCACCCATTGCTGGTGGGAATGCAAACTTGTGCAACCACTCTGGAAAGCAGTGTTTCGGTTTCTCAGGAAATTCGGGATCAACCTACCCCTGGATCCAGCAATACCACTCTTGGGAATATACCCAAGAGAGGCCCTATCATACAACAAAAGTATATGCTCAACTATGTTCATGGCAGCATTGTTTGTAATAGCCAGAACCTGGAAACAACCTAGATGCCCTTCAACGGAAGAATGGATGAAGAAAGTATGGAATATATACATATTAGAGTATTACTCAGCAGTAAAAAACAAGGACTTCTTGAATTTTGCATACAAATGGATGGAAATAGAAAACACTATCCTGAGTGAGGTAAGCCAGACCCAAAAAGAGGAACATGGGATGTACTCACTCATATTTGGTTTCTAGCCATAAATAAAGGACATTGAGCTTATAATTCATGTTCCTAGAGAAGCTAAATAAGAAGGTGAATCCAAAGACAAACACATAGGCATCCTCAGGAATATTAACCTTCATCAGGCGATGAAAGGAGACAGAGACAGAGACCCACACGGGAGCACCGGACAGAAATCTCAAGGTCCAAATCAGGAGCAGAAGGAGACGGAGCACGAGCAAGGAACTCAGGACCACGAGGGGTGCACCCACACACTGAGACAATGGGGATGTTCTATTGGGATCTCACCAAGGCCAGCTGGCCTAGGTCTGAAAAAACATGGGATAAATCCGGACTAGCTGAACATAGCGGACAATGAGGAATACTGAGAATTCAAGAACAATTGCAGTGGGTTTTTGATCCTACTGCACGTACTGGCTTTGTGGGAGCCTAGGCAGTTTGGATGCTCACCTTACGAGACCTGGATAGAGGTGGGCAGTCCTTGGGCTTCCCACAGGTCAGGGAACCCTGATTGCTCTTCGAGCAGATGAGGGAGGGGGAATTGATCGGGGGAGGGGGAGGGAAATGGGAAGCGGTTGTGGGGACGAGGCAGAAATCCTTAATAAATAAATAAATAAAAAAAAAAAAAAAATCAAAAAAAAAAAAAGACTTTAATTAAGAATTATAAATTGCTGGAGAGATGGCTCAGAGGTTAAGAGCACTGGCTGCTCTTCCAGAGGTCCTGAGTTCAATTCCCAGCAACTACACAGTGGCTCACAACCATCTATAGTGAAATCTGGTGCCCTCTCCTGGTGTGCAGGTATACATGCAGGCAGAACACTATACATAATAAATAAATCTTTAAAAAAAATTTGTATGTTTAAGTGGGGGCTAGACAGATAGCTATCAGTAAAGAGCCTGAGTTCTGAATCTCCCCCATATTCACACTCTCTAAAAAACATGGCTTTTGTCTATAATCCTAGAGCCTAGGAGGCAGAAACAGGAAAATCTCTTGAGCTCATGGGCCAGCTAGCCTGAATTCAGTGAGAAATCCTGTCCCACAAAGTTAGATGGGGAGCAATTGAGGAAGAAAACTCCTGCAAACATCCACACATATGTACAGGTGTATACACCACATGCACACACCCACATGAACATGTATATATAACACAATTATACATACAGAAAAGTATAAATGGGGTGGAGATGTAGCTCAGTGGTGCCTGACTGACAAGCTCAAAGCCCCGGGTCTAATTCCCAGCAACACATAAAGCAGACATAGCAGTAAAGGTGTCTGACGGTATAAACTCTGTTCAAGCCTACAGGATGAAGTTTTACTGAGTAAAGTCAAACATACTTGCCAACTGCTGAAAATGTCTTTTAAAGGTCTTAAATTATATTAAACAGTAGAGAGGATGGGGGGATGGCTCACTGAATAAGAGCATTTGGTGTGAGAGCATAGGGACCCGAGTTCAGATCAAAGCATCCACATAAAAAGCCAGCCATGGCCCCACACTTCTCTGCAACCCCAATGGGTGAAGACAGGGGGATCACTGGGACTAACAGCCTGCTAAACGTCCAGGTTCAATAAGAGAACCTGTCTCAGGGGAATAATGCAGGGAGTGATGGTGCATGACACCTGACCTCCTCCTCCCCGATTCATATGTGCACTCACTAGTGTAACTTAACATACACGAGAGAGAGAGAGAGAGAGAGAGAGAGAGAGGACAAAGGAAAACAAATTAGCATCACTCTATCCCTCCACCCTTCCGTTCCCCCATGCATTACTCCCAGAGAGAGTTTAGAGACCTGCATGCTCTATACCCCACCCCCTAACTTTTCTGCTAAGAACTGGATGCTATAAAGAGTTACATATGTGTAACAAACCACTCAAAAAGTTCCAGTACAAAGATTAGGGATAGTTCAAGGGTGAAAGGCCTTGAGTACAATTTTGTTTTTTTACAATAACGAACAAAAAAAAATGTGTTTATTTTTAAATCCCAGTATAAAGAAAGCAGATAGAAGCAGAACACTTCAAGGGTGGGGGGGCAGGGAAAGAGGAGTTTCCAGGGTTCCTAACACAGCCTTCATTCCAGGAAGACCCAACTAGCCTCCACAGCAGCCAGGCTCCACAGAAAGGGTTTCTCAGGGAAAGTATAAGAAGCAATGCTCTTGACTCCACCTTCTCAATGTACAAATGAGGAACTATACTGCAGGAGACTAAAGGAGCTGCCTCAGAAAGACTCTGCTACCTCTGCTAAAATTACAATAGTTTCTTTTTTTCATAAACCCAAATTTCTAGGTTTTGTTTTGTTTTTTTTTTTTAACTTCAAAATTAAACTGTTCTACAACCCCATGCCGTTCCTCTTCCCCAGACTCCTATTCAAACTTCCAGTCTATCACCAGGCATTGATACCTGCCAACTTCAGACAGCTCCTCTGCTAGGGGAGTGTTATCCGCCTTCATTTCACCGTCACTAGAACCTTCAGTAAGTCAAGAAACTAACTGTAACCTGTTCAGATCCCAAAGTTAGGCCAGAGCTTGCTGAGAGTTCTAAAGCCAATCTCAGGCTCTTGGATTCTTTTTCTAAACCCAGCGCCTTGCACATTCAAGCCTACAGCGACTCCTGGAAATATATGTAGGGTTCCTTGTCATTTCAGAGGACACAGGTACTTTAACACTGAGACTGGTGGGCCAAGTACAAAGGCACTGGAGAAGCCTGGCTTGAACCGGTGGACTCAAGCTAAAGAGTAGAGACCTGATCCTGGCACGCTCCTCAGATGTGGATGCAGACCCTCAACCTCCAGAGGTAACATTGGAACTGAGAGGAGCAGTTTAGTGAAGAAAACAGGCTGGCGCTTTACGGTGCTGGTATTATATAGTAGGTACATTAGAATTCGTGTTCAGAGAACTAGAGGTCAAGGTTAGTCGCCACACAATAGAATTCCAGCTCCAAGACCTGGACTCAAGGTTAGTCTCCAAAATTTGGTTTTGGCCAAGGAAAAATAAAGAGTTTAGATTAAGGAATCCTCTGGGAACTGGTTGTGAAGTGTGATTTTTTTTTTTTTTAATGTAACCCGGACCTCCACAACTGGAGGAAGAAATTTCTTTTGGTCTTTGTTGGGGAACATGGAAACATTTTTATTGATAAATTTTAAATTAGGGCTTAGGGCTACCCTCCAGAAACTGTGAACTAAAACCAAAGTAAGTCCTAAGCATTAGGGTCTGAATTTGGAGGTGGGTGGCGGTCTCCATTCAGTTTTACCAGCCAAGCAAGGTACGGGCGGTTGGTACCTGGGACTTGGAACCCCTACTTCCCAGCCTCCGCTTACCTTCTGTTGGAAGTAAAGAACTGAGTAGTTATTGGCTACGGCAGGGTCGGATGTGGGGTTGGTTGGCATGTGCAGGCTGCCGAGGGTCTTTAGCCCAGACCGGATCGTCGTGGCCGCCCCAAGTGATAGGAAAGGCAGGAGCAGGAGAGCCCGGCAGCCCATGGCTCAGGCTGGCAGCCTCAGGCTGGGCAGCTAGAGAAAGAGGGCTACCGGCCAGAGCGCCCAGCCTAAGCCGGGCCCAGCTCGGAGCTCCGCCCGCTGCAGACTAGCTCCTCCCTCCGGGACACCCAAAGCCAGGCAGCTCCTGACCCCACCGGCGTCGCCGCAGCTACCCTTGTCACTCGCCTTCCCTCTCCTCCCCGCCCACCTCCACTGCGGTCAACGTCTACGTCGGCCTTTATCCCGCAGGGCTTTGGCCCGTCCTCATCTATGGCTCCCCGAACCCTATCGCTTCTCTAGGTCACGCCATATTTCTGCCTTTATAGTCACATAGCCACCTTCACACTGTTCCCGCGAATCCTACATAAGAGAGAGAGAGAGAGAGAGAGAGAGAGAGAGAGAGAATATGTATTGACAATCTTCACTAGGCATGACAACACACACACGTGACCTCTCGCTCAACCAGGACAGCAACCCTGTCATTTCTACTTCGATCAGGAAACAAGTCCTCGATCGGTCCTAGGTCTCTCAGGCAGCAGGAAATGGAAGAAAGTTTGCAGATCGCTCTGTCCTCCTGCAGGCTATTCCGGCTCTTCGCCTCCATAGCGTCCACCCCATGTGGAGACTCAGTCCTCGGGCCACCCCATCCTCTGCTTCCCCCGCACAACCCATCCCTTCCGAGCCCGCCGGGTCGTCCGTGCAGACCACGCCTCCCCTCCCAACCCCGAGCCGGAGCAACCCCTGCAGGCCCCGCCCGGCCGACCGCGACGGCGGCTCCCTCGCCGACAGCGCTCCCTACTGCCCACTCCGTGGCACCACGTCCGCCGGAGGGGCGCCGGCGCCCCTTCCCACGCCTCGCGCCCTCCCGGCCTCCCCCGCCATTCGCCGGAGGAACTCCAGCTCCAGCGCCCGGGGAGAACGTCCCTCCAGAGCCGTCTCCACCGGCAGCCTGACCAGAAGGGGCGCTCGCCGGAGAAGCGGCCCGCCACCGCGGTGCCCTGCTCTGATTGGCTCTCGGGGAGCTCCGTCAAGGCGGTACTTCCGGCGGAAGGGAACGCGGGAGATTCGAGTGCTGGCGGTCGGTGCGCGGCTGAGGCTGAGGGGCCGGCGTCGCTTCCCGGTTGCCCGGGCTCGTCCCGATCCTTTACCTCAGGTGAGAAGCCGCAGAAAGAGGTCCCTGAGAGACGAATTTGTTCAGGACTCCGTCACCGTAAAGGGCGGAACCGGGGTTGGAGGGGAAAGTCAGTCATTTTCGTGTTCCTTGGCGAAGGTTTAGCAACATTTACAGTTGCCGTAGAGCCCCAGAAGCCCAGACAGGAAAAGACTCGACTTTCTCCAGGGAGTTTCAAACTGTGTCAGCTGGCTGCCGTGCAGAGTCGTGCTGGCGCAGATTTTTGTTTGTTTCCTCCTCGGATAGCTTTGATTGCCTAGAGATAATGTTTAGCGGAGTAACGCGCGCCATGCAGACACGGAAAGACTTCCAGACTCCTTGGTCTCTCGTATCTCATCTGAAATCCTGCTCTCCCCAGAGCTGCCCTTAACGTAATCGAAGCTGCCCCCGTTGCCGAGCTGTGACAGTCGGCTTCCAACCGTTTCCCCTGCTTATCCATTCCCCGAATGACCAGGAAAATAGATGAAAATTTTGCCCAAGATCATCCCCGTTTAAATTATTTGAAATGCTCCTGTTTCCTCCGATGTTTTAAGTCCAAATTCCTTAGGTTAGAAACCCTTTGGCCTTGCCTGCCTCGCCACCTTCAGCGCTAGACCTTGCCATCCGTACCGACACACACCTCTCGGTGTGGGAGAGCAAACCCGGAATATCACAGTCCGTTCATGCCACGTCACTGGATTCTCCCCAACCCTCCAGACTTTTGCTTATTCCCATCCACACCCCAGGCTTGTTCTGACTCATTTGTTATTTCTTAGTTTGCAAAGGTTTTTGTTTAGTTTTGGTTTTTTGTTTTGAGTTGGGGTAACTGCATTTCATGCCAAAGGCTGGCTCTGAACTCCTTCTGACTACCTTTTGAAAAGTTAGATCTTGTATGTGTCCTTGAAGGAAATTATAGGTGTTAAGAAAACTATCCAAATTTCTCCTTCTACAGTGAGGCCTCTGGGGCTGTAAAACAGGAAATTAGAAGTCTAGGGTTATCTTACAGGACATGGAAGATTTTCTTCTAGGTTTTGGGTGGCAATGGCTTGTGTCTTTTTTGTATTTAGATTTGCTCTACCACTGAGCAGTACCCTGAATCAACATGAAAAGCGGAAGGAGTAAAGAAAGGGAAGACATCCTACCCCCTCTTCCTCATCCCTAGAATGGAGGATTGACTTCCTACAGGGGTGAGTGTGTCCTTTCAGAGGTCTGAAAAAGATGGCTTGTTACGTATATGATGCTGAGAAACAGTCCCCAGGACTGGAGAGACTGTGACCTACCTGTCAGAAGACAGGACATCCAGACATGATCCACCTGCATCCTATCTTCACGGTGCCTGTGCAGTGTGTGCACTCCTGGTTCCTATGGCAGCCAGAAAAGTGCGATGAATGTCTGTTAACTCTAGTTATTAACAGACAGTGGTGAGCTGCCGTGCACGTGCTGGGAATCAAACCCAGGTCCTCCGGAAGAAAGACTAGTGCTCATAAGGAATGAGCCATCGCTCCTGCACAGCATCCTCACTTTTAGTTGGTCTTTTACATTCTCTGGGTAGATCACATAATGATGTAAAGACTTTGCACACAAGAACGCATTCAAAAGAAATTATGAACCCGACTGAATTAAAAACCTTAAGATAGGAGCCACATCTTTTTTTTCTTTTTCTAACATTTTTATGTTTATTTAATTTTTTAAGAATTTCGTATCATTTATTTTGATCATATTCTTTCCCCTTCCCCAGCTTCTCCCCCAGTTCTCTGCCTACCTATCTTTATGCTCTTTCTCTCTCTTTTAAAAAAAAGCATTCCATTTGCATTGGCCATCTCCTTCTGAGTACTGGCTTTGCCGTGGTGTGTGCTTATATACACATTGTCGCTCCACTGAAGAAAAGTGATCTCCTCCGGAGACTGTCCGCTCTCCTTTCCCATGCTGGGATTTTTGTCTGTGTTGAGCCTGTGCGGGTCTTGTGTGGGCTGTCACAGTCTCTGAGCTCTTGTGTCTGTTGACCCTGATGTGTCTGGAAAATGTGGTTTCCTTGAAGTTGTATGCTTAGGATACTTCTGCCTCTTCCAGGTCCATCTTGAAGTGAATGTTTTTATGTGAGTAAGGTTTTTCATGGGCTTGCCTTCTGACAAGTTAGTAATGAGAAAATAAACTGGAAATTGGGGTCCAGCAGTCTGTTTTCTCAAATGTGAAGTCTTCGGAACATGTACTTTGGCTTATCAGTTGCATTGCAGTTTCAGGACTCAGTGAGAAAGACAAACTAGAGGGGCTTCTTTCCCTTCTATGTCCCCACATTTCCCCTTTCTGTCCTACCTCATTGCCATTGACAGAATGGTCTGTAGTCTGTAGAGTGAAGAGGATGCTCTGCACATTGATTCATTCTCCTTCATTAAGTAACTTTCTGTTTACAGTTTATAGCACTTCCCCTTCCATGTTACTATTCTCTCTCTCTCTCTCTCTCTCTCTCCCTCTCTCCCTCTGGTTTTGGTTGTTTTGTTTAGTTTAAGTTTTGGTTTTTTTCCAAGACAGGTTCTGTATATCCCTGGCAGTCCTGGAACTAGCTCTGTAGACCAGGGTGGCCTTGAACTCACAGAGATCCCTTGCCTCCACCTTGAGTGCTGAGCTTAAAGGCTTAAAGTGTGTACTACCACTCCCAGCTTCCCTGTTACCAACCATTCTTTTTCAGGATACATAAGAAAGTAACCTTGGTTGTGGTATAGTTCCCCCAAATAGCTTTAAGACTGTGCCCATGCCTTCCCTCTTGGTCACTGACCTAGGCAATCACTGGAAAACAAAGGAGGGGAACAATTAGTTCTCCTCAGTATGCCATGTCACTTAGACTTTCTCCTGTCTCCCTCCCAATCTCCTTATTTCTACTCTTAGATGTATGAGATTAGGAGAAGCTGATGTTTCCTTGTGTCTTATTGCTGTATCCTGCCTAGTATTTTTATTATGGTTTTACTTATTATAAGAGCTATACATTTAGGGAAGAGATGGCTTAGCTGTTAAGAGACCTTGCTGCTATTATAGAGGACCTGGGCTCAGTTTTCAGCACCCACATCCAGCCACTCAGAGCCACCTGTAGCACTAGCTCCAGAAGATGGTGCACAAATACACAGAGAGACAAACACATACATATAAAGAAATATAAAATATTCTCCCAAAAATTATACATTTAGGAAATATTTTAGGTGTATAAAGAATTTTAATGAATTTTTAATACCATCACTCTGACAGAAAATACTTTTTTCTAAACAAAAATTACATTATCCTAATCCTGTCTCTCTCCTTATCCCACCCCCAAGCAAAGGCCTGATCAGTCTCTTTTTAAATTTTCTCAAGGTATTATGTACATTTCACTTATATAGCTTGTCAATCATTTTCTGTCATCTCTTACACTAGAACATAAATCTAGTAACTAGGAAAGGACTGTGTCTGGCTGCCCCTCACTACATATAGCAACAGTTGGCATTTAACAAGTGTATAATATATTACAGTAAGTAAATATATTGAGTAAATATATTGGAGCATGGTTTTCTGACTGATGAAGCTGAAAGAAATGTAATACTGTACCGCCTTCCTTCCCAACATAATAGAAAGAAGGAATATATATATATATGTATATATATGATGAGCCAGATAGGAAGTTGTTCTCAGTCTATAATGTTTTCCTAACTTTAATGCTTACTCAGTCCTGATACTTCATCAAGCGTGCATTCACCATAACCCATGCAAAGTAGTAGAGATATAAGATAGGAGACACTTGTCATGAAGGAAACAGGTTCTGAAAACAAAGAAAAATAACAAACTCGTGGGTGCTGGAGAGGAATTTCAATAGTATTGTCCTTCAGTCAATGAATGAAGTATCTTTTTACCATTTGGGCTTGCCAGGTGAAGAAGCACCAACAGTAAAAATAATAAAAAAGAAAATGAACTTGTTCATTTTAATTCTTAACTTTACTTGTGAATTAGAGGGTTTTTTTTTGTTGTTGTTTTTATATATGTATTTGATCCACTAGAGGGCAATAAACCCTTAAATAAAAGGCAGCAACCAACCTTCTTAAAATGTGTGCAATTCATACTTGCATAATTTATAAATTAATTCTAGAACGTCATGTTTGTATTGTTTTTCTTGTATTGGTAAGTTGTATTATCTAGACAGGCCTGGTGGCACATATCTGTCATCCCACCTACTCAGAGGCTGAGTCAGGAGAGCCACAAATTCCATCCTTGGGGAACTTAGAGGCCCTCTCCCAAGAAGAGACTGAAAGTATATCTTGGTAATAAAGTGCTTGCCTAGTACATATGAGGTCCACGGTTCCAACTTAGCACTTCAGGGGGAAAAATACGTGCCCACGATACAGCACTGCATCTTAGTTAAATTACAAACCAATCCATCTACAATTCCTTTGTAATAGAATTCATAAAGTTTTGATGGGGAGGAAGCAGTTTATTTGTCTTACAGTTTATAGTCCATCACAGAGGGAGGCCAAAGCAGGAAGCTAGAAGCAGGAACTAAAACAGACCATGGCAGACTCCTGCTTACTATTTGACTCCCAGGTTCACATTCAGCTCTTCTTAAACAGAACAGACCTGCCTATAAACAGATGGTACCACCCACAGTGCATAAAGAATAATTTGAATGTCCACGTAGACTACAAAATTCTGTGTTAGACCCCCTAAAGGCAGGCCCACAATAATATTTTGCCTTCTCTGTTTTGTTTTATTTTATTATTATGCCTTAGAAGCCTGTTTGTTTTCTAATGGGAAACAGGAAGGGGGTGGGTTGGAGTGGGAGGGAGGGGAGGTACTGAAAGGTGTAGAGAAGAAACCAAAATCAGGATTTATTATGTGAGAGAAAAAATTTATTTCCAATAAAAGGGGGAAATTGGTGGGAGAATAAAAGAAGAAACAAGCAAGTAAAAAGAATTTTAAAAAAGAAAAACACAGACCCACAAAAACAAAACTCATAAAAATCCAGAAACCATAATGTACAAGCAAAAGATCAGTAAGAAAAAATGCCCTAACAAAGAAATAGGGTACTAAAATATCATTGATTTTACTTTGTGTTGGCTGTCTGGGCATGGGGTCTACCCATAAGTGTAGTTTATATACTTAATAAGACTTCCATGGAAAAAGCAGTGGGAAAATCTTATTTTCATGGAAATGTTATCCTGACACGGCATTCATGTGAGTCTTCCCAGTCAATACATTTCTGTAGGTTCTTAAAGTGCTGTGCCTAACTGAATTCCACTGTCAGAGTTTACTGGTGCCAGTCTCCGAAACAGGTCAAACATTTTTACAAATTGATCTAACTCTCTGAACACTAGAGTTCTTTATTTGAAAACAATTATTTTATTACCTTATTAGCATAAGCTAATCAGTGAGGGAAAATGGTAAGCCAATGTACAATTGTAAGAATTTAAAGTCAGATTATAAAAGTAGAGAGTATTGCTCTTTTATTTCTTTGATATGCTTATATAAACAAGAATTGTTTTAAAAGCTTGATCTCTTAGACCTTATAACATTTTTGTTTGCTAGTTGTAAGTCCCTTTTCTACCCCCAAACTGTGAAACTCTGCTCAGTGAAATCTACTAAAGCAGGTCTCAGCTTCTGAGCCAGTCATTGAAGCTACTCGGGATCACTTTAGCCCATGAGTTCAAGACCGGCCTAGACAGAAATAGTTATTGAAGCTACTCGGGATCACTTCAGCCCATGAGTTCAAGACCGGCCTAGACAGAAATAGGGAGAACCCTCAAAAGCACAGGGAGGAGGAAGAAAGAAGGTTCATGGAATATCCTTCCCATTAAAAAACCTTCTATATCTTTTGTAACGAATGTGGACCCTATTCCTCTCACTGCGTTTCCTTGCCCAGCCTTAATACTTGGGGAGGTGTTTAGTCTTACTGCAATTTGATACGCCATATTTTGTTGGTACTCATGGGAGACCTGCCCTTTCCTAAACAGAAAATGAAGAGGAGTGGATTGGGAGGACAGGGGAGTTGAGAGGGACTGGGAAGAGAGGAGGGAGAGGAAACTGGCAGGATGTAAAATAAATAGATGAATAAATTTATTTAATAAAAAAACATGGGGGGCTGGAGAGATGGCTCAGTGGTTAAGAGCACTGACTGCTCTTCCGGAGGTCCTGAGTTCAGTTCCCAGCAACCACGTGGTGGCTCTCAACCATCTGTAATGAGATCTGGCGCCCTCTTCTGGCCTTCAGGCATGGAGGCTGAACACTGTGTACATAATAAATAAATCTTAAAAATAAAATAAAATAAAATAAAAATAAAAAAACATGAATGAGCTATGTGAAGTCTCTCCTGAATTACTAGAATAGACTACTTATTCCGAAGTAGTGGTTCAGTTTTTCAGTACATCATCATAGGGCTAGGGATGTAGCGCAGTAATAGGCTCCTTGATTACCATGTGTGTGGCCCCAGATTTAATCTCCCAGTACACTGACACTTAGCTGTCTTCACTTTGATAATGAAACAAATGGTATTATTGACTGATTGGTTTTCAGAAGAGGAATAATTCACATGTGATTTGACATTTGCATTAAGCCCCATGCTTGTTTTCTAGGACAACAGACACATGAATAGAAGACGGAGGTTCGTCCTTGCCTCAGTGCTTGCCCTCCAGAACTCGAGCTTCATATATCCGTCATGTCAGCGGTGCTTCTCTCGGATAGTCCTTGACTCCCAGAGGTAAAAGTAAAGACTGAGCTCACTGTGCAGAGCATCAGATTCTCTCAGGAATTCTCAGGGTTGGTTCTTCTGCTATCTTAGGACAGAACTGAGTACTAATCTAGTTTTTGGGGCAAGTTTAAGAGTATTTATTTGTTTTTTAATGGTCCTCACCTCAGGTTATTTTTTAAGTAGATATAAGTAAATAAACTTAGTAGCTAGTGCCGTGCTTATTTACTTATAAAATGCTGGGGCACAGATGTGTTTCCGATTTCACAACTTTGGAGGTTTAAGACTATTTGCATAAACTTAATTAGTTGAATATCCCTGGCCTAAACCTGAAAAAGAAGTGCTCCAAAATGGATGTGTGTTTGCTCATTAGTGAGTGAGTCTCTGCAGCCCAAACTACTCTGGAATTAACAGTTCTGTATTGCTACCCCTGGTTTCAAAGTCTACAGTGTTTTAAGTCATGCCAGTGCTCAGAAACTTTTGCAAGTACTCTGAAGTTGAGAATTTCAGGTTAGATGTGCTCAAATTCTCATAGTCTTTTGTATGACAATAAGGCTGTTTGGCTACATATGATTACCATGATAAAATCATGGTACCGAGTATATTTGAGAACCCCAGATATACCACCTATCATTGTAGAATAGAAGCGAAAAGTTGGATTTGAAATTCTTTTACAACTTTGTGTCTAGACATAAGACAAAGATGTTAGTAATGCCTAGTGATATGGAAATAAGAGTAGTGAGCTAATAATGTTAACTAGTCTCAGGTCAAGTTAGAATTGAATGGGGTATGAGGAGGAGTCAGGAACCTTTCTTAAAACCATTCTGGAGTATTTAGAGTTCGTGCTGCATAGAATTGTAGAAGGATGCTAACATCTACTGAAAGTGTGCCATGGAGTAGGAGATGTAGAGTCTGTGGTCCTAATTACTTATTTGTAAAGTAGAATAACTACAGAGATAATGCTCAGAAGTCTAGTACCATACATGATATGTGTGTGTGTGTGTGTGTGTGTGTGTGTGTGTGTGTGTGTGTATACATATGAGGGTTTCTAAAATGGAATCCTTTTTTACTGAAGAGCTTTTCCAAGTGCACTTGTCCTCTTGCAGTATATCACAGTGGTTACCAGCACTATTCTGTGGAACCAGAATGCTTGAGTTTAATCGGTTGGCCTGGAACTCACTGTGTATCACATTCTTGTACCTTGTAGCAGTTCTTCTGTCTAAGCATTCCTAATAGGGAGATTATAAGCATTAGCCACAGTATTGTTCCCCAACTCTCAAAGGCATAACCGTGTGATCTTGCACAAATCACTTAAATAGTTTGGGGTAAAACTAGAGAAAAACCATTAGAATTTTTATGTGGATCAGGTAAGTTGCTATATATAACATACTTAGAACATTTGTATAATATATAATCAATCATATAAAGCTTTTTTAAAAACTTTGTGATTTTTTTTCCAAGTAAGATAGAGTATCACTATCTAGCCCAGGGTTAAACTTGTGATCCTCTGGCCTCTGCTTCCCAAGTACTAGGATCACAGGCCTATATTACCATACTCAACAGGCCGAGAGTTTATCTTGAGGATAATCTTTCACAAAAATTTGAGTTGAACAATAATACCACTGTTAGGCCTTTAGACTTGTGTTACCAATATATACCATTTATGAATGTTTATTGTGTGCGAAGCATGATGCTAGGAGCTTTGTAGATATTATATCCCTTTAATACAAGAGATTTTTATGAAGTAGGTGCTACTGTTGATCCCAAATTAGGAGACAATGAAGCTTAGAAAAATGAAGGACTTGCCCCAGATCACACACCAGAAACAAACATTCAAGGCTGAACAGTATGAATAGAGTCTACCTCCTACCTTGCCTCATTACCTCTGAACTAACAGTGCAGTTTATATTTAAATTCCGTCTTAAAATTCCATACGAAAAAAGCTCCAGCTAGATGCATAAAACCCCAAAGCACACGGTTCTTTCCTGTGGAAATTGAATCCACTAGAAAGTAACAATGTACCTATTCATATTAAACTAACAATACCACAAAACTCAGTGCTGATGCTTGACCTTTTCTGTTTTCCCTTCTCTCCTTTTTTCTTACTGGAAATAAACCAACATAGAAAACAGAAATTCTTCCTTTTCATTGCCCCACTACTTTAGCTAAATCTGTGGTGAGTCCCCTACCTAACCTTTATAGGTCCTGTTTTTACTGCAAATCCTTAGCAATGACAACTGCAGTAGGTAGGTAGGGTCAGTGAAAGACTCTTATCTCACCAATATAAAGTGTTCCTTTCAGGGACCTAACTTTTACTGACTGTAAACAGCAGCGACCTTGGGAGTTTCTGCAGCTGTTGCTCACGTGAGCTCCCCTAAGGACCTTGGAAGACAATTTTACAGCGTGTAGTCGGGTCTCTTATCTCAGTGCTTTCCCCAGTCTAGCCTCCAGAACAGTGTGTTGGGTGCCTTTGGGAAGCCTTGGGCACAGTGACTGCCCAGGTCCTCACGTATATCCACACCAAGCTGAAGAATAAGGAACATGTGATTGAGGCCCTGTGTGGAACCAAGTTCAAGTTCCCTGGCCACCAGGAGATCTTAAAGAAGTGGAGCTGCACAAAATTTAATGCAGATGAATTTGAAGGCATAGTAGTTGAGAAAAGACTGAACCCAGTGGCTGTGGGATCAAACATCTCTAGTGTGTTTCCCTGAGCAAGTAACAGGCCCTGCACTCCTGGGGATTTAAGGACATTAAGTCACTTAAGTTCTTTATACTTAACTACGAAGTGTATAATGCACTCTCAGCATAAAATATATGTAAAATATATTGTGCCAAAAACTGTAAGTAAGATTTATCCACATAGGCTGTCTATACTATATATGATAGATATAATATGTACCCAACTCAAACATGCAAATTGTCTCCTGAGTAACTTAGTAGGGCCAATAAATAATTGCTTTAGTCTAAGGCTCTTTCTTAACACTCATAAATTCCTTTCCCTAACTGAAAATGAGAATCATAGCTTGTTATAAGGCACTATTACTGGGGATACCCAAACAAATGTCTTCTCACCCCACATAGGGACACCATCAAAGTCCAGCTGGTGAACAGCCATGGTTTTACTGGGGTTACTTACAGGAATTTGGGTACAGGAGCAGAAATGACTCAAAGACAACTTTGTTGCATAACCAAGGCCCACCCCAGCATGGATGACTTCTCGTGATAACCGGAAACATGGGGCTCACTGCACAACCTGTAGGCAGATCAACAATTTGGAGAGAATCTTTTCCAGGTAGATCAGTTGGTCTGAGAGTCTTCTAGGCAGCTCAGCTTGTCAGGAGTCTCTGTTTGGATTTTTTTTTTTTTTTTGAGACAAAATTTCTCTGTAGCTTTGGTGCTGCCTGTCCTGGAACTAGCTCTTGTAGACCAGGCTGGCCTGAACTCACAGAGATCCACCTGCCTCTGCCTCCCAAGTGCTGGGATTAAAGGTGTGCGCCACCACCGCCCGGCTGGAATATATTTTCTATGCCCTTGCTTTTCTGTCAGTTTCACATGGGCGCTTATTAGAAGTATAGAATTAGGAGTCTCGTCACAGGCTTGCAGAATGAGTATTTTAATTTTAACAGGATCCTCAGGTGATTGGGATGCTGTTTAAGTGTGAGAGGTGCTAATCTATATTAACCATATTAACATTTATTTCAAAGATTAAGAACTATATAAATAAATATCTTCGATATATTTGTTTTATAAAAGTATGCATATAATATAGTATATCCTTGCAGTAAAACAAATAGGCCTGGGTTGTCAAGCTATCAGTGCTGTTCTATTTGTCATCATATTTTTTATAGTTATGATAAAAATGAAAATCAAGAACTTCAGAATAGGAAGCCAAAGTTTCAGCTTTGAGTCAGAATTCACTGCCACCTTCTGCAAAAATCCAAACTAGTTTTTCCATTTGTACAAAAGGTAAACACATGTCTTAGAAACTTTTATAGATATAAAATATTGATGCATATTAATTATTTTAAGATTTGCTAGTAATTCTCACTATACATAAATGCAGTATTACTTTAAAACTCTAAAAGATTTATTGTGTTTATTTGAAACAGTTTACTTTATTACACCTTGGAACTAATAAAAATGGGCTATATTCTAGTGAGTCAGTTTTCTTTATTCTATGGCCATCTTACAGTACAGACTAGCACATTTGAATGAGATTATATTAATGGATTCTTACAGATTCATCTTCAATGTTGCCCATAAAAAGCAATAATAATTAGCCTATGCTAATAGTATTTATGATGTGTTGAATCATTTCACTGAATCATGTTGCTTGTTGGCAACAGTCAAATGATAGCTAACATTGATTTCTGTTTCTGCTTTGCCACTCTCTAAGCCAAATTATTAGCAGCATGGTAAAGTAAGATCCTAGTATCTCCCATTACCATGTTTTAAAGGGTTGTTTAGAAAAACAAGAAAATGAAGATCACAGCTGTAAGATTACAGACAAGAGCAGGAAAATACTACCTGGGCCTATAGCTCAATGGTGAGGAATTGCCCAGCACAGACACAGCAAGGATTCCTGAGGAAAATACAGTGTACTCACTGCAAAAAGAAGCAGACTGACACTTTAGCTTGATAGATTTGTGCCATGGTGTTTGCTTGATTTTGTTTTGTCTTTCCTGTGCGTTGGAGGTTACAGATCCAGTCCTCAGGATTCCAGGCATCTAGTAACTAAACCAAGCCCAAGCCGTATAGAACAAGAGTTTTTAAGTACCCTTTGGTTACAATTACATATTATCTTATTATCTTGACAAGTTAACTTGTATGCCTTTGATCTAGTTTTTATAATCTAATAATAATCTAATGATCGTAACATATCCTGGTGAATTAAAGTAATTTTTAGAAGTTGGAGAGATTATGACTCTAGCCCCAGAACATCCAATACCTCTATACTCAGAGGTCACCTGTATGCCTATATACACATGCAGACACATACACATATTGAAAAATAAATCTTTTAGAAACTAATAAATTTCAAGACATTAAGAAGAATACAAGTAATTTCTTTAAAGAAATTTTATTTTATTTAATTCTTCAAGACAGGGTCTCTCAGTGTATCCCTGGCTATCCTGAAACTTGCTTTGTCGACCAGGCCAGCCTCGAACTCTGCTTCCCAAGTACTGGGATTAAAGGTGTCTGCCACCACCACCTGGCTTACAAGTAAATTCTTGGTGTATAATATTTCAAGGTTATTATTTTTGTTACACTGTTTCCCATCAGTTTCTTTCAGTTTGGTGGTACTAAAATCTCTAAAGTTCATCAACCTAGCCATATGTATGTGCATGACCCTCTCTTCCTGGAGGGAGAGGTCAAGGATCTTCGTAACAGTCTGGGGCCAGTTTTGGGAAAGAGGAAAACAAAAATAGTTGTTGATTGTAAATAGTTTAAGAATGAAATTCACTATTGGTATGCAAACTATCACCCTAAATTTGGACAATGCTTTGCTGTCTCCCCAACTTTTCTAGGTTTACTTGTCCCAAGTGTGGCTCTAGTGGGGAAGCTGAAAGTGCCCGTTACAGATACAGACTGTCCTTAAAAGTCGCGGAATCCAGCAGATTGTGTGTCGTTACTGTGTTTGGGAGCTGCTTAGACACTTTTTTTGGACTCACTGCCACTGGTTTGAAGAGGTGAGAGTTTTTAAAGCATTCTTTTACCTGACTGCTCTTCTAGCAAGCCCGTAGGATTCGAAAATACATGCATTGAAGGTGTTTGCATTTACTCAGAAGAACCCCTTTATCTCAGGCCATCAGTTTCCTTAAAAGATAATCTGGAAAGGGAAAATTTAACTATATAAAATATTATAAAACTGTAGCCAGGCAGTGGTAGTGCATATGCCTTTAATCCCAGCACTTGGGAAGCAGAGGCAGGTGGATCTCTGTGAGTTCAAGGCCAGCCTTGTGGGTACAAAGTGAGTTCCAGGACAGGCTCCACAGCTACAAAGAAACCCTGTCTGGAAAAAACAAACAAACAAACAAAATATTATAAAACTCTAATACAAGTTAGTCAATTCTTTCAGTCACTTTGCAGATTTATCCCTCCAGTTTGACTGTCTTAGTGTCTATGGCTGTGAAGAGACACCATGACTGTGGCAACTCTTATGAAAGAAAACATTAATTGGGGTGGCTTACAGTTCAGAGGTTTGGTCCGTTCTCATCATGGCAGGACATAGTGGTGTGCAGGCAGACACGGTGCTGGAGAAGGAGCTGAGAGTTTTACATCTGCATCCACAGACAGCAAGGAGTGAACTGACTCTGGGCATAGATTGAGCATAGGAGACTTCAACACTTCCTCCAACAAAGCCACACCTCCTAATAGTGCCACTCCCTATGAGTTTATGGTGGCCAGTTACATTCAGTCTACCATATTGACCTAATAAGACCCAGCCTTAAGACTTTAAAAATCCATATAAGTAAAGAACTTTCTCCTCGTCACTGTCTTCCCTCCCCTCTTTCCCTAGTCATCAATGCTCGTATCATTGTACCTTAGAGCAGACTCATTTGAAGGAAAGGGACAGCAGAAAGACTGTTACTGCCACTGCTGCTTTCCTTAGCCTACCTTTGAGGTCTGCAGATTAAGTAAGCGTGCACTTTTTTCCCTCACGGTGCTATAGCCGGAACTTAGGGCAGATGTTTCACATGATAGTCTACCTCTACGCTCCTTCCCCAGACTTCACAGGCCTCTTATTCACACGAGATAGGTTGAGTTTTCCTATGGCTTTAAATGTTTTTTTCTCTTTTTATACTTTTGAAACTTACTAGGGCCAACATGCCAAGGTCATACTTCTTTCTCTCTGTACGTGACTAACAAGGTTCATACCATATTTTAAAATAATTGTGTCTTCTGATTGTACTGCAAAGTAAAATTTCAAAGCTCATCACTGTGAACACTTTCTCTCAAAGGTACCTTGAGGATTCTGGTGAAACCCCAGAAGCCCTGGACAGTGGTGGGAGGCAAAGCCTCTTGACCACAGCGGTGGAGAATTGTTTCGTCGGGCAAAGCTTTGTCTTTGGAGTGACGGTAATTGAAATCAACTTCCTTTTGAATGTCCTCTGATCCCCATTGAAATGAAAAGGTTGTAACTCTCCTTGTTGTTTTTAGAACAAGTTATATAGATATTAGAGTTGATAGATGCATATGAAACTATAGAAATAGCTTACATGAGGTCTATTTCAATATTATAGGTTACAACTCCCTATTACAAAAGCCAAAGAAGCCCAATTGAATGTTTTTAAAAGGGGGAATTTACTATGAATTGCAAAAGGTATTAGATTTTTGGTTCTGAAAGATTACTTTTCTTTTACTCCAAATTCTATACAAATTACTTAGTAAAATTTTGTGTTTTCTATCAAAAGAGAGAAATAACCTCAAAGACAAATGTCTAAGTATTGTTTAAAAACATTAAAAAATATATTAAGGTCTGGTATGGTGGTACACACCTTTAATCCCAGCATTGGGAGGCAGAGCCAGATGAATCTCTTAAATTCAAGGCCACCCTGATCTACAGGGCAAGTTCCAGGCCAGCCAGGGCTACATAAGAAGGCCCTAAGTCAAAAAGAATAGATTAAGAAGAATGTTCTTAAATTAAATACATATACTAAATACATAGTAGTAGAAAGAGTTAAAATGTACTAACTCTGAAGGAGTAGTAAGAAAGTATTCTAAATTAAAAAGAGCAAATGGAAATTTGATTACACTCTAAATGGAATGTAGTCAAGAGAATATAGTACTACCAAATGGGCACTAAGGAAAACCCAAAGACAGAGAAACCAAGAGCTAACAAACTATACTTTGTTAAAATATTACATAGTTTAGTTTTTTTTTCTGTTCTTCTTTTACAAATATAATAGTATACCAGCATTTATAGAATAGATACTATTTTCTAAGTATTATCCAATTTTGTTATTGTTAATCAACAGCCTTTATTTCATAAGTGAGAAAGTGAGGCACAGAGGAGTTAAATAACATACCCAGAACCCCAGCGTCCCTAGTAGCTGCTGGACCGAGTCTGTGTCCCAGCCCGTGGTCTTTGGTATGTGCTGCTCTTTCAGTAACAGTGTAGGGCTTGGAGTTAAAGGAGTTAGCATTACTCTCATTTAGCCTTTAAATTCCTGTCTCCTTGTGCCAAGAGAAAGCCATCTTCTTCTCATTTAAATGCATTTACTTCTTTCATAGAATTTTGGAGATGTATGTGAACATGAGTCAGACCCCATTAACTTCTTGCAGCCATGTTGTCAGCACAAAGGAGAAGTCAGAATGCTGGTAGCTTCCCAGATGGTTCTGCCCAGTCCACATGTGACAGGCTTTACTGTCATTGACTACTTTAATCAGCTTTTGCACAGTTCCAATTTCAAGAAACAGCACTGTGACTCTCAGGGGTGCAGCAGTCACTCGCTCTCTTTAGATCACTCGGACAGTGATCTTAGCAGCAGGCGTAGCTCTGGGAAAACATCCTGCTTGCTGGAGTCCTGTGGCAGAGATGATTTTCTCAGATTCTGGCAGCCATCTCTTGAACTGAGTTCTACTGATTCGCAAGTAACAGCTAATGATGACGTTTCAGCTTCAGAACAAACCATGGTAAGTGGTACTCCTAACCAAAACAGACAGTACATCTCCTTTTCCAAAGCCACCGCTTCTAAGAACTGGCATGATCCCCTTCAGAGTTCTCAGAGCCGTGTTTCTTGTATGAACAAGAATAATACAACAGGAAAGTTGGGCGGAGACTTTGGTTTACAAGCTGATCATCTGAGTCCAGTTTGCCCCGGTTTTCGTGAAACTAGGCTCTCTGACTCTAATAGTTTACTCCCTCCACAAATGCAAGACCCCTCTGAAGAAGACAATGCAGAGTGCTACAGTGAAGCAGCAATTAAAAGTGAGTATTCCCAGGATGACATCCCATGTTACCAGCATCATGACATAAATACTACCTCCATCCTTCAAGAGAGATCTGCATTTTCATTGTCATCACTGAGATCTAAAGAAACACCAAGTGCTTCCCAGACCTTGATTTGGGATGACCTACCATTCTCTGAAAGCCTGAACAAGTTTCTGGAAGTTGTTGAAAATGAGATTGCTATCACTGAGACAGATCCTAAGGACAGAAAACAGATTATAGATAATGGCATTGATAAATTCCACACAGACCACAACAGGTTATCTGTGACGCCCAGGAGAAACACTGGAGCCTTGAATGCACCTCCTTTATGCTTAAGATCATCACAAGCAATGATGAAAGAAAACTCTAGGAAAGAGACATTCTTTTCCAGCTGTGAGTCTAATCCAAGTCCTCAAATTGAAAAAGAATCAAAACCCAACAAGACAGCAGAGCCTGTCTCTACAGGCAGTAATAGAAGTGATATCTCCGAGTGGTTTCTGGATACTTGCCTGTCAGCTCTCTTTACATCTCCAAACGATATGGAAGCATCAGTTACCCAAAAGCGAACCCTACAACAAAGGGATGAGATTTCACTCAGACCTAATACCTCAACAGGTGACTGTTCTCATCTTAGGAACAAATGTTGTGATGGATGTGGAGAAAAATCATGTTCAGATACAAAAGGGAAATTGGCAAGCTTGTGTTCTAAGAAACACAGTGATGTTTCTTATCTTCAGAAATTAGAAAATAAGCAGTATTATAGATGGTCAGAGAACCAAGATGACAATTTTACAATATGCCGGAAACTTACATATCCTTTAGAGACTCTTTGCAGTAGTCCAGGAAATGCAATTACCGCAAAAGAAATACCTCACAGGCCTATCAGTAGTAACTTAACACAAAGTTTCTCTGCTGATCATGAAGGTAGCTACAATGCTTCTGCTGATCTTTTTGATGATGTTGCTAAAAATAAGGACATTGGAACAGAAATTACCAAAATGTCACAGGATGTTTTGTTACCCTGGGAAGCATCTTGCTCTGAAAACTGTGTTGTAGGTGAAAACTGCAGCCAGCCTTCACAAAAACTACCCTTGCAGAACATATCAACATCAAGGTGTCCAAGAGCAAGTTCTCAGTCAGACTCAGAATCTGACTTCTCAGAAAGCCAAGACTTTGTTCCATGTTCACAGTCAACTCCAGTTGCAGGCTTCCACCAGAGAATTCATGGCTTACGTGGAACTTTCAGAATATTGCCTTCATTATATTCAAATCTTGATGCTAACTATAAGAAAACAAAAATTTCTCCTGAAAATAACAAACAGCAAGCCACCTCAACCTTCCCAAAGAATGTAAAAACACCTAGCCAGAAATCTAAAAGTCCTGTTGTATCTGGTTTGACACAACCGGAGATCAACCACTGCCCTACTGCTGAGGGCCCTGAAAGTGATGTGGATGAATGGGTCCCCCCTACCACCCAAAAAGTATTTCTTTCAGATACTCTTGGATTCAAAGCCATGTGTTTAAGAAAATGCCTTGCTGACCAAAAAGAGTTACCAAGAAAGAAACTGATAAAAGTTGCACATAAAACCAGCATGTTTAAAATTAAAAGTAAAGAATATGTTTACAGCAACGGTTGCAAAAACAGAAGTGTCCTAACTAAGCACAATTATAAATAGGCTGAAAACAGGAAAAGTCCATTTGGGGATGTTTTTTCAGAAGTCAAATGTTGTCTTCTTCAAACATTGCCACTTTTAGTGTCTGAAACAAAAAGAGCTTGGTCACCAAAAATAAAGTCATTTGAACCCAATTCCCAGAGATTTTAAACAGAGGCAAATCTGCTTGGAAATTTTTGCTTTCCCTGACACAGAAAACAACCCTTGTATTTTGAACACTTAACGGAAACTCGTTAATGGAGAATGGACTGCGCTGAGTGCTGTTGGACCTTTCCAGCTTTTCTCCAGAATACTGTGATTTAGATAACTGAGCACTTTATCTTTTGTTGACTAATCTATTGATTTTTTATTTAAAAGTATTTGTTAAAATAGAGACATCTAGAAATAAAACTTTTACAAACCAAAATATCTTTATTAACTTTTAGCTAAGGTAAGAACATAACTCCTGGGCTGAGGTTGTAACACACGGCTAGTTAAGGTCACTAATCTCAATGCATTTTATTCCATTGACTAAGACAACGTCAGTACTATACAGGACATGCAGTGGCATTGACGTGTTTCTTTTACATGAAGGCTAAAACCTGACTGAATCTTTGTATTTCAATACAAAGGGCATCTTAAATGGTTTTCACAGTTGATTACTATTCTGACCTTAGAATTGTCACTGGTGAGAGTGTAGATTTGCATAAATGGGTAGTACAAAATGACTGAAGTATTTTTAGGATCATTCAGAGATGGCTGGAAATTTTATACTTACTCCAAACTAAAAATCATTTTACAAATCTTGAAGATACTCAAGGCACTGGAGAGATGTGACAGTAGCTAGTATCACTTGCTGCATGGTTATGAGATCTCATCACCCAATTAACAAGCCAGGTTTCTTGCAACACCCATAACTACAGCCCCTGGCTAGCCTTTGTGCCCATTACAGGCATGGGAACTTACACATGTGCACGTGCATACACAGAGTTGCACAGCAAACACATGTAAATCTTCTCAAAAAATAAAAATTCAAGTCTTCGCAGTTTTTAAAATCAAACATTCTACAGACATTCTGTGAGTCTAGATATACATGAATTTGTCATTTACATATCTAGGAATGATCGTAGAAAATATTCTTTGTTTTTCACAAGTAAACTGTAAGAGCAGAAAATCATTCATGTGCAATGAAAACACTGCAGTTCACAACATACAACACTTTGGCACTGCATGTCGTAACATGCACAGCTCAGAGTGCATGTTATATGTTTCCCAAAAACCTTTTATTGCTACCAAAGGATTTTTTTTTGACTTCCAATATTAAATTGCATGACCCTAAATGGGTTTGCGACCCATTGTTTTAGAAACTGTGCCTTTTTGATATATATAATCAAACAGTCCACATCTGGTATGTTCTTGGCAGGAGATAAACTTAGAGTGTTAATAGCCAAAAAGAAGAGCAGTTCCCAGACGAGTCAGTGCCTCAGCTGTCTGTCAAGACTTGTCAAGTCTTGCAATCTCCTTGTCACTTCCCTTTGCCATTCCATGCTGGAGCTATTCCATATCTTTATCCACCCTGTGTCACCAGCAGACAGCTATTCTCTTTCCCTCGTTTTGTATGTAATATTCAGATCACTCTTGTGGTTGTGTCAATGGGATGTCCCCCATAGCTTTGGGCATTTGAACACTTGGTCCCCAGTTGGCAGTGCTGTTTGGGGAAGTATGGCCTTCCTAGAGGAAATGTGTCTCCGGGGAGAAGCCTGTGAGATTAAAACACCTCTGCCATGATTTGCTGTCTAATTCAGCCTTGCACTTCACAATGTAAGCTTTAGCTCCCCACACCTGCCTGCTGCCGTGCCTCCTCCCTGTGAGGGTGATGGACTGTTAGCCCTTTGGAACCCTAAGCCCAAGCAAACCCTTCTTGAAGTTGTCTTTGTCATGATGACGCATCACAGTAATAGAAAAGTAGTTGATACAACTCTCAGCTTGCCACGTTGACATCTGTTCAGTTTTCTAGGTCTGTCCCTCTCACTCCACAGTTTTCTTTTATAAAACAATGCATAGAATCATAGTAGTAATCTTTCTCTTTGGGCTATGAATTCATTGTGTCTTATTTTTTTTTATCTTGAACCAAATAATGCCTCCTACAGTTTACTGTGTCTCCTTCCCAAACTCTTCATTTTGACATATACAAGCAAAAGAGAAGAAGAATACAATCCAGTAGCACCTAATTGTATTGCCTGGGTCCGTTTTCAGCCATTGGTCTTTTATGTGTGTACGTCCTCATGGTAAGGCCATGATCAAAAGCAACTTGGAGAGGGAAGAGGTTTATTTTGCTTACACTTTCACATCCCAGTGCATCAAGGGAAGTGAAGGCAGGAACTGAAACAGGGACCACAAAAGCACCCAGTGCAACCAGCTTTAT
The DNA here is from genome assembly GCF_018167655.1 of Microtus oregoni. NCBI lineage: Eukaryota > Metazoa > Chordata > Mammalia > Rodentia > Cricetidae > Microtus > Microtus oregoni. Next base: position 8,827,623 of record NW_024543059.1, on the reverse strand, counting down.
TCTACTTTTTTTTTAACTTTATTTATTGTACAAATTTTGGGGTTAATGTGTTTATGATTTTCTAAGTCTTTGACTTGTTGGGCTTTTATTTTTGATTTCAGAGCTGAGGACAGAACCCAGGGCCTTGCGCTTGCTGAGCTAAATACCCAACCCCATCATTGGGCTTTTTTATTTGAAATCTTGTTTTTTTAATGTAGGTACCCATTGCTATAAAGTACTTTCTTAGTAAATGTTTTGTTATGTCCTTTTTAAGTTTTGATATGTTGAGTGGTCATCAGATTCCCTTGACTTTGAAGGTCTTCCTTTCACTTTAATTTTTGAGGGGTAGCTGTCTTGCTTAAGGTTTCTATTGCTGTGAAGAAACACCATGACCACGATAACTCTTCTAAAGAAAAACATTTAATTGGGGCTAGCTTACAGTTTCAGATGTCTAGTTCATTATCACAGTGGGACACGCAGGCAGACATGGTGCTGGCGAAGAAGCAAACGGCTACATCTTGATCTACAGGCAACAGGAAGTGAATGTGTTACACTGAGCATGGTGTGAGCACAGGTGACCTCAAAGCTCACCCCCGCAGTGACACACTTCCTTCAACAAAGCCACACCTGCTAATAGTGCCACTCCCTTATGGGGGCCGTTTTCTTTCAAACCACCACTGCAGGTTTGCTGGCTATGACAACTTTAGATGGCTGTTACTTTCTTTGGGACTTGTTTCCTATCATCCTGTTGCCTTCTTGTCTGGTATAAGTTTCTGCTAAAGGATCAAGTAGACTCTGTTGGAGTTGCCCTTAAGTGTAACCTGGGACTTTTCTCTTGCAGATTTTACATGTCGAGCTGTGATTTGACAAGTTTGGTAACAGCATGCTATGGGGAAGATCATTTCTGTCTGTTTGTACTTGGGGTTATATTTACATAAAAGCCTCTTGATTTTCGGTGCCTGAGTCATTCTCAAGAATAGAGAATTTTCTGCTATTATTTCCTTAAATATGTTTGCTGTTTAACTTTATTTTGTTTTGTTTCTTGAAATGGGTCTGTTATGTAGACCAGTCTGGCCTCAAACTCACGGTCTTTAGTTTTTCAAGTACAGGGATTACAGGTGTGTACCACCACGCCCACCATCATTTATAGGTTTTCTATGTGCTTAATCTCCTGAGTATCCTGACAATACAGGTGTCTAACATTTAACCATACGCCAAAGCCCGTGAATTCTCTCTAGATTCTTTGTTTCCACTTTTTTCTTCTTTTGAAACAGGCTCTCACTATGGAGCCCGAGCTGATATGGGACACACTTATGTAAACCATGCTGACCTCAAACTCAGAGCTCCATCTGCCTTTGGCTTTTTATGGCTGAGATTAAAGGGTGTGCCACTATGACCAGCTGTTTCTACTTTTTTAAATTGGTTTTTCAAACACTTCAAAGAATTATAGAATATGGTATTTAAATAACCTTTAGGATTCTGTTCACGTGAGACACGATTGCTCCTGGCAGCACTGATCTATTCCTGAGACAATGTTGATTGTTTTCTCTTTGGCAAAACTGGTCTTTGGGCAAAGAACTGTTTCTGCCTCGACTACTGACAAAATGCATGATATCCAGACTGGACAAGCAAGATACAAGCAAAAAGACTTCCAAACCTTCCCAAGACAGGGTAAGATGTTTTTTAAAATTTTCTTGCCTCTAAAAATGGTCTGTCAGATACTCTAGGCTTTAGCTAAAGTTGATTACCTCAACTTTGCAAATGAGACTTTGAGTGATTGCCCAGATAGCCAGTTGTCTCTGTCGTTTCTTGTACCTTTTGGAAGTTGCTTGATTGCACGTCCTGCAATTATTTCCCTTCTCAGGTCTTTGATGGGTTTAAGACTAGATAGTCATAGTTACTTTCCTCTCATGACTTTGCCAAGTCATTTTTAATATAAGACTTAGACTCCTTAGGATAGGGTAACTATTGAAACATTTCTTGTTTGATGCTGTTCATGCTGGTTCTAATTCTAATTTTTATATAAGTTTTTGCCTCTTCTTTTTCCTTGGACAATACTTGATATCTGTTCTTATTGTATATAGATTTATATTAGACTTAGAACTCTCTTATTTAGACAAAAGGGGGAGGTGCTGTGAGAACTTCTTCAGCCAATAGCTTTTAAGTTACTGGCCAACTTTGGGCATGGTCTTATGCATTAAAAATACAGACAAAAAGCGTGTGCAGCTCTCTTGGCTGCTAGATTTGGTTCCAGTTCTCAGTACATTCAGAGGATTTCAGATTGAAATAAACCTTTGTTATGTTATACTAAAAAAAAAAAATCTTTGAGCTGAAGTGTGGAGACATGTGAGCTGAGTATGTCACATCCACTCCCAAGGAAAGTTTCTCACTGGAACGTGTAGTACAAGACAGGGCAGCAGCCCAGAGCCGGGACATTGTTTTAGCTACCTCAACATGCCCTTGTGAGTGTGCATCCATAGAAGCAAAACTTCCCTCTCCTTGTTACTGACACCCACGCCCTGAATGAAAAGAGGTACGAGACCAGCACTAGTGACTGACAGTTCTGAATCTACATGGTTTCTCATCTCAGAGGGTAAGTGTGTTGATCTCTCTATCCTTTTCTTTTCCCTTGATAAAGTCGAGATCTTTCTTGAGCTCGCCTTTCTGAAATGTGCAGGGATAGCACCAATACCAACTAGGGCTTTTATAAAGGTAGCATTGTAGATAGCATCATGATGGCAAGAGCAGAAAGGGGAAACTGTCATCGTTTGGTAAGACAAGAAGCCAGAGAGGATCCCCTCCCTTCCTTCCTCCTTCCCTCCTTTCCTCCTTCCCTCCTCCCCCCCCCCCCAAAAAAAAAACAGGGTTTCTCTGTGTAGCCCTGGCTGTCCTGGAACTCACTAAGTAGACCAGGCTATCCTGAAACTCAGAGATCTGCTTGCCTCTCCCTCCCAAATGATGGGATCAAAGGTGAGCGCCACCGCTGCCCAACAGGATCTCCCTTTTGACCTTTCCCTTCCCCTGTATTTTGCATCATCTCCTCCACCTACAGTATAAGTGCTCAATGGCATTTTATCACAGTCATTTCACTGAGCCAAGTGTAGTTCTCAGGGAGACTAAGCACTGAGCTAGTACCATAGAACATGTGTGTGCAACATCCCAGAAATTGTATATGCAGGGGTTTTGATATTCCTTTTCAAGAAGACTTCTCACTACAGCTCATGATAGTTTTACTGGAGCAATGATATGAAATCCTCTTCCAAAGCAAGGCTACTAAGTAGATTTCAGGTTTATCTAGTTATACAAGCCTACAAGGTTTGCAGAACTTTGCAGTAGCCAGTATTGTAAGCAACCTTGCTGGCAGTTCATTGGAAATATTTTTTTTACCTCTCTTAACCCACCAGAGGGGCAGCAGATGCCTGGATATTTCTCTTACTATACTGTTGTCCCAAGATTCTGACTCTTTGAAGGTTCCAGCTTCTGTTCTGCTGATTACAGTGATCATCATCACCCATCTCAAAATGCAGCTATATACCTGTTGCTTTTGTTTTTCTTTACAGTAGAGCAAGTGGGTGCTTCTAATCAGCTGTTGCATTCAATCTAAGTCATGCATCTCTCATACAAATGTTAGCAGGCAGAAGGTGAGAGGCAAATATTGGAGATGGAAGGACATTTGTGAAAGGGGACATATCTTTGCTCTTGCTGTGGTCGTGGTATGGGGCAGGATGCCTCCAAAAGATAGATTCCTACTCGCCTTATACTACATATTCAATAAATGGTAAATATATAAAGGAATGTATGGATGCCTCACTAGTGATTAATACTTATTATTATACTCCCATTTTCAAATGTCTAGGAAACATTTTAAGTGATCTCTCTTCAGAACTATGTAACATATTTAGCTGGAAGGAAACGTAAAAAGATACCCATGCTTCGACATTGAAAAATTAAAGGTTGAAAAACATGATTACCCTAATGTCACACTGAAACAGGAATACAGTGTATACTCCTAGTTACTAGTGTATTACCCAATCTAATGCATCATAGGACAAAGAACTTTCTCATCACTACCAGTAACTAACATGGATGATTTTCATATCCTGAATATGACAAGAGTAGTCTTATTTAGTGTTATAACCTAGGGGAGCTTTAAAAGTAAAGCTTATTATAGGCTCTTTCATAGAGGAGAAAAAGACATGAATGACTTGTCACAGATCTTCAGTAGAGAATCAACACTCCGAGGACCTGGAGGCCCACATGCAGGCCACATCCCCTGTTATACTGAAGGACACAGCTGTACTTGAAGCTGATTTGGTTTTAACATTGACGTGGCATATAACCCTCCAACTGGGGGCAACAGGAAATGTTTATTTATGCACAAGTACATGGGAAATCAATCTCCATTCAGCTTTTAAAAAATCCGTTACAAATAAAAAAATGTTGTTAAATACATTCATCCTTTATGCACAAAATACATTCTTTACACTTTTACTCTCATTATGAATTACTTCTTAATAATAAAAACTTAAACTACAACAGTCAGTAAGTTTGGCGATTTGATCATCTTTTTTCCAAGAAGGAAAATCCAAATGTTGAGATAGTTGATTAATAAGAAACCATACATTTCAAATGTTCCTTCATTGGTTGATCCTACAAGGTTTAATGAATGCCCTCTCCAGTATGATTGGCAGCTGTCTTTAAAGGAAAGCTGAGCACTTTGAAATTCTCAGTGATGACAATGTAATTTTTACAAAGTCTGAAGGAGTCCTCATGAAATTGATAACCATATCAAAATGACACCCTCACAAAAAGATTCTTACAAATATACCTGACAGCTAGGCATTTCTCAGGGATCCAGTTGACCAATTTAACAAAGATTGTAACTTTTATCCCCCAAGCAGGGCTTTAAGAGGTTCTATTTAAATAAATACAAATGGCTTAATTTGTTAGTCTAATTATGCATGAGATCTGTAAGAAACAATATGACCATGTACAAAAATTACATAAATGTTCTAGCAGAATTACTTATACTAACCAGAAAGTAGAAACAATCTAAATGTCCAAAATGTGATTAATTCACAATTAAAATAATAAACACATACATACACGCACATACACACACATATACAAACATACATACAATGGAATACTACTTAGCCATAAAAAGAATATACTGACTTATGCTACAACACAGATGAGCCTTGAAAACCTTAACAGAAGTCAGGCACAAGAGGCCACACATTGTATGGTTACATTATATGCAAGGTAAGTCCATAGAGAAGGAAAGCAGATAGACTGTTGCCAGATGCTGGGGGAGGAGGAGGTTTGGCTGCTATGGGATACAGAACCTTTTGGAAAGGACATATTCTCACCTTAGACAGTAGTGACAATGTACATATAGTGAGCACACTGAGAACACTGAATTTTATACTTCACTGTGTGTGAAGTATGTGAATTTTTAATAGATAGAATTAAACTTTAAAATGTTTTGTTGGGTTCCTGGTTCCTCTTTGTCCCCTTTTTGAAACTTGGATTGAATTTTTTTTATAAACCTTCTTTCTACACAATGTATTTAACTAACTGTACTTGGGTTACCAGTGGCTTATATTTCTAATGGCCTTTTTGTTAAGTAAAAATAATACATGGACACAAAATATATATTGTACTATTAATATCTGCTCATTGACATTTAAAACCAAGAACTATGCTTATGTTAAAGTAGATTATTAGGATTTATATAGTGATATATTTATATATATGGAGTTTACTGAGATCCTATGCATAAAACCAGTAACCATATTATTAGGAATCAAGTTCATAAAATTCACTGGTCAACCTGTTTGCTGAAACTGTATATGTAAAATATCTGCGTTTTAATGGAGAGATAAGAAAATGGAGAATATCAAGGATTTTCTAAGCCTTTACAAAGCAGCTCCTGTAACTATTTTAACTAGCTGCTGAGATTCCCCAGAATTAAATATTTTGCATTTTATTTCATCCCTATGCTAAAAGTCATGCAATAAAGTGTGTGCAGTAATATACAGGGCATTCTTTTCTCAAATTCTTAGTTCTTTATTGAAATTTTTAGCAGAATTTTTTCTTTTCTGAAAATAGCAATTTTACTCATGCACTAGTTAAGACAGTTTTGTGTGTCTTGTTTACACACCATCAAGGGAGCTCTAACCATCTGGTATGTCTAGACGGACACTCCAGTGAGTAGAAGTTAGAAACCAGCATTCCAATCATTTGAAATCTTTTATATCGGGAACCTGAAAATCCCAAGCAATCCTTAAAGGATAAAATTACTTTTAAAAACTTCATTTAGTAAATCAACTGACATTCATTGTCAAGTAGTCTACAAGGAAGTTCCATTAACATTCTGTAATTGTATAGAACATGAGAATATTTATTCCTAATGATTACATTCCAGAAGCAGTATGCTTAGCAGCTGTTTTTCAGAGGGCTTAATCAAGTTTATTATTATTATGTGATCCAGGCATAACTGTGTAATCTTAAACAAAAGCTATGTGTCATTCACCACCTAATGAATTATTCTAACCAAATGATTCTTTTCTTACTCTGTATATGAATTTTTGCTCTTTTGGGAGATTAGTACCTCAATATTTATTTCAAAATGTAGCACACACATAGAAAGGGGAAGAAAGACATTTTGGAGTATTGGTAACACATTCATCAAGTCATATATGGAATTAAATTCTAAAAGCAGATCACGTAACTGGGATTTGTGATTCCATTTTTTGTTTGTTTTGTTTTTCAAGACAGGGTTTCTCTGCGTAACAGCACTAGCTGTCCTGGAACTCGCTCTGTAGACCAGGCTGGCCTCAAACTCACAGAGATCCACCTGCCTCTGCCTCGCGAGTGCTGGGATTAAAGGTGTGCGCCACCACTGCCCAGCTGTGATTCCAGTCTTACCTACAGATGGAAGGAAGAGCCGCACAGCCAGAATTACTCTCATTTGGTCATCCATTATACATTACTAGTAAAGGGAGAACTGCAGGGATAACTGAAGAGCTAAGCAACGGCCTACTTATCTAAATCTGATCCGAGTAAGAAACTAAGAGTTGATCAACAACTACCCTGATGTTCGCCAAGGGGATGACAATAACCACCTTAACAGGCTTTTATGACTTAGTTTTCAAAAATAAACAAAGGGCAGGAATAGACAGCGAATGTGATCCCTTAAAGATAACAACCGGCGGGGATCAAGAGGAGGTTTGCCTTGCACTGTGAGGTATTTCAGTTCCAAGAGAGATTTCCTGATAATAAGGAATTTACAACCCTGGAATCGGCTGTTGAGACTGAATGTCTCTCAAGATGTATGTAAAGAAACAAAGCGAATCAGAGATTTCCTTGTAGAGATGGAATTCTTTGTCACAGACTGCCCCAAACCATTTCTTAAAATCTTGCGATGGAGTCTCCCTTTGTGGCCTTTGCTCCCACCTCAGCTTCCCAAGTACCTGGGACTAAGGTCACTATGTCACTGTCCCTGCTTACAAAGTCTAATCTAGGTAGAGGAAAGACAAAACAGAACAAAAACAAACAAACAAAAACCCTAATATTTGAGTTCTTCCTGTTTGCTGAGCAACATATTTTTAATGTCGCTAATCTAACTTGAGAGTATTTCTAACAGGTCCAGCTCATAAATGAGAAAACTCCTGTTCAAGCTTTGCCTACAGCCTCCAACTAACCTTACTATTGCAGGGCTAACCGAGAAGTGTTCCCCTTCTGTACCTCTCCCTACATCACCCTCTAGAGTTGCCACTGACCAGGAACTTTGTTGGAACACGGCTCAACATCTGCCATTCTGCTTCAAACCAGTGGGAAAGGTTAAAAACAACAATTAAATTAACTCCTACACCTGATGAAGCCAAAGAAGCACTGCTAACCAGTCTTTATTTTCAGAGTTCCTATACACGGAGTCAGAGAAAGCCCCACCCAAATTCAAGTATGTTTCTCCCCGTACTGATTCACACACAATGGTTTCCCTTTGCAAAGACTAAGGAGGAGGCACCTGTCAGACTGCAAAGGGTGCAAGCTATTTTACAAACAGGATTTTATACATTTTAATCAGCAAAAAACTGCTTTTAGTTTATTTTACAGTTAAAGGCCTGTTTTGTTAGTTTGCACGTGAAGCAAATTAGCCTTCGCCCTTTCAACCTCACTTTTCCCAGAATCAAGGAAACCTCTCAGATGTCACTGGAGACTTCCTCAAGCAGATCTTAGGGGTGGATTTCTACCAGGGGCCTCCTGTCCTCCTCATGGAGCACTGGTCTACTGGAGGACTCTGGGACGGAGGATCCTCCTCTGCTAGAACACCTACAAAATCCTGAGGAGGATGCACTGTTTCTTAAGCCAAACGAGATGGATAATTCCCATGATTCCACATACCTCTGGCCTAAATGATGATACCGCTTCCATTTTTAACACAGAAGCCACTTTGTTCCAACAGTGGCTGATAAGGCATTTCTAGTTTAGGACTTAATGGCAGATCAGTCTCTCGGCCTAAGGACATGCAGCCAACTTTTCCCCTAGAGGACAGTGCATTTGTGACAGAACAAAAAAAGAAAAAAGAAAAAAACCTTTGCTTTTTTTTAATGTTGGTTCAACATATATTTGAGCATAAAAAATTTACAATTTAGATATTTGAGTTAATAAAGCATCTGGGTTAGTCCTCAGTCAACAATGTTGGTCATCTCCACATTTTCTTTATACACTTTGTATCTACCCTTTGCTTGACAGAAAGGCAGCCACTACCAGAGGGTTCCAATTTTTTGAGAAATTCTCCCTGACACAGAGCCCAGTCTGTGGCTCTCTGGCTTCTGTGTGGTGGACTTCATTTTTCCTCTTTGAACTATGAAGTTATAAATTTACTCCTCTCTCTATGCCACAGCCTATTAAAAAAAATCCTTCAAATAACGTCAATTATCTTAAATGTTAAATTCGTTTAAACAGCTATCCCTCCATTTGTTTTTAATTTCAAAGATCACAAAGCTAGCCACGGTGGCTCGCATCTATACTCCCGTAAGACCGAGGCAAGAGAGTGAGTGCTAAGCCAGCCTTGAACTATATTGTGATTCCTATGCCAGCCTGATTTCTGGAGCTGTAGACTGAGATCTGGTCTTAAAAAAAAAAAAATAGACAAAAGGTAAAAAGCAGTGCCTCCCAGGAGTAATTATATCACGAACATCCTGAGATTTAGGAAGGAGATGAAACGCCAGCTCCATTATCCAATATTAATGACTGATTGCCTTGTGTACAGTAAGGAAAGGCAACTGTTCCTTCCAAATAGAGATAGACTCATTCCACAGGAACAGAAAGTCCAGAGAAGAAAATATATCTTCGTTTACTGTTAACAATAATTGCTGTGTGGAATGCATTTGTCGGAAGGATGAGATGTGAAACATACCTATCAAGACCGTGGTTTAGGGAAGAAAGTAAAACATGGCATTTAAAACTTCTTGAAAACAAAAATATGAAACATCCAAACCTACTTCTTCCAGAAGCTAACAGGAAAGTGATCCTTCTGTATGTATTGCCACATGATGCACAACACTCTGTAGGACTAAGACTTAGAAACTTTCCCCATCTTTAAGGCCACTGGTACGAAACATGGTGGGGGGAGAGTTCGTGGACAATATCAACCTGACTTACAAACTGATATTTTTTTTTTTCAGAATTAGTCTAACTGAAAGTGGATGCTGTGGATAGCTCCAAGAGTAGACTGGCAAATCCTTGATCTAACACTGGAAGTCACAGGGTCCTGCCAAGGTCTATTTCATGAAGAGAAGATCAAGATTCTGCTTCCTCCCTCCATCAAGTCTCACTGTTTTGAATCATACTAGTCTCAGCATCCTGTCTTGGTCAGTGGTTTCTTAATAATTTCACAACCAGAACTTGACATACTGTCATGCTAATACATTTATTTCATTTTTAGTTATTGTCTTATCACCTAAGGAAAGATGCTGACATCAAAAATGACAAGAATATGGGGGAGAAATGAAAGCCAGAAAAAAAGCCAATGATGTAAACGTAGAAGTCTACACAAAAGATAATTGGCTCTATATAGTTAAATATTAATGCCATCTAACAGATCTAATAAAAGAATACAAAGAGCCGGGCGGTGGTGGTGCATGCCTTTAATCCCAGCACTTGGGAGGCAGAGGCAGGCGGATCTCTGAGTTCGAGGCCAGCCTGGTCTACAAGAGCTAGTTCCAGGACAGGAACCAAAAGCTATGGAGAAACCCTGTCACGAAAATCAAAAAAAAAAAAAAAAAAAAAAAAGAATACAAAGAAACACAGCTTTGAGTACGGGAGAGAGAAATCACTAAGTTCTTTGAGAATACGGCATATGCAAAGCCGAGCCAGAAAACTGGATGACGCCGTAGATCTTTTCCAAGCTTGGCTCTAGATCCTGAACATGTGTTTTCATTGAAAGCTACGAAATATTGCTATGTATTTAATAATTCTATTAAAAGAAGAAAAAAGATCATATCACAAACGGAAATAAGAGGCGGTCTTGTCAGGATAAGACAAACTACATTACAATAAGACAAATCTTGGTTTTTTCCACTATTAAATAATTTTGTGTACAAGGGGCTTATCAGAGCAGATATTTCCCTGCCAATAAGAATTATTAGGCAAAATTATATTTATGTCCTGCCCTAGATTAAGATGATTTTTTTCAGTTACCACTTTAAAGACCTTCATTTAAACAAACAAACAAAAAACATCTTGGCAATGAATCATTTATTCAACTGGTATTTATTGCACCTGTAATATTTTCAAGGATTGTTCTCAAATTTGAGATACATCGCTAGACGAATATCCAAAAGGCCTGATCTGAAATTCACAGAACTGTGGAACATAAGGGCCCAGCTTTTCAGGTGTCCCCACTAATGGGCCAAGGATTTATGACTGTGATCTGCTGAAAGCCTGCTTAACCGGGAGGGTCAGAAGGGGGCGCTATAAGTCTAAGGAATAAAGGAATGAGAATACCATAACTTAAGCATGACCAGTTCCAGAGCTGTTCCTCCGGAACTAAATTAGTCCACTCTGACAAAGCCTTAAAGTTCACCAAGCATCATTATTTTTAACGCTGCTGTCAACCAAGGCTGAGCCATCGCATGCTGAGGAGATCAGCGGTAAAGAGAAGTAATAAATCTAAATTTAGGGACATTCTCTCACAGTAGAAAGATAAATTCTTCTGTAAGCTTGATTAGTTTATCTTTTGATGCCTTTGGTTGCTGGCTTCATAGAGAAGTCATGGTAATTAAAAATGATTTTGATTTTTCAATTAAAAGTGATTTTTCTCTCTTTCTGGAATCCAGGACAGGCAGTTAGATCTTTTTAGGAAGCCTCTCTCTTACTTATAGAATCAGGAAACACATAGTGAGCCAATCGCGATCCCAAGGACGGGTGGTAACACCCACAGTTCCAGGTGAAGGAGACTGGACATGATGGAGTCGCTAGAGGGACGCCAGAAACGTGTTAACAATATCCTCCTGCGCTGAGTCACCGCTTTATAAGTCAGCTTCTCGAGAGCGACGCCTCAGGTCCAAGACCGTCACCATCAACACCAACAGCGGAACTACATGTCACATCCTCCCTCAGTGATTCATCCCTCAGCTATGCTATACTGCAAGCCACAGAAACACCTGCCGGCACCCACGGCATACAGATTTAATTACGGTCGCAATCCACATTCATGAGCGTGAACAACTCGGAAGGTACGGAACCATGGCACTGGAGATCAGAACCTCATTCAGCAGCACTTCCTCCAACGTGAGACCTGTCTGGAAGTTGGCTAAGTAAAGGCATTAGACCTCCATCTGAACTGGAGATCTGCAGATCTGCAGTGACATGTGCGTACCAGGATGATGGGAAGGAAGGAGAGGGAGTGGGAAACGGAGAGCAATAAGGTGAGACCAGGGAAAGACAAGACAAAGGGAAAAGAATGAATGGCCATGAATCTGAGATCAGATACATTTATATGGTAAATGACACCTCAGCCTGCTTCCTAAGCAGGCCTTTCCTAAGCTCACTGAAGATACAAAAACGGTTTGCAAAACTTTTCATCTGTTGCTATCCTCACTTGTCATACTACAAAGGTCTATAAAATCCCAGGCCTTGGTCTCTCCCAGGATAGTTCCAGAAAGGAGAAGGTGGGACTTGTTATCTAGGACTGTGCTCTGTCTGGAAGCCTGCTCTGCAGTCAGTCCATATTCCACAGTATTTTGGTCATGTCTGCTCTGTTTTCTCATCTGCTCAGAATGTCTCATAACTCATCTTTTTTTTTATTACAATGTCATCATCCATTGTGTTTTTCCCCATTTTTTTTTTCAGACTCTGATTACCTTCAAGGGCAGGAAAGGTGTGACAGAATAGAACAAAGTTAAGAAATTCCCAGGAGAATACGGAAAAATAAAAAGAGAGTCTCATGTCCAAACCCATCCTAGCAAACATGGTAACGAGGCTTTGAGAAAGACTGCTGATTCATGGGTTTTCCCCGTTTTCTTTTTATTTGTAGGTAATACATTTAAGGGTATCAATATAGTAAAACGTTTGGTCTGTGAAATACCATAATGATTAGCACCAAAAGGAGTCATGGAGCTTGTATATGTTATTATAAACAATAATTTTTACTGTTGGTAATGAGATGAGTTTTCGTTTTTACATCCCAAAGGTTTTGAAAGTGCTTGTGGACCGAAGAAACAACACTTTTCAAAATCTCCATGGGGTTATCAGTAAGGACCACAGAGACAGTACTTGGCCTTTCCAGTTTTGGTTTACCCGGTAGACAAGAAAACCATGGGCACCAGATTACCACTGAAGTCTAAAGAACAGCCCCACATGTACCCGCTGACACACAGGAGGGATTCCCACAGTACGTGATCCCCTGCACTGTGTTCAGGAATGCATTTTTACTTGCTTTTTTAAAAATAAAAGCAACATGCTCTGCAGATCATGGAGCGCTTAGTGCAATTTTCTCTTTGCTCCAATGCCAGACTGCAAAAGGCTGGAACCGTTATGTGTTCTGCTGATGCTGGCCTGCAGTTGAGGCCCTTGGCCTGCATGCTTTGTAAGCTCTGGAGCCTACAGGAGTCAGAAGGTCCAAGAGCGGGAGCCACTGTCATTGCCAGACGGCCCACCAAGGCAACTACTGATTCCCTTTGATTCTCTTTGCCTCAGCCTTTAGTTGAAATTACAACAAGTCAAATAGCTGATGCTTTTGCCCTCTCCGGGTAAGGGTGAAGAAACATTGTTCACCAGTGTGTTCTGTCTTGCTTCACTGATGAGCCGGCATGCTAAGTCAAGGAAGAGTTTCTCCACGTTATCGGATTCCTTGGCTGAAGTCTCCAGGTAATACATGTCCTGAGCTTCTGAGAATTCCTCTGCCCTCTGCTGGGAGACCTCTCTCCTTTCAGCCAGGTCAATCTTGTTGCCTAGAACAATGGTAAATTAGAGAAAGAATCGTCACTGGACTGTGTAGGCGGAGAAGCATCAAGATTCAATTCCAGACCTGAAGTCAATGGGCAGATTACACAGATGGGCAGGCAAAGAAAAGCAAATGTATCCATGATCGCAGGAATGTTCATTCTAACATACCAGTGCCATTTGTAAAGACAAAGACTGGAAACAACCCACATTACTTGTATGAAGTACAATGCATGCACACAAGTATTCAACCCAGTAAAGAAAAGAAGCCAGGGGCTGGAGAGATGGCTCAGAGGTTAAGAGCATTGCCTGCTCTTCCAAAGGTCCTGAGTTCAATTCCCAGCAACCACATGGTGGCTCACAACCATCTGTAATGGGCTCTGGTGCCCTCTTCTGGCCTGCAGACATACAGACAGAATATTGTATACATAATAAATAAATAAATAAATATTTTTTTTTAAAAAAAGAAAAGAAGCCAAAGAGAAATATTCTATACAATGTCATGAATCAAGTATACCAGCAAAAAGGCAAAGCAGAGAAAAAGCATGATCAGCAACTGCCTAAATGGAAAATTTAAAAATTCCACTCTTTTCTTATCTTTTTTTAAATACTTATTTATTATGTATACAATATTCTGTCTGTGTGTATGTCTGCAGGCCAGAAGAGGGCACCAGACCTCATTACAGATGGTTGTGAGCCACCATGTGGTTGCCGGGAACTGAACTCAGGACTTATGGAAGGGTAGGCAATGCTCTTAACCACTGAGCCATCTCTCCAGCCCCCTCTTTTCTTATTTTTTTTAGAAAATAATAAACCAAGATTGTAATTTAAAAGACAAAGGCTACAGCCCGGGTGGTGGTGGCACATGTCTTTAATACCAGCACTCCGGAGATGAACAGGAGAGGAGCTCTGTGAGTTCAAGACCAGCCTGGTCTACAAAGCGAGCTCCGAAACAGCCAGAGCTGTTACACAGAGAAACTCTGTCTTAAAAAAACAAAACAAAAAAGACAATGGTTGCCCAGAAAGACAAAAGGTAAAGAGCACAGGGGCAGAAACCAGACCTCTCATATTCTGCCTTGCAGATTTGACTTTAGAAGCTTACATTTTACATAATTAAACATTACAATTATGTAATTAGCACAAAATTAAAATGTAAAATCAATTTGTAAGTATTAAACATATTTGTCATATAGAGAGGCATGGGTATAGACAATTATTTCAAGTAAATTGAAAACATGACTTAACCCTGCGTCCTTAGGTGTTTAAGGACAAAAAGGATTTGAAGAACAAAGTCTTGGGTTCATTCAGTAATCATCTTGTAAAGGCAGAGCTGGTATTGAGATGAGGAGGCTGTTGTGTATGTATTACGGGATAAAACAAGTCATTAATTATGCTGACGTCACGTGGCACTGGTATTTTTGACAAGAGAAAGATGAAATAAGGGTATGAGATTAATGATGCTAAGTAAAAAATTTGCAGTTTTAAATTATAGATCTAAGTAGCTGTATGAATAATTCATGGTATATTTTATATTTTATCTTTTAAAAGTTTCCTACACCGTTTTCTAGGCAGGCTGACAAGAGTCAACTACGCTACCTGGTAACACTGCCTAAAAGAGCCAATTGATAAGTTCCTCTGTGCATGGATTAAAAGCACCAGTAGAATGCCATAACATTGGAGGTTCCTAACTGTTGATTCCCCATTGGAAAAAAACTCCCATAAGTTATGTTCTTGGAGCTGCTCCTATGGGACACAGAGGCCAGTGCATCTCTTGTACCTGTGACAGATGGACTTTGTCTCCTCATTCCTGGGTTGTCCAGGCCTGCCAAGAGGACTGTGACACCTAATGCCAACCTGCCACTGGGTCAGATGAGCTGTCCTGAATCTCCCTAAGTGAACATGATTTCATAAGTGGTTTAAGATTGTCCTGTGAATCAGAACACAACTTGCTGAACCTAATAAGACAACACAATTCACCATATTCATGCATACATGTCGCTTCCAATGCCAAGAAGTTTAGAAATAGTGACCTACAAGTAAGGAGAACCCAACTGTGAGGCTGGGGTTTCTAATTATAAACTCTCCATTAGACAGACATACCACCTCTTAAAGACACGGTCACTTCTAGGTCTGGGGCATGAAATGATATGCCTGAGAATTTGCCTTATGTCACATCAGAGAGCAGGGAAATTATCTCAGACTCCTGGAGTTACGTCAAAAGGATTTGGGAGCTTATTTGAAGATGCCTCCCATGTCAATGAGGGAACAATGGGGAGCTGGGTGGTAATTTTTTACTTTTACACCAGCAGTATCCACCATCTGGTAACACTTTCACCTACACTGATAGGAAAATCAGCAATATTTTTGTTTATTTTTCTAAATTATCACCATGTGATAGAACTTACTTCATGTCCTCCTCAGTTGTACAACTGAATGATGATTATATAACTCAGGTAACCATATAGCATGTTCTTGGAAGGTACCAGCACATCAAGCGTTACATGAGCATACATTGTATGATGCACTCCAATCAATCCCCTTCCTGATTAGCCTTTACTTACCCACTAGCACAGTGATGACCTTATTGCTAGCATACTGTTCTATCTCTCGCAACCACTCAGGAAGGCAACGGAAGGATTCCTCACAGGTGATGTCATAGGTAAGGATCAAGGCATTGGCGCTTCGGTAATAACTTTGGGTAATTGAACGAAATCTCTCTTGACCTGCAGTGTCCCAGATCTGTAACTGTAGAGGCATAAGACAGGGATCAGCTTGGCAGAGCAGAAAACAAAAGAGCTTTAAAATTGCGTTGCTATAGCTCAGAAATGGGAATATCGCCCAAACAATTTCATCCTTGTGTTCTGCCCTGAAAACATTTATTCTTTTTGCAGTGAAGTGTTTCTGGTCCAGGGAAGGGGCATATTCTCTTTCCTATTTTTGCTTGTTTGTTTAATTTAATGTTGACAGAGGTTTCTGTCCCTCTCAATATTGCAGTTGTTCAGTCCCAAATAAACACACAGAGGTCTACATTAATTATAAAATGATTGGCGTATTAGCTCAGGCTTTCTTATTAACTAATTCTTACATCTTACAGTAACCCATAATTCTTGTCTGTGTTAGCCACGTAACTTGGTACGTTTTAGCAGTGAGGCATTCTCATCTTGCTTCCTCTATGTTGGGGTGACAACAGCAGATTAAGCCTTTCCTCTTCCTAGAATTCTCCTATTCTGGTGGCCCCACCTCTACTTCCTGCCTGGCTACTGGCCAATCAGCATTTTATGAAACCAGTACAACTGATAAACCTTTACAGGGTACATGACCATTGTCCCACAGCACACTTGTGTTATAATAGGGCATGATAAGTCATCTACTATTTCTAAACATAGCAAACTGGTGGTTAATAAGAAAGGAAAACATTTCCCAAATCTTTTCCCTCAACCTCCCCGCACAGATCACACAACAAATGAGACCTGTTCTCCAGACACAACCCTAGATATAGAGCAGAGTGTTTAGGGAGACAAAATATCACCATCAGCTTCCCTCCTAACTATAAATCCCATGGGTCACAGGTAAATTAACCTCTTTACTATTTCCTCAGGTAAGGCCTTCTAGAACCTTCTGCCATCATCATGTCCCTTGCAATACTTCATATCATTTTTTTTTTCATAGCAACTGACATATCTTCAACAAGTATTTGAAATAGTTTGTCTAATGCCTCTCTGGCCTACTTGATTTACAGCTTCATAATAGGAGGAGGCAGGACCTTTACTCATACAGTATGCCTGAGACAGAAGACAGATGCTGACGTTCTGAACTGATGATCTCGGGTGTTCCTGATCCCTTCTCAGTGAGGTAGGCAGGCTTAATGAAAATTGTTTCTTCCACCCAGGTACTCACAAAGCTGGGACTCAAACTCCAGGTCTTCTATTCCCAGTTGAAAACTCAGCTGAGCATACCCTGTTGCTTTTGTCATTGCACGCTCATTTAAATGTACATCCGCAACCAGCAGTCCCTTGGTGTCACGCTGGCCCCATAGCAGTTTGGCTGAAGACACTGAGTAGTGACCGATAGCTCCTACCGCAAGCGAGGGCACACATTATTCTTTGATTGGAAGCTGCGGCAGCTCTTTGATGATATAAACCAAGTCTGTGTGTGCTAAATGCAAACGTACACATGACTGTTTGCACTGGAACAAAAGCTAATTCTGTTCTCTGCCTCAGAGTAGAGTCATGGTCTTCTTTTACCAAGATGTGCCTTAGCATAGCAGACTATTGTTTTAAAGCCTGATTCAGCCTCTAAAACACTTTTGACCAGATTTAGATACTGTCGATCATGAGAAAACACTGTGTTCATGATAGGAACATCTTGGGAACTGCTTTAAGCATCAAAATATTTACCAAAATAGAGATTACATGGCCTTGCCAAGATACATGCCACCTTCTCATAGAAGACTGCCTGCGCCTCGCCTGACAGCTGACGATTAAGGATGTTTATCTTCCATCGTCTATCGCTCAAATTAGTTTCATCACATTTCCCTATAATCCATCGTCTCCCTTCATCCTTTGCAGAGCACTAGATATAGCATGACTAAAACACAATCCCTGATCTAAGAGAAATCACGGTCCACAAAGAACCCAAATCCACCTAGGATTAGCAGCATCCTCTCAAAGAAGAACCAGAGTGTCTCCAAATGTCGGTCTACCATCTGTCAGTGTGTCACCCACACGGCACTCACGGGCTTCCTCACCACACTCACCTACACAGCACAGGGCTACGACACTGTTCACCTGTCCTCCCACTGTACTGCTACTGCCTGCCCATGACAGCAGCGTCCTGTCATGGGGTTGCTAGGCTGTCCTTTTAAGTAGATTATGTTCTTGGAGGATCAACGTTATCTCTTTGCCTTCACATCTTAGTTTTCTTCCTAACGTAGTACATGGTGGGCACAGTCGAATGATGGTTAACGAGATGAACACAGGATTGCAGAACCACAAAGGAGGAATTGCTTGGCTATTCTTAGACGATTAGTGGGGTTTGAAAGAGCTGAGACAAAATGTTATTGGAGCTAGATACCAGTAAGTCCCAAGAGTCAGTGATGCTTCTCCTACCAGGCTGCTCCGCACAATGCATCTACTATAACACGAGATGGGCAGACAGATCACCAAAAGAATGAACATTTATACCTAAGTTCATGAATCTCCTATCTGTGTAACCTAGGTGTGGTTCAAGATAAAACAACCTCTTAGGTGGCTGTGGTGCAGTGCAGGCCTTTAGTACCTGCACTCCAGAGGCAGAGGCAGACAGATCTCTGTGAGTTCAAGGACAGCCTGTCCTATAGAGCTAGCCAGAGCTACACAAAGAATTCCTATGTTGGGGGGTTGGGGGAGGCTGACCTCTTCTAATCAGTCTTAGGTTAAATACATTTTTATTTATTACTCATTAGCTTGTGATAGGCTGAAAAATCAAAGCATAAGATTGAATAGCATCATTCTACAGCTTTTTCCTTCTCCACAGTTTTGTTATGTTTATATCTTATTTTACGTGTTGGATTACAAATAAATCACAGGCAGCTTGAACTGGATCGGCCAGCTCCCTTTTCCTATGAAATGCTAGAAGTCTTAAGAGGTCTTAATGGCAACAACTGAGCTGTGAATATAAAGATGAGTAAGTTGAAAACCCCTGCTCTTGGGGAATCTGTGGTCTTGTGGTGGAATCCAATGCCAAAAAAAATAAATAAATAAATATATGGAACTTTAGCCATGTAATAAGCACTGAAAAATACGGTCAGGGCTACCAAAATGGCTCAGTGGGGAAGGGCCAAGTTTGATGCCCACACTCCACACGGTAGAAAGAGAGAACTCTTATGAGGTGTTCTTTGGCCTTCACAAGTAAGCTGTGCTCATGTGCACACACATATACACACAGAGAAACAAAAATAAATATTTAAATTATTGTTTCCAAAAACAGAACAAATGGAATGCCAAAGTATGGAACGCATGGATGGAAAAAGAGCCTGTTCTGTAACCACGGGACCATCCCTTTCTTTCTCCTTGCTCTTAGCCCAAGCCTGGTACATGGTAGGCACTAATATTTCAGGTTAAAAAAAAAAGACTTCACAAGTACATATGCAAGTGGGAACTCCTATGTAGGAGGGAAACACATGCAAAGGTGGCCATCCTTTCCTGACTCCTCAGGCTGGCAACTACCTCCTCTAGAATAAAAGAAAACTATGCCAGTGTCTCTTCAGCCTGCTCCTGTCTCCTTTCAGTCCCCACACCTTTCTCCTCCTCTTCATTTTAAATACTTTCTCTGGCCTTCTGGTTGACATGAATGTAGATTTTTTTACAACCAGTGTCCCAGATTTCTGATCCCCAATATACTTGATATAGCTGTCTCTATGGTAAGGAACCATTGTAAAGAGTCAAGACATAAGGAGATAAAGGTTCCTGTCTCTCATCAGGAGCCTCATCTCAGCCCTTACTTGCGATGGTATTCATGACCTGATGGAAGAATGACAGGGAGCTTCTCTGATCCTTCCCAAGGCACTCATAGGATGTGAAGTAACGATCGACTGGGAGAAGGGTGCAAATAACACAAACCAAATGTGGGATGCTTAGGCCGAGACTTAGGTACCAACTCTAGGACCACTGCCCATCATGCTGCAGATGACGGGGATCATCCCACGGGATCTGACTCTGAAGACCTGACCAAGAAGTTTCAACAACTGAATGGCAGTATTAAACATCAGCAAACTTACCTCCTTTCGTGTGTGTGTGTGTGTGTGTGTGTGTGTGTGTGTAGGCACATGTGCAGGTGAGTATAGGTGCCTGTAAGTGTAAGCTAGAAGAAAGTATCAGACAGTCATGAGCAGCCCTACATGCTGGAGACCAAACTCAGGTCACATACGAAAGCAGTATGCACTCAACCTCTAAGCCTTCTCTGGGACCTTCACTCCATCTTTCTTCCATCACCTCCTTCTCTTGCTGCAAGGTGATGAGCCTACTGCGCCTCCATTCCTCTCTTAGCTCTCAGGAGACCCCATGGAACTAGAAGGGTGCTAGCATGCGAGGCTTAGAGCCTGCTTGTCTCCCATCCAGGCTACAGCCATGATTAAGTAAATTAATTAAGTAACTGGTTCACCCGCTGAGACAGTGTGCCTGAGCTAATGGGAGCTCACCAACTCCAGCTGGACTAGGACTGAATGAGCATGGGATCAAACTGGTAACCCTCTGAATGTGGCTGACAATTGGGGCAGACTGAGGAGCCAATGATAATGGCACTGGGATTTGTCTCTACTGCATGTGCTGGCTTTGGGGATCCTATTCTCTTTGGATGCGTACCTTCCTAAGCCTGGAGAGAGCGGGGAGGGCCTTGGACTTCCCCACAGGGCAGGGTACCCAGCCCTCTCTTAGGACTGGAGGGGTGGGGGAAGAGTGTGTGGGGGAGCAGGAGGGAAATGGGAGGAGGGGAGGAAGTGGAAATTTTGATTGGCATTATTTATAAAGTAATTTTAAAAAAAGAAAAAAGTAACCTCTGAAGCTTGTGTACTAAAGACAACATCATCCACTTCCCAGAGATCATACTAAGAACTAAAGTGACAATGGCAACATATGTAAAGGCATCTATCAGAGACACTCACTCAGGATACATACTCAAAGCACATATTGCCTCCTGTTTCTGGACAGACTATAGTTCTTCTAAGTACCAAGCCACCTAGAAGCCACCAAGTGGAAGACAGAGTAGAGGTCAAAGGTCCTCTCTTGGACCTCTAGAGACTGAAAGTAAAGACAGAGTGGGAGGAAGGATGACTTTCATAAGCAAGTCACGTGACTGAATCACCTACACTGCCTACAAGGAAACGAGGGCATCAGGAGGCAAACAGAAGAGAACAATATTGATCCAGCTTTGAAATCCAAAAAGAAATTCCTACTCTGTCTTCGCAGCACTTCTGACACGACAGGAAACCGTGCTTTCCCCACTGTCTTCGTCAGGATAAAGGTGTCCTCCCTAAACTTCTTCAGGGTATTTTCTTTCTTTTCTTTTGAGGTTGGTCCTCAGTAACCTAGGCTGGCCCCCAACTTGCTATTGTTAAGGATGACCTTGAATTTGCAATCGCCACTCCTAGGTGGGCTGACAGGTCTGCCCTACCACCCATGGTGCTGGTGGTTGGCTCCAAGGCCTCCTGCTTGCTAGGGAAGTACTCTTGCCAGCTGAGCTCCACCCCAGTGGATCCATTGCAACGTAGGGTTGAATGAAGCGGTTTAATAAATGTCATGAAAACTGCCTGTGCTTCCTCCCCTAAACTCTTAGAGAACACATCAAAGGTTTATTAGAAATTTAGCTTCTTACCTTTACTTTTTCACCATTAATCTCCACTGTTTTAATCATAAAATCGACTCCAATTGTGGCTCCTTGACCTGGGGGGAAAAGACCCTAAGGAAGAAACAACGGCAGTGAAATTTAAGCACAGCTTCCAACTCAGTGGACTCTCCTCACCGCCCACCCCGTCCTCCGACTGAGGTAACTGATATTAGAGTACTCTGTTTGGTGTCCTGTTTGGAGGGCAAGGGAGGAGGGGACAGGAGAATAGCAGGAGTAACGCTGGCAGGAGCAAACACAGGCTTTGCCAGCTATATGTCTCAAGATCATAAGCACGTCACTGGGTCCCTCTGGATTTGCAGGAGAGGACTGAACTGTATAATTTCTAAGGGACCTTTCAGGAAAACGACACCGTCAAGCAAACTCTAAAAAAAAAGCCCTAAGAAACAAACCTTTCTCTGTGGAAAATCTGTGGGCGTGTCCTCCTTACAGAAGCAAGAAAGACTGCTAAAGTTAGGTGGATGTAAAACCAGCTGGAGTTTCCAGTGTTTCTGCGTGACAGCTGTCTGAACTCCAGATGCTGCTTGGCTTTTGACTTTTGATTTCATCAGACCGAGACTTAATGAACACATGGGCTCCTGTCTGAGGTCATTCAGCACGGGAAAAACCTTGACATTTCCAGCAACTGTGAGCCCTGAAGCTGTCTGGGTTGCCCAATCTGTCACTCCAGTTTTCCACAGACAGACAGACAGACAGCAGTGAAGAGGGGCTGGGAGCTCACCAGCCGGTCACATGCAATGGGAAGGTCTGGTTAGTGAAGGTGGAGCGGGGATCAAGACTAGCACCTGGCCACCGCTCTTCCTATGAGGTCACCTTTTAGAAGAGCTCATCTCAATGTTCCCAAGGCGCCTGTCACAAAATCATGTCATATACATGATGATCCAGAAAGGGGCATCCTTTGGATTTTTCAGTGGTGAAGAAAATCAACTTCAGAATGATTTTTTTTTTAATTTTACTAATTTCTATATAAAAACAAACTTGTAAACCTTGACCAGTGATTCTCAAGAGGCCAACCCTGGGGGAATGCACTTGGGTTCTACGGGAGAGAATCAAATCAGAAAGCATAGTCAGTTACGTTCAGGTTCGTCTCTGCCCTCAGCTCATCCCTACTTAAGAGACTTACTTAGACAAGCAGGTCATTTGGTTATAAACCCAAAGGGTTCACTGTGTTGTCTGGATGAGAATGGGCACAAGCAGGAAAGTTGAGGTTTAATCGGTATTGGATTCGGTTTAATGCCCAGATTAATTTGTTTCCACCTTTAGGTGATTATCAACTACAGATCTATTTTTTCAAACCCAGTCTATTTTTGATACTGCACACTGAAAACAAAACCACCTGTCCCTTTCGTATGAGGAAGCAAGATGAGGTGAGGGAGAAGCCCTCGGCACCATGCTCCCTCGGCCGATTTAGAAAACCTTTAGCTACAAACTTTCAAAGGGTGCCGTGAGAGCCTGCAGCCCAGAGGTCAGCACTGGGCCCAGTCACCCATCCAGAGATGCTCACTGGGAGACAGGTGAGACCAACAACCCAACCCTGGATTCCAGACTCCCTTACCTGAGTGAATCGTCGGACTAGGCACGTCTTCCCCACTCCAGCGTTGCCAATTAAAACAATCTTGAAGAGGAAATCATAATCTTCCATACTCATTTACACGGCTGCAAGCAAACACAGGAAACAGTGAGCAGGGCCCAGCAGATGTCCCCGGGAACTCAGGCTACACCAGCCCTTGCTCCGCAGAAGCAAGCGCTCTGACTCATGTGAAGAGCAGCTGAAGGCTCCCCTCTGGTGACGCTGCCAGCGAAAGAGGAACATAGGTGTTTGGTCCCAGGCGGACTTCATTCTCCCGAGGTACCTCCAGCTGCAAGAGGCAGATGACACACATCGCCCTTTCACCTGGTAACCTTTAACCCTCCAAGCTGTTGGGTTATAGGTCTTCAAGCGATAAACTGTGTGTTTTCTTTTTGTGTGGAAAGCCAGGCTAGCCAGGAGGGCGGACAAGCCAGGACAGACAGCTAGTAGGCTGTGTATGAAGAAAACGATAGCTGCCAGGAGACTATATGAAAGGGAGGAAATTATAAAAGGCCCCTCACTCTCACGCAAGTCCTAGGTTCTTGGGGCCAAAACCCTTTCCCAGCTCTCCCATTTCTGTCTCCTACCACCCACACCGGTGCTAAATGACCTCCAACGGCGCCTGTCTTCGAATTTCATCAAGCTGTGCTAAATCCTCTCCGCCTTCTGAATTTTTCTTCAAGCTCCGAGTCCGGCAAAGACCAGCGCACGCCTCTCGTTTTCTCTGAATCTCACTGGTCTCCCTCAAGAGGCTGGTAAAAACAAAGTGAGGACTGCTTACCATTCCTCCATGCCAGAACTTCACTTGCCATGCGTATTCATTTCGTCAAATGCCTGCCTTATTCCTGAGGGAAGGGACAGTGCCTTTCAGCTCTATTTCCTAGCCCTGGAACAGAGACTCACTTAGTAAATGTCTACTCTGTAGACAGAAAGACTTATTAATGGGCATATCGCTTAGCTGTGGGCATCTGCTTCTCTGATTGTGCTAAGAATATCACCATTGTGATATTCTTAGAGGATTCTTAGAGGATCACCAAGATTAAAACCAAACACAAAACTCAAGTCTCGCACAGACCTTGGTACCCACCAAGCTTGTTCTTATGGAGCCAATCAATCTGAGCCCCACCTGTGTCCTTTCGCTAGCACCTGGAGACTTCTGCCCCAAGGCCAACAAGTGTAAATACCAACTAGGAAGTAGAGGAACAATCTCACACTCAGGAGGCAGAGGCTAGAGGAGGTTTGATTTGAAGCCAAACAGGGCTACGTAGGGAGACTGGATCGCAAGCAACAAACAAAAGTTAAGGAATAACTCTAGCTAACTGCTGAAGATCATTGTGTCTCAGGTAGTGGCATTTCACTTATATTTTAATAAATAAAACTTGCATGAGGATCAGAGAGTAAAACAGCCCCACTGGGATTAAAGGCATGCACCTCCCGGTTTCTATGGCAACTAGTATGGCTACTGGGATTAAAGGTGTGTGTCACCACTGCCTGGTCTATAAAGCGGACCAGTGGAGGGAGAAGAGAAAGATAGCGAGTTGTGGAGAGAGAGGTTCTTAGCAGGCTGAGAGGAGGAAGCATCAGGCTTACTCGTACCAGGAGACCTCAATCTCAGCGACAAAGGATTGCAAGTGGAGAATCCCACGTGATGAACCTGCCAAGTAGGGAGATTTGTATGTGGATTTCAGCAGTCCTTGAAGGATGTCTGACAAACAAACAGGCAGACAGACTCCCAGGGTTCTGTCTCATATCCCTGGAACTGTGGAGGAAAATCACTTCTCTGTGCAAGAATCTGAGCCCGCGATTCTGACTCCACTGCCTATATGCCTTGCACTATACTTAACCTTTTTTTCATGGACATTTTCAATAGTCCATGAGGCTAATGTCGATTAGTGCTGTATGTAACTTGAGCAAGCTGAGGTTGACAGAAACCAAGGTTAGCTCCAATTCCTAACAGCCAGATTTCAAGCTCACAGGGCATTAGTGATCAAAGAAATTTCTAACTGTAAAAACCAAAGAGACCAAGGTTCAAATCCTGGCTGTTGAATTTTCTCAGCCTGCGCCTTTGGGCAAATGATTTGTCTTGCCCACTAACAAAAAAGAGCTCATAGCACCTATATCACCGAATTATGATGGCTGACAAGATCAGAAGTCTTGAGGACAGTATTTGGTCTTGGTAAAGCCCACTCCTTAAGAGGGTTCACAAGTCTCCCACTGTCTACTTTCCGTCTCTGTGGCGAGAGTCACATCTCACCTCACAACCCTCACAAGGTTCACTGGTTTTCCCCAGCTCCCAAACACCACAGCTCTGCTTTGCGCCTCACCCCTTTCTGCAGAGAGACCTCCCCGGGCTGAGCTAGCTTTCACTTCTGTTTTAGAGCTCAGCTAAGCATCACATCCTGTAGAGCGTTTCTCTGACCTGAGAGGGGGCCTGGGCCCCCCTCATTTCCACTCCCACAATGCCTTCTTCCTCTTAGACACCATAATTTCCTTAACTCTGTGTGTCTGTCCACACTCCACCACCATCCCTCGGCATCACAGTGCGGCTTAAACACAAGAACTCACAACGTGTGTATACTGTGTCTGGCTAAACCACGGCCCTGAAATCAGCACCGTCATCACCATCCTCTCCATCATTTTCATCATCTCACCATATTAATTATTGTACCTCACAACAGTCCTACGAGGCACTGTTGACATTTTTAACTTGACAGTTAAAGGTGTGGAGGTACAAGAAAAGTTAAGTAAGAAAAATATCATGACGTATCCCTAGATTTAGTTTTCTATTCAACTGAAACTTGATAATTATATTGTCAGGGCCTTAAAATATTCCTTTATTGGGGTAGAGAATGGGAGGGAAGGAGGGAAGGGAAACTGGTTGAGATGTAAAATAAGTAAATAAATTTTAAAAATATTCTTTTATCTCCATCTACTGTTCCTGATGAGACCTGTGCTGATATGATTTTTTAAGACAAATATAGTATTTCTTTATGAATAATTTTTTCTCTGAAAATATTTGAGAATGTCATTTTTCTTTGATGGCCCTCAGTACAGCAATTTAATGTATTCTTAGTTTGGAAATTCTTTAATAAAATAGGTTTCCAACTCATAAAAAGAAAGCACTGAGCTCCTACAGTTTATAACTGGAGGATCTGAGAGTCTAATTCCATCTCGGTTCTGTTGTCAATAGTGACTTTCACCAGGCTGGTGCACGGGAGGGGCTCCAGGAAGATGTGACTCCATTGTCAATAGTGACTTTCACCAGGCTGGTGCAGGGGAAGGGCTCCAGGAAGACGTGATGGACTGAACAAAGCGGTGTAGGCCCTTTCGACATGGGTCTTCCCTTTCCTATCCCCTCTCTCGTTTCAAATTCAAACCTTTCCTTATCACATCGTGCTACCTAAAGCAGACTTAAGGCTAAACTCTTGATAAATCCGTGGGAGATGGTACGCCGGTTCAAAACCTGCTGTGAAGACTGAAAAGAAGGAACCACATCGGTAATCCCAGAACGTGGGAGGTGAAGGCAGGAAGACTAGCAAACTCAAGGCCAACCTGCTCTACACTAGGAATCCCAGGCTAGCTAGCCAGAGCGACATACACTGCCTCAGACACAGACTTAAAAAGTGAAAAGAAACCTTAGTTCCAAGCACAAGAACCTGTGTGGACCAGGACTCGTCCCTTTCCAGTCAGATGCTGGAATCGTGGGACGGGGCTGCATCCTTTTCCTGTGCATAGACGCCTGACACACTTTTATTCTAATTTATGACAGATGTCAAAGAAACAAAACAAGAAATTGAGGGGAAAAAATGCCCAGAGGAAGGTTATCCATATCTAAATTATACATTTGATACGAGGGAAAGGGAGAGGACTAATTACAATCAGCCTGGGTTTGTGTGATTACCACCTGGACCAAATTACCAAACAAAAGATAAGATATTCTTTCTATAAGAAATTAACTTTAACGTTTTGTTGAATGTTTCTGTGTATCTCTCTTTGGGTCCAGAGAGCCTCGCATGCGGACTACATGTTCTTCCACTGAGCTACGCTCCAACCCTGAACACTTTCTTAAGGGAACCTCGGGGGCTAACAAGTTTGGTCTCAGTACAGCTGCAGGCCGTGTGTGGTTAAGCCAGGCTGTGCACTCCAGGTTACATGCCGAGGTGAGGGCTCCACTTCCAAGAACACATTACATCTCTGGGGTAGTCCTTCTGTTTGGGCCATAAAGTAACCAGCCCAGAGGTTGCCAGTCACTGTGACGATGAGTATCCCAGGAGGGGGGACCCCAGAAACAGATTAGCCCCACTCCAGAGTGACGGTAACAATCGTACCTTGTCTACAGAGCAAGTGTGCTGCAGGACGTGCTAGTGACCAAGCATAAGAATTCCCATTCTGCTAACAACAATAATAATAGCTGGCACTTGAGGCTTATTGTGTCCTGGGCCTTCTCCTCCATGTACTGACTCACAGGAGCTTCACAACAACGCTATGATGCGGGTACGCTTATCACCTAAGAGCCGTTGTGACTCAAAACAGAATACTGCCACCTCCAGTCTCGTGATTGACAGAGTGGCTATCTGAAGTTCAGGTCAATGGTCGCCATGCCCTTTGAACACAGTGGTCTAGAAAGCCCTTGCCGCTAAAGCATCAAACCCGCACTGATGGTCTGCACGTGGACCCCAGGCCTTCTGCTGCTCTTCACCCTGCCCCCCTCTCCCCCAGCACACTCTCTCTCTGGGAGCTAGACTTAGATCCCCTCAAATACCACTCCCGTAACTCATTTGCCATCCGCCCACATAACTAAGTACCAGGCATGGGGGTCGGGGGGATGATGGGGAATAAACAGGAACACTGAGGTGGACAAGTAAAGCCCCAAACGCTGTGATTAGCACAGTAGTTCTAAGCAAATGGGTATGCCTGTGAGAACCAAAAAGGAAAAGAGAATAGAAGAGGAAAAAGAGGAAGGAACTGTTTAAAGATATACAGGAAATGAAATTATGTTCTTAAAGGCTTTAAAAAAGTCATCCAGACTTGGCAGCACGTGCCTTTCTAAAGCATCCTTTAGAACCCTATGTTCACCGTTATATCCATATAGTTTCCCCTTTAGGGCTCAGTACAACAGATAGGCTCAGAAGCCATGTCCCCTCCTCTCTGTTCTGAACCCCAGCTGTCCCCAGAACTATTGAGAGGACTTGTCTTGGCTCAAAAACTTTGTTCTTACGACCCCCATGGTAGATCCATGTGACCCAGCTCTTGGGATGCTGAGGCAGGAGGTACACCAAGAGTTCCAGGCCAGCATAGGCTACACAGTGAGACTCTGTCTCCAAACAACTGGAAGAGGGGGAAGAAGGAATGGAGGGAGAGGGGGTAGGAAAAAGAGAGAAGGAGAAGAAGGGAAGAAGGCAAGAATGTGGTCACACCTACTAGAACCTAGCACTGGGGGGGCGGGTGTCAAGACCCATCCTGGGCTCCATAGCTTAGGGCTACCCTGAGCTACAGAGTGAGCTTCTGTTGCGAAGAAGAGGAGGAGGAAGGGGAAAGAGGAAGAGGAAAGAAGGGAAGGAGCGAGGGAGGGAGGGAGGGAGGAAAGGAGGGCGGGAGGGAGAAGAAAAAGGAAAGAAAACTGTGTCTCAGGCCATTTTCTCTTCCCAGGGCCTCCCCTTAAGTCTGTAAATGCACCAAATCCATTTCCAAAAAGCACGCCTCATCCAGGTAATGAAGTTGAGAGCCATATAAAGTTTCCTAACCCAGAAAATTGAGATGATACTAAATTCCCTATCGTCGAGTTGCAGAGCAGTAAATAAAATATGGCCATGTGTCCCTCTGAATATATAATAATGAAATGTGTTTATGTCAATTCTCCTGACAAGTGCAGACACTACAGACAAAAAGGGAAAGGAACTTAGCTATAATCTCTTTCTTCTGGGCATAACTCCTTTACGTTTTTGTTTGTTTGTTTTTTTTTATTAAATTTATTTATTTATTATGTATACAACATTCTGCCTCTACCCGCATGCCAGAGGAGGGCGCCATATGTCAGTACAGATGGCTGTGAGCCACCATGTGGTTGCTGGGAATTGAACTCAGGACCTCTGGAAGAGCAGCCAGTGCTCTTAACCTCTGAGCCATCTCTCCAGCCCCTCCTTTACGTTTTTATACGCACTTTTCGAATCTTTCAATTTGCATAGCCTTTTGTGTATGTTTTATTGTCAAATTGTGGATTTAAAAAGCAAGAGTAGCATAGCGTCACAGACGGGCTCTGGGGCTGCTGGTATTTTCTATCCGAACTCATGGTCTGCGTGGAAATGGCCACTAGACACCCTCCACACCGGCTCAGTGCCCCGGCTACTCAAGACAAGAGACAGTGTGTGCTGAGGTGGCCTCAGTGACGCCATCAAGAACTATTCAGTGGTGTCACCCAACCCAGGAGCTTTAGATATCCTGACATAAGCAAGAAAAAAGACAATAAACAACCAACATTGTTTAACCTTAGATTTACTAAACATGACATCAGCTGGGAATCCTCACATAAACCTATAAATATCTCCTGCCACTGGGATACCATGAAACATTAGGATGGTCAGTGCTGTTCTATAGAATTTGAAATCAGGACTTCCAGGTAGGGTTGCCAGAGAGCAGAAAAGAGAATGCAGCAGAGAGCCAGGACAGAACTTAAATTTCAATTTCAGATATTAATAAGTATGTTTTATTATTTTCACACACATAATCGAATGTATGCCTCCCAACAAATACTGTGTGAGACACATAGAAAAACTTCCTTGTGTGTGTGGTGACAGGAATGGGCCCTGCACATACCAAGCAGAGCTACTTATGCATAGGAACAATGTTTTGAATAAAAGTGTGGCCTGGATGTTATATGGGACATAGTTACACCAAAATGTTGTTTATCTGAAACTCAAAAGTGACTGAGTATCCTTTATTTTACTACCCAGGAAAGTGTGAATGGTCAGGTCATGCTGTTTATCTGAAACTCAAAAGTGACTGAGTATCCTTTATTTTACTACCCAGGAAAGTGAATGGTCAGGTCATGCTAGAAACAAGCCTGTTTCCCCCACACAGAAGCTGTGGAAGAGATGAACAGGGCATGACAGACAAGAAATCTCTGGCAGATCCAAAAGGATCAAATACTGAATAATGACGGCAACCAATAGAATTTCAAACTAGTATTACTAGGTTGGAGTTCTTCAGAATCAGGATGAGAGTCTAGCAGAGATCAAACTGGTTACCCAGCTCTGCAGGTAAGGCCATCTCCCCTCACCAGCCCCTGAGCAGTGAGGATGCTCCTCCAACCCCAGCCCTCCAGTGTCGGTCGGGTGAAGGCTGTGCAGGTTCATCACCCTGCTGCCCTTAGGGACAAGGACAGACAGTGCTTCAACAACTCCCTCTTCTTTGCTTAACCTGCTACTGTGCCGAATGAGTATATATTAAACTGAAAGCTTTTGATCCATCTTTCCCTCCAACAAGGGGCTGTCCCAGGGAGCTCATTATTGCTAATTACAAGGATGCAATTACTAACCATTACTATAATCAGTGCTGCAATCTCGCTTGCTTTACATCGGATGCTAATTTCGTATTATTGCAAGTTAATGATTCTCCTCGGCCATCGATGTCACACGCCCACCTGGGCTGGGTTACTCCTCTTGCATCAGGATATAAAGCCCAACATTTTGTTACGTAGCCCTTTACAGGCTATAAATCTCTCAACATGTGATCTAATAGGGCCCTCTGACAACTTCATGATCTAGACTGCATCGTTCATCAGGTTAGGAAACCAGAGGTTAGATAATGGTGTGACTCACTTTGAGTCACACCAGTGAGTCACAAGGTAACGACTTCAGCCCTGGAGACTTTGTTTTGCCAAATACAATATGTTTTCTCGAGTTTCTGGGAATTTAGATCATGATCTTCACGCACTGTGTCAGGAGCGGGGCTAAATTTTTCCATGCAGAATTTTATTTCATCTTTTCAGCAGCCCATTAGATAGGTATTGCTATTCCCAAAATGAAGATAGGAAACTGAAGCTTCTCGAGGTTAATCTGTTAAAAATCAAAGAGCTGGGAGATGGCCCAGTGGTTAAGATTACTTTCTGCTCTTCAAGAGAACAAAGGTAGGTTCTCAGAATCTACCTGTTGGGGTGACAGGTCAGGGGGAGCCTGGACACAGAGACACAGAACACACACCTATCATTCCAGCTCCAGGGATCCAATGCCCACTTCCGGTCTCTGCAGGCACCTGCACATACCTGGCATACCTTCACACACACATGAGCGCGCGCACACACACACACACACACGTTTTTAACATATTAAAATCGTATAGTTAATGAGTAAAAGGGCACCTACATTCATTCAGTCCAGGTCTTAGCTGTGCGTGCTGGTGCATTCTGGTTCCAGCACTCTAAGGGCTAGATAGACAGAGAGTTATAAGTTCGGGACCAGGCTGGTTACATATTATATTTGTGACGGTGGTTATATGAACAAACAAAAAGTCCATTTGCACAGAAATGGTTATACAGTGCACAACAACCAGACGTTAATGAACCACACAGCTTCAGACATCTTTCTGCAAAATTTATTAAATAAAGCAAGGGGAAGAAGAGGAAGCGGTATATGAAAAAGGGGTCGGGGATAGAGACCTACATCTGTGAACACCATAAAACATCTCTGGAATGCTATGAAACAAACTGGCAACAGCAGTTGGCCCCAGAGAGGCTGTGAGAGTTAGCTTTCTCTAGATAAGAACATGACCGCCAACTCTCAAATTATATCCTCTTCTCTTCCATGAAGGCTCCAGAGACACAAGGAGAGCGAGACAGCTTTTCTCATACGTTGAGAGATGATCCTTTAAAGTAACTGCTTGGAGGCTGGGGCTTTAGCCCAGTTGGTGGAGTGCTTGCCTATATTCAGGAAGTCCTGGGTTCAATCCCTGTCGTGGCTAATCTTGGTTATCAGCCTGACTGCATGGAATCAACTAAAATACAAGGTGCTGGGCACTCCTTGATCAGATTATTGGAAGCAGGAAGACTCACCCTAATGTCGACAGCCCCTTCTGGTGGCAGCTGAGTTAAGAGGATATGAAAGAGTCTTGCTTTGTGTCTGCTTACCTTCGCTCTCACTGGCAAGTCCGCCTATCCTGCTGGCAGGACACTTCGCTGTTATCAGAAACTACTTCTTCGGACTCCGACATCACTGAAAACCAACAGCTCTCCAGGAATCTTCCAGGCCCTCAGTGCCAGACTGGTACTGCTGATACATCCAGCTAATGAATTAAGCAACTAACAGACCCTCGGGAGTCTACCAGTTCAGCCATTGTTGGGACTACCTGGATCACATCCTGTCAGCCAATCTAATAAGTCCCCTTTTGATACATATTGATAAGGCTAGAGAGATGTCTCAGTGGTTAAAAGCACCGGATGTTCTTCCAGAGGACCCTAGTTCAATTCCCAGCATCCACATGGTGTCTCACAACCATCCATAACTCCAGGAGAGCCAACACCCTGTTTTAGCTTCCAAGAGCACTGGGCACATGTATGTACTGCTCCTTTGCAGAACTTTGGCTAATATACTCCCCCAAAACTGCATAAAACTTTTAATCACAACACTTAAGAGGTGAAAGCAGGCGTATCAGAAGTTCAAGATCATCCTCAGCTAGGGTAAGAGTCAGCTGAGGACACATGATTAACTTTCACCAAAAGAGGGGCAGGAATATCAAGGCAACACAGCTTGTCACCACGTCGGATGACTAGAGTTTGCCCCACGTGGTAAAGGGAGAAAACAAACTTACAAGCTGTCCTCTGGTATCCACATGCACGCTACGGCGTGCACACACATACACATTCATGCCACAGCACGCACACACATACAAACGCACGACAACAATCTGAAAAACAACCTGAGAAACAGTTCGGTAAGAATACTTCTCGTACAAACATGAGGACCCGAGTTCATACACCAACACGTGTAAAAAGACAGATCCGCCACACGTGCCTGAAACCACGGCATTGTGGCGGGAGAGACAGGAGGCTTACGGGCCACCAGACTAGCCGCCAGTACAGTGAGAGACTGTCTCAGAGCAAAGGGTTGGTGGCCCCATGTCTCTCTCTAACATCCACACAGGCAAACACGGACATGAGAGTATGCACACCACAAATACCCAACTCCTTTCTTTGTCTACCCTGCCCTCTCCCTTCCTGGGACCAGGCTGTAAGGAGGAAATGGTGTCCACCTCACCTCTGGAGCTGCCCTTTCCAGCGCATGGGGCACATCACAGCTGTCTCTGTTAGACCTTGCTGAAGGACAGCAGCCTCTAAAAGAAGGATTTGGGGTTTTTTGTTTGTTTGTTTGTTTTTTCGTTTTTTTTAGACTAAAATCTCTTGAAAGCAAGCCTCTACTCTCTGAAAGCCAAAGATAAGAACAAACACGATTTTTGACACTAACAAAAGCAAAGCTCAGTCGGGCGGTGGTGGCGCACGCCTTTAATCCCAGCACTCGGGAGGCAGAGGCAGGCGGATCTCTGGGAGTTCGAGACCAGCCTGGTCTACAAGAGCTAGTTCCAGGACAGGCTCCAAAACCACAAAGAAATCCTGTCTCGAAAAAAAAAAAAAAAAAGCAAAGCTCTCACGCGTTTGTATAGTTTAGGAATTAATCTGGCAGCACTCTGCCAAGGCATCTTCACCAAGAAGCAGGAGGAACAGCACTGGGCAGCAAGGAGTGACTCTCCTCGGGCCAGGCTACACCTAAAAGATGTTACAGTGGTCCCCTGACTCTAAACCAGAGCTGCTGCCCTACCAATAAGGTCTCCAAATATAAGTCCCTACCAGGCAAGGCCAGGGCAGCTGGCTGCTGTGGATCCGTGCTTTGGATCTGAAGTGGAATGAGTTCCAATGTAGACCTCAGAATACAGGGATGGGGATGTAGCTCAGAAGACAGTGTGCTTACCTAACACACACCAAAGAAAACCTGGGTTCGATACCCAATAGCACGTTAAACCAGGCATAGTGGCAATCACATCTGTAAACCCAGGACTTAAGGGATGAAGACAGAAGAATCAGAAGTTCAAAAGCAATCTCTTATATATAGCAAGTTTGAAGCCAGCATAGCTTATATGGAGATCCTGCCTTTAAAAAAAAGAAAAAAATTAAAGCCTAATAAAAAATGAAAATAAAGCAGGCCTAAGGTCTCCACAACAAATTTTCAAAAATCCAGACAAATTATCTTCTTCACATGCTGTATTTTATACTCTTATTTCTTAGAAACAGGAAGTAGATTTGAAATCAAATAGGTTAAGAAAGGTAAAAATTACTCAAATTACTCCACAAAATTGCATTTGATCGGCATTAAAGCCAGCAAACCTCTGACTGCTTCTCAGTGTGCCTTCCCCTGCACAGTGACAGACTGGAGGGGCACCACACTGGGACTCCATTTCCACCAAGAGTTGAAGAGGGAGCGCTGGGCAGAGCCAGAGTGGTTGAGCCCCCCCACACCCCCCCAGTGGCTAACTCAGGCAAAACTCTTTTGTTTCGTGCCATCTGGGGGCAGGTGCTTGAAGAGATTTTTCATACACCTGCAAATCCTAGCATTTTGCTTCCTGGGGAAGAGAGAGAAACAGCCCTCCTGCTCATTAATCCTCGCTGAGGTGGGAGCTTCTGTCTGCAAAACATGTTTGCTGAACAGTTCTAAAAAAGGTCCTTCCAGCCCCAACTTGCTGCTTCCGGCGTCTGTACAGGCAGGCTCCCTCCTGTCCTCCATTTTCAAGCACAACACTATTGCCAAAGTCTGGGGTTGGCCCTGCAATTCTCGGGTTTGGGCTCTCTAAAGCGAGGCCTGCCTCTAATCTTTTCCCTGCAGAAGCCTCCCTGGGCCCGGCTGGACAGGAAGGGCATCCTTATCTACCTCTTCAGTCTCCTACCTCAACCCCCATCTCCCACTGCCACACCCTACCCCACCTTCATGCCCCCCACTGCCACACCCTCTCCTCCCACCCACATCCACCCCCACCTCTGCACAGCTAATCGTACAATGCAGCTGGTCGGTCAGCCTTAGGTCAGAGCTGGTCTCCAGAATGGGTTCAAGCACTTTCCTTGGTGTTCCTACATCCCAGAGGCCAGAGACCCACCAAAGACAGATGCGTCTCTTCCCTGCTGGAAGACTGCACATCAGGCTGACCCCTGTTCTCAGCTATTTAGATCCCCTTTCCACTGGATACAGGAGCAGCATTAAAAAAGAAGCGCTTCCAATGCTCTCAGAGACAAATGGATGAGGACAAACACGGGGATTCCAAGTCTGTCTCCCAAGCACAACTATTCGCCCAGCGCCTAGATGCTTTATACACTGGCCCATTCCATCTGTAGAACAGTCCTCTGGGGAAGGATTTATTAAACACCGTCACTACCAATAAATTTAAGAGCTGGAGTGGATAAAGGAAATATAACGCATGCACGATGCATAAGCTTTAGTCCAGCATGAAGAAGAATAAAAAGTATGACATTTGCAGGAAAATGAAGAGAACTGGAGGTGATCGATCATGTTAGGCAAAATAAGCCAGACTCAGAAAATACTGCATGCTTCCTCTCATGTGCAGAACCTGCATTACACGTGTATACACATATGTACACGCATGTGACATGCAGAAGATGGCTAGTGGGAGGGACAGAAGAAAACAGCAGGAGTGAATGTGGTCCAACAAATGAAGTGTCCAATAAATGTCATTGTCAAGCCCACCACTTCATACAATAAACATATACATTTTTTTCTATTATTTTGTGTAAGAGAGAGAGACAGAATGCACAGGTGGGCGTCAGCCACAGCACGCGCGTGGGCCCGAGGACAGCTCTCGGGAGCCAGTTCTTGCCTTCCACCACGGAGGCAGGCTTCCCTCTTGTTTCTGCTTTCTGAACTGCATACTTCCGGCTCTCTAGCTGGAGAGCTTGAGGGCATTCCCATCTCTCCCTCCCAGCTTTCCACAGGAGTACTGGGGTCATACATGCAAACCACACCTGGCTTTTCACGCA
Organism: Microtus oregoni; assembly: GCF_018167655.1. Classification (NCBI taxonomy): domain Eukaryota; kingdom Metazoa; phylum Chordata; class Mammalia; order Rodentia; family Cricetidae; genus Microtus; species Microtus oregoni. Next base: position 8,791,213 of record NW_024543059.1, on the reverse strand, counting down.
GGGTCCAGGGAACAGAGGCAGGTCGTCGGGCTTACCACGATAGCACTTTCACCCGTGAAGCCATCTCCCTGGTACTGTAGGGAAAAAAAACAAGTGTCTACATCTGTAGAGCACTTCTAGATTGCTAAGTGCTTTTCGTGTGCATTAATTTATGTGTATCCCGGCAAATTCCTATGGAAGAGATGGGGTACAAATTCTCCCCTAATACACACACACACACACACACACACAGAGAGAGAGAGAGAGAGAGAGAGAGAGAGAGAGAGAGAGAGAGCGCTTGCCCCAAGCCATATGTCACCTGCAGATTTTCTGTCAGAAATGCATCTTTAACACCCCCTCTGCTCCACCCTTGTCCCTCCTACACCATTGTGGCTCAGGCCTTCAATAGCTCGCCTGCAGCAGTCTACAATAGACTTCTAGCCCAGCTCCCTACTGCCTGTCTACCAAGTATTTTTGCTCCAAGGACCTACTAATTCTCAGCCTTACAGACAGGTTGAGTTTAAATTCCTTAGGTGAATATAAGAAGACTCTTAAAGACTCACCCACACGTCCATCTCTCCAACCCCCACAGAACTCAAGCCACCACCACAGAGGTTTGCCTCCAATACCTGCTGCGCTTTGCCATTCATGCTTCCGCTCAGCCCAGCCTTCCTCTTGCTGAAGGGCTCCTTCATCTTCCCCGAGGAAGCTCCCAAGACCTCTTTCTCCCTCCCCTAGCCATTGTAAGACAGAGCCCTGTCATCCAGCACACTGTAAATGGCATCCATTGTCCTTAGACTCCGAATTTCTCAAACTAGAATTCAGTTCAGGAAATAAGCTTCGGAAGTACCTTTCCAGGAATTCTAGACCTCAAGACATCAAGTTAATCAAGAAGCCCAGCATAGAGCTGCAGGATACAGTCACAGGTCTGTGTGAAAGACAGTGACGGATAAAGGTCACCAAGAGATGAAATCTGAGGAAAATCCCGAGTAAAACAAATAATCAAATTCTGGGAACCAGATGTCTAGGAACCAAAGGCAAAAGTCCAAACCTCATTTAAGATAAATAGCTAAATAATTGAGCACTGGCATTTAACCTAGAGATGACAAGGTGACATCCAAGCATCAACAAATGAGGAACAAGGAACACAACTCCCCGTACCACACTGTCGATATTCATCAAAGGCCTTAGCAAGGTCCTCCCTCCTCTGACCTTGCAATTCTGCTTCTAGGAATGTTCCCAAGAAATGATTCCAAGATATGCACAAGGAAACGTTGATAAGAAAGTTCATTCCAGGATCCCTGGGCCTAGGTCCTTAGGATGGAGGGGCAAATAAACTTATCTCCTACGTTACACAAGCAGGTACACTTTCAGGGAGCCCATGACAGGATGTGTGATGCTTAATATTGACAGGGCCTAGAAGCCAAGCCTCTGGCCAGGACTGGGAGTATCTAGAGTCCTTGATTGAGATGGGAAGACCCACCTCAACGACTTGACCAAATCAAAAGGAAAGCTGAGTACTAGCATTCAGGGCTCCCTGCTTCCGCTGCAGAGGCTACGTGACTGTGGTCTCAAGTGCCTGTCGCTGAGACTCCCCGACTGTGATGAACTGTACCCTCAAACTGTGAGCCAAAATAAATTCTCCATGAGCTTTACATCACTTCTGTCAAGTATTACATCAGAACAACAAGACGAGTAGCAATACGTTAGGGAATGCATGCTTGGGAAAAACCACATTTTTAAAATGTTTACCTCAGAGTGGAGGTAATAGGGAGTTAAGCAGGCATTATCAGGCTTGGAGGCCATTGAAGAGAGACTTCCCCTTCACTGTGGGCTTTGGACCCCATCTCCCACCTTCCCGGGTAACTCTAAAAAGGAACTACCACATCTTTCCCTGTTTAAGATTTAAATTATGATACGAACAGGTAAAGGTTTCAGGGCTTTGCTAAAGTCCACTAAGGAAAAGTCCCGGTCAAAAGAACAGAACATTAAGTTCTGCCTCTGGCCTTTGATGAAAAATGGGATCCTGATTCGCGCTAGAAATGAAAACATTACATACTATTGTCTCCTCCCTTAAGAGTTAACCTAGCCAGGCTTGTCAATCACCTGCTCCAGAAAGGACTCCCTCGGAAAGCAGATTCATCTGAGGACAGAGCTCAGGAGAGGGGAGGAATAATTATCCTCCCAGTGAGGTAATGCACTCCTCCTGCGCACAGCACCCGCCCTCTGAGCAGCCACTCGCAGTCTCCCCCTAGCAGCACCGTGTGAGCCTGTCTGCCTTCTGAGTTCTGACTTATTTTTCTTCTGGATACTGGTCAGAGCCTTTTGTGGTTTCCCTAACACTCTGGGCTTTCCCCACTTTTTCTGAAGTTCCCTCTCCCATTCTGTCATGTAGCTGCTTACTTCGACCTCCACAGCTGAACAACTGCCATTCTCAAATCCAGACTCAAATTTTTCTCATCTTCTTCTCCATCTCCCTCTTCCCAGCAGCTGCCAAGATTTACAGCTTGCCTACCCTGTTTTTCTTTTCTCCTTTCAAACTGTAATAAAATTGTTCTTTATCCTTTTTTAGGATAATTTTTTTTTCAAGACAAGGTTTCTCTATGTAGACAAGGCTGGCCTCGAACTCACAGAGATCCACCTGCCTCTGCCTCCTGAATGAATGCTGAGATTAAAGGCATGTGCCACCACTGCCCACCCTGAGGTCCATTTCTTTCTTTCTTTCTTTCTTTCTTTTTTTTTTTTTTTTTTTTGGTTTTTCGAGACAGGGTTTCTCTGTGGTTTTGGAGCCTGTCCTGGAACTACCTCTGTAGACCAGGCTGGTCTCGAACTCACAGAGATCCGCCTGCCTCTGCCTCCCAAGTGCTGGGATTAAAGGCGTGCGCCACCACCGCCCCGCTCCCTGAGTCCATTTCTAAACTGCTTCATTACCAATAAATATTAGGAACCCAGAAGGGAACCCTGATTTCCCTGGTAACAGTAAGATTAGGAATAACTTACTCTTTTGTTTATGCATTTACATATTCCCCCTGTTTTCTTCAATAGACGACTCTAATAAGCAGGACTTATTTAGAAAGGGTGGGCAGTTATCAAACTATCATGGGACTCAATGGTGGTAAAAGAGACGCAGGTGGGTTCACAAGTACAAAGCTAGCGACCATTCATTCACATCCAGACGGCTCTCTAGGACACTGGCTAACCAAAGCCATAGAAGGCAGGGGGTTCCGCGCCGGGAGTTCACTTTAAGGGAAGAACTGAACAAATGGAAAATGTTAACCGCACAAAACAATGCTCATTCGAGTAAAGAACTGGCAGCAAGCAACACACATGTCCACAGAGGGGGACGCCATGCAGAACACACGCCATGCTACGCACGGAGCCGTCAGCAATGCCAGTTATGAAAACTGTGCAGGAACATGAAACAATGCGAGCACGAGGAAACAAACGCACAGAGCTGCATTGTCAGGGCCGCAGTTATGGATGTGAGCAAGGGCATTCTGAAATAAACAGCCTCTGTATTAGAATTAGGGGATTCCAGGCATGTTGTGGTTTAAATTTCATCTTTTTATAAACACTAGTGCACGCGTTTCTAATGTTAAGAAACAGGAAAATAAATTGACCACAGGTGTACCATCACTGCCAGCATACAGCACGTCCCTCCTTCTCTTTTTCCTCTCTGGTGGCACTCACCTTCAGTACCATCACTTGGGAGGCAAAGGCTGATGAAGTGCTTGCTCTGTGAGTTCGAGGCCAGCCTACTTTACACAAAGAGTTCCATCCAGCCAGGGTTACAGAGTGAGACTGTCTGGGAAAATGAATAAATAAATGACAGCAGGGAGCTGGAGGAAGCTCAGCAGTGACTTGCAGAGGGCCTGACTGGAACTTGACTCGGCTCCCGTTACCCACACCAAGTGGCTGACAACTGCCTGTAACTCCAGCTCCTGGAGATATGACACCCTCTCCTGGCCTCCAAGGGCACACATATAGTGTACACATCCATACATATGAATAAAAATAAACTAAATCTTTCAAAATACACATATATAAATAATCCAAAATAATGACAATTTTTAAAAGATATTACATAAAATTATTTCAATTTTTAAAAAAACAGGGAAACATAACACATGTCCTAAATGAAAACATTCCAGTGATTTGTTTCAAGGTCTATAAAGAGACATCAGCTAATGTCCGTTTTTAAGCAAAGAACAATAAGTATGCCACCGTGACAAAACAGAGAGATGGCTGCTCAATGTGTCTAGCACTGAAGATGGCCTCTCGTCCATACTAGTAAAGTCAGAGCGAAGAAGCACCGGTACTAGTGTAGAGTATCTGGAGAGCGAAGGCATTTATAAGACGCTGAAAGCAGAAAGAGTGGCATACTATGTTCAGATCAGAAAGGGCTTGAAGGGAACAGATCCAATCTGTCGTTTGTCCAGAACATTTAACCTCCTGTACACGGCTCACATCCTTCTTCTGTTCTTCCCCTGCTCCGACCTTCACTGGGGCCAAACTCCTCTGCAGACAGCAGCTGCAGAGGCTTCTCCTCCCCCACCTCCCCCACCTTTCCTCTGTATGCAGTCCATGCTCTGCTCTGGGTCCTAGTGAGAGGGCGCTGGGTGCAGATGCCACAGAGCGGATCTATTTCTGCAGAAGTGTGAACCTTTTGTGCTTCCGAACAATGGGTGCCCACAACGGAAACCTTCCATTCATCAACGGTATGCCTGTCTGCCTCTGACACTGCCCTCTGCTTTTATGGAAGAAAGCTGTTTTCCTGGACTGGTTGAGATGTAGTATGTCACCAACAGAGCAGCGTCCCTTGTGGTCAAGGAGGCACGGAACTTGGCATTTGCCTTTCGAAACCAGCCCTGTACGAGATGCAATGTGACTCCAGCACAACCTGCTAATGAACCAAGCCAATCCGTCATTGCAACCTGCAAATCTTCCTTAGGGCTCCCCGCTGCCTTCACCAAGTCATCTGGATGGGGAGATGCAGAGCTCTGATTGAGAGAGAATTCAAACTGCTTAAGTCACGAGCCCATCTCTGTCATGAGTTAGGTGGCCTTGGGCAAATTTCCTAACCTCTTGGTGGCTATTCTTTTATTATTCCCCCGCCTCCGTGTGTGTGTGTGTGTGTGTGTGTGTCTGTGTGTGTATGTGTGTGTGTGTGTGTGTATGCATGTGTGCGTGCGTGTGTGGGTGGGTACACTCACCTATGCATGCATATATGGAGGTCAGATGTTGAGTTCAGATGTCTTCCTCTGTCATTTTCCACCTTATTTTTTGAGACAAGGACATAAACTGATCAACATCAAAAAAATTATTTACTTATATGTGTTATGTGGACATGATTATGTACCTACATGTTATGTTTCTGCAAATGGGTGCAGGTCCCTGCAGAACACAGTAGACAGCATTCAACTCCCTGTAACTGAAGTTACTGGTGGCTGTGAACAACTCAATGTGGTGCTAGGAACAGAATTCCAGTCCTCTGAAAGAGCAGCCATCTCTTGCTCAGAGAGATGCTGAGCCATCACTCCAAAACCCCGATTAACACTTGAAAAAGATTTCCTGGGTCCCTAGAAGAGAGGGCATTGTGATAATATGTACAAGTACAAACAATAAGAAAAAAATTAAGGAGGCTACTCATACAGCCCAACAGAAAGATAATGTGGTCTGGAGGAGTAGAGAGGCTAAGCTGGGGGTTTTGAAGACAAGATAGAATTTGCTGGAAGATTGGGTGAGAATGGAAAAGAAAGAAGAACCTTGAAAAGTAAGGCTAGATATTTTGGTTTGAGTGTGTGTGTGGAAGGAGTTAAGTGCGGCCACTTACTGAAGCCAGAAGACTGGAGAACACAAGTCTGACTGCCGGGGAGGCAAGTCTCAAGTTCCAGCTAGACTGTGAGCAGAAGGTCATTAGCAAAGGGTCGTTGTTTGTTATTTAGGGTTACTGGATTAGGAGGGGATAACTGTGAAGTAAGGAAGTAGAGAAGACAGGGGTTATTTTGGAACAAAAGGGGGTGGGGCAGGCTCAGGATGCACTCTGACAAATCCTCAGAGAGGCGGAAGGACGCTCAGAAAAGTAGAGCGGCAAAAGCCACGGTGATTCTTTTCAAAAGCTGGGGAGAGCTTAGTCAGTGAAACGCTTGCTGTGGAACAGCAGGGCCTGGGTCTGAGTCTCGAGAAGCCAGACATGCTTTCAATCCTAGCACTGGAGAAGCAGAGAGAGGCAGATTCTCAGAGGCTGGTGACCAGACCGTCGACTTGGTGGGCTCCCATAAGAGACTCCCTCACAAACTAAGGAGAAAGGGCTGGAGAGATGGCTCAGCAGTTAAGGGTACTTGCTGTCCTTGCGGAGAGGCCCAGCTTTGATTCCCAGCACCCACGTGTTATGCACATGAAGTCATGTAGGCAAACACACATACAAATAAGAAGATAAAAATAAGATGTGACTGAGGAGGACACAGATGTTGACCTCAGACCTTTACAGACATGCATTCATATCGACACAAACACATGTGCACCCATCCACAAAAGGGGCGCAAAAATCAATCAATCAATATGTTCTTGCATCCAAACAGGCTTACATAACTAAAAAATAGTCTGAGATAAGACACGAACGCTATCGGGTAACAGAGACAAGGACGGCTCTGGAGGAAGAGTGGGAGGTGATTAGGATGAGGACAAAGAGTGAAGCCAAACCTACGGGCAATTTAGAAATCGATATTAGAAATGAGACGTAGAACGTTAAAGCTGTGATAGGGCTAGCATATCAACATGTTTTTAATTAAGAAAGGAATTTACTTTGGAAGAGTTTAAGAGATAAAATTAGGCCCAGTGGTGATGGTGCACGCCTTTAATCCTAGAACTCAGGAGGCAGAGGCAGGGAGATAATCAAGTTCCAGGATAGCCAGGGGTACACAGAAAAACCCTGTTGTGAAAAAGAGAGATAGAGATAGAGATAGAGATAGAGATAGAGAGAGAGATAGAGAGAGAGAGAGAGAGAATTAGAATCAGAAAAGTGGAAAAGTTCTTAGGAACTCCCAGGAGTTGGCTTATTCCTGGCTGAGAAACACAAGAGCGTGGTTACTTAGTACTGAGAATTCTCTGCATCAGAGTCGATTTAATGAGTGGAAAGGAGGGACATGACATAGCTCTAAATTGCAAAGGCCCTTACAGTAAAACTTAAAAGTCAGTAATGTCCCTCAAGGTTAAAAATAAACGAAACTAAACCGGTCTACAGAGGAGCCAGGTTCGTTCTAACCCCCCCACGGCATCTTCTTGAGGCCACACCCTTACCATCATCTCCACTACACAGCGGGTTGGTTCTCTGGAAAGGTGCCAAGCCCGGGCTCTGAAAAGAACCACAACAAAGCTGAAAGAATCTTCAGCAAAGCTGAGTAGGCCAATGAAAGCATTCGTTCCCTTCTTGCATCCCTGCAAGAAAGCTCTGTTCTTCATTACAGACTGAATTTGCTTCCAAATGTCACTGATGTTTGCAATATAATATATCAGTGGCTCCACTAACCGTGGGACCCTCCGTGGTTGTTGCCTTTTTATGTTCAGAGTACAGTTGTTAAGACAATGGAAACACAGAAAAATTACGTTTCAAGGTTACCAGGAAAGCCAAGAAATTAACTCTCCAGTGCTTAAGAAAGCATCAGAAGGACTTTTGAAGGCCAGTGTACCTTCCAGAAGACTAGGACGGAAATGAAAGCACGCAATAGCTGGGAATTGTTCTTTGCTAATTCTCTTAGGTTGCCAGTGGCCACATATCCTATGAAGTGGCTTTTCAGACATGACCAGCTTGTCCCATGGCCGCACAATGCCACTCTGCCTAGCTGCATCATTCCATAGCTTACCATTGCCTGTTCCAGTCTATTCCTGATTTCAGGGCAATGAAGAGTCATCCCCTACAGAGTCCCTCTGGTCTTTCCTTCTCTGAAGTTTCATGAGACCAGGTTATATGAACCACACATCTTTAGCTCTTGATCATATCAAATCTTTTTTTTTGTTTGTTTGGTTGGTTTTTTTTTGTTTTGTTTTTTGTTTTTTCGAGACAGGGTTTCTCTGTAGCTTTGGTGCCTGTCCTGGAACTAGCTCTTGTAGACCAGGCTGGCCTCGAACTCCCAGAGATCCGCCTGCCTCTGCCTGATCATATCAAATCTTAAAACTGTTCTCTGATTCAAGTATCAAAGTTGGCAGAAGAGTGTTTTAGGAAATCTAAGACACTTACTGGCCACTGTTAACAGGAGTGGGGGCCTGGTAGTTGATTCAGATGGAGTGGGGTTGGAATTGCAGCTCTGTCCCTCTTAGTAGCTGAAGAGTCCTGAGCCAGTCACTCTCCAAGGCTTGGCTCCTCCATCTAGAAAGTGGAACTAGTTACCTATCTCAAGGCCTGCTGTGAAAGTTGAATGGGATGCTGGTAAAACACCCACCATGGTACCTGGTGGTGCATAGCAAGTGCTCCATAAACATTCACTCTCTTGGCCCCAATGACTTGGTAAATGCCACTTTCTCCTATAAAAAGTTCAGGAAGACGGATCATACTCTATGTGTTGTATTAGGCTGTCCATAGTCCCAAGCACACAGCTCAACACATTTGTAGGACGTTAACTAAGCATTTCTTAGTCTGATCTCACGTAAGAATGAGGGTTATAGATTTGCCTTATATCAAACCAGGTAACGCCAGTATCAAGTAAGACAATATAAAACAAGCCTGCTACAGTCTTTTCCAAGGACTCTGATGAAAAGTCTGCTTAACTAGCTTCCTGTAGTGGGGGAGGAGGGGTATGCAACTTTCATCCTAGCACTGTGAAGGCAGAGGCTTCCAACCTGTAAACTTTCCAACCTGTTCACAAGACCCTCTCAAGTTCTCCAGCCTTGCCTCTAACCCACACTTAACGGCCAGTGATCCAGAGGCATCATAGTGATTCTCACTCTTAAGTTTAATTTTCAGTCCCTTCAATCATTGTACCCTTGTTCCTACTTGCTCAGCCACCATTCCCTCCCTTCCTGGCGCTGCCACCTTCCATCCCCCATGGATAGATAGAAGATAGATGGATAGATAGATAGATAGATAGATAGATGATAGATGGATGATAGATAGATACACAGACAGACAGACAGATAAGTAGATGATAGATAGATAGATAGATAGATAGATAGATAGATAGATATAGACAGATAGACAAGTAGATAGGAGAGAGATAGAGAGAGAGAGAGAGAGACAGACAGACAGATAGATAGATATAAATAGGGTTGGAGAGTCAAATAGTCTAAGTTGAGGCAAGATTGAAAAGAAAAAGTAACAGAACTGCATCTAACATTAAATATTCCCAAAACTGTATAAAAACTCATGAAAGAATTCTCTTTCTCCCCTCCACTAACAAACCTTGCACACACAGACCCAGAGGACAGAAGAGAACAGGGTCAAAGCCGGGAAGGCTGGAAGGAGATGAACAAGGAGCGCTGAGTGGAGACATTTAAATCCCGGGACATCTGCATGGAAAGTCAAAGCTCAGCTGTTTTAATGCCAGAATCCTCTGGAAGGACAGGACACAGGCCCTTCTCCTCCTAGACAGTGGATAGGATGCCAAGGAAGGACACAAGGGACTGCTGCTCAAGGCCTTGCATCTCCAGCTTCCTCCTCACTGACCAAACTCTGGAGTCCTAGTCACTCGGTAGCATCTCTACAAAGGTCTAGCATTTGCTCCAAGTGACTCTGGGGAAGAGGAGTCAAGGCTAGAGAGGCAACAAAAATGCCCATAACTGACGCTGGGAGCGCCTGAGCAAAGAGAACACGGTGCCACCTCTCTACTGTTACTCGGCAGGATTTCCCTCAGTGGGAAGGCAGCCATGTCTCAGCCTGGAAGTACCCAGAGAGGCAGAGTAGGAAACACAACACTGTGGCTGCTGAAGATGCATGGCATAGGCTCTCCTACTCCTCCTCTTGTGCACTACACTGCCAGGTAGAATCTCACTCTGCAAAGAGAGTGGCAGCAGCCACGGAAATCCTGAAGACACTGACATCAGGGGGTCCTCACACAGAACCCACAGCAGTCTCTTCACAGCTAGACCCTGAGCTAGTAATTTGTACCCAACGTTAAGACTTCCCTGGCCACATTTTTAAATAGCTTTATTGAAATAGAATTCATGTACCACACAATTGATCCTCCAAAGCATACAATTCAACATTTTAAAGGTATATTACAGTCAATTTTAGGACACTTTCCTCTCCCTCAAAGAAACTCTATCAACATTTGCAGCCACTCTGCATTCCCCATTCTCCAGTCCTAATCTATTTCCAGTCTGCATCAGTTTGTCTAGTCCACATCGTTTGTAGAAATGAAATCATATTCTATACTGTCTTTACTCTGTTCACTTACTATAATGTCAAGATCTCGACCGGCTTCCTGCCACCCCCCTGACTTTCCCATTCTGTTGACAGAGGTTTCTGTCCCACCCAGTCCCACAACCATTCAGTCCCAAAGGAACACACAGAGGGCTACATTAATTATAAACTAACTGGTTGGCCTATTAGCTCAGGCTTCTTATTAACTTTTATATCTTACATTAACCCATAATTCTTGTCTGTGTTAGCTACATGGCTTGCTACCTTTTATCAGTGAGGCATTCTCATCTTGCGTCTTCCCCATCTGAGTGACAGCTGCGGACTGAGCCTTTTTTCTTCACAGAATTCTCCTATTCTGGTTACCCTGCCTATACTTCCTCCTGGCTACTGATCAATCAGCCTTTTATTAAACCAATACAATTGACAAATCTTTACGGGGGGATAAGACCACTGTCCCACATCACCACCCTACCACCACAAACAGCTATTAATCCTGACCAACACAGCTAAGGAATCACATTCAGAGTGGCAACCTGAGAAAGTAACCTGGAAAAAAATGTATAGTTAGATACTACATGGAAAGCAAGGAAGAATACCACTAATGTCCTTATTAAAATAATTGAATAAAATGGCTTAGAGATGGCTGGAAGGATGGCTTAGGAGTTAAGAGTGCTTGCTGCTCTTGCAGAGGACCTGGGTTTAGTTCCCAGTACTCATCCAGTGGCTCGCAATTATGCATAACTTTAGTTCTGAGGGATCTAATGCCCTCTTGTGGCCTCTGTGGGCACCAACCACACACAGGCACACATACATACATGCAGGTAAAACACTCACACACATTAAAAGTGTAAAAACCCTGTATCCCTAAAACAAAAACAGTACAGTTTAAGAGAAAAAAAAACTGAGGGCAAAGAGAGTTCATAGAAATTAACAACATAGTAGCAGAATTTTCCATAACTCAATAAAAGTAATAAAAAATAAACATGAGAAAATCCACAAAGCAAACATCAAAAGCTACAGCTGTGGAAAACAGAAGAGGGGAGTTATAAACACTCTGGCAGACTGGTATAATGGGCATACAGTTGAATAAAATAAACTCTCAAGAAAGAGAGAAGAGAAAAATGAAAGAAATATCATAACAATGTCATTCACTGAAACGGCAAAGAACTAGAGGATTGCCATGTTGAAATGTTTCAGCTCACCAACCGCTGTGATGACTTTAGGAAATTTCAGAAAACGTCAGACAAAGCATAGATTCCTTCTGTCGGCTGTCATTCGGGGAAAAAAGCAAACAGGCTCTCTACAAAGAATAAGAAATCAGAGCCCTCACGCTTCATTCTCCACAGCAGCAAGAAGACGAAGCAGTACCTTTAAAAGGTGAAGAAAAATGACTTCCAACACGCGCTGCAATATCTAGGTGTAATGGTTCATCCTTTCAAATCACCATGGAAACACACCTCTGGGATGTCTATAAGGGTATTTCCAGAAAGATTGAACTGAAGATGGAAGATCCACCCTGAATGTGGGCACCACCATCGACTGAGCTGTGATTCCAGGCTGACTACAAAGAAAGCTGGCTGGGCACCAGCATCTGTTTCCCTCTGCTGTCTGACCGCGGGCACAGTGGCCAGGCTCCTGGGACCCCATGCCTTCCCTCTTCATGAGAAACTGTACCCTCAGATCGTAAGCCACAATAAATCCTCTCTACCTTAGGTAACCTTTGTTGGGTTTGTCCCCCACAGCCACTAGAGAAGCAGCTAATGCACAAGGCAAAGCATAGGTCTAGTCTAGGAGCAGAACACAAGCACGGTCAAGCACACAGAACTGTAGACGGTCCCATTCCATTCACTTCTTAAAAAATGCCCCAAGGAGATCCTTCACCAAGTGACATCCAGGTTTCAGCACGGGAGGGCCACAGTATGACTACCACACACAGAAGTCAACCAGATAGGAAAACAGTCATGTTGAAGATGGTCATGACCAACTACTCCACTACCGCTAAACATTTTTTGTGTCATGGTTCTGTTTTATATGCATGATTATTAAATTTCAAACACAAAAGGAGGTCCCTCCTATTCCCACGATCCAGATTCAACAACCGTCAAGAACTCGGCACACTGACTATATGTATCACATTTATTTTTGCTTAAACTTTCTTTAATCCCACTGCACAGCGCTTCATCTTTATGTATCTCAAAGTCCATTTTTATACCACCTCTTCTCAAAATACTATATCACTCCTAAAGATATCAGTAACTCATATTCATCGCCTAACAATCCTTGATAAAATTTCCCCAACATCTTTTAAAAAAAAAATGCCTTTTTACATATTGTGAGTTGAACTGTGTCCCACCTCCCAAAACTCATATTGAAGGAGGAACCAAATCCTAAACCCTCAGAATATAACTATAACTGGGTCAGGGATTTTTGTTTGTTTGTTTGTTTTTTGAGACACAGTTTCTCTGTGTCCTGGCTGTTCTGGAACTCACTTTGTAGACCAAGCTGGCCTCAAACTCATAGAGATCCACCTGTCTCTGCCTCCTGAGTGCTGGGATTAAAGGCGTGTGCCACCACCACCTGGCTTGTGCTACCATACCCAGCGGGGTCTGGGATTTTAAAGAATAGTTAAAGTAGCCCCACTATGACTGGTATCGGTACAGGACATAGAAATAGGGGTATTTGCAGAAGAATAGGGCAATGAGAGAGTTTTCTGAGGAAGTTAGCCTATGTGCACCCTCTCCTTGGCCATCCTACTTTCAGAACTGAGGGGAAAGCCACCCTCAGGCTGAGGTATTTTGTGTTTCAGTCCCAGAAAATGAATATATAGTCTATCCCAAACCAGAGCAAGATTCACATCTTCCGTCAGTTACATTTTTTTTCTTTTAGACGGGGCCTCACCATTCAATTCACTATTGAATTCCTCAGTTCAAGTAATCTTTCTGCCTTAGCCTCCCAAATACCTGAAGTTACAGATGGGACTACTGGGTCCAGCTCTAGCTATAATTCTAAGTCATCACTGTCTTTTTATTAATGATGTCATTAACTTGTTCCAGAAGCCAATAGAAAGTCCTATAACAGAATTCCTACAATAGAATGTCCTACAAGACAACCAGCAAAATGTCATATAGTCTGAACTTATGTCTTTGCTTGCTTAGTGTATCACGCAACCTGTCATCTTTCCCCTTGTTTCCAGCAAACCTAAGCCCCAGTGCTTGACTGGCTTTAGGAGTCAACTGTTAGGTCAGGACAGTCCCTAGGCGCCCCTGCATAGTTTTCTTAACCTAACAAAGACTGCACAGGGAAACTTGGCCCGGTTGTTCTCTGCTCTTTACCCTACTTCCTGGGAGCTGGAGGAAGGCCAGGGAGACTAGGAAGAAACAGAACCAGCCCCTCTGTAGTCACACGATAACCTTCTGATCCCCAACAGTGGAGAACCCTATATCCCTCTCACAGGCTCTCAGTGTCTCCCACTTTCTTCCTCCTTGGTACCTTTCATAACCCTGGGTGAGATAAAAGCCAGACTGACCCAGGGTTTACACCCATTAGGTTTGTGCTTGCTTCTGTTTTTAAAAAACAAAATCGCAGGGCTAGAGAGATGGCTCAGTGGTTAAGAGCACTGGCTGTTCTTCCATAGGATCTGGGTTCAACTCCCAGCACCCACATGGCTGCTTATAACTGCCTGTAACTCTGCCTCCAGAGGTAGACATACATGTGGACAAAATACCAATGCACATAAAGTAAAAATAAATAAATTATTTTTAAAAACAGCATAGATTTAAGTAATACAAAAATGACTGTTTAAAGCACAAAGAAAAGTAAGGGAACGATGAATACAAAAGTCAGGAGAATCACCGGAGTTTTCTTTGGGAGGAACAGCTGTTTCTAGGGAATCAACAACTTCAATTTAATTAACTGAATGATGGACTTTTAATCTTACAGCTTAAAGCACTCCTTGGTTTGTGCTGTTTCAGGTTCATTTGGTCTGTCCGTGAGCAGTCAGTCCGCTGCAGCTAGGACACGGGGCTTCCAGATAGAGTTACAATGAGAAAGGCTAGAAATGGAGTTTACATGAAGGCGGATGAGCACCTCAAGGATGTTCTTTGGGGGATCTCATGGGGGAGGGATATTTATTCCCAACATCAGCTAGGATGGGTTTCTCACAATCTATCCGTCAAGAACGATTAAAGAAAAATCTTTCCTTCTGCTAAGATACCTAGTGGTGAAATATCTGACATCTTAAGCTTCTCCCTGGGAAACCCAATAATACGGCTTGATATATTTTCCCCATAAGAAGACTTCCAGATCGCCCCAGGGAATTCGTTTGCAATGACATAAAGCTGGAAGGTAGGCAGAACAAATGTCTCAGATGACAGAACCGGGATACAGCTCGGGGAGGGGAGTGACAGGTCAAATCTAGCCCAATTACAATAACATCTACCGTTCGCTGAGAACATAGGATTTGCCAAGAGCTTTATATAATTTGTCCCTTTTAATCCTCAGAAGCACACTGCAAAGTCGAGGCCAGGACTGTAACTGGTACAAGGTCACAGAGCAAGTTAACTGCAGAATCTCAAGTCACCCAGCTTCTCTGGTGCAGGTTTTACTCTCAAGTGAGATTCCCTCAGCAACCAGAAACTAATATTTTAAAAAGACTGTCGCCCTCAAAGAATGGGCCCCACCCTGGCCCAGACCCCCCCCCCACCCGGGCACACAAAGGTATTGGCACCTTCAAAGAGTGAGCAGGTCAAGCTGGTTCTGTTAACGAGGACCTCCATTTGCCCTCAAGAGCTGGCTGTAAGCCACCCATCCCCATGTCTGCCTTCTTGTGCGTATTTGAAACTCGGCAGATTCAAGCTTTGCAGTTTAGTGATCCTCCTCCACAATGAACCCGGAGCAAAAGCCCTCAGCCAGGCTGTTTCCCACCTTCGATTGTCTCTCCTCCTGGGGCCACTGGTATTTGAGGGGTGTGGAGCTAAGAGAACAGCACACGCAGCTACAGCCCAGCCATAGCCAGTGGAGCAATCTGGAAAGACAGCCCAAGAATTTTAATGAAAACCAGAAAACCTCTGCCTGCCAAACAGGACTGCAGTCCAAGCCCAAACGCCCCTCCTTCTACAGCTAAGAATCCCTGAGCCAGCTTCCTCCCCAAGTGGAGAGAGAGAGAAAAAAAATCCATCCTGCATTCAGGACTGTCCTTCACAGCAGCTGCTTGCTGGGGTTATTTAGGACTGCAACAGCACCCAGGACCCTGAGACGCACAGGGTGTGGCTGCAGTAGGTCTGTGTGCCAACAGATTATGAAACACTTTTTTTTTTTTTCAAAAAGGCTCCTCTTTCCTTCTGCCAAAGCTGCCTGCCTGCCCACAGCTGCATACAAAGCTAGTAGAGAATCTTAACAAGCTTAAAGGGAAGGGACCGGATTTTCATCAACTTGAAAAGCAGAGGGAAAAGAAACGAGCTTCCAGAGCGCGTAGGATTGTCAGGGGCGCCGATCACCGCTTTGTGTTCCCTAGGAGGCGGGAACTGTAAATTGCCCCGTGCTGGAAAAGAAGAGGCTGGGTAACTTCTTCAAGGTACCAGATAGGGACCACGATTGAAGTTCAGTATGAGTAAAATGCACCACAAATACAAACTAAACGGCTTGCTATGCAACTTGCTTAGTAGACTGCTTGCCTCGGATGCGTTAAATCCTGGGGAGGATCCTTAACATCACATAAGCCAGGCATGGTGGCACATGTCTGTAATCCTGCCACTTGGGTAGAGGCCAGCCTACATAAGGAGAGAGAGAGAGAGAGAGAGAGAGAGAGAGAGAGAATACAAACCCCTAGCGTGCTGGTTCACACCTGTAACGCCAGCCAATGTTGGAAAGCTGAGGGAGGCAGACTGCTGTGACCTTGACACCAGCCTGAATTGCAGACCTGGCAGAGCTACAGGGTGAGCCCCTGTCTCAAAACAAAATTGTAGTGTATGTGTTGTAGAAGCCACGGGTGTGATCCTCAGCAGTGAGAAGAATCGAACTCGACACCCTGAGCCACCTCCTAATAGACAGAAGGGGTGGGGCATGTTGACGAGCTGCACACTGGCTATGCGCATGGCACTGAGCTAAGCTTTTCTACCATGTAATCCTCGGAACAACGAGATAAGCTCCGAGTCCCTTCTATCCCTCATTTCACCATGAAGAGACTAAGGCTTTGACGTTAACTGGCACCAGGATTTTAACCCTAGGCTATCTAGTTACCACTTTAAACACCCTAGCAGCCTAGAAATAGCTCGGGCCAGCATGCCAAGCAAGCAAGTCTCACAGAGACTGCTCCTTCCCAAAAGTAAATCCATATTCTAGGCTTGCCTTTAGTACTAGCTGGTACCCTTTAGCCGAACCACAGAGCCACTGGCTCTGGAAAGGCTGATCACGAAACCCCTACTTTCTCAAGTACACAGGCTCTGCTGTGCAGAAGAGGAGGCTGGCACCATTAGTCAAAGCCCCCCATGCATGAGAAACAGACAGCTCCCTACTGCGCACTGCTCCACCGACCCACACAACCTTACGGCAGCCTCTACCCAACCACACACAGGCTCATTTTGTATTCTTACCAGGAGTCCATGTGCCTCTACCTAGAGCAATGTGATTTCCCAAGAGAAAGGACTGTCTAGACAGAGCATCCCAATCCATCTTGATGAGAACGGAGCTACACGTTGCCCAGTTTGCTCACACAGATCTCAGGGTCTGTGTTCCACGCTCCAGCCAAAACTCTGTACTTGACATTTCTGGGTGGTCATACCAAGCATCACTCAGTCCAACAGCTCAGGCCCCGAACTAGGACTGTCTTCCAAGCCAGGTAAACGTCTCTTGAGGAGGGGGTATCACAGGAATACGACAAACTTGCTTATGGACGATGCACACCACCCACAGTTCCATGAAGCAGGCTGAAACTTGAAAGAACTCCTCAATGAACAGACAATAAAGCTTCACGATGGCTCTGAGGTAGAGTAAGCACACCTATGCCAAGCAGCTGGTGTCTTAACCTTGTGAATATTCTGTGAGGCAGACGGGATTGCTATTAGGCAGAGGCAGCAACTGAAGCCCAGAGAGGTAATATAATTTACCTAAAGTCACACAGGAAGGGTTAAAGCTCAAATCTGATTTTTATTTTTAATTTGTTTCATTGGGTTTTGTTATTGTTGTTTTTTTTGTCTCAGTTTTTTGTTTGTTTGGCTAGAATTTGGTTTGGGGTTTTTTTTGTTTGGTTGGTTTTGCTTTACTTAGATTTAGTTTGTTGTTGTTTTTTGGACAGGATCTTGTGAAGCCTATGCTGTCCTAGAACTTGTTATGTAACCAAGACCAGCCTTGAACTCATGATCATCCTGACTTTACCTCCCAAAAGTTGGGAATATCGGAATGCCACCCCCACACTCATTTCTCATGGTATCATTCAAGCTGGCCTTGAACTCAGGATCAAGTTTCCTGCATGCTGGAATTACTGACATGCACTACCACACCTAGCTTCAACCATGTTTTTAATTTGACTTCAGGACCCTTTTATTCTGGCAAGAGAGGAGAATCAAGGCAAGAGAGCTGAAAGATGAGTCAGCCACTTAGGTGGAAGTGGACATAGGGCTAAGAAATGCATGGACCAACTGCAGGGAGAGGCTGAGGATTGCTGGGGACAGGGAAGAGGCTGAGCACAGAGAAGGTAGATGGGCCAGAGGAGGCGGAGCATGTTAACCATGACAAGTAGTTTGATTGTGTTCTAAGGGCAACAGGAAATAAAAGACAAGCTTACTGGGGGAAATGAAATGGCAGGATTCCTGCTCTAAAGAGATAATGCTGAGCTGAGGCACTCAGTCAGTAAAACACTTGCTTTGCAAGCACAAGAACCTGAATTTGATCCCCAGCATCCGGGGGGTGGGGAACACCCTAATGATCGCATCATTATAAAATCATTATTGTGGATGCTGTCTTTAAAAATAAATTGAGAGACTATCAGGGCAGGGGAACTGGCTCAGCATGTTAAAGTACTTGCCACTAAGCCTGACAACCTGAGTTCTATACCCAGAGAGCACGGAGGGAGGGAGGGAGGGAGGGAGGGAGGGAGGGAGGGAGGGGAAGAGCTGGGCATAGTACCTCACACCTGTAATCCCTGTACTTGGGAGGCTGGCAAACAGAGGAGCGTTAGGAGGACCACGCCAGCCTGAGCTACAGGCAAAGACCCTAAAAGAAATCAGCAGTGGAGAGAAGACAGTTGGGGATGCTAGACCAAAGCTTGGTTCTGATACGTCCGAGTAAGAACCGTGACAGCTAACACCTGTCGTATGGACACCATGCTCATGCTAGATGCATGCTGTATGAATTGTAACTGAATTCTTTCTGTCACCAAAGAGAATCCACTACTGTTATCCCTGTTTTAAAAGTAATGAGTTGAAAGGCCACATAACTAGTGATTGTGCCAATCATGAAAAAGCAAATTTTAAAAATGTCAACAGAGCCTGAAAAGAAAACAAAAAGCTCTATGTAGATAATTTGTGGTGGGAGAAAGCAACCAACTACTGAATTCAATATCTCAATTCACTGGCTAAACATTTAGTTAATATTTCTTGAACACACAAGTGAATAGTTGACTGAATGATTCTCAACAAATAGATTGAATTCCTGTCAGGCCGAGCATCAAGAAACTAGCATAAAGAGAATCCGTGACCCATTGAGATGGCTTAAGGAGTAAATTCACCTGCCTCACAAGCTTGGTGACCTCAGTTTCATCCTCAGAACTCACTCCTGAAAGTTGTCACCATGTGCACCGTGACACACACGAGCCCCGTGTACACTGCATGTTGTCAGCATGTGCACTGTGACACACACGAGCCCCGTGTACACTGCATGTTGTCAGCATGTGCACCGTGACACACACGAGCCCCGTGTGTACTGCATGTTGTCAGCATGTGCACCGTGACACACACGAGCCCCGTGTGTACACTGCATGTTGTCAGCATGTGCACCGTGGCATTAGCCCCGTGTGTACTGCATGTTGTCAACATGTGCACCATGACATTAGTCCCGTGTGTACTGCATGTTGTCAGCATGTGCACCATGACATTAGCCCCGTGTGTACTGCATGTTGTCAGCATGTGCACCGTGACACACACGAGCCCTGTGTACACTGCATGTTGTCAGCATGTGCACCGTGACATTAGTCCCGTGTGTACTGCATGTTGTCAGCATGTGCACCGTGACACACATGAGCCCCGTGTACACTGCATGTTGTCAGCATGTGCACCATGACATTAGCCCCGTGTGTACTGCATGTTGTCAGCATCTGCACCGTGACATTAGCCCCGTGTGTACTGCATGTTGTCAGCATGTGCACCGTGACATTAGCCCCGTGTGTACTGCATGTTGTCAGCATGTGCACCGTGACATTAGCCCCGTGTGTACTGCATGTTGTCAGCATGTGCACCATGACACACACGAGTCCCGTGTGTACTGCATGTTGTCACCATGTGCACCATGACATTAGCCCCGTGTGTACTGCATGTTGTCAGCATGTGCACCATGACGTGAGCCCTGTGTGTACTGCATTTTAAAAGCTTTTTTAATAAGGTTTTTGAGTGCTGGGGATTATCTACCACCAAGATATTATTTAGCCTCAAGACATAAAGATCTCTCTCTCTCTCTCTCTCTGTGTGTGTGTGTGTGAGAGAGAGAGAGAGAGAGAGAGAATATGTCGCATGTATATGAGAGCCAGAAGAGTGTGTAAGATTCCTTGAAGCTGGAGATATAGATTATGAGGTATAGGTTGTTTGTGAGCTACATCCTCTGGGTGCTGGCAATCAAACTCTAACCAAGGTCCTCGGAAAGAGCAACAAGTACTCTTAACATCTCTCCTGCCACTCAACAAACAAAGTTGAGTGGGTGGGGAAGTGGGGATGGGTCTAGGAAGAGCTGGAGGATGAAGACGAGCAAAAGGCATTGGAAGAAATTCTCAAAGCACTAATAAAATATTGAAACTCTATGTTACCATTGTCAGGTGAATAACGCATTCCAATTACATAAGAAGTGGGTGGAAAAAGAAAGACACTGCAGGACCCTGTGCATTTAATGAGCTGGCCGCACTTATCTGTCAGAACCAAAGAAATTATGCTGCAAGAGTATTTGTTTTAGGCATTATTTGGCATGGGAAAAAAAATCCATGTTGGATTTTTCTTGCAGAATTCCTTAGTTCTCTGGCACACAGACCCCAGGATGCCTCAGACTAGAGTCTGAAACCACAGCTTGAAAATGACTATGCAAAAGGTAAATCCTCCACCACACGCGGAGAGAACTTCGGCTGCCCACACAAACCTCATCGGGTTCAGAGGCACCAGCCGGGCTGTCGTGCCTTCAGGGAACTTTTGATGCTCAACAGAGTTCTAGCGCGCACACTCGCTTTTCTAAGTGTTCAGAGGGCATGGGGCACAGTGGTGCAGACCTGTCATCCGAGCGGACGCCTGCAAGTTTAAAGCCAGTCTAGTCTATGAAGTGAGATCTCATCAAAATAAACAAATGTCAGATGCACAGTAAAGACAACGGCAGAGCTTTCCAGGCCCGTGTCTACACGCTAACCTTTTTGGCTTCATGAAAAGACTAGACAGCGGAAGACTTGGACATGCGTCAGGCATAGCCTCTGAGTTCCTACTTCCTTGTCATCAGGAGTATCAATCATTTGAAGAAATATAAACTTGTTGGCCCACTTACCTATGTATAGCTATTAAGTAAGCTCTATATGTGAAGGGCAGTAGGTGACATGGTCTCTGCTCATGGGGGCGGGAGGTACAAAGCAACAAAGAAGCACAGGCAGAGCGCACACAAGTACTTAGTGAAATTGGAGTAAATTTTAGTTTCTAAGCCCAGGCAGCCGTTGGACCTGAGCCTGAATCCCCACTCTACCACTAACCAGGTGCGTTATCTTTGGCAATTTTGACTTAATCTCTTCCGATTTAACTTCCTCAGCTACGATCCAGGAATGGAAAACCACACCAATCACATTGAGATACTGCTGGAATTTAAATAGATGACGTGTATCTCTCTGCGAGCTACAGTGAACGCTAGATAAATCTTGACTGTGGTTATTAATTAAATGATTCTGACCCTGGAGCTCTACACATCATTCCTAAGCCTCACGCTCTTCAACTGTCACGTGAACGGTGGCCGCTTAGTGATCCTAAGATTCCATCCACGTCCACGATATAGCAGTCTTGCTCGCGTGGCTTCAAGGTGTCTCCACGTCGCTGCCCAGATAAGCTGGGACTAAAAAGCAACTGTAAACCACTGTTCTCCAGCAACGGCCCTGATCTCTTTTGTTTGGTTCCTTTAACCTCATTATCTATACGTGCATATATGAGATGTACCCTCAAAGAAAGAAACAAGCAGCTGCCGGAGAAGCTAAGTACCTATTGAGGAGTGACTTCTCCAACTTAAGTGTGGGAGGAAGGAGTGCTTAAATCCCCACCACTGACTCACAGCTGAGATTTTCTTGTCCTTAATTTTGCATCCTTGATCCTAAACAGAGTACCTGGATGTGGGGTAGACACACAATAAGATACCAGCTAAGAGTCACAGTCTCTCTGGCTATGTTTGCAAAGTAACTCAGCACAGGCTCCTCTACAGTAAGTCCACAATCCCACTCTGTTAGGAACTAGCTCTGTGACCTTGGGGAAGGATTGGAGGCAGGGACAGTCTTCTCACTCTTTGGTAAAATAGAGAGAGAAATCTATTTGATCAGGGCGCAAACTACAGCTTGTGGGTGGGCCAAAGTCTCAGCCTCCACACCTAGCTTGGAATGACATTTTACATTTGCAAAAACTTATAAAGACACCATAGACATTGGACACCATATGTGTCCCACAGAGCCCATTATATTTACTTTCTGGCCTTTTACAGAAAAAGCTTGCTAAGCCCTGGATTCAATCAACTGAGTCCCCTTAAAACCCTGACAAATCAGCACGGTGAATTCTACCATGTTTCCTTACATCATAGTCTGATTCTGACCTTCCACACAGACTGTTGCTGAGTCAGAATGATACTGGAGACACAAGAGAAGTCCAGCTGCTATTTGTTTAATTCGCTAAGTGGTCCCTGAGGCAACAACCCCAAGAATTAAATCCCCCTCCAAGACAGTAAGGTGGGCCGATGTGAACCAAAAGATTCCTGATAAAGGCCTGCGGGGATGCCAAATGAGAGGGACAAACCCAGAGAGCCACTAACATCACAGAAAACAAAGGCAACAGTGAGGACCCAGAGCTCAGACAACCAGGATCAAGACTCAACCTTGTTCCATCAAATAAGAAACATACACAGGCATCCGGGAACAGCCTGCTTCGGGCAAATAGCAAAGCTTGCCGGAACACCGATCGAGTGAACAAACCATCCTAACAGGCACGGAGCAGAGGGAATAAATCTTATCTACAACAAAGCACACAAAATAACGGAGCCCACAACATTGCTTCCATCTCCCCCGCCCCCATTGTTGTTAAGAACATATAACGCCAAAGCAAAGAATTCAGCCATTTACGTCAGGGCAGCAAGCCAAGGAAAGCCTAGGATATATGATCCCATTAACATTAATGGAAGTGTGAGCAAGGTAAAAGAGGAAATAAAGCCCCCTGCACCGACTCGAACTGCATGCCGTTTTCCAGAATAAACAGCCGGCAATTATTCTTTTAATGTGCTGCTCTGCACACTGATAAATCACTGCGCAGCATAAAATTTTTTGCTGGTTTCAAAAAGCGGCTTATTCTCTTTCTCCTCCTCTATCTGAACAAGGTGAGGGGTGCTCTTCCCCCCTCCCCCAATCAAGCTTCTCGTTCTCCAAGTATGTGATGCTACCACCACTGTCAAATTGCTTTCTAGTAATCACAGAGTTGGTGATTAGAACACCCTCCTCCATTTCCGCTTTCCTCTACAGAAGCTCCTTGTGTGGCTGGAGAGGCTGCTCAGCGGTTCAAATCCCTTACTGCTCTTGCAGAGGACCAGGGGTTCGATTCTCAACGCTAACATGGTGGTTCACAACCACCTATAACTCCCGTTCCAGGGGATCCAAGGCCTTCTTCTGGCTTCTGTAAGCATCAGGCATGCACGTAGCACACACACACACAAAATTAAAGTATTCTTTAAAAGAAACTCCTCAAGGGGCTCCTCTCCTAGAGGAGCAGAGAAGTCTCATCTCCCTCAAGGGCCCCTGTGCCCAAAGACAAGGCAGATCCACACGCCTTAACCCTGCCCTCTCTCTCCTAACCACCACGGCTGCCAAGTATCCTATTCTGGACATGCTGGCCTGAAATTTTTAAAAACAAAATCCTAGCTATCTCAGTGACCCTGTCCAGTCTCTTCCTAAGCCAGAAGAGAGATAGATGAAATTTACTTTTTGTTTCTGACTCATGGGGTAAGCATGTTCTAATAGCCAGAACACAAAGGTTGGACATTGGCCCTCTCTGGGGACCTCTTTCTGACCCTCCATCAAACATCCTTATCTCCCAAAGTTTGTTTTTATTTTCTTTGCAGTTTCTGTCAAAGGGGTCCAACCTCATCCGACATCCTTGCGTAAGGAATGAGGATCCCACACTCTGAGCCCTGGAGTCTGGCTTTGTGAGGAGCTGTCGTTGATCCCTGATCTCATTCCAAATAGCATCACTCACATGTTCTCCGAAGGGCATTCCCCACGGCTGCGACACAGCACACGTGAGTTCTGCACATGGCCCTTCCTGGATGCTCACTCATGCCTTCTGCCTGCTGGAGCATGTGATGTACAGACTCATTGGGGCCAGAAAAAAGAAGCAGTTAAAAAACAATCTTGTATGTGTGTGTTTATGTTCACGCATGTGTGTATATGAGTATATGTACATGTTTGTGTACATGTGTGCCCGAGGTTGCTATTGGGTGTGCCTTCTTCCATTGTTTTCCATCTTATTGTTTGAGAAAGTTTGTGCTGGGTAGTTTTATGTTGACTTGAAACAAGTTAAAGTCATCTGAGAAGAGGAATTCCCAATAATGAAAATGCCTTCATAAGATCCTCAAGGAAAGCCTGTATAGAATTTTCTTAATTAGTGATTGATAGAGACGGGCCCATCCCATTGTGGGTAGTGCTATCCCTTAACTGCAGGTTCTGGGTTTTGTAAGACAGCAAGTTGAGCTGGGGGCTCAAACCTTTAATCCCAGCACTTGGGAGGCAGGGGCAGGTGGATCTCTGAATTCGAGGCCAGCCCGGTCTACAGAGTGGGTTCCAGGGCAGCCAGGACTACACAGAGAAAACCCTGTCTCAAAACGAATGAATGAATTAATTAATATAAAAAATAAAAGAAAGCAGCAGGCTGAGCAAGGCAGAAGGAGAAAGACAATAAACAGCACTCATCCAAGCTCATCAGCTCCTGACTCCAGGTTCTTGCCCTGTTTGAGTTCCATCCCAACTTCCTTCATGATGGAGCAGAATGTGGAAATATAAGTCAAATCAACCTTTTCTTCCCAGCCTGCTTTTTGTCATCACAGCGATCGAAGCTCTAACTAGGTGAGGGTCTCTCACTGAACTAGGGTCACACCACTTAAGCTAGACTGGCAGGCCAGAAGGACCCCGCGGTCCTCTTGCCTCTCTCTCCCCAGCACTCAGATTACTTTTTTGGTTTTTTATTTTTTAAAGATTTATTTATTAAGCATACAATGTACTGCTGGCAAGGAAGGCACCAGGTCTCATTCCAGATGGTTGTGAGCCACCATGTGGTTGCTGGGAATTGAACTCGGGACCTCTGGAGGAGCAGCCAGTGCTCTTACCCTCTGAGCCATCTCTCCAGCCCCCCAGATTACTTTTTTGTATGTTTGTTTTTTGTTATTGTTGTTTTTCGAGACAGGGTTTTTCTGTAGCTTTGGAGCCAGTCCTGGAACTAGCTCTTGTAGACCAGGCTGGCCTCAAACTCACAGAGATCCGCCTGCCTCTGCCTCCTGAGTGCTGGGATTAAAGGCATGTGCCACCACCGCCCGGTGCATCTGCTTTCTTACGTGGGTACAGGAGATATGGATTCAGGGGCTTATGTCTGTTTGGCAAACACTCAACCTTCTTTTTTCCCACACATTTTAATACAGCTTCATTGACATATAATTCAAAAATACCAATTTTTGATATATTCACAAGATAACACTTAACCTTCTAAGCCATCTCGCCAGATGCAAAAAATCCTTTTAATGGAATTAAATATTTTTTCTATTCAAACGCAGACTGCCTCCACAATAAGATAAATCTGATTCTTGGCTAAGTTTATCTCTATAAAAGAGTCCCTAACATTCGTACAAAGAAAGGAGGCATGAGCGCCTCTTGAACATGGAAGTCAACAGGAAGACTGAGGGGATTCAAACAGGCTTTGGAGAACACTGCAACCTCCTTAGCGCTACCTCTGGAAATAATTTCATAGTAACAGTCAGAGCAGACTTCCTTGTCTCATCTTCATGAGGCACGACCATGCTGACAGTAAACATCATGTAACCACCCTCCCTCTTCCAATCCTGACTGGCCTGGCCTGCTTGGAAGGCTCCGGCTCTCTGTAGACAAACAGTAGGAACTATCACCTTCTTCAGCTCATTTCTTTACGGAATGGTGCCCGCACAGGCAACCTGATTACCTCAGGACTGTCCCTGGGGGATAAGGACCCATCTTATTCCTTCTGGGGTCCTTAATGACCAACAGACAGCCTGACACATGGCTGGAGTTTCGAATAGTCAGGTGAACGTGGGAGAGAGGAGATTAGTGAATGCTCCAACTTTGAATGAATGAATGAATGTAATTTATGCACTGGCAATGCTGAAGCATACATGGGCAGCCCGTATATGGCGGTTCTGTTGAACTTGTCCACATTGGGTCTCACGGCCTAAGTTGATGAGGATGACCGACCAGGTCCCTTCCTCAAGAGGGCGCCAGATCTCATTACAGATGGTTCTGAGCCACTATGCGGTTACTGGAAATTGAACTCAGGGCCTTTGGAAGAGCACACCACGCTCTTAACCGCCAAGCCCTCTCTCCAGCCCTATGGTTTAGATGTTGTCACTCTAAAGTCCACATATTAGATCCTTAGTCCCAGGCTAAGAGGGGACCACACAGCCAGATGCAGCTTTCTGTGAGCTCAAGCCCAGTCTGGTCTGCATAGTGATTTCCAAGACAGTCAGAGCTACATAGAGAGACCCTGTCATGAAAACCAAAAACAAAAGAGCCTGCCCTGATGCCAGTGTCTCCTTTGCCCTCTGCTCACCATGTGCTTCCTTCTTGCTCTCTCATCTGTCATCGGCCTTGGGACCCTAGCAAGAGCAAGAGCCCAGGCCCTGCTTTTGGGCTTTCACTCTCTAGAACGCCAAGCTGCACGAAGCTTTTCCTTTATCATTCACCCAGCACACCAAGTTTTTGTTAACCAGGAACAAACAAACAAACAAGAAACTAACACTATCAAGCTAAGAAGAAGAGAAACACCAGGATGGGAGAGATGACTCAGTGGTTAAAAGCACTGGCTGTTCTTCCAGATGACTTGGGCGTGAATTTCTAGCCCTCAGTGTGCCTCACAACTATTTGTAACTCCAGTTCCAGAGGACCTGACACCTCCTTCCAGCCTCCACAGCCTCCATCCTATATGATGCATGCACACAAATATGCAGGCTAGACACCCATACGCATAACATGTAAAGAAAAAGTTTATTTAAAAGATGAGAAAGAGTAAGAGTGGGCCTAGGCAGTTGACCGCTAACAGACTGTTACCTGGTGCACAATCGCTTTGTGCAGACAGACCAATGGGAAAACACGAAATGAGCAGCGGGACCAAGGGCTGAGAGTATAGAGTTTTGTTGTAGGGTAAATGCCATCTTCTACCATCTTCTTACATTTTGACAACTTGGAAACGATACATTCCACAATTGATGGCATCTTCACTTGGTGCCACCCTGCATTCAGACCTGCTTTTGTCTTTCTTTCTCAGGTAAATATAAAACAGGAGTGCACGTCGGAAGCCATGGTGTCCACAGACTCGGTGAAGTAAACTCCCTTGGCGTGGCTTCGGTAAGGGAGGTTGGAAAGGCGACTAGAACGTTGCACTTACTTTTTCACAAGAGTAGAAGAATAGGGAGAAAACGGAGCTAATTTGTGGTTTGTTTACTTATCTTTTCTCATGATGATTCTCTCTAAAAGCAAAGTGGGGCTCCCACCCAATAAATGTATGCTAAATTACCTCGTCTTTGTCTTTCTAGTGGCCGAGGATCGGCCAATCGATGGTCACATGATCCAAACTAGACCAATCATTACTCTTTGAGATATTCTACCAAGTCACAATCATTCTTTTCTCACAACAACAGTGAGACTTAAAGTAACTGGAAAGATAACTTAAATTGCACCCAATTTTCTCCAGGTCCAGACATAAAGAGGGGAAGTCAGTGACGTGACTCCTGCCACACAAGAGAGAAACAAAGGCAAGGGACAGAATCTTGACAATCTGGAGAACCCAGTGTAGCTTAGAGGCAAACCAACTAATTTTTTCCCTTCCTAGACAAAGAAAACGTGTGTTTGAGCATTCTTTCCTGTTCACTGGGGCCACATACTGATTATAGTTGGAATGATGAAAACTCAAGAATGATAACTCTCCCACCCCAAATCTGCATTCAAAACAGAAAACTCAAAATTTGGAGAGGACACAAGAAAGAAGGAGCCTGGCCTCCTGGAACTTCTAAGGCAGCCTAATCAGAACAACTGGGTTAACCTAGTTAACAGAAAGCACTTCATTTGGGGGCCATCCAGCAGCTGACTGCTCTAATACCTCCTGGTCTCAGCTGATGTCTGACAGTAGTGTAATGCCTCAGCTTCCTTCCTAAAGGTTCCCTCTTTGCTCAAGAGAGAGTTGGGTTTCTTTTGCTTACAATTTAAGAGTTCTAACAGCCAGGATGAATATAAAGAGCAACCATCTAAAACACCAGGGAGATAAAAATATGTGACAACCCCCAGGTGTCTAGGTAACACCTAAACATTTCCTCAGAACAAAGATTTCCTCAGAATGTTCTCAAATGCTTGAAAGAGCTCAAAATCACTTCTTCACTTAAGATGTAACTTTTCACAGTAAAACCAATCATGAAACAGCAGCTGATTTATGCACACATCATAAGAAAGGCATTAAATAAGTTAAGTATTTGGAGTGACATTTCCAACAAACTGAAGACAACATACAAAGACACCTTATTCCTACTGCCAGGGGCTACTAGATTTAAGTTCACACGCCATAGCAAACTGTTCTTTTCTTTATCCCCTTCATCCTAGAAATGCATGTGAAGTTGTAACAGCCCTGACTTGGGGTTTCCCTATTGCTATGCCCTCAGGAACTATCATCTAGAATTCTAGCATGCCTGGTAACGCTCACTAACCAGAAGTAACTTCTGCTGCTGTTCCAGAACTTACTAGGTGGAGAGAGAGCAAGACACAACTCCAAGAATTTGACTCACGAGGCTGGGGTAAACAATCTAGTTTGGGTGAGTCTAGGAGCCCAAACAGTGCTTGCAAAGATGCGTGTTCAAGAGTCACCAAAGCATTTATAAAGCAGCAAATGAGGTGACAAATATACAGGACAGTGATGCCAGAAAGCCGCGTTGGCCAAGGACAGTTGTCAGGACTTGGGCCAGGGATGATGAAATTAAGTATGGATGCTAGGCAGTTTCTGTAAGTAAATTTGTTTTTTTTTTTGTTTGTTTTTGTTTTTTTTTTTGTTTTTTTTTTTTTTTTGGTTTTTCGAGACAGGGTTTCTCTGTAGCTTTGGAGCCTGTCCTGGAACTAGCTCTTGTAGACCAGGCTGGCCTCGAACACACAGAGATCCGCCTGCCTCTGCCTCCCGAGTGCTGGGATTAAAGGCGTGCGCCACCACCGTCCGGCCCTCTGTAAGTAAATTTGTACTGGAGCCAGTGGAGGCCAGAAGAGGATACTGGATCCCTTGGGACTTGAGTTACAAACAGTTTTGAGCTGCCTGATGTGGGTGCTAGGAACTGAACCTGGGTCCTTGGCAAGAGCAGCAAGTGCTCTTACCGGCCGAGCCAGCTCTTCAGCCCCCGTGTTATACTCCTCCTTCACGTCCACGGGTTTAGTTTCTTTTCCCCACAGTCCTGTAAGGTAGGTGTTGATCCTCTCACTTTACAGATGGAGAAACTGAGGCTCACAGAGGTTATGGCTTGATCAAGGCCACAGCTAGCAAGAGACTGTGCAGCAGTTCAAGGCCGAACTATCAAAATGTGTCTTCTGCTCTGTGATTCTTCAGGGGTCTTATATGTCGTGTTTCTCAAGGAAGTGTGCTGACACGCGAGCCCCTTTTCATACAGGAGCCTAGGAGAGCAATGATAGTCACGTGGTCTCAACTGTTACACATCACCCTCCTGGTCTGTGGGGTTATTTCTTCAAAACATTCTCCTATCCAAAACTGGGTCTAGTGTCCCTCCTGTGTTCCCAGGTCCTGCATATGCACCAGTGTTGGCACTCTGACCAAACTGTCGATGTGTCTCTTTTGCTAGCATAAAACCGCCTTCCAGGAAAAGTCCCGCCAAATCTCCACTGCTAGTATCTACAGTAGCTGGTAGGATAGTCGATATTAGTGTTTGGTTAAGGAATTAGTAGTGATGGGGCACAAACATAGCATCCTTCACCATATGACAGACATGGATCAGTGATACCAAGAGAAACTATAAACAATCTGGCCCAATACAGATCATCTGTTCATTGATGTGGGACCCAAGTCTCAAAGATGTCAATTAACTCATCCAAGGTACCCTCAAAAGTATCAAGAAGATGACAAGTGATGGCAGTGACCTACCGTTGTGACTGAGTTCAAAGACAGCCATCCCCTCACATTTAGCTCAGAGAGGGGCCATGTGGTTTACCGGATCCATGGATTCCAGGTATCATTTTGTTTCTGCCATCTACCAGTCCTATGATTTCCAGCAGGTTCCTTCATCTGAATCATAATTTCTGCATCGTTATCTGGGCTATTAATAACTCCCAAGTTGTTGGGGTTATTAAATCTGCCAACATACATAGAGTGCCTAGCAAAGCACAACACTATGTGCTAAATAAGCGTTTACTAAATGAATCATGAGTCCCTGTTCAGCACAACACAACTTCACAAGCCTAGTTCAGGCTTTGCTGTTAAGACTCTGCCAACATGGCAGGTGGCAAGGTTACCTGTAATTATAGAGTCATATTAACTGGAGACTGGGTCCTTGGTAGAATCAGATCTTAAAGCTGTTGTTTAACTTCACCTCTTGCAACCCTACCCACGGTTCCCTTCATCCGAGTTGCCCTCCCCACTGTCCTCATGTCACACAAAAATTACCCATCCTCTATTGCCTAGCCAGACTTACCCTGTCTTTGAGTATAATGGCTTGAATGAGAAATGTCCCCTAGAGGCTCAGACATTTGACCTCATGGCCCCCAGCTGGAGGTATTGTTTGGAGACATTTAGGAGGTACAGCCTTCAGAAGGAACTACATCATGGGGGTGGGCCTTGAGAGTTTAAAACCTCACACCACTCCTAATTCACTCCTTCAAGCTTGTAGTAAGGAATGTGTGCTCCCAGCTTTTTGTTCAGCTGCCCATTGATATCCTGTCCCTGTCATTAGGACTATAACCTTCTGCTACCCTAAGCCAAATGAAACTCTTTCTTCTGTAAGTTGCCTTGGTTATGGTGTTCTAGCACAGGAGCAGAAAAATAACTAATACGTATGGAGTAGGAAGGCATCTCTAATGCTTGTGACCTCATCAGTCCATCCTTGTCTCAAGGGTCACTCTCCACTACAGTAAAGAGTCCTACAGTCTGAACGTCTATGTCCCCACCAAAATTCACATTGAAACTGCAGGTTAAACACAGACAGTGTTAAGAGTCTTAATGACTGATTAGACCACGCGTCGTATGCTCTCATAAATGCATTAGTGACCTAGAAAAGTGTTTACATGGCCTGGAGAGATAGCACGGTAATTAGGAGCTCTTAATTGCTCTTGCAGAGGACCTGAATTCAGTCTCCAGCACCCACGCCAGGCAGCTCACCATCTCTCGTGACTCCAGCTTTCGGCATGTCTTCTGGCATCTTTGAAATACTGAACTGACACACGGATGCCCAACAGTCAAACACACACTCACACACACGCGCACACGCACACAACTTAAAAAATAAGTAAATTTTTTTTAGAGCACCCGAAGAGCAAGTTCACCCTCCTGGCATATGAAGACACAGAAATATGTATCATCTGGGAGACAGAGGAAGCTACCAGCAGACGCCTTCCAGCACCTTACCTTGCTCCCAACCTGAAGTGCCCTTAGAAATAAACTTGTATTGGCAGGTGTGGTGGTACACATGTGTAATTCCAGCACTTGGAGGCTGAGAGGGAAGGAATGCCACAAGTTCACAGAACAATATGAGTTACATAGTGACTTCTAGGCCATCCTGAGCAAGACCCTTTCCCAAAAAACAAATAATAATGATAACATTTTTTTTTTTGGTAGACAGGGTTTTGGCATCTCCTCCTGGCTGTCCTGGAACTAGCTCTTGTAGACCAGGCTGGCCTCAACTCACAGAGATCCACCTGCCTCGACCTCCCCAGTGCTGGGATTAAAGGTGTGTGCTACCACCATCTGGCTAGTAGCCAGTACTCTTAACTTTTGAGTCATCTCTCCATTCCCTTCATAAATATTTTAATCAGGATTATTTGAGGGTCTTTGTTTTTGTTTGGGCGCATGAAACAAATCTGTTTTAAATTTATTATGTGTATTTATTAAATATAATTGACTGTGGTGTGTGTGTGTATGTGTGCGTGTGCGCGTGCGCACATGTCTTACATACATTTATGCCATGGTGCACATTTAGAGATTAGAGGGCAATTTGTGGGAGTAGGTTCTCTTCTACCACATAGATCCCGGGGATGAGTGGCTGAGCAGCAGCAAGTACACTTACCCTCTGAGCCAGCTCACCAAAATCTAATCATTCATATATTGAGACTTGAAGAAGAAAGATGAAAATGAAACAATTATTTCCGATAGACATATTTCTTTCAGGCTTTCTCGAAAGCTTTATTCCCTACCCCACACAAAATTCATCTAGGAAAGAGGAATTTCTTCTGAGTTTTACTACCTGAATTTTCTGGACTAGTGGCATCCTTCCCAAAGTTAACTCTTAGAAAGCAAAATTATTGAATCTTGACCAGAAAAGCTTATTCGGCTTTCTTTAGTCTGCCAAAACAATTAAAATTTGGCATAGCTAATTAAAATTGCTCTCTAAGACAAAATCAGAAACCTCTGTGTGTGGGGGAAAGAACAAAGGAAGTAAGAGAAGATTCAGAAATGCTAGGGCTGGCCCCAAAGTGGCCCAAATGGCAAAGGGGACATTACCCACAACTTTCCTGGGACAATCAGAGTGCCACATAAAACAAACACTAGTCTAAGACGACTTCGTCTTACAGTGGCCACTAATGTGATTTGGTGCGTGTGCTTTCCTAAGACTTCAAGTCTATGGATTTATAAATAAAGGCGGATTTCTGTCAGACCATGAGTCCATATTTATTTATTTATTTATGATTGAATGAATAAATTTTATTTGACACTGGATCTCACTATATAGCCCTAGCTAGCCTGGACCTCGATATATAGACCAGGCTGGCATCAAATTCAGAGCCCCAGGATGCCTCTGCCCCCCGAGTGCTAGGATTAAAGGTGTGTACCACTATTCTTGATATGAGTTCCAACTTTGGTTCAAAACAATACTGTTACCATATACCATAGGTAAACTTCTTTAAAGATTTATTTTTAATTGTGTGTGTGTTTGTGTAAGAATGTATATATATATGTATATGTGTGTGTGTGTGTGTGTGTGTGTGTGTGAGTATCAGAGTGCATGCAGAGGTCAGAGGCATTAGAGCCTCCAGAGCCAAAGACTGTTGTTGTCTAGCACATGTCTTGGGACCAAACATGGATCCTTTTCTCTTAATTGCTGACCCATCCCTCCAGACCCAAACTCATGTTCACTTTAATTTGACTCCCAAATCAAGTCTAAGAGCTACCACTAGCCTTGTTCACTGGAGGATGCCCAAACCTACCTGGTCCCAGGCGCCATCCTGAGATTTGAGCCCGGTTTGGTCCTCGCAACCACAGTAAACTCTAAGGAGTTATGGCATATCCCTTCCCTCCAATTTTATCCTTTTATCGCAAATTCATTACAATCTTACCAAAAAACTTAAAGTCAGTTTCTAAAAATTTGCATATAGCCTCCACCCAAATTATTCAAATACTAATAATGTTTTACCACATTTTCCTTATCATTTTCTCTGCTATAGATACCGCTTTATCTCTAGATATTCAGTATTTCATATTCCCGTGGTATAATTATCAAAATCAGGAAATTAATATTGACCCTAAATCTAATCCAGTTTCAACCCTTGATTGATTTTACTCGCTGTACAAATAGCACTCATTATTGCGATATGAATTATATCAATAGACAAAAGAGAAAATTTTCTTTGATGCAGGAACTAATCCAGGACCATGTGTGGATTTACTTTCTATTTGTCCCTCGGTATCTTTTAATGTAGATGCGTCCCTGCCTTTCACACTTAGCCTCATTCTGTGAGGCGGGCCTTTTGCTGAACCCGAAGCCTATTTGATAATAAAAAGTGCTGCAGCACGGATGCAGGCTGTGACCTATGAACTCTGAAAATGCCATGTTAATGGGAGAAGTTGTTCATACAGGAGCACACATGGTATAAGTCCATGCAGATTAAATGACTGAAATAGGTATCCACCTATGCCTTTCCTCCTTAACCACAGGCTCAAACCTCACTTTAGCAGTGATCTGACAAACTGACCTACACGTCCCTAAGATGCAAGGGGGTGGGAATGCAGTGTCACCGATGGAAAATCCTTAGCCCAAGCTTAATAATGAAAAACATAATCAGGAGATCCCAATGCCAGCCAACAGAGTAACAAACTTAAGACTTTCAAAGATAACACCAGGACAAGAAGACATATTATGCTACACTAAAAATAAACAACCAAAGGACAGGATTATCTTATATGAATCATACCTGATTCAATTTCGGCTCAAACATTTTTTTTTTTTAAAGAAAAAGACTTTTATTGGGAATGGCTCTGTTGATAAAGCAGCTGCTGCGCAAGCATGAGGACACAAGTTCAAATCCTCAGCACTCACGTGTTTAAAAGCTGGGCTTAGCCAGGTGTAGCG
Source organism: Microtus oregoni (assembly GCF_018167655.1). Classification (NCBI taxonomy): domain Eukaryota; kingdom Metazoa; phylum Chordata; class Mammalia; order Rodentia; family Cricetidae; genus Microtus; species Microtus oregoni. The sequence goes on along the minus strand of NW_024543059.1, from coordinate 8,756,637 downwards.
GTGCATGCCTTTAATCCTAGCTCCTGGTGGGCAGAGGCAGGTGGATCTCTGAGTTTGAGACCAGCCTGATCTACAGAGCAAATTCCAGGATAGCCAAGGCCACACAAAGAAACCCTGTCACAATAGATAGATTAGATAGATAGATAGATAGATAGATGATAGATAGATAGATAGATAGATAGATAGATAGATAGATAGATGATAGATTAGATAGATAGATAGACTAAACAAATAAATGAAAATAAAAAGAGTGGGTCAAAGACACATACAGGAAGGCCGGGTGATGGTGACACCCGCCTTTAATCCCAGCACTCGGGAGGCAGAGACACATGAATCTCTGGGAATTTGAGGCCAGCCTGGTCTACAGATCCAGTTCCAGGACGGCCAAGGTAAAACCCTGTCTTAGGGAAGAAAAAGTCATCATGAACACCAGTTGTATAAGGCTTAGTGCTAGATAATTAAAATATATTCTCTGGGCTAGAGAGCTGGCCCGGTGGTCAAGAGTATTGTTATTCTCACAGAAGACTCAGGTTAAGTTCCTGGAATCTACATGTGGTTCATAACCCTCTGTAACTTGTTACAGGAAATCGGATGTCCTCTGCCAGCGTCTGAGGGCACTAAACACACACACACACACACACACACTTATACACATAAAATAAAATAAATCAATAAATATCAAAACCCTCTCATTTAACTCTCACAACAATCTTACTACGGAACAGGTTTAAAGACGTGAAGTCCTCTAAAGGAGAATACACATGGTAAGAGAAAATGCAGAGATGTACATATGAACTCTAGCACATGAACACACACATTAACATGTGATTTCACAGGTCCTGTCTTCCTGATGACCTCCAAGGGACCCTTGTGTTATAAATTTAGTCCCCAACACTGAAAAAATAATCCCAAGGAACTTTTTGATAGAATAATCTTGAGGAAGCTTCTAGTTTTCAAAGCATCTAGTTTCAAAAATTTCCATGGGAAAGAACCTGAAAACAAGTCATCTGTGGGTCACATCAAAATCTCTCTTCACAACTGGGCGGTGATGGCACACACCTTTAATCCCAGCTCTTGGGAGGCAGAGGCAGGCAGATATCTGTGAGTTCGAAACCAGCCTGGTCTATAAGAACTAGTTTCAGAACAGGCTCCAAAGCAACACAGAGAAATCCTGTCTCAAAATCAAAACAAAAAAAAAAAATCCCTCTTCATTTGGCAATGTTCATTTGGAGAACAGCCACAATTCCACCACAGCCAAGAAGATACAGAAATTATTTCCTAGGTAATTATAACATTGTGGTGTTTTATTTGTCTTTTCCCCTTCTGTGCAATAAAATAAGAGGGGGAAGATACATTACAGAAATTTTCATGCAGTTAAATACAGAAAAATATTGCCAATAGTTCACTCAATTGTATTTATTTTGTGCATATGTAACTTTGCTTATCTGTAAAATTCAAAAAGCCCATTGATTTAGGGACTATTATGGCCATTAGAATGATTTTTGAGAAATTAACTTAAATTTGGGAAGTTGAGTCCTGAAAGAAACCAGAACTGAAATACTTCTGAATTTCCCTAAAACTTAGCCACGAAACATCTCAAAGGCTATATAGGTCTCAGAAAACGGTCTGCTAACAGCATTTACATTTGACATCTCATTATTCCTGGTTGCTTCTTTCAATATGCTGAAATCTTTCGTTATTTAGAAAGCATCCTCAGAGACCTAGTTTGGTCCAGCCAGTTAATGAACGTGCAGAGCCCATGCTAATGCAAGACCTGGGAACCTTCTCCCTAGAGCTGTTCCTTGCCTTCATCTGTAGAGCCAAAGGCTGTGTGGGCCACATTGTTATTTCCCCACCACCCAAGAATGATGTCTCCTGGGGGCTGTGCTGTCCTAGCCCTCCAGATGACCATGTGTCTTTTACTCTTCAGAGAAATTCTTTTTTTCTTAAGATTTATTTATTTATTATATATACAATATTCTGCCTGCATGTATCCCTGTGGGCCAGAAGAGGGCACCAGATCTCATTACAGATGGCTGTGAGCCACCATGTGGTTGCTGGGAATTGAACTCAGGACCTCTGGAAGAGAAGAAGCCAGTGCTCTTATCCTCTGAGCCATCTCTCCAGCCCCAGAGAAATTCTTGAAAGCAAACACCCTTTTACTTGATGATGCACTCCTAGCATGGAGTACATACATCTGAACATCAGTATCCTGTAGTGAGATAAACCCATTTTGTAAAAGAGAAAACTAAACCTTGAAAATGAATAAATATGCCATTCCCAACATCATACATTAATAAATAAGTAGTATGCCAGCCTAGCCTCATCAGAGCTCTCTTCCCTAGACTACCATGCCACACCCCTCCACAAGCGATAGGAGGACTAAAACAAAGATCTTAGATGTGTCCCAGGAACCTGAACTTCAACAAAACCCGCAGCCCCCACCTTCTTGAACAAACACACCCAATCAGCTGTCTCTTTCTCTGTAAAAGTCACCTGGATTGCTTAAAATGAAAAACGCAAGCCATACTCTACTTTTTCTTCCTGTTCTCACATCTAGTCAAACAACTCATTCGTGTGATTATAATGTTCAAACCTGCATGTCTCTCTAGTCTCCACCACGAGTCAAGCATCATCATCCATCACCAAGACTTCAGAGGTACCAGCTACTCAATCTCCAGATTCAACTTGGTCAAACTTTCATCCAATTTCTTCTCTGTCTTTCAAAAATGTTCATCATTTATTATTGCTGTGTGTGTGTGTGTGTGTGTGTGCACAGCCTTGAGCTCTCGAGCATCTTCCCATACAACAGCACACATGGACATCAGAGGACATCTTTCAGGAGTCGGTCTTCTCTTTCCTCCATGGGTTTGAGGGAATTACTCAGGTCCTCAGGCATATATGGCAAGTGCTTTTTACCCACGGAGCCATCCTCCTAACCCTACGGTGTATTAAATATAATTTCATACATGGCATTCATCTAGCTAATTAAAGCGCTTCCTAAATTCCCATTACCCTGAGGATGAAGACCAAAATCGCCTTGTCATTCAAAACTGCCCAGGCTCCAGCCTCTCCCATCTCTTCCAGCTCCTTCATTCTACTCCCTGTCTCTTACTCTTCTCTTTGTGTGCTGAACGTGCTGTTCCTCTGCCTGCCAAAAAACCTATTTGCCCTATTCTAAGCAACTCCCATTGCTACCCCAAATTACTCCTGACCACTCAGGTCCCTTTTTAAATGCCACTTCCCACAGGAAACTAGCCCGGGTTACTCCAGAAAAGCAACAGTCATATTGGGTACTCCCATTCCATCTTCAATTCAATCACCAGGAAGAATGGTACATCTCTCCTGGAACAGTTCAGGGCAGGGGTAACATCTCTTCATTGATGGACCATGGTGCTTATCACACAATACCCGCTCATTTGATCTTTGCTGTCAGATTAAGTTCCGGGCTTTATCGTGGAGGGTTTTTAACAACAGGCCAAGCAAACCAAGAAGCAAGCGCTGGTTTCCCTTTGCAGATCTACATCCTGAGGCAGAAAGAAATTTCCAGCTCTTGAAAGTCATAGGACAGCAGGGATAGAGGCAAATCAAATCCTCCATTCATCTCATTTCTCGTCCCTACGTCACTAAAAACCCCAGTGAGTGGGGGGGGGGGGGGGGAGGCATGACAGGAGAAGGGAATTAGTAATGCAAGGTGGCACAAAAGGAGTCCCATCCACCTGTCACAAAGGCTGACTTCAAATGGACGCGGGACTTTGCACGCCTGAAGAAACACGACTGTTAAGAGACACAGCTGCCACCACACCCAGCTCCCGGGGAGAGCAGCAGAAAACAACAAACTTCTTTTCTCCACAAAGAAGACAAAATGGCAGGAACTGCAACTACCTTCGGAAACCCAAACGCAGGTTTGCTACTCACACTGTCACCAGCGACGTGCTAAGGGACAGGCTCTCTTCCCACCGTTCACTGGATCAGGGATAAGAAACAAAAAGACTACATGAATCAGAAACTACTTAAGACTACTTCCTTTGGGAATCATGTATGAATTATCTGTGTGAAGCCTTAAAAGAAATTGTTAAGCCATGGGCATTTCTTAGCAGGTGCCACGGAAAGGGAAGATACGAGAGCTCCATAGCTGCGTGTCCTTGTCCACATGCTCCTGGGCCCGGGTTATGTCCGTCAGGAAAACCCCAACCCCAGCCCTGGATCAGACTCACCGCTGTCAGCCTTGCAAGCACAGACTCCAAGAAAAAGAAGCCTCAGGACCTCTTCAAAGAGGGCTCTGAATAACAAGACACAGAGCCTACAACCTCTAACCCCAGGGTTCCTTGGGGGGTGGGGTGAAGGTATGGGGAGTGGAAAGAGAGTTAGAAAAAAGAGAAGTGATACTCTCCTGGCCCAGGGGAGATCCTGAAACAGAGAGGGAAAACCAGCATGCATTGCAAATAGACTAGGAAAGAAATGGGATTTGAAGAGATGTGAGCGGGGTAGGGAGAGAAAGGAAAGGCGTAGAAGGGAAGGGCAGGATGTCACCACAAAGATGTTGGAAGAGGCAACAGACTGGTGATCTTTTCTCAAATCCAAAGGCTGCTCGACGCATGCCAATAAACCACTCTACGTAGAAAGCCCGTACAATGGACAGTCCTTTCCATTCAGTAACACGCAGCATTTTACAAATCACCCAGCTGCAACTTTGGGGACCTGAGCATCTAAATTAAAAATGAATAAAAGTGGTTCAAAGAAGCTAAAGGAATGACACCCCCTCCCCCCCCCCCCCAGCCCCAAAGCCTGACTCAGCTGTGGAAAGCTTTAGCACTTTGGAGTTAAGCAAATACTCTGGCATTTCTCCTTCTTTTGACATTCCTAAAGGGGGTGTGGTTGACCCTAAGCCCATTCATTTCCAAGGTTGTACATCTCTCAGCTAAGACTGGCCCCATCTGTTTTGGAGCCAGCCAGCTGTTTATCTCAAAGGAACATATTTGTTGCGGTGTTCAAGCCTTTAACTCTTAGAAGAGAAGAGGAGAGCCAGCATCATACAAGCCAGAATGTTGCCTGCCTTCTTAAATGTGTCAGTTCGCTGAAAAACAAAATTCAAACAAAAAGCACACTCGCAGGGTCCCTGGTTGCCCTGGTCAGGCTCCCTGTTCTTGGATACCTTTCAGGGATGGCCAGTAAAGGGTGACAGTACTTCTAACTTTTCCTTTCCCTAAAGTGTTAAAAAGGAAAAAAAAAAAAAAGTACCCAGGTTTTCCAATTCCGTCTACAAACCGTTAAGTGTGAGTGGCGACTGAGCCTCGGAAAACGGCAGCTCGCTACAGTACCATCGTCAGTGGCGAAAGCCTATCGCGATGTAATTTAAAACACTCACACAAGCACAAATCTATCAGCTCCACTTCCAAACAATCCTGAATCCCGCAGTCGAGAAAACGGGAGGAAAAAAAAAAAAACTTAACAAAAATGCTGCTTCTAGCAGCCTAAGAAAAACCTTTCCCTAGACACGTGAAATATTTCTGACTGGCACCATTAGAGGACACTGTCACCTCAAATCAGCAGGAAAAAAAAGCGAGACAAACGACACAGACATGCAAACATAAAATAAAGCCCTATGAAACTTAAGCGACTCAAGAGAAGCGTGCTCATCTAAAAAAAAAAAAAAACAAACCAGTGTATGCTACTCCAAGACACACAAATGTCCTAAAGAAGTATGACCACCTTAAATCACTGTCTCCATTTCTCCCACACACATCACCCTTTCCCACTCAAACCTCAGCACCGGGGCCGGGGAATGACAGGACTGCAGACCGCCACCTTTGCCCTCCTCGTGGTTTCCAAGTGCACTTCCCAACATCCTTGCCAGCCCAGCCCCCTCTCCCAGCCTCAAAAAGGTTAAAGGGAGGCGAGGAAATTGGCAGGCACCAGTCCTCTGGCGGGGGCAGGTTGCTGGAGTTGTTCTTTGCAGTGACCCAAATTGCACAGAGCGATTTAGCTCTTAGCAGCGCCAGTGAGAACCTCCCGAATCCATACCCCCATTCCCGGCCCCATCTTCCAAAAGAAAGCCTTGAGCATTAAGCGGGAGGAATAACTTGGGAGAACGATTTGAATAAATCACTTCAACTCACCTGGTTTGGGATATTTCTCCCCACCCCAGGCATAAACAGAAATGATATGCGACTGAGTCACGCACGTAAGGGAAGGTGCTGCGGTGTCCTAAGTCCAAGGACTGGAGTCAGTCCCTGCCCTGGTCCTGCTGCTACTCAGGGCTCAGCTGGAGCGAGCGGCAATAGCGAGCCCAGCAGCAGCAGCAACAGCAGCAGCAGCAGTAGGGGGGGTGGGGGGTGGATAGACCGTAGCACAATGAATGCAGTGGGGTTTTGCAATGACATCATCCCTCTGTCCGAGCGGCCCCAATAGCCATGCTCCAGAGCTGTGCATTCTGGGACTTGTAGTCCTCTGAAGTCCGTGAGGGACGCAGAGGCTACAGCCGGAACTACAATGCCCAGGATGCCTCGGTCGGAGCACCCAGACTGAGAGAGACCGGACCGGCCGCCATGTTGAAGCTCGGGAGCTGCTGCGGGCTGAGTCTTCGGGGTCTCGTGGAGCTGAGAGGCGGCGTGGTGAGAATGGTGAGGCAGAGGACGTGGGGGTTGAGAGCCTCGAGCACTGGCTGGGACTGGATGAAGACTCCGCTGGGGATGGGCAGGGCCGTCGGACCGGAGATGGCCGCGCGAGTCGGCGTGAGCCTCCACCAGCCGGGCTTGCACAGGGCCTCACGCCTTTCCCTCAGCTTTTTTACCGGGAGACTCAGGGAGCCGCTTCACTTCCGGGCGTGGAAGACCCCTTAGACCTCGTAGCGGGACAGTCTGGGCGGAAGGGGTCTTTGTTGTGCCACGGGACGGCAGGCCTCGCGCCTCTCAGAAGAGACGCCCGACGATTGGAGCAAAACCTAGGTTGATTTTTTTTTTTGTCGTCTTGCCATTTTTCCCCCTCATTTCCCCCATGCCCTTTTCCTCAGATGTGACCCCCCCACCACACACACACACACACACACACACACACGTCGTTGGTAGATAATTGAGCGCGAAGGATCGTATTTTTGGTCCTAATGAGAAGAAAGGAGCTACTAAAAGAAGTTAGCGTCAAATCTTTCTTAATTCACCCGCGAAAGTAAAAGACATTATAAAAGGGACTGCAAGTGAGCAATCTTACTCAGGACTAATGCTGAGTGAAATGTGCTAAAATACGTAGGCTATTCGGTGTTGATATCCATGGATACCTATCTTGCCTTTTCTTTTTTTGTTAGCTTATACTAACAAAATTATGCAAACTAATGTATTTCATTGTGACATACTCACGCAGATAACGTTAGTTAACGTATTAACCATCCCCTCCCCTTACCCACTTGATACCCACCGTGCATTCAGTGTCTTCTCTGGCGTATTCCAAACAGAAGATTACTTCAAGAACTTTTGAAGCCTTTTGCTCAGCATCCCAAATTATCTGTTTTCCAGTTTCATAACTAAAGCCGTACTGTGTGCTTGTTTTTCAGATTCTGAAGTTGACTGGAAAGATGGCAAATTTTACCTCGTATATGCAGAGAGTCTCTAAAAAGCTAAAAATGCAGATAAGCATAATTTGTGTTGCTTGTTCTCCCACTCTTTTGCATTTACTTTGAAACCCGGGTTTTGTGCAGGAGACGTAACTCTGTGATGAGAACTCACCTAGCATACTCAAGGCCCTGGATTGGATCCCCAGGTTTGTTTACATCAGTGAAAGTACACACTATGCCTCTGTTAGAAGTTAATAAAATTCAACTGGTCGATAGATCTTCCTTTCAAAAGACCAAGCAGACTGGTTTTTAAATTGACAAAACACAATAGGAGTCAAAGGCATCTGCAAATGGTGGCCTTTAAAAACAGTTTGCAAAGATCCAGCTTATGTTCTGTTGTGAGAAGAAGCCAGGGGAGTGGCAAAAGCCATTCTTCCATGAATTCAGCAAGGTAAAAACCTCAAATACTGCTGTTCTACCCGTAATGGTGGTAAGTACTAGAAAGGAAACAGTGTTTACCATTTTTTTCTGCCTCTAGATGCAACTGTAGGGTTTAGGCAAATGAATCTTTGTTTTAAAAGACATTTATATGAGCAATATAATCTTAGTTCGGGTTACTGTCAAAGACTGATTTATTGAAGAAAAATAACATTGTTTGGAAATACTGTGAAAATGGAACCAATATATAATGTAGTGGCTTCTATAATTTGTCATGTGATTGAGTGCTTTGAATTATTTTAGCCTTATAGATAATGGCTATTTAACCATAAATGTGGGGGGGAAAGAAAAACGGTGTATTTTAGAAAGACTCTACAAGTTAAGTCTTAACGGTCACGGAAAAAAACAAATTCTATATTCTTTAGAAACTTAAGGAAAACATTTTACCGGGGAGTACAACTTTCAGACCTCCTCTTTGATTAAGGTGAACATTTGCCACAGTGTACGTTTCCAGAAGGGCACACCATTTGGATTTAGTTATCGTGCGTTTGGATTTTTTTGTTTGTTTGGAAAAATCTTTTAGTTCATTTCAGATAAGAAAACCAATTTTTCATGATTTAGACATTCTTACTTTGCATTGACAACCGTTAGGAAATAAGTCTCAGGTTAGTAGTACCGTAGCTGTTGTGTTTATAACACTTTGGCATAGGTTTTGCTGCTGGATTTCCATATGGCTCAAGGTAAATGCAGCAAATGTCTCTGGGTCAAAATTTAAAGTCTAGCTGGGCAGTGATGGTGCACGCCTCTGATACCAACATCAGAGAGGCAGCGGCAGGTGGTGAGTTCAAAGCCACCCTGGTCTATTGATTGAGTTCCAGGATGGCCAGGGCTACACAAGGCTACCTTGTCTCTAAAAACCAAAAGAAAAAGTATAATGACTTCAAGTTAATTTTAATTAACGACTGCCTATCTTATCTTATTTCTCAGATTTTAACAGGTCTAGACAATTGAAGGGGCACTATAGAACATGTGTTTGTAAGAATATATGCTGAAAAACTATGTGTTCATGAACATAGACATTTCAGGAAATTTAGGTATGCAGAATGTTGTGCTGTAATCAATTATGTAAGTAGGTATGTATTCATAGGTCTTCATTGGAGATGCTCTCTGAATTTGCTGTAAAGAGTAATCCTCTAAATTGTATCTCTTTTATAAACAGCTTAATTGAAATGAAATTCACATACACAGTTTACCTATTATTTAAAGGGTGTAGTCCAATGGGTTTTAGTTTGCTCAGAGTTCCAACCATCAACACACTTATACAAGAAAACTGCACAAAACCATGAGGAAATTGGTGTGGAAGGATTTGGGCTATACAAAGCTTACTATTGTAAGTAAAGTTGACATACAGTACTTCTCAGTTGCAATGCTGCAAGTAAATAGCATGTTCCTGTGTGTAATAAGTGGGCTTTACTAGACTGTTGTGGAGTATAACACTGTCACGGTTGTGAGTCATTAAGAGTGATGCACTGTTTACACTGATGACTGCCTTTTCTGCCTGATTATCTCACTGGGCATTACTTGAGTCCCATGAGAGTTCCATTTTCGGTGTTCATGTTTGTGTATTTGTTTGTTTGGTTTTGCTTTTGCTTTTCAAGGCATGGTCTCTGTCTAACAGCTGTGGCTTTTCTGGAACTCACTTTGTGGACCAAGCTGGCCTCGAACTCAGAGAGACATCCACCTGCCTCTGCTTCCTGAGTGTTGGAATTAAAGGCCTGTGCCACCACCGCCCAGCATTTGTGTCTTTCTAAAGTTCTGCTTTCTTTTTATCTGTTTCTTGCTGCTTTTGAGATAAATTCTAAACATTTTTATTTTCAAGTGGCATTGTTTCCTGTGAAGGCTTACTAAATTTTGTTCTTTTTCATATAAACTGAGTTAACAATAGTGAAAAGTCATCAAATTTTAGGGTTTAAGGAATGAAATGTGGAATAGAGAAAAGTAGATGCCAAATAAAGATACGAGGTTTGGATCTGAAGAAAAAAAATAATGGTAGGGACAGGCAGAATTAAAAGAGTTTAAGATGTTAGAAGCAACAACCTTATTTATTTTTAAAAGGTTTATACGTATGGGTGTTTTGCCTTCGTGTATGTGCTTGGTACCCTTGGAGGTCAGAAGAAGGCATCAGATTCCCCCTTGGAACTAGAGTTATAGGTGGTTTTGAGCCACCATGTGAGTGTTGGGAACTGAAACTGATCCTATGCAAAAGCAGCAAGTGCTTTTAACCACCGAACTTTCTCTATCTCACAACCTATTCAACCCCTGTCTTAGAAGCTAGAGTCCCCTCCTAATCGTTGCACAGTCATCACTTGCTGAAGAAATTTGAGGACATTTAACTTCCACTCTGCTGAGAGACCCAGCCAAGAAGACAAAGGAGAGGAGCTCTGAAATACTTTTGTAATAATTTTCCTATGTAATACTCAACATTTGGCTATGGGGCCTCATGGCACTAGCCTCTAATCCCCCAGTGCCTTTGAGGTAGAAACAGGGAAACTGACTTGGAGCCCAGCCTGGACTGAATAGGGAATTCTGAGCCACGTTGAGTTACATGGTGAATCCCTGTCAAACCACAGAAAAGATTTTCATTGAATTATTTTTCTTTTCATAATTGCCATTTTCAGGTCTTGGCTGCTTATATAACTTGTGCATTTGGGCGGGGAGGGTTGTTTTGTTTTTCCAAGCAGGGTTTCTCCTGGAACTAGCTCTTGTATGCCTGGCTGACCTCAAACTCATAGAGATCTGCCTGCCTCTGCCTCCCAAGTGCTGGGATTACAGGTGTGCGCCACCACCACCTGGCAACTTTTGTGCATTTTTTTATGATGCTATACAAAAACAAAATAAGATTCAAGCAGTGACCGTGAACCTTAGTATTGAGTAGTTCCATCCTAAAGGGTGGTGTTTGCTCTTCATGAGTGTATCGTTAATTTACACCAGCCCCAACTGGGATCCTTAGAACCACTATTGGAGAAAGCACTGCATGCATGGTGAATGGGACTGTTCTCTGCCCACCTGTCAATGTTTTATCAGCAGGAGAAATCCATAATGATTGGATTCATTAGATTGCTTATGTGGGAAATGTGTGGTTGTGCAGATACGAAAAATGCAAAAGGAGAAAAGCAACTGACAGGCAGTATAGGCCTCTGTAGATTTCTTAAATCCATCTCTGACATTTATTAAATTTCACATTGCCTGAAGTCATTCCATTGCTTAGCCTTTTCCTAGAAATTTAACTGAAAGGGTAAATGAAAATGAAAAAAAAATACTGTTTGATATAATGAAAAACTTTTAAAAGTATCAAGGGAAGTTATTCATTACAAAGTCCTGATATGGTAGTCCATCCAGTATGTCCAAATGTAGGTCTGTTTGTCCTCACGAGATCTGTACTTTCTAGTCTGGGTATAACTTGGGTTGTTTCTCAGTAAAGACAATATGGCTGCAGGTTAAATTGTGCTTTAAATAACATGTTTTGAACTACAGAAAAGTTGCAAAGTCATCTAGGTTGACTCCCCAAATCTGAATTTTATGTTCAGACTACTATCTGTTCCTGGCAGTTTTAAGACTGAATCCACCAATCTGCCAATACTTAATCTGTTGGGAGTGAAGGAGACACATTAATAAATGTGACTTGCTTTGAATCTGGAAATCTATGTTCAATGAGCCACTTGGCACCCCACCACGACCTCTTTCATTTTTCACAGACCTGAATCGCTGTGTAGCTCTGGTTGTCCTGGAACTGTCTATGTAAACTAGGCTGGTTCCAAACTCACAGAGATCTATCTTGGCACCATTTTTTCGGCTAAGCTAATTATGGTAACTAATTCATATCTGTGCACTGGTCTAGAACATATTTCAAAGAACTTAAGTAGAAATAAGTTCTTTTGACTGGGTGGTGGCACATGCCTTTAATCCCAATGCACAGGAGGCAGCACAGGTGAGTTTGAGGACAGCCTGGTCTACAGAGTTCCAGAACAAACTCCAGAGCTACAGAGACCCTGTCTCAAAAAAAAAAAACTTACCCTCTCCCCCGCAAAAATTGTTTTAATGTTTTGAGACATGGTCTTTCTGTAACCCTGACTGTTCTGTGTAGATCAGCCTGGCCTCAAACTCAGAGATCTTATCTCTGCTTCCCTAGTGCTAGAGCTAAAGGCATGTACCACCAAGCCTTGCATAAAAATGAGTTCCTAGTGGCTGTCATAGTTGAGGAAAGTAAATGACAGGATTGGCTTAAAAAGCATTTGACAGGTGGGAAACATTGGAGATAGTAAAATATGTATGTTCTTTGAGGTCAAACTACAGTTTGTCAAATCGTCAAATCATTTCTACAGCTGTACGTCATGGTGGTGGGTAAGTGTGCCTATGAGCACCATTTGTCAGCAAAAAGCTGATTTTGTTATTTGGTGGAATTTCACCATAGACAAATCTTAGTTCCATATGACATTGGTTTGTTCATGCTGGGCTTTTATTTGTACAAAAATTACATGCCTACTTCATTGAGTTTTCTAGTGAAGAATATAGTCCAACCACATAAGCAATAAGCAAATGTAGCTTAGATATGAAGGGTATATACTTAGGAAATTTTAAATCATGTGTAATTCTTGTATTACTAAAACAGGTATTGAGTAAGAAGCAGCTCTGTAATATTGATACTTAAAAGTATTAGTTTTTGGTGGACAAGGTTGAAGCATTTGTAAGTTTTTGACTGTAATAATTGAGTACAAGGGTGACCTATGACCCTCTTAGTCATGAGATAGCCTGTTTCAGAGTCAGGGATCCCTTTTTAAATCTGCAGCAGTCCATAGCTCTCTTCAATACAAAAACCTTTTAAATGCATAAGGTACAGTATATTGAATTAGGAAGAAAGTAATCAAAAATCTTCAAATGTAAATCTTTGCAGAGAAATATATGTCTTATGAGCTCCATGATACTTAGCAATGCTTCAGCCAATATCCAGCAGACGTATTTCAGTCCTTAGGCAGTTATTATAAGGTATCACTTTAATTGGGATAGTCATGATTACTGCTAATATTGTAATTTGTTTACATTTTTTTATATAATAAAAAGTACAAATAAGCAAGGTATGGTGGCTCATGCCTTTAATCCCAGCAGTCAGGAGGCAGAGGCAGGAGAATATTCTAGAGGCCAGCCTAGTCTATAAAGTAAGTTCCAGGACAGCCAGGGCTATTACACAGAGAAATCCCGTCTTGAAAAAAATAGTGCAAATAAAAAACCATGCGCTGAAATTTACCAAACTATAAATGTGAACTCTATACACTTAGTTTTTTTTTTTTTTTTAAGAATTTAGTATGTTTTTATTTCCTCTCCTACCAGGTTGTATTCAGATGTGCAATACCTAGCATATCCAAGGCTGGGGTAGTAGGAGAGACATGAGCCTGAGCTATATAGGCCTTATCTGAAGTACATTATAAGATCTCATCACTGAAAGTTTGTGCCTTATCCAATATAATTCAAAATGCTCATAAAATTAATTAAGGGGCCAGGCGGTGGTGGCGCATGCCTTTAATCCCAGCACTCGGGAGGCAGAGGCAGTCGGATCTCTGTGAGTTCGAGGCCAGCCTGGTCTACAAGAGCTAGTTCCAGGACAGGCACCAAAGCTACAGAAAAACCCTGTCTTGAAAAACCAAAAAATAATAATAATAATAATAATAAAATTAATTAAGGGGCTGGAGAGATGACTTAGTAAAGAATAATGGCTGCTCTTCCAGAGAACTCAGATTCAGTTCCCTGCACCCACATGGGGGCTCACTGTGGCTGTATATGACATAATGTACAGATACATATGCACATAGTAAAAAAAATCTTTTTAAAAAATGCATGAATTTAGGAAATCTTTATGTTGGAATAATCCGTTTGTTTCTTACAGATTCAGTACAAGTGTCTGGAGAATGTGAGCTTGGCTGTATCTAGTGCACCTGATACATGCATACGAAGAACTTAGTAACACAAGTAAATAGAAGAGCAATATTAGAGAATGTTAAATCCAAGGAGCATCATGGAAACCATACGTAGGATTATTCTGCTCAGTAAGTAAGCACTGGAGTTGTTCCTAATGTGAGACTGTCTTAGCATCCTAAGGTTACATTCTCAACAGAAATAAAATACTGACATCATATGTATTTAGGTATCTTTTTCATTACTTGTTACAGGAATTAACCATAGTTTTGAAGTTTAAGCTCAAATCCAGGCCATCCAGGTGACTGAGCAGGTAAACCGAACTTGAGTTTGAACCCCAAAACCCAAGGGGGAGCTCCTGAAAGCTGTCTTCTGACCTTGTGTCTGCCAGCCTGAACTTCCGCACATACACATTATACACTTAACAATTTTTTTAGAAGTCTACAGAGTTCCAGGACAGGCTCCAAAGCTACACAGAGAGAAACCCTGTCTCGAAAAACGAAACAAAAAGAACAAGTCTGCCTGGCCATAGAGAAGGTGAGACTACAGCTGGTTGGTTCAACCTAAGGTCCACTGCATAGGAACTCCTGCTCAAGAGGAGCAAAATGAAAGTTACATTCTTGAGTGTTTCAACTCTACACATATCCCAAAGAGGTGCAGCAACCATTGTCAACAGATTTGGTGAAAAGAGTTCTGTTTAAAGCACACCACCTGTGCGTGATTTCATAAATGTATCAGGCCTTGGGAAATTTGAGTTCAGAGCTGTTTTGTAGATCCCAAGATCGTGTCTCAGAAAGCAAATCCTTCTGGCTGGGATTAAAGGTATGTATCATTCCTTGCTTAAAACTGCATACTATGTAGAGTTTAAATGTATTTAAATACTTAAGTTGCAATAATTTTCTCTATTTTTGCCTTCACAGTGTAATCATCCTTCAACTCCAAGAAAAGTAGTTCCAAGTTTTGGAAGTTTGTACTTAATGCCTCACAATTCAATAGTTCTTCTTCCACACAAATGTTTTCACATGCTTGTCCAGAAGAAAATGCAGTTTAGGCAGAAACATTCTAATTTAGACAAAGAAAATAATAATAATAAAGGCAAAGAAGATTCCCCACTCCTTGATCCACATAGGGAGCCCTAGACCAGTGTCAAATTGGTGTTTGAAGAAGATAGAATATCATTCAACAAGAAAATTGAGCAACTGACAGTAAAACCTGACCCTGTCAGTACTTACTGTAAGTGATCCTTAGTAACAAGCACTGATTGCCATGATGCCCGGTGCCAGGGTGGGTGGGCACATTATAATACATACATGGACACTTCCTTTCTGACCTCAAAGATACTGAATGCTGCATTGTTACTGATCCTAATTACATATGATAAAAGACTTATATTTCCCTTTCAGACCATATGGTACTGAAAATACAGAAGATAAGTCACATTTTCAGAATAGCTTGACTTCTGGAGCAAAAGTCTTAAATTGTAGCCCAGGTTAGCCTCAAACTTGGCCATCCATCTGCATTTGCTAGTACTTTTTTAAAAAAATAGTTTACTTTTTATGTGTATATGTGCTGATGCTGGAGGATGCCAGAATTCTCCCCGGAATTTAAGGTACTATGAGACCCAAACTCCAGCCCACTGCTAGAACAGCATTCACTCTTACCCAGTGGACCATCTTGCCAGCTCCTTGAGATCCTAATTTTTACTTTTAGTTCATTCCATCTATATGGTACTACCTTTTTTTCCTTCTTGAACCCACTTCCACGCAGTCTTTATGACAGATCTCAATTTGCCCAGATTATTATTTAGAATCTTGTTTCAGCCTTGCAGGAGATGGAATTACAGGCTGCCATGCCATTTTAAAAATACTTAGGTGGCAGCACCTGGGAAGAAGATGCGGTGGACCTCTAAATTCAAGGCCAGCTTCATCTACACAGAGAGTCCCAAAACAGCCAGAGCTGCATAACCTTAAACAATTTTTTAAAAGTCTAGGAACAAAGCCAGGCAGCGGTGGTGCACACCTTTAATCCCAGCACTTAGGAGGCAGAAGCAGGCAGATCTCTGTGAGTTCAAAACCAGCCTGGTCTACAAGAGCTAGTTCCAGGACAGGCTCCAAAGCTACAGAGAAACCCTGTCTCAAGCAAAAAAAAAAAAAAAAACTTGGCCAGGAAATTGTAGTCTGCTAATTGGAAACTAATAGAGGTAGAAAGATTACTTTGCAATAGCAAAGCAGTTTTGAATTCTAGCCCCTTTTTCTTTCGCTGTAGCATGATTTGTTCACACACTAGCAAGCAGCATGTAGCAGACAGATAGTGTTGAAACACGAATAAGCCCTGTGAGGCAAGTACAGAGTTGTGTCATTGTTTAATGCTCATGTTAAATTACAGAACTGATAGGTTGCTTAATTTTTTTAATATTTGGCTTATCACATTTTACAATTTGAGATTTTTGTGCGAGAGCTTTTTGAGACCAGGAAATGCTATATATTTCTATCTTTTGGGCGGGATGGGAGACTCAATCCCTGATTCCCAGTGTGACAGAACTATCTTACAACAAGGACAAGTAGGATTAGGAGGTTGAGATACAGGCATTAGGATTATTGAGATCAGTTAAGAGCATGTGCCCTTGCAGAGATCCCAGTGCCTATATCCAAGGTCTCATAACTGCCTGTAATTACAGTTCCAGAAGACCTAACACCCTCTTGCTTCCATGAGCCTCTGCATGTAATACACACGTACTCAGGTGTAAACAAAACTAAATATGTGTTATATTTGTCATCTACTGAGTACCATGACTCTAAAAATAATACAGTAACAAGTATATCTTATAAAGATAAGTCTGCAAAATATCTCTAGAAAGAGTAAATGGAAAGGAGTTCTGCCCTCAATTGATATTTATGTTTTTAAAGCTGAATGCCTGTGTTCCCGGTCCCCACAGAGGTCAGAAAAGGTTGGTAGATTCCCTGGAACTGGAGTTCTGGATGGTTGTAAGCACCCAGATGAGTGCTGGGAACTGAAACCGAGGAGTAGCATGTCCTCTTAACCTCCTATCCCCAAATTTCAATTTTGTTTTCTTTGAGACGGTTTCTCTCTGTCCTAGCTGTCCTGGAACTGTTTTTGTAGACTGGTCTGTCCTTGAACTCACAGAGTTCTACCTCCTGAGTTCTGGGGTTAAGGACATGTACCACCACCGCTCGGCTAATTTTAATTTTGTTTTTATGGCAGGGTTTCTCTGTAGCTTTGGAGTCTGCCCTGAAACTAACTCTTGTAGACCAGTCTGGCTTTGAACTCGTAGAGATCTGCCTGCCTCTGCCTCCTGAATGCTGGCGTTAAAGCATGCATCACCACCGCCTAGCTCCAGCCTTAAAATTTTTTAATGAGGGCTGGGGGAATAGTGTGATGATACCATGCATATATGCAAGGCTCTGGGTTTGATCTTCAAAAGGTTACATCCATTGGCTGGCCTTTAACTCGGATCTACCTGCTTTAGTTTCTTTTTTTTTAATATTTATTTATTTATTATGCATACAATATTCTGTCTGTGTGTATGTCTGCAGTCCAGAAGAGGGCACCAGACCTCATTACAGATGGTTGTGAGCCACCATGTGGTTGCCGGGAATTGAACTCGGGACCTTTGGAAGAGCAGGCAATGCTCTTAACCACTGAGCCATCCCTCCAGCCCCCCTGCTTTAGTTTCTTGCATGCTGGAATTAAAGCATATGCCACCCAGTCTAGTAAGGTTTTCTATTATAGCCCAGCAATATGAAAGAATAGAAGTATCTGCATTCCTTAATTCTACCATTAACGTTCAACTAATTGTGCAAGTAGAGGGTTCTATGATCAAATTCTATATAACCTTTCCCTCTGCCCTCTTGTCTACTTACATTTGGGAACTTGGGGCTGTATCTGGTAGTTGGTAGTGTTTGCCTCATATGCACAAAGCCCTGTATTTTGTCTCACCACTGCAATAAATCATACCTGTAACTCTAACATAAAGACAGGTAAATCGCCTTTCTGTCTCTCTCCCTTCTCCCCACTTCCTCCACCTCTGTTTCTCTCTCTCTATGCTCTTCCCCCTTCTCCCCTTTCCCCTTCCCTTCCATAACCCACTAAATACCCACTTTTTCTGCAAAAAAAAAAAAAAAGGCAAATCAGAAGTTTGAAGTCTTACTTACTTACTTACCTACTTATTGAATTCAGAAGCCAGCCTGAAATCCTGTTTTTGTTGTTGTTGTTGCTTTAAAAAAAAAAAAACTGCAGTGGAATGCATCTGGAAACTAAACCATTTTACATTCCCTTCAGAGCTCAATATGTTTTTTGTGCCAAATGGTTGTGGCACACGCCTTTTATCCCAGCACTCAGGAGGCAGAGGGCGGCAGATCTCTGGGAGTTCGAAGTCAGCCAGGTCTGCAAGAGCTAGTTCCAGGACAGGCTCCAGAGCCACAGAGAATCCCTGTCTCAAAAAACAAAAAAAAAAAAAGTTTCTTCAGGAAATATTCTTTGGGTATCCACTAGGTGTCATATAACACAAAGACACCAAGATAAGCAGGTATCCAGTAAGAACACCTAAGAGCCTTACAAAGATAAAAATAGTTATGTAGGTCAAAAGAAAGTTGTATAAGTGCTATATTGTCAGTGGTAGAACAATTTTATACTGTGATCATCAATATCAAACCAAATGCATGCTGGGCTAAGTTATATAAAAAGGCTTAAAGACAAGTCAGCCTGGTGATGGTGGTGCACGCATTTAGGCAGAGGCAGGTGGATCTCTGAGTTCAAGGCCAGCCTGGTCTACAAAGTGAGTTCCAAGACAACCAGAGCTAAACAGTGAAGTGACTTGACAGTACTGTGAGTAGGAAGCTGAGAATAATAAACTCAAGTGTCCATGCAGGATGCTGGGAGTAAAACCTACACTTTTTCCTTATTTGGTCCAGTTTTCCTTGCTTAGGAGCTTGAGGCTCTACCCGCTCTACTATGTTAAATTTTAGTCTTAATTCTCATCTCTTTCCTGGGTCTTGCTACTAATTTGTCCCTTCCCTTGTTGATACCAACTTTAACCTTGAATAGATTTTCTGCTTCCAGGGAAGTACAAAGGAAAATTTCCAAAGACATCTCCCCAGTAAGCTCCCATCAGTAATGAAATCTCTACCTCTGCAAAGTTAAACAGCAGTGCTGCACTGTGGCCGTCCCTGAACAAACTGAGGAGCACCGATGGACGATGGAACTCCCTGTTTTGTTTTGTTCGTTGACAAAAGATTTCACCCTCTTGTTAATAAGGTTCTGTTAATTTTCACAAAGTACAAGTTAGGAAAACACCACCACACTGAAGGTCTGGAGCAGCTTCATTCCCCCCACAAAAGTCTCATGTGTCAGCCTATAATTTTTATAGTTAAAATCACTTTTTTCAAAAAGCCATATTTAAACATTCCATGTACGTTTATCCATTTTTATTTTCTTAACATAGCATTTCACTAAACCAGTTTCCTTCCCATCAACTATTAGATCAATGATCATTATGATCATTTCCACTGGTTTGCAGGAGGCTCTTCTACTAATATCTCCCATGGCTCCCACTGCAACAATTTTTTTTTATCAGATTTAGTTCACTTCAGCCTAAAAATCACCTCTTGCTTGACCACCCTGAATCATATCTTCTAATTTTTTAACATCTGGTTCTACTTGGTCTGTACCCAATTCTTTTTGCTATTCTGTGTGTTTTCCATGAGCTGCATTTTTAAGGAACTTCTTAAGAACATCAGGAATCTTTGTGTATAATATTGTTAGCCTCTTGTGTATAATATGCTACGCAGCCAATCCCACTAGGGCAGCAGTCTTCAACAAACTCACCATGACAGTGTCTAGAAACCACAGAACCTCAGCCCACTGAATTGTAGTTTTGTTGTTTTGTTTTCATTTTTCTTTATTTTGAGATAGGGTCTTCCTATATAGACAGAGGTCCTGGAACTCTTTTTGTAGACTGGTCTGTCCTTGAACTCACAGAGATCTACCTGCTTCTGCCTCCTGAGTTCTGGGATTAAGGACATGTACCACCACCGCTCGGCTAATTTTAATTTTGTTTTTATGGCAGGGTTTCTCTGTAGCTTTGGAGCCTGTCCTGGAACTAGCTCTTGTAGACCAGGCTGGCCTCGAACTCACAGAGATCTGCCTGCCTCTGCCTCCTGAGTACTGTGATTAAAAGCGTGCGCCACCACCGCCTGGCCCCAACATTATTTCTTATTTTAACAGTACATCTTTTGGAGTTAAAACAATAGCTTCTATGGACATACAGGATACAGTATGTCCTGTGTATGTATGTATAAGCACACTGTACTATTGCTACTCATCAGCAACTTTATAATTTAAGCTTTGGGGAACTACAGGATTTAAGAGAGGCGAAGGATATATGTGTTGGGTTAGAATCTGTTAGGTACAGAATGGCAGTCAAGGGATTTGGGAAGATAATAAGGCCTGGCCATATGGCAGTGCATGGAAATATGTTTTTGCATTGTGTTTTGAGTAATATTAGATGCCCAGATCTCAGGAGGAACAAAAGAGACGAGTCCTAAAGAAGATTAGTGTCCAAATCTGTACAGACCCATGTTCCAGTGCTGACTCTGGCAGTAACTTCTTTTTTGTGTTTGTTTGATTTTTGAAACCATTATCCTCTTGTCTCAGTTTTTAAATGTTTTTAAAAGGATCAGTTTGGCTGGGCAATAGTCGTACATGGTTTTAATTCCAGCATTTAGGAAGCAGAGGCAGCTGAGTCTCTGAGTTTGAGGTCAGTCTGGTCTTCAGAGTGAGTTCCAGGATAGCCAGGGCTACCCAGAGGAACTCTGTCTCGAAAAAAATAATGTTTGGTTTGTTTTGGTTTTGATACAAAGTCTTACTAATGTTGGTTTCAAATTCATGATCCTTCTGCTTCCGTTCCCAAATGTGCTGTTATAGGCATATGCCACCAAGCCTGACTTGTTAGAGACATCTATAGATTAAATCAAGGAAATTCTATGATAATCTTCTCTTCAAATTGCATGTAGTTAGATCTTAACAACTGACCTAAGTTGAATTTAAGTAGGTGCAGTTCTCTGACCCCTCAGTCTCATTTCCAGAGTCTGTGAATTCTGCAGGACCTACAGATTGCCAGTGTTCCTCCTACAGTATGAATTCTGTGGGACCCACTGCTTGCCAGTGTTCCTCCTACAGTCTGAGTTCTATGGCACCTGCAGCCTGCCAGTGTTCCTCCTGTTTGAAGGAATTGTTCTGATTTGATTTTTTTCTTAATTTTTATTTTTCAGTCCTTATTTATTTAGTACTTTTTTTGTACCAGACATTGAGCTTTTAACCTACATTGTTTAAGGATTTTTATAGTTTGCCATAGATTATGGGTGTACAAACATGGAGATTGCACCAAGCCTCCTCTCGCATCCTGGATAACATAGTCTTGACAGTAAAGACTCATTTCAATGATTATTACAAGAAGCTCTTAAAGAAGGGAAGGAGATAAAAGGATGCAGTGACATTAAATTGGCATGTGAAAATAACATTTGAGGTCTACCATGTGCTAAATACTTTATACATGGTGTGTTTATATCTTATTGTTTGAGATATGCTCTATGTAACCCTGGCTGGCCTGAACTTGTTATATAGACCAGGCTGGCCTTGAGTTTAAGGGATCAGCCTGCCTTTGCTAGAAGTAAAGGCCGTTATGCCTCAGGGTACATGGCATACTCTTTCTGTCATTGAGATAAACAGATTTAACAAAAGTAGCCTGCATTATATAGAAAACAAAATTTTAAAAACATACTATAAAATCACTTGAATGTCTCTTCCAGCATAAAATTTGAAACTAGACATTTTTGTTTTCACTTTGTATCGTCAGACAAAACCTCACTCAGTTGGCTACAGGTCACAAGTCTCCTGAGACATACCTTGAACTTGTAGCCCTACTGCTTCAGACTCTTGAGAGGCTAAAATTACTGGCCTATGTCACCAGGTCCGGCTCAGTCACTAGAATGGTTCAGAATGTTTGTTTCTGTTTACCTCCCCTTTAAGGACAAAGACAGTGTGGTGCCTCTGCATGGTATTGGAAGAGTCAGGATTTTTCTAGGGTCCTGAGATAGCAGTACTTTTTAAAGAAGTTTAAACATATGAAGTAATAGGGTTCACTACAGTGTGTGTGATTGATCTTTGTTCTAGTTTATCCCTGCCCTTCCCTGCCCCCTCCATCCTCCCTGCCCCTTCAGGCTAGTTTCCTCCCTTCTAAAATAGCTCCATCTTCTGCTTTCATATCTTATACAGTCTATATCATGCCACGATATTGTTACTCCTTCACTTAAGATCTGTGTACCTTCCATGGTCTCTTAAGCATTTCCTTTTGTTTAAGACATGATCTCATGTAGTCCAGGCTGGCCTCAAGCTCACTATGTAGCTGAGGTAGTTTTTGATCCTTCTGCCCGCCTCACAAGTATTGGGATTACAAGTGCCACGACGCCAGGCTGAATTTTTTTTTCTCCCAGTATTTTAAAATGTTATGTATAAAAGTGTTTTGCCTCTGTGTATGGATGTATATTACATACATGCCTGGCGCCCATGGAAGTCAGATGAGGACATCAGATCCTCTGGAATGAAGTTACAGATGGTTATTAGCCTCTCTCTGTTGGTGTTGTGAAACAACCAAGGTCCTCTGAAGAGAACAAGTGTTTTCAATTGCTGGGCTACCTTCCTAACTCCTCAGGCTGTAGCTCTCAATGATACGGGTGCACGGAGCTCTTAAGGATTTTACAAAAGTTTTGGATCCATCCAAGATATTACTCCTGCCCCCATACATATATAGAAAGGGAATTGGCCAAGTCCTGAACACTACATCTATGTACAAATGCTTATAGCTCTTCTGGGATGCAGTAAGGTGCATGACTCAGGTTAAAACTCAGCCCGGGAAGTGTATGAGTATCCACATAGCCTGGGGGGAGTCCCATTCATCTGCATGATACTGTTAAATGCTGCCACACCTTAGTGGTACTCTGTGAACTTGAGAAGACTTACACCAGGCATCCTGATGGTTCACTGAAAGGCATGCTGTGTTTTTCTCCTATAAATAGAAAATTTATCCATTTTGTGTTTAGATTCATGAAAGTGTGCTATAACCAAATGGTTGGTATTACTTTCTTTTAACTTTTGCAGTACACAGTGTGCAGTCTTAAAGAAATGAGGATTGCCCACATAGAAAACATATTTTGGACTTTGTAATAAGTGGTTACTCTCATTTACTACCACTCTCCCCTCTAAAATTCACTTGGACTCCTTTAGGTCAGCCCCTCTGAAATTTTCTTGGATAAACAATGATGACAAAAAACAATTGTCTTGCCTCATACTGGATAACAATGACATGTAGAACAAGTAGTCTCTTTGGAATACGGCATAGCCCACTAAGTGGCGAGGGTCAGTCTGGTTAAAGGAGAATAGTGGCACACATACGCCATGTTTTCTCATCCCTGTTTGATAATCCTCTTGTCAAGGAATCTTCAAGAAATACCTGCTGTCATTTAACCAGAGCAGCTGTCTTATCTGCTTACTGAAGCTCCAGAAGCACCTTCTACCTGAGAGCAAGCCTGCCAGTCAAGTAGGTTTAGGATGGAAGGAATACAAAGTATTTACTGTACGCAAAGTATAGAACAGGGAATGATTCGTGTTCTGCGCACTTGATAGGTGCCAAGGCCTTGTAATTATATCAGCTTTTGGAGATGAACAATAGACTTTCATTCACACTCGCTAGGTTGCACAGTGTAGCTAACGTCTGAATGCTTACTGTGCATAGAATCACTGTCCCAAGGGGCCTTTCCTGCATTTCCCATTTGTTTCCTCTCATCTGATTTTTCTAAACAGCCCAGAAGAGTCTTAATATTGTCACCCCAACTTGTTAATAAGAAAACTAAAATGCAAAGCTATTAGACAATTTACAAAACAATATTGCAAAGCTGGGACTTTGACCCCTGGCTGATTTTAATCCACTTCAACTTCCTCCTCAAAATCTCTGGCATTGCTGTCAATCATCATTTGTAAGTGTGGCTGGCAATTTTGGTAAACAGTTAGGGAAGCACACAGGGGAATCGCTGTTGTGAGACATGGTGCCTTCCATGTCGGGAGGACTCTCTTAAGATCAGGCTGGAAGGATATGGCAGACTGAGGAAGGCGGAGGTGATGTAGTCAGACCTGTTTAGGAGCTGATTACATCTGAGCCTCTGGCTTTTTGCCTGCCAGCTGACTCAGAGCTGGCAGATGGGCCAGTGCCTGGGCAGGTTGATTTCATAGCCTTATACTTCAAAGGATCTGATTCCTGGCACTTCTGTACACTACTTTCCAAAGAGCACAGCCTTGTGGGGGAGGTAACGCTAGAGTCTCCTGGAACAAAAGCCCTAGGCAGTGTTTGCTCAGAGTTCAAATGTATGTGGTTTATTTGGGGCTAGTCAGTAAAAACCACAGGTCCACCTCTAAGCAGGTTTAACGTTGGTCACTTGAACCTTTAATGTGGTGCAGGCAAGAAACTTGTAAGTCCAAGAGTCAAAACATCCTGGGTCCCAAGTGTCTTCAGCATCCAATTATAGGTAAATTACTAGGACTTGGTTTTCTTATGTGTGACATTTACATTTTTGTTTATTTATTTGGGCAGGATCTTGCTATATAGTTGGCTGGCATAAATGCACTATATGGAACAAGCTGGCCTTAAACTTGGAATGACCCTCCTGTGTCCACGCTAAGATTATAGGCATGTACCACCTTGTCTGACTGAAATAGAATTTTTGTCAGTCCTTCATATGGCTGTGGTATTAGAGAAAAATGAGTGGCAAATACTTACTACAGCACCTGACATAGTAAACAGTATTTATCAATGAGAAGTCATACTTGGCAAGAGAATCAGAGCTCTAAAAAGTAAGCATTCTTTTTCTCAACAAGCATCCAAAGAGGGATTTGGTGTTTTAGGTGAGAGAATGAAGAAAATAACCTCTATTAAACATGTAAAATGAATACGTTTTCACGGTCTGTTTATCTAATGTAGTGTTTGCAACAGCCCTACGAAATGTTTTTCCACTTTGTAAGTGACATGGTAGCCGACGAGGTTTCGTACCACAGTTAATGTCAGAGTCTGCACTATAGAACCTATGAACTAAGTAGGCTTCAGCTCCATCAGATTATGCACATCCCCTTAGCAGGCAGGCAGACACGGTCAAGTAGCTGCCCTGAGTCACAGAACAGAAAAAGGAAACCCTAGGGGTAGAGTGACAGGCATTTAAATCAGCACAGGAATTAGTGTTCTCAGTAGGACTTTAGGTGAATCACTATACTGTTAAAAAAAAAAATACATTTGCTTTGGGTTTTGGTGGTAGTGGTTTGGTTTTTTTGTTTATTTGTTTTTGGTTGGGGGTGTTCCATTGCATAAGTGGGAAGAGAAGACAACTTACAGGAATCAGTTCTGTTCTTCCACTATGTGGGGCCCAGTAATCAAACTCAGGTTGTCAGGCTTGGGGAAAGAACCTTTATCTGCAGGACCTTCACGCTGGTCTACCCACAGTGGTGTGTGCAGGGAGAAGTCAGGAAGATCTTCCCAGTTTTCCCTGGCACAGTGAAAGGAAAAGATCAGAGGGAGGCCTTTCTAGGCATTCTCACAGGAACATTTAGATCCAGCATTATGATAATTGCAGCAAATTTTATAGTTCCCGACCAAGAAACTGTCTCCAAGGAGATCAGTTTATGGTAGAACTAATATATACATCATGAATCTGCATCAGAGTCATCTGTACTTCCTTGGGCTTAAAAACTAACCCTGATGTTGGTATAGCAACCGACTCTTATTTCATGGTTACTCGGTACCGAGTCCTACTGTGTTCACAGACTAGAATGCTCAGCTGGTGAATGGTAGAGTCTTTTTCTAAGTCAATAATTTCAAATTAATTTTAATATACACCCACAATGTGTGTAAGGTACACTTCAAGTTATAGACACTATTGTAGGTAATATATTATGAAATGAAAACTTTTAAATGGGTAGGATGAAACTGAAATTATTTTATTTCAGGGAAAATGTCTACTTACACTGGGCAAAGGTGGGAGCTTCGCTGGGAAAGTAATTGCTGTGCAGCATAAGGACCCGAGTTTCAGTCACCAGAAACTGTGTTAAAGAGTCAGACACATTTGTAGGGAGCAGAGGCAGTCCTGAGTAAATGTGTATTGTTAACATAGGCCCCACTTTGTCAAAGATCCCATAGCCTCGGACTCAGGAAAATGACAAAGCCTTCCTCTGCTCAATGTGTGCATGTTGATAGTGTGTGCAGAGAATGTTTACTATGGCTTTCTTGTCCCCACCCCAACTCTTGGATATTTACAACCTGAAGACCACTTCCCCACAGAGACTGACCCTACTGAGATTAGCTAAACAGGTTCCCTTAATCCAGCTGTATACCACAACACTGCCTCCTTGTTCGACTGCAGGAAGCAACTCTTCCTCTCTGCTCAACTTTATACAGTAAAGTTTCTCCATCCTAGAGCCCGGTCTACTTGATCCCAGCTTTTTGTTCATGTGTCCATCTGTCTGTCTCTTCATTTTCTCCTCCACTCCCAGTCAGATTGAATCCCTGGGAACTGTGCGTAGATGTGACATACAGTGCAGGGGAGACAGAGCTAACCAGCCAGCTTTGTCTGTTGGTGAGCCCCAGCCACTGAAAGATACCCCCACAAAAAGGTGAATGGCACCCACACCTGTGCCCAAATGCATCGTAGAGAGGAGCTCACTGTGAGTTCAAGGCTAGCCTGGGATACATAATACCAGATCATCCAGGACTACATAACTGTCTCAAAAATGACAAATAGAAAAAAAAAAAGCCGGACGGTGGTGGCACCCGCCTTTAGTCCCAGCACTCAGGAGAGGCAGGTAGATCTCTGTGAGTTCAAGGCCAGCCTGATCTACAGAGTGAGTTGTAGGACAGCCAGGGCTACACAAAGACCCTGTTTAAAAAAAAAAAAAAAGACAAATACAGATGAAGTGATGTCTCAGTGGCTAAGAGCACTTGTTGCTCTTCTAAAGGACCCGCACTGTCTCCTCACTCCCACATTGAGCAATTACTGTACTTTAGCTCCAGGAAATCTGATACCTTGTTCTGGCCTCTGGGTACACATACATAGACACATGCACATTAAAATAAAAAAAAAAGAAAAATATTCAGTTCTGATATTTCTTTTCTTTTTCCTTTCCTTTTTTTGTTTTTTCGAGACAAGGTTTCTCTGTAGTTTTAATATTTATTTATTTACTTATTATGTATACATATATGTGTGTATGCCTGCAGGCCAGAAGAGGGCACCAGACCTCATTACAGATGGTTGTGAGCCACCATGTGGTTGCTGGGAATTGAACTCAGAACCTTTGGAAAAGCAGGCAACGCTCTTAACTACTGAGTCATCTCTCCAGCCCCTTCTCCGTAGTTTTAGATCCTGGCCTGGAACTAGCTCTTGTAGACCACGCTGGCCTCAACTCACAGAGATCCACCTGCCTCTGCCTCCCAAGTGCTAGGATTAAGGTGTGCTCCACCTCCACCTGGCCAGTTCTGATATTTCTGGTTCTACATACCATCTTCAATTTATACAGTTTTTTTGAGGAAAGCACTCGTTTAAAAATGGTTGTTAATTTTATGAGATTTTATTGTTTTTTTTGAGTCTAAATCTCTTACAAAATTGAGATATATTACCAGATGCTAAAGATGGAAAAAAAAAACCCTCCATTTATAATTTTTTACATCTCTTTATGTGTCTCTTTCTCTCTCTCTCTTACAGTGTGTATGTGTGTAGATCAGAGGACAACTTTCATGAACTGATTCTTTCCACCATGTGGGTTGCTCAGATCTAAACCTCCATTTGTGTTGACGTCAAATATAAGGATCAAGGGAGCATTCCAGTGAGATGGTCAAGCATGTCTGTAATCCCAACTCTTTGGGAAATTGAGGTAGGAGGCTAGAAAATTCCAGGCCAGTCTGAGTGACTTTGCAAGACCATCTTAAAAAAAGAAAATTTTTAAGCACACTGGTAATGTAGCTGGGTGGCAGAGTGCTTGCTTGGCATGCATGAGATTCTAGGTTCACCTGCCCAGAACTGCAAAAAAAAAGACTAGCAAAGCTGCTACAGAGGATGCCAACCTCAATCCAAGTGAACAGAAGCTCATTCCTTGTTGCTTAAATAACAGACATAAGTGAAAGTTGCATTTTTTTTTTGAGACATGAGTAGCTTTGGAGCCTGTCCTGGAACTGAGTCTTGTAGATCAGGCTAGCCTCGAACTCACAGAAATCTGCCTGCCTCTGCCTCCCAAGTGCTGGGATTAAAAGCGTGCGCCACCACTGTCCGGCTCTACAATTCTTTTTTTTTTTAATATTTATTTATTTATTATGTATACAATATTCTGTCTGCGTGTATGCTTGCAGGCCAGAAGAGGGCACCAGACCTCATTACAGATGGTTGTGAGCCACCATGTGGTTGCTGGGAATTGAACTCAGGACCTTTGAAAGAACAGGCAATGCTCTTAATCGCTGAGCCATCTCTCCAGCCCCTGGCTCTACAATTCTTACCACAACTCACTGGCTTGTTTTGTGCACTCCTCATAGAGACCAGTGGTTTAAGCCTCAGGACCTGCAGCTGATACCTTTCACAATAACAGGTCCAGATTCTTTTACTGATGGCAAATGATAAGGGTATAGTATGATTTATTAGGAAATCAAAAAATGTCACTCTCCTTATAAAAGCAAAATCTGTACTTAAATAATATACTCTTAGATTTATGGCCATTCTGCTATTTACTAGTCATGCAAATTTGGGGAAATAACCTCCTGGAACGTGATTTTTGTGTCTGAAATGAAAATAATTGGTATTATAACTAACTCACCAAGGGGTGTAACATGATAAAAAAAATTGAACCCTTGTTCCAAGTGCAAGGATGTTGAGTTAAACTCTCAAAAGTATCCTTTTAATCTCCAATATACTGCAGGTGCACATCACCCCCCCATCCCAGGTGTTGCTTCTATCTCCTGCCTACTCTTTCTCATAAGGAGTAGCTGGTCCCTGAAGTCTTTTATAGATTAACTCTACACTAAAGTTAGCTAGGAATACATAAGCCCTCCCTTCCTGAGCATGCCCTAGTCTCAAGTTATAGGAGGAGGTCACACCTGGAAGGGCACTCACTAGAAGCCCTGACCACAACACAAAGTCACTTTAATAAACAGAAACTTTGATCATTTACTTATGCTGTCTTTAGATACAGTGGAGAGGACCCTCTCTCCACCTTCTGTGAAGTAGATAAGAAGTCCAGAGCCCAGGAGCAGCTCCTTTTTAAAACACCGGAGAACTAAGGCACCCACCAGTCTGGAACACATGTATCTCCCCTTGGAAAGTCATCAAAGATTCTCCCTGGAGGCAAGGATGGTTGTTGGAAGGCAAGCGCCTGCCCTCTCTGCCTTGCAGCCTTGTTGCTAGTAAAGCCCTTTCTCTGCACTCTGCCTCTCCTGGTCCTGAGACTGGGTGGCAGCCAACAAAACCTTCTGTGGTTATAATGCTAGTGTGTAGAGACTGAGTGGTTAGTCAAAACATTTTCCCTTTCCTCCTGACCACACAGAAGGGCTGCTCACCTGGGTTCTCCTGCAGGTAGGCCAGCTGCATTGCTGATTCTGTTCTTAGCGTGGAAGCAGACATGATCAACAGAACTGGCCCATGCACGAACCATTCTCTGTTCTCCATGCTCACACTCCCTTCTGACATGGGACTCAGCAGAGCCCTTGGGTGTATGCCCTCTCCTCCGCTAACCTCCATCCCAGTCTGGACTGTAGTGTGACTTTTTTTTCAGACAGTTGCATTTCACATCTTAAGAAAATAAGGCAAGGCAAAAAAAGATAGAAAATGAATTTTACAGGATTTGCTTCACAAATTGGCAGTTCTTTGAGACAAACAAAAGCTCTCCTCACTTACCTGTGAAACTGAAATAATGTGCTTTTCTCCCATCTTGGAAGACTAAATGAACAAAACATAGAAAGCCTTCAGCACAGCACCTAGTATTTGCTAGGCATCGCTATTGAGAGGTTACTTCACCAAAAATAATCCTGAAGGCAATACAAGCAAAGTGTCCCCAGGGGTGGGCAGGGAAGCATAAAACCAGACTTGTCACAGTCCTCTTTCTGGGACTTTCATGGTATTCTTTCAGTGATATCCTATCCCTGCCGAACTTTTGAGAGCAGAAAGACACTCCCACCCCCGCAAGAACTGAGGCATTTTGGTTCAAAGCATGTGACTCACAGAGCCCCATTGTATACGGGTATCTCCTTTCTTATACGATCATTGAGTGTTTTTATGGCATTTCATGTGTGTGGTTGGTTTGCCTGCATATATGCATGTGTACCATGTGTGCCTGATGTCTGAGGACGTCAGAAGAGGGTGATAGATCCCTAGGGCTTGAGTTACAGACAGTGTTAAGCTACCACATGGGTGCTGGGAATCAAAACCAGGTTAGAAGAGCAGCCAATATTGATCATGACATATTTCATATCATATTTCTTATGCACAGATATTCTGAGATTCACTAGGGTCCTTTAAGTACACCATCTGGCCTGTACTGGTTTTCCTCCCAGAAAAGTGCCGTGGCCTTCCAACTCATTCAGAGTTACATAATTCTAGTTTAGGGCTTCTCTCCCCCGCTCCTTTAAATATTCCAAGAT
This sequence comes from Microtus oregoni, assembly GCF_018167655.1. Classification (NCBI taxonomy): domain Eukaryota; kingdom Metazoa; phylum Chordata; class Mammalia; order Rodentia; family Cricetidae; genus Microtus; species Microtus oregoni. The sequence goes on along the minus strand of NW_024543059.1, from coordinate 8,725,957 downwards.
AGGGTTACAAGGCAATCACTTAACCAAAGGAGCTATCTGTTCCACACCATCCATCCAATAGACATTTATTATGCAACCAGTATGTGCTAGATCCTAAGTGTTTAGAAGCAAGAAAGACACAATAAACCTTCCTTCATGAAGCTTACATTTTATGATAGTAGACAGATAAATACACATAGCAAAGACAAAGTTCTTGAGAAATAGCAGAAATAAAGAAGAAAATATATAAAAGTGTAATTGAGCTGGGTATGGTGGCATGCCTGTATCATTCTAGTACTCGGGAGGCTGAGGAGCAGGAGCATAAGTTCAAAACCTGCCTGAGCTACAGAATGAGATCCTATCTCAAAAAAGAAAGAAAGAAAGAAGCTTAAAGCAAAAAGGGTAAATAACTAAAGCGAGCCAGAGTAGACCTTTCCTCGGAAACATTTAGACTGAACCCCAAGGATAAGAATGAGTCATTAATAATAATAATAATAAATTATATAGTTATAATATATTTATTATTTTTGTTTTTTTTTTTTAAGACAGGGTTTCTCTGTAGCTTTGGGGCTTGTCCTGGAACTAATTCTTGTAGACTAGGCTGGCCTCAAACTTTGTGGTAGTGGTTTTTCAGACAAGGCTTCTTCATGTAGTCTTAGCTGTAGATCAGGCCGACCTCAAACTCAGAGATCCTTTGCCTCCTGAGTGCTGAGATTAAAGTTGTGCACCACCAGGCCCGGACAAGAATGAATCATTTATAGGAAGAGTCCTAAAAATACTTACTTAATAGAGCAAAAAGCGTCTACAAACCCTAAGCCAGAACCCCTACACCGAAGCCCTCACCAAAGTTTCTGAGCCTGTGAGTTGGAGAAGAGTTTGTTATGAGCAGAGAATTAAAAGGAGTATGAGATGAGAGCAGAGAGGCTAGAGGCATGGACTGCTGATTTCACTCCATAAGTCATTAGTCACACAGCAAACGTGGATTGAAGGCTTCATGTGTGCAGGTGCTATTCTAAACACTCGCCATGCAGCGACGACATACAAATACCTTCCTTTTGAAAGTTATATTCTAGGGAAGGAAAAGGCAAGCAGATCTCTGGATTTTCTAGATTAGCTTGGTCTACATAGCATGTTTCAAGCCAGCCAGAGCTATGTAGAGAAACTCTGTTATAAAATAAATAAAATGTTATATTTTAGAGAGAGTAATGGGCAACAAGCCAAAATGTAAATAGAGAATATTTTAAATTAATGTTTGTATTAGTCAGGGTCTCTAGAGGAACAGAACTGATAGGATACACACACACACACATGCGCACGTGCACACACACACATGTGCACACACACACAGAGGGTTTATTAGAGTGGTTTCTAGCTCTGTGGTCTAGCTAGTCCAATGATGGCTGTCAATCAACAACAAGACCAATATCCAGTAGTTGTTCAGTCCTCAAGGCTGGATGTCTCAACTAGTCAGCTTGTCTTTCTGAAGAAGTAGGCTCTAATAAAAGTGAAGAAATTAACTTGCCATCAGAAGCAAGCAGGCAAAAAGCAAAAACTTCCTTTCCATGTCCTTTATATAAGCTGACACCAGAAGGTATGGCCCAGATTTAAGGTGAATCTTCTTACTCAAAAGATCTGAATTTAGTATGGTCTCTCCACTTTCAATGACTCAATGAAGAAAAATTCCTCACAGGTATGTCCAGCTGCTTGGTTTTTAGTTAATTCTAGATGTAGACAAGTTGATGACCAAGAAGAACCATCACAATGGTAAAGACAATGAAAACTAATTAAGAAGCTTAGGGTAGTGTAAGTGGTCAGGGGCTAAACTGATGGCTTAGCAGTTAATAGTACATGCTGTTCTTACAGAGACCCATGTATAGTTCCCAGCACCCATGCCGTGTAGCTCCCAGGTGCTTTTAACTCCAGCTCTAGTAGATCTGATGTTGCTGGCCTTCCGGCATCCATAGAAACATGAACATACCACCCACACACACACACAATTTAAAATTTAGGGGAAAAAGGGTAGTCAGATAAACCTTACTGAAAAAAATACTTTTTTTTCAAGACAGGGTTTCTCTGTGTAGCACTGGCTGTCCTAAATGGAACTCACTCTGTAGAGCAGGATGATCTTGAACTCACAAAGATCTGCTTGCCTCTGCCTCCCAAGTGCTGGAATTAAAAGAGTGTGTCAATGTGTTTTTGATCCTACTGCACCTACTGGCTTTGTGGGAGCCTAGGCAGTTTGGATGCTCACCTTACTAGACCTGGATGGAGGTGGGTGGTCCTTGGACTTCCCACAGGGCAGGGAACCCTGATTGCTCTTTGGGCCGACGAGGGAGGGGGACTTGAAGGGGGAGGGGGAGGGAAGTGGGAGGCGGTGGCCAGGAGGAGGCAGAAATCTTTAATAAATAATTTAAAAAAAAAGAGTGAGCAAGTGAAATTAAGAAAAAAGAGAGACTAAAAACTTTGTTTCAAGTGTCTTTTTGGAATATGTATTGTATGATGTACATGTGTGTTCACATGTGTATAGTTGCACACAAATGTGTGCATGTGAAGGCCTGAGGCTGATATCCAGCTCTCCACCTTATCTATTGAGGCATGACCTCTTATTGGACCTGGTACTCACTGTTTGGGCTAGTCTAACTAGCCAGCTTGCTTCAGGGATCCCTCCTCCACCATACCCACCCAGCTTTCTACTGGGTTCCGGGATCGGAACTGTGGTCCTCAGGCTTGTGCAGCAAGCACTTCACCTGTGGAGCCATCTTCCTAGTCTCTTATGTCACTGACTTTTGTTTGATGACTCATGTTTTATCAGTTGATTTCTACAAACAAGTAATATTAAACTTGCCTGAATGAAGAAAAAAATAAAATAAATAAAAGAGTGTGCCACCACTGCCCGACTGAAAAAAAAATATACATTTATGTAAAATTTTGTGTTGCTCAGGGACAGAACCTCAAGCCACCACTCCAAACATGGAGGGGTCAAAAAGAGCCAGCGAAAAGCATTTGTCTGGTGAGAGGACAGAGCACATGCTCTAAGGCAGTGATGGAAATCAAACTTGTGCCTGTTGGGTAAGCTCTCCCTCCACTGCTGAGCCACGAATTCCCAGACCCTAAGCACATGACCTACAAACTGGAAAAAAAGGGTCAGGGAAGAGAGGTGAGCAGAACAAGCTGTCACTAGCCGGGGGCTGGGATTTGAGTCACTCATGTGATGTCACTGGAGATCCACAATGTGCATAGCAGTGTCAACGGGTTAGCCCGGAGGAACAGGATTTTAAATGGGAAGTAGCTTCAGGACAAGTCAGCTCAACAGTTCATTTGGAGGCAGAGGCAGACAGACTTCCGTAAGTTCAAGGCCAGCCGGGTCTACAACGCAAGTTCTAGGGTATGCAGCTCTACATAGTAAGACCTTGTCTATAATTTGTTAATTAAAAAAATAAACCAATGTTCAGACTTACGGGAAGGTTGACAAGTGTGACAGTCCAACATGCCCTGCATTTGTACCAGTGTTGACCCTGACCTCCTTTGTCTTCTCTAGACAGGGGATACTCTTTTCAGTCCCCTTCTTTTCCTTCCTCCCTTCTGTCTTTTCTTTTCTATTCCTCTTTCCCTCTCTCCCTCCCCTTCTCTCTCCCTTCTTTCTTTTCTTCCCTCTTTCTGTCCTTCCTTCCTTTCTTTCTTCCTTACTTTCACAGTGTTTCCTTGTAGCCCAGGTTAGCCATTCACTCTATGTAACTCTGAGTTGCCTCAAACTTATATTCTCCTGCCTCAGTCATCATTGTGTCTTCCATGCCCTACTTTAACCTTTCGTCAGATTGAAAAGTAGAATACATGCACAGAAAAGTCCCAAACCCAGTAAAAGTGCCCGTCACTACCACCTCATCACCCTGACGCCTTCGCCTCTCGCGGTGGGAGAGTGGCTCATGGCTAGCTTATAGAACTCCCTGACTTCTACCCCAGAACCGCGTGGAAAACAAAAATGGTGGGCTGGGGAGATGCTTGAGAGGTATAGGAGTGTTCTTAAGTACTGTTCTCCCAGGACCCAAGCTTAGTTTTCTGTGAGTTGATTTTGGATCACAACTACCAAGTCAATTCTCTTTTTGTCTGTAATATATTTTGTGTTATTTCCTGGATTGTTTCCCAGAAAGGCAATGATATCATCTGTAAACAAAATATAACTTCTATCTTCTTTCCTGCGTGTGTGTGTATAAATATGTGCAGATGTGGGTGTATATGAATGTTGCAGGTTATCAATAGCTTTGCTGTTGTTTTGTTTTTTGAGACACGGTTTCTTTGTCTAACAGCCCTAGTTGTCCTGAAACTCACTCTGTAGACCAGGCTGGTCTCGAGCTCACACAGATCCGCCTGCCTCTGCCTCCCAGTACTGTGATTAAAGGTGTGTTCCACCACCGCCTGGCATCAGTGGGGTTCATGATAACTCTTCACTTATATTTTTAAGTATATTTTTTTCTTGAACCCAGAGCTCACCAATTTGGTCTAGCTAGCAAACTTGCCCTAGGGGTCCCCTATTTCTGTGCTGGAGTGCTAGGATTCTAAGCAGGGTGCCACTTCTGCCTAAGATTTGCCTGGGTGCTGGAGATCTGAGCTCCAGGGCTCACAATTGCCCAGTAAGTGTTTTATCCATTGAGTGAGTTCCCTAGCCCTCCTTTCCTGTCTTTTTGTTCCTGTTATTTCTTTCCACTAAGACGTTTTAAGCAGGAGGGATAACTGAGTTGATTACACTATTAAACCACTACACTGGCTGCAAAGTAGAATGAAGACAACTTTTAGAAGATCAGTCATAATCCAGTTCACTTCAAGATCCAGTCCACTTGGGCTAAGAGAATAGCAGCAGATGGGAGGAAAAGGACAGACTGGAGCTATGTTTTGGGGGGATGTGGTAAGACATGATCAGATATTATGCTGAATATTCGCAGATGTCTCAGGTGGGTCTCCTCCAGCTGTGTCTGTTCTCGGGTTTGCTCCAACCCTAACCACTTCCAGTAGCAGAGAATGCCTGCCTCCCAGGAGAGCCTATTTCATTTATCCAGCCCATTGCCAAAACCTTGCTCTTTGTCAGTAGCTGTGAGAGACCTTAAGAAAGAAATGTGGCTGACCAAGATGCACTCCCTTCTCTGGAGAAGCTGAGAGAAGGGACAGCTATAGAGTTTCTTCCTGGAGACTCTGTCCTCTAGTCTTTGTCTGAGTTCTCTTACAGAGCGAGGCTGCTCTCCTCAGGAATTTGCACATGTCAGCAGTCTTGGGGCATCCCCTCTTCTGCTTTGCTCTTTGGATCTAGCAGCAAATTCTTTCTCTCTCTTAGCTAATCTGGCATAAAATTCTCTCTCGTTGTCTCCCTCCCTCTCTCCTGTTCTTGTCCCACCTCTCTTTTTAAACTCAAGGGCTCCTCATAGTTCAAGCTCCCCTCAAACTCATGTTCCTCCTGGCTCTGCCTCCAGAATGCCAGCATCACTACACTGGATTCAGTTTCCTTCTTTATTAGAGTACATATTTGACAAACATGAAATGTGTGTGTATTTGTTGGCAGTGTCTCCTTGTAGCCCAGGCTGGTTTCAGACTTGTTATGTAGCAAAAGCTGGCTTTCAACTCCCGATCCAAATATTCCATTTATGGTTGTGAGCTACTACACCCAGTTTATTTTTCTAGAGTTATTATGTCATTTCCACACTTTTACTTTGAAAGCCAACACCTGGGGAATACGTGCTTGTTTATTTATAGTTAGCTATTCTTGCTAATATTTACATTTGGCCCTAGTGATTTTTTTTAAACTGTCTTCTTTAGGGATTTTGGTATATCAAGTGTCTAATTAGCTTTGGGAACAAAATACTAAGCAGCCATGCAACCAATTACCTTGCTGGGATCAGCAAACACTAACTGGTTACAACGCAGGTATTTATTTAGTCACAGAAAATGCTAAGGATAAAAAACTAACAACACATATGGAAAGAAACTGTCTAGTTGATGACTGTTAAGAGTAAAATATAAGCAAACAGGATTTCCTAGAGACAGATAACGAGACAGAGTCACACATGCAACTGTAACATCAGTCGCGAATAATCAGGCTGTTTTCTTTCAACAGCTCAGCACTCTGTCAGAGTTATTTAATTATGTGTCCACAGTCCCCGTCCTATTTAACGGTCAATATATTTAAGGAAGATGCTAGATTCTCAGAGAGGCATTTTGGAGTAGCATTTGAATATGTCTATTTTTACAGTGTCCAAAGTCTTAATGCAATTTGGCATATTTCCCCAAATGAGTTGCAGGCAACAACAGGAGAAGAGAGAAGAGCATAGGGATTGCTTTGTGATGGAAAGAGAGTGACTCCAGCCAGTCCCGGATAGGGACAGCCGTGAGTTATACTGCGTCCTCCTGAGCGATCAGACTCACGCTAAACTGACGACACGGCGAGGGGTCCCTGGTGCCCTGTAAGTGCTGTGGGCCATTTGCTTCCCTGTGTGATGCAAGACAGGTTTCTTTCCTCCTTAAACGTCTTAAGCTCAGGTAGCTTAAACCAGGGCAAAGAACATTCATTTTGTTCTTGCATACGTCAGACTTTGAATTCTGATATGAATGAGTCTGAGAAATCCAACGCTTTTCTTATTTTGTCATCTTCTTAATAGGTTTTTCCACATTAAAATGGATTATAATGGTTTTCTAGTAAGACTGCTGTGAAATTAAGTACATTGTGCATACATTTATATATGTTCATTAGTTCAATGTCCATATGTATATAGATGTAAATGTATATATAACTAACATAAAACCCTTCCTAGTAGATGCTTAGTAATGTCAGAGACCAAATTCCCTGCCTGCATAAGCTGTCTTTCTCTTCTTCAGTCTGACATTTACTGGGTCATTATCAAGTTAGTTCAGACTAGTCTTGAACCGGCCTCACACGTACTATTTTTCAAAGTAACAGAACAATGATTAGGCAGAATCTAACAGATCTCCTCGATGGCATCTCAGTCTGGCATCTGAAAACAGTCCTCCAGGACGGCAGACTTCTACAGAAGCAGAATGATAATGGCCAAGAATTTTATATCACTTCTTTAGAAGCCATAGGGACTTGAGCCCAGGCAGCTTGCCTTGAAAGTAACTTGGTAGTAAAGATGAGATGTGGCTCGGCAATAGAGCACTTGTCCAGCCTGTATGCTGTGAAACATACTTTGTGATCAGTGTATAATCGTGTTGGTAACGTCTTTTTCTGCGATTGTTAAGACAGGATTGGTGGCACATGCCTTTAATGCCCAGCACTCAGGAGGTGGAGGCAGGCAGACCTCTGTGAGTTCGACGCCAGTCTGGTCTAATAAGTGAGTTCCAGGACACCCAGGGCTACACAGAGAAATCCTGTCTTGAAAAACAAAGCGAAACAAAAAGACAGGATCTCACTGCTATCCCTGGATGGAACTTGCTATCTAGACCAGGCTAGCCTGGAAATGATAGAATTCTGCCGGCCTCTGCCTCCTGAGCATTAAAGGGTACAAAACCATGCCCAGCTTTCTTGCTTGCTTAAATAGCTTTTTAAATTTTTTTATTTTATTTTACATATGTGTTTTGCTTTCACGTATGTGTACCATGTTGTTCCTGGTGTGTGGTGAAGTCAAAAGAAGGCACAGGGTTCCCTGGTTGTGAGTCGCTGTGTAGGTGCTAGGAACTGAACCTGAGGCCTCTGCGAGAACTGCAAATGTCCTTAACTGCTTGTCCATCTCTCCAGCCCCTTGGAACACTTCTGTAGAACACTTCTTGAAGGTGGCCACCCTTCACCCTTCTGTCAGCCATAATGACCGGCACGTGGTAAATCCATGGCTAAAGTTTATTTTCCCAAAAGAAAAGAACGTAGTGTGTTTTATAGCTGTTGAGTCATCTAAGTAAGCACATTAGCAAACTTTCCCTGGCTTTCATGAGACGGCTTCGCTGGTAAAGGGCCCTGCTGCCAAGCCTAAGTTTCTGAGTTTGATCCCCAGTGGATGGTGGAAGGAGAGAACTGAGTCCAAGGTGTCTTTTGACCTCCACTCGTAGGCCATGGCACACCTGTGCCGTCTCCTTCCCCAGATATGTAAATCAGCATAATTAATTAAAAAACTACTCGACACGATGAAATCCGATGGCCTTTCCTTCTTCCTTTCGTATAGAAGGAGGATTTGGGTATGAAGACAGGTGACAGAGCACTAAGGTTGTAGGAAGCTGGTCAAGGAACTCACCCTTTATTTATGCTAGCTAGGAAGAGAAGGAACTCACCCTTTATTTATGCTAGCTAGGAAGAGAAGGAACTCACCCTTTATTTATGCTAGCTAGGAAGAGAAGGAACTCACCCTTTATTTATGCTAGCCAGGAAGAGAAGTTTGTTGAGTATCCCGCAAAAGGGCAAGAGACTGGATAGGAACAAGAAGACTGCCTTGGAACTTACCTTATTTTCTTTAAGAAATCATATATTTGAAATGCAAATGCTACAACTGCCATCTTTTCTAAGGCATAGACCATCTGATTTCATGAAGCCAAGTAATTGTTTAATTTAATTTTTAATTAGCATGAAATAACAGGTTTCTTATAGCATTTTTATACATTCTCAGTTCTGTTGATTCTCCCACAACCTGTTCCTCTCCTGTTTCCCTGTACACCCACCCCCCAGTCCATGTCTCTCCTTATACCCCTCTTCCCTAGCTTTCTCTCTTATCCTATGCATTCCATTGCTCTCCCCACCTCTCTACCCTTAAGGCATCTTTCCCTCCTCTCCAGGTCCTCTTTCCACATCCGTGACCTCTGCTCACGGTTCACTCCCCCGTAAAGAGCACATGCAAGTTGGGAGCTAGGATCTGCATATGAGAGAGAACACGCCAAGCAACCTAAGAAGCAAAAATCAGGGCAGTGGTGATTTCCACAGAATTTAGTTCAGTTTCTGCTGTCGTCTGGTTTTACAGTGCACAAGAGAACAATTCCAAGCATTTTACAAACACCTGCCCCTGATACAGCCAGCACGGGCGAGTGTGGGACTGCCATACAGCCCACCCTGTGAAACTCTTCCTTCTTATCCATTCGAACTGCTCAGGGTGGAAGTTGCTCAGCCTCCAACCTCTCAGCTGTGCTGCTTCTGGAAAACTCCCACAATGCATCAGAAAAGCGCCGGTTCCCAGGTTCCTGTGAGAGGTGCAAACACTGCACTCACAAAGCCTCTGGCATTTGGGAAAACTGGAATTTAGCTCTCTCTAGAACAACCAGCATCTCCTAAGAGGCATTTGTTTGGTTAGTTTTTTTTTGTTTTTTGTTTTTTTTGAGAAAGAAGGCTCCTTATGTAATTGAGGATGACTTTGAATTCCTGGTTTTCTTGCCTCCACGTCCCGCCACATTTAGCCTTAAAAGCCATTTTAAAAATTATGTATTATTGGGGAATTTCATATAGGAATACAATGTATTTAGAGCATATTCTCCCTGACTCTACCCTCCTCTGCCTCCTGGACCACATCCATCTTTCTCCCCACTTCGTGTCGTTTTACTTTTTTTTTTTTTAAAAAAAAAAAAAACCTCACTGAGTGCAATTAACATTGCCTGTATGTTCATTGGTGTGGGTCATCCACCAATGAGCCACTCCTATGGGCCATATGCTGAACAAAATGGACTCTTTCCCTCAGCAGTCACCTGTACTATCTCCTTGGTTAAATGTGCGGTCTCACGAGGCCCTCTCCCACACGAGTTGGAAGTGTTGGCTGGCTTGACTGTTGGCAGGTCCTGGGAAGGCAGCTCCAGCCGCTTTAGTTCACGAGTGCACTGCCGGTGCTGTATCCAGATAACGCTTCTTTTGACGTGGTCCTCTTTGACTTTGACTCTTACAATCTGTCTCTCCCCTTCTGCAATATCCCCTGAGCCCTGGTGGGGTGTGTTGATAAAGGTATCACCTAGTCTCTGAATTTAAAAGGTATTTTTTGAAGCTAATAAGAGGTTTTTAAAAAAGCCCTTAAAACAATATTTAAGTCTCAATCTTTTGTACAGGTTGGCCTGGAATTCGCTATGAGGTCTATGATAGTCTCAAACTCTAAGTGTTAGGATTAGAGTTCTGCACCATGGCAGGTGGCTATTTTCTTGAATCTATAAAAAAGAAAATAACTACAGCTAGGCACACCTTCAATCCTAGCGTTTGGGAGGCAGCCACAAGTAGATCCCTTTGAGGCTAGCCAGGACTACATAGCAAGTTCCAGGAAGCTAGAGCTACTCAAGGAGACCTCGTCTCCAAAAGAAAAGGAAAGATACCCAAGGGTTGAAACAGCTCACTTGGTAAAGTTCTCGTCTAACATACGCAAAGCACAAGCTAGCTTCCCTGCCTGGCATGGCATTACAAATCAGGCATAGTGGGACAAGCTGTTGTTGTGTTACAGCATTCTGGAGGTGGAGGCAAGAGGATCAGAAATTCAAGGTCATTCTCAGTCCATAGTGGGTGTGCTGATAGCCTATTATACAAGAAACAGTGTCTCTAAAAGAAAAGTGGAAGGGAGGAAAGGAGGAAAGGAAGATGGGAGAGGGGAATCTATGAGAGTTTCCATAATTTCTCCAAACACAAGAACAAGGGAAACGTGAGGTCTGACAACTGAGATGTAAACCCTGGACTCAGCTACTAACTTAGCATCATCCCTTCCTCAGCATCACTGGGCCGAGTGGAAAGGCGCTACCTGGAAGCTGCAGATTGGAAAGCAGACAAACTGGAGCTTGTGGCCAGGCTGTGCCAACAATACTGGTCATGTGACCTGGAGGAAATTACTTAACTTCTTTAAGGCTCTGTGTCCTCATTTTGCAACACTGTGGTGAAAATCTAATAAGCAGCAGCTGTAGCAGCCACTCTCTGGGAGGCCTGCAGGTGCAAACAGTGCTGTCCAGGCTGCCTGTTCCACAGAGGGAGTTAAGGAATATTCTCTCCTTTCCTCCCTCCTCCCTCCTCCCTCCTCACTTTCAGTTCCAGCCAAAGGTTGCCTCCCTTTCTCCCCCCCCAGTGTTGTTCCCAAAGGTGACCAAGGTCTATTTTTAGCCATAAAAATAAAAACAAAAATGAGTGAAAAGCCAAGAGGGAATATGCAGTGAAAAATGGATTGAAATTTCAATTTCCTTCAAGCGAAAGTTTAATTGTTCTGTTAGATCAAATGTCCCATGTTGCTCAGTGAACAAAATTTCACGCTTTAACGTTGGAAAGGGTTTACTTAAGAATGTTGTGAAATGGTTTTAAGACAAAATAGTAAAGGCCCAGAGAAATGGTGCAGTGGGTAAGGTTGCTTTTCACCAAACCTGACAGCCTGAGTTTGGTCCTGGGAGTTCATATGGTGGAAGAGAATCAGTTTCTGCAGGTTGTCTTTTGATCTTCATGTGTGTGTGGAGAATGAATACATACAAATTTGCTTTTTTGGTTTTTGTTGTTGTTGTTGCTGTTTTGTGATTTTGTTTTGTTTTGTTTCTTCTTTTGGTTCAATGTAGTCCTGGCTGTCCTGGAACTTACTCTATAGACCAGAACGGCCTCAAACTCAGAGATCCTCCTGCCTCTTTTTCTCAAGTGCTGGGATTAAAGGCTTGCTCCACCCTGCCTGGCTACATAAATGTTTTTAAAATTTAAAAAGAAAATCAGCTATTATCAAACTGCTTCTCTAAATATTTTTTATATATTCTTTATGAAGATACTACAGATTAATAGTTGAGCACACAGATATAACCCGGACCAACTAAAGTTAAAGTCCAAACTGTCACTTCTTTTCCCTGTGGGCTTGGGCAATTTGCTAATCAGTCTAAGCTGTAGCATACTCCTTTGTATCATGTTTTATAATCTCATGAGGCTGCTATTATTGCTATTATTTCACAGACAAGGAAAGAAGTCATAGATGACAAAGGTAAGACTATCTAACACATTGCCAGGCACATATTAAAAGATGAAAATACTGAGCTTAGGGAAATTAGTAGTCCTCTGTTTGCAGAGCAAGAGTACTGACTGTCTGGCAGGCATTGTGTGTGGAAAGATGAAGTCAGAATGACTTATTGTTTGTCTACTTCTGTGTGTCTGAAGAGCACAGCCAGAGTGCCCACACAGCAGCGTTGTCGTTGTAGGTGCTCAGTAGATATTTGTCAATCAAATGAGTAGAGGCTATGAAGAACACCAGGAATCCTGTCTTGAATCTTCCCAGTCAGAAGCAGAGATAGTTCCCATGCCTACCCGGTCTCTCTAAATTCCTTGGTACTTCCTTCTTCATCTGACAGCTTCAGGGAAGTTATTGCAGGGCCCGCCTTACTGAGAGGTGAGAAAAAACAAAAACCTCTTCGCATCCCTTGAGCTGCTATCCCTGCAAATTTCAAAGTTCAAAAAGTCAGGCCATTAGCATCTAGTTGAGATGGTGGTAGACTGTTCGTGAAAAGTGTCAGCCACTACACTGCTTGGGATGAGCAGTCTCACCGCAGCGTTAGAAGAGAACATGAAGTCAGAATGAATTAATAACTAAACTTGGGAAAATACCGTATTTTTAACAGTCATGTCTTTTTTTTTTTCAATAAATGTGTGTGAGGATAAGCTGAATCAATGCAGCACCCTTCACATTTTTTCTTTATTTTTTTTTTGTTTTTTTTTTTAGTTGTTGAAAAAAAAAATTCCGCCTCCTCCCCATTTCCCATTTCCCTTCCCCTCCTCCCACACATTGCCCCCTCCCCCCAAACCGTCATGTCTTGATCTTAAGCAGAAATAGATACTTGTGTTTAAAAGTTAATTTTCAGGGTCTGGAGAGATGGCTCAGCAGTTGAGAGGTTGTTCTTTCAGAGGACTTGGGTTTGATTCTCAGCATCCACATGGTGGCTTGCAATTATCTGTAACTCTAGTTCCAGGGGTTCTAACACCCTCTTCTGTCCTCTGAGAGAACCAGACATAAAAAATGGTACACAATCATACATACAAGCAAAACATTCATACACAGAATAATAAAGCATAGTGCATCTTTTTTGTAAAGGTTAATTTAGAGTATTCATGGTCAAGAAGTAAAACCAATTCCAATGTCAGAGTTGATTAGAGAGTTATAATGATGCTACTCCCATCTAAAACATTTCAAATAATCAATGGGAGAAAGGAGGAAAAAACAGCAAAAAAAAATTTTACTTATAATATGCTATGATGGGCCAAGTGGTGATGGCACACCCTTTTAGTGCCAGCACTCAGGAGGCAGAGCCAGGTAGATCTCTGAGTTTAAGGCCAGCCTGATCTACAGAGTGAGTTCCAGGACCGCCAGGCTACACAGGGAAAATTTATATCAATAAAACAAACAAGAAGCTGGGCAGTAGTGGTGCATACCTTTAATCCCAGCACTTGGAAGGCAGAGCAGGAGATTCTCTGTGAGTTTGAGGCTAGCCTGGTCTACAAGAGCTAGTTCCAGGACAGGCTCCAAAGCTACAGAGAAACCCTGTCTCGAAAAACCAAAAGAAAAGAAAAGAAACAAAACAAAAAAAGAAAGAAAGGAACAAAGGAAAGAAAGGGGAAGGGAGAGAGGGGGAAGAAAGGAAGAAAGGAAGAAAGAAAGAAAGAAAGAAAGGGAGGAAGGAAGGAAGGAAGGAAGGAAGGAAAGCTATAATGTAATTTAACACGTGTATGCCACTAATGAATAAATTTGTTTTAGGTGAAAGTATACTTTGCATTCACTGTGACTCCTGCAACAAGAGCAAATCATCAGAAGATTTTTTTTTTTTTTTTTTTGGATTTTTTGAGACAGGGTTTGTTTCTCTGTAGTTTTTGGTTCCTGTCCTGGAACTAGCTCTTGTAGACCAGGCTGGCCTCGAACTCACAGAGATCTGCTTGCCTCTGCCTCCCAAGTGCTGGGATTAAAGGCGTGCGCTACCACCGCCCGGCCCATCTGAAGATTTAGGATTTGGTTTAGAGAAAGACAATTCAAGGCTAGAATGCTAACATTCTTTTAAGACTTATGTATAGTTTATGTGTGTGTGTGTTTTACCTGCATATCTGTCTGTTCACCATGTGCTTCTTGGTGTGTGCATGAAGGGGCCATGTGGGTGCTGGGAATCCAACCTAGGTCTTCTGCAAGAACAGCCAGTGTTAAGCAATGAGCTAACTCTTCAGCCTTGAGAATGTTAACACTCTAATCTATTCCATTACTGGTATATGAGACTGAGCAGGTGACACACAAAACTATGTATTGACACACACTCACATACCTATGGTTCTAGGGCTGATTAGATGGTTGCTATAAATTACAATGATGCATGTGTTCAGTAAATAATTATTTTTATTTTTTTAAATTTGTGTGTGTGTGTGGCTGGAGAGACAGCCATGGGTGCTGGGAACAGAACTCTCATATTTTTGGTTGTGAGACCAGCCTTTAACGGCTGAGGAGTAAATAATTTTTATGACCAGAAAAAGGTGGCAGAACTTAGAGGCCACACCTCTTGACAATAGTTTCTTGAATCCAAGAGTTCCCAGATAATCCAATAAAATCAGAATGTTATTGGCTTGTTTTATTGTATGTTTACAACAAATGTTTTAAAAGGCAAATAGTATTCAATTGGAGAACGAATAATTTAGGATTAGGAAAACATAAGCCCCAAGTCCTGCTCTGAACACTTTTAGGTATGTGAACTTGAACTAAAAGTGATTTATTGTTTTTGAGACTTGGGCTTCCTGTCTGAAAATAACTCCTGAGATTTTTTTTAAACAGTGGTTATAAATTATTGGCATGCTCTTAAAAACAATAGTGGGTCCTTTAGTCTCTGGCCTTATAACAATCTTGTACTAGTAAAAGAGCTCTAAGCTGAGGGACCCGGCTTCCCATCAGGTAGGCTGCAGAGGTCCCAACACCTCCCCAGCACACACACACCGGATGTCTGCTGCTGTGCTCTGGGAGGCTCTCTCCAGGGCCCACCAGCAGGAACCTTTTACCATCTTCCATCCTGATCCCCCATCTCACTTGTGCTCTCTTGACTGACAGAAGATTTCCCTCGAAGACGGAGTTTAGGAACTTGAAGAGTGGACTAAAGAAAACACAATCCTGCTCAGCATTTTGTTGTTGGAAGATACTGCACTTCTACCTCGCCTCAAGCAGATAATCGACTTGTTTCAGAACAGCCGCTCACAGCAGCTCTGAGGTATCCAGAGAGAACGTTGGAGTTATTCAAGGATTGGCCCAGCCCCCTGGCATTATATTAATGTGTGGTCTTCCATTGATTGCTACTTCCCTTGAACTATGGATGCTACTTGAAGTTGACCAAAGTCATTAATACAGAAATGCCTTTTCTTTTACTTCTTTCCTTTCTTTTCCTCCCCCAAGCCTGAGTCCTCAATTTATTTCATTTTGTAATCTCAAAAGAAAGATGAATTAATATTGTGAGGGTGGGGGAAATGGTGTTTGGTGAAAAGTGAAATTGTGAAAACCTATAAAGATGGAAACGTAAGTCCACAAGGAATGGGCAGTTCACATACCAATTCACAAAGCAACATGGGCTGCGCTCAAGTTGGCTTCCACCCTTGTTGGGCAGGCTATATTTGGCATCACGTATGCTGTTGGTAGAAGCTCCATAATTACCAATAAGACGTCAATGTAAGAAGACCATTTTACTTCTCCCCTAGAAAGCTCTATATGGAAGAGAAATGACCTTCAATATACTTTCAAGAATCTGCCAAGACCAGTCAGTAATGCTGCAATGCCCTGAGGTGCCCCACAGAGCTAAGCAGTCTGTGGATTTGAGAGCCCTGGGTACCCTGTGATGAGTTGCCTTTCTTTGAAACTCAGGCATGCAAACAGCCATGGGTTAGCTGAGGCCAGGTCTCTATCCTGCCATTGTGCTCCTAACTTAGAATAATGACATCATTCTACGGGGTTTCCTTATTCCTCCTATAGTTGTGATTTTTCTCTTGTACTTAAGTTTCCCGTGGTCCAGTAAGTGGCCAAAGAGCTGTAAGGAGATGTACAGGGTGTCCGTGCTATTGCTAATGCTGGGAAGACCAGCTTATGGTGACAGCAGTGGTAGTTACCTCTCCATACCCAGTAGGCATGCTCTGTCAGGGCCTTCGTGAGTGACATTCTGAATGTTCCAGAGGTTCACCTTGGACTTATCTCTGTAGCTGAGTGATGCCTGAAATACTGCTGGCTGGCTTTGAAGTCAAGGTTGCACACAACTGCCTGTGGGCAGTCTCTCTGGGCTGTGTCTGCCATCTTGGACCACACTATAAACACGGGACAACCAACAGCTGCAGTGGCTGTGTGGTGTTGGTTCCATTTTCAGGAGACTCTGGCTACTGGGCTCTAATTCCTCGGGTACACGCCACACCTCCACATACCCTAGGTCTAAATAGTCCAAAGTATTGAAGTAATATTTGTCAATTCAACATTGGCCAATCCCAACCAAGAAATGAATGGTATCTGTGTCTGCACTTTTCAGTGTCAGAGAGCCTGGAATTCCAGCCCACGGTTCAACTGTGCATCATCTTCCCTGCTGTAAAAGGTGACCTGCCTCGTCATGTGACTTTTCCTGGAGAGACTGAAAAGAGACCACAGGCTATTTCACCCGTCTCGCTTGGTGAACCCGTGAGTTTATGGGCTTCTTTACAGGGCCATGGCTGACTCACAGACAGCTACATCCTTGAAAAGCGTCTTCCAGGGATGGGTGATGAACGCTCCAGCTTTGGAGTCTCCTCCCTAACTGGCAGACAGCTCAGCTGACCTGAGAGTCTGCACTGCCCAGCGATTGTTTACCACTAATATATAGCCTCAGGGGAGGGGCCTTGTGAGACCTGTAACTCTCTGAGCTTCCTGAGTCTTCGAAGTTTTGGGAGTCCTGTGGGCCTCCTTTGTCCCTCCAGGAAGGAAGCTTCCAATTTGAAGGAAATCACTGCAGAGTGGCTCTAACGTGTGCCCATGTGAGAGGTGACGCATCCATTTGGAGCCTCTTTTCAGTGCCTGCTTACCCCCCCAGCTGTGGACAACATCTGCAGATGCTCCATCTGAGCTTCAAGAACCCCACTTGCAGCTCCCGATTGGGTTCCATGGCCTGAGTCATGCTGTTCCCCCACCCCAACACACACACTCCTCCAGACGTCATCTCCTCCTCCTCTTCTTGTGATTTCCAACACCGCCTTCATCGGGGCACCTAGTGCCAAGATCTGAGTCCAGCACACAGTGGCTCCCACACCACACTTAACAGATGGCTTAGAGGAATTACGTTCAGACTCATTATAAGTTCCCGGCAGGACATCCCCAAAGTATCTAGTTGGGGCCAGGTGTTGTAACATTCACCATTGATCCTAGCGCCCCTGCAGATCTATGAGCCTGAGGCCAGCCTGGTCTACATATTGAGTCCCAGGCCAATCAGGGCTACATGGTGAGACCCTGTCTGGAAAATCAAAACAAATAACCAAGTTGATTAATCCATTTATACCATGTTTCTCGTCTCTTCTTGCTTTATTGGTAACTTCTCTTCTTTGGGAAGTTGATATTTTCTGCTGGTTTTCCCTTCCCAACTATTGGCAATCCTATACAGGAACAATATCACTTTTATGTAGAGCTGTTTTTAATAATAATTTAAAGTATCAACAGAGGCCTAATCATCCCTCTGACACTTTTCCCAGTTGAAAACCTATAATTTTCTAGGACTCTCAGAAGAAACCCCATTTACAGTAAAAAAAATTTTTCACTCCCTTGCGAAGCCTTTGTGACACAATTTTTACCTCATCTGACTGAAATCCTTTCAGAGGCACTGCCACAGCCATCCCATAATCCATTGCTCAACAGACATTCCATAACCCATTGCTTTTGAAGATGAAGAAAAAGCCTGGCAGTGGTGGTGCATGCCTTTAATCCCAGCACTCGGGAGGCAGAGGCAGGCAGATCTCTGTGAGTTCAAGGCCAGCCTGGTCTACAAGAGCTAGTTCCAGGACTGGCTCCAAAGCTAGAGAGAAACCCTGTCTCAAATAAATAAATAAATATGAGGAAAATAGCCAGGGTGGCGCACACCTTTAGTCCCAGCACTCAGGAGGCAGAGGCAGGAAGATCTCTGTGAGTTCAAGGTCAGCCTGGTCTACAAAGAGAGTTCCAGAACAGATAGAGCCGTTTCACAGAGAAATCCTGCCTCAAAAACAAAACAAAACAAAAAGATGGGGGAAAGAGGAGAAATGTTTTTTTATCTCTTTCATATATAATTTGAAAGCCACTAAAATTTTATACATGGATAATGCTAAGATACTCAAACATGGCTGTCTTTGAGAAGCCCACATCCTCTCTCTTTCTAATAATCTTCACACTTAAATAGGCATTTAAAAATCTCTTCTCAGTAAACTTTAACTGTACTCCACACTGGCTTACCCTGAAATCCTTCTCATGGCAAAGAAGATCCCTGGTCTGGAGCTTGAAAGATGGCTCAGTGAGTAAGAGCTGGTACTGCCCTGGCAGGGAACCCAAGTTTGACACCCAGCACCTACATTGGGCAGCTCATGGTTGCTCCAGGGATCGGATGCTTCTGATCTCCTTGGGCACGCAGACATGGGAACAGGCACATATGCACATGCGTGCACACACACAACTACTACTACTATTACTACTAATAATAATAGTAATAAATCTGAGAGAGGAGAGAGAATGAGCGAGCATGGGAGCACGAGTCCTGGTTTTCAGTGACTAGAGGTCACTGAATAGCATTCCTTGGGCCACTACCAGCCGTTGCCCAGGGCAGCAGTTCCGCTCGCTGCTGCTGACCGCACCAAAGCTTTTTCATTGTTTATATGAAATTCAAATGCAGCTGAGCGTCTGTGTTTGTTTTGGCAACTCCAGTCACAGGGTCTCACCCTAAGTACTAAGTTGGACGCCGAGCTGGGAGGTCATCATTTACCAGAATTCTGCCTTTTAAGGCTCTGTGCTCATTAATTGATTCGTCCCCAAGCATTCCTGAGGAGAGAGAAAGAAGCATTTTCTCCCACACAAGCTTTGGCTCAGAGTCCTGTACTAGAGAAGAAGCACCACGGCCCCGGGGTTCCGGCTTGATGTTGAGTGTTCTTCATCTGTCCAGGTCCAGGGTGTTGCTCTCTCCTCTTAACTCAGGGACAGATTGCGGACATCCCCTTGAAACCAGAGCATTGGACGCTATCCTTAGGTTTCCTCATTCCTGTCATGTCCTTCTTAATATCAGTCTGTCCTTGGAAGGCAGGCCCCTCCAGCTGCCACGGAAACAGAAGCCTTACATACTCTGCAAACAACCTCTTTCTTTGGTCTGCCCCTTAGCGCAGAAGGTTGTAAAGCCTAGATTTGTTCTTGCGGCAGATCTTCCTTATTTTCCTTTCAGGAACATCTCTTGGACCTGCCTCCTCCTGTCCATTTCTCCAGCCAGCTGTGCCAATTAAATCTGTCATCATCTGGGGCCTGGATTGCAGCATCCTGGTCCTTTCAGGTCCTTGCATTTGTGCAATGCCTAGCAAACCTATGGTTATGCAGCATTCTTTTCCCAACTGGGATTTTTCTGTGAACCAGTTGCAATGAAGCTGCATTTCTTGTTGGACAAACCAATGCCAGCTTCGCGGCCCCACTCTCAAGGCCCCAGAGCCCATCTTCTTTCTCCTGCCTAACTGCCTATCACAAACCCATGTTCTCAAATTTCCATGGGAGTCTCCGAACCTCCTTGCTGCTTCTATCTGCATAGGCCTGTCATCACATCTGCCGTGAATACACCAACCCCTTCCCTCTTCTGGGAACCCCCAGCCTTCCTCTTTAAAATCCAGTCAGTAGATGAGATAATCGCCAATCTTGGGATGGAGCAGCTTTGTCCAAGGGAAGATCTCAAAAGAAAAACGAAAGAAAATTCCAGGAGCTTGGCTTTGTAAGAGTGGAAAAACTTCATATCAAACTACAATATAAACAAAACAAATGGATGAATTAAAGTACAGCATGCAATAGGTAAAGTTAATATTTGTTTTAAAATGTATTACATTTGCTTTGTGTGTGTGTATGTATGCATGTGTGAGAAAGAAAGAAAAGAGAGAGACTGTGTGTGTGTGTGTGTGTGTGTGTGTGTAGATTAGAAGACAGCTGTCAGGGGTGGCTGTCTCCTTTCACTGTGTACGTTCCAGAGATTGAACTCAAGTTCCCAAGCATGGTCACAAGCTTCCTTACCTGCTGAGCCATCTCTCTGGCACCAAAATTAAAATTCTAATAATTTGTAAATTAATAAAAAAAGAATATCTCAAAAGAAAATGATGATCAGAGACACTTCTTAGAGGAGACCACACCCATGCTCTGGGCTGTGTCTTTCTTTATCTTATTCCGTATATGTGAAGTGTATGTTAAAGTAGCTTGGATGATGGCTAGAGAGAAGGCTCTGTGGCTAAGAACAATTAGTGCTTGTGCAGGGCATCTGGGTTTGGTGCCCAGCACCCACACCAGACAGCTCAGAGCCTCCGGTAACTCCAGTTCTAGGGTACTGACACCCTCTGGTCTCTGTAGGCACCTGTACAAACATGACGTGCATAAACTCATGCAGGAACGCACACATACATAAAAATAATAAGAAAAGTAAAGTAAGAATAAAATAAATAAGAAACCTTTTAAAAAGTCTTAAGCATCTATCTTTACTAAAACTCCAGTTCTGTCTCATACTGACTAGTCCTGAAGTTATCTGAAAGAAGGAGGGGGAGGCTGGTAGACATCACCCTGTGATACAAAGTAGAAAGGGCCGAGATCATAGCAAACACTAAAGCCTTCGTAGCAGAGCAAACGTAAATTTAAACTTTTACCTTTCCTTTGAGTGAACGGGGATTCTCTAGAAGAAAGATGGGAGTACAAGCACGGGAATTTTTAGGCGTGGGTTTTAGCTTGTACTTCTTTAATTGTGGACTTGGAGATGGCTCAGTAGACAAAGCGCCTGCTCAGAACATGTAAAGTCAGGTGGGCATCTGTAATCCCAGCAGAGATGGGATCCCAGGGCAAGCTGGCTGTGGGACTAGCTGAGCTGAGAGCTTCTGGTTCAGTGAGAGAGCCGGGCTCAGTAAATAAAGTGGAGGGAAGTCAAGGAGGACACCTCAATGTCAGCTTCAGGCTTCTCCAAGCATGTGCACATAGGAGCACCTGCATGCACACATGAGTCGACATGCATGGGAACATGAAGGCACATATATACACAAAGAAATTAAAAATAACATATGCTTACAACTTTCCTATAAGTTACCAATTTTTCTACAATAAATATGTACTCTTTCTGGAATGGCAAGCATATGCAAATACGTTGAAAAACCATACGACAATGAACAGAAATGTGGAGGGAATAAAAATGCACTGTATTTATTCACCTAATTATTTGGGGGTTTTGAGACAGGGCCTCACTATGTAGCTCAGGCTGGCCTGGAACTCACTATGCACACTAGGCCTTAGCCGCCTGAGTACTGGGACTGTATGTGCCACTGGGCCCGGCTGCAAAGTGAGCTTTTTTATTCCGGTAGATCAGGCTTAGGGATCTCTAGCCGCCCCTAACTAAGCCGTGATTAACTTTTCAAGCGTGGAATCCTCCCCTCAGGAAGTTAAGATTAAAAAAGGAAAAAAAGCATTCAGTGTGCTGCTACAGCACTCGACACTTGGTAAACAATCAAAAGATTGCTTGTTGTTATTCTGCTTTCTCGGACGACATATGGTTTTGTTTTTCTGTCGTAGTAGGTAAAATGTCTGATAGATAGTTTGACTTTTATAAAATCTACACATCAAATGTTCTTCACTCCTTCCTCCCCGTTCCCTCTGTTTCCCATCTGCCCGACCTACCTGTTTGCTCCTGAGTTTACCCTGTTTCTTATGGACCAGCCATTCCTACATACTTCAGATAGAAGGTTTTTCCAAAAGCCATCCTAGCAGCCTCCCTAAGGGTCACCAGCAAACAGTGCCTCCTGTCTTCTCACGCTTGCACCCTGCTGGTTCAGCATCAGGAATCAGCCTATCCTTGGGTCTAGCCTGGGCTCCACTGCTCAGCTAACTTGCTCTCTCCTCCAGGCAGAGGCTGATTCTGTTTCAGATCACTTCCTGCATGCATGTGCTTATCAGCATTAGACTAAGTTTATGGTCTTTTCTAGTCAGCAAATATCTGCACTTCCTTTTCCCCACACTCCCTTCTTTTTTCCCATCCCTTTATCTCCCCCTGAAAAAGAATTCTTTTTTTTTTCTCTGATATAACTTGTGTTTGCTTGGAAAAAGTAGACTCAGTGGCTCTTGTATACATGATCCAAAGGCACAATACTGAATATACATCCTTTATCATCATGGAAACATACACTGAACACGTTATGATAGCTAAGAGGATAATAAAACAACAGCATGATGTAACTGTGAAACTAGTAGTCCTTCCCTCCCAGATCCCCGTGATTACTAAGATACAATTATGGGGTTTAGTGTTAGATCAGGTTTGAATTCTGTCTCTAACACTATACAGCATAAGTAATGTCCTTATCTGGGCCTTAGCACCAACGTCTGCATTAGAATGATCACATCTGGATTACATGGTGGCAATAAAAAGCCTGTAGAGTCTATAAGTGTAGAATGGGTACGTGGATGTTATCTCCCATAAAAGGAAGCATTATTTTCCCATCTTCCTTTTTCAAGGTATGTATGTTCTTAGAAGGCTTATAATCTACTGTGTAAACCTCCATTATACTTACAAAACAGTAAAGAATAAAAATTTATATGGCATGTTCTGTGCTAATAGAACTTATTAGAGATCATCTTATTTAACTTTTATGAGACACCATTGTGACCTCAACAATGTAGACTCTCACAGCTATCTAGACCCCAGGCCGTCTAGCACCAGTCTCTACGCTCACACCTCTGTATTGTGCTGTTCCCGTACATGCCTTTCATAGAGTGGGAACTCAACTTCCAGTCACACCTTAGACTACTGAGTAACATCGCACATTCCCACCAAACTCCCTGTTCTGCTCTTCTGTAGGAGGGGTCTGCGTGTGGGTTCCCGGTTGCTCAGCCCGGAAATAAATTACACAGAAACTGTATTAATTAAATCACTGCTTGGCCCATTAGCTCTAGTTTCTTTCTTTCTTTCTTTCTTTCTTTCTTTCTTTCTTTCTTTATTTACTTCTCCTTCTTTCTTCCTTTCTTTCTTTTTTTCTTTCTTTCTTTTTTGGTGGTTTTTCTTTTTTGTTTGTTTGTTTGTTTGTTTTTCGAGACAGGGTTTCTCTGTACCTTTCGAGCCTGTCCTGGACCTAGCTCTTGTAGACTAGGCTGGCCTTGAACTCACAGAGATCTGCTGCCTCTGCCTCCCGAGTGCTGGGATTAAAGGCATGTGCCACCACCACCCAGCCAGCTCTAGTTTTTTATTGGCTAACTCTTACATATGAATTTAACCCATTTCTATTAATCTGTGTATCGCCACGTGACAGTGGCTCTCCAGCTAACGTTCCGGCATGTCTGACTCTGGCGGAGGCTCCATGGCGTCTCTCTCTCCACCTTCCTTCTCCATTCAGTCCGGTTTCCCCTGCATACCTAAGTTGTGCCCTATCAACAGGCCAACGCAGTTTCTTTATTCATTCATGGTGATCACAGCACACAGAGGGGAGGGGACTCCCACATCACTCTTCCATCAGAACAGCTGGGTGCTTTCCACAGCCTGAACCTGGGTCATCTAGTGTGAAAAAGGATAGCAGAGAATTGAGGTACTTCTTAGGGACCAAGATTTGGTGTCCCTAAGGCCGGTGACTACAGTAACAAACACCTCAGGGTGTGATGAGAAAGACTTTCGTAAGAAGCCTGTTTTACACTGTGCAGCTTACTTGTAGCGAATGTGTCAAGCCCATTTCAATATTTGTTTTGTCATTGAATTTTTATTATTTATAGGCCTTATGAATATTATTCATAGGCCTAATTTATGATAGAGCTACTGGGGCTCCTGAGTGCTCGATTTCCCAAGATTACACCGGAAGTGATTTAGGATTTGAGCTCCAGATGTTCAGTGTTGACAGCCTAGCAGCGGCAGTTTCTGTGAGGCTGTGGTGGAAGCCTTCCCTTCACCACTGACTACAAGCTCCTCACCTGAACTCATGGCTGCTGTGTGGACCAGGTGCCGTAAGGAATTCTGAACTATCTTTAGAAGCATGCAGGAGCTCCGTGTTCCTATTAATGAGGAACAGCAAGTCAGGCAACCAGTTTTTCCTAGCACACTTAGAGGATGTCTTCAGAACACCAGGTGAGGAGCTCGGACTCAAAGTCAAGCAAGCTAAGAGGCAGAGAACAGTTGGTTCTAGCCGGTCTTTGGCTCTAGCCGTCAAAATTCATGATGTCCAAGATATTTCAAAACTTGGCATGCCCAGGGCTTTAGTAACTTTCAGTTCCAGTTATTAAGATAAAGGGAGCGTAGACCAGAGAGCGGAGGCAGGCGGGAAGGGAAGTCAGGATATTTATATTCTCTCACCTCTCCCGGCGGGGCTGCATCTTAATGGTGTATGCAGTTCCTCAACCAAAGTCATAGTCAAAGTCATAGTCTCGCAGCCAATCCCTCTCACCTTGATTCTGAACCCCTTAATCCCCGTGTTCCTCTAGACCTTAGCTTTTTGGCAACATCATGGCCACTAGCCTTAGATTATTGCCCTGCACCCGTGGAATTCCAACTGCGTGAGACTAGCTCATTTGAGCCAGGTGGTGGTGGCCCACGCCTTTACTCCCAGCCAGCACTTGAGGGGCAGAGGCAGGTGGATCTCAGAGTTTGAGGCCAGCCTGTTCTACAGAGTAAACTCCAAAACAGCCAGGACTACACAGAGAAACCCCGTCTTGACCACCCTCCCCCCAGAGCTCCTGTGTAGACCCTTTCCTTTGTTTCCCATGGGACTTTCACTGTTACAGTTTCTACTAATCACTCTCCTTCTCTGAGAACAGTATGCTAATTATTCTCTGGGCTCCTTGCCGCCCACTTTGAAAAGAAACCAAACAATCCTCCCCACACCTGACAAAAACCTTATTTCCACATGGCCTGATATGGAGGCACGGCCCAGATAACTAAAGCTAGTACTTGCTTTTTTTTCTATCTGCTTAGTTTCATTTAATTTAATTCCCTGGAGACCAGGTTTCACGGGGCAGGCGTACTGGTTTGAAACCTGCAGCCCCCCTGCTTCAGGCTCCAAGCGATGGGACTGCCAGCCTGCTGCCATCATACCTGTGTCACCGTCTAACGGGCCTCCATCTCAGTCCAGTTATGTAGATGACAATGGGACTTCTGGAGTTTAGCAACGCCCCAGGGGCGTGAGAACGAAGGCCTCTGCCTGACAAGGGGGATGGAGGGGAAAGTTAGAAGGGGCTTGGGTATAAACTTGCCACAGTTGCCTCCTCAAGACTTCTCAAGACTTTGTTTTGATTTTTTGAGATAGGGTTTCTTTGTGTAACAGCCCTGGCTGTCCTAGAACTCTCTTTGGAGACCAGGCTGGCCCCAAACTCAGAGATCCACCTGCCTCCGCCTCCTGAGTTCTGGAATTAAAGTCGTGTGCAACCAAGTCCGACTAAGACTTCTTTTACATGGAAAATAAACTCTATGCTATAAATTTCTCTTTTACAGTAGATTTTTCTCTTACTGATCCCAAATAAAGCATTTTCCAGAATTGATTTTTTTTATGTGGCACTAGATATCGACTTACACAATTCTTATCACCCTCGTCTACTGTTTATGGCCTATTTCCTTCTGCTAGGCTCCTTCTGGGGAGGGATTTGCTAGTTTTATTGTATCTCCATCCCCTGGAACAGAGGTCACTCATATAATACAGCTCACTAATTCCTTGATAAATGAAGGGTTTCTGATCTACAAACTGTGCAAGTGGAATTTTATTACTGAAGGAGCTACACCAGGAAGTATAATTCTCATAGTCTTCGCTTGTGTGCACTGAACACACTGAAGCCGTCTTGAGCGTTCCACTTCATGCCTCTGCATGAGCTCTCCATTCAGCAGAGCGCAGCTTTTCTTAGGCTAGGGAGAAGGTGCGGTTGTTCCAGTGCTTGCTGGGGAAGCAGAGGACCTGAGCTCAGACTTCCCAAACCCACATTTCAGAAGTTGGGCAGCGGTGCGCTTTTGTGAGCCTAGTGATGATGAGATGGTAGGGAGCGGCAGGGGGTCCCTTGAACTTGCTGGCCATGTAGCCTACTTGAAATGGCCTTTGCAAAATTGGGGAAGCTTTGAAAGTTATGGTCGCTTATCTGGTCTCAGTCTGCCCTGTGATGCCTTTTATAATAGGGACTTGCATGTTTCATTTAAAGCTGATACTTGTGACCAGGTTTTTTCTTATGCCCTGAAAAGTTAACAATAAATTGCAATCCAACTCTGAGGTTTTCCTAGACTAGGAACCTGGGCTAAATGGTAACAACATATAAAAATCTTGTCATAGCTGGGCGGTGGTGACTCGGGAGGCAGAGGCAGGCGGATCTCTGTGAGTTCGAAGCCAGACTGGACTACAAGAGCTAGTTTTAGCCTTTCAAACTTGAGCCTTTAGGGTACGGGAAAGTGTGACAGTCAGTCACTTGGTTTTTGTCTGCTCCTTTGCGTCTTATGCTAATTTACTCCAGCAAACTAGAGAAGGCAGAATTCAGCTGATGAAGAGAGTCACAGTTTCCTGAGAAAGTTGGAAAAAGGAGTTGGGGAGGGGACAACAATGACTGGGTGTTTTCTTGGGCCTGTCTCATTGATTCTTTGTATTGTTTTCTTTGTTTCTATTTTGTTGATTTCAGCTCTCAATTTGATTATTTCCTGCCAATTAGTTCTCTTAGGTGAGTTTGCTTCTTTTTGTTCTAAAGTTTTCAAATGTTCTGTTAATTCACTAGTGTGGGATTTTTCCAGCTTCCTTATGTAGGCATTTAGTACTATGAACTTGTCTCTTAACACTGCTTTCATTGTGTCCCATAAATTTGGATATGTTGTATGGTAATTTTAATTGAACTTTAGGAAGTCTTTAATTTCCCCTTTTATTTCTTCCTTGACCATTGATGATTCAGGTGAGCATTGTTTAATTTCCATGTGTTTGTAGGTTTTCTGAAATTCGTATTCTGTTGACTTCTAGGGTTAAAGCATGGTGATCTGATAAGGAACATTGGGTTACTCCAATTTTTTCTATTTGTTGAGGTTTGTTTTGTTACTGAGTATGTGGTCAATTTTTGAGAAGGTTCCATGAGGTGCTGAGAAGAAGGTATATTCTTTTCTGTTTGGATGGAATATTCTATAGATGTCTGTTAAATCCATTTGAGTCATAACATCTGTTAGTTCTTTTATTTCTTTGTTTATTTATTTATTTTTTTTGTCTGATTGACCTGTCCAGTGTGAGAGGGGAATGTTGAAGTCTCCTACTATTAGTGTGTGGGGTTTACTATAGTCTCTCTGAGGTCCCAGACTCGTGCCTGGCCCCGCCGAGATCTCTGGTTCCTGCCTATTCCCTTGGAAGAACCAGGTTCACTCATGCCCAGGCTGACAGAGATCCTGGCTCTGGCTTTGGGAGGTCCTAGACCCACCAGGGTGTTGGCTTAGGTTTACTCCCTTGAAGGTCCCAGATTCACGTCCGGACCCTCAGCAGTCTCTGGCTCTGGCTCACTTGCTCAGCAGTTACTCCGCCTGTTCTGGTGGAGATCTTTGACTCTGGATCTGGTCACTAGCTTAATCCTGATCCGCCCGTGTCCCAGGACTGGGTTTGCTCCTGGTGGAGCTTGTTCTCTCTGTGTCTTAGGTAACTGGTTCAGCCCCACTCTGGTTCCGGTGCAGGTTGCAGACTCTGAGTCAGGCTCAGTCCTGGTCTGCCAGTGTCCCAGGACTGGGTTGGCTCCCAGGGCTGGATTTGCTCCTGGCTTCTGCTCCCAGTGGAGCTTGTTTCTTCTGTTTATCCATCAGAATGAAGATGCGCATGGCATACATGGGAAACAGATGACATGCAGGGTCCCTTTGCGACCACACACGGTCAGCCTTTTCATTTCCAGGTGGATGTCTCGGACCCTAGTTTTTCTGTAAGCAGTATTAGAAGTCAAATACTTCCGGATGCTCTTCAGGTTCTCCACGGCTTCCTGTTCCTCTTCCATTCTTTGGTTCAAGTAAACCAATATAACCCGGGTTCTGCCAATATCTATGCCAAACCCTGGGAATGTTTGCTCTTTGCCATTTTTTGCTCTTAATGGCAGAGCTGTCTCTCAGGTCCCTCAGTTACCTTTCTAACTTCTGAGCTTTTTTCTCTTTGCTACCCCCGTCTCTCCCTGCCTCCTTTTCTTCTTTCCTTCCAGATTCTTCTCTGTTGAAATTCTTTCTTTCCATTGATTTGTTCATCTCTTCTCAGATTGCATTAGCCTATTTGTTATAGCTTTTTAATATCCACCAGGCAGTGGTGGCACACGCCTTTAATCTCAGCACTCAGGAGGCAAAGACAGGTGGATCTCTGAGTTGGAGGTCAGCCAGGTCTACAGAGTGAAGTCCAGGAAAAAAGCTAGAGCTGTTACCCAGACAAACCCTGTCTCGAAAAAGAAATCCTTGTATATTAATTTAACTTCTAAATTAATATCCTTATATGTTCATTTAACTTTTTAAAATATTTATTTATTTATTATGTATACAATATTCTGTCAATGTGTATGCCTGCAGGCCAGAAGACCCCATTACAGATGGTTGTGACCCACCATGTGGTTGCTGGGAATTGAACTCAGGACCTTTGGAAGAGCAGGCAATGCTCTCAACCTCTGAGCCATCTCTCCAGCCCCTCATTTAACTTTTATCTACTATTATTGATTTTGTTTTTCTTCCAATTTGGGGTCACATTGCCTCTTTATGTCTTTTTTTTCTTTTTCTTTTTGTTGATTTTTTTGAGATAGGGACTTTCTACAACAGCTCTGGCTGTCCTGGAATTTGCTTCATAGACCAGATTGGCCTCACAGAGATTCACCTGCCTCTGCCTCCTGAGTGCTGGAAATAAAGGTGTGTGCCACCACTGCCTGGCATGTCTTCTTTTTTTAAGATTCGTTTTTTATTTGCATTATGTGTCTATCTCTGTATGTATATGTGCACCGTGTGTGTATTATGTGTCTATCTCTGTATGTATATGTGCACTGTGTGTGTATTATGTGTCTATCTCTGTATGTATATGTGCACCGTGTGTGTATTATGTGTCTATGTATGTATATGTGCACTGTGTGTATTATGTGTCTATCTCTGTATGTATATGTGCACCGTGTTTATTATGTGTCTATCTCTGTATGTATATGTGCACTGTGTGTGTATTATGTGTCTATCTCTGTATGTATATGTGCACTGTGTGTGTATTATGTGTCTATCTCTGTATGTATATGTGCACTGTGTGTGTATTATGTGTCTATCTCTGTATGTATATGTGCACTGTGTGTGTATTATGTGTCTATCTCTGTGTGTATATGTGCACCGTGTGTTTATTATATGTTTATCTCTGTATGTATATGTGCACTGTGTGTGTATTATGTGTCTATCTCTGTATGTATATGTGCACCGTGTGTTGGTTCTGCAGGAGGGCAGAAGAGGGTTTTGGACCCTTTGTAGCTGGAGTTACAGGCAGTTGTAAGCTGCCTGACATAGGTCCTGGGAACCAAATTTGGGTCTTCCAGTTTAGCAGCAAGTGCTCTTAACTGCTGGGCCATCTCTCTAGTCCCTCATCATGTCTTTTAATATTTAGTTGATGGCTTCTGGACCTATCTTAAACAGCCAATGAGACTGGCAACTTCCAGCCTCAAATAGTCTGTCCTGTGACGGAACTTACCATTTAATTCAATTAGTGAACTTAATTTGTCAAAGACAAGTGAATCTTAACCTTTGTTTCACCTGTGAACTCAAATGTTTTGAAGGATAGTTTCTGTGTATAATAGGGGTCTCTTCTGCCATTATGTTGAGGGATAGGTGCCTAAGATGTTGGCTTTGCCATGTGCCTAATCTTCACTATTATGCTCAGCTATGGTAAAAATGCTAGTGGTTGGGGCTGGAACTGCGGCTCAGCTGGGAGAGCAATTGCTTAGTATGCATGAGGCCCTGAGTTCCATCCCCAGCACCCCAGAAAAACAGAACCAACCCTGCGAGTGGATCTTTCCATCTCCCATGATGACTGGATGTGCACTGGGAAAGGCACCTTGGGCTGTCACACTTAACAGGCTCATGCAGCCTGGAGTCAGGGACAAGGCCTAGCTCACCCTGTCACCAACCCCTTGCTGCTGCTAGTGTCTTGTGTCTTTCTCCTTCCAATACTGCCTTAAAGGCCAAATACATACATGTTTATCCAATAGGGGGCTAATTTGTGGCAATCTCTGTTTTTACCAGTCCTATGAGACCACAGCTAATTCTCACTCCCATCCCCTTCAGCTGAATGTTTTTGGACAAGAGTTTATTTTGTGGGATGCAAATACCCAGGGGCATAACTGTGAGAATGTTTAGATCTGTGGTAGATTAAATCACAAGTGCTTCGGGAATTCTCTTTAGTGGGATTCTGTATTTTGTCCTTATCATATAATCTCCTAGTTAGAGGACCATTCTCCCCTCTTCCCAAATATTGACACATTTGGCCTTGGAATTTGTTTTGGACAAAGATACGTGGATCAAAGCAACACAAACGTCAGGTCAAGACCTGGAGGGCCATCTTATACTTCCACTTAATTTTTGAACTCCCCTGACTCTTTATGAGAAAAACAAGTCCCACATAGCCACTGGTCCAAGGAGTATGAGGAAATCTGTGGAGCACACCTGAACCTAATCAAGCAGCCTGGAGTCGAGCCCATCTGATTCTAGCCCAGCCCAGCAGAACCACTGCAACCCACAAACCCAGAGAAGAAGAAACGTTGGTTATAAAGCCCTGAGAGTTTGAAGTTTATTGATAAGCAGCAAAACCCATTTCAAGGCCATGGTTACCATGAAAGTTTCTTTAAAAAGTTGATGCTGACTTGGCTCTATGGGTTCTGTAATTCTTCAGTGGACTGACTAGGTAGCTAGTCTCTCAACTGCCTGGTTGAAGTGGACATGTTTGAAGATTTACATTTGCTTAGCTCCACAATTATCATCATTCCAATAAAAGGATCGAAAGTGATTCAGGCGGTGGTGGCACACACCTTTAATCCCTGCACCGGGGAGACAGAGGCAGGAAAATCTGACTTTAAGGCCAGCCTGGTCTACAGAGCTAGTTCCAGGATGGCCAGGGCTCACAGAGAAACTATGTCTTGAAAAACAAAACAAAACGAATACTTAAAGTGATCTCAATAATAAGGAGCTTTACATCTTGTGTACTTAACCCTAAGACAGTTTAATAAGAATAAAAGATTTTCCTTTGCCTTATACTTTTCTGATGGTTAAAATTGCTTCTAAAGTAGCAATTTTTATCTCTGTGTAGAAAGGACCTATGTGAGCCGGGCTGTGGTGGTGCATGCCTTTAATCACAGCACTTAGGAGACAGAGGCAGACAGATCTCTGTGAGTTCAAGACCAGCTTGGTCTACAAGAGTTAGTCCCAGGACAGGCTCCAAAGCCACAGAGAAAACTGTGGTCTCTAAAAATCAAAAAAAGAAAGAAAGAAAGAAAGAAAGAAAGGACCTATGTGATTTTTTTATTGAACAGCTGCCATACATATGGAAAGCATGTGTGTGTGCGCACACACGCGTAGGTGTGTATGTATGTGCATGCACATGTGTTTACTCTGTCTTTAAAAACAAATTTAACTTTTTTTAGATTTCATACAGTTTTATTAATTTTGAATTTTCTAAATGCTAATGAGAAAGGAATGACAGCTGCCCAAAGACACTGGATAATAGGAAAAAAACTACAGAATAAATCAGCTGCTATACTTTCAAGATGTGTTGACCTCAGAATGGAAACCAGGACATGTGTTACGATGGGCAAGGAGTTTTGTTTTTATTTTCACAGGACAAGAAAAAGCTATGGATACCATCAAAATTGATAAAGACTCAATTTGAACAAGAGAGACTTCTTAATTAGAAGAGATGATAGTTCATCAAACAGCATGACTATTTAATCTAAACTAACCTATACAACTGACAAATGCTTTTCGTTTGATCCAATATAACTTTAGGAAAATAAAAACAACCATCTTAAGGAATTTAAAGACCTTTGCACAAATAAGCATCCAAAGAAGAAGGGAGAACTACCTGGAAAAAAAATACCAAGAAAAGGAATAATCTGATCTAATATGATCTCTGAAGTATTCAAAAAGACAATGGAATCCCACAATGATGATTTCAGCTGTACTATGATAACACCACTAAGCTGAAAAACGTCAATAAAGATTAGCTTTGGACTACAAGCTGCTCAGGACAGTTTCAAGGCTGGCAGCTGAGATGATCCAGTCTTAGGGACTACTCTAGCCAGGGCTTGAGACAAGCCCTACACTTTCCCCTTACTCAAAGACTGGCCAAAAAACGATACAGCTACCTCTCCCAGGACTTATTAACCCAAATTTGTCTTTTCAGGATCCCCCTAAAGATGCCATTGCCCCTAGACAACAAAACAAACTTAACTTTTGATCAGTTAATACTTTTATAAGGTAGACTTTTCAAAGGCAAACAACGTCAACAGCAACGAGGAAAAAGTAACAGGATATTTTTCTCACTGCCTGGTCTAGAGGTAACTGTTACTAGTTTTGCTTTCTTTTTTTAAACTTTCTTAAAATATTTTTTGATTAATTGAATGTGTCTGGGTGCTCTACCTGCATGTATGCTTGGGCACCATGTATGTGCCTGGTATCCTCAGAGGTCAGGACAGGGTGCTGAATTTCCTGGGGCTGGAGTGAAAAAACGCGTGGTCCCCTGGAAGAGCAGCCAGTGCTTTTTACAGCTGAGTCATTTTTCCAGTTCCTAATGACTTTTTTGTTGGCTTGTTTGCTTTCTAAATATACTCTTACAATAATGTTACAACACATTTATTTACCAGTTTTTGTGTATGATTTTAATATTATATGGATAAAATAATGTTATTTATATGTCCTTTGATTTTTTTTTTTTTTGAGACAAGTTTTCTATACATAGCCCTAGCTGTCTTGGCAGTCACTACATAGATTAGGCTGGCCTCAGACTCACAGAGAGCCATGCTTCTGCTCTCTGAGGACTGGAACTGTCCCACTGCGCCCAACTCCTCCCCTGATTTTTGAAAGTGATACTAGGACTGTATCCAACACACAGGGTTGTATGCCCTTTCCCCCAGTTAGCAATAAGTCTTAGAAATTCTTCTAGAATAGCACACAAAGTGCTTCTTTTTATTTTATGATTGTTTTGTTTCTTTGTTTTCAAGACAGGGTTTCTCTGTGTATCCTTGGCTGTCCTGGAACTCACTCTGTAGACCAGGCTGAACTTAAACTCAGAGATCTGCCTGCCTCTGACTCCTGAGCTCTGTGATTGAAGACATGCACCACCAAGAACTTCTTAAATCTTAAAAAAAAAAAAGACACATAGCATTCCAATGTAATAGTTCTCAGAATGACAAGAGACCAGTAAGAATTATTTTCGCAAGAACTCTAAGTTATTTAACCTTTCTCTCTCCCTCACCACTGTGCACAGCTTGGCTGTGTTAACTGCAGTACAGTAAAAGCAGAAGTGGCTCTGGGAACTCAGCTGGCTTTTATTAAGCTAAACGTGAAAGAGATTTGCAAAAAAACAAAATCTGGGCAGCGGTGGCATGTATGCCTAAGAGGCAGGCAGATCTCAGTTCCAGGATAACTAGTGCTATGCTGAGAAGCCCTGTCCTAGTAATCCGGGGCAAATGAGAAACAAACAAAACTATGAGATGTTTCTTATTGATTTTTCTTGATCTTTTAGATTTTTTTTTTTTTTTTTTTTGAGACAGGGTCTCACTATGTATCCTAGGCTTGCCTCCAACTCACAGAGTTCTGTCTGCCTGAGCCTCTCAAGTGCTGGGCTAAGTACAGTTTTTAAAAACAACATTTTTTATATTAACATTCTAAATATTTATCACTTTTGTTTATTTTATTTTACATAAAGAGTGTTTTGCCAAAATTTATGTCCTTGTACTTGCATGCCTGGTACCCATGGAGGTCAAAAGAGGGAGCTGGATCTCTTGAAACTGGAGTTAGGGATGTTTGTGAGCTACCATGTGGGTGCTGGGGATGAAACCCATGTCCTTTGTAAGAGCAACAAAGAGCCCTATTGTTTTAAGTTAACAAACATTTTCTGATGTTTAATTTTCAAAATGGTAAGCATTAGCAAAAGCAATCTATATAACTTAAAGCTATTTGGAGTTCTTAATAATGTTTAAGTGTAACACTGTCCTGAAACCAAAGGGCTTGACAGCGCAATTCAGTTGCATAACTTAAATTGTTCCTTACTAGCTGATGGTTACCTGATGTCAACTTGTTTTTACTTTAAATCATACCGAATGAATACGTTTATGTTTATGTGCGTTTTATTTCTCATGTGTTTAATTAATCTTTTTTTTTCTTTTTTTTTTAAGCTTGAGGACCAATTTATTGAAGTGTGAGGGGAAAACTACTGAGACGGCAAGATGTAAATCCTGGCAGCACTTAGGAGGAGGGAGAAGGAGAGGAGAAACAGAGAGCGTCACTTGTGAATCAGGGCCTGCGAAAGCAAGCAAAACCAGCAGTGGAAGTCTTCAAGCAGCTGAGGAAAGTAGGGATTGCAAAACAGGGAGAAAGTCCGCAGTGTCAGGAAAGCAAGCTCAGGGCTTCAACTGGTATTCAAAGAAGAGGTGGAATGGTAAAAATACATGTTAGGCTTTTGGAGTTAAAACTTGAAAACCAGCCGGGCTGTCGTGGCACACGCCTTTAATTTCAGCACTCGGGAGGCAAACACAGGCAGATCTCTGTGAGTTTGAGGCCAGCCTGGTCTACAGAGCTAGTTCCAGGACAGGTTCCAAAGCTACAGAGAGACCCTCTCTCGAAAAACAAAACCAAAACAAAATAAAACTTGTAAACCAGGCAAGCTTAGCAACATGCTAACAACGGCCACAGTCTGTGTTACATTGTTGGAAGTGGAGTTGTGGGTTCAAATACACTATTTCATCCCATCTTTTTAACACGTTATGAAAGTTATTTTCACATACTAGAAAGCAAACCTGACAGAAGTCAAACAACGCTTATTGATGAAGCTTGGAAGCTATGTTGTAGAAACTCTGTTCTTTGATGGAACTCTGAGCTAAGTATTCTTCATGCATCCCTCTCATCAGTAGTTTAATTCACTTACCTAAGGGGCTTTATTCTTGACTGCGTCTAGGTTATTTCCTGGGACGTCCAGGAAGGGGGTGAGTGAACTCAACCCCTCAAGCTAAGACTCGCTATTTGAAATAATAAGAGTGCTAACAAAGTTGTTTTACTGTGACTCATAATAATTTCAGCCCTCCAAACAAATTGAGAGGTAGATTTTACTTTTTAAAATTGATGATATGTATGCGTATTTTTCTTGTGCATATGTACACACACCATGGCATGTTTGGTGCCCTCAGAGGCCAAAAGAGGGCATCAGATCCCCTGAAACTGGAGCTGTATATTTGTATGCTGCCTGGTGGGGGTAAGGTGCCTTGCGAGTGTTGGAAATTGAACTCTGGTTCTCTGGAAGAGCAGCCAGGGCTCTTAACCACCAAGCCATCTCTCCAGCCCCTTGATTTTAGAATCCACTAGAGTTAAAACCAAATCACAAAATTTCTGGAATAAACTATCTGTGTAACTGTTGTGTAACAGTTTCCTCTGCGAGGGAAACATTCCATCTTACAGGGAAGCTCCTGAAGCAAAAAGGTAAACAACTCAAAACAGCTTCAGGAAGTCCCTGAAACTGACAAGATCTACTAAATCCTTCCCTGACAGAGTAAGTAACTGTTGAGCTGTCTGCAGGCTGTGCAGGGTGCTCCAGGTTCCCAGCCTTTCCTACACATCCCAGGGTGGCTGTTTGGTAATGTAGTTCTCTAGAATTATTTCTGCTCCTTCAAGTAACCACCAAAACTCATTGGTTCACCAAGTCGGACTTTGGGGGTATCTGTTCTTTGGTCTGTTGTGGGATGAGCAAATTAGTGTGTTGAGTCTCACCAGGAAAAGTTTTGTCATACAACAATAATCAAATCATGTTGAAATATATTTGACAAGGAGACCAAAAGCACAAACCACGTTAGCCATTTGAAAAACAAACAACAACCACACACAAATATATTTTGATATGTCACCTGCCTCTGTCTCCTGGGTGCTGGGATTAAAAGCATGCACCAACACTGCCCAGCCGTATCTATCTTTTTAACAACTCATGAAGCTTGCACCGTGCTGCTGCTGCCTGTGACTTGTGCACACAAAAGAGATAATCCTAAGAATATGTCAAAAATAAAACATGGACGCATTAAAGACGTAGCTTGGCAGTGCCCTATTTGCTTAGCATGTTTGAAACCCTGGATTTGATGCCCAGCATTGGCGAGATAGAGAGAAGAAAGTAGGGAGGGGAGGAGGAAGGCAAGAGGGAAAGAGAATGGGGAAAGAGAGAGAATATATTTACCAAACCAAGGATCTTTCTTTTTCTTTCTTTCGTTTTTGAGACAGGGTTTCTTTGTGTAGCTTTGGAGCCTGTCCTGGAATTAGCTCTTGTAGACCATGCTGCCCTCAAACTCACAGAGATCCGCCTGCCTCTGCCTCCCGAGTGCTGGGATTAAGGCGTGCACCACCACCGCCCGGCTTTAAATTAATTATTTTAAAAAATAAAATAAAAAAATAAAATAGTGCGGAACATGGTGTCACATGCCTTTAATCCCAGCAGAGGCACGCAAAGCTCTGTGAGTAGAGTATAGCCTGGCCTACCTAGAGTGTTCTAGGTTAGCCCGGAATACAGTGAAACCCTCTCTCAAACAAAACAAAACACACAAAACACTCCAAACTGTCAAAAGAAACCCTAGCTCCTCAAACTCCAAAAGGCAGTCCAAATATCCAGAAATAGGCTCAATCTGGTCTAAAGAAGGATTTCTGCCCGTTAGATAAAAGCATCCCTCAGGAGCTTGTGAAGCCAGTCCCTCTCTACCAAAAGGAGTTATTATTCCCCTTGTCACTGGCAGAAGGGAGCGGTGGCTACCTGAGGCACCTATCAGCATATCAAAGCGCATGCTGAGTACCACAAGTACCTGCTAC
The DNA here is from genome assembly GCF_018167655.1 of Microtus oregoni. NCBI lineage: Eukaryota > Metazoa > Chordata > Mammalia > Rodentia > Cricetidae > Microtus > Microtus oregoni. The sequence goes on along the minus strand of NW_024543059.1, from coordinate 8,688,886 downwards.
ACATTTTAAAGTCTGCGCTAGCACCCTGCCCTTCTCACCTCCTCTCGCTACTCATTCTTTTCTAACCCTGCTACTCTTGCTACAGCTACAGAGTTTTCTCTCCCTCTCTGCTGTCTGCTCCTGCTTCTCTGTTTTCTCTATGTCTATTCCCTGCTCATTCCCCTTTCTCGCAGATACTCCTGGTCATGTTTAGTCTGCTGGTCATTTTCCATTTTCTTTCTTTGGACTCTACCAGACGCCTCTGGCTGTTCTCTCTCTTATATGTACAATAAAAACCTTTCCCTTAACCATGCCATGGAGTGTGGTCATGTCATCAGTTTATGCAAAAAGAACTAACTCTCTCTCTCTAGAGAGAGAAACTGAATATTTTTCCATAGCGCCTCATAGCCCAATCGAGCCCTGCCAAAGTAAATTGTTTGCTTTGTATATTTTGAAAACAGATCATAGAAACCTAAGATATTTTCCCGTATTTCTCAGAATCTGTATTTATTTGCTATTGTTTTTTTGATTTTCAAAATAGGGTTTCCTTGTGTAACCTTCACTGTCCTGGAACAATCTCTGTAGACCCACCTGCCTCTGCCTCTCAAGAGCTGGGGTAAAGGTGTGTGCCACTACCGCTCGGTCAGATACTGTTTTTTGTTTACTTCTTTTGTTGTTGTTTTGTGATGTTTGTTTCTGCATCACGCTAGTTGTCCTGGAATTTACACTGTAGACTAGTCTGACTTCGAACTCAGCGATCAGACTGTTTCTACTTCCTGCGTGCGGGCCTTAAATGCACGCTTGGTTTTTGCGGCTGTAACTTGGCTGGCCTCGAATTCATAGAGTTCTACCTTGCTCTGCCTCCTGAGTGCTGGTATTAAACGATCGAGCCTGAATACAGGCTCAGACACTGTATTCTAAGGCCATTTAGAAGTGCAGTCGATTAAGATAAGAGTTATTAGGCTCAGGGCTGGGTGTAGCTATTTTGAATACCCTTCCCAAAACGTGAGGGACTTTCGTATTTCCAACTCCTTGGCGCGCGCGTTGCTCACACAGCACCTCTTTTTTTTTTTTGGATTTTTCGAGACAGGGTTTCTCCGTAGCTTTTGGTTCCTGTCCTGGAACTAGCTCTTGTAGACCAGGCTGGCACCTCTTAATCAAAGCATTTTCCCGGGAGACTCAACTCCTGCAAGGCTTCCTAGGTGTTTTTACGAGTGAAGCTGCGTGCAGGAGTTCCTCCCTCCCGTCTGGGTTCCGGGTAGGCCAGGCACCTCCTCCCTCGCCTCGAAGCCGGAGGGACAGCTGGCCGGGCGAGCCCCGCCCAGGCTCCCGGGAGCACCTGAGACTGGGGCGACGGGCCGGCCGGGGAGTGGAGGCCGTGGCTCCAGCAGCTTAGTCCAGCCCCGCCCGGCGGCAGGCGAAGGATGATTGACGGGGCCGCCCAAGGGTGGGAGGAGTGCAGAGGCGGGACGGAAGGGGCCCGGTGGAGCTTGGTGCAACCGGTTGGGCCGGTCCTGGAGAACAGCCGTCCTCTATTGGCTTCCCTGGGCGGGTTGTTATGGTAACACATGACCGAACAGTCGCTTACGAACTGGCCAATGAGAGCCGGCCGTCCTCGGCGCCACGCCTCCGAGCGGGAGGGGCGGCGACAGCCCGGTCGGGGCCGAGGAAGAAGGAGGCGCCAGGACGTCCTGCGGAAGAGCCGGGGGCGGGGCCCGTGACGCGCGCGCGGGCCAGCCAATCGCGCCGGGTGTTCCCAACGGCCCCGCCCCTTGACCGCATCTTCTCCCCGCCCCTAGCTCATTTCGCACGACGCAGCGGTTGGGCCCCCAGACATTTTCGGAGCTGGAGCCGCCGCCGCCGCCGCCATCTTGTGTGCGTGGAGAAAGAAGCCCCGGCGGCGGCTGGACGCGGACGGAGGTTCCCCCCCCCGTGAAGCGGCGGCGGCGTTTCTTCCCCGAGGTTCCCCCTGGGTCGTCCCCCATCCCCCCTCCCTCCGCGGTCAGCATGTGGTGAAGCCGCAGCCGCCCGCCGGAGACCCGGGGAGCGAGGCCGAGGCGTCGCAGGCGAGCGAGCAAGGAAGGAAGGAAGCAAGGCAGGGAGGCGGGGTGTCGAGCGGCTGCGGCGGCGGCGGACCTCGGAGGGGGGCCGCGGCGCAATGTCAGAGCCGACGCCGGCCGAGGCCGGGGCTGCGGGGGCCCGGGAGGACGCCTGTCGGGATTATCAGTCGTCGCTGGAAGACCTGACCTTCAATAGCAAACCGCACATCAATATGCTGACCATTCTAGCCGAGGAGAACCTGCCCTTCGCCAAGGAGATCGTCTCTCTCATCGAGGCCCAAACCGCCAAGGTTTTTATACACCCCGCAGCCTCCTATTCTTCTCATACTCCTTGATTTTTAGGGTCAGCCTCATCCCAGGTCTCGCTTCCATCCGAAGGGGACGGACGGACGGAGTTTCCTCCTCTCCGACCTCCCCCCCCCCCCCCCGACTCGGCTCGGTCTTTGGCCCCGGGCTGGGGAGCGTGGGCCTCTTTTTTTTCGGGGAGGGAGCGGGGAGGATGCAGGGTGGAGCCCCGTTTCCGCTCACCAACTCCCTATTTAGGCCACCTCGGAGGACGTCCCCACGCTCGCACGCTTCGGGGACAGCCCTTTCGGATCGGGGCGGGGGGTGGGGGAAGACTTAGAGGCAGTTTTGTGGTCTTGGGAGCGTGAGAGTTAAAACCAACCCTCTGAAGCCCCCGGGAAGGTGGGGAGGGGCCTCTCCCTCAGTGCCCTTTTGGGGAATTGTGCTCTGCGGGTTGGAAGGAGGTGAAGGGGGACCTGGGAGCGAGCTGTCTGGTGGGTTGGGTGTAGGGAATTGGCCCCGAGTGGAGCAGCGGCCTGTTAGCTCAACATGGCGCCTGCAAAGCACATGATGCGAAAGGGAAGAGCGGAGAATCCATTCCCTGCCAGCCAGGCAGCTGCTCACACCCGTCAGCCCCATTTTGGGGGTGGGGGATGTTAGATCAAACTTTTATTCTCCTCTCGGAGGGTCTGATTCGCCCCAGTGGTAGGGAAATTGGGCCGAGGGTGGGGTTTGGATGTGGGGGGGGGAAGATCTTATCCAACCTGTAGGTTGAGACTTGTCCCTGTGGGTAACAAATACTTGGAGGTTTTTTGTTTTATTTTGTTTTTTTAAATTTCAGCCCCTCCTTGTTCTTTCTCTTTTTTCTCCCTTCCCTGCTAGTGAAGGCTTTCTTTTCTTCACCCCTTGGCCGAAGTGGTCTTTGGCCACGTTCTGTTGCCCTCTTGTCTTTCTCTTCTGTGGATTCATGTGGGAGCGATATGTCATTTAAGCAAAGTTACTGTTAAACTTAGTTATAATGAGTCTTAGCCGCTTCCCAATTAATACGTTTTAAGTTACTTTTCAAATTTGTACTTAAGGTTTAGGTTTTTTTCCTAGTTGTTAGTGATTGCAGTTATCAGGATGAGCCTCCTTTTAGCAGAGTGAACCCCTTTTAAAAGGCCACTTTAACAACAACCACCAATACATTGTTTAGAGACGGTTTCTGTCTAGTGTAAAACTCAGTGGTCTGACTCTAATAAATGGTTTTGAAATGTGTGACTGGTATTATAAAATTTGTGAATAAAACATATAAAATATGTATTTGTCTTTTTTATTTACCTTTGTAAGGTGTAGAATCTGTTTCCAAGAATTTTTACTTACGTGGTTGTGTGTTTTAAACAAAAGTCTTTAAGTGACTTGGGTTCATTCTTCTTTAGGTCCATCCACTCTTTTGGGTAAATCAGTTCACAAGATGCACGGTTTCACGTGGTCCTTTCATACCTTTATTTAAAGAGGGGGAAAAGAGGTTTTTGTTTTTTAAGGGCTCAGCAGGTTTATCATGCGCATTTTGACAGCTAAACAACTCTCCATTCGCCTTTCCCGCTGAGGCTGTGAAGCAGCTGCTCTTAAAGGGTGGGCTATAAGAAGAACGGGCTTAGCTCTTCGTTGACAACCGACAACCGTGCCTGTTGTCGGAGGAGAGGTAGCTTTGCCTTGTTGAAGACTTAAATACCTTTTTAAAGAGAACGGCACTTGGACTTCTGAGAACCAAAGTTTTCAAGCTATGTTTTGGGTATTGGTATTCACAGCACCTAATACTTAGCAGCTCAGATTGCCACTCAAAGGAGAAAGCTTCCTTGCTGGTTTTTAATGGATCTACAAGACCTTGGAGAACTGAACTTTGTGCAGAATATATTGACCACATAAAACTTGTATTTATGTATTTGGTTACACAAAGTGGTGAAAATAGATGGAGTATTTGCTGGTAAAAGACAGCTCAAAGTTTTAGGCACATGCTTCCTGGTTATTTTTGTAAAGCCAGACTAGAAGTCACTTTGGGGAAAGAACCTTAACCTGGGTTGGGGGTGAGGGGAGGGTTTGCTGTCATTTGGTAGCAACTGGCTTGGTTTTTGTATTTCTGGAAGTGTATGCTTGTGTCCTTATTCTTTAGCAATACTAAACTAATGGACTCACAGTTTCGCCCTTCCCGTAAGATAGCAGTAGCAACAAAGAGTCTCACATAGAAGGACTTCACTTGTACAACAAAACTCTAGCCTATGGACAGATTGTGGTGTTAAAAGAGCCCATTTATCTTCCTAAGGAACAATAATTACTTAAATGGTATAAAACAAGACATGATAAGGTGAAGACACAGCAATAAAGCCTTTGACGAGTTGGTACTAAATAGTTTGCCCACACACAGTGGCCGTGTGACCCCTTTTAGTAGCACCTAAGTTTTTCATAGAGTTATCCAAACATTTCTTTAGTCAACTTTGGTTGTAAAGGTGTTATCAGAAGCAAGAGCATTTCCACACACTTGTCAGGGCAGTTGGTTTTGTGAAGCATGGCATTGCATACCCCAGGAGTATGAGTCTGCTCTAGCTACAGGTAGCTGTGGGTAACTGTCCAGTTAGGTTCATGTACACATGGGGTGGGTAGTTGGGGATTCACTTAATCAGTTTTGTTTTCTGAAGTCGTGGGTACGTGTGGAGTCAGTTAACAGCTTATGGCAAGTCTTAGTGCTCCTCAACAAGTCTGTGAACCTGCTGATGCTTTCTGGAAGCTTGCTGTGCCTTCTAAAAGCCAGTGGTGGGTAGGCTTTGCAGTTCACCCGGGGCGACTTTGCCTTGGAAGGGCTGCTACCTTTATCAGCGGCAGCACACTGGCTCAGCACAAACTTAGAATCCCTGGTTTGTGCATGTAAGAGGAGACGTATTTCGGCGACAGTCCATGCTGTGAAGAAAATCTCCAGGACATCCAGGTTTCCAGTCAAGTTGAACCTGACTTACATGACTCAGCGGCTCCTCTATCCAGTTTTTCTTGTATCAATAACAGGCTTGCACTTCTGCGTGTTCATGTGCAAGTTCTAAGCATCTTGCCATTGTCTTTGTATGTGAAGTGTGTTTAATTTCATTCTTCATTTGGATTATAGGAAAGTAACCAATGATTTTCTAGGTAACAGAGTTTCAAAGTCTTGAACATATAAAGTTAACCAGGGAAACCAGAGAGAGTACTTCGAGGCACAACATAAGTACAGATCTCAAAGCTGACCCTTGGATTACAGAAACTATTTTCCCTCCCCTTTGAACACAGGCCTTTTTATTACATGCACCTGAAATCAGGTTGAGTATTAAGTACTAGAGGTTATGGTTGTTCTTGATAACTGAGCTTTTTTTTTTTTTAAGTGCACAGCTTAAAACATTGTAAGAAGCAAGTACTTGATCGAACACTTAGGCTTATAAACTTAATCAAAAGCATTTTGTACCAACAAAGCTAGAGGTCTGTATTGTAGGTTTAAAAACACTTTTTTAACTAATTTCTTGGTGGCAATTTCCTATACTAAACTTCTCAGTTTCTTTTCATACTTAGGCTCCTTCTTCAGAGAAGCTTCCTGTTATGTACCTTATGGATTCTATCGTGAAAAACGTTGGAAGAGAGTATCTCACTGCCTTTACTAAAAACCTAGTTGCAACATTTATTTGTGTGTTTGAAAAGGTACATATATATACATACATAATTAGAAACATTGAATTTTTATAATGTTCCAGATGAAATAAATACTTGTCTTGTGTTGGGTTTTCTTGGGTGGTGGAATGTTTCATTTTCCTGGACATTGATTGTCAAGTGCCTTTTCAAGGAAAGTGGCAAATGCTAGGTTTTTCTATTAGAGCCTTAAAACAGATGCTGCTTAATCACTCAAGATGCGAATATACTTTGATTAGCTTTTAGAATTGTGTATTTTCAAAATGTGAGTATGGGTCTCGTGAAGTTGTTTATAATGTGGGCAAAAAGTTGCAGCTTGCAGAGCATTCATCTAGATTTTGTGTTGTTGAAATGTCCAGTGCTGGGGAGCGGGAGGCATATTCCTCCAGGGTGCCTCAGTCTATGGTTCCTACTATTCATTCCCCCAAATGCCCTTTGGACATTGTTACATTGTTGAAGTGTAAGTTAAAGGGATGTGTGCTTGGTGGACCAGGTTCTTATGGAAATACTTCTATTCTTGTCTGGTGCTTGGGAGAAATGCTTGTTAGTGGCCATACCTAGAAATTGTATATACCGTTGTGACCATGTAATTGGTAGTTTGGTTAAACAGGAGGGCTTTTCTGAGGTAATTCCATCACATTGAGCAGAAAGGCCCTTGAGGTATTTAGGTTTAAAGATTCTTTTCTGACAATCGCTTATAGTTTATGTTATGTTTTATTAGACACACTTCTTATAGGACATATTTTAACAGCTGCCCGAGTGCTAGAATTAGGCAGCAGTTTTTCTTTTAATAAAAAAAACCACAATTAGATCTTGGGATAGAAATACATAGGAATAGTTTGGAGAGCTGTATTACTAAAAAAGTATCAGCCCACTGTGCAGTAAGTAATTTAGAGCAACTTAACCTGGTTTCAATTTTGGCATGTTCCCATTATTTGGGGGTTTGGTATTATTTTTACTGAATCTAAATTTAGTTTTTTTTTTTGTTTGTTTGTTTTTTCGAGACAGGGCTTCTTTGTGGTTTTGTGAGCCTGTCCTGGAACTAGTTCTTATAGACCAGGCTGATCTCGAACTCACAGAGATCCGCCTGCCTCTGCCTCCCAAGTGCTGGGATTAAAGGTGTGCGCCACCACCGCCCGGCTAATTTTAGTTTTATTATACTTCATAAAAATTACCTTGTAAATACATTCTCTAAAGATATGAATATAGATAAGAAGATTGAAATTAAAAACTTGCCTTACTAAGTCCTGGGCTTTTCTGTTTTCTAAAAAATAATTTTATCCATTACAATATGAGTAGGCAAGTTATATAATGCCCATCCTTGGCTAGGATTTTGTCAATTAAAATATGAGGGTGTTTTCTGTCCCAAAGTATAGCATTTCATAGATAAAATAGTCGTAGTGTGTTGTGTTAGATTGGCTAGGTAATTTTATCTTTTATGACAGTATGTTACTAGCAAGTAACTTTAAGACATTGGCCATCAGGTAAACCATTTCTGGTTTTATGTTTATCCAGGGAGTTTATTAGAAATACTATATTAAGCCCTACTATATGGAGACTTTTTAAAAATGCAAAAAGTTGCTTGGGTTGCTTGCTTGAAGTCTGTTAGATAAGTACTTTTCTAATTTTTTTTTGAGGAGTAGCTTTATTAACTTTAATCAAATGTTTGATATTAATGTACAAATGGATACTATGTGTGAATTGGCAGGTAGCTTTCTACTTAGTATATGAAACATTCTATAGTAACTTAACAAGCCAGAGAATTGTTCTGTTGTTCTAGGTGGATGAAAATACTAGAAAAAGTTTATTTAAATTACGTTCCACATGGGATGAAATATTCCCTTTGAAGAAACTTTATGCTTTGGATGTCAGAGTCAATTCATTAGATCCTGCTTGGCCTATTAAACCTCTGCCCCCTAATGTGAATACATCTAGCATCCATGTGAATCCAAAATTTTTAAATAAATCGGTAAGTCTTTATATGAATGGCTTATATGCTAAACAATTTGACTATCAAGCGCTAACTTCTGTAAACTTTTCAAAAAGTAAAACTAGAATCATTTTGATTTGAAAAAGTAATACATGTATATAGTAATAAATGACTTACTATGAACATTTGCCATTTTAAATGCCTAAGCATTTTTGTGTGTGTGTACTTTTAAGTGTGATTGAAGATTTGTGACTTTGAATAATAGTAGGGTAAAGTTGATAATTTTTAGTTTTAGCTATGATATGTTTTGCTTAAAAAGTATTTTTTTCTTATAGCCTGAGGAGTCTTCAACACCTGGCCCAGTGGTCAGTTCCCCCAGTATCTCCACTCCTCCAATTGTACCTGAAATACAAAAGAATCTTACCCAAGAACAACTAATAAGGCAGCAGTTACTCGCAAAACAAAAACAGTTATTAGAGCTTCAGCAGAAAAAGCTGGAGCTTGAGTTAGAACAAGCTAAGGCACAACTGGTAAGTAAGGGAGATTTGATGTTTAAATCTTTAAACATTCTAATAGGGAAGTAGTTATTTTGTATATGAGTATTTTATTGATGTTTTTCCTACTTATTTTAAAAATTGTATTAAGCCAAAATTTTATAATCTTACTATAAAACACTTGGTTGTGAACTGTATTTTGTTTCTCAGTATTTTCTACTAGATTACTATCTTAGGATGTAAAATATATATATGGCTAGTATTGGGTTCTCCCGTATAACAGCCAACCAGGTTTGATGGCACAAGTCTCTAATCTGCACTTGGGAACCAGAGGCAGGAGAATCAGAAGTTCAAGGTCATCCTTAGTCACACGGCAAGTTTGTAGCCAGCCAGGCAGAATGTCTCAAAACACTAGGGAAACATTTATTCTTATCGAGGTAGCACTGTAGTTTGTTTCCCATTATCTTCATGGAGATTTAATATTTTAGTCCTAAGATAGTAAGTATATTGTAGTGAATGTCTTTAACATTCAGGAACAAATCATGTTTCTAAAAGTCTACAAAAGCTACAAATATAGAGACCCGAGAGTGTATGTATCTGTACTCATCAAACACTCTATTTTTTACTTAGCATCCAAGTTTGAGATTGAGGTATAGAAAGACGGAGTTTTTATAAAAGTTCATTAATGTTTTGAGAAATGCTTTTATGACGAAGTTTAATTAGAATCACCCTGTCTTTTTGTACAGAGCAGTTGGAGTTTAGTCATGTAATTGTTTTTGAGTAACAGCATGGTTTACAATATTGGATAGTTTTGAAGAATTATTGTAGTAGAAATTATATTCTAAAATACAGGTTAAAGGCCTGGTAAGAAGCAAGATCGTTTTAAGTGCTTGTACTTTCTCTCCTTATATTTATTTTACCTTAGAAGTGTAGAGTATTGCCATGCTTGGTGATGCTTGCCTTTAGTTCCAGCACTGGGATCTAGGGATAGGCAAACGTCTGTGTGACAAGTCCAGTCTGATCTGGGTTATATTGTTAAGACCCTTACCCTCTTTCTTTTCCCTCCCAAAAAAGTGTGTAGTGTTAATAACGCACTATCAAGCGAATAAATTTAGTAAAAATGTTCTAATTTTGACTATAGTCTATGTAATGGCAAGGAAATAAAATAGTGTTCATGGGTTATGGTATTAACATGAACATTTTGTATTTCAGGCAGTATCTCTTAGCGTTCAGCAAGAGACAGCCAACTTGGGTCCTGGATCAGGAACATCTAAGTTACATGTTTCACAGATTCCCACTATGACTGTTAAAACTCCACATCAGGTTCCTGTGCAATCTGACAAGAGCCGACCAGGTTCATCCTTACAAATTCAAGACTTGAAAGGAACTAACCGGGATCCTCGTCTTAACAGGATGAGCCAACATTCATCCCATGGCAAAGAACAGAGTCATAGGAAAGAATTTGTAATGAACACATTAAATCAGTCTGATATTAAAACAAGTAAAACTATACCCTCTGAAAAACTAAATTCCTCCAAGCAAGAAAAAAGTAAATCAAGTGAAAGAATAACCAAGAAGGAACTTGACCAATTAGATTCTAAATCTAAATCTAAATCACCATCACCTTTGAAAAACAAATTATCACACCCAAAGGACTTGAAAAATCAAGACTCTGAAAGTATGAGGTTGTCTGATATGAACAAGAGAGATCCACGATTAAAAAAGCATCTTCAGGATAAAACTGAGGGCAAAGATGAGGATGTAAAAGAAAAAAGAAAAACTACAGAAAAGAAGGATAAAGATGACCACATGAAATCATCTGAACACAGACTGATGGGAAGTAGAAATAAAATCATAAATGGCATTGTCCAAAAACCGGACATGGTTACAGAAGAATTGGATAAACAGGGGACAAAACCAGGGAGATCAAGTACTCGAAAGAGATCCAGATCAAGGTCACCTAAGTCTCGATCACCGATTATACATTCCCCAAAGAGAAGAGATAGACGGTCACCCAAACGAAGGCAAAGAAGTAGTATGTCTCCAACTTTGACCCCCAAAGCTGGAAAGATGCGTCAGTCAGGACTTAAACAGTCACATATGGAAGAGTTCCCACAATCTTCCAGAGAAGAAAGAAATATTAAGAGAAGTACTAAGCAGGATGTTCGAGATCCCAGACGACTGAAAAAGATGGATGAGGAACGGCCGCAAGAAACTGCAAGTCAACATTCTATGAAGTCAGGTGCTGAGCCAAAGGAGAATATAGAGAATTGGCAAAGCTCTAAGTCTGCCAAAAGATGGAAATCTGGTTGGGAAGAAAATAAAAGGTATGTTGCTGATGTTTTTGGTAAAGTATGATTTTTATTTTGATGTTTTTACTTTATTAAGGCAAGGTTCTCACACTTTTATTCAGGCTAGCCTGAACTCACTGAGTAGCATAGGCTGGCCTCCATCTCATGGCAGTTTTCCCACCTTCGCCACCCGAATGCTGGGATTATAGGTAGGATCCATTATTCCTGGCTTTAGAATATGCATTTTAAAGGTAGTTTAATTTAACATCAGAAGATACTAATTGAATGTTATAATTGTTTTTCTAGTTGTGAAAAACAACCCAGTGGGTTAGATACTTCCTATTTCATAGAGACATGAAAGTTTAGAAAGGTTTGCTAATCTACTTGGTTTTATGTTTATATGTAAGAAACAAAGTTACTTGGTTTTATATTTGTTTTTAATTGATGTTCACAGGGTCGAGCTATGTAGTCCCACCTGGCCTGGAATATGCTTGCTAGCCCACTTTGTCCTTGAATTCATCATTTTATCCCATCCGCTTGTTTTCCTTTTTGATGGGGTTAGGGTGAGGATGGAATGGGGGTGGTGCTGCTATTGCTGCTGCCAGGGGTCAAACCTGGGATCTTGCACATACCAAACAGCAACCATTCCCCCCGAATCAAATCTTCAGCCTTTAAAAATCAGAATTCTTACTCTATTTGGCTTTTTCAAAAAAATTTTATGTACTTTTTTTTTTTTTTAAATCAGATCTTTAAAGCATTCTTAAGTACAGCCTGGGAGTTTTGTTTTTTAAATAAATACTTTGAAGTAACACTGCTTTTGTGGTTTCAGCTTACAGCAGAGTGATGAACATAGTAAACCTCCTCATCTAAGGCATAGGGAGAGCTGGTCAAGCACTAAAGGAATCTTGTCACCTCGAACCCCAAAGCAGCAACATCGATTAAGTGTTGATGCCAATCTTCAGATTCCTAAAGAGTTAACCGTTGCAAGCAAAAGAGAATTACTTCAAAAGGTAGTGACTATGTTTAATCTCATCTAGTCATTATGTTCTTTTGCCCATGTTTTTGTATTTTTAATATTTAAAATATTTCATTTCATTTTATCATCCCTATGCAGACGAGTGAACGTTTAGCTTCTGGTGAAATTACACAGGATGAGTTCCTTGTTGTTGTACATCAAATTCGACAGCTATTTCAGTATCAAGAAGGTAAACATAGATGCAATGTACGGGATAGTCCTACAGAAGAAAATAAAGGTGGATTAAAAAAGAAACCTCTCTTATCTGATGCTGAATTAACCTACTATGAACATAAAGCAAAACTGAAAAGGACACAGGTTCAGCATTCATTTCCAAGACTTGATCTCTTAGATCCTGATCTTTTTGACTACCCTTTGACTGATGCCTTGTTGTCTGGAATAGAATGTGAGCCATCCAAAAGTAAACATGCAAGTAGGAATAGTGGAGCACAGTTTGACAGAAAAGAACAATTTAGTGAAAGAACAAGACGTCTTTCTCCTGTATCTGGGAGTCGTACTTATGCTGAGAATCTTTCACCCCATGAGGGCCGGAGAAGACATGACGAGCAAGTCTCTGCTAAAGGTAGAAAAAGTTAAATGAGATTATGCCTATTGAATCACACAGCAGTGAAGGGAAAATGAACAAGCTAAGTGGGGCTGAATCTTACCACTATTCAGACTTCTTTGTGTGTGTGTATGTGTGTGTGTATCTCTGTTTTGCCTTTCCTTCACCCTCCCATGGAAAGGGAAGGGACCTAATTTTTTTATATGTATATTTAATTTGATTACGCCCCCACAAAACCCAAGCAAATGTGTATTCTAATTTTACGACTAGGAAACAAAACTAGAGATGTTAAGTAACTTGCTCTCAAAGTCCTATGACAAGTACCTTGACAGGATGGGAATTTTTTTAACCCCAGGTATATCTGAATCAGAAGGGCATCTTCTTAACCTACTGTTGCTGTTTGTCCCTTCCCTACCCACTAATGTAATGAGATAATACATCTTTGGATAAGTTTTTAGATAACTATAAAAAGGAGTAATTTAAATTCAATTGTAGTGAAGATATATATTTTTCTTTTTAAAAGGTGTACGAGAGGAGCAGAGATCTCCATTCAATGATCGTTTTCCACTTAAGCGACCTAGATATGAAGATTCAGATAAAACATTTGTAGATGGCCCAACATCAAGATTTGCTGGCCTTGATACAAATCAGCGACTTACAGCTTTAGCTGAAGACCGGCCATTATTTGATGGACCTGGTAGGCCATCTGTGACGAGAGATGGCCCGAGCAAGATGATTTTTGAAGGACCTAATAAATTAAGCCCTAGAATTGATGGACCTCCTGCACCAGGTTCTCTTCGGTTTGATGGGTCACCAGGACAAATGGGGGGAGGAGGCCCTATGAGGTTTGAAGGACCACAAGGTCAGTTAGGAGGTGGGTGCCCTTTGAGATTTGAAGGTCCTCCAGGACCAGTAGGAACACCTCTGCGGTTTGAAGGGCCAATTGGTCAAGGAGGAGGAGGTGGCTTTCGATTTGATGGTTCACCTAGTCTGAGGTTTGAGGGATCTGCAGGTGGTTTGCGATTTGAAGGGCCAGGGGGTCAGCCTGTGAGTGGTCTCAGGTTTGAAGGACATCGTGGTCAACCTGTGGGTGGTCTGAGATTTGAGGGACCTCATGGACAGCCTGTGGGCAGTCTTAGATTTGAAAATCCTAGAGGTCAGCCTGTAGGTGGACTTAGATTTGAGGGGGGTCATGGTCCATCAGGGTCTGCAATTAGGTTTGATGGGCCTCATGGTCAGCCAGGTAGTGGTATCAGATTTGAGGGCCCTTTGCTGCAGCAAGGAGTTGGAATGAGGTTTGAGGGTCCCCATGGTCAGTCTGTAGCTGGTCTGAGATTTGAAGGACATAATCAACTAAGTGGGAACCTTAGGTTTGAGGGACCACATGGTCAGCCGGGGGTTGGCATCAGGTTTGAAGGACCTTTAGTTCAACAAGGAGGTGGAATGAGGTTTGAGGGTCCTCTACCAGGAGGTGGCATGAGAATTGAAGGGCCTCTGGGTCAAGGTGGTCCTAGATTCGAAGGTTGTCACTCTTTAAGGTTTGATGGACAGCCAGGTCAGCCATCCCTTTTACCAAGATTTGATGGATTACACGGCCAACCAGGTCCTAGATTTGAAAGAACTGGTCAGCCAGGTCCACAGAGATTTGATGGGCCACCTGGACAGCAGGTTCAACCAAGGTTTGATGGTGTACCTCAAAGATTTGATGGGCCACAACACCAGCAAGCATCAAGATTTGATATTCCTCTTGGCCTGCAAGGCAACCGATTTGACAATCATCCTTCACAAAGGCTTGAATCTGTACCTTTCAATCAGACTGGCCCATATACTGATCCACCTGGCAATGCTTTTAATGTTCCATCTCAAGGATTACAGTTCCAAAGACATGAGCAAATATTTGATACACCCCAAGGACCAAATTTTAATGGACCTCATGGCCCTGGAAACCAGAATTTCCCAAATCCCCTTAACAGAGCTTCGGGACACTATTTTGAGGAAAAGAATCTTCAGAGTTCTCAGTTTGGAAACTTTGGCAATTTACCTACTTCGATGTCAGCAGGAAATATCCAGACATCTCAACAGGTAAGCTATTTTAGTTATTCTAAAATTATGTGGTAATTATATGTAGGTAAATAAATTTATTTTTGAGACAAAGTTCTGTAGTTCAGGCTACTCTCAAATTCTCTGTGTAGTCAAGGTTGAGTTAACTTTTTTCTTTTTAATTGTTTCTAGCATTTGGGAAAAGCTTTAAGAGTAATTTATGATGGGTTTTTGTTTTTGTTTTATTTTATTTTTTTACGAGAGAGGGTTTCTCTGTAGCTTTTGGTGTACGTCCTCAAACTAGCTCTTGTAGACCAGGCTGGCCTTGAACTCACAGAGATCCTGCCTCCTGAATGCTGGGATTAAAGGCCTGTGCCACCACCGCCCAGCTAGTGTGTACATTCTTAATGTACTTCCAACAATGTGTATATTAGGAAGTGGGATGAGAGGTTTTTTTGGGGTTGACATTTGCTACTCTTCAAGACACTGGGCCATTGCAGTCTTCCTCTTTATTTCTTCCTTTCTTCTCAGTGTACATGTACACTTATTTTGTTTTAAAAAGATTGTGTTTTAATTTATGTGTATGTATGTGTGTATGTTTGCAAGTGTTTGTGACTGCCTGCAAAGGCTAGACACAGAACATTGGGGCACTGTGGGCTGCTGGGAACTGAACTCAGGTCCTCTGGAAGAACAGAGCAGGAAGTACTTCAAACCACTAAACTATCTCTCTAGGCCATTTTATTTTATTTTATTTAATTTTTGTGACAAGGTCTCATTTCGCCTTGGCTGGTGTTGAGCTCTGTAGCAGGAGGAGACTTTGAACTTGCTTCTCTTGTCTCCACTTGTGGGGTGCTGGAGTTATAGGCATGCTCATTGTTTTCAGTGCTGGGGATTCATACACAAGGGCTTCGTGTGTGATAGGCAAGTGCTCTACCTGCTACTGAACTATTTTTTACTTTTTTTAAAAAGTAAAAAACAGCATTATTTTGTGTGTTTGTGGAAGTTGGAGGAAAAGTTATGAGACTCACTTCTCTCCTACCCCTGTGGGCACCAGGTCATCAGGCTCCCTGGCAAGCACCATTACCAGTGAGCCATCTTGCTGGCCTTACTGCACTTTTGTGGAGTTATTTTCTGTTTTTTAATGCTAATAATGTTTTTATAGACCTCCGTTACCTTGAACAGCATATTGAACCCTGTTTAAACGAACCCAGTAGAGCGGATTTTCTTAGACTGTTTTTTGACTGATATTTTCCTTAGTGTGAGATAAGAAATAAAGTTCTCCATACTTTTATTATTATTTTCTGTTTTCAGCACTGTCTTTAGCTAACTGTGGTTGTATACAATGAGTGGCATGACATTCATGTAAACAGAGCCAGCTTGTTGCTTGCCTTCTAAATGTATTGTCATGTCATTGTCTCCAGTCAGCCACCCACTGACTGCGGCCTTCTCGTAGGTCAGCCTAGCTGGAGCTTACTGTGGAATAGCTCAGGTTTGCCTTGAATTCTGCCTTTTTTTTTCTATTTTGGGACAGGTTTCTCTGTGTAGTCCTGGCTCTCCTGGAATTTGCTCTGTATTCCCGGCTGGCCTTGAACTCACAGAGATCTGCTTGCCTGCCTCTGCCTCCTCAGTGCTGTGAATTCTGTGAATTAAGTGTGCGCCAGTAGCCCACGCTTTGTTTTCGAGATCTGCAGCTCAACAAGACTGAGCTCATCTCAGATCCACTTGCCTCTGCCTCTCAGGAGCTGGGAGTCATGAGCCACCACACCCAGCTTCTGCACACATTTTAAAAAATGTGTATTAAAGTAGTGGGTTCATGGGATATTTTTAGTCTGTTGATTTCTGACTGCTTATATTTGCTTGTTGAACTTATCCTTGGTTAAATTTACTTTTCCAGTTGCTGATCCTTTACTAGGATAGATTCATTTTACAGTAGTTGGATTACATTGAAAGAGATGGAAAAGAAGAATTTTTAAAGCATATTCCAAATTTTATTGCAAGTCTTCTGTTCATTTCCAATAATTTGGTTAAAAATATTTGTCCTACCTGTTAAATTTGTACTTCCTTAAAAGAAATACTATTATTACTAGATTTTCTATAATTGTATTTTGTTTAATCTTTTTTCTGTGACGTTACTTTATTTGTGTGTGTGTGTTGTTTACACTATTAAGAAGTCACATGGATAGCGAACAAGATTTATTAATAAATATTTGTTTACGTAACGAAATCCCAAACACCAAGTTTGTATGTTAGTACAGTGCTTATTTCATAACTTTATTGCAATCTTTATCTTTTATGGTTCTGAAGCTTGAACTGAGGGTTTCTCAGCAGATGATGTACCGCTAAACCATATTTAACCCATTTAGCCCCTGCAGGTCTTCCCCATTTTGTTCTTTTAGGTAGGGTCTTAATGCTAGTCCAGGCTGCCCCAGAACTCAAAATTGTATAGTCAGAACAGTAGACCTGTCTTAATCTCTCAAGTGCTGGGATTACTGGTAGGAGCTACCGTTACCAGCTGGTTTTTTCTTTGTTCTTTGGTTTTGTTTGCTTGTTTATAATTCTCTTTGACTTTTGTAATCTACTTTGAACTCAGCTATAACCTTATCCAAAAATGATGGCAAAGAAGGATAACTTCAAGTTCATGTTGTACATAAAAGTTTTTCTTTGCTTTTTTTCAAGAGTCTTGCTAGCATAGCTCAGGATTTTTACATTTTCAGTCCTCTTGCCTCCGCCCCCAGTTGCTAGTAGTGGGATTGTAGTTGTGCCAACATACCTGGTTGAAACACTTCAGACTGGAAAAAGGCCAAGGTTAGGAATTCTGTCTTCTACCTTGCTAACTATAACTAGTCCCTGTTATTGTGTAAAAGTTTTATCTCTGTATGCCTATTCTATTTGTAAAATAAAGCACCCTTAGGGTCAAGTGATTTGTATAGCATAGGTCAGTCACACAGCTGGTTTGTGGGTCTTATATTTGCATGCTTTTTTTATTTTAAATACTTTTAAGGAAGTATTTCTCCCATCCCCTATAGGGTTTCTCCACGCAGCTCTGACTGTCCTGGAATTCTCTTGTAGACCAGGCTGGCATTGAACTCACTGGCATTGAACTCACTTTTAAAGGAAGTTTTAACCTATTCTCCGATCCTTGTGACTCTGAAACAGATAGGAGAAGGCGTTCTAGTTTGTGGAAGTAAACCAGTTGTTACTCTCAAAATCTTTATTATCACAGACCTTAGACCTTAAGACATTTGTGAAAATTTGTATGTGATTGATTAGAATGTTAAAATTGTACTTACAGAAAGATGTTCTTAAAATTAACATTTTTATCTTAAAGGTTCTGACTGGCGTTGCTCAGCCAGTAGCGTTTGGCCAAGGACAACAATTTTTACCAGTTCATCCACAGAATCCTGGAGCTTTTATTCAAAATCCTTCAGGTATGTCCTTCTGAATTGTGATATTTTCAAAAGATATATAACTTTTGTTGAATAGGTGTTGGTGTCGAAAATGGCATTTTTGAGAGATTGTGTTCAAGTTGTAGAAATGTAATCTGGCTGAAGAGTGTTTATCCTCCTTGTTTATGTTGTTTGGCAGATGGTCATGCAAACCTTATCTTATGGCTAGAGATGATTAGGCTGGCCATCAGGGAAGGAAACCTATTGAATAGAGGTTGGAAGTGGCTAGAGGAATGATAATGTTGTTCTGATAAGCTGTTTATCATTTAGGAAGCAATAAATTGCAGAAATTTTGTAGCTTTTTTTTGGTTTTCCTCAATACTGTTGTGATACTTGTTTTAATTTCTAAATCATAAGGCCTAGGGATATAATATGGCTCAGTGTTAGAGCACACCAGGTACCTAGCATGAATGAAGCCCTGGATTCAAGTGTGAGCACTGCCAAACAAACATTTCTAAGCTTCTTCAAATATGTACTTGTGGCCGGGCAGTGGTGGCGCACGCCTTTAATCCCAGCACTCGGGAGGCAGAGGCAGGCGGATCTCTGTGAGTTCGAGACCAGCCTGGTCTACAAGAGCTAGTTCCAGGACAGGAACCAAAAAAAAAAAAAACTACAGGGAAACCCTGTCTCGAAAAATCCAAAAAAAAAAAAAAAAAATGTGGAGCCTAAATGTGGTTTTGGTGATAGCTCACTTGTGTGGCAAGTACCTTATCACACACAAAAACATCCCAAACTAAAACCACAACTCCCCCAGGACAAAACAACAAACCCCCTCCAAACAAATGGTACTTTTAACATAGTATTGTTACTTCACAAATTTTTAAAGAATGTTTCATAACTTACAAACTAGGGAGGTTTTCATGAAACTACATTTTATGAAGTTCTTAAAATTGTGTCAGTTTGAATTTATTACATAGTTTTATAATTTCTAGATGGACAATTAGGATTAGGTAGTTGTTGTCGTCCCCCTCCCCTGCCCCCCATTGTATAGTTGTGGTTGGGCCAGTCATAAACAAGTGTTCCGACTATTCAGGTTATTTTCCTCTATAAAAAAAGAGATAGGGGCTGGAGAGATGGCTCAGAGGTTAAGAGCATTGCCTGCTCTTCCAAAGGTCCTGAGTTCAATTCCCAGCAACCACATGGTGGCTCACAACCATCTGTAATGAGGTCTGGTGCCCTCTTCTGGCCTGCAGTCATACACACAGACAGAATATTGTGTACATAATAAATAAATAAATATTAAAAAAAAGAGATAGTATCAGTATTTCTTGGAATTTTTCTTAAAAGAAAATAAAATGAGGTGTGCAAAAGTACTTTGTAACTTTTAAATGCCATATGAATATATTTTTCTTTAGAAACTAGTTTTTCTTGTTGAATAAAGAATTTGTTGGGGCTGGAGAGATGGCTCAGCGGGCGGTTAAGAGACTGACTCCTCTTCCAGAGGACCTGGGTTCAATTCCTAGCACTCACATGGCAGCTCACAACTGTCTGAAAATCCAGTTCCAGGGGATCTGACACCTTCACACCAATGCACATAAAATTAAGTTAAATAAATCATAAAAAATTAAAAGAAAAGAATTTGTTGTGAGTCAGGTGGTGGTGGCCCAGACCATTAATCCCAGCACTTGGGGAGGTAGAGGCAGGCAGATCTCTATGTGTTCAAGGTCAGCCTGGTCTACAAATGCTAGTTCCAGGACAGGCTCCAAAGCTACAGAGAAATCCTATCTTGAAAAACAAAACAAAAAAAGAATTTTTTTGTGGATAGAAATTTCTTGTGGATAGAAAGATGGCTTAGAATTTACAAATGCATTTTGCCTTTGTGGAAGACCCAAATTCAGTTCCCAGTACCCACAGTTAGGCAGCTCATAACCACCTGTAGTGTTCAGCGATATCCAGTGCCTCTGGCCTCTGTGGACATTTGCACACAGGTATACACACACACACACACACACACACACACACACACTCATTAGGAAAAGTTTGTTATACTGAGGTTAATGACGTGTAAAAACTATGGCTTTTCTTCTGGCTTTCAGAGAGCTGTGGTATACATACAGTCAAGGGAGAGCAATGTTGCAGAGGAAATGATGCTTTGTTCCCCTGGGTTGGGAATACTGAATGAGGCGTTATGTGTATTCTTCTTAAGTTGTACTTGTTCTTTTAAGAAGCATGAACTATTATTAGGAAGCTGTCTCTCAGGTTCCTTTAATATTCTTTAATTGAAAGAAAAAGTGCCCTTTCCCTTTAGTTCTATTCTTACTTATTCGCTGCAGAAAGGCATTATGTATGCTAGGAGGAAGTTAGTAAGCTTCATCCTTGAAAGAACTTTTAAGTGTGGCAGATCTGCTGTATCCTCCACCCTCTGCCCCCACACCCTTGAATACTGTATACTGTGCCAAATAGTACCTCATTGCCTTACAAATAGTATTTAACTTCATATCAACCTTTGGCAGGTACTATTCTTTTATAAGCAGTGGAAATTTAGGCAGCCGTAAGCTCACGTCTCACCAATCCCAGGAGTTGATATCAGAATGTTCTTTATCACTGCTGACCTCAGATACGTCCGACCAAGTCCATAGCTAATTCTCTCTCTTAGACATATAAATAGCTCCTTCTAATAGAATACAAATGTTGAACTAGTATGTAAATGCTATTGTAATTGATTAATTATTGAGATGGATATATTCCTGCATTCAGATATTTGAGTAGACAGCTAAATACATATATTTATAAAAGCACTGTGACGGGCATATATAACAGTTAAGGGTAGACTATATATATGCATTATGGATATGGATACAAATTGATTCCGCCATTAAGAAGAATGGAGATATAGGCAGATGGGTAACAGTGGTAAATACTAAACATTTATTTATATAATTTTATTTTGAAATGGGGTCTCACCATGTAGCCATGGCTGGCCTACAGCTTGCTGTGTAAGACCAGGCTGGCCTCAAACTAACAGATCTGCCTGCCTCTGAGTGCTGGGATTAAGGGGTGTGCCAAAATGCCTGATAAATCTAGGGCTGTCGAGTATGTTAGGGAAGTCCTCTGCTGCTGAGCTGCTGTCCTGTTTTTACAGTTGAGTTAAAGGATTAGTTTTTAAAATAGTGCTAGCAAAATAATGGGGGTGATTTTAAGGAGAAAATTGCTGTCTTATTCAAATAAAAATAAAGCTTTGGTAAAGTTCATAGTACTTAGCAGTGGTTTGAATTCCTTTTCAAGTTCAATTCAACAAACATCAGAGGGGCAGGTGTTTTCTGGGCTGTAGGTCTCATACTCCTGTATCATCAGTTCCTGTGGTTGATCATGCTTGGGAACAATGCACTCAGCAGTACCACTGCTTTGACTCGAGTCTTTGTTCGTGTGTTTGTTTTTCAAGACAGGGTTTCTTTGTGTAACAGTCCTGACTGTCCAGGAACTCCCTTTATAGACCAGGCTGGCCTCAAACTCACTGACATCTGCCTGCCTCTGCTTCCCGAATGCTGGTGTAAAGAGGTGTTTCGCTACTGCTTCATCCTTGGAGAGTTACTTTCTTGAGGTGGTTAGATCAGGACTAGCAGATTAGAAAGGTGGAAGTGGGAGTTAGGCATGATGTTGCATGCATAAAAAGGATCATAAGGCTTATTGTCCTTTGTAGCCTGCTTTTATCTGGAGCAAAAGTAACTAGACAAGCAATTGACAAGCAATACCCTTTTCTTTAATGTAAATACATATAAATATTAAATATTTATATTTTAGAAGTTTTTCAAGTAATGATTTGTTAAAAAGAAAACTTGAGCTTTTCAAATAATTAAGCCCATCATTAAAAAGATTTATTGTTGGTGGAATATCTTGAAGAAAGCTTCAATTTTGAAAAAATGTTTAATATGAATCTTTATGTTCCCTTTAAAAAGTTTTTTTTTTTTTTAAAGGAGGTCTGCCTAAGTCATATCCTGATAATCATCTCAGTCAGGTGGATGTAAATGAATTGTTTTCAAAACTACTAAAAACAGGAATTATCAAATTGTCACAGCCTGATTCAGCTACAACACGTGAGTATGGTTGTATATTTCATATACAGCAAGCTTAATTTAGAGATACATTACAGGATATAATAAGTTATGACAAATTTCCATACTTGAAATTTTAGGCATGTGGTATTGTTTGAAAACCAAATGTAATTTGAGTGATAATGAAAATTTTAACGATTTCTAAAGATTGGTCTGTCTTCATGACCACAGTTGTTTTAGTTGAGACTACTACAAATATTATGTGTACTGGTCTATCTTTAGTAGCTTGGGGTTTGAAAATAATTTGAATGTTGAAGAAACAAAATTTTAAGAAATTTTATTAAGTACCTTGGCCAATAAGCTTCATATCAAATGTACTTAATATCAGATAGATTTCTCTGTATATGCTTGTAACCAGTGTTTTGCTATAAAGAATGCTATAAAGGAATGTAGTATTGAGAAACTTATCTTCTCAACTGCAGAGGTAAATGAGGCTGTTGCTCAACCTCTTCCTGAAGAAGAGGAGGATCAGAATGAAGATCAGGATGTTCCAGATCTTACTAATTTCACAATTGAGGAATTGAAACAGTATGTAATGTTTTTAAATTTTTACTATAAATGTGCATGTGTTTGTATAGATATATAATGTGTATGTGTAAGAGTGGAGGTACATGCATGCCGCAGTGTTTGTGCGGGTTAGAAGGTGACTCTTTGGGAGTTGGTTCTCCCTTACACTGTGGGTTGTGGGGATTGAACTCAAACCATCTATCTTGTGTGGTAAGTACCTCTTTATCAGTGAGCTGTCACACAGGTCTTTTAATCTAATATTAGAGTCAGTTATTTAGATAACAGTGGCTTGAATTCCACCTTTTAAATATATCTGCTGCTCAAGTTAAATGTTAGGCACTAATAATTGTTCATATATTTATTTTATGTTTTTAATCTTTATTTTCTGTTATCATTTTCTTCTTTTTTTGAGATGTCTCTAGCTTAAGCTGACCTTGAACTCTTGCGTGTTGGGATTATGGGAGCCATTATGCTCTACTATCAGATACCAAGGAAACAAATGTAAATAAATAAGAATGTAAACATTAGGGGCTGGAGAGATGACTCTCATACTGCTTTTCCAAAGTTCCTGAGTTGATTCCAGGCACCCACATCAGGTGGTTCATAACCTGAATCTCCATGGAATCTGATGTCCATGGCACTTGCACCCATGTGCACATATTTACATACACATTAAAAACAATAAACTTAAATTACAATTTTCTATTTTTTATGCATATATTATTACTTATTATTTAAACTAGAGTGGAACATTTGAATTATTCGGAACATTGAAATTGTAGGGAGCTGAAATTTCTTGCCATAACGCTACTTGTCATGCCTTCTCCATAGTGACTCCACACTAAGCAGATGAATAGCTATTGCCTTGTTAGTTAGCCTATAGTGCTATTCCATTTTTATTACCAAAATAAGGGGCCAGGTTTATAAGAAAGTAGGCTCTTTGTTTCATCACCCTTAACCAGAGTTAAAGTCAAAAGGGTCAGGGACACATTAATCTCCACTTAAATCTTTCTGTTTGATTCCTGTTTAGATATGGAAAACTTAAGTATTTGTTATTTATTTTTAACCATTGCCATGTTTCAAAATTGAGAGACTTTGTTTTTCAAATAGACGTTATGACAGTGTTATAAACCGGCTGTACACTGGGATTCAGTGTTACTCCTGTGGAATGAGGTTTACGACGTCCCAGACAGATGTTTATGCAGATCACTTGGACTGGCATTATCGGCAAAATAGAACTGAGAAAGATGTTAGCAGAAAAGTCACTCACAGACGCTGGTACTACAGTTTAACAGTAAGTAACCCATGCTTCTGAGTTACCTAGATGTCAGCTATATTCTGAAGTAGATCAGTTTAAATAATTGCTGTAAAATTTGATCCATAGTATAGGGTGTTTTTTTTTTATATAGATTATTATTTTGTGTATGAGCATCTTGCCTGCACCTCCAGCTCCATGGATCTGACACCTCTAGCTTCCTTTGGTGCTGCACCCGTGTGCACATACACATTATTAAAAACAATAAACCTTTAGGAAGTGTATTTTTCTAATTTTTCCTTGTAATGCATACTATTACTAAGAGCTTTTAACTGTTTCTTAAACTGGAGTGGGACATGTTTACATGGTGTGCACTACATGCATGTAGTGCTTGAGGAAGGCCAAAAGAGGGTGTTAGAACCCGTGGAACTGGAATTAACAGATGAACATGAGCTACCATGTTGGTGCTGAGAACTGAATCCTAGTCCTGCAAAAGCAACAAATGCTCTGAGTCATCTCTTATACATGAAGTTTATCTTAAGTTAGTGGTGCCTATAGAATTAATAGGACATTATCATTAAGGTCTCAGTCATATCCTGGTTTGGTGGCATATGGCTGTAATCTTAGTACAAGTCTTATAAAAAAGCATATTAAAATAACATCAGTGCATATTTGTATGAAAGTGTTCCCTTAACTTTTAGATGGATTACAGTGGAGACAAAATAGTAAAAGCTTGAACATTAATGAACATAATCTTTTATATTAATTCCTTTTAAGGACTGGATAGAATTTGAAGAAATAGCTGATCTGGAAGAACGTGCAAAAAGCCAGTTTTTTGAAAAGGTTCATGAAGAGGTTGTTCTTAAAACTCAGGAGGCAGCTAAAGAAAAGGAGTTCCAAAGTGTACCTGCTGGACCAGCTGGAGCAGTTGAGGTAATAGAACGGTATCTGAATTCCCTGGCAGTGTTCTTCTTCCTTTACACACATTTATTAATTCACCTATGGGAGCACAGAGGGTCAGGTGTTCAAGACCAGGCCCAGCATATGGAATTGGATGCCAGTCTGGGCTACATGAAACATTATATATATTTATATGTATGTATGTGTATATATATACATACATATATACACAAATATATTTGTTTAAAACAGAAATTTAAAGGAAAAAAACAACAAAAACCCAAAATCACTCATGACTGTTTCATGACCAATTTGGAGTAGATGCCATCTGTGACTAACAGTGGTTAAGATGATATTAACCTTTTATGTGGAAGGCTTGTATAATCCACAATCTCCATTGAGCATTGCTTAAAATTCTCTTATTTTAAATTTCTTACTGAACTTAAAAGGTTTTTATTTTAATGGACAAATGTACATTTCAATTTTATATGATTTTATTTTAGAGTTGTGAAATTTGTCAAGAACAGTTTGAACAATACTGGGATGAAGAGGAGGAAGAATGGCACTTAAAAAATGCTATTAGAGTAGACGGAAAGGTAATTATTTTATATGGAAGGTTAAGTTCATGTTTTGTTAGAGTAAACTCACCATTTTGAAGATGATTCATATATAAATTGTCCAGCTGAGGCAGGGCCTTCAGCTGCCATTTGGTTAATAAATACATTTTAGTATTTGCATTTCCTACTGCCTGCAGTTTCAGGTGCTTGTTGTGTGGAAGTTCTGTAGATGAGTGCAAATTTAACAAAATGAAATTGTATGTGTAAAAATGTACGATTTTTGGTTAGTAAAAATGATACTGGACTTTAAAGTTAGAATGTTTCCTTTGGAGGTATCCTAGCAACCATATGCTTCTATGCTTACCCTTACATAGCAGGCCGTGAGGCTGATTCTAGACTTAGAAGTAGATTTCTGCCTAACTGCATTTCACCATTAAAACCATTATTCTCTTGAATACAAGGCTAGACATTTTGCACAAAGCCAAGTTTAAAGAGAAATAATTTTTCATATTCAAGTTAGATAAGTTTAAAATTTATGTTCTTATTTTTTTACCAAATGGTTTTTTCATCCTTCAGTTTAAAATTTAAAGGAAAAATCACTTCAGAATAATGTATTAGAATTGAACATGCATGTGAACAGCTGCTTTTTTTTCTTTAGATTTATCATCCATCGTGTTATGAAGATTATCAAAATGTAAGTTCTTTTTGGATATTGTATATATTTATTTACATTAAGAAATTTTAATACATATATTTTTTTAAGAAGAGGGTGTTCATTAACTATTGGCATTAGACAGGTTATGATGTACATTATTTATCACTAATATAAATACAAAAAAATTAAAATTTATTTGCTGTTTACTTGAATCTTTATAATTTTTATTGGCCCGTCAGAGAATTGTTGAACTAAAGATGAGAAGGATCACAATGGCAGTAAGTTTCTAGGGCTCTAGGAAGAATTTCCTGTCTTTTTTTTTTTTTTAATGTAGTGTCTAGTCACCATATAGAGGAATGATACTTCAAGATTTATTGAATTGTTTACTGCTATGTTAGGTGTGGTGGCACATGCCTTTAATCCTAGCACTAGAGAGGCATAAGTAGGAGAATCTTTTGAATTTGAGGCCAGCCTGGTCTTGATAATGAGTTCCATGATAGCCAGGACCATATAGACACCACCTCAAAATTTAAAAAAAAAAACAAAATTTGTGTGTCTGCACATTCATGTATTTGAATGGTAGTTACACATTATGTGGAGGTCAGAGGACAGCCTTGGGTGTTAAGTCTCCGGCCTTCCTTGAGTCTTGTTTTTTTGATTATACCAGGCTAGCTGGTCTACCGGTTCCTGATAATTCTCTTGTGTATCCAAATTTTATGTGTTGTGGAGATTTGAACTCAGGTTGCTTCCATCCATTGAGTCATCTCTTCTAAGCTCTAGTTATCTAAATGACCACATATAAAATTGTAAGCATAGCAGTCTAGTAGCCTTAGAAATTGAAATTGTTCCATTTGTAACTTGACTTTTCTAAACCAGTGGGGCATGTTGCCTGCTGATACTGGGTTTGATGGAGATTAGAGTATGCATTTAGATCACTAGATCAGTACTTCCTAGGGTATATTTTTGATTTAAAAATTTCTTAAAATCCCCATGAGTATTTAAAATTAAATCTAGACACACAAAATCACAAAGTTCATCCAGGGTTGTCCTCTGTAGCAGTTCAATACTGAAGCCTGTCTAACTTTATGTTAATGTACTTCGTTGTTGAGTGCATACTGATCAATGTTATTAACTTGTGGGAAGCAAGCAATGTAGTTGAATGTGGCATGTTTCTTGTCTGAATGAATAAAACTTAATGTTTGAACCTTCATTAGTACTTAATAGGGATTTTCATTTTGTAGACATCTTCTTTTGACTGTACACCATCTCCCAGCAAGACACCAGTTGAAAACCCTTTGAACATTATGTTGAACATTGTCAAAAATGAATTACAAGAACCCTGTGAAAGTCCCAAAGTTAAGGAAGAGCAAATTGATGCCCCACCAGCTTGCTCGGAAGAAAGTGTAGCAACACCCACTGAAATTAAAACAGAAAATGATACAGTTGAGTCAGTTTAAATAAAATGAGAAAGGTATGGTTTTCTTTTTTTAACACAAGCTGCTGTTGGATGTAGAAGGTGAAGTTTTTATGTATATAGAGACATATATCTATATAAATTGTCCAGCTAAGGCAGGGCCTTCAGCTGCCATTTGGTTAATAAATACATTTTAGTATTTGCATTTCCTACTGCCTGCACAGTTTCAGGTGCTTGTTGTGTGAAAGTTCTGTAGATGAGTGCAAATTTAACAAAATGAAATTGTATGTGTAAAAATGTACGATTTTTCACTTGTGAACTGTAAATTATAAATAAAAAAATATTTTTGCTATCCATGGAGTGTAATATTTATGCACACCATCAAATAAAGACAGTGTTTCTATACTTTTATTGGGTAAGAATGGAACTGAACAGCATCCTTAATGTGAGATTTTTTTTTCTAGTAGCTTCCCAGGACTTGAAACAAAGTTCAAACTTCGTTTTTCTCAAATAGAAAAGCCAAATTAAAAAAAAAAAAAGGACATATGTGTTCACATATAGATATGTATCTCCAACTAGAATCATCCACTTATCCATTTTTTTTGGAAAGTACGTAATGAAACAGTAATACTTACTTTTGAACTTGGACATTGATACCATCAAGCAGTTAACAAATATATTCAAGTACTAAAAGTGATTTTTTTTTCTTTAGAAAATATTTTTCGGATTGTCAATTTAATGCAAATGAACATATTTCAATTTTAAGTTACAGGGATTCTGTGTAAGAATGTTCATATGAAAAACATGGTTAACTTTTTCCTTTGTTGGTTTTGATTGAATTAGATGGATACCACGAGATGTTAATATTCATACATGTAATAAACTAAATGATGAAGAATCTTGGTTTGTATTTCTTGAGTGACTTTAGAATGTGACCCTTTCATGTGTTTTAAAACATGAGTGCAGTGCCACACTCCTAGATACAATATTTTACCATTTCTAGAAGATAGGGACATAGGGGGCTGGAGAGATGTTTCAGTGGTTGAGAGCACTGGCTGTTCTTCCAGAGGATCTGGGCTCAGTTCCCAGTACCCACAGGGCAGCTCACAACTACCTGTGACTCTACCTTCAGGGGATCCTACACCCTCATACTGACAGGCATGCAGGCAAATAACAATGCACATGAAATAAAGTCATTGTTTAAAAAAATTAAGATTTGTTTTGTGGTCAGAATTGGCGGGCGTTCTTTGTATGATTTCTTTAGTTATAGCACCAAAGGTTACTCTTAATTTATGACTACAATTTAGCTACTCCAAAAGTACAGTGTGAAACCTGATTCTGTCTTACTTTATAACCAAAGTAGATAAAACTACCAAACATTGTTCAGGAATAGAACAGTTTAGAAGTGGCCTCAGAGGACAGCTAAGGATGGAATGCACAGAAAATAGGGCCATAGCTGGAACGTTCCGTTGGAAAATTACCTTTTGATAAATCTGTGTACGTGGTGTCCAAGGAGGCTAGATGAGGGCAGTAAACCCCTTGGAACTTGAGTTGCAGCCAGCTGTAAGCTGCTGTATGGATACTGGGACCCACACTTGGTTTTCTGCAAGAGCAGCCTGTGCTCTTAAACTTTTGCACACTCTGTCCAGCCCCTATTTCTTTTTTTCAAAATGTTATACATGGCTAAACCACAGTATTCTTTTTTTGAGACTAAAAAGGCACACATGGTACATTTTCATGCAAGCAGACAAAACACCCATACACATTTAAAGAACAACAAAAAAGGGCACAAAACCCTCAAATCTCCAGTTAAAAGCAAAATATAAATGCATTCATTATAGGACAGCACAAATGATGCTATACATGAACTTTGCCATGAAAGAATTGTACTGTCCAATAATGAAGGCCATGTGTCCTGCTGCACATTCTTTTTTCTTGTAAGGTCACTGATAGCTACTACCAAATAATTATAAATAAGAAACCCTGTCTCGAAAAACCAAAAAAAAAAAAAAAAAAAAAAAAAGAAAATACTGGTAGGTAGGAAGATGATAAAGAATTACCAAAATGGAAAAATGCTGGTAAATTAAATTACAAAAATATAGTATGATTAAGACAGTACATGAGCCAGACATCGTGTACACCCTTAATCCCAGTACTTGGAGGTGCCTGGAGGATCTCTATGAATGCAAGGCCAGCTGGGCGGTGGTGGCGCACGCCTTTAATCCCAGCACTAGGGAGGCAGAGGCAGGCGGATCTCTGTGAGTTCGAGACCAGCCTGGTCTACAGAGGTAGTTCCAGGACAGGCTCCAAAGCTACAGAGAAACCCTGTTTCGAAAAAAACAAAAAAACAAACCTTCAAGGCCAGTAGGAACCACACAGTGAGACACAACTAGTATGTGGACATAGAGCTAATATGGGTACTTAGGCTAGGTGCAACTGCTAGTATGGACAGGTGTAACATTAGAGGGCTGCATTGGAATCAAACTGAGCGGACAAATGGGTTTGAAACAAAGCCAATGAATGGTCAGAGACATTACTGCTGAGATCTAGGTTTTTTCTGGGATGACGAATGGTATTCACATTTTGGACTGTCAGTTTCTACTCTCTCTTTGTAAGAGGACAAACGTGACAAAGTGGCTCTTATTCAAGGCCATCTAATAAAAACCTCCAAGTTGACTCTTAGGAATGACCAGAATTAAGACTTCAGCTCCCAAAGATAGAAAATGTCTACCCTCAGCTTTGGAGGAAAGAGTATCAACTACTCTGCAAAACAACCACAATAAAACTAAAGCTTCAGAAGACTTTCTGAATTAAAAGTTTTGGGGGCTAGAGATGGTTTAGCCTTTAAGAGCACTTGGTGTTCCTGCAGAGAACCTGGGTTCATATCCCAGCACCCTCAATGAGTGGATGACAACTTCTGTAATGCAGTTCTTGGGGCTGTGATTCTTCTGGCCTCTGCAGACAACAGGCAGATAGATGGTACACACATAATGGAGGCAATCACATAAGATCCTGAAAAAGTTGAAATTTTTGAGACCATAGAAAAATAGTTCATCTCCTAAAGTGAGGTTTCAGGTTGACTTTACAATGTTAATTTTCCTATGTAAAAATTTTGAAGTTTGCTCTGGAAACTACAATCACTAAATCCTTTAAGCTATTCACTATACATACACACACACACTCATAGTGAATGCCTCAAAGAGAATTATATTCTACGTAATTTCTCATTGAGTAGCTGGCATTATAGCTGTATCAAAAAAGAGGCTAGTAAAAATTACTGAGGAAATTCTAAGGAAACTTCTAAGTATGGCTGCAAAGAGATAAACGGACCAGGTGTGGTATAATTCCAGTCCTTCTAAGACAGAGTTGGGAAGTTCAAAAGTTAAAGGCCAGTCTAAACTACATAAACTCATTATCGGACAGGGGCTGAGACTACACGGTGGTACAACATTTTTATACGTGTAAGGCCCTTTGTTTGAGCTACAAAAAGAGAAAATGGGCAGGGAGAGGAATAGAAAATTAGCAGACTATTGTCAAGAATAGCTTCAATTTGTGGACCAGCGAGATGATCAGTAGGTAAAGGTGCTACCAACCAAGTCTTATGAGCTAGGTTTAAATACTAAAAAACCCATGTAATAGAAGGACTCCCACAAGTCCTCTGACTTCCACATGAGCACCGCAGCATGTATGATCCTCTACTACATTCACAGAAATAATGTGAAATTGAGAAAAAAAATGGTGGTCTCAATTCGGATGATGGTATCAGGTCTCTAATTCAAAACAGGGTCAGTTCCTAGAGGCAGGTAGAATGTTATTCAGCAAACAAAGAGTAAACCAAGAGCCCAAAATTATCCAAGGTATGTCCAAGGCAAGGGCATGGTAGAGGGCATCAGGGAGAGGTGTAGAGTGCATAGGCACAACAGGGTGTAATGGCAGGGTCCTCGCTACTTGGGAGACCAAGACAAAAAACCACCTGAGCCCAGAGAGTTTGGGCAAAACAGTGAAACTTCCTTAATTTTAAAATAAGTTTATGGAGTTCATGAGGACAAAGGTATAGAGATAGTTGTCAACACCAAACTGCCCTAAGCTGGCCCCGCTCTGGAATAATGCCCAGAGCTGATTTGTGGGAGATTGGCGTGTCTCATCACCTCACCATGCACACTGTGACACACAAAAATCCCACACAAAGTTTTAAAAAGAAACCAATTAAAAACAAGCCAGGTGTGGACACCTAATAGTCATTAACTAGAACTATAGTTTCCTATCTGAAAATAATTTCTATTTTCTGGAATGTTCCTATGTCCATTCTAGTAGGAATTTGCCTTGCTTCAATTGAGAAACTGATTTTACTGTCAACTTACCTTAAAATCTTATGCAATCCGATTTTGTATCTTGATGGTTTTATTAAAACTGCTGTTACCAATGACTGCCAAAACCAGTGTGCTTTTCCTTAGCTTAATTGTGAACCATTACCTTTAAAACTACCTTCCACTTTATATGTGGTGCATGCTTTTATTTGCTTATTTTTCATCCTAAAGAATTGAATAACAAGTATAAAGATATTCCCTTCACTTGTTATAGGGTCTTTCCAAACTTAAAATTCCCTTAAGATTAATTTTTAAGAACGAAGTGAGATTACATGCACTTGCTCTATTTGTTCTCCATTGCATCATAACATGAATTAATGCCTGTAGATCATATGTCTGCTACTATTTTGTATTTTCTATCCCTTTAATTAAAAAGACCAAGCACTGAGTGTGTGTTTACATCATGTGTGAATGCGTGTGTACGTGCCACAGCAAGTGTGCAGAGGGCACAGGACAACTTGCAGTCATCAGTTCTCTCCCACCATTCTGTGGGTTTGGAGGGCTCCAACACAGGTCATCAAGGCCTTTTTACACGCTGAGTCACCTTCTTGTCTCTGTATACCGTCTTATAAATGTCCTTTAATTGTCAAGTGTTCCAGTGACTACAGTTATCTATCTGAGCAGTGCATTTAGAAGACTTTACATAGTCACTGTAATTTATATTTAAATTCTGAATTATGGTTATGTTAGCTTCATATCTGCCAAGGATAGATTACTTTGAGATATTCTTTTATGATTATATAGTTCTTGACTCAAGTTTTGGATATTTGTATTTTCCTAAATTATCCAAGTCAATTTGCCAAATTATTAGTATATGTTATGTCAAATAATCATTTTTTTGATTTTTTTTTTAAAAAAGACCTCTATAACATGCTCCCCTTGTTTCCAAGACAGTTTTTTCTTCTTCTCTATCTCAGATTTGCGGTGTCCATTGTGTAGGTTTATCTATTCTATATAGCATAGCCCAGAAATGCAGCCTTTGCTATTTGAAGTAGCTAAAAGCACTTTGTTAGAGTTAGTTATAGTAGGTTCCAAATCCCCAACTCCTACTAATGTCATCCTGATCATATGTGACCTGTTTCTTCATCTGTAAGAAATAAACACAATACAGGTTAGGGTTAAAATCATTTGCAAATCAGTTCTCACAGGTGCTGTTTTCTCAGTAAATACCTGTCCCACAAAAGGTTGCAACTGCCCCTGTTCTAAAAGGAAAAAGAAAAAAAAATTAGACTGGTACGAATAATTCCATATCCCCTTCCAACAGTGAAAAAGTTTGTTCGCATCATCGGTTCACTCACCCCACACCCTCACCAACACACTAGCGACCGCGCAGCCCTTCTCTTGAAGCAAATGTCCTAGGTACTGTTGCAGATAGACCGCTTACCTTCCAGAAGGTTCACCGCCTCGGGGAGGGGATGATAACCAAATGCGGAGTTGATTACAATGTCTAAGAAAGGCTTCGAGAAATCAGGTTTTGAGAGGAATGTGCAAAAACAAACAAACCAAGGATGTGGAAGGAATCCTAATGCAGGTACTTACTCCTCACTGTGTATCCTCAAGTAATTAACTTTGATGCTTCTTAAATTAAGTAGAATGACAAAAACGGCCAGGGTTTAGTAACGGAACTATGAATACAAAGTTAGACTGGTCATAAAAACTCGAGAAATGTCAGTTATTACTATTTAAAAAGCTATGTCAAAGAAAATCAATTTACCTCAAGAGAGAAGGTACATGGTCAGGAATTTTCCAAACGTTCAGGGAACATAACCATGGGGAGGGCAGAATAGTTTCTGGAGGGCAAACAACATATTCAGAGACAGAGAAATGGAAAAGTTCGCTTAGAGGGCCCCAACTCATTACTCTTGGCAGGAGAAAGCATGTGCACACAAAAATCCAACTGAGAAGTGCAAGCAAGTTGGACGAAGCTTACAGTTTGTATAGTCTCAGCGGCTAGTACAAAACTCGCTGACATTCCTAAAGCTGAAGTGGAGGAGTACACGTTGAGCAACGTTGTTGGAAAGGTTTGGTTCAGTTCAACACAATGTCACAGTGAAAGAAACGCTGCATTTAAAGTAGGAGGACCGGAGTCGTCTTTTGAGCCACCACTGCTGTTTTTAGAACTTACCCGCTATTTGGCTTGAGGAAACTACTGGCATCTTGATTGTCGACCTGTAAACTGGGTGAAGCCACCTAACAAGCGAACATCAAAGAACCCGACACCAACCACGCACTCAACAATGGCCGGGGCTGCCCCTGCTATCGCCCCCGTTTCTCTCTTTGCGAAGCCAGAGGGTAAAAATGGGTTTTCCTGCAAACCAACCCTGAAGTAGTACAGCCGGCTTGCCAAGGACGAGGAGGCCTCGCAGGCGCGGCACCCAGGTCGGCCACGCGAACCGCAGTCCTGAGACCTCCACGTGGGGGCGAGATCCAGGACAGGGAGTTCCAGAGCCAGGTCCCGAAGGGCTCTTGGGAGACCGAGCAAACCAAACCAAACCAAACAACACAAAATTCCACCAAAATAGACTCGGTACTAGTGTCCCGCGACTTCCCGCAGGCGAAGCCTCGGAAAAAAAAAAAAAGGTGAAAGGAAGGAAGGAAGCAGGAAGTGACGCCGGCATAAAGGATACGGAAGTGACCGCACGCCGGAAGTGTACTTGTTTCCAAGGCGACGGCTCCGCCAGCTCCCTCCGGGCTGCAGGAACGGAGACGCTGGCCAACGACTCCGAGCCGAGCGTTCCTGCGGACGGCAGCCGCCGCCACAGCCACCCGCTGTTCCCGGAGACCGAAGACGGCGGCCTCCGCGCCGCTCGCCGCGCGTGTGCGACCCGCATCCCGCACGGCTCCGGGGAGAGGGTGGTGGAAGAGCAGGCAGCCTGTCGCCTCCGCCACAGAGAAGGAAGCCTCGAAGAAGGTGACCGCCGCTCCAGGGCCTCCTCGTTCCGAGTCGGCGAGGACGGCGGCTTTTCCCGCAGGGACTCGAGAAGAGTCGGTGAAGACCTAGGCCAGCCCCGCAGTGTGTCTCAGGAGAGAGCCCGGGGACACGATGGCCCCCGGCCGAGCAGCCCATGGCTGGCCGTGAGAGGCGACTCGAGGGGAGCTGTCAGCGAAGACGCTTGGGGCGGCGTCCCCGAAGCCCGAGGGTCCCGAACCAGCGACTCGGGGGATCGAGGCAGTGACGGCCGCAGCGGTTCGAGCGAAGGAGCAAGCGTCGATGGCAGCCACTGCCCCAGTAGTTCTTGGGGAGGCGTAAGTGAGGACCTGGGCTACGAGGCCAGTGACTCCTCCAGGGTGAGCATCCGCGAAGACGCCAGCCGTCGCCTCAGTGGCTTCTGGGAGAGAGAAAGCGAAGAAGATTCCCGCTTCAGGGGCTCTTGGCAGAGAAGGGAGGATCAGGGGCCCAGCGCCAGCGACAAGGAATCCAGTTGCTGCAGCAGCAGTGACCCATGCGTGGGATCTAGTGAAGACCGACGCAGCAGCAGGGGCCTGGGCTCCACTCCTCCCCAGAGCCCAAGTCCGAGGGAGAAGGACCGTACCATGCCTGGTGTGGCCAATTCAGGCCCCTCCAAGTCCTCTAGGGAGGCTGCAGACTCATGTGAGTCTCTTGTTGTCATCCCTTGTCTTGGCCACAACACTTTTCCTACTTGAGGGACATCAGCGTTGCTGACATGTTCATGCATCCATTCCCTTTTATTTTCACCGATTGCCTCTATCCCCTTATTTGAGCTTTCCTTATGTCTACCTCACATGTCTGACGGACATCTTACTCAGATCAAACATCATTTCTGAAATATTATGGATTTTTGTAAGTTCTTTTCTGCGGCATTTGATACTGTGGAGATGACAAATTAGATCTACCTAGTCTTCTAATTTTCATTCTGTTGGAACTTCCTTTATGGCCTGTTCTTTTCCCTCCTCCTTTTTGCGAGGATGGGTGTTGTGTGGTAAAGCTTTTCCTGGGGATACACAACACATGTCTACTCACCCCAGACAGGGCTCCCACAACAGACCCAAGTGCTGGATAACACCAAACTCCAGCTTTGTGAACCAGTGCGTTTTATTGGGGTTACGTACAGGAGTATGGGTGAGAAGTTACAGGAGCAGAAAGGACTCAGAGACAGTTGCATCACCAACCCCCCTCCCCAGCACAGGTGACTGTTCAGAAAAGCTGGGAAACTTGGAGAGTCCTGCACAGCCTGCAGGCAGCTCAGTAGGTTAGAGAGTATGGCTTCCCAGAGACTCTGGTCTGAACCTCTTCTCCAGGCTGCTGGTCCCAGAGGCTTTGCAGGTTTTTCCTCTTAGAGTCTTTTTGCAGCTCAGATTGTCTGAGAATCTTCTTTGTGGCTCAGCTCCCTTCTGTCTGAGAGGGACTCTCAACTTTGTTTACTCTAACAGGGAGAAGCCCAGTGAATCTGGTCAGTTTTAGGGACTTCCTAAAATGATATAAAAAATTAAAGCAATTGTGAGTTGTGTACCTTCCTGCTTAAGGAGCTTCCTGTAGGATGAAATCTTTGAATCTCTCACTCCGTCCTCTACTTCTTACATTCTTTCCATACCCTCTTTCCCAGTGATCCCTGAAACTTGGGAGGGTGATTGTTAGATATCAACCTCTGATTAAGAAAAAGGCTACTCTGCCAGAGTAACAGTTGCCTGTTCAGGAGCTTTACCAGCGGTTATGAGGTGAGGCTGACAACCACAACGATCTACGGGCACAAACATGTTTAAAGGACAATTTGACAGGGACATCACATCCATCTAGAAAAACCAAAGAAGTTGCTTCTCCTTTTGGACATGATCTGCCAAGCCATAGGTTTTGTCCTGGCTTGCAGTACCAGACACGAACTCCCTCTTGGGGAATGGGCCTTAAATCCAGCTGGAAGGCTGCTGGTTTTGCCCATGATAGCAGAGCCGCTATTTCATATGCAGGCACACCCTGCCTTGGGTATCAGTATTTTAACATCCAGGATTCCTAGCCAAGCAGGAAGGTGGGTAGCAGGTCTCTGTCAGCAGCCTGCCTGGCCGCCTCTGGCCCTCTGAAAGCCAGCATCAGGGTGGGAGTTTTTCAGTTCAGCCTAAGCTTTGTTTCTCTGCATCTGACAGTAAAAGCGTGCACATGCTGTGCCTTCAGCAACGGGGTCTTCTTGTCTAGTTCTGGCAAACAGCCAATAGCAATAGCAATAGCCTTTATGGTTTATGGAGCCTCAGGGGCTTCCCTGGACAACAACTCCCTAGGAGGTTCCCCAACCCGGGCACTGGAGTTTTTATTTAATAATTTTATTGCTTCTGGGAATGCCCTTTCTCACCCATTTAGGGTACACCTTTTGGACTTAAACTCTGCAGCTATTATTCTAACAACCCACTTTTCCTTTAAATTCACTCAGCCCCAGCAGGATGGTAAGGTGGGTGGAAGTACCATTGTCCCTGGTTGTCTCTCCAGTGGCTTTCTGTAAAACTTGCAGAGTTAGCACTACGTATGTATAATAAAACCTTTCCAGGGGACAGGCAGGGCAAGGCAACCTCTGCCTCATACCAAAGATAACCTTGGTGAAGCGCTCTGAAAGTCTGTCGTCTCTGTTCTCAGGGGTCATGTGATCCCAGAAATTAACAAGTCAAACACAAACAAGGTCCAATACAGCACGGAAAGACCCCATCACTTGTACTAGTGTTCAGTTGAACAATGTTTAGCACAACTGCATGGATAGGGAGAGCTACCTCATATAATTCTCAGTCATTCTCAAGGAGCAAGCTGACTTTTTTACAGGCCACATTGGGCTCTTAATGCCTTGATCTCTACCCTCTCTAATTCTCTAATGGTTTTTGTAACTTCATCGTGGCCCCTGGGCAGTCCCCCTGGGTGTCTGGCCTCCACCACCCTCAAGAGTGGGCTAATTTCCATGTTGCCGTCTGGCCTGACTACACATGACTGGTCTTCACTGTGTGGACTCTTGGGTAATACTCCCCCAGAGTGTTATACCCGGCAATGCATCCATCCCCAGAATGTTCTCTTGCAGTGGTGAAATACACGCCATATACTCATGGGAGGAATAACTCCCCGCCAAGAACTAGCTCAATCCCTTTTCTCTGTACTGTCTTATCACCATACCCATTTACTGTTGCCCAAACCTCCCTTATGCTTTTGGGGATTGCCGTGAATTAAGGTAAACTGAACTCTAGTACCCACCAAATCCCCCAAGTAATATGACCTTTACTGGGGGACCAATAGATCATAGCTCCACGTGAGGCCTCTGGTCATTACACATGGTCCTCACTTGTAGGTAACCTTGGCCTCTCCATCAGAGGAGTGGCTTGGGTGGCTCACCCTCTGAGACACCTTTTTAATAAGAGGTATTGTGGGGACCTTCTGTCTTCCCTGTCTTTTGTTTTTCACCCTTTGGTGGACTGCTAGTCAGGCTTGTTTAAGGCAGTGGGTCTCACCTGTCCTAATGCTGTGCCCCTTTAATGCATGTGCCCTCATGTCGTAGTGACCCACAACCATAAGATTATATTTGTTTCTACTTCCTAAGTGTAATTGAAATGTAAATGTCTGTGTTTTCCAGTGGTCTTAGGTGATCCCTGTGAAAGGGGCATTAGACCTTTAAAGGGGTTGCGACCCATAGATTGAGAACCACTGCTGTAAGGCCCTTCAAAGACTCACAAGTATAGCAAGTTGACTTGTTATCAGTATTTTCCCTAGGAACTCTGGCTTGACACATCTGCTTTGGGTGATTCAGACAGGACCCTGCCTGTTCACTCTTCTCACCTCCTCCTATACGGTGGTCTAGATTGCCAGGTGCCAAAGCCTCTCCTTCAGAAAGATTCTGTCCCACCATGGGGCCCAGCAAATCCACTACGTTCCATTAGGATAAACACAGTTCTATCTGGCCTAGAATTGAGGTCCATGCGCGGCTTCTCTCATTCCTACTTTTCTCAGTAGTGCCTGTCTGGACATTTCTGGGGACTTCAGCTGGAGATAGCCAAATGTTCCTAATGGCTCTGATAAGCCAGTCTGTTAGGGGTGATTTCCCTTGTAGGGCCTCAGGCCATGCA
The DNA here is from genome assembly GCF_018167655.1 of Microtus oregoni. NCBI lineage: Eukaryota > Metazoa > Chordata > Mammalia > Rodentia > Cricetidae > Microtus > Microtus oregoni. Next base: position 8,650,346 of record NW_024543059.1, on the reverse strand, counting down.
GTTTTTCCCTTAGGAGGGATAGGGAGTTATAGTCTTCAGTTTTTCTGCCTCCACAGCGGTCAGACTGATGGGTTCACTCCCATGGCCCACAGCCTCACAGTTCAGGCTGCGACAGGCTCTTTCATTGCTTGTTTAAGAGTTTTCCCCAATTCCAGTGGCTTAGGCACAGAATAATTCCCCGATTACCGTAGTTTCTTGCACTAGACCATTATTGAAACCCCTATCTTCGTGCTAGACTTATAGATTTCCCCTTTTATTCTATTAGAGATGGAACCCGTGCATTATCTTCTATTGCTTTTACCATCTTTTCCTCACTCTTGGAATCTTCCCATGGGTTCCATGTTCACGGAGCCCACAAAGGGCCTTTGAGCATAGATCTAACTTGTACTCTTTTCCTTCTGGCTCCCAAACCTGAAGAGGCAAGCCAATACCTCTATCGCATCTTCATGTTTATTTCTTTTACATGCCAAATCAGAGCCTAACATGGAGGGTGCTAGCTGCATTCCCCTTTCTTGTGGCAATCGCTCCTTTACACAAACAAGTCCCTGCTTGGCCACCACCACCCCACAGAGGCCAGGCAACCTCTGCTGCTGCTGCTGGCAATCTTGACCCTTGTGCTGTGTGCTAATCTCAAAAATTGCAAAATTCCCTCTAAACCTTTAGCTGTTTTTTAGAGCATCTCCACATCCCTCATCAAGCAGGCTTGCTGCCCCACGGCACATAGACAAAGGCTGCAGCCCTGGGATTTCTCCCCCAGACACTCTCAATCCTGATGGCCCAGCCATAACCGTGTGTCTCACTACCTATTGCAAGAACCGTGTAACTGCTCTCACAGCATAAAGACATACTGGTACACACATACAGGAAAGGACAACTCTCGGAATTTCCTCCAAGATGCTGTCCCGCCCAGGCTTCTCAGCCTTAGTTGCATTCCTTGGGCCCATAGCCAGGATCATGTACTCTCTCTTCTCCAACTCATCTTTGGTTCTTTTGTGTCCCTGTTCCGGTGCTGGTTCTTTGCAACTTGGCTTTTTGTTGTTGTTGGAGAGCAACTTCCCTTCATGGTGGGTTGTGACTGGGACATGTAAACTGAAATAAGTCCTTTCCTTCCCAAGTTGCTTTTGCTTATGGTATTCCATCACAGTAATGGGAACCCTAACTATGATACTGAGCCTGGGCAGGTCGTCAGAATTATCTTTCAAGTGTAAGCTGAACTCAATTCTGTTTCTCTGTATATGCTCGTTTCTCTAGATTTAGAATGCCAGTTTTTCCTGACATTTAAGTTGTCTGTTAGGACCAAGAAAGGCTAATTCTTCCCTCCTTCCCTCCCTCCTTTCCTTCCTCCCTCCCTCCCAGACAGAGTCTTACTATATAGCCTTGGCTGGTTTGGAGCTCACTTTATAGACCAAACTGACCTCAGATTTATAGAGATATGCCTGCCTCTGTTTCCCAAGTGTCTCCCATCGTGGCTGTTGGAAGGATGGTGGGTCAGTGGGCATGCTGTTTATCTCAGAACTAACACCTAATGTCTGATTAAGATATACTTAGTTAAAAAAAAAATAAAATAAAAAAAAAATAAAAAATAAAAAAAAAAGATATACTTAGTTGGTTTCAATTTTTAGTTTATACAAACGGTGCTTAGTAAATGTTTCATATAGGTCTTATTCTTGAGATGTATACCAGGGCAACTGGGATTTCTCATGTTTCAAGGCTGCATGGTTATATTGGTGGCTATGATCTTTCCCTAGTCACAAAGCTCTCTGTCTTATCTAGCTCCAACACACATGCATATAAACATTTTTCTGTGAACATGGCTGTTTGTATGATTTGGTTTTTCTTTACTTTAGTTTAGGTTAATCTAAATTTTGTAGTAAATTATTCAGAAGCTAAAGTGATATGCTTTCTTTTGGTTCAATGCTGTAATCTTTTTTTAGCAGTTTTGTAAGATTTGTGAAGAAACGTGATTTTCCCCTAGGTTCCAGGAAGAAGGTGCATTTTGGTAGCCTACATGATGCGGTGCGGACTGGGGATGTTAAGCAGCTTTCAGACATAGTGGAACGCGGTGCCAACCTTAACGAAGCAGACGCTCTCCATCAGTTCACCCCTCTACACTGGGCAGCGCATTCTGGGAGTCTGGAGGTAAGAAACTCTAACTGCTTTTAAAGTAAAATAATTGACAATGATAGTTTTATAAGTTTAGCAGATAGGGATAAGACTTCATGCTTGACACTCAAAATAATCTTCTTTTCAGTTCCATCTGTTACCTGAGTGCTTTTTAGGAGGGCTTACTAACGAATTATCCCAAACTGTAGTGTTGTAAAGTAGCCATTTTTAATGCTTGTGAGTGAACTAAGACGCTGAGTGGCGGTGACAGCTTGTCTTTGCTCCATGACGTCCGGGGTTTTCGTTAGAAGACTTGAAGACTGCACAGGGGATGTAGCTCAATGGGAGAGTCTCTGCCTCGTGTTCGTGAGACCCTGGGTTCAGTCTCCAGTATTGAGCTAGTGTGCCGAGGCTAGACTCCCCTGAGGTCTCATTCACTCACATAGCTAGTGGTCCATGCTAGATGTAGACTGAGTACCTTATTTCCTAGGAGATGTTTTGCTGACTCCTCTCTGCTGGGGCTAGTTTGTGCTTCTTTGCAATGTGGTGACTAGGTTCTAAAGACAAGCAGAGAAGCTAACCTGAAGAGTCTGGCAATGACACCATGCTCATGTTTTGCATAAAAATTAAAGTCCCGCAGAACACTTAGGATCATTCCTCTCCAGAAAGTTAAATATTGTACAGGTTTGGCATTTATTAAGCTCATTAATGTTTGAGGGAATTATTGTACATCAGTATGCATTTGCTTTGACTGCTATACAGATACCACATTCTGTGGGTATCATCCCTCCATTTTGCTCCAACAATTTGCTTTTGAGTTTGATCATGTGCTTTCATATATGTATTCTAGCCCATTTGTTTCAGTCTTATGGTAATGGCTCACTCTTAGAGTAATAGAATTTATTCACTTTCCAATTCTTAGTTGGTTTCAATTTTTAGTTTGTATAAACAATGCTAAGTGAATATCTTCTACAGGTCTTATTCTTGGGATCTGTTCAGGGGCAACTGGAGTTTCTCATGTTTCAAGGTTGTATGCTCACTTAGCTCTAATCTTTTACTGTCTGTAGGCTCTAGTAGGTCCAGTTATAAATCTCTCTGCTAATGGGCAAACGTTAATAGCCATTTTCTCAGAGAGAATGTGCGAATGGATGGCAATTGAGCCTTGTGAAAGGTTCAGCATCATTAGCCACTAGAGAAACCCAGTTAAAACCACAGTGAGAAGCTACCGGTGCATAATAGCTATGAATGAGACAGTAAGAAAGTCTCCAGATGACAGTACCTTGGCTAAGAATGTGGAGAACCAGAGACACTCATGCATTGCTGGGGAGAAGGTAAAATAAAATAGACACTCCAGCAGACATTTGGGTACTTTGTGATAATGTAAAACACGCATTCTTCCTGTGCTACAGCAGTTTCATTACATGTTTATTCAGAGATGCTGAAGCACCATGTGAGGTGGGGGGCTCTAATTTCGAGGTGCTAACAGTGCTAACACAGAGGGGTTTCTCCACAGATATTGGCTGAGTGAATGAATGACTTGTGAAGCTCAGTCAGGTTGAGCTTCTTCAAAGAAATGGGCCAGCAAGAAGGCTCAGCCAGTCAAGGTGCCCGTTGCCAAACGTGGCAGCCTGAGTTGGAGCCCTGGAGCCCACGCGGTGGAAGGGAAGAGCTAGTTCCCACACTTGTCCTTGACTTCCGTGTGGGGGCATGTGAGAACCATGCCGACAAAATAATAAATAGAATAAAAAACAACAAAGAAGAGAGTGGTGAGCAAAACACCCACACTTTTCTAAATAAACATGTAAAAGGTGACAAACATTTTTTTGGTCATTAATTTTGGTGGTAGACAAATGATACCTAAATGATAATAAGTCTTTTAGCAAATAACAGGTCATGAGTGGTATAGAAACGAGTCATGGGCAGTCAATTCTGTTAAGAAGAAGATGTTTCTTAGACATAAAGGGGCAAAGATCAGTCTTTAAAGATTAAACACCAGATGCAGCACAGACTCCAGGTGCAGTAGGAAAGTGAGGTTTTGGTTGGTTTAAAAATGCTCAGGTTTCGTTTCACTGGCTGCCCTTCCTTTTTAAAGTCCCTAGTAGCTGTATTTTAGAGATACTATCATAGTAACAGTGTTTGCTTCCATACAGAAGTTTCTGGATCCATTTAAATATTTGTGGTAGAAGTTAGGCATAGTGTTGGGGTTAGCATGTCCTCCCAGCTACTGAGAAGAACAAGGCGGGGAATCATTTGAATCCAGGAGTTCAAGGCTGTCTTGGAGAACATCACAAGATCACAACTCTTAAAAAAATATTTATTTTAATTAGATGTGTGTGCGTGTGTGTGTGTGTGTGTGTGTGTGTGTGTGTGTGTGTGCAATGCATGTGAATGCAGTTGCTGTCTGAGGCCAGAAGAGAATGTTGGATTCTCCTGGAGATGCAGATAGAGGTTGTGAGCTACCTGACATTGGTGGTGGGAACTGAACTCCTGTCTCTAGGAAGAGCAGCAAGTTCTCTTAACTGCTGAGCCATTTCTAGCTCTAGAAGAGAAGAACAGAAAAGATAATAGCAACAGCAGACCGGCAGCTCTTGAGGAAACTCGGCTCACAGATTGGTTTTGCTAGGCATGTACAATATTCGCCAAGTGGTATATTTATTGGGCTAGCATTTATTTCACTCACAGCAAGAAATGCCTGTAGTTTTTCATGCTACAGTGGGAGTCTTATTATAGCAGACTAAATTTAGAAATTATAAAAACACTGAAAGTGTCTACTGTACTACCCTTTAATGCTATTATCCTCTTAGTGCCTTCACTGGCTACTCTGGCATGGCGCTGATACCACACAGGGAACTCCAAGAGGATGGACCCCGGCTCACATAGCTGCAATCCGGGGTCAGGATGCCTGTATGCAGGTAATAATTTTGGTTACTGTTTTTTCAATTAAGTGAGTTCAGTTATTTTAACACAGTTCTGTTGGAGTCTTGCCATTATTCTATCTGATCCAACATATGTGGTTATATGCTGTAAAGAAGGAATGACAGATACCAGCTAACCACATGAATATGTGGCTGGAGACTGTTTAGTCTCTGAAGTAGCTGGGTTGTCTTGAGTGAGGTCACAGTCGTGCCCAGAGTGTCTTCTTTGTAGTTCAGGCTGTGGTGTAGATGTCTGTATTGGGATAATATAAATCTTTTCAAATCTTAACTCTCAAAGTGATGGGTGCTACCTTGAGAAGTAGGCAATAAAAGGGAAGAGAAAATACAGTAGTAACTTTTGGGGAAGTTGGGTCAAGAGAAGCTTTTCCCATGTGTTCCTCCAACAAGCATTAGCTCAAGCTGCTCCTCGGACCTTGATTCTCTTCCCTGCCCACAGTGGTCTCTTCCTTCTTAGAGTTTTTATGCTGCATTATTTGGTACTATGCTGTCTGCTTGCTCCTCATCAAGGTCTTCTTTGTGTAGAAGATTACCTGTCCCCACAAATGTCCCGATTCCCTGAGTTGATAAGTTTTATTATTGTTGTTGTGATCCTTAAAGCACAGTAAGTACTCAGCATATCATTTATGACTGTTATTAACTGGTTAGGTTAGACAAGGTCATGAAGATGATTCTTTTTATTTTTTATTTATTTATTTTTTTTTTGGTTTTTCAAGACAGGGTTTCTCTGTGGCTTTGGAGCCTGTCCTGGAACTCACTCTGTAGACCAGGCTGGTCTCGAACTCACAGAGATCCGCCTGCCTCTGCCTTCCGAGTGCTGGGATTAAAGGCGTGCGCCACCACCGCCCGGCGAAGATGATTCTTTTTAAAGCCCTAGATAGGTATTATGACTGAGTAATCCTTTGCTAAGGTACTGATGAAGACTGGCCAATGCTGAGTGAGAAATAACAATTAAAAACATTGACTAGGTGGGAGTGGGGGTGTAGCTGCATGGCACAGGGCAGGGGTAGCATGGCCAAGGTTCCGTCTGGGTCCAGTCCTCAGTGCCAAGAAAGAAAAAGGTACAAGTTCATTTGTAAAAACAGATTTTAACTTGTGGAACTGTTGTAGGTTCAGCAACATTGAGCAGAAGGTACACAGATTTCAAACTGTTAGATTGTTTTCCCACCAGTGAATCTCCGGTGGTACAGCATAATCACCTGACACCTGCGGATTGTACTGGGGTTCACGCCTGGTGTTGTACAGACTGTGTTTGAGCAGGTGTATAACCACACAGTGTTTGACTTGTTTGCTTGTTTTAGTGATAATGTCTTGAACTTGTGATCCTCCTGCTTCAGCCTCCCAAGTTCTAGGATTATAGACCCTAGCATACCTGAATATCACTAACTTTTTCATTCTTCTCTCATGTATTACATCCTGACTGCAGTTTCCCCTCCTCCCCACCCCAGCCTCTCCTGCTACCCTCCTCTTCTCCAGACTCCCACTGTTGGGAGTCTCACAAGAACACGGAGCTCTTCAGCCATGATGTATATGCAGAGGACCTAGGTCAGCCCGCTAAGGCTCCCCGATCTCTTTGAGCCCCCATGAGGCCTGGTCCCTTGATTCTGGATCACTAATTTCCTTTGGCACTCACCATCTCCTTGTCTGAGTGTTTGTTAGTCTCACCCACTCAAGGGCTCTACTGTTTTCAGTCCCTGCCATGCTAGTGAAGCTGGTAAACATTCAGTTAGGTTTTCATCGGATGGAAGTTTTCACTTTTGTTAGGTGTTTACCTAATACCACGGAGCGTATGATGGTTGCATTACGGTAAGATGTGCTTTAGCCTCCTAGGAGGCTCTGCCCTCCTGTCTTCTGAAGTACTCTGGTTCCTCTTCTTTGTCAGCTTTTGTGCTGTTAGTGTTCTGGGTTTCGACCATTCTAATAGGTAGATAGTGGCATTTTACTGTTGTTTAAATTTGCATTTTTCTGGTGGCCTTTGATACAGAGTGACTTTTCATATGGTTATCTTCTCTGGTCAGTGTTGCTCTGAGCACTCTTTGGTAGAGGACACTGGTCTCAGGGTCTGCTGCAGGTTAAGAAACTTACCACTAAGTTACAGCTACACTCTGACCAATGTTAACATTGATTTTTTTCTCATTGTTTAGGGAATTTGTTTTGTATCTTGGGTAATAGTCCCTTATCGAGTATGCCTTTAACAAATATTTTCTCTGTGTGTGAACTATCTTTTATATTCTCTTTCTAGTATCTCTTTAGAGTAGTGGTGTTTAATTTCAGTGAAGCCTAGTTTATCAACTCTTTCTTTCACAGTTTGTACATTTGGTATTGTATCTAAAACACCGTAGCCTATCTCGCAGCACCTAGTTTTCTAGATTTTTCGTCTAGGGGTTTTATAGTTTTGTATTTCCTATGTGTGATTCAGTTCATTTCTCTCTCTCTCTCTCTCTCTCTCTCTCTCTCTCTCTCTCTTGACAGGGTCTCTCTATAGAGCCCTGGCTGTCCTGGAACTCACTGTGTAGACCAGGCTTGCATCAAGCTCACAGAGTTCCTCTACTTCTGCTTCCCAAATGCTGGGATTAGAGGTGTGTACCACCATACCTGGGATTAGAGGTGTGTACCACCATACCTGGGATTAGAGGTGTGCACCACCATACCTGGGATTAGAGGTGTGCACCACCATACCTGGGATTAGAGGTGTGTACCACCATACCTGGGATTAGAGGTGTGCACCACCATACCTGGGATTAGAGGTGTGCACCACCATACCTGGGATTAGAGGTGTGCACCACCATACCTGGGATTAGAGGTGTGTACCACCATACCTGGGATTAGAGGTGTGTACCACCATACCTGGGATTAGAGGTGTGCACCACCATACCTGGGATTAGAGGTGTGTACCACCATACCTGGGATTAGAGGTGTGTACCACCATACCTGGGATTAGAGGTGTGCACCACCATACCTGGGATTAGAGGTGTGTACCACCATACCTGGCCTAGTTAATGTTTTGTCAGTGTTTGTAAGGTTTGTGCTTAGTTCAGTATTTTTACATGTGAATCCTCCGTTGTTTGAGCACCTGTATGTTGAAAGGACAAATCTTCATTGTACTGCCTTTTCTCCTTTGTTAGTGGTGATTGTGTTTATGCGGTTCTATTCCCACATGCTCTCCTCAGTTTCATTGCAATGTCTGTCTGTTCTTTGGTCAATGCCAGTTTGTCTTGCTTTCTGAAGTGAGTCTTGAAGTAGGATAGTGTCTGCCCTTCAACTTCGTTCTTCTCTTTTAATATTGTCTTGTTATTCTGGTTCTTTTGCCTCTCTGTAAACTTTGAAATCTGTTTGTTGATATCCAGAAAGCACATCATGGGTTTTGAATGGGACTGATAGATTTGTGAAATTAATTCTCTGTCTGTTATGTAGGAAGAAATCCTATAGCCCATAACCTATATGGACATTGGCTCAGTTGCACATTGGACAAAACCGTCTTAGAAGATTGACCAGGAATTTAGAGTTAGGCAATTAAGGTCTCACAGGCAATGTTAAAGAAGACCTCAGCCCCATTTAGGGTTACCTAAGGAATGTATCATATTTTGCCTGTAGGTCATACATAGTAGTTTTGTCATAGGTTAACTAACTGCTTACCTTTACTCTGTATTGGAATTCGTCGTTTAACACCTGTTCTCATGCACGCTTATTCCCATTTCTCTTTCTAGGCTCTTATAATCAACGGAGCCAACCTGGCTGCTCAGGATGACCGTGGATGCACCCCTGTACATCTCGCTGCCACTCACGGGCACTCTTTTACGTTACAGATAATGCTGCGAAGTGGAGTGGTGAGGGACTCCTCTTACCTAGTGGTCGTGTGTGATCATGTAGATGGACTAGAATTTGGTAATCTGGTTGTTTCTCCCCGACTCTTAAAATCCTTCCTATGACTTGGGGAAGTATTTTTTCCTTTAGCTTTCCCATTTTTAAACATGGATGCAGTAATTGAGACTTATCTTCTAAATGAACAGTAATACAAACTGTTTCAGAGGGTTTGTGTTTGGCTGCTGGTTCAGAGCTTAACTGGGAAGACTCTGAAGCTCTTAAACAAATCTTCACCAGGTAATTATGCCTTTATGAATTTGTGTGTATCTATAAAATGCTTTAAAAAACCCTTTTTATTTTGTACATCAGTTTAGGAAGTGATTGATTTTTCCAGGTTTTAATTTATTTATCCTCTGGTTATCATTTTTAAAAAATATTTTTAAGCTATATGTATGTGCATATGACTACAGGAGCTGGCAGAGGCCAGAGACCTCAGATTCTCACAGACATCTCCCAGCCTATACTTCCTGCTTGGCTACTGACCAATCAGCATTTTATTAAACCAATACAACTGACAAGGCTTTGCAGGGTACAAGACCATTGTCCCATAGCAAGGTCCTCTCTGTGTTTAACTGCTGAGCCAAACCTCCAGTTCCATAATGTTTATTTTTGATAGTGCTCACTGGTTGTATAACTTTGTAAAGAGCAGAGCTTCTACTGAGTATGATAGCTCCTGCCTGTAATCTCAGCCTTTGAGAGTCTGAGACAAGAACACGCCTCTGAGGCCAGCCTGGGCTACAGTGTTTCAACATCCCTCCAAAGAAAGGGCTGAGGGAAGAAACACACTGTCAATAAGGAAGATATTATAGTAAGAATGTTTTCTAGGAAATAGAAACATGAAACACTTTTTCTTTTGGTTAATTCTTTATGTGCGCAGTGATGAGACATGATTTAAAGCCATCCCTGTCCTTTTGATTTCGTAGAGTGGGACTCTGAGACAGTTCCTTTACTTTCTTTGAAAGCATTGCTTCAGCTAGGTTGTGGTGGTGCATGCCTTTAATCCCAGCACTTGGGAGGCAGAGGCACGAGAATCTCTGGGAGTTCGAGGCCAGCCTGGTCTACAAGAGCTAGTTCCAGGACAGGCACCAAAGCTACAGAGAAACCCTGTCTTGAAAAAAACCAATAAATAAATATAAAAAAAAAGCATTGTTTCATGCGATTGTAGTTTTCTTTTTAAAATGCTGTTTTATCACAGTTCATTGAAACCTTCATTGCTTCTGTGTTCAGGTCAGTGGGTGCAGCCAAGGTTTTGTTAGATTGAATGTTTGCTGTTTAATTTTAAGAATAGCTTCTAATTTCCAGTTGCAGAATCAAGCTTCTAGACTTACTGCTTTTCTTACAAAATGGCAAGAAACTGAGCTCTTGCGAATTTCACTTGTAGGATCCCAGTGTGACTGACAAGAGGGAGTGGAGACCTGTGCATTACGCAGCTTTTCACGGGCGCCTGGGCTGTCTGCAGCTTCTGGTCAAATGGGGGTGTGGCATAGAAGATGTGGACTACAATGGGAACCTTCCAGGTATTGAGCTAAAGTGAACATTCTAGTCTTTCAGTGATAAAATGTTTAATACATCTAAGAAACTTAAACTGTTGCTTCCTCACGAAGTTAAAATAGTGATCACCTGATCCTCTTTACTGTCATGCCTGTTTTATACACCCATCATGATTTCTTTTCTAGAGCCATCCCAGCAGTAGAGAAACTGGCTCCTTCTTCTCTTTTGCCTCTCTCTCCTTTCCTTCTTCAGTATTCGTGTGGGATCCAGCAGAGGCCCTTAAGTTAAGCAGGTGTCTGGTCACTGGGCTATATCCCCAGGGTTTGTGCTTTCAACTATGTTACTATTTAGGTAGCAGACCAGGCTGGCCTCCAGCTCACAGAGATCCACCTGCCTCTGCTTCTCAATTTCTGTGCAAAATTACCACTGACTAAAATTATTTCCAAAATATTTTTAGACATTGTCTCTCTATGCAGTCACAGGCTGGCCTGGAACTCACTACACAGCCCAAGATGGCCTGGAAATTAGCAATCCTTTTGCCTCTCCCATTAGGAGTTCTTGTGTTAGAACCAGGTGCCCTGACACCCAGCTTTTTGAGGTATTGTATTATGATTTTGGGTCTAACGCCACCTGTTTTGTCCTCTCTACAGTTCACTTAGCTGCCATGGAAGGCCACCTTCATTGTTTTAAATTCCTACTGAGTCGAATGACCCGTGGAACACAAGCTTTAAAAGCCTTCAACGATAATGGAGAAAATGTATTGGACCTAGCCCAGCGCTTCTTGAAGCAGAACATCTTACAGTTTATCCAGGGGGCTGAGTATGAAGGATGCAATCCAGATGATCAGGACCGTAAGTAATTAACCCCACATGTTTTGGCAGAGAATGATAATATTAAATGGAACCCAAAGACAAAGACTTTGTATGCAAATGTTACATCAAAATCTATATTACTATCCAAATGCATCCAGATTCTTTATTATGAAACATTTTGGACAAATCACGTAGACAGTAGCATAAAGGACACTGTGGCTGTGCTGGCTAGTCTTGTCATCTTGACACAGGCATGTCATTAGACAGGAGGGAGCCTCCGCTGAGAAAATGCCTCTATAAAATCTGACTGTAGGAAGCCTGCAAGGCATCTTTTTTTTATAATTTATTTATTTTTATTTTATTTGCATTGATGTTTTGCCTGCATGTATGTCTATCTGAGGATGTCAGATCTTGAAGTTACAGACAGCTGTTAACTGCCATGTGGGTGGTAGGAATTGAACCTGGGTCCTCTGGAAGAGCAGTCAGCACTCTTAACCACAGAGTCATCTATCCAGCCCCAGGCATTTTTTTGTTTTAAATTAGCGATCACTGCCCAGCCATATCACTTCCTGATTGTACAGACCTCCAGGCCTGTAGGAGAGAAAGTGATAAGGCAGGAGGAGACAGGAGCTCCCTCTCTTTGCACCTGGGAAATTGAGTAGGTAGGTGGCTGTGGTTTGCTCTTTCGTCTCTGGTCTCTCAGCATTTCCCCCTATATTCAACTCTGGACTTTCAGACCTCTTAGAGCTCATACTCCAAGTAACCCTCACGAAGACAGTGACATCGAACTTAAGAACAAAATACTACAGGGCTGAAGCGTTTCTCTCTCTTTCCTTGAGGGGGTTGTCCTAGGGTTACCACTGCTGTGATGAAACACCACGACCAAAAGCAGATTGGGAGGAAAGGATTTTGCTTTACACTTCCAAAGTCAGTGCAGGAACTCAAACAGGGGAGGAACATGAAGTCGAGCTAATGCTGAGGCTATGGAGGGGTAGTGCTTACAGACTTATAGAACCCAGGGCCAGCAGCCTACGGATGGTCCCACCCACAATGTGCTGAACTTTTCTCCCATCAATAACAAATTAATTAAGAAAATGCTCTACAGGTTTGCCTACAGCCTGATCTTATAGAAGATTTTTTCAGTTGAGGTTCCCTCCTCTCAGATGACTTTAGTTTCTGACAAGTTGACTTAAATAATAGCTAGGACAAGGGAATGATGTTCTTTGGGATTTATTGGTCCATTCTATGGTTTTGATCTTAGTTACAATTCTGTCTATATATAATGCATTCACAAACTATATAAAACTATATTGTGTATTTGTTATAGTAAGAAACTAAATTATTGCAGCATATAGTAATATGTCTGTCTTCCCTAGGCCTTTAAGTTGTTTGTGGTTTCTTGCTAAAACTGTGGCCGTGTAATAAATATGTTTGTATGTATCTCCCTGTGTACATGGTCAGAGTTTCTTTAGAGAATCGACTCCTTGTCTATGTTGTACGTAGCCCACTCTGAATGTGAACACTGTCCTGCACTCTGGCATCATTGGATAAAGGCTAAGGAGCTTAACGAGCTGCCTGTTCGTCTCGGCCACCTGGCTAGCTTAGCCTCGAAATAACCACAAAGAAACTGTATTAATTAAGTCACTGCTTGGCCCATTAGCTCTAGTTTCTTATTGGCTCATTCTTACATCTTAATTTAACCCATTTCTATTAATCTGTGTATTGCCATGTGGCAGTGGCTTACCGGGTAAAATTCCCAGTGTCTGTCTCCTGTGGATCCATGGTATCTCTCCAACTCTGCCCTTCTTTCTCCCAGCATTTAGTTCTGTCTTCCCTGCCTACCTAAGTTCTGCCTTATCAACAGGCCCAAAGCAGTTTCTTTATTAACCAATGAAAGCAACACAAAGACAGAAGGACCTCCTACACCATTAAGGTCTTGACCATTCTGGGAAAACTCATAACTAGCAGGTTCTGCTTGTGGGGACATGGTGCTATGTATGTGCTCTGTGTTCCTATGGATATATACATATGTGACATATACCTATATTTTCCCTCTTGAAAATTGCACTTCATTTCTCTTTCTAATTTGAGTTCTCTGTATTTTTGGTATGAATCATTTATTTTTATCATATATGATTTTCTCTCACAAGTGGGTTGTTCTTTCTCTTTGATTATGATACCCTTAAATATCAGTTTTTAATTTACTTCAGTTAGAGTGCATTCAAATATACAATTTTATGATTTTTTGATTTATGTATGCACTCTGATCCCATCCTAACAATTAAGATACAGACATTTCCATCACACCTGGGTTTCCCAGACTTCTTCCAGACTGCTGCTCCTTTTACTCTGTCCCCATGCAGTCACTGATATGCTTTGTGTTAATACAGATTAGCTTGCCATGTCTAGAGCTTTGTGTATTGAGTCATTTTGAGAATCCGTACATGTTATGTGTATTTATAGTTTATTTCTTTTTATTGCTATGTCACATTCCGTGAAGAATTGAGTAGAGGTGAGCATTTGGATTGCTTTCAGTTTGGATTTGTCTATCAATACGAGTAGCTAATATGTTTATGTAGACCATGATTCTCAACCTTTCTGATGCTGCAACCCTTTGTTACAGTTCCTCCTATTATGACTAGGTGACCCCTAGTCATAAAATTATTGTTATTGCTACTTTGTAACTGTAATTTTGCTACTGTTATGAATCAAAATGTAAATATTGGATATGCAGGGTATGTAATATGCGTCCCTTAATAAAGAGCCCTTCAACCCTCAAAGGGGTCAGAATCCACAGGTTGAGAACCACTGGCATACATATCTGTTTCTATCCCTCTTTGGTAAGTACTTAGGAGTGAAACATATGATGGGCATATCTAGCTTAAGGAGCTACTTTTCAAACTCTTTCCAACGTGCTCTGTATCCTTGTCAACACAGGTCATCATCAGTCTGTTCTGTTGTAGCCATTTTAATGGTGCGTGATGTTTGCTTGAGCATCTTTTCCTGGATTGGCCATTTATATCACTCCTGTAGTGAAATGTCTTTTTAGTTTCTGACATCTTAAAGATAAAGCTTTTCTAATTTTTTTTTTCTCTTTTGGATTTTCGAGACAGGGTTTCTCTGTAGTTTTTGGTGCCTGTCCTGGAACTTGTTCTTGTAGACCAGGCTGGCCTCAAACTCACAGAGACTGGGCTGCCTCTGCCTCCTGAGTGCTGGGATTAAAGGTGTGTGCCACTACCACCCAGCGCTTTTCTAATTTTTGGATGCTTGAGATGTTTTACAGATTCTGGACATAATCTGTCGGGTGTGAATTGCCAACACTTTCTCCCACTCACAGTCTTGTTTTCAAAAAGCAAAAAAATTAAATTTTATTTAGTTATAATTTGTAATTGTCTGTTTTAGATAGTGAAGTACATTTAGTAGTATTGTATTTTATAATTCTTTTTGTCAGTATGTCATTTGAACTCACCTGAGTAGCGTCATACTTGAGATAATCTTGAAATCTGAATTATATGACAGCTTGAGGTAGGGAAAAGAACAAATCCCTGTGTTTACTGAAATGCTGACTTCTTGTTTAGATTTAGCATTTCCAGGTCATGTGGCTGCCTTTAATGGTGATTTAGAAGTGCTTAAGAAATTGATCGGAGATGGAGTAATCAATCTGAATGAGCGTGATGATAATGGATCGACTCCTATGCACAAAGGTGAGCTTGCTTCATTTTTACAGTTTCGGTGAGTTATTCAGCTTTTAAAGCAGTTATGGATCAGAATTCTTCCCTAGTGGATATTAGTGAGTGGTGTGTGAATATACAGTGCCTGATTCCTAATTCAAGTGCCCTTTATGAGGCCAGATTGTATACCTGTGAGGGTAATGCCAGTCAGGTTTCTTGGTGACATTGCTCTTATGGTAAAGTGTGAAATACACTGCTGAGGAAACCTCTTACAGCAATATTTTAAAGAGATTTATATTATTTATTCATTTATTTGTTTGGTGTTTCAAGACAGAGCTTCTTTGTGTAGGCCTGGCTGTCCTGGAACTAGCTCTTGTAGACCAGGCTGGCCTTGAACTCACAGAGGTCCACCTGCCTCTGCTTCCTGAGTGCTGGGATCAAAGCCGTGTGCCAACACTACCTGGAAGATTTATGTTATTTTTCCTCTTTCTTTCTTTCTTTCTTTCTTTCTTTCTTTCTTTCTTTTGTTTTTACTTTTATTTTGGGAAAAGGATCCCTGGCTATATATGTAAAGCAGGCTGGCCTCGAACTCAGATCCACCTCCCTCTGTTCTGTCCTGGCTGCTGGGATTAAAGGCGTGTGCCACCATGCCCTGCTCTTTTTTCTTTCTTTAAAAAATACTCATTTTATTTAATGTGTATGAGTGTTTGCTGGCATGTATGGATATGCACCATGTGCATGCCTGGTACCTGAACGAACTTGAGGAGAGCATCAGATCCCGATACTGGAGTTACAGATGGTTGTGAGCTGCCATGTGGTGCTGGGAACTGCACTCAGCTCCTCCTGCTAGAGCAAATGCTCTTAATGGCTGAGCTCTCCCTCTAGCTCAGAATACTTGCCTTATATTCTATTTTAGATAAATTATTTATCCTTCCTCTTCCCTGTATATTGCCTGTGATAGAAATATCAGGCTAAACTAATTATTTTCAACCATACCATTATTCATGATCATAAATAATATTTTTGATTACATTTAAGAACAGAATATGTTACTGTGTTTGTCTAATGGGTATTTACTTACAGAGCTTTGGCCAATCCTGTAGCATTTTTTTGGTCAGCTGGTTCTGGGTAGAAGAGAGAGAAAGGAGGAAAGGGAGTAGGAATTGGGGGAACAGAACAAGTTGCTAAAGACCAAAGTGATGCTGTGTTTATGGGCCTTAGTAGCCGTCATATATTTATGACACTTAACAGTACCTATCTCCCAGTACATTCATTGAGTATTGAGACCCCACCTGTCTGTCTGTCTGTCTGTATGTCTGTCTGTCTGTCTACACTACAGTATGATTGTGGGTGTGTGTGTCAGTGATACTGTTCAGTGGGTAAAGGTGCTTGCTGCCAAACCTGCTGATGGGAGTTTGATCCCCAGAATCTACATGATGGATGCATCTGGAAGTTGTCCTTTGCCCTCCACTTTGACACTGTTCAGGCATAAATGTGTGCAGGTACAGACACAAAGTAAATGAAAAGATGTAAAATTTTTGAGAAGAGATTGTTTTGTGTGTGATTTTCATGTGCAGTAAGTAGGCATAGAGCAAGATTTTGATGTCCCTGAGGCCCTTGTGTTGGAATGTACAATGTTGTTTGGTGTGTGGCACGAGACTTCTACTTAGGAGTTATGCAGTATGACATAGCACTTGGGTAGGGCTGGAAAGACTGGATCCTAGTTTTAAATCTGTGACTTGCTTGTTTGAATTGTGAGCTCCAATTTTTATATGTGTACCCAAAATTATCTGAACACAACAGATGTTTGATTTGTTGTCTAATAAATGTACAAGTGAAAAAGAAAATATTTGCACAGCCTACTTTTATTAGTTACTACAATATCAAAAATTCAGAAAGCTGTTTCCAATATCCTCTTTCTCTATACGTGTTACATGTTTTCTTGTTTTTTTCTTTTAAAAAGCTGCTGGACAAGGCCACCTTGAGTGTTTGCAGTGGTTAATTGAGATGGGAGCCAACAGCAATATTACCAACAAGGCAGGAGAGAGACCCAGCGATGTGGCTAAGAGGTATAAACTCCTGTCTGCTGTGCTCCTGAATTGGACTTTAAGGCTGTGCATTTGCTTTCCTGTGCAAGTTTGGGGGACTCACTGAGATGCTGATGGAATCACAGTTTTTAAGTTGATCTGCGTTCTTTAAAGCAATTATTATCAGCTGTACGGTCATGTTAGTTCTCTCTCCTCTGGGGAAGGGACATTTAGAAATAAGAGCAAAAGTCATAAGGAGGTCATGTTGAGGACTCCTAGGCCTTCTGCAGTACTCTAATAGTGTGCACAATGCATTCCTTCACCCAGATATCCTTGATACTTTGTGGAGAAACACTGGCAAAAAGCAAAAATCACAGTGATAATAGAGAAGTAATTCTAAGGGGTTTAAATCATATTTAGAAATTTATGTGAGAAATGAATGTAGCCTTATCACGAAACTCTGTGAGCTCCTTCAGGTCAGGCCCTCGAGGAATAGTTACTGCGTATCTGTGTTCTCATTTGGTTGTTGTTTATTCAGTGGGTTCTGTGTAGTTGCTATGGTCCAGGTACTGTGACTGTAAATCTAGGAATACACAGTGTCTGCCAACCAGGAGCTTATGATCATGGGAGCCCTAGAAGCTTATACTTCAAAGAAAATGAATATATAAACAAAAGTCCTTAATAATTATAATCATTGTCCCACCCATATTACATGCTATCTATAAATAAGGAAAACTCCCAACTCTTTCTCTTCGTTAATGGTGTGGGTTTGGAAATGGTATAGATGATAGTAAGAGATATAAAAGAAATCACAGCCGATAGAATTTGGATGGTTGTCAAGAACATTATCTGAAGAAGCAGTATTTATATTGATGCTTGGAGGAGATGCTGTAACATATCTTGCATTTTAGTTGTTCAGAACTGCTTGAATTTATATCATGAGTATGGGCTACAGTGGCCCGTGAGGCCTGATTTGATGTCTGGCTGGGGCCCAGTCACCCACTTAACTTCGTGTGTAGCTCAGGATCGCCATCAACTTGCATTCCTGTCTCAGCCTTCCTGGTGCTGGCATTAGAGGTCTATGCCACACTATCCTCAGTTTGGATTTTTTTCTTTTTGTTGAGTTTTAAGGGCTCTTTATATATTCTAGAATAGCTCTTTCTCAGAAAATATCCTTTGTAAGATTTTTGTCTCACTTTGAGATATTTTTCATACCCTTAAAATATCTTTGGAAGTGAGTCTCAACAAAGTTTTCCTTTTTTGAATTATGCTTTTGGTGTTTGATCTTGAAATTTTTTTGACTCTATATTTTCTTCTGGAAGTTGTATAGTTTTTGGCTGTGATGTCCATGGTCCGCTGTGATTTCCTTTTTGTGTTATATTAGGTGTGCAACCAAGTTCATTCTTTTGCATATAGATATCAATTATAGTATTATTTATTGAAAATGTTATACTTTATTCATTCTTTTGTGACTTTGTCAAGAACAACTTTATTTGCTTGTTTGAGACAGGATCTTTCTCCATATTCCAGGCTGGCTTTAAGTTGCCATATAATCCAAACTAGCCTGCAATCTGCCTGTATCAACTTCCTACGTGCCAGGATTGTGGGCATGTGCCATCATAACCTAAGATAATACTTAAACATAGTAAAATACAAAAAAGAAAATAAGAAATATATCCCCAAGAAGAATAAAAAGGGACAAATAAAGTAATTTATAGGGTAAATTAGGATATTAAATTTTAATTCAGGTAAAATACTAGTAAAATGAGGAATATGGATAAGGGAAAAGCAGCAGGAAGATGGGCAAGAGAGGAAAGGTATGTGTAATTGAGGGTTGGGAAGTAACAGGGAAAAGAAAATAAAGCAGTTAAAAAAACAAAGGTGGGCATAGCAGACATGCCCACTGTTCTGAAGGCAAGGATGGGAAACGTGTAGAGCTCAAGACCAGCTGTTCTATCCCATGTAGTTCATAGTGTAAGGTACAATGTGTCTGGATCCGACCTGATCACTAACTGTTGCACACACCTGCAGCCATACCCCATGTTCAATCTGGTACAGATACAGGAGTGTTCTGGCTGTCTCCAGTCTCCCATAGCCCCTTGCTCTCTCCTTTGGTCAGCTGCACAACTCTATATAGACTCATCACCTGGGTACTTGTACATGCTAGGCAAGTGCGGTGCCACCCAGCCATATTGATACGGTGTTAATAATGTGCTTGCTGTACCTGATAAAAATAAGAATGTAATATGCATAAATGTGTAGTTTAAAATATGAGTATATTATTATTATTGTTGTTATTTGCATTGCTGTAACCAAAATACATAACCAACAACTTGAGAGGAGAAAAATTTATTTGGCTCATGGCTTCAGAGAATTTCAACTGATCCCGGGGAAGGCTTGGCAGCCAAGGCATGGTAGTGAGAGTATGTGGTAGTTATATACATACTGGAAAGCCAGAAGCAGACAGTTCTGCCTCTCCAGGGGTGGATATGATCTACAAAGCCTTATCCCTAGCAGCCTATTTCTGTCAGCCAGACTTCATCTCCTCAAGGCTTTCCACACAGCACCACAAGCTGGGGATCTGACCTGGTGTTCAAAATAAGAGTGTATGGAAAAATTGGAACTACTATAACAATGTGGAAAATAGTGTTTGGCGTTTGGTGATTCTTCATGTCCTAGAAGAAAGTGTTACATATTTCAGTTAACAGCATTGTGGGGAAGTATGCTTGTTTTATTTATTCACAACAGAAAAATCTCTAAGAGAAACAATTTATTAGTAGAGGCTTCATGAAATGTGAGAAAGAGCAAAGAGAATAGAAAACAGAAGGAAAGGGCATTAATTGTTTCTTTAAATTTCAAAATTGAGCTAGGTGCTTTGGGTTGAAGGACGAAGAGTAAGTATGGTAAGAGGTATAGTTAACTGTAAAACTGGAACCACACTCAATTCACCTGTCTCGGGCTAACAAAAGGCGATAGAATAGGGAATCAAGAAGGATGGTTCTAGGCTCTGTATTCACTAGAGTGATTCTGTTTGAAGGTGATCTATGCGATCTCTTCTCCCAGTGTAGTTTTAGCAATCCTTCACAGCAGTCAGTAATGGAGATTTCCACAGAGCTGAGTGTGCGTCAGGTTTCCCTGCCCTTCAGGGACAGGTTCGCATCCTTGCTTGCTGGTGGGTTACTAGAAGTGCATGTATGGCGAAGTTTTGTAAATTCAGTATGAAACTGCAGTTTAACTGTATGGAAGTTTGTGGGTCCAGTTGATTATTAATTCCTTTTTACAGATTTGCCCATTTGGCAGCAGTGAAGCTGCTAGAGGGGCTGCAGAAATACGAGATGGATGACGAGGTTGGAATTGACGACAGTCACACACAGTTCTTCATAAGGCATGGTGTTGAGGGCAGCACCGATGCCAAGAGTGACTTGTGTCTTAGTGACGCAGACAAAGCAAACGCCAGAAGTGAGTATGCTGTCTCTGTCATGAACTAGCCATTCAGAAACACTGTGTCCGTGGGCTGGGGAGATGGCTCGGTGTGGGAGAGCACGTGCTGTGCACTGGTGAGGACCTGAGTTTAATCCCTAGCACTCATATGAAGGTGGCATAGCGGCACACTTCAGTAATCACAGTGCTCTCAATGCATGATGGGAGGAAAGTCAGGAGAAATCCTTGAAGCTCGAGGACCAGGTAACCTGGAGTGTGCATCCATGCACAACGAAGAGATCATGTCTCAAGTAAGGTGGAAAGCAAGGACCAACCCCAGAGTTGTCTTTTGAACTCCAAACATGTGTTGTAGCATATGCTTGCCTCAGTGCACATAAAAGATCATGCGAACATATGATTGTGTGCACACAGACAACACATATCATATGCACACACTGCCAAAAAAGAAAGAAAGAAAAAAATCCACTGGGGCTGGTGAGACGGCTCTTGCTGCTCATTCAGAGGCTGATTTCCCAGCACCACTTCCAGTGTAACCCCAGCTCCAGGGGACGCCTCTCCCAACAGATACAGACATAAAAATGAACAGGAAGGCCTACACTTTGCTATAAGTTTGGAAATTATTCAAATGACACTGTCTACAGAGAAAAGTAATTTGGTATTTTTGTCCTAAGAGTTACTGATAATATAAACAAGTACATGATGCGGCCTTTGGAATGGAAGACTGTAATATGGAAGCTCAAGAGGTTAAGTGAGACAGACATACTTAAGTGGATCACAAACATGGGAAAGGACAACTCAGGAGTGCTAAGCCTAGTGCTTGGGGCTGGGTAGGAGGACGACAAGTTTGAGGCTAGTCCAGACTATAGAGTGAGCTCAGAGCAAGCATGGGCTACATAGAAAGACTTCAACTCCTTCCTGCTCCAGCGTGAGCACACACACACATACACACACACACACACATGCACACACACACATGCACACACACACACGCACACACACACATGCACGCATACACACATGCCTCTCAGTGATTTCTAAGGTTTGTTGGTAATGATATTTTTTTAAAGACTTATTTTAATATGCATGGGAGTTTTGCTTGTATACATGTCTGTACACTGCATGCATGCCTGGTACTCAGAGTCCAGAAGGAGGCGGCAGATCCTCAGGAGCTACAGTTACAGATGGCTGCTAGGCACCACGTGGTACTGGGAATCAAACCTCAAGAACTACTCTTAACCACTGAGCCATCTCTTCAGCACCAGTATTTATTTATTTTTGAGATTATAATTACAACATTTCTCCCTTTCTTTCCTCCCTCTAAGCCCTTCTATATACTCCTTCCCATTCTCTTTTAAATTCATGGCAGATTCTTTTTGTCACTAATTGTTATTGCATATATTCTCAAAGTTTACCGATAGTCTACTGAGCCATCAGTTGTTATTGGAGAAAGTGGATCAATTCAAAGGAACCTCTCTTTGGTGATGGCAGTCAAGGGGAGGATAATAAACAATTGGTAAGAAAATAGGAGTATAAGGAAAATGAAGTGGTGGTAGAGGTAATGGTTAGGACTCTGTGGTAACATTCCAGAAGAGACCTGAGTGATGAGAAGGAACTGTACTGAGATCTTAGGAGAAAATCCTGAACAGTGTGTGCAAAGGCTGAGAGGACTCACTAGGGAGAAGTTAACAAGGCAGTCGAGAGCTGAGTGGGCCCAGTAGGAATCATATGAAGAATTTAGCTTTAGGTTTTCTTCCAAGCCATTGGGGGAGTTTGGAGCAGAGGTGATGTCATTTGAGTTATGTGAAAGACTATTATTCTACTACTGGGGATGTAACAGACTGGAGGCTGAGGAGAGTATGCCAGTTCAAATGGGTCATTAATTAGGAGAGGTGAGGTTTCTAATGTAAGAATGTGTCAAGGACACTCATTTAGAATTGTGCAAGATATAGTAGTATCTGTATAGTTCCTTAGCCTACAGTCTGTGATGGAGGCCCATGACTACTAGAGACACATTCTTGTTTTGCTCCAGGCTCTTTGTACTAGAAATTTTCACTCCAGCAGAGCTTGCATTAGTACTATTCTTTTCCCATTAAGATATCACACACACACACACACACACACACACACACACACACACACACACATTTTGAGGTTTTAACCAGATAGCAGGAGTAAGGCCATAACAGTGTCTAGAGGTTGGCTGTGGAGAAAACCAGTATCTGACCAGTTCTGCTTGTTTACGTATCTAGATTTCCAGAGAATAAAAAGGCCATTTCTCTGAAGTCAACATAGCACTACGAGATGTTCCTGAGACTGGTTTCTCAGTTTCTCTTCTATCATCCAGCATGGTTTCCTGAATAATTTGGTGTCAGGCTGTGTATATGCACTAGAGTTACACTGATGAACATAAACCATTCTCCTTGCTTTGGAACTGATTTTTCTATAACCATGGAAGTGTTTGTCATTTTCTTTCAAGAATATTTTTATTTTCTATTTTAAGTTATGTGTGTATGTAGTGTGTGTGTGTGTGTGTGTGTGCATGCGTGTGCGCATTTGTGTGTCTGTGCACATGAGTACAGGTGTCCTTGGAAGCCTTTGGAGGTGGAGTTGCAGGTTGTGAGCCACTAAATGTGGGTGCTGGGATCCGAACTTGAATCCTCTGGAAGAGCAGCAAGTGCTCCTAACATCTGAGAGCATGTATTAATTACTTTTCTGTTGCTAAATACCCCGACCAGACATTTCAGAGAAGGAGTGAGAGTGTCTGTCCTGGTAGGGTGTAGTTAGAGTAGCAAGCTGCAAGCCACAAGCGTGGCAGCTGGAGCAGGAAGCTGAGAGCGCATGTCATCAAACCCAAGCAAGAAGGAGAGCGAGCGCAAACTCAATGTGATGGGAGGCTTTTTGCTCTTAAGAGTCCAACTCAAGTGACTTCCTCCAGCAAGGATGCACAGCTGGATTTCTTCAAGCAATCAATTAGGGACCTTGTGTTCAAATACCAGAGCCTCCTAGGGACACTGTCATTTAAACCATGGCAACCATGCTAATTGGTTTGTGGTTAAAGACTATCTTTCTCACTACTGGGGATATAGTAGACTGGAAGATGAGAAAGAATATAACATTCCTAGCCTTTCAGTTATTTTCATGATGACCACTTGGAGGATAATCTGATTCCATTTAATGATGTCTTAATGTGCTCAGGCCGTTGTAATTAAACACGAGAAAGTTAAACAACAG
The DNA here is from genome assembly GCF_018167655.1 of Microtus oregoni. Classification (NCBI taxonomy): domain Eukaryota; kingdom Metazoa; phylum Chordata; class Mammalia; order Rodentia; family Cricetidae; genus Microtus; species Microtus oregoni. The sequence continues at coordinate 8,626,773 of NW_024543059.1, read as the reverse complement.
AAATTTATCTCTTACCATTAGGGACTGGATCCTAGATCAAAGTCTAACATGACTGTTTTATGGAGAAGGGTCCACTTCGACTTTGATGTGACTATGTACTCAAAATGGAAGAGTGAGGAGCATCTAGAGAACACGGATGCGATTGAAGCCCTAAAGTGTTTTTCTCTAGTGATATCAACCTCATGGGAACAGTACCCTTGCTTGTAGTAGTAGTATGATGGTTTTGCTCTTTTAGGCTCTTGTGGGTCACCACCCAGCTCCCAAATGATTTACAAAAAGGCTCATTCTTACTTAGAAACGCCTGGCCTTAGCCTGGCTTGTGTCCAGCCGGCTTTCTTACATTATCCTGATACCTTTTGCCTCTGGGTTTTCCCCATTCTCTTCCTTCTGTAAATCCTACTCTGGATTGCTGTGTGGCTGGAGGGCTGGCGCCTGATGTCCTCCTCCTTTTCTGGCTACTTCTCCTTTTCTCCCAGATTTTCCTATTCTCTCTACCTGCTGGCCTGCCTCTTCCTTTCTCCTGCCTCTCTATTGACCGTTCAGCTCTTTATTAGACCATCAGATGTTCTAGATAGGCAAAGAATCACAGCTTTACAGAGTTAAACAAATGCAGCATAAACAAACGCAACAAACCTTAATATAATATTCACTAACACTTGCTGTCATGCCCTTTAACCCCAGCCACCTTCTAAAGCCCTGTCTCCACATAACATCACACTGGAGTACAGAGCTTGAACGTGAGTTTGAGAGAGACTCAGTCTCTAGCAAATGGATAACTACTCAAACATTCTAAGTTAGTTAGGTTAGAGTGCCCCTCCCACCCGCAGAATACATGTTGGTACAAATAGACACCCAGAAGCCAATGGGGCTGTGGTTTCTATTGGTGTTATGCTTTAAAAAAATTGAATTAAACCGAAGTCTGGTAATTAGAGCAAATTGTGTTTCTGTGGCATTTCTGCTGATGGTATAGAACTCTTCCGCCAGAAATTTGACTCCAGTGAAAGGTTTGCATTTCTGTAGAACTTTACAGTTATTGATCACAGTAAGTGTATGGGAATGATAATATCTGTGTTCTCTCTTAAGAAACACTAATAGACTATCATATTATCTGATTTATAAAACGGCCTGGGTTTAGAGATGCTAAGTTACTTGTCTAAAGCCACCTGGTAAGTGGACATAAGGCTTTAGACTTTTTTTTTTTTTAGACTTTTTTTATATAACACCCTTGTCACCACACCCATTGATTCCTGTAGAGAGTATTTCATGTGATGTAACCTTGATGTCTGTGTTTGGTCAGGGAGCCGTCGTTTGTTCTAGTGAAGGAGACGGATGCTTTCTGTGGCTCTCTGAATGTGTTTGAGTTGAGACCAATCAAAGCACAAGCAGCCATGGAGGGCGTGAACAGTAGGTCTTAGGCAGGGAATTCAGACACCAGAGCTTCACCACTTTTAGCTCTCTCTGTTGCTCTCAGAGCTTAGTTTCCTCATCTAGAAAAATCAACAACGTTGCTATTGCTACCCCTACAGAATTGTTATAAGGCTTAATTTCATACACTAAAGAATAGGAACTGCCTAGCTTGTGGCAGAGGCTCAAAAAAATGTCAGTTCCCCTTTCTTTTGATCTTTGGAGGGCGCTTTTGTTATTTTGGTTGGAATATATAATTGTGCTTAAAGTATTTTCTAAGAAAAATTTGAAATTCATGTCTAGATTTATTTTTTCCTTTAAAAAGATTTAAAACCTTCCAGTACAGTCTTAGGCTTATTTTCCAGGGACCTGTGAGATCCTTCCATTGTGAATTCAACTAAGAGAGAGCCTGAAGATCCTGGCATTGGTTTTCTCCAATTTTTGAACATGCAGTAGATAATGCATGGTCTGGTACTTCTCATCTTAAAACACTGCTAAGCTTCTTTAAGCCATCTTGCCTATAGCATCAGTATCAGCATCTGATGCATGTTCCAATGGCAGGTAAAGAATCCTCCCACTGGCACTTCATTGCTTGAATCACTGATATTCACCCTTGTACATATGTATGGCACTCCCATCAGTTCCTTCCATAAACAGCGGAAGTAAATAGGGCTGAAGAGATGGAGATGGCTCAGTGGTTAAGAGCACTTTTTGCTCTTGAAGAGTACCTGGGTTTGGTTCCTAGCATCCACACAGTGGCTCTCAACTGTTCTCTAGTTCTGGGGTGTCCAAGGCCCTCTTCTGACCTCCACAGGTACTGGGCACAAATGTGGTCCATAGACATACATGCAGGCAACACATTCATGTACATAAAAGAAAATTAATAACTATTTTATAAGGCTGTTGCACACAAAAAGGAAGCAGATGTTGGGAGGGAGTCACCATCCTGTAAGCATATATCCTGTCATCTAAATTCAGTTCCTACTCAACTGTCTTTCAGTGAGAGCCCACAAGAAGATTGCGGAATTGAGACAACTTCTGGAGATCGCGGAGAGCAACTTCAAACACTTGGGTGGGATAACAGAGGAGGATCTCCAGCAGAAGAAAGAACAGCTGCAGTCTGAGAAGTAATGTCCTTAAACCCGTGCTCTGTATTTCAGCACCTGTGAATCCCACGTGAGGCTTTCTGCCTGGAAACATGCGCGTCCATCCTGCCATAGAGTTAGGTCCCATCCTTCCTCCCCAAATCCTTTGAGATGTTTTCAAGTCGTGAAATCATAGACTTCACATACCATCAGCCAAGTGTTGAACACACTCAGGCCATTGTGATTCCAATCTTCTAGACTATTTTCAACTTGTAAAGTTGACTTTATTTCTGGAGTTTTTGACACCACAGCTATTTTAAATCATTCAGCCAGCATAGGTAACATGATCTGTAAATATTCTTATTAGACTGAACTTCCCACTCAGAAAATGATGAAATCCATTTCTTTGTTCACTAAATTATAGGCCCAGCATGGCTACCACTGTGCTGTCCTCACCGTCGAGTTACAGCGACAAAATCTCTGGCTCTAACCACAGCACTGTTATCTGGATAGCTGTCATGTTTTCTTCATAGCTCTCTCAGCCTGCTGACCCTGCTCTTACCCATATTCCTTACCCTGTAGTTTGTTCTTAACTCAGCATCCAGAAAAATTATTCGGAAGCTTAAACGAGACCATGATGGTGCAGTGTATGCCCTGTCCTGGCTGCCTGCTTTACTCCTACAAGCCGTCTTTCCTATGAGCGATGGGGCTGTCTTTGTTCTGGCTCTCTTTACTGCTAATGTACATCACTGTCTTACTCAACTGTTGCAGTCATGCTGGCCCAGTAGAGTCTCTGCTTCTTTCAGAAACTTTACAGATCACCCTACATCTCTCAGAATTCTTCCTTCCAAACTCCCACAACAGCTCGCGAAGCTTTTAGTACTTAGAGCCTAAAGTTCCAGAAACTTCCACGATCCTCCCCAGAACAACATGGCCAGGTCTGTCACAGTGCTGTGGGTCCAAGGCTCTGAGTCAACCCAAGCAGACACAGGTTCCGCAGAGCAAGATTTACTGTGGGCAGTACTAGATGTGGGATCTACTGTGTTCCCCATGGTCATTTCAGCAAGTACTTAAGAGACATCTGTTCCAAAATACAGTTCATTTTCCCACCAATCGGGATTCAAAGATTAGGGGTTTTCCCTTCGTGTTCCATCATTGTCAGGCAATGTAGAATGTAAGCTTTTCAGTCCAACCAATCAGATTCACTTGTTCCATCTGTTAGGAACAGCTATAACTTGTCTAGAGCACTAAAGATGCATAACAGACTGTTTCTATTGTTTAAGGAGGAGATGGGTCATCTTTTGGAAGGTCCCCAGCTCCCCTAGGGGTGGGGAAGGGGGACTTCGTTTTACCCTGCAGGTAAAATGGAATCTGAAACCAAAATGGCAGCACTGGGGACAAGGCACTCTTGCCTGTTGCCAACAGCAGTGACAGTCAGTGTCTGGTACCATTTTCTGTCCTAGTTGGCCTTTCTGTTGCTGTGGTGAAACATTGACCGGAACCAGTCTGGGGGCACACCTGTCTTTACGTCAGGGCAAGAATTCATGGCAAGAACCCAGAGCAGGAACTGAAGCTGCTTCCTGACTGGCTTTTCATAGCTCGCTCAACCAGTTTCCTTATTCCCTAAGGACCACCTGTCGGTGGCTCTGGCTGGGCCTTCCCATACCATTCATTTTAATCAGGAAAAATGTCCCATAGGCATGTCCCCAGGTCAGTCTAGTGGGAGGACTTTCTCATTTGGGACTCCCTCCTCCCACGTGACTCTAGCTTGTGTCAAGTTGACAAAAACTAACCAGCACAGACGTGTTAATCACCTGCTTCACATTTTATATTACTGTTTCCTGCTTTATTTTATTTCCCTCTTAGTACTTGTTCCCTTCCTGCATACCATGTGTATTGCTTATTTATTTGTTGGTCGCTATTTGTCCCTAGTACTTAAATTACTGCTGATTCTTATAAGACCCTAAATACAGTTTACAAATAAATAATTTTATTTTCTTTAAAGTATAGTTGCTTCCCACAGTTAACTAAAGCAGTTCTTAGGTATATGGGGATTGACTGAAGAAACATTTTTGATAGGACCATCAAAGAGCTGCAGGACCAGCTGGCCTATGAGCGACTCCGCAGAGAAAAGTTAGAGTGTCAGCTGGACGAATATCGAGCAGAGATGGATCAACTCAAGGAAACACTGGAGAAAGTCCAGGTCCCCACTGTCGTGGTTACGGTTGGTGTTCTTAATACATTCATCCTTGTTGATAAATAGTGTTATCATTTATAAAGATATGGTGGGGGACCCGTGTGTCCTGGCGGGTGGCCTGAGGCTTCTGCGGGAGAGGGACAGATACCCGTGCTGAGGGAAAGTTTGGGTATAGAGTTTATTTAGTGGGTAATGGAGGGGAAAGTGAAGGAGAAGGAGAGAAGGGGGGAAAGGGGAAGGGAGAGAGGATAGAGGCAGAAGTTGCCTCTCCAAAAGAAGGGGTCGGGGAGGACTGAAGAGAGATTTGCTTGCCTGGGGGTGGGGAAGGTGGGAAGGTTGGGAGTGGGCAGAGCTTGTCTATTAAAAGGGACAGGGTACCCAGGTGACAGACCAGGCCAGGAGATTACAACAAACAGAACATAGAAAAGGCTGAGATTGTCAGCTTTGGGTTGGGGCTGAATTTGAGTCTTGTCTATAATCTTTTTTGATGTGGGTAAGCTTTTGGCTTGTTAGAGCTTGCGTTGCAAACTAGAGCTAATAATACTTTCTAGAACTCCCATCAAGATTGTGAATTTGACATTCTTTGCCACTGTGAATAAGCATTATTTTTTACTTTCTGGAGCTGTATTTTGAGTTTCAAATATATACATTTTTGTTATGAAAAAAAGCCAAAATCAAAAGGACAAGAATCTAACTAGTGATTCTACCCAGTGTTAGTTTTTCTAGTAGAAGCCAACCTCCCAACAAAACCCATATCAACAACACAAGAAACATAGGATGAGAACAAAAAAAATAGTTTCTCTGTCAGCAGGGGACTGACTTAGAGCCATTCAGTCTCATGAGACTAGACTTGGACTCCCAGTCTTCCGTAAGAAAAGACGCTGTGACCTGGGCGAGGTGGCGCATGTCTTTAATCCCAGCACTTGGGAGGCAGAGGCAGGCAGATCTATGAGTCTGAGTCCAGGCAGGTCTACAGAGTGAGTTCCAGAACAGCTAAGGCTACACAGAGAAGCCGTGTCTCAAAAACCACTGTGATGTGGCCCTGGGGACAGCTTATCCTGACATCATGTGGACTGAGAAACATTAACATTTTCATCCTTTAGAGTTTCTGTCTTTGGTCATCATGGATAAATTGTTTCAGACTTCTGCTACCTTGTCTGATCTATAACAAAATTCCCTGGCTTTTTATTTTATCCAAACTAATCGTTAGCCCCTTAATCACTTCAGAGAATATGACACAATAGATTTGCTTGCAAAATGTTGAAACCAGATAAATGTTCTCCAGATGAAGCCTACCAACATGAGCTAAACTACCAACAGTTCTTGAGACATAGAAACATTTCCACTTATCTGTGACTACGTCTCCGTATGTGTCCTCCTTCCTCTTCTCCCCTGTATTCTTTCCTTGAGACCGGGTCTTAGAGCACGACCCTGAAGTGAACTCGGTAGCCCAGGCTGCTGTCATTCACGTGAACTCGGTAGCCCAGGCTGCTGTCATTCACGTGAACTCGGTAGCCCAGGCTGCTGTCGTTCACGTGAACTCGGTAGCCCAGGCTGCTGTCGTTCACGTGAACTAGGTAGCCCAGGCTGCTGTCATTCACGTGAACTCGGTAGCCCAGGCTGCTGTCGTTCACGTGAACTCGGTAGCCCAGGCTGCTGTCGTTCACGTGAACTCGGTAGCCCAGGCTGCTGTCGTTCACGTGAACTAGGTAGCCCAGGCTGCTGTCGTTCACGTGAACTCGGTAGCCCAGGCTGCTGTCGTTCACGTGAACTCGGTAGCCCAGGCTGCTGTCGTTCAGGGTCCAGCCTCAGTCTGCCATGTGTTGTGCCGCAGGCCTGTGCCAGTGTCAGGCCAGGGTGGGAGGTGTGTTGGTCACACAGCTAGAGTGAAGCGGGGACAAACCCAGACCCTGCCCTGTGGCCGCAGCTCTAGTTCTGTAGACAAAGACTCTCACTGGTACTTTTAGTATAATGCGAGGGCTCCTTCCTTTGTTCTGATGAATATTTCCACCTGAAATTCCCAGCAGTGTCTAACTCAAAACTGAATGAAACCAAAATTAACATCAAGATTTTTATCCCCAGATCTAGTTTCTTAACTGCCTAGTTTTGGGTTCTTTTCTTTTTCTTCTTTTGCTACAGGTTCTCTCTGTAGCCTTGGCAGGCCCAGGACTCATTATATAGATCAGACTGGTCCCTGCCTCCCAGGTGCTGGGATAAAGGTGGACCTTATGCCTGGCCAGTTTGGGATTCTTGAGGCTTTCCCTACATAACTTTTCCTCCAGCCATGAACTGTGGCTCACCAGCATGGTCTACCTTTTGCTGCTGCCCTGAAACATGAACTCTTAGTACAGAATTTACGTGTCCAGTCCAGTCCATTTGAGTGACCAGTCAGCTTGGTTTCCTGTCATTTCTTCTTCTGAAAATTTTTGCCTGAACGAAGTGGATTCCTCAGTGTGGATTCAGTTCTAACTTTCCTATCAGCCCCGCATCTGTTAGTGCTTATGTAGGTGAGCCTTCTCAAACCTCGTGCACTTTCCTGCACCGAGCCTTTGTTCATTTCATTTATATCACAGGGTCCCCCATCAAATCCTCCTGCTCCAGGGTATTAGGCCCTTCCTTCTGCTTTGAGGGAGTCTTTCTTCCTGAGGTTGATGCTTTACCCACAGTACTGAAGTTTGAATTTCATGAGATCATTTAACACACTTTGAGATCTTAGGCATCATCAATATTAGGCATTATTACTTGCTTAAATATTAGGCTTAAGGTCAAGGCTTTTTGTTTCGCATACACTGTTTCATAAACAGTAACTGAGAAACACAGCGCCAGATAAAAGTTTGTAGTTATAGCAGTTTGTTAGAGGTGTGATTTTAATCTGCCCAGCTCCAAATCCACCACACAACCATCACTGTTCTTGCCTTTAGAAGCCATTAGCTCTCATTTTCTTATTGAACTTGTGAAAAATTCTGACAAATTCTACCTTTAAGAACTTGTATGATTCCAAGTTGAGTTTCAGAAACAGAGCAAAGGGAAGGGTGTGGGGCCATGGTTTTGTTTTTCCAGGCTGTATTAGATAGTAGCAGCTTCCATTTCACGTGCTGGGTACAAGAGTTAACTCTTGAGCACATGAGCAATGGCAGGGCAGGAATGCCTTTGGAAGTAACTCTGGCCATGAGCTCTCCCTAAGGACACATGCCGGAAGACTGTTTTAGGAACACCTGTGTTCATATTTGTCTTGCCTAAATAAGGCATTTTCTTTTTTAAACTTCATTTAAAAATTTTTATGCATTTTGATCATATTCCTCCCCACGCCCCAACTCTTTCCAGACCTCCCCCTACTTCATATGAACCAAACACACATCACACATACGCACACACACCCAAAACCAAGCAAACAACGAATAAGACAAAAAAAGAGACAAAACCAAAACATGGAGTCTGTTTAGCGCTGGCCAACTATTCCTGAGCATGCAGCCTGCCCAGGGTAAATGGCACGCACAGCATTTTTTTTTACTAGAATTATTCTGCAATGATTAACATCGAGTGAACACCTGTTGTGCTCCTGTCTCCTCCTCTGCTCCTTCCTATCTGCTTGTTGGTTCTTCTGTGTTAGGTCTTGTGAATACCAAGATGATGAGAAAGTCAGAAACAGTGGAGAAAGGCACCGTGGAAAATGAAAAATGTCGTAAATAATACTGCACACACAAACTCAGGAATGGAGAAGTCAACAGAAATCCTAGCTCTGTGGGGCTCCCAAAATAGTACAAATGACGTCATATTAGCACATTATTCTACCCTGCAGTGATGTATGGAATGTTAGCCAAGATAGAGGCAGGAGTGACAAGTTGTTCCCTTTGAGGTTGTATCAAGCAGAGATGGCACTGAATGACTTTCCAGGGTGTCGCCCAGCCATATGATCCGGCACAACACGAAGCACACATAGTTTGGATCTGGGGATGTGGTTATACAAAGTCCTAAAGGAATTTAATCAGAGAGGAAAGTACTTAGCATGGCTTGTTTGTCCTTCATGGACACTGTAGAAGAATGTTAGCAGGCTTTGACTCTTCTCTTCTGTGTCTATAGGAAAACACCTGCTGTGAGTCCAACAGAGAGCCCAGGAGAGCAAGAAAGAAAGGGTCTCCTGGGGGCGCCTTTGTGAGAAGGTTGTGAGAAGGTCCATGCAGGAAGGTCAGATAAATGCTTGATTTCCTTTACTTAAACATGATATAAATGTAAATCTATAAAGCTCCTTCCATTCTGAAGGTGAAAGGGATTATAAAAAAACCATGGACTCAGGATACTTTTTATATACATATACATGCAAGCCATCATTTATGAGTAATAATTTCACAAGTATTCATGTAAACTGTTAAATTTAAGATGGTACAATCTAATAGTCAAAGGAAATCCAATTCTAGATAATAAAATTATGAAAATGACACTATGGCTTCATAATAAAGTTGTATTTCTTTTCTTTTTCTCTCTCTCTCTCTTTTTGTTTTTCAAGACAGGGTTTCTTTATTTACCAGCCCTGGCTGTTCTGGAACTCTCTTTGCAGACCAGACTGACCTTGAACTCAGAGATCCACCTGCCTCTGCCTCCAGAGTGCTGGGATTAAAGGTGTGCGCCACCAAGCCCTGCTAAAGTTGTGTTTCTCTCAGTGTCTAGAAAGCGCTATGAACAACTACGAATGCGAATGTGCATATGATTTTCAGAGTTGTTCTTTGTCGGGTGTTACAGCGCACACCTCTAATCCCAGCATTTAGGTGTCTGGGAAGGAGAATCATGAATCTGGGCAGCTGGGCTCTCTAGTGACTATCTCAAGACGCACAAACATGCATACACGCACAGAAACTCACCCGCCCATCCTGACAAAACGTTTTTATTCAAACGACTAGACTTGGAAGGAAATTTTACATAGCCAGTTTTTACCCAGAACAGCTTTACAACGACTACCAGATGTCACTCAGCAGCTTGACAGGACTGACAACCTACTCTCACAAAAGCCTGGGCTACACCTTTGCTAGGAAATATTCTCGTTCAGAATTCCATCTTCGCTCTGTGCTGCAAGCTTTATGGGAATATAGCTAAGAGACACTCAGCAGGACAAAGCACATGGCTTGTTTTCTCCTTTCCCCCATAATCCCTTGAGTTTAGAGACTTTGTTTTTTGTTGGTGAAAAAGCAGCTGTGGTTCTGATGTAGTTCCTAAGCATATCCATTCGATCCCTCTTTCTTTCTATGGTGAGCCAGCGATGGGGTCATCAGCATCGCAGAGATCAGCTCATTCTAATCCAGTCTGTAAGCCAGTGTTAACAGCGCCATGGCTGGGGTGGGGTGAAGAGCAGCTGGAAGATGCTTGCCAGCACGCATGGACTCTAGGTCCACTATCCAGCACATCACACTGGCCACGACGTGCGAGGTTCAAGGTCATTCTTGGTTATGTAGCCCATCTGAGGCCAGGACTAAATGAGACCTCTTTCAAAGACACCGAGATACCTTTTATCTCCTGTATAGTTTGTGTCTTAAAAACTGGCAGGATTATTTTGAATTATTTTGTCCTATCTTATTGACATCCTGCCTGCAGTCTTCCTATCTCATAGACATCCTGCTCTCTCAACCACGTGGGATGTTCTTACGAGAGCAGGCTGGCTGCTGATCCGGAGAATTTTTTTTTTTTAAAGCAAACAGGACGTTCCCCCGGGAGCATGCTAGCTGCGGGTTTTGAGGAGGGGGTCTGTAGGGTCTTTCAGTTAGAAAAATATAGACTGTCTGGAGCACCTGAGCTTGCATGCACAGCAGCCTTGTAAAACCTGGGCGTACAGTTTGTCTGTAATCCTAGCACTGGGGGCAGGGACAGATGGATTCCTACGGTTTGACAGTTTAGCAGAAATGGAAAATCCCAAGTTTGGGGGGTGAACAGGGGAGGGGAAGAGGGGAAGATGGGGAGAAAGAGTGGAGGAGGGGAAAGGGAGAGAGGGAAGGGGGGAAGAAGGGAAGTGGAGGGAGGGGGAGATCCTGTTTCACGAAGAGTAAGAAAGAGAATGAATAAGGAAGATACTCACTGATGACGTGTGGCCTTCACAAGCATACACATGTATTAACACACTTGTATACATGCATATACATGTAGTAGCACGCGTGTGCGCGCACACAAACACACACCAACAAACCCCCCCCAAAAATGAAAAGTAAGAAAAATGTAGAAGACTGGATGGATAACAACAAAAGAAAACAATAAAATTTGAATTTCCTTTTTTCTTTTTTGGTTCAGGAAGTTAGGGTTCCAATCTCTAACTCTCTTTGAGATGGATATTCATATATCTACATATATGGTTACCTCTCTCTCTCTTTCTCTCTCTCTATCTATGAGATGTTTGCCGAATTTAAATGGGTGATGAGAAAGTCTGTTTCATGTAGTGAATCTGAGAGGTGAGAGGAAGCGCCGGGGAATGGAGGTTGCGGGCAAACATCTGATCAGCCGGTTTGCATTAAGGCTTAGGCTTAGTCCCTGGGAGCAAGAAACAAACAGAATTGTTGCGGACTATTCCTTTACACTATGAAGAGGTGTCACTCTGATTGGTTAATACAGTGCTGAATGGCCATAAGCTGGACAGGAAGAGGGTAGGAGGGACTTCTGGGGTCAGAGAGGACTCTGAGAGGAAAACAGCAGGGGTGCCAGTCAAATGGGAGAAGAAGCAGGGTGGGCAGTACAGAGTCAAGGTTAACCGAGCCACGTGAAAGAGTGTACATTCAAAGATAGGGCTTAATTTAAGTTCTAAGAACTAGTTAGGGACAAGTGTAAGCTAAGGCCAAGCGTTCATAATTAATAATAAGTCTGTATCATTTTTTGTGAAAGGAGGCCCAAAGAAAAATCTGTCTACACAAAACAAAACACAAAAACCCACCCCTCAAACTGCTGTACATATGTGAAAAGTTAAAAAAGGCATATACATAAAAATCAGAGTATCTCTATATATTTCATATTAAATATAACACATTTGTAATAGGGTACACATTTTAAAATTTATTATTCACTACAAAAAAACTCCACTTACATAGGCAGTTACTTAGAAAATCCAACCAACTTCACTGTAGTCTTTTATTTTATATAAAAAAACTAACTGCAATAATCAGCAGGGACATAAAATCCAGTAAGTATGTAGAATATGGAATTGTTTTCAAGTATGCAATCTGATAACAAATCCTACTTCATTTGCAAAGCTGCAAAACTCAAATGTAAAAACTGTTTCTGTTGCTGTAGTTACCAAAAGGACAAAATGTTCTTCTATCTCAAACCAGGCTTTGGGAGACAGCTCTTCAATACAATAACGTCATACAACACAAAAATAAAATACCAAAATACTGCTATTTAGTCCATAGGCACTTTGAAGAATTTGTAGTAGTACACTCTAAGGCGTGATGGGCAGCAACAGCAGGGGTGTCAATTTTACTTCCAGAATCTATAAAACCCCAATGCTATTGCCAAGCAAGTGAACACCGAGGCTGTGGAAGAAAAGAAGCTATGTTACAAGTTATAGTTTAATTAATTTCGGGTCGTAAAATAATTAAATAAACAGAAACAAAATCATATTTATAGCCCATGTTCTTTATTCCCTAGAAAACTAAACTAAGTATAAAAGGCATTTGTAAAGCAAGATTTATATCAATAGCCTCCTGTATTGCAGAGAGTAAAAATAAAAATAATTTTAAAATATAGTTATGTGAGCAGTACTTCAAAGTTGCTAGCATTGTGTCTTAGGGTTTCTACTGCTGTGATAAACACTGTAGCTAAGCAGCCTGGGGAGGAAAGGGTCTATGTTATCTTACACTCTGAGGTCACACTCCATCACTGAGGGAGGTCAGGACATGGAGCAGGAACTGAAGCAGAACCAGCTTGCTCACTGGCATATTCGGCCTGCCTTCAGCCTGCCCAGAGGTCAGGGGTACCACCCACAGTGGGCTGAGCTCTCTCACATCAAACATCAAAATATGCGAACAGATTTATTGGCCAATTCTTAGCTTAGCTCATCTTCATGAGTCTGATTACATATTCAGGGTTTCTCTTAAGGTTCCATAGAATCCAACTCCAGAAGTGTACACGATGGGGCTATTCCACACACCGTATCTTAAGGAATTCACCCGCACTGCTGATAGCCTGCCCAAGACTTCCCTTCAAGGACTGGCACTTTAAATTTACATAGGGAAGGTGAATGTCCTGGACCAGTCCTCACACTGCCATCATGCCAGGGAGTCCCATGCCTACCACACAATTAATATTTGTCATTATAGAATGCAGTTATAATAAAGTCTTTCTGAAATGGATGTTGACCACCAATAAATAAATAAATAAATAAATAAATAAATAAATCCCCACAGGCTTGGCTGACCTTATGGAGGTATTTTCTCAGTCAAGGTTGAGGTTTCTGGGCACAGACTTGTGCCCCATACTTCCAGATACTTGGGAGGCTAAGCCAAGAAGTTTTGGTCAAATTGACAGCCAAATCCTACAGTGTTTGTGAACCTTCAGTAAATGGGACCTTATTGTCTTATTAGCAACATCTCAGGTATTCTAGGGAAACTAGGTCCACTTATGCCGTATCTTCCTACTTATTTAAAAATACGTAATTGTGGCTTCCTAAAATGCTTGCCAGTAACAGTACTAAAACATACTTAAAGAAGGAAGGAGAAAATGCCTCAGTATTACTGATTTCAAATCCTCAGTGAAGAAAACAAAAGAAGAATGACCAGGAAAGTCTTTATTTTTGTGTGTATGTGTATTTTACATGTATGGCTATGAACCATGTGTGTGACTTGTGCCTATCGAGACCAGAAAAGAACACAGGATCCCCTGGGACTGGAGTTACAGAAGATTGTGAGCCACCATGTGGGTATTGGGAATCAAACCCTGGTCCTTGAAAAGAACAACCAATGCCCTTAACCACTGAGCCTTCTCTCTAGACCCAGGAAAATCTTTTTTAAAACAATTGCTAATTTGCTTTTCCCTTTTGCTACCACTAAGCCTATTAGATTTACCCTGGAGATCTAAACTGCTAAGTGAAAGTTAGAAAATGTCACCATCTTCAACTTGGAGGGTAAAAGGGGATTTGTTTTTAACTGTGGTATTCTGTAAGTAAATATGCAAGAGAATACTGGAAAATGCCAGCTCCAATCGAAACCACTCCTTTGTTGCTGGGACTGATTTTAGAAGAGGATGAGCATCCCAAAGACTGTTTGGAATTAGATAGCATTACAGTTAAGCTCAAGGCCTTTGGTTTTTCTAGAGTAGGGGTCTTCAAAGCCTAGCTTTAGAATTATTATTATTGATTTTTGGAGACAGGGTTTCTCTGCATAACAGCCCTGGCTGTCATGGAACTCAATTTTTTGAGGCCAGGTTGGCCTCGAACTCACAGAGATCCGCCTGCCTCTGTCTCCCGAGTGCCACCACTGCTGTCTTAGAACTATTTTTTAATCTGAATTTTAAAAAGGACCCTAATGTTGAGGAGATAAAAAAAAAAAAAACAGAGCTCTCATAGTTAAGAAGTTGCTGGGCTGGAGAGATGACTCAGTGGTTAAGAGCACGGACTGCTCTTCCAGAGGACCCAGATTCAATTCCTAACACCCACATGGCAGCTCAGAATTGTCTGTAACTCCAGTTCCAGGGGTCCCAACACCCATGGCAAAACATCAGTGCACATAAAATAAAAATAAAATTAAAAAAAATTAAGAGGAAAGAAAGAAGGTGCTTTTTAAAAATTTTTTAATTTTAAAAACTTAGAAAGAAGAAACATCAGCTGAGGGCTGACTCCATCCTCTAACTGGTGACATCACCAAGTCAGGGGCTGGCTGGAAAACCACTATGATCAGGGTTTTTATAGTATTTTGTTAATGCACACATTTAAAACAGGTGTATCTTCTGACTCCAAGTTTTTAAGCGTATAGCAACAAGGGTATAGCAATATGTGTCCTCAGAAAGCATGCACATACATGGGTGTGCAGACTAGACTGCTCTTCAGGACGAAGAATTGAAAGCAACGTTGTTGGGGAAATTATAACATTTTGAACAACAGAATACTATCTTTTATAATAAAAAGATGTGTGTTAATGTTAAAATATACTTAAGACATTTAGTTACATTTGAACACACAGAGTTAATTATGATGTGTAATTCCTTTCTATAAGTAGACATATAACTTGTATACAGCAGACAAGATATAAACTGCAAATAGTAAATAAAGAAGGTAAGGGAATTTTCATTGCTCTTGAATTATATGGATAATTTAAATAAAAACACACTGCTTTTATGAAAAAGAAGAAAGACAAGTAATACGTAACCAGTGCATTCTCCTATTACATGGGGCCGTGAAATCTTAGGTCAGATTGAAGCTGTGGATCTCAAAAGGAGACAATCTAATTTTGGGATGGTATCTGTGTGCTCAGTCGGTTTGGGGTAAGATGTTTCCGGACCTTCCACTCCTCTCTGCTGTGTTTTAACAGCCTGCATCTACTTCAGTGATCTTTCTAATGCCATTCAAACTATAAAATGATTTTTTTCCACTGTGGAACTTACCCAATTAATTTTACCACTTTGTTCTTGGGTTTATTTTCTCAATAGCCAGACACCCTTTTCTCTAACTGAATTGCCCAGTTGCCTGATAAACTTCAATCTTGAAACTGAAACCTTCTTCAATCAGTAAAGAGTATTTTGGCTCCTTTTTCTCTCTCCTGGAATGGTTATCCAGACACATAGGAACCAACAAATCCAAAAACTGTCAGCAGAAGTTCCTTTCTGACAGACTTACCTGCAAGATAACGAATGGTCTCAAGTTTGTTCGATTCCATCAGTGTTTTTAAGGAAGCAATTTCAGTATCAATTTTATTACTGGTCTCTGAAATAATACTTTTGGTTTGGGTATCCTATAGCAAATCAGAATAAACAGAATTATATTTTTGTCCCTATGTAATATGAACAAAACATTTATATTAAAACCTTCAATTGTGTGCTAACTGTGCATCTATTAAAGTCTTAATAGTAAATGAAAGCTGCCAAGTAACAAAAAATTCCTCTAATTTCGTATCTGAAGGTAATTTCCTCGAATTATTCAATCCTGGGCATAACCTACTAAAAATCTCCTAAGATATTTGAGACTTAAATATATATGATAAACTAAGAAGTAAACATTTTAGTCACACCTATTGTTTTATAGGTAAAGTCCTTGGAATATTATTAATACTTTAAACATAAGGACATATTTTAAATACATCTTGCCAAAAAATCATGCAAGTTTATAATATGAACGGAAATGAATATACAAGGAACTGGCATACACCTGGTGGGTAACTCTGCAGTACAGGGAACAGCGCTCAGAAATTACAGAAATTAGCTGAGAGAATTTGCTCATTTTCTTAATTATCTACTTTCTCTGGCTAAGAAGTGCAAGAAAACGGATTCTTGAAAGAGCACAGGTGATCTTTCCTTCTCCAAGTTCCGAGCAAGAGAACTTTTAAAGAAAAGGATGAGGCTAAATCAGAAGGCTACAGTTTACTTATTGTTTAATTAATATATTCAGGATTAATGAGAATGTAAACAGACCTCTAAGTATAGGGTTCAGAGTCTGGATTCTTTATTTGAGACAGGATATTGCATAGTAATCTAGCCTGGCTTCAAACTCATGGCAGTCCTGAGTTCTGGGATTACAAACCACACCTGGATTAGAATCTGAGTTCTTTTTTTTTTTTAAAAAAATTATTTGTATTTCATGTGCACTAGTGTTTTGCCTGTATATGTCTGTACAAGGTGTCGGGTCCCCTGGAACTGGAGTTACAGACAGTTGTAAGCTGCCACGTGGGTGCTTGGACTTGAACGTGGGTTCTGGAAGAGAAGCCTGTGCTCTTAACTCCAGCACCATGTTCTTTTCTCAACTCTATCAACGACTGGCTGTGTGATTTTAACCTTTTCGTGTACGGTTTTCCAAACTGTAAAGTAGAAATAATACTCATTATAGAGGCTGGCCTGAAGATTAAATGCGTAGCAGACACAAGTATATGTATAATGGCAGCTAGTATATAATAAATAGTAAATATTTACTATGATTTAAAATTTTTAAAGATAATTGTTTATTTAAATCTAGACATTTATTTAAACAATAGTGAATTTCTTTTTATAAAAGTAGCTATTGTCTATATAAAAAGTTAAAATTTGAAAAGTATGTCATGAAAAAGTTAATTCTTTGGGAGGGGGCATTATTTTCAGAACAGAGTTGCACTGTGTAGCTCTGGTTGACCTTGACTTGACTATGTAGAGATCAGGCTAGCCTTGAACTCACAGAGATCCACCTCTGTCTCCCAAGTGTTGAGATTAAAATTTAGCAGTGCTACCATGCCCAATCCTTACTTCAGTTTTTCAAAGTATTTGTTTTATTTTAGATTGTGTCTGTGTGGATATGTGATCCCCTGGAACAGGACGTACAGGTGGTTGTGAGTGCTGGGAACCAAACTCTAGTCCCTGCGAGTGTAGCATGCTGAGTGGCCGCTGTAGCCCTGGGAGGCTTTCATTCTTACTCCAAGGGTGCAGCTCATGCAGCCCCGCTTCAGAGGGCAGCTTCCCCAGAGGCTGGCGGGCTGAAATAGCTGCGATGAAACCAGACCCTACAGGCTCGGTATGTGAAGTCCAAGCTTACAAACTGATGCACACCAAAGTGTCACACAAACAAGGGACATGACATAAGGGGAGGGGAACTTTTGCATAGTAACCTTACCTTTTTGGTAAATTCATTGGTTGCTTCCATAAGTTGCTTTTCTTGATCTGTGAACTAAAGGATATAGAGGCAGAAGGTTAAAAGAAAGAGGGGCAGCAAGATGTTGCAGTGGGGAGAGACACTTGCCACACAGGCCTGCAACCCGAGGGTCCCGGGAGCCCACAGGCGGGCGAAGGACAGACTGATTCTGTGACGTCATCCCTCACCTTCCATGTGTCACAACGACAACAGGAAAAGGTTATACATAATTTAAAAGGGAAAAAAATAAAAAATTCATTTAAAAGCACATTGTTGGAGGTGCTGGGAGGATGGCTCAGTCATCAAGAGTGCTTGCTGCTTTTCCTGGGGACTTCAGTTTGATCTCTGGCACCCTCATGGTGCAGTTGACAGCCGTTCTAACAGCAGCTCCAAGGGACCTGACACTTGTGACCTCCTAGGGTATCTGTGCTCATGAAGACAGCCACATGTGGTCACACAACATCCTCACATCTACGCAAAACTAAAAAAAATATTAAAAAGCAAAACAAAACAAAAGCACATTACTGGGCTGGTGAGATGGTGGCTGAGTAGCTTTTAAAGACACCTGCCACCAAGCCTGACAACCTGAGTTCTATCCCTAGGATCCACATGGTGGAAGGAGAAACCTGAGTTCTATCCCTAGGATCCACATGGTGGAAGGAGAAACCTAACTCCTGAGTTCTATCCCTAGGATCCACATGGTGGAAGGAAACCTAACTCCTGAGTTCTATCCCTAGGATCCACATGGTGGAAGGAGAAACCTGAGTTCTATCCCTAGGATCCACATGGTGGAAGGAGAAACCTAACTCCCATAAGTCAGTCTTCTGACCTTCACCAGTGTGCCCACACAAATCACATACACAAAATGAATAAAATGTAATTAATTTTTTAAAAAGCACATTACCATGTCTGTTACTCGGCTCCTTTCCAAGTTGATGTCCAGCTTATTGTCTGCTCTGATCCGACTGGTTTCATGCTTTAAAGAAAAATCAGTATTTTTAACAATTATCTTGTAGTGGGTATTTGTTATAAAATCAGTGAAATAAATTTCACTTACGGTCAGCTGCTGCTTAACTTGATCTAATTCAATTTTCATTTTCTAAGTGTAAAAGAGGTGACAATTAGCATCAATCCAAAAGTCCCGAGTGTTACTTTAAAAGTTTGAAAACTAATATAAAGGAATACATATTACATTTGTATTTTGGGATCTGAGTTACCTCACTCTGGATTATTTTCTCTGGCTCCACCCATTTGCCTATAAATTTTATGATTTCCTTTTTTTTAAATGCTGAGAATATTCCTTTGTATAAATTTACCCCATTTCTGTCTATTTGTCTATTGATGAACATTTAGTCCTGGTATTAGATTCTACCTTTAAAATGATTTGCTTTTTTTTTAAAAAAAGATTTATTTTATGTGCATTGGTGTTTTGCGTGAGCGCGTACACACACACACACAGGCTGCCATGTGGCTACTGAAAATTGAACCTGGGTCCTCTGGAAGAACAGCCAGTGCTCTTAACCTCTTAGCCATTTCTCCAACCCCATGTTGTTTTCAATTCTAAAATATTTAAGCTAGGGCTGGAGACGTGGCTCAGTGGTTAAGACTGCACGCTCCTAGTTCAGAGGACTGAGTTTAAAGTTCCCAACACCAACGTCTGATAGGGGCCAGCTGCCTGTAACTCTGATACCCTCTTCTGACCTCTGAAGGTATCATAGGGTATATCTCTCTCTACGGTCCCCCTCCTCTTCCCTCCCAACCCTCTCCAAATTGATCTTAAACTTTGGCTAGTAAAGAACTCAATTTCTGACTTAACCACAAAGATACATTTGGGGGTCTACAGAGATGGCTAGTGGTAGCTTGGTTTCTAGCAATCAAGTCCAGTTGCTCACAACTGCCTGTTACTCCAACTCCACAGGATCTGATGCCCTCTTCTGGCGCCTGCACCCATACACATACAACCACATACATATAAACAGAATTTAAAAATAATAAATATTTAAAATACATTTTTCTCATGCTGTCAAACAACAGCATTAAATAAAATGGAGAATATCACAGTACTTTCAGTTTAAAGAACAATATATGATAAGCTATACTAGAAAATTTATATTGGCGCTTAAATTTTTCTCCTTTTATAAAAACAACTTACAATATGTATGCAAAAAAATGGTTTACAGATAAAGATTAGCTAAGGTTAAACAGTAAATTTTGTTTTTGGTTTCTGTGACAGGATCTCACTTTGTAGCCCTAGCTGGCCTAGAATGTGCTATGTAGACCAGGCTGGCCTAAACCACACGGAGATCCCCCTGCCTCTGCCTCCCAAGTGCTGGAATTAAAGGTGTGTATCACCATGGCCAGCTTTAAACAGTGAAATTTTAATCTAAAAACTTGTAGTACATAATATTTTGGGGTCTTTCTATTTAATAAAGTGGCATAATTGTGAGATCAGTTACTTTTCTATCACTAGTAGTAAGTTAAAAGTTCTAGCACCTCATTCTCTGCTCTCAGATTCGCGAATTCACTCTTCTCTAGGATGACCATGTCTTTCCTGATGGAATCCAAGTGAGCCATTAGCTGCTGGACTGTTATTTCCTAGAACATAAAATGAAAACAATGTATGGAATGTAATGTAATGTCATGTATGGAATGGTGGCATCCTTCTATTTTTGAATTGCCTTATGGAACTGTAAAAGAGTATGCCAACATGCAAACATGTAATTACTACACATGGAACCCACCTGTCTGAAGTAGCAAAGGAAAAACGAGGAAATTCAAGGAAAAAACTCTCACTTTCTCACAGTGAAGAGCAGTACCTACGTCTTTTCATGATGAGAATCCTAAGAAAAGTGCTTACATTCCTCAACAAATGGTGTTTCACGGATGTTTTAGGTTAACTTATGTGTTTTATGTATATGAGTGCTCCGTCTCCATGCATGCCAGAGGCAGAAATCAGATCCCATCACAGATGGTTGTGAGCCACCATGTGGGAGCTGGGAATTGAACTCAGGTCCTCTGGAAGAGCAGCCAGTGCTCTTAACTGCTGAGCCATCTCTCCAGCCCCTTGGTTCTGTTTTTTTAAATATTTGTTGTTTTGATTTTGAGAGACTTTTCTACCACATGAAAATACTAAGATATCAAATAGGAGTCAGAGGTATGGTTTTAAAGAAAATAAGCTATATATTTCCCTTTATCAGGAGAGCATATTTAGTTTTGTTTAAATTTCCTGGACTCTCCTATATTTGACACTACAGAGAAAATATGAAAGAAAAGGTAACTCCTACAGGAAAGAATCATATGCATTTGCTTTATAAAGAACTTTAAATGTGATTTTTGGAGAAAAGGTCCTGCTCTACGTAACTTTAAAAAATACTTAGAGAATACTTTATTAGTTTCTGTAATAAACCCTGTACAAATGGGTAAAATTAAGTTTAACATTTTCAAATTACAATAAAAAAAAAACCCAAAACATTAACATATCCTGACCAATTGCTTAAAATGGTGTCAGGTTGTTTTACTATCAAAAAGCTAGGTGACCACCTTCTGTGTGACAGGTGCAAATTGTGCCTTGTAGGTTGCCCACAATTCTGACTGCCATACAATATAAAAATATGGGCTGTATAATTCGGCCCCTACAAGCTAGTTCCAGATAGGCACCAAAACTACACAGAGAAACCCTGTCTGGAAAAACAAACAAACAAAAATTTCAACTTCATATCCACTCAGATTTAAACATTTTAGCCAGGTAATTTATAAAGTCTTTTCTAGCGACGTTAGTCCCTTCTAGCTTTCGAAGTTTGTGAAGATTAACCATGCATACATAAAAACAGTAAATGTGTCACGTAAAAAGGTTAGCTCTTCTATTTTGGAGGGTTTTCCAAAGGAAAAGGTGTTCCACCATCTCCTGACTGAAACACTACATTTATCTCGCTCAAGGGAAGATGGCCAGATTCCACACTTGGTACACCATACTCTTGTGAGGGACACTCCAGTCCTGTTTCTAGACAGACTGTGAAAGGCCTTTCCAATTCTTCCTTTCCTCCTTCCCTGGAAACGACAGGAGCGATAAGACAAAGAACGTATTACCTGCTGGGCTTTAGTCACCATCTCCTTATAGATGGTGTCCAGGCTGACATTCGATAGCGTACTTAGGACCGACACAATCGTCTGCGCCTGCGTCTTGTCAAACCCTGTATACAAGGAAACCTACAATTTAAACATGGCATGACTAGCAGAAGAGAGAGCTAACACCCTTTCAGCACCCCAACTGTTATACTTAAAGCAGTTACAGTGGAAATATGACAGACGATGCTATCTTATCTAACAGTGCTCTAGTTCCCAACAGAGCTAGATGGACAGCAAAACCCAGCATGTCTAGTCTCTTTTGATAGATTATATAACTGGCAATACGTGGTATGACTTCCATTTGTACTTTGTGGATGGTGCGGCTAACACTTTCATGTACATTTTTAGTTAATTTCTGGTGTACTGTTTTACGTGGCCTTTGCCTAGTTTTCTATGAAATTACTAATCTTTCTTTTGTTGATTCCTAAGAACTCGTTACCATTTAGCCTTATCTAGAATTTCAGTAAGCAGATTTAATGGTTTCAAATGCCATTCTGCAGTATTAATCACTTGTTCACTTGTAATACATTACCATATCTGGAAATATTAAATTCTTCAATTTTTTATTCTTCAACATTTATACTTCCATCCAGACTTTAGCATTAGCCTTTTAAAAGTTTTTTGTTGTTTTTTACTTCAATGAACTTATTTTGTGCATATAATATCATACAGTGCCTCTCGTCACAGTATGCCTTTTCCCAACATTGTGATTCTAAGTGACTATAAAATACTGTGTGTACAGTGGCCACCTCTCTTTCAAAAATCCCCCTTCACTGTTGGTAACGGTGCCACTGTCTTGACTTGGGAATTTATTATATGAGTGCTGCTTTCCTTTTCCGAGTACTCATTTCTCACCGTGAGTTTCCAAGTCCTGCACCAGCGCGTGGGTATCAAAAGTTAATTTTCGTTGTTCTAGAGGAGTTATGTCCACTGGCCTCCTGTCATAACTTGCCTTAGTTATGGTTGTCAAGAAACCTGAAAAGAGGAGACAGTGTCATCCTGTAATAATGTATAGTGATATCACACTTAGGCTTCTAAAGAGCTCTCTTCACCTACATAAATACAGTCCTGTAATCTCACCCAGATTAACTGGCTCTTCTGTGGTATAGGACAATGGTCTGTATGCTGTCAATTTTATTTTAAATAAACGCTGATTGGCCAGTAGCCAGGCAGGAAGTATAGGCAGGACAACCAGACAGGAAGTAGAGGCAGGCCAATGAGAACAGGAGAATTCTGGGAAGAAAGAAGTCCTAGTGTGCAGTCCTGACCCAGCCACAGAGCAAGCAAGATGTAACTGCCACAGTGAAAAAGGTACCAAGTCACATGGCTAACACAGACAAGAATAATGGGCTAATATAAGTTATAAGAGTTAATAAGAAGCCTGAGCTAATGGGCCAATCAGTTTATAGTTAATGTAGACCTCTGTGTGATTTCTTTGGGACTTAATGACTGCAGAAACAGGCAGGACAGAAAACTCAGTCAACACTTCTGAACCCTTTTCATCTGAAAAGTCTCTGATGTATTCTGTGCATAGCAAACATGTAACATGTTCATCATTCAGAAGTGTTTTCAGAGTTGGTCTAGATCCTAACGTGACATATTCTAATTACCAAAAGTATCCCCACTTTCTGCGGTGCCTGCAAGTTTCTTAGTGCTGTGAAACTTTTCTATGTGTATGTTCTTATCTAATGTAACCTCTGTTCTCTTATGGACCCATATCACCTATTTCCTACGTGTTCAGCTCAGATACAGTTAGCATGTTGGCTGTTCTTTCTGACCTAGACTATGAGCCCTGTGCTGCTGTGGGCTGTACTTTTTGTTACTCAGTCTTTAGGACCCCTAAGGACACTTGTGCAACAGTTTCCTCTGAGACTGGAACATTCCATCTTGTAGAGAAGCTTCTTAAACAGGAAGGTAAAATAACTCAAAATACCTTCAGGAAATCCCTGAAACTGACCAGATTCACTAGGCCCCCCTTCCTGCCAGGGTAAATGATATAACCTGAGAGTCCCCCTGGAATGGAAGGAAGTTGTGTAGACGATTCTAGGAGAAGTCAAATTGCCAAGAAGGCTCGGGCAAACAAAACTGAAAGAGGAGAAAAGCTCCAAAGATGATTCAGACTAGAACAGATGCCCCAAAGAAGCAGAGACCAGCTGAGCTGCCTGGAGGAGGTTTAGACCAACCGAGGCACTGGGAAAGGACACTCTCCAACCTGTTGAGCTGCCTGCAGGCTGTGCAGTGTGCTCTAAGTCCCCAGGTTTGTCCACTGTCACCCAGGCTGGGGTGGGGGTGGGACAGCTGCTGATACAGTTGTCTCTGAGTCATTTCTGCTCCTATAAGCAAGCCCTCACCCATCCTGTAAGTAACCACAATAAAACTCATGGGTCACCAAGTTGGACTTCGGTATTATCTGTACTTTGGTCTGTCATGGGCTCTCTAACTGGAGTGAGTAGATGTGTGTGTTGTGTCTACCCAGGAAAAGTTCTGTCATACAGCACTTTGATACACAGGTGAGTCATGATCAATGAATCTGATTTTAAGTCCTGGAGCATTTACTGGTCAGTTCTGAAGTCTTTTGGTCCTGCTCCATTTAATTCCCAAAGCTTCACTTAGACACAGATTAGTCCTTTTCTCTGTTACTGATTAATTTTATTAAAAGTATTTCCTCTGAAGATGAATTCTGCACATATAAAACTATTATGATACATTAAGATAATAACTGTCAGTGTAATAGTCAAATGCAAGGTATTATAGCAGATAACTTATATGCTGCCAAGGCAAGGTAGTATTATTCACTTCTTTAAATTAAAAACAAAACAAAACACTTATTAGAGTTGGATATGGTACCTCACGCTGGATATGGTGATTCTAGCACAGAGACTGAGGCAGAAGGACCGTTATATAGCTATCCTGGGCTACATAATGGAACCAGATCAAACTAGACCAAACCATACCTCGCTTAAGAAAGGCAAAGGAATTTGCTTAGGTTAAAGACCCCATGGCAGGTAATAGGGTTTCAATTTGGGTTCTTTTGACTACAAAGCTCACATTCCATCACCTTGTGTGGTCTGCCTCATTTATCCCAAGGTACTTATATATCTAGGTACTTAAATGACAGCCTCAATTTCAGGCATTACTTTATGCTAGTGATTTATAGGGCATATGTGATTTCTTCTTAAATATCTTTATAGTCAACAAATGTAGACTAAGCACTAGGTCTGTGCCACACAGGGCAATACACACTGAAGTCAGGCGTTCCTGCTGTCTTCACTGATTTTATCGACTGGAAGGCAGGAAATAGGCGTTATTAAGAAAAATGAGCCGGGCGGTGGTGGCGCACGCCTTTAATCCCAGCACTCGGGAGGCAGAGGCAGGCGGATCTCTGTGAGTTCGAGACCAGCCTGGTCTACAGAGCTAGTTCCAGGACAGGCTCCAAAGCCACAGAGAAACCCTGTCTCGAAAAACCAAAAAAAAAAAAAAAAAAGAAAAATGAAAGCTTCACATCTGAATTCTGTTTAACCAATAAAAGCAGCAGCTGGAAAAGGTGGACCTATGCTTTAAAAATAGACTAGCACAGTCAGCCTTCTTTTGGCTGAGTGCCATCTAGGAAAGGGGTAAAAAATGTGCTTTTGTGTGTCACACCCAAAGGAGAGAAAAATAAAAATCAGACCTGTAGATTTCAGTAGCTGCCCTATACAGCTACGTTAGGAGTAATGCTTGTTACCCTTAATTACCGCTTCCTCACTAGAAGTTCATTCTAGTTTAGAAAGAATTAGGAATACTTACATCACACTTTAATGTTTTCATGCTTACTACCAAATTCTTAAAATTCTCATTTTATTGATGGAGGAAAGTGATGCTCAGAGTCTAGTATGATATCTTAGGTTTTAGGTCTCATGGGTAGTCAAACTGGTACAGTTCCTGATTTCAGTCAACAAATAATGAATGCTCATACAAACATTAGCTCCTTGGGATAGAGACCTTAACATTGCCAACAACTCTCCGCAGGGCACAGCTAAGCTCACGTCCTATTATGCACTCTGGCTCCTAGACTTTAACTATACAAGCATGCCATCTGCTTGCTTTCCCTTCTTGGGGCCTTTGCTCAGTCTGTGTTCCGAAAGCTCTCGTTTGCCTGTTCCTATTTACTCTTCAGAGCCGTGCACAAATGTCTGTTCTGGTGGGACCTGTGCAAGGATTCCCGAGGTCAGGTCTCTCCTAGTGGATTTAAAAGTACCTTGTAACATTCTCTCATAACGCCATTCACAATTTTCATATTATGAAACCACTGATTTGTAAGTTCCCCCATTCAACCAGGCATTAGTGAGCTGCTGCTATCTGGCTACCAACACCCAGTCTTCAGAGTTGTCTCCATAAATAAAACTTTATTGGAACTATTATCTACGACTGCTCTCAACAACAGAGAAGTGGTATTCAACTATATCAGCCACACAGCCTAAAGTATTTACTATTTGCCTCTTTTACAGAAAGTAAGCTAACCACGGAAGTAAACCTTGAGAGCAGGGGACACATCTGTTCTCGGTCTCTATTGAGTTCCCAGTGCCCGACAATTCTAGGTGCCCTAAAGCTATGTGCTGGATGAAAGGTGTTGTGTTTGCATTTTATGTGCAATGTGGGTCAGAGACTTGTTCACGTTGCCTCAGATTGCTGGGCTGCAGGGTACTTGATCACACTGTGAACCTCGAGATTGCTATATGTACTGGGAAAACCTGTCTCCAGTTGTGGTGTGGCTCAGCCCTAGCACACACCTTTAATTCAAGAGCTTTCTTGTAAACAGGATTTAAGGCAGTCAGTCATAGGTCAAGAGGTGGAGCAAGCAACCCGCAGATAGGAAGTGAACAGAGGCTTATTAAGGAAAAGAAAAGAGAATACGAGTGAGTCAGGATGATGGATAAAGAGATGCACAGGAAGTAGAAGGGAGGGACAATGGAGTTTGAGGAGGTTTTGTTTGAGGAGGTAGGAGAGAGAAGGCTTCTGGGACATCAGAGGACGAGGAAGGCCATCTCTGCCTCTCTGAACTAGCAGGCTTTCACCCCAGCATTGGCTCCTGAGTCTTTACTGGTAAAATCGACCGATGGGGATTTTGTTAAAAACAACAGCTGGGCTCAGATGATTCCATTTTAGCCCTGTGTACTTCTGCTCTGGACTTTTGAGGTTGTGTTTTTTGTGATGTGATTTCAAAATATATCCACCGGGGAAGAGAGACATTTGATCCTTTGTGGGAATAAAGATTATCTGGAAATAACACGAGAGTTACAGAAAATCTTAAAGAAGTAAACTAGATAAACCTTGTGGGCGGGGCCCGGCAGGGGGCGTGTCCTCTCGAGTACGCCCACCCCGCCCCGCCCGAATCGTTTCCCTGAGCAATTCCTTCTCTCACCTCTCCGCAGGGCGGGCGACAGACGCCCGCGGGGCGTTGAAGTCCAGCCGCCTCGACTGCCGTCAGGGCGTAGGAGCCGCCAAAGCCAGCGGCTCCTCATATTCCCGGAGATCCGCGTCAGTAAGCGGAAACGGAATACAGATGAATCCCGCAGAGGCTTTCTGACAATGTAGTTCTCTCACCATAAGAATGCTGGGAAATATAGTTTCCGTTCTCTTAATAAAAACATCTGTTTGCGGGGTCTCCAACGTGAGTCTGAGCCTCGTCACAGTCACACTTCACGAACGACTCCGAGCGTACCCCTTTAGCCTGTCGCCCCTTCCCCAGCCCTCTCCGGGCACCCATTTGCCGGCGTTGAGCTCCAATCCCACAGCAAGCTTTCCGGAGACTGTGTACCCGCAGAGCATCCTGGGATTTGCAGTTCTCGCTCCTCAGCCTTGGAGGGAGGGACCGCGCTGTAACCTCCTCCAGGAGACTTGTGCAAGTCCATCCCTCAACGCCGTTTTGCAGTTTCCCGTCTTTCTACTTGGCCCTCTGGTGCCTTGGAGGACCAACTGTTTTAGGCCCTTTCTTCAAGGGAAACGAAAATTCTCCTCTTACTGGGTCGGTAGGTTTACGATTTACGCCTCTCCCACTTCAATTACCATAGTAATGGCTCCATTTGGTAAAAATCTTGAAAATAACGTTATCAGCGGCTTCCTTAGTTTTTAACTTTGTGAGAATCAGCTACCTCCCGGTCACCATTCTAAGCACTGAAGTTCATTAAAAACAAAACTTGTTTTCCATCAGCAAGCGCTTCAGTAGACCCCACATAGAAAACAAACGGTTCTGTAGGCGGTTATAGGGAACAGAGGTGGAGGCACATCTGCCGTCTGCTGCACAGTAGCACACCCCTAATACTCTAGGGACTCAAAGTAGACTTTAAATTTTAATTTTTCAATTTCATTCTCAGAAATATGCGAATGCCAGCTAGGTTAAGGATCAATATTGCGAAGAACATAAAATTAAATCAGTTTCAAATTCTTACTGTACAGGAATTTTTTGCTAGGCTGTGTGGGGGTTACAAGGGTTTCCGCTCCTTCAGAGTGTGTAATGGAGAGACTAGAGCAGGAGAATGGAGAAAATAGACTTCCATAGAAAACAAACAGTAATATATGAGCATCGTGAGCGTTTGAACAACAGCTTCTCTCGCCCCGCCCAGAGCGAGATATTGGCAGTATCTGCAATAGCCAAGCTGTGGAAGAAGCCCAGGAGTCCACCAACAACAAGAATGTATCATATGCACAATTTGTTTTATTCAGCCACCAAGAAAATCAAACTCATGACATCTGTGGGGAAAATAAGATAGCAGCATAATAAACAAAGTGAGCCAGACCCACAAACACAAAAACCCATGCTTTTCCTTACATATGCAGTCTAGGGGGTGTGTATACGTATGGCACGAAATTGAAGGGGAGGGCTATTTGGAAAGCGCCAGGGGAGAGGAAAAGGAACAGTTATTGGGGGAGTAAAGAAGCACAAAGTATATTATCCTCTTGAATAAGAATGCTATTTATTATTAAATTCACCCCTTGTACAGTGAATATACACAATGACTTAGAAAAGAGAGACGAGGTAGGCTTTAGACTTGTTTTTTTAAAGGATTTTTTATTAAGTAGAGATTGTAGGGCACGGGGTCCTGGGGAGAGGGCCAGAGTGAGCAAGCACACTTTGTTAATCTCGCCTCTTACTCATGGCCTTTGCGTTTGATGCTTTCTCAACCTGGAGAACGTTCTCTGGTGAATTACACCACTGTCTTCGTGTTCTTCAGATCCCAGCTGAACTGCTACCTTGCAAACTATCGCCACACACACACCATGTGCACATTTGGTGCTTTGGTTAAGAACCCAACCTTTTCAGGAGCTTATCTATGTCCTTCACAGCGGTGACGGCCACAGTTATTGCTCTGTTCCCTAGCACTTGGCATAGTGCCTGGCCCATAGCGAGCCTTGATAAATAGATGTTAAGTGAACGTGTGAGTGTTCAAAACATAGTCACAACTTGGTAAGGAAACCTTAGATGGGAGCAAAAGAATACATGGATCTTGGGTAGAATGAGGACAAATCAAGGTACAAACTGACTAAAAATGAGTAAAGAATTGGAGTTTCATCCAGTGGACTTAAAAGACATTTTTTATGTTTCCAAGCCAGATTAATTTCAAGTCCATTTACGTTCCTTTCCAAGAAGGAACTACTTGCCATTCTCCAGTTCAGGCAAATGGCTCTTTTCTCGTGGCCTGGTATGAGCGCTGCAGCTACTCGGAAGTAACCCAGTTGGTCCATTACTCAAAGGCCGGCGAGCGAGCCGGAGTAGTGAGTCCCCGTTTCTCATCACTTTTATTATTTGCTATTCGTATGCACCCCAGATTTAGATAAGCATTACTGTTTGCCAGCCACTGTTTGCCGTTACTTCTTTTCCAGTTTGCAAGTAGTTTGTGCTAAATTACCTAATTGGGCGAGTGGGAGGAAAGGAGCGCTGGCTCAGCCTCAAAGTGATAAATCCCTAGCAGAAGGCAAAGAGACTTGCCGGTTTCTTCGGTGGGCTTCTGATTTCATCTTTAGTGAGGATACGACGTCTTTAAGCATGTAAAATGCCCACACTCTCAAAGACCCAGATGTCTGAGGACCAGAGCTAAGGCTGGCCTAATTGGCGGGGGTGACCAGAAGCTCCAGGCACAGGAAGTGCAGTTTGGGTGACGGAGATGAAAGAGAATGCACCACGGTGCCCGCACACAGCCGCTCCTTTTCTCTACCCTAGCCGATTCCAGTGCATTTAAAAAGAGGTCAATGAAGTAAGCTTTGGCTCTGGATTTAATTTTCTACCTTAGCGTACTTGTTCGTTCATGACACTAGGGGGCGTATGAGAGCCAGGACAGAGGACAGTCCTTTGTTCTTTCTGAAGCCTGTTTTACAGACCTTTGTGTAATTCCGGAGACAGATGAGCCCACTGTCACCAAAGCTTGGGGGAACTATGATAACGTCACATTGCTTTCTTTCATGGCTTAAAGGTGGCATCCGCTCCTTACCTTTGCAAATCAGGGGACTTTTTTTTTTC
This sequence comes from Microtus oregoni, assembly GCF_018167655.1. Lineage (NCBI taxonomy): Eukaryota > Metazoa > Chordata > Mammalia > Rodentia > Cricetidae > Microtus > Microtus oregoni. The sequence continues at coordinate 8,596,696 of NW_024543059.1, read as the reverse complement.
TGAGTGTATCAGAAAGTCAACAATGACTCTCAGTTACGAGTCTGCCAGTTACAGTAAATCAGAATAAAATAACAATGAAATAGAATTAAAACAAAATAACAAAAAAAGACATGTCCAAGAATTGTATACTTTACAGTGGTATATCATCTCCTGATGTCTCTCACAAATTATTTATTCATTCTTTCAAAAAGGTCATGGCTTATGGTGCTAAGTACTGTGATAGCCTATGGAAAGACATACACAGAGCACAGTACAGGCCTCAGGTTGGTTGTGAGTTTAAGAACTGCCAGACTGAAGGGAAGCGTGGCTGCCAAGGAAACACATAGGAGAGGTGTCTACTACTGGGCATGAAGCTCTGAGGAGATTCCTTTGGAAGAACAGGTAAAAGGTAGAGGTGAACTTGGCAGAAGGTAGTGTAGGCAATGGTGTGTGTAGAAGGCCATAGCGTATGTGAAAATTGGGGTGTACGTGTGAGCAAGCCTTAGTCATTCAGACGCAGGGACAAAGGCTGTAGCCGTGAATTGAGCATAGGTTTAGAAGATGAGGTCAGGAAACGTGGGCCTGACCCTCAGTGAGTAAGACGCACCCTGGGCCAGATGACAGTGACACACACCTTTAATCCCAGCACTTGAGAGGCGAAGCCAGGCAAATCTTTGAGTTCAAGGCCAGCCTGGTCTACAGGTCAAGTTCCAGGACAGCCAGGACTACAAAGAAACTTGTCTTACGACAACCTGCCCTCCGCCAAACAATAAAGGAAGCACCATTGGGAGCTTGGGGCATGGTACTGAGAAAGTCTTTGGTCAGTCTTCATACCTGGGCTTCTCTGTTAGCATTCAGGGCTTACTTTTTTCAGCAAGGTTCCCTGCTGTACACACTGACTTAGTGATTTCTCCTTTTCTGGGCAAGGATAAACTCTTCCTCTGTAGAGACTGAGCCCCAATTCAGGAAGGACAACATCCTCATTGTGCGGCTTGGTTGCCTCAGACGATTAGCGGGATTTAGTTTCTGCAACTACTGCTTCTAGCAAGTTCCAGCCCTGTGGCATACTTTTCTTCAGGCAGCCAGCCTACAGTAATGACAGGGAGACTTATTAACTATGAAAGCTTGGCCTTGGCTTAGGCTTGTTCCTAACTAGCTCTTATAACAAATTAACCCATATTTTTAAATCTACATTCTGTCACGTGACTTGTTACATCATCTCTCCGCACTGCCCATCCTGCTTCCTCTCTGTCTGTCTGACCACTCTGTCTTTCTTCCTAGAGTCTTCTCTGTCCCTGGAAGTTCCACCTAACCTCTTCCTGCCTAGCTAATGGTTACTCAGCTCTCTATTAAACCAATCAGAAGGTGCCTTAACAAAGATACATATTTCTGCCAACTAGAACCTCTTATCTATTAAGTAAGTTTCTCCTTTTCCAATCTCTGGCTAAGCCAGTCTGTATTCTGAACCTAGGAATTTATCTATTCTGTTCATACCATATGAGTGGAACCACCGATAGGTGACATTTTTGGCATACCTTTTTCATTTTGCAAAAATGTTTCGCGTGTTGATCTGTGCTTCAGCATGTATCAGTATTTCATGCCAAATATTCTTTTGCATGCATATTCTATTGTATGCTTTCCCATTCGTCTATTGATGAGTGCCTGCTAGATTTTCATTTTGGCTGTTGTATAGGGCCTGATATGAATATGCATGTGCACACTCTCCTTTATCTTTCTTCAGTCTTTTGGGTACACATCCACTTAAGAGTGTAATCGTGGGTTTATAGGATAATTCTGTCCAACTTTTTGAGGAAAGATCCAGCTCTCTTTGCTGTTGCTATTGGGGATATATGGATATTAGATAACGAAAAAAAAACCCAATCCTTTATTGGGTAATTTATTTTTCATTTTGGTGTACATATGTGTGCGTGTACTTCATGTGCCATGACGTATGCTGTCAAAGTACAACTTTGTGAGTGGTCCTCTCGTTCCACCATGGGATCCAGGATGAAACTCAGTCAGAGGTTTGCACGGCAAGTGCTTTTCCTTGCTGAGTCATCTCACTGGCCCCAAACTAGCCTTTTCTTAGCCGCATAGTTTGTACGGTTTTAGCTTTATTTTGCAAACTTTAAAACCTAACTCACCAATCACAGTTACCTCACTAATTATAGTTACCCTACCTATTATAGTTACCTCTCTAACTCTGGTTACCCCACTGGGACAAATATTAACATGGGGATTTAACGGAATAGAAGCTGGGAACTCTTAGAATATGGATTCTTATCTCCAGGACAGCAATGCCTAGTACCCAGGATTTCTCCCACTCTATAGATGCATAAACTGTGTTTCCCAGTGTGTGCCGCAGCTGAGCTGCTGGGAAGCCTGGAGGAAAGACATGAGAAAACTCAAGCTTCTTTATACAGCAATGGTTCCTGGAGGAATTGTGGTATTTAGGGTCTGAGCCAGGAGTCCCTGCACTTGGGGACACTGGTAGGTCTTCAACATAACCCAGGGGTGGTTAGAAGGAAAATGCCATTCTTGTCTCAGGACAAGTAGCTTTATAGACTAGGTGAGGATGATGTTTCAAGTAGGAGTCAAGCGGTACTCTCAGTCTCCATCACTGGGAAACAGGCAAATGGCATTCAGTGGTGAGTGATGAGGGGCCAAGGATGTAACTTTATCATTTAAACAGGCAACATTATTCTCTCTCTCTCTCTCTCTCTCTCTCTCTCTCTCTCCTTCCTCCCCCTTCTTCCTTCTTTCCTTTCCTTCCTTCCCTTCCTTCCCTTCCTTCCCTTCCCTTCCCCTTCCTTCCTTCTCTTCCTTCCCTTCCTTCCCTTCCCTTTCCTTCCCCTTCCTTCCTTCTCTTCCTTCCCTTCCTTCCCTTCCCTTTCCTTCCCCTTCCTTCCTTCCTTCCTTCCTTCCTTCCTTCCCTTCCCTTCCCCTTCCTTCCTTCCCTTCCTTCCCTTCCCTTCCCCTTCCCCTTCCTTCCTTCCTTCCTTCCTTCCTTCCTTCCTTTCTTTTGACAGGGTTGCTTCTTTTAGCCTTAGCAGTTGCAGAACTTGATAGGTAGACTAGGCTGGCTTCAAACTCACAGAGGTCTACCTGGCTCAGCCTCCCAAGTGCTTGGATTAAAGGTGTGCACCACCGCTCAGGGCCTTCCAAAGATTCTTTTTTTTTTTTTTGGTTTTTCGAGACAGGGTTTCTCTGTGGCTTTGGAGCCTGTCCTGGCACTAGCTCTGTAGACCAGGCTGGTCTCGAACTCACAGAGATCCGCCTGCCTCTGCCTCCCGAGTGCTGGGATTAAAGGCGTGCGCCACCACCGCCCGGCCTTCCAAAGATTCTTAAAGCTAGAAAGAACTGAGAAGGTAGCTAGTCCCCCTGTGATGACGAAATTCCTCTCAACAGTTATTGAAATTATTTTTAGCTTTATCCAGATTCTTAGTTTATTTTTTAGTTTTGGGTTCTCATTTTCCAGGTCAATGCTCAGTGGCAGGTTGCCTTCCAGATAAAATATGCGAACAGGTGTAAGAATAGAAAATTTAGTAACAGCGGAGTTTAAAAATGTTAATGAAATCAGGACACAAAAGAATCATAGGAGTTGGGTTCTCTCAGAAGTTTAGTCTGTGTGTCAAGTATGCGAGGCTGTGGAAAAATATGACTCTGAAGGACATTACCGGGAGGGTTCTCTTCATAGGAAGAGGAACAGTGAGGCTACGCCTTACTTCACAAGGGGAGGTTGTAAGAGATTCCTTTATAATAAAGGGATATATAGTGCCCCTCCTTCATTCGTTTTGCCTAACTGGAGATTCTGAAGTGTCTCTGGGTTGACAGTTGAGTCCATATCCGAAGAGAGAGCTCCTCTCTTCCTTCGGATGGAGGTGAACACCAGGCTGATGCAGGCTGCGATGAAGCGGCCTTCCCGAATGGTGCGGCAGCTCTGTAGGTCATGACCAAGAGTAAGCACCTGCCTGCTGGTCTCAAGCCATTGCAGGTGCTGTGAGAACGAGAGAACAGGAATTTGAGAAAAAGAAAGAAACATGGTCTTGTGATGTAGTGTTGGTGGGCCTCAAACTCACTCCCCTCCTGCTTAATCTAAGTGTTGGGATTACAGGTATGTGCCTCCATGCCCAAGGTATCATGGGACATTTACGGAAGAGAGATGTGACCAGAAGGAAAACAGCTGTATAGTAATCTCAGCTCTGGAGTCCAGGGGG